>NW_026061728.1:12965000-14215000 GCF_023897955.1 Schistocerca gregaria | reverse complement strand
CGATAAATGCGTCACTTGTGGCAGGGACGCCCATGGGGGTGACTGTCTGTCTGTCACCTTGTTGTGTGAACTGTCAGGGTGACCATGCAGCATCCTCCCACGAGTGTCCCATCTACAAGGATTAATGCTGTTTACAGGAAATTCGGGTCAAAGAGAAAGTGTCCACCTTGGCTGCTCGCAAGCTATTTGTTAGTAGGAAGCCCACGCTGCTCCCAACAAGGAAATACAGTACTGTCCCCGCCCCTCCTTCGCCTACTAGGTAGGTGTCGACACAGACATGCTATCTGACCTTTAGCATTACGGTCTTCCGTTCGGCCACTGCTAAGATCGCCCGGTCAACGTCTCCTCTTCCTCCCGTCACCCCTAAGACACAAGAACCTTCATCAGCTTCTGCCTAGTCGAAGACCCAGAAGTCAGCTGCACGGGCCTTCAAGAAGGAACCGTCCCGTGAAGACTTCCTATGTACCTCGAACTCCCAGCCATCGACCAGTACTTCGACTAAACAACGTTCCAAGAAGGCTCATAGGAAGCACAGTTCTCCTTCTCGGCTACGGCGCGTTTCTTCTCCTGCGCCACCCAGCAGTTGCCCCCCCAGGCCGTCATCCGTTTCGCCTGGCCGCACCGCTGGTAGCCGAACATCTGGCCGTTCACCGCCGGAGGAAGCTCCCCCTCCCGGCCGTCTTAACAAGATGGCTGACGAACCTATTGAACAAATGGATAGCGACCATCTCGCTTAGCATCTATGTCTGTAAGGTGATGGAACGAATGGTTAACTTTAGGCGTCGAGATTCGAGCAGCCAAACCAAACTACTTACCGATGTACAATGTGGATTTCGTAGGTGCCTCTCTGCTGACGACCATTTGGTTACCTTGTCGACCTTCATTATGAATAACTTCTTGCGGAAGTGCCAGACAGTAGCTGTGTTCATTGATTTGGAGAAGGCTTAAGACACCTTTTGGAGGGCGGGCGTTACCCACACCATGCTTACATGGGGATTTCACGGTCGCCTCCCTCTTTTTTTACGTGAATTTTTAATCGATCGACAGATAAGGGTACTTGTGGGTTCTGTTCTGTCCGACGCCTTTCGCTAGGAGAATGGGGTGCCACATTGCTCATTTTTGAGCGTCACTCTCTTCGCCATAGCGATCAGTCCAATAATGGATTGCCTCCCAGCTGATGTATTAGTCTCCCTTTTCTTGGACGATTTTACCATCTACTGCAGCGCACAGCGTACATGATTCCTGGAGCGCTGTCTTCAGCGTTGTTTTGACCATCTTTACTCCTGGAGTGTCGCCAATGGCTTCCGTTTTTCTGCCGAGAAGACGGTCTGTATTATCTTCTGGCGCTACAAAGAGTTTCTCCCACCGTCCTTAAATCTGGGCTCCGTTGCTCTCCCATTCGTGGAGACAGGAAAATTTTTAGGTCTTACATTTGACAGGAAACTTAGCTGATCTCCACATGTCTTATTTGGCTGCCAGTTGTACCCGTTCTCTAAATGCCCTCCATATTCTCAGCGGTACGTTGTGGGGAGCGGATCGAACCGTCCTACTTCGCTTATATCGGTCGATCGTCCGCTCCAAGCTGGATTGTGAGAGCTTTGTACACTCCTCTTTACGGCCGTCCATCTTACGCCGTCTCAACTCCATACAACATCGGGGTTTACGTCTTGCGATCGGAGCGTTTTATACTAGTCCCGTCGAGAGTCTTCATGCTGAAGCCGGTGAATTGCCACTAACCTCCCAGCGCGATGTACTGCTATGTTGGTATGCCTGTCGGCTATTATCAGTGGCCAACCAGCCGTCTTATAGTTCCTTTATTGATAACTCTCTCGACTGTCAATACGGGTTCTATGTATCTGCCCTGCTACACCCTGGAGTTCGCTTTCGTTGCCTCCTTCAGCAACTTAATTATCCACTCCCTGCAACCTTTAGAGTGGGCGAGAGCCAGACGCCACCTTGACCCTACGCTCAGGTTCGCGTTCACCTTGACCTCAGCTCGTTCCCAAAGGAGGTAACCTCAGCTTCAGTATATCTCTCGCGGTTTGTCGAACTTCGTTCGAAGTTCATTAATACGAACTTCATTTATACAGATGGCTCTAAGACTAAGACAATTGTCGGGGCACACAGTTTCAAATACCGGCGCCATGGCCATTGTTCGGTTTCACAACTGAGCTCTTTGCCCTCTACCAGGCTGTTCTATACATCCGCCGCCACCGACATTCTGCTTATGTCATCTGCTCTGATTCCCTGAGCGCCATCCAGAGCCTCAGTGATCCGTATCCGGTTGACCCTTTCGTGCGCCGGATCCAACGCTCTCTTCAGCAGCTGGCTGACGATGGTTCTCCGGTTACCTTTATGAGGGTTCCTGGCCATGTCGGTATCCCTGGGAATGAAGTTGCAGATGCCGCCGCCAAGGCTGCGGTCCTCCAGCCTCGGACAGGTTCTTGTTGTGTGCCTTCATCTGATTTCAGCAGGGTCATTTGTCAGCGCATTTTATCGCTGTGACATGCCAATTGGTCTACACTTATTGAAAACAAGCTTCGGACCTTGAAACCTCTCCCCACGGCTTGGACAACCTCTTCACGCCCTTCTCGGTGGGAGGAGGTCGTTTTGTCCCGGTTACGTATTGGACACTGCCGGTTCAGCCGCCGCCATCTGCTGACGGCTGCGTCGGCGCCGTTCTGCCAATGTAGGCAATCGCTACAATCGCTAACTGTACGCCACATTTTAATGTCCTGTCCAAATTTTAGTGCACTGCGCTTTGATCATAGCCCTCCATGTACTCTGGAAGAAATTTTAGCGGATGACCCAAAAGGAGCTGCTCGCGTTCATCGTTTATCCACTCGACAAACCTGTCTGACATTTGATTATGCTGTTTTTTATTATTCCTTGCCTGTTAATGTGCCTTTTATTAGTGTTGTCCTTTTTAGTTGCTGCTTTAACATTGTGCCTCACAGTGCATTCATAATTTAGTCTGGGCGCTAATGACCACTGTAGTTTGCGCCCGAAAACTACAAAAATCACACATTGACAGAAAACCACAATTTCAAGGTGCACGCCGACAATTTCTTTATGAGTGACACTCTTTAGTACTCTCTTGAGTATTAGGAGTAAATATGCTGAAAGATTGACCTCCCCAACGAAAAGACATGAAGGCTGGAGAACGAGGAGCAATAGCATGTCCAATAAAAGATACAGGAGATCCATTGTAGTAATACGTACGATAACAAACGTCTTACTCTGCATTCATCTTTCGTTGGTATTGAGACTCAGGGTGAGACACAGGTGGAACATTCCACAAAGACAATACGTGCAAGTCCCAAGATGGGTCATTGCACCTTACAACACCTGTATTGGTGGTATTTGATTGACAAATTATCATCACTATAGAAATACTACATAGCATCGATGATTTAGTATTTATACAGCTTCCAGGACGCATTTAAAATTGCGGTGATCACCAGGTGACTCGAATGGACTGCAGGTTACTTCAAGAACAACACATTCCACTGCGCAAATTAAAAGCGGAAATTGCGGGTGGACTATTAGCCGTTAAGAGAAATCAAAGCGAGGACGCCCAAGTAAAGAGAACTTGTCAAAAAAGAATAGAGCTACGACAACAGTTCCGCCAGTTTTTGACTGCCAAAAGAAAAAGTAAGATGATTGGCTTGTAAGGGAGGAAACAAGAGGACGATGCAGATGAGTTTCAAGGTGGTAGCGTCTAAGTCTGCATCTGCATCTATACTTCGCAATCCATCATGAGGTCCATGGCAGAAGTTACGTCCCATTGTACCAGTTACTAGAGCTTCTTCCTCTTGTATTCACGTATACAGCACGGAAAGAACGATCATTCGTATGCCTCTGTGCGTGCAGTACATACTCTAATAATATACTCACGATCCCAATGTGAGCGATTGGGATGGTAGTATATCCTAGAGTAATCATTTAAAGCCGGTTCTTGAAACTTTAACACTTTCTCGGGATAGCTTCTGTATTCGAGAATTAGTTCTTTCATTCTCTCTCCCACGAATTAACCCTGTGACCATACGTGCTGCCCATCTCTATATACGTTAAATGTCCTCATCGAAACGTCGCGGGTTTTCGACGCAGATACCCGGATGGAAGCCCGAGAAGATTTCATCTGCAGTACACGCCGGGAAAGCCTACATTCACATATTTGGCTACGGTAGTCACTGCCTGTCAACAGAACGTGATCCCTTCAAACATTTCATTTAGCACCTAATTATAGCCATACGCTTTCAGACCTATTTTGCACTAATGTTCCTTTAAAAGTTCCGTTACAGCGTTTCTATACCATCGAGGTTATCTCCCATTATGAACTGTTCTGTGGGACACACATCTATCCAGCATGTGGTCAATTACCCTTTCAAATTTGAGCCATATTTTTTCTACATGCTTCTGCCTTGTGTTGCCAGTTCCTCATTCACATATGACAACATCCATTTTCATCTAGTTTACAGAACATACTTACCTTTCTGCTCTAGTTGACCTCTGTACTTCAATAATCACTGTTGCCAGAACCCCACCATGGTCACTGATCCCAGTTTCGATGTGGGTATCCTCAGAATTCAGGTATGTTCGTTGCATTAAATCCAATATATTTCCATCATAACTAGGGTACTTAACTGTCAGTTAACAGTAATTGTTAGTGAACTTTCACAGGACGCCCTACCATACCCACCACTAGACGAAACCTCAGTTCACTTCTCAACAAGTTCCCCAATCATATTGTAATCAGTGGTGGAGACTTTAATCATCCAACAATTAACTGGGAAAATTAGTTTTGTTCAAGTGTTCGGTTACATCAGTAGAGGAGTCTGTTGGGCGATAGGATCCTTTTATACCCACCTGTGGTACTCAGTCTTGTGCAGTCACCCACATGCAGCTTCAATTTCTCTCTGTGGATTTGAGTTACTGTACTGCGACAAATACACGACCTGTATTTGTCATTTGGCTATACTTTCCATGTACACCTAAATTTTCCCTAAAAATCTACCATTTCGGATTTGAACCAGCTTTCTGTACCTACCATAATGTGAGCATCACTGCTTTTGATGAGCACCTCAAACTCTGGCACTTAGTTGAAGTTTACCTTTAGGATTTTAATACTCTCACCAGTGGGACGTATTTTTCGAACTTCCACTGATATTTCTGGTTTTTCTGCAGCGAGTGTTATCTGGATGGATGAAGACCATCAGGTAATGAAACAGGTTGACAAAACCATAGTGCCTACACACACTGTTCCATGTCCGATGTAGTAGTGCTTCTGTCAGATCACGGCAAGCTAAGTAGTTCATCACGTGCCACATGACAAGCCCAGTCAGCTGTTGCTGGTGTCTACATTACAACCATACTCAAATATCTTCACGAAGCACAGCCGAATGTAGTACTTGTGGTAGGGATGCTCATGAGTGCAATTGCCACCACCTTCTCCCTGCTGCATAAATTACAATATCAACTATGCTGCCTCATCTCGTTAATTTCCTCTGTATCTCCGTGAGTAAGCTGTCAAGGCGATCAGAGTGAAGGAAAAAGAGCCTTAACCTATCGTTAACAAGCTGTTGGATAGTGAAAGCTGTGTTTTCCACCATCTGCTACTAATAGTATAAATCTCGATACTCCTCGCTCCTCAAAGGAAATCGCCACACGGACATGCGTTCTCAAATGCAGCATCGCAGTTGTAAAATAGCCTAGTGTCACGGTAGTATCCGCTTCTCCTTCTCCGAAGCTGCAACTCGCAATATCTTCACCTCTGGCGGCGAAATCACCTGCTACACAACCAGCAGGCTAGAAATCAGGGACTAAAGTGCCCTGTGAAGATTTTAAACATCCTTCAAGCCAACAGACATCTGAAACTTCATCTGCCGACAGCAAAGGCTCAGATATCCAAGGAAAACTGTCTTTCCTTTCGCTGACTCGCTGGTCCTCATAAGCAGCGTCGTCACATGACACCCTCACCTGCCCAAGCTCCGTTCTGCCAGTGCCAACCTTTTTCGTGCCATGGAACCTGCACACTTACTCAGTGAGGATGCCGACACTTTCGTAGGTTGCATGGAACAGGATCCTCCAGCCACAACGCCCTATAGCATTGATTCTTTGAAGGCTGACACTCAGCACCCATGAGGTGACAACCCACCATTATTCCTCCTCCCATATCCGTCATGACTTCCCTCCAGTGGAATGTTTGTCACTACATCCAACAATGAGGATTTAAACTGCTCTTGGAATCCCTGCCCCGAGGAAACAAAATTGCCTTTGTGATGGCTTCGACGTCTTCCGTTTCTTTCCAGTCCACTTTAATCTCCCCCCTCCCTCCCAATGATTACATTCCATCTCGTGAAGGATTCATGCTGCTCCTATTGGTTGACGTTCATATTCAATCACTCTCACTGAACACTTGGCTGCAAGCTGTTACAGTCTGAATTTCCTTTCATCACTTGTTCCCTTTCTATTATTGACATCACTCCAGCATTTGATGTTAGCAGTGGCTAACACCCTCACCTCTTTTTGCTACTTCGTGACTTTAATGTACACAATACCCTTCAGGGCCCTCCCCCCATGAACCACGGACCTTGCCGTTGGTGGGGAGGCTTGCGTGCCTCAACGGTACAGATATCCGTACCGTAGGTGCTGTGGTGTCACCGCCAGACACCACACTTGCTAGGTGGTAGCCTTTAAATCGGCCGCGGTCCGGTAGTATACGTCGGACCCGCGTGTCGCCACTGTCAATGACTGCAGACCGAGCGCCGCCACACGGCAGGTCTAGAGAGACTTCCTAGCACTCGCTCCAGATGTACAGCCGACTTTGCTAGCGATGGTTCACTGACTTCTACGCTCTCATTTGCCGAGACGATAGTTAGCATAGCCTTCAGCTACGTTATTTGTTACGACCCAGCAAGGCGCCATTATCCGTATTATTGATATTGTGAATCATGTACTTTAAAGAGCGACGTTCTCCATTAATGGATTAAAGTTAAGTATTCCACCAGCTACGTCCGTTTTTCTCAATTCTAATTCCCTTGTCATGTTCCAGACCTCACGCGAGCCTGCGTGAGCTAAAACGCGAGCATTTCGGCCTCCTTTACTATCACGGTTGGCTCTCCTGCCAACCACAACAGGTGCAACTACAACGGAGGGATATCTGTTGAGAGGCCAGACAAACGTGTGGTTCCTGAAGAGTAGTTGCAGGGGCAACAGTCTGGATGATTGACTGATCTGGCCTTGTAACATTAACCAAAACGGCGTTGCTGTGCTGGTACTGCGAACGGCTGAAAGCAAGGGGAAATTGCAGCCGCAATTTTTCCCGAGGGCATGCAGCTTTACTGTATGGTTAAATGATGATGGCGTCCTCTTGGGAAAATATTCCGGAGGTAAAATAGTCCTCCATTCGGATTTCCGGGCGGGGACTACTCAAAAGGACGTCGTTATCAGGAGAAAGAAAACGGGCATTCTATGGATCGGAGTGTGGAATGTCAGATCCCTTAATCGAGCGGGTAGGTTAGAAAATTTAAAAAGGGAAATGGATATGTTAAAGTTAGATATAGTGGGAATTAGTGAAGTTCGGTGGCAGGAGGAACAAGACTTCTGGTCTGGTGAATACAGGGTTATAAATACGAAATCAAATAGGGGTAATGCAGGAGTAGGTTTAATAATGAATAAAAAAATATGAGTGCGGGTAAGCTGCTACAAACAGCATAGTGAACGTATTATAGTGGCCAAGATAGACACGAAGCCCATGCCTACTACAGTAGTACAAGTTTATATGCCAACTACCTCAGCAGATGGCGAAGAAATTCAAGAACTCCATGATCAGATAAAAGAAATTATTCAGGTAGTGAAGGGAGACGAAAATGTAATTGTCATGGGTGACTGGAAGACGAAAGTAGGAAAAGGGAGAGAAGGAACCATAGCAGGTGAATATGGATTGGGGCTAAGAAATGAAAGAGGAAGACGTCTGGTGAAATTTTGCACAGAGCACAACTTAATCATAGCTAACACTTGGTTCAAGAATCATAAAAGAAGGCTGTAAACATGGAAGAAGCCTGGAGATACTGGCAGGTTTCAGATAGATTATATAATGGTACGACAGAGATTCAGGAACCAGGTTTTAAATTGTAAGACATTTGCAGAAGCAGATGAGGAGTCTGACCACAATCTATTGGTTATGAACTGTAGATTAAAACTGAAGAAATTGCAAAAAGGTGGCAATTTAAGGAGATGGGACCTGGACAAATTGACTAAACCAGAGCTTGTACAGAGTTTCAGGGACAGCATATGGGAACAACTGAAAGGAATGTGGGAAAGAAATACGGTTGAAGACGAATGGGTAGCTCTGAGGGATAAAGTAGTGAAGGCAGCAGAGGATCAAGTAGGTAATAAGACGAGGGCTAGTAGAAATCCTTGGGTAACAAAAGAAATATGGAATTTAATTGATGAAAGGAGAAAATATAAAAATGCTGTAAATGAAGCAGGCAAAAAGGAATACAAACGTCTCAAAAATGAGATCGACAGAAAGTGCAAAATGGCTAAGCAGGCATGGCTAGAGGAGAAGTGTAAGGGTGTAGAGGCTTACCGCACTAGGGGTAAGATAGATACTGCGTATAGGAAAATTAAAGAGACCATTGGAGAAAAGAAAACGACTTGTATGAATATCAAGAGCTCAGATGGAAACACAGTTCTAAGCAAACAGGGAAAACAGAAACGTGGAAGGAGTATATAGAGGGTCTATACAAGGGCGATGTACATGAGTACAATATTTTGGAAATTTAAGAGGATGTAGATGAAGATGAAATGGGAGATAAGATACTGTGTGAAGAGTTTGACAGAGCACTGAAAGACCTGAGTTGAAACAAGGCCCCCGGAGTAGACAACATTCCATTGGAACTACTGACGGCCTTGGTAGAGTTTTGTCAGGACTGGCTCTCCCATCTGGTGAGCAAGATGTATGAAACAGGCGAAATACCCTCAGACTTCAAGAAGAATATAAAAATTGCAATCCTAAAGAAAGAAGGTGTTGACAGATGTGAAAATTACCGAACTATCAGTTTAATAAGTGACAGCTGCAAAATACCAACGCGAATTCTTTACAGACGAATGGAAAAACTAGTAGAAGCCGACCTCGAGGAAGATCAGTGTGGTTTCCGTAGAAATATTGGAACAAGTGAGGCAATACTGACCCTACGACTTATCTGAGAAGCTAGATTAAAGAAGGGCAAACCTACGTTTCCAGCATTTGTAGACTTAGAGAAAGCTTTTGATAATGTTGACTGGAATACTCTCCTTCAAATTCTGAAGGTGGCAGGGGTAAAATACAGGGAGCGAAAGAGTATTTACAATTTGTACAGAAACCAGATGGCAGTTGTAAGAGTCGAGGGACATGAAATGAAATGGAAGCCCCTTCAGGGCTCTTCAAGAACCTGACAGAGGCGTGACGTCTTTGCTGACATTCACAATTAACTCAACCTCATCCGCCTTAACATTGGAGCACCCACTCCACACACACCTATCGCTATTTGGACTCCTCGTTCTGCACTGCACAGCTTGTAGAGTGGCCCGTTCTGTGACGTGTACTCCAGCAACTGTTTCCTTTGTGCTTTCTGTTTGCTGACACATACCCCTACATATGTGCAAAATTGATTGGTAGCTTTCTAAGGCTGAATGGAGGCTTCACTCCTCGCTGGCGACCTTCGATGAACAAACTTCCGCACTAGCGATGAGCAGGTTACCCTTAGTGCAGCCGAAAATTTCATTCCTCGAACTTCCTCTCTACTGCTCTGTGTCCTGGTCCCTTGGTGGACTGAGGCGTACTGCGAGGCACTTCGTGCGCGGAACCGTGCTCTCCGCGTTTATAACTGTCCTCCTACGATGACAAACTACATCTTTTGTAAACAGTTGCGTGCACAGTGCCACTGCATTCTTAGAGACAAAATTAGTAAATGAAATCCATCTACGTTTTTGCTAAGTTCCTCTCGCTCTTCTGTCATTTGCGCCAAACTCGTAGGGATATCTGGGAGAAAGGGCCTTTCTCAGATCTCTGGATGACAGTACCAGATGTCATAGTGGACTCTATCGCTATCTTAAACTTCCTGGAGCTTTGTTTTGTGGAGATTTCGAGCTCTACGCATTATTACCCGGCCTTCCTCCATCGGAAAAAAGTGGAGGCGGCTTGGACAATAACCTTGCTTTTTCAGAATCTTGAGGCTACAATGCCGGATTTACTATGAGAGAGTTGTACTATAATGTCACTTAATCCCGATTCTGTTCCCCAGGGCTGGAAGATGTTAACATTCAGATGTTGCAGCACCTTCTCTTGCAGGCAAGTATTTTATCCTCCATACGGACAATCCCCTCTAGGTGGAAGGAAGGTTTCCGAGATGCTGGACTGAAGCCACCGTCACACCCAAGCATAAGCAGGGTAAGGAGAAGCACTCTTCCAGCTACTGCCCCATTTCTCTCAGCAGCTGTTTGCAAGGTTATTGAACATATGATTCGTCCCACCTGGCGTGGTGTGGATTTAGAGTGCGCCATTCTCCAGTTGACCATTTCTTCACGTTGTCCACCTATGCCATGAAGGGCTTTCTGTGGAAATCCCTGGCAAGCAATATTTTTCGATTCTGTGGAAGACACCTGCTGGAGGACTGGTATGTCTGTATTCTACACATAGCTTCCCTGTTCACCTCAGCAATTTTTAGAAGATGGAGTTTTCAAGGTGTATGTGGGTTGTGCCTCGTCAGACAACTTTATCCAGGAAAACGGTGTACCTCAATTTCCATCCTCAGCGTTGTCCTCTTTGCTATCGCCATTAACGCTATAATGGCCTGCCTCCTGCTGAGCACCTCTGGCTCCCTTTTTGTTGACGATTCTGCCATCCATTGCAGTCCTCCAGGAACCTCTCACATTGAGCGACGTCTCTAACTTCTTCACTCATGGAGCATCGTGAATGGTATTGTTTTTTCCACTGACAAAACCGTTTGTCTTGGTTCCTGTCAGTGCAGTTGATTTCTCCCCCCATATTCTCAACTTTGGCCTGCTGCTCTTCTGTTAGTTGAAACTACGAAATTCCTGTGGCACATGCTCAATAGGAAACTGTTCGTTCTCACGCGTGTCCCACCTTGGAGCCCACTGTACGTAGTTCCTCAATGTAGGACATGTCCTCAATGATACTTCCTGGGGGCAGATTGAACCCCCCTTATCGGTTTGTACTGGTCCCTTGTCCAATAAAAACTAGAATATTGGTGCTTTGTTTACGCATCTGCGCGTCTGTCCTTCGTATGCCATCTCAACACTACCCACCATCGTCGCATCTGTTTGGCCACTGGCGCCTTTTATGCTAGCCAAGTTCAGCGCGTATGCCGAAGCTGTTGAATTACCAGTCATACTAAAGTTATCCTCAAGAGATAAACATGGCGTTTTTCCGCCATGCCAGGCCACCCATCCTATGCCTCCTTCGATGACTACTTTGATAGCCAGTATCGGGCCCATTCCTCTTCAGTTACCTCCTGGAGCCCATTTTCAGTTCTTGCTCCAGCAGCCGAACTTTACACTACCTGCAAGTATCCTAGTGGGAGTGAACCCTTCTCCACCTTGGCTTTCTGTGGCAGCCTGTGTTCACCTTAGCCTTCATTTGCTCCCCAAGGACACTACTGCAGCCTCGTTCTATTGCCTTGACTTCCACTACCTACACACGCAACTTTTTAATAGTACCTTTCTGTATGCTGATGGCTCTGACTGTGGTATCAGGTGTGCCGTTGTCATCTGCACCAACGTTTTTCCGTATCTGCCTTTGCAACACTACTCAGTATTTCCAGCAGAGCTCTTCGCCCTCTGAGGCCAGAATAGATCTGGTGACACAGGCTTTTCCATTGTCCTGTGCACGAAGACTAAAGGGCACAGAGTCTGACCACTGTACACTGCCCATCCCTTGGTGCAACGGGTCCAGGAAAACTCAGTTTCTCACTCCTGAGGGATCCACTGTGATGTCCATGTGGTTTCCTGCTCAGGTCAGTCTGCCAGGAAATGAGGCTGCTGACGCTGCTGCCTAGACTGCAGTCCTCGTACCTCAGCCTGCTGGTTCTTATATTCTCCCAGATGATCTCTGTTCCTGTCTGCCAGCAGGTGGTGTCACTTTGGCATCACCAGTTGTCCTCCATTCTAGGAATAATCCCTGGGTTTTTAAGGCCCTCCCAGTGGCTTGGACAGCCTCCTCCTCTGCCCTCTTGACGTCAGATCATCTTAGCTGGGTTGCGTATTGGGCACTCTCTTCTTAGCCATCGTCCTTAGTTTAGAGGTGATCACTTACCACTTTGTACTCATTATCCTGAGTCTCTGACGATTCACAATGCACTTTTCTTAACCACTTATGTTCTCATTTACGTTTGCCGTCTACGTTATCAGGCGTGCCGCGGGCTATCGACCGTGTTTTACTCTCGATCTGTTGTAGCGATATGGCGAAGGACATTTAATCTTCAGTGTAGCACCTCCATTGTCTCTATGGTGTATTTTATAGACCTTTATCAGTCTTTGTTTTTAAGCTGTCTTTTCCTCCATCAATTGAGTTTACCGTTTAGTCGTTTTAACCCCTTCTTCATCTTCGTGTTCTACAGTTCTGACGTTGGCACGAAAGAACAAAATCTTTGCGCCATACAACAAAAAACAGCAAACCACCTGGAATGACAGAAGCCATTTGTTCAGAGCCCCGGTGTTCCTAGGACAGGCACCTGCTCCTTGGCGTGGACGGCGTCAACAAATTGCGTATATGTTGTGCTCCCTGCGTCGTCAGAGGTGGCGTTTCACTAATGTTAGCTGTAAGCCTCCGTTTTGAGAAGTACTGTCAGTGCAGACAAATTACATGTGAGGACGTCTTCCGTATTTTAACAAATTTTGCTCGTTCTTATTATCCAATCAACAACGTAACCAAATTTCTTAGATATTATTTCTGGCACATCCACGATGTGAAGTGTAAGTACCATTGGGACTAATATTGCACCTTCATGTGAGCCATTGAGGAGGAATTCCTAGCTACTGATTGTATTTACTACAGTGACCTGGTATCATGTCACAAAACATGCTTTCAAGATTCTTTAACCTTTTGAATTGGGATTTCATTACCACTTCATACATTAGGCCCAGTCTCGCGATGATACCCTAGGCTTCAAACAAATTAATAAAAGCCAAAGATGTAGGCATCATCTTCTGAAAGTTTGCATCAGTATGAGATGTCCAAAACTTAGCATGCACTGTTTCGTCTGGGGGCAAAAGCTGGCTGGCTGTCCATTTGTTTGACCAATCCCTATTACCAGTTCGCGTTCCAGAAGTCTATAGAAAGGGGCGATAAAGTTAGAGAGCGTTGCTGCTGCGTGCCTGGAACACTCGGTAGAGCGTTTGAACAATAAAACTGTGTACTGAAAATAAAATTCTTGGCAGATTGAAGGCTAAGGTCCTGAGTAGTTGTAACTTCTAGAGTTTCTAATATTTCTTGTCTCAGCTTCGAATATATTCTTTGAATATTCTCAGGGTGCATGCATCTTCGCTGTTACAGTAACCGCCCTCAAAAAGCTGTTGGCGTTATCGGCAGAAATAACTGAATGGTATGACTTCGTGTAAAACGATGAATGCCTGTATTCAATTCCTGTTTGTAGGTACCCTTTGCAACATAGGAATTAACATCATCAATGGGATTGTTCCTCCGATTCCTGCTGGAGCGAGACAGTATTGAAAATGAGGGAAATCTGACAAAATTTTGAGTTGTGACATAGCTATGGTTCCCATCAGCAGTGCCAAACGTGAGTTTGTGCCGTTCTCCAATTCCAAGCTACTTAACTGAATGCAACCGTCTTCAGCATTGCAAACAAAATGTATGTCGTTTTTCTACCGCCTACTTAACGAATGTTTGAATAACATGTCGACCAAGGAAAGAGATTAGTTCGTCAGTTTAGGTGGTAACGTAATAGTGTCGTAAGTTGGTTAGCAGGTAACCATTTCTATTTTAGTACAGACGTGTTGCCTGCCTACTCGGTAAGCATCGTGTATGTCGCACCAACAGTATCGTGTCACACCATTTTCTCTTGTATAGCGTAGTTGATTTCCATTATCTGAACGACTTCCCTGTGGGACATATCATTGCTTTTGAACAGCATGTTCTGTAGAATTTCTGCTAACGTTCTCGACGTTCATTTGACATAAACACCTACTCCCATTCTCCTAGAGATGTGGCCCTACAAAAGGAGCTTTTTATGTACTGATTCGTTCCCTCTCTGTCCAGTAAGGTCTTGGAATACATTAAGAAGACGTACAGCCATTGTCTGGCAGACAGTTGTTGCTCTACTAGCACCACGCGGTGGTCACATGTGGGACACGTTCAGGGAACACCTATGGATGTGAAGCTAAATAGACCCCTGAAACAGCTGTCAATTGTGAAACTAGAAAGCTTCTTACCTTAGATACGGAGTCTGTTCACATGATGCGCAAGAGGGGTAGCATAAGGGGTGAGAGACAATGAATGCCAGTTATGCAACCTGCTGTGAGGAGGTGGTAAGTATGCTGCTCTGTAACTTTTTAATCTCCCTCCCACTGAGCTGAAAAGCTCATGGAATATTACTTCAGAAGTGGACTACAGCATTCATTTATTTGGAGTTACACATGTGAAATGCTGAGTTGTTCAGACAATGGAGTCCTTGATAGCAACACATTAGAGAACTAAATGTATCGAGAAGCAAATCAGTTTAGCCAACTGAGAATACGCGAAACAGATTCTTGAACTTAGTTTACACACGAGTTTACTCACTTCACTAAGCAGTGAAGATAGTATGAGGAAGAGAATAGGTGGCCCAGAAGATAATTAGGTTTCTTTTCATAGAGTGCACAGAAACAACGTAAGCCTTTTTTGTGACCGTTTCGTCTCCAATATGAGAGACGTTTTGATGTAAAGGCTGCTGATCTCACTTTTGCTCAGTTGAATGAACGCCATGTTCCCAGCGTAGTTGGAAGCTGGCGCAAATGCCCAGGAACGTGGTGCTACCAACTCACCTGCTGGCTGTTGACTGTCTTTGTGTTAATCTGGCTTCTCGTGACTTCATATAAATTGTGTAATAGCTGTCAACTACTCCTTAGCCAGCCCAAGCAAAGGAATTCAGCATACCAAGTGGTATATGGAGCCTGCACTGGGTCTTAAAACGCAGAGTAACACTCAAAAACGTTTAGTTTTAATAACCATTACTTTCCAAATTTTTTACGTCAAAGTAGACTAATGAAGAGCATGAAGTTGAAAGGATTCGCAAGAACCATACATTTAATTAACATAGACCCTTCAAATATTGCAAATTCTGGGAACACTGAGACAACTTTTTTTTAAATCAGAAAATAATCGTGCAAACAGTCAGTGAGTGAAACAGACATGCAGGCCACTTAACAATGGGGAATGAATTAAAATCTCAACACTATTTACACACCTTGGACCTAAGGGAATATTGAAATGTATGATGCAGCAAATGCAATAATAAAGATTTGAAAGACAGGAAAAAACTAGGTTTAACAGAATGCAATGTAGCTTCCCCTGACGAAACCTTGGCCAACCCAAACTGCCACAGTCCACTGTGCTACTAACAGCCGTTAACCTCCGGTTGGTAGCAACTGACGTCACATTTCAGACGCCAACATTTACTGGACATCAAATGCCCATCCAAGCACACGTCACACACATTTTACACAGTCTCAAATCAACCATAATTAGTTTCTGGAAGCCAGCATCGTAAAATTGATAGCCATAGCAAGGACACTCACAAGATAATTATGACAGCATAACGGTGGTATCCTCAATTTCAAATTCATTCCGAATTACTAATCACATGGCTATCTCCATCAGTTAATCACATTCTGCTACGATCTTTACGTAAATCCACATCTCTATACAGGTACGTCAAACCCATTAAAGGTTGGCAGCAGTGCTTCAGTAACCTTCCATTGAATATAACTAGTGAGAACCTATGTTTAACGTACTGTCATGTTTTCTGTCCATGTGTTAATGAAATAATAGTAGGTTTCATTACAACACTTGTCACACACAATGCCATGTGCTGCATATGACAGATGAGGAGTGTTCCGTAAAACTTGGGAAGGTTCTTGTGAGATGACAAACGTCTTAGGTTAAGTCACAGTCAGTATCTTAATACTGCCACGATCAGCGAAAGTAAATTGACCCACGAAAGTGCTGCTCCTTCTCCTACCCAAGTTTTGAGCCACCAAAATGCAAGACGTCTTCAATCACGATGGAAGTATAGAAATATATAGGGATGTGTAAGCTGATGTAAAGAATTAATCGTTAGCCACCAACAAGTAACATATTACTTCTGTAGGGAAGTCCATTCTCCTCTGCCTAAATCCACTATTGTAAGAAGTCTTACCATGCAAGTAAGGACATCACTCCAGTTAAGCACTGCCATATCAGCAGAATCAAGGCAGCGCCATTCATCAGACAATTACTTTAAATGTGCTATCACTGCCCGTATATTGCAGATATCAATGTCTTGCCCCACCAGCCTCCACCCTCCCAGGGGGTCAATAAGTCTTTTGTGAATACGTGCGTGGCGAGCATGGGGCCCCGAGCCATTGCAGCCTTCTTTCTCTCCAGGGCTGCATTTCCTTTCCCTTCCCCTCCTTTCCCCTCCTTGCTCCTTTCCCCTCGCCCTCTCCTCTCCCTCTGTTGGTGTCCTTGCTTATGTTGGCCCCTGCTATCATCCTGGTTCTGTTGGTTGTACAATTCGGCTTTGTTCCATAATCATTTCCTTCTTTTGGCATTCCTTGGTCCCCCCTCTGGGGTTTGACCTCCGTTACAAAATTTCTCCTCCATAGTGTGAACCATTTGGGGACAAGCACCTTACCTAGTGTCTCCGACGTGCGCCCTCCTAGTACGTTCTACCTTCTCTTTCATGTCGTTGTCTGACACTAGGGTGCATAGCGAGCACGGTAGCCAGCCCATGTGGTGGGGTCGCTATGTACCCTTTTTGTTGAGCCACCTGAACACACATCTCAGGTATCAGAAGTGTGATCCCTGTGACATCCTCATGCATGCCTTGGAGTTGTTGCTCGTCACCCTGGAGCATCGGAACTCCTGGCAATGGACGCGGTGCCAGACGGCCCTTGCTGTGGCTAGGTGGCGTCCATGAGGAGAGCCCCTGATCGGAGGGGATGGTATCAGGGCGGACGCTATGCAAATGAAACGCATACGGGTCCTGAACTCTGGCCGTTCTTCTGCGGCCATGTCTCCGTGTGGAACTGATTCCTCAAGTGCTGCTTCTCTTGTCCCTTTGGCCTTCCCTTCCATGGCTACCCCTGGGAAGAGGGTCAGGCCCGTCAGCTAGGGGCAAAACCTTTCCCCCATTATCTAGTTTGCACTAGGACTGATGGAGATACTCTCACCAATACCAAACCTTTATTCTTTGTGGAACACACTGAAGACAAGTTTGGCGAAGTGGACTCCCTGAGCAAGATGCGGTCGGGTTTGGTGGGGGGTAATGGACACAGCAATTGTGCCAAGATGGATACAGGCACGTAGGGCTGCAGACTGGGCAGCTAAAGCATTTTTTATCAGCAACAGTCTCTATATATGGTACAAGGTGTGCTTTTAACAGGGACCTCATACTTCAAACTGATGAGGAACTTCAGGACAATCTCGGATGGCGGGGTGTTTACTTGGTTCAGCGTGTTCAGAAGGGTCCTAAAGACAATCGTATTGATACTGGTGCCTTTATTCTGGCCTCTGAAAGAGATACCCTCCCTGAGAAAGTTACGATTATGGTGTATCGATGTGATGGGAAGCCGTACATCCCACCTCCTTTGAGGTGTTTTAAGTGCTTGCGTTTTGGACATGTCTTCCCGCTGCTCACAGGCACCTCTCTATTGCGACTGTGGACGTCCACTCCATGAGAGGAGTGCCTGTGTTCCCCCTCCTGTGTGTGTAAATTGTCGCAGCAGTCATTCTCCACATTCACCAGATTGCCCAGTATATAAGAAGAAAGGAGTATAAGTCACTCGATCGTTTAACCTACACAGAGGGCACCTAAGAAATATACATGATTTCACCCCGTGTCTGTGACATCTAGTTACGGCTTGGTTACATTTTCACCCCTTCCTCACCCTTCCTTACCCTTATCCTGGATCCCTCTTTCCCCCCCCCCCCCCCCTCCCCTGCAGCTCCCACACCTTCTCCCCTGGGGTCTGCCCTCCCTCCCCAGCCAGAGAAGTGTTCCACTCCTTCGGCGTCTGCCGGTCAAGGGCGCCTCCCCAGGATGCCTCTTCCAGGCACCTTCCAGGCCAAAGGTTTGCTGCCCTGCAACGACCGAGAGAGCCGCGATCTTTTGGCCCCCAAGTCGCCCGGTCTCTTTCTGTTCCTGATCTTGCTGCAGCTGGCTCCTTTTTGCCACACAGCCCTCCTCGAGCGCAGCCTGAAAAGAAGAAGAAATATAAGTCCCGGGACAAAGAGCCTCTGGTGTCACCGGAGGTCCCTTCTCCGACTTCACAACCGGACTCTGACCTGTAGTTCATGGGTGTCGCCCCCTCGTTGTCGGTGACGGGTGGGGACCCTGCGGTATGACAGGATCCATTACAATTCCGTTGGAGAACCACAGAACGATGGTTTAAAGGGAGGCTGAACACGCTAAATCCAATCGTCGACTTCCAGAATTGAAATCCCTTCTTTTGTCCTACTATGCAGCTTGCGTGGTTCTCCAGGAATCTCATTTTACTGGTGCTCACTCACCGACCCTCCTTGCGTTCCGTGTTTTCTGTCGAAATCGGGTCGAACCCCTGCGGGCTTCTGGTGGCATTTGTACGTTGGTCCGTACACACATTACTAGCACGTGGATTCCTCTTCAAACTACATTGGAAGCGGTTGCTGTTAGGGTCCACTTACTCTGCGCTCATAGTTTGCAATCTTTATCTCCCTCTTGAGAGGAGTCTTACACGTGCTACCTTAACTGCCCTTCCTCAGCAAATTCCTCCTCCTTTCCTCCTTTCTGGGGATTTTAATGCTCATCATCTATTGTGGGGCATTGGTCTATAAGAAGACCTCGTCTAGATGGAAAGGCAGTTTATAGCAGACCACGACTTGTGCTTTCTTAATGATGGCTCTCCTACTCATTTCAGTGCCGGTCATGGTACACTTTCTGCCATTGATCTTTCTCTTTCTTTTCCCTCTCTCCTACCTTCATTACACTGGTCGCCACCTTTGTGATAGCGAACATTTCCCATTCATTATCTCGCTCCCTTCCCGCTCTCCGATGGACACATTACCTCGTTGGTATTTCCAACGTGCCGATTGGCCTCTATACACAGCACAGATCGTGTTTTCTCCCTCTTTGTCCGGTTGTATTGATGACATCCTACGTGACGCGTCTGACGCTATCGTTCATGTTGCTAGCCTTCCTGTCCACCGCTCATCTGGGCCATTTCGTCGCCGGCAAGTCCCATGGTGGAGTACAGCCATTGTCATTGACATCCGTGATCGACGTTGAGCTTTGCAACACCTTAAGAGGCACCCATCCATAGCCAGCCTTGCTACTTTTAAACGCCTCCGCGCTAAAGCCCGGTATTTAATCAAACTGAGCAAGCGGATATGTTGGGAACGATTCGTTTCTTCCCATGGTTCTTCTGTCCCTCTGTCACGAGTATGGGCTACACTTCGCTCTCTCCAAAGATGCCATCGGCAGTCCACCCTCCCAGGCCTTCACCTCCCAGATGGCCTTTGTACGGACTCATTAGCTTGTGCAGACTACCTTGCGACCCATTTTGCAGTGGCATCAGCATAAGCCTCCTATCCAGCGGCTTTCCTTCACCAAAAGCAGCAGCCTGATGCTTCCACCTTATGTTTCTCCCCTTGTGAGTCAGAAACTTAAAACAAACCTTTCACTGAATGGGAATTTATTTCTGCTCTATCTTCTTCTTATGATACGTCCTCTGGTCCAGATTTCATTCATAATCAAGTGCTTCACCATCTCAGTGCTCCACAACAGCAACATCTTCTTTGGGTGTTTAACCGTATCTGGCTCCAGGGTGACTTCCCTTCTCAGTGGAGTGATAGCATCATGGTTCCTGTCCTTAAGCCTGGTAAGAACCCGCTATCTGTTGACAGCTATCGGCCAATTAGTTTCACCAATGTTGTTTGTAAGTTATTTGAATGGATGGTAGCCCGTTGGCTCAATTGGGTCCTCGAATCTTGGGATCTATTGTCTCCTTACCAGTGTAACTTCCGAGAGGGACAATCTCCAATCGATCATTTTCTTCACTTGGAATCCACAGTTCGGCAGGCTTTTTCGGAGCGCCGACATTTGGTTGCAGTGTTTTTTGACCTTCGAATGGCCTATGACACGGCCTGGCGCCATCACATCTTACTTACCCTTCATCAGTGGGGTCTTTGGGGCCCACTACCGATTTTTATCGGTCATTCAGAGCTTGAGTTGGTACTGTTTTTAGTTCTCCACAGACCTAGACGACCAGTGTCCCACAGGGTTCTGTCTGGAGTGTCCTTCTTTTTCTCATTGTTGTCGATGGACCTGTGGCCTCTGCCAGTCCTTTGGTTGCCCCTGCCCTGTATGTGGATGATTTCTGCATTTGGGTTAGTTCCTCCTCGATGGCATCGTCAGAGCGGCAGCTCCAGGGAGCTATACGGCGTGCATCTGCATGGACCCTCTCACACGGGTTTCAATTCTCTCCTTCAAAATCGCGGGTGATCCACTTCTGTCGCCGTACTACGATCCACCCTGATCCAGAGCTCTATCTTGCTGCACAACGATTGTCTTTTGGTCCCACAGTTTCGTTTCCTGGGTCTTCTTTTCGACAACAAGCTCACTTGACTGCCACATATCAGACTCCTGAAGGTAGAATGTTTCTGTAAACTCAATGTCCTTCGCTTCCTTGCCCACTCCTATTGGGGTATGGACCGTTGCCTCCTTCTCCGTCTTTATCATGCTCTAGTTCTGTCTCGCTTGGACTATGGTTGACAAGTTTATGGTTGTTGCTCCTTCCACACTGCACATGCTGGATCCAGTCTACCATTGTGGTATCCGTTTATCAACAGGGCTAGTAGGGAAGGCACCGGTGACCAGTCTCCTGGTTGAAGCTGGGATCCACCCCCCACTCTGTTCGGCGGTCCCAGCTTCTGGTGTCTTATGCACTCGTTATCCGTTCCTCTCCTACGCATCCTTCCTATTCTATCCTGTTCCCAGACCATGGACGTCGCCCACCTGACTCCCGACCACAGGCGGGTTTATCGGTTGGGCTCCGCCTTGCATCTCTTTGTCGTGTTTTCAGCTTCCTTCTTTGTCCTGTCTTCCTCGCTCCGTTCCCTCCACCCCCCCCCCACCCCCCCTCTTGTTAGTTCCTCGGCCTCGAATTCGGATTGATCTCTGCCGTGGTCCGAAAGATTCCATCCCCCCTGGTGGTGTTCCTTTCCTTTTTCCACCGAATTTTGTGGGAGTTTTGGGATGCTGTCGTTTTTTAGACTGATGGCTCTAAATCTACTGATCATGTTGGGTATGCCTTCACGTCCTCTATTGGAACGGAAAATCATCTGCTGCCATCTACATGTGGGGTGTTTACTGAGGAATTGATGGCAATTTCCCAGACTCTTACCTTCATTAAACAGTCCCAACACAACCGCATTTTGTTATGTACGGACTCGATGAGTGGCCTTCTTGCTATTGACCGGTGTTTTTCGCGCCATCCCTTGGTCTCTGCCATTCATGACCATCTCGCTGATATTCACCGTGCTGCTTGTTCCATTGACTTTCTTTGGGTCCCTGGCCATGTCGTCATCTCGGGTACTGAGCTCGCTGTTCGTTTGGCTGGAGGTGCAGGCACTTACCACCCATTTTCCGTAACCCCTCCTGCAGAGGATTTACGGCTCCACATCAAATCCCACTTCGCACAATCATGGGCCCACACTTGGTTGGCTACTCCTCTCTCTAATAAACTTCACGTGATTAAGGTGACCACAGGCCTGTGGCGTTCTTCCTTTCGCGTCTCCCGAAAGACTTGACCACACTGTGTCATCTCCGCATTCGCCATACCATGCTGACCCATGGTTTTCTTTTGCATCATGAGCCACCCCCACTTTGTGGTTGTGGAGCCTTCCAGTAAGTTGCCCATATTTTGTTTGAATGCCCCCTTCTTTTGGCTCTGCGTGCTAAGTACAGACTGCCCCACACTTTACCTTTGATGTTGGCTGACGATTCCCGGATGGTCTCTCTGGTTTTCGGTTTTCTCCAGGAAAGTGGATTTTATTCTCAGTTTTAAGGTATTGGGGCAGGGCGGTGAGTGTTTGTGTGTCTCCCACTGTAAGCCATGTTTGGAGATTCCAGACTCATCTCCCTGACAGAGATAGTCATTTCTTGCGCTTTTACTCAAACCAATCCTTTAAAAAAAGGGTAAAACAGTCTCCTTTTACCATAGGTTGCACATCTTAAGTCACAGGTGGTCTTGCCTATGCTGCTTCAGCATAGCGTTGGGTTTGTTCTCTTGCCAACTTGCCTCATTTTGTTTTTTACGATTTACAACATGACTGCCCTTTTACGTTTTTGCCTTCTTCCCTTTTATTGTTCTGACTTTCCTCAGATGTCCCATTAGCGGAATGGACCCTATTTGAAACAATTGACTGATGACCTTGCTGTTTGGTCCCTTAAACCTCAAACAACCAACTAACCAGTCTCCTCCACACGGCTCTCCTCTGATTCCCTTGGCGCCAGCAGTGGAGATCAAGGAGGCTGTAATTTGCAGATTTGCCACTCAGTCGTAAAAGATGTGTCAGAATTCTGGTGCCATGTGAAAACATGGTAAGTTTATTCTACACCATTCACAACTGCATTAGATCATTGAAATAAATCAGAAAAGCATGGACCCAGGACTGAAGGCACTTTTTTCCCAAACACTATTCCACTGATCTTACTAAAAGTTGAATCTAGTGCTGAATGTCATGAATTTGGTTAATCATTCCTATCTGATAGCTTCCTGGTTCAACAGAAATGAATCTTGGATGTAAGATCATACCTATTTCTGAGTAAATCCAGACAATTTTATTTTCAGTGTTACATATATTTTCCTGCATCTTAAAAGATTACAACACACAAAGAAAAGGATTTGTCAGAAACGGTGAGAGGTCATCAGGCAGTGCAGATAAGGATGCACAACATACACTCACTTTCATAATGAGCACTTTGTTGCTTCCAACAAACATTAGACACAATTTCAAACCTCTAAATGCTGAACAACAGATATGTAAAATATTATCATTTGCAAAATACCAGAGATTCAAAGAAACCACAGTGTATAAAACAGCTTTAAATGATTGTAATTGTAACTGATAACAATTAGAAACACAATAGTAAACATTTCCTCCTAGTTTGTATTTGGCCATCTCCCATAGCATTTTCAAAGTTTGCTTGAGGTCCAATACATCCTGGCCTATGGAAACCATATTCCCAGTCAGAGAATTCAAACAAAAGTTTTCTAAAATCCATCATATTCATTTAAAATAAAGGCTTAAAACAACAAATGTATTAAATTTCTGCTTTGTGTCCTTTAGCTTTATCATTTTTCATGGGTTTTATTGCATGTTGTTGAAACTTTAAGAACACACAATCATAATATGGTACAACACTTGTTCCTGTCGTTATATGTAATAGGCCATAGTCAAGTACGGGGGTTGAGTGAAAAGTAATGCTCCACCTTCGTTAATTGGGTTTGGATGGCAATATATTAATAAATCACATGTAGACATAGTCTGTAGAACGTGATCCTTAACTAAAAGTATTCACTTTTCCACATAATCAACACGAGCCAATTGGATAAATTTCTGCCAACAATGAACAAGTATTCTGAATCCATCACAGAAGAAGTCGACACTGTTCCTGAAACCAGTCTCACAGTTCTCTCAACGTATTCATCAGAAGCATAATGTTCCAGCAGATCGCCTTTCATTATCAAGAACAGATGGAAGTCAAATGGTGCTAAATCTGGACTGTATGGAGGATTCTGTATGGTTGTAACGTGCTGGGTTGTTTCCTCACCTGGGGCACCACATGTAACGTGCCGGGACATGTCCTTATGTAGTAGTGTCATTTAAAGTTCACGTCACAATCGGATGTACTGGTACTGAAATATTTCCTCGCCCAGTGTTCTCGATCTAACTTGCTTTGCTTATTCAATTTTGTCTTCCCGGTAGCTACGTCTGTCTCACCTAAATCACACTGAAATTAAGAAGCCAGGATCCTAGGTTAAGTTTTCCAAAATCAAAAGTCAAGATTGTATTGATTGTTGAACATTTATGTCAACCACATGGCGATTTCTTTGTTATCACTCGCACACAGAATATTCATGTGACCAGACCTCTTACACTTAATCGTCACATTAGGAAGGTTAAAAACTTCCAGTCTTTAACAAAGTTCACAGTCACAATTACCGAAAAAATTGACCAACTTGCTGCACTTTTGCTTCAAGAGAATCAGACCGAGAACTAACTAGAGCTGCACTAGCTCCGACCTTATATAGACGAGCGCTTGAATGTTTGACTATTCTGTTAATATATTATAGTTTATAATTTCCCAGGGTTAAAATGATCCTTTCTAACTGGTTTTTAAGTTAACTATTGGGTTTATTATTTAACTAACATGAGTAAGCTGTATCAATTTAAATACGCGAAACTAACTTATGCATCCGCCGTGGGAATTCCCGACTTGTAACCACGGTAGCCCTTTAGAACAATAATTTTTACATATTCAAATTTACTTAATTCTTAATTAATGCACTTACAAAGTTGAGACTGGAGTCACTTTACGTAGAAAAATAAAGATATCAAAAATATCAAAACAGATGTCGGAATTATTTAGTAGTTTGGTCACAATTGGCACTGAAAGTCATACAGGCAACAGATTTTAAGTCTTAATATCTATTGAACTAACAGACTTTGGGTAAATTTAAACACTTTGCTGGAATCAGTAAAATTTAGGCTTTCTTTTGGATGCAGTCTTATAGCTGAATTTGATCTATTAGCTCACTCGAATGTTACTTAATATATATTGCACAATATGTCATCGTCCATAACTGTTAATAGTATGCATTTCCAATAAAACTGATTACCTCATTGCTTTTAGAATATATACTAGAATGTACTGAAATAATAGGTTTTACTAGGGGAATTTTATTTAAACTATTTCTGAATTCTGTGCTATGAGGCTGAAGGCCACAGAATCTGTAGTCGGGATCTGAGTAGTGAAAATGAAAAAAAAAAATTAAACGTTCATTGCTTAATTAGGTTACTGAAGTAGCGTAAGACCAAAGCAGGATAGCAGTGGGCAACCCTGCTTCGATACATGGTGGTGAGATTGTCCCTGAAATTCTTCTGTGGTTACACGTGAAGCAATAATGTGACCCACACATTCTTGTGAAATGCTGATTGTGCTTGAAATTTCTCTCTGACTGATAAGACGATCGTTCTGAATCAGTCATCGGTTTGCTTGTGAAACTCAGTGGTTGCTGTTCCAGGACATCCAACTCTGTCACGCCAGTCAGATGTTCTCGCATCAACACCTTTAAACTTACACGCCCAATGACGGACAGTACTCACATCAACACATTCACCATAAAATGCTTACATTCTCTGATGAATCTCCTTTGGAGTGACACATTCTGCTGTCAAGAATCAAATGACTACACGTTGCTTAAATGCATTGCCCTACCGTCTGTAGGGTTCCATACTTTACACTGTAACACTACAACAGTTCAATGCTTAGGCTTCCTGCCACCTGGAGCTGTAGAGGAGAGGCTACAGAACAAGCCAGTACCTGCCACATACCAATGCTGTCAACAGTTGAAATGTTACGGAGGTGAAGGCATTACCTTTCAGTCAACCCTCGTACACGACATGTTAGTTTGAGCTTGGTTTCCTATTAATAACTGTAATATCTAGAGTGTTACCTGGAAAGTGTGTGCAGCTACAAAGTAATTCATTGTTACTCTAGCGCTTATGAGCCTCTCTCTGTAAGAGTGCTTGCATCACAAATGTGTGTTCTTAGTATAATATTTCCTTGTAGATATTTGTACACACTACTGTGATTCAGTTGCGAATAGTTTCCTTTATAATTAGTAATTGTGGAAAGAGAAATGTCACAAGCGCACTCAGTATGATCGGTAATACTGGTTGCCTGTTGTTGACTCCCCACACCTTGTCTCAAGTACGACTAATATGAACGATGTATGGTTACATTTTTAAGGATTTATTGTTGTTGTGTGTTCTTTGTTAGTTTAATGTGATTATGCAGAAGCTTATAGAGAGATAGTTTTTGATACGATAGTTTGATATACACATTGCCATCTCTTCATATTATTATACTTCATAAATACTAGATGTAGTACTGCATCTACGTTCCTTGATATAATTTAATTATATCTGACTCCAGTATGTTTAGAGAGTCAGCTGCTTATGACATGGGTGTTTTCTGCTTTCTACACGTTATGGTTTGTACACTGTTTTTATTACGTTTGTATGGCATGTATACATCATGTGCCCCCTGTACGTATGTTTGCCATTTGGTTGATTTTTTAAAGTGCCTTTGTTGAACACAGCTTTGTTACTGTTATACATTCGTACAAACTTGACATAGAAGTGTTTTTACCTAATGTTATGTATTATGCACATTCACGCTCTTTGTTTGCATGATCTTCGAACTGTTAACTTCGACACTTCATATCTTAGCTGTGTACCTCACAGGCAGTTTTTTACTTTAGAATTCCAACACTACGTTCACTGTTTCATATATTTTCATTATGATAATCGTTTTTCGTGTACGATGAAAGGTATGAATTCTGATCACGTGATAGTAATTTTCTCGAAAAGAAACTCTATTTAGTAATCTTACTGGGTCCTCTGTTCAGTTTCGATGTCAGATTGCTGGCCAGATTGGCCAAGCGGTTCTAGGCGCTACAGTTTGGAACCGCGCGACTGCTACTGTCGCAGTTCTAATTCTGCCTTGGGCCTGGATGTCCTTAGGTTAGTTAGGTTTAAGTAGCTCTAAGGTCTAGGGGACTGATGATCTCAGAAGTTAAGTCCCATATTGCTCAGAGCCATTTGAACCATTTTGATGTTAGATTCCATTTCCTTCTGTTTGGTCTTTTACATAAATGGTAAATGACCAAAACCAGTCGTAATAAAAAGTAACCTCTCACTACACTTACCTCTCTGTGAAAGGAATTATTAGTTGAAGCCATAGTGTTCGCAGTTAAATTTTTCTGTTACCATAATCATACGACCTTAAAGCTTTTTAAAAAACTGGCTCAGAGCACTATGGGACTTAACATCTGACGTCATCAGTTCCCTAGACATACAACTATTTAAACGTAACTAACGTAAGGGCAGCACACATATCCATGCCCGAGGCAGGATTCGAACCTGTGACTGTAGCAGCAGCATGGTTCCAGACTAAAGCGCCTAGAACGGCTCGGCCACAACGGCCGGCCACTGTTATTCACATATGTATTCAACAATTCGTGTAAAATTACTTTTTGGATTAGTTTACAGTCTTAAAACTGCAGGTGTAGACTCCAAATTCAAGTTTCAAAGTAATTAATGAAATTGGTGTTTGTGTGCTTGGAGATGGTTTCGTTATCCATACTCTCTCCCCAAAATAGTTGTATTCCACAAATATATCTTAGTTTAAGTTTGTACTATTAGTCTTTGCAATTAGTTCGCTTTGAAAGGAAACATAGTTTCGGTAATGGCAATCGGAAGTCCCTATTAGTGTTGGTTCTTGCGAGCACTGTAAAAAAAGTCTGGTACAAACATTTGCAACGATCAGAACTACATGTGGTTCAGTTAGATGATGCAGTGTCATGTTTAGTACTTCCAATGTGGATGGAACAATATTTTCAGATTAATACTACACGAGATTGTAGATGGCTGATGTAGAAATGTTTATTACTCTTCATGTAACATACAGCTATTACTTACTTTGCATGCTCCACAATTTTAAAATGTTATTGCTCACTTAACCAGCATCCTTAACAAAGGATGTGTTACATCTAGCTGATTATCCTGAAGGATGTATATTATACCTTCTCTTACAGGTGCTTACAATGTCGATTGACTTGTATATTGTGTTAAGTGTATCTTCGGCAGAAGTTTGAACAGCTAACTATATCTTGACTCTCTGTTGTTACTAGATCAGTTATGGTTTTCACACTACAGAGTGTGGTTCTGAAGTAAAAGGACAGAATTTAAATCATAAAATTTTATTGTCTACTGTTCTTCACATTGTTAAATGCTCTTCTGTTGCTGTTTGATATAATGCGTACTATTATGCATTTATTGTTATACAGGGTGTTACAAAAAGGTACAGCCAAATTTTCAGGAAACATTCCTCACACACAAATAAAGGGAAGATGATGTTATGTCGACATGTGTCCAGAAACGCTTAATTTCCATGTAAGAGTTCATTTTAGTTTCGCCATTATGTATTGATTCACCGCCATGATTTCATACGGGATACTACATGTGCTGCTAGAACATGTGCCTTTACAAGTACGACACAACATGTGGTTCATGCACGATGGAGCTCCTGCACATTTCAGTAGAAGTGTTCGTACGCTTCTCAACAACAGATTCAGTTACCGATGGATTGGTAGAGGCGGACCAATTCCATGGCCTCCACGCTCTCCTGACCTCAACCCTCTTGACTCTCATTTATGGGGGCATTTGAAAGCTCTGGTCTACGCAACTCCGCCAAATGTAGAGACTCTTCGTGCTCGCATTGTGGACGTCTGTGATACAATACGCCATTCTCCAGAGCTGCATCAGAGCATCAGGGATTCCATGCGATGGAGGGTGGATGCATGTTTCCTAGCTAACGGAAGATATTTTGAACATTTCCTGTAACAAAGTGTTTGAAGTCACGCTGGTACGTTCTGTTGCTGTGTTTCCATTCCATGATTAATGTGATTTGAAGAGAAGTAATAAAATGAGCTATAACATGGAAAGTAAGCGTTTCCAGACACAAAGAAAGTAAATATGTAACGTGGACATGTGTGTGAGGAATGTTTCCTGAAAGTTTGGCCATACCTTTTTGTTAACACCCTGTATATGTGGACTGATAATGTGTGCTCTACATTTTGGGGGACATCATACATACTGTTAACATATTTTTAAATAATAGCCAATAATGCTAACTGAAATTAAGCTTGTAAATTGGATTTTTTAAACATTTTAATTAGTAAAACCCATTACTTCCTCTATAAGTCTTATAGAAATACATGGGGACTTTCGAAAAAGAAATTTATTCTGTTCTATAATCTACATATTAAAAAGTCTATATATTTTGTCTTGGTTGAAGTCAGTCGTTATCTGAACATGTATGGGCTATCATCATGACAATAAATTCCACTGCAAAGTATTTCAACTGACAGACATATCAGCTCTCTTAAAGATTAGCTTTGTGCTGAACATGCAGTGTGTTATTGCTGTATGATGCTTTCCTATAGATACACAATAACTATCTAAGTTAGTATTTTAGACAAAGATTGTAACATTTCAGTGGAACAATTTCAATTTCATTATGAGGAATTTTAACTTCTGTACCAGATCAAACAATATGTGTAATTATTTCCACTATTATTAAAATGAGGAAAATACTTTCATGCCAAGCAGCTTTAATTATTAGCTAAGGAGTGACCTGTGTGTACCAGTTAAACAGTTTTCAATGTCTCATTGAATGGTACATGTAACAAATGTCTATGAAGTGTCCACATGTAAAAATTATATTTATTCAGTAAGTGCTGTTCCTGTTAAAAGCACTTTCCTGTCAGTGCATAGAAAATAATGTTTATTACTTACGGTTTGCTTGCATGTATTGAGTGTACTATGCATTAAGTAACAATTCACAAATCTTCCTTCTCTTTGTGTCAAATAGCCTTAGATGACCTAGCGCTCTGACACCACTTCCACTAACTTTGACTTTTGGTTTCCTTTCCTGTCGGCCTCTCTTGGTCAACTCTTGATTTTTCGACCCCAACGGTATTAGGTTGCGAGCCCGAGGGTGTCCCTCATTCTCTTTCTCTAATCTTACATTCCATATGGAGGAGAGCCTCCATAGATGTGAAGTCAGCCCTGCTGGGAATGCCAACCTGTAAGACAAAATGTCGCCCTCCAAACTGAGGGTAATATGACAATACTGATAATCTGTGCTAGAATCGTAGTACTCACAAGCTTCAGAACAAGCCCCAGATATGAAGGTTGATGAAAAGATGGCGAGATCATACCATAATGGGTGTGTAGACATCATGCACCCTCTACTACTCTCATTTGGGAACAATGTGGCCTGTGGTTGATGACGTCCCTCTGTATCAAAACTGAAGGAGTTGAGACATAAACCACATAAAATGGTAACAGTTGCTGCATTTGTATCATCGCCAAAAGAAGTAAATGAGAATAATGGTAACCCCCTCCAGGAGCCATTACTAGAGGGACAATCCTAGAGAGAAGCTTAGCACTTCAACACTGCACCGAGAGAAATGAACAAATGAGACAGATGAGGTTGGTGTTCCAAAATTACTGAGACGTTATGCACTGGGTTGGTCATTACTGAAGGATAGAACTAAAGTTATGTTGCTGGTGCGAAATGTGAAGACTGAAGTGAAAGTGCTTCCTCAATTTCAGCAACAGTGCCCCACAATGTTTCGACAGTTTACTTCAACCTAAAACAGTTCATTGCACAGCATCTCAAAAAATGTAATGTTCCCGATTGTCAGTCACCCCAGATCTAACGGATGTCTGCACTAATAGTCTTCATTTGGAACCTGGTGACCACTACTAGGAGAAATACGACAGTTACTGAAGAAGACGGTTCTGCATCTTTAACAGGAAGATGACATGATGTACAGTCAGCTTGATAAGGGGCCTGAAGAATCTTCACCTGCTGTTTTCTATTTGGAAGAGGGACATAAGATGCCTGTAGGCCAACATCATTCCACAAAACTTAAAATTCTGACAAATAAGCTCTACCTGCCAACCAGCCAGCACGTTTCTTCCTGTTGTGTACTTGTCTCACCTTTGCTGGAAAGTCCAGCATAAGAGCCAAGAAACCAATATACACAGAGCAGTTGACAACGACTGCCTGTGGCTACATGTTGTGAGATTCTGACATGCTTGTACCTCAGTCACTCGGAACACATCGTTGCATCTCAGAATCTTCAGCTGAATGCAATTTTAAATACCAGTGCACTGCTACTTTCGTCTGGCGTGGAAGTGGACAGCTTAGAATGAATAAAGTGCGAGATGCCAATCTTAGTAGATGTACCATCCCGATGTTTCACGGACCAATTTGTGAGATGTGGTAGTACTGTGGGTGATCTATAAAATGCCAAAGGACAGGGGTAACTCTATGGGTCGCTGTTCCTAAGTTGGCCTGTCTCTGGCTTTACATCAGAACATTTCTTGAGGGAAATAGGATAACCGGAAGAGTGCAATGTGCTACGTGGCACAAGAAACTGCCACCTGTTCTCCAATATCTGTGTTGACTTCGCACTGAACTACAGCAACAAAGAAGACCATCCAGAACTTGGGATATAAGGTAACAAGGTACAAAGAAACATGTTATTGTGAGGAGAAAATTGTGTCCCAGTCACTTCTGTTAACCTGGCTTCAGTGTAACATCAGCCACAATTCCCACAGGTGTGATGCGCTGTTGCAACATTAGTTCTGACGAGGAGTAGTACACAAGTATCTCATGAGCAAGGGCAGTATTGGAAAAAAGAGCCTGTTGGTTGTTTCACTTCATGTATTCTTCACAAGCTGTTTATGTATGTGCCTCGCCTGCAGCGTTGCTATTACCTTTTTTCTTATTCATTGTATTTAATCATACAAGACAGTGTAAATAAATGTTAGCTGAGCATTATTCTCTACATCTGTTCTGCACCACGTAGGAAATGGTTAACATTTCAAGAAAGATGACTTCGTTGTGTGTAATGTGCATATTGAAATGAATGCACTGGATAAGTGAGGTAAATTGGCATCTATAAGATAACAAAACCCATGAATATTTTGCAAATAATAAGTGGCAGAATTCCATGATTTATGAATTAAATGTACTGAAAGTAATTTAGCACCATTTTGGCTATTTACTTATGAGCAATAAACTGTTCAGCGTTTTTGACTATATAACATGTTCAGTGCTGATAAATACATTAATAGAACAACGTTTAACAGCTTGGTATCGTCCTTTTACTACAAAATACATCTATATTTACTGTGCAGCTACCTTGGTGTGTTTATTTCGCAACGAAAGGGGTTTTATGCAGTCTGTGCAGCAGAACTTTGGTTTTTGTGTGTGTGTGTACTTTCTGTTACTGTGTCTTTCATTGTCATATTTGGGTGGCCAATGATAAACTTAACAGACGACAGCGCTAGTGGAATAATGACGTTTCTTTAATACAGTAATTTATATGAATTTAGAGCGCCTGTGTAATACTTCATTGTAACGTGATAATTAAGAGACTTGGATAAAATTCGTTATTGCAGTTATCTGCTCATTTTTTAGTTACAAAAATTGTATCCTGGAATGTGAACATCCACCGTAATGCACTCGTTAGTTTTAGCACTACAGTCAAGAGACTTGTCATAATGCCAAGCTATACAAGAACTGACGACTTGCAGTTTTGAGTGTATACATCAGTTACATTGAAGTATACTATGAACAGCTTCTCATAAATTGAGACTGCCAATTTAGATGTTGCATCTGTTCAGTAAGGATGTCTTACTGCTCATTTTTTTATGCACTGCAGGTGATGTGAATTAACTTTGTCTCCTCGCAACCACAAACAAGATACAAAATCTGCAGTTTGCTCTCGCTGTTGTCCGTGTCCAGTGTGTTTCACAATTCCTAACACAGGCCTTCATGGTTTGTAGAGGAGACTTTGTACATTTCTGGACATGAGCTCATTACCAAAACTTCGTCTACTAAGCTTTCTATCAAAAAGTGTAACAGGAAACGTGAAATGCCCTGCATTTATTAGTGATCAGATTGATGGCAGATGCTTTGCACAGTTTATTGAGCGTCAGTATGAAAGTGTCTTATATATCTAGTTTTGCAGCATCTGCTACTATGTAGCAAGTGGAATTACGTGCAATTATTACACACAAAATTATGAAGTTAACGTCTAATTGCTATGTTTCTTCCAGTGTTACCAGTTGGGGTCTTTGGAAGTTCATTGTTCATTGGAAAGTTAACATAGCTAACGTAATGAACTAAGTTTGGAGAGTTGTAAATGATGGGGTTTTTGTTGGAGAGAAATTTGGCGGTGAATAAACTTCCTTCCACTTCACAAGCTTTCCTTCAATCTTCCTTAATGAACATCAGTGTGCAGTAATAGAAATACCTTGTTATTCTATGATGCCCATAAAATTCTCTGGTAATATTTCTACAATGAAACCTGGACAAAGTCTGTAAAATAATAGCAAAGTTCCCTATGCGAATTAAACCAATGACTTTACGGCTTATGGATGTGAACAATACAATTAGTTTCTTCACAGTAGTATGAACACTCTGATAATATTTAAGAACGAAGTGATGAATTATGCAAATACTGGTTTGCAAGACACTTTAATTCTCTCATAAAGAACAAAGAAGTTTGTTAAAAGTTACTATGTGGGGCTATGTAATTTTGAATGTAAAAGACACAGGTCTTAAAAATGTACCAGTGTAACTTGAATTTCTAAAGATTCCCACGCATGAGAGTAGAGGACTCATCGCTCTGTAAATTGTGTTAATTGATTTGAAACATGTAAAAACGAAATGTTCTGGACAGTTTTGAAGTTGAGTGTCAAGTTTGGAAGTTGGTAAGCGCTCTTTCGCCAACAATGAATTGATAAAGTCCAGGTATACACACACAATCTACGGGGAGTCGAAAAGCACTTGGTTCCTCAAGTTCCTAACTATTTGTGTTATTCCGTTGAACTTCCACTATATTACACATCTAAATGAGTAAATTATGGCTTTATGAATGTCTGAATTTGGTCAATTATGTGAGATAATAATTATAAAATTTCTGTTGTCCTTGGAAGCTGTAATGTAGGCAACCTGAAATTAATAACCATCCCAGAGCCCGGTACCAGTGTCGCCATCTTAGTGACAACCAGGGACATGGAAGACATGATTGAATACCAGTTACAGGAACAATTGTTATAATCGTTGTAACCAAAGTGCTCACATAACAAGAAGGCAAAGTCAGATTTACAGTATGCTCTGACTGCCTGCATAGTGACTTTAACATATTGAACCTTGAGTTACTGGCACTGCGTTTTCACTTGTTACTTCAATGTTTTTATTAGACCAGCTACTGGCTACAGATGTCACCCCCCCCCCCCCTCCCCAGTCAAATGTATGTATTCATTCATGTAATAGGTTGTCACCCCTACACTGACATTTTTGTAGTATACCAGCAGTTTAAAAATGCTCCCCTGAGAACAAACAGGTGAAAATGTTTCTCTGTAAAACAATGACAGAAAAGTGGGGAACCAGCTGCACAGTCTCATTTTCGTTTCTTCATCAAACATTTTGGCGCATAAACGTACGCTGTTGTAACATGGAACATTGCACATTTTTATCCCATCTCTCTGAGTTAAGTATTCATACTCCACTAAAATGGGGAACAAAAAGATGGCTATAGGGGTGTGGAAAACATGAAAATAATTCCCCCTACCACCCCCCCCCTACCCCCCACCGTGACGATGCCTGGAAAAATCTAGGCTCCACTCACTCTCAGCAGCGGTCTCCACCAGTTATCTCTACCACTGCCACTGTCGCCTCTGTTCCACAGTGTCTCTCTGCTACTCTCTCAATGCAAAAACGCGAATATGTTCTTCCTTAATTCAGTTCCATGCAGTCAGACACAAAGGACAGCATGTGGCTAAAAGTTACCTTCCCCACTATGTCCAGTCGATACTCGACTCGTCTCAGGAATATAGTACTATTTCTAGGATCAATATTTTTTATAGCTGAATCCTTAATGGTCTCGACATTCACCTCGACCAAAACAGATTCATTGGGCTGTAGGACAGGTTCCCTGCATAGATCATGGAGCTGATCTCTATTCGATATGAAGGGTTCCCATTGAGAAACTCAGTTGCAGGACTGGTCTTCCACCCACAGTAACAACTTGACCAGTATATTGACCCTGTCGACGAGTGCTAATGAACAGGCTTCTGTGGTGTTTGCAATCATAGAACTTGTGAAATCAACAGATTAAATCTGGTTCCTTACTGTGTCATCTGTTTTTCAGTGAATTACCAAAGAACGAAGATCTGATCTACTGTTCAGAACCTTGGCTCTCTGAATTCATCAATTACTAATTTTCAAGAGTTGAGTTCTCTATACGAGCAGCTGGACAAGATGACGTATCTTAGACAAATGTGTGTTATTGTTGAGTGGCCCTCCTTAGTCAATCATCCTCGTTTATGGACTGCATAGATTAGCAGCGTTTTCCTTTCTGGTATTTCTTCTTTGGTCCTTACAATTATCTGCTGGTGTAGTCTGCTGCAAGTAAGTTTCTCACCTCCAGTCTGGATCAATTTGGCTTGTATTCTGTTTTCACCTGGGCTTCCCTTCTTAAGCTATTTGATTCGTTTGGAAATCATGCTGTGTGCATTGGGAAAGGGGGGGAGGGAGGACGGACGACAGTGGTGTGGGTCAGCCGTAGTTAGAATGGAAATAGAATCCTACTTTGGTTTCATTACAATTGGAGATGGTAGAAGTACTCCTTCCATCTTCTGGCGATTTCAGTCGTTTGCAACTATTTTACATCTTCGACAATATCCTTTGTAGCCTGTGAACGTTCTAAGCGTTACTGTGACACTGTCTGCTCTCGCCTGTTTCTGCATCCACGATGATGTCCTTGATATACTTCCTCTTCGCTCTTCTCAGTGTTGTCAGGGTAGCTCTTCAAGCCACCTCAAATTGTTCTTAATTCTGCACAAGATTTGTCTCCAGCAAACCCCTTCTCATGGTTTTCGGTCTCTGTTCAGAAGGAATTAAAGCTTGTAAATCATTACACACATAGAACTGGTCACGTTATTGTAAAACTCCAACAACAGCGAAAACTACTCCACCAACAACACCAACTCCATCAAACAACTCAAAAAAAGCACTTCGAACTTTATCTCAACGAGCAATGCATCTGAATGATTCACAGCTCTTCCTTTCGTCTGTCGCAGCCGTCAGCCTGATCACGTGACTCGCCAGCAGCGCCTCTCGTGGCGCCTCAACCAATGTCCGTCCGACAAATTGGTTGTGTGTCGGTGTTTTGACCGACCGACCGACCAACTGTCGGGCGCGACGCACCACTGGACAGCCGACCCAACAGATTGTGTCGAGTGTGCGTGATCGTGCCAACCGCCCGACTAAAATTCATGTTTTGTCACAGCCGACGGAATTAAATAGTATTCTAATATACATGTCGACGTCCGAGGAGAAGATACTTTAAGGACTGAGTTTTTAAAGAAATTTAAAGACTGCTGATGTATTTGCGGCACATCGTGCGAGGAGTATTAACAATAGAGATGCAAGAAATGAGGCACCTGTTTCATTTTTTAACGAATACATATTGGTTTCTCTTTATGCAACACGAGGTTAAGTCTGTCGACCTTCTTTCTCTTTTTAGGTTTTATTTCCGATACTTATCGGAAATGAAATCTAAAACTGAAGTATCGACATTCCATGGACGTTAATTCATAAAATGTACTTGCTTCACTGTTGTAAGTACTGAAAAATTCCAGCCTATATGCATGCCATCTGCCATGTAGTTTTTTTCAGTTCTAACAGTCGCTAAATGCTTCATTTCTTATTCATCTGTTGTATTTATTAGATGATGCGCGCCTCCACCATGTGTAATCTTTCTTCTTCGAATATGGGTCTCTGAAATTTACAGGTAATCTTGTTGTGCTACATCCACAAATAAATCAATAATGTTTTCACGAATGACTTTTGTTTTATTTATTTTGCTTTACCACGATGTATTTTCTCAGTCAACTATAAATCACGTTGCACATTTCAGGAACAACTTTAGTTAATAATTGTGGCAGCAGAAGAACACTGAATCTTACGTCTCCTGCCATTGGCGACAAATCGTAATATACGTAGCTAACAGTCTCTCCTCGAAGTTTACAACCTCTGTCAGGACTGCAGTATTTTCGCTTAAGAATGGTTTTATGATGTTCAGCTGTTTCGTAATGCACGATTCACCCGTTTTTGCTTTTGTGAAAAACCGAGCGGGATCCCATAGGGCAAACACAATGAACTAAACATAAAATAAAGAAACTACGACAGCAGGCCCGCATTGTAATCACAGAGTTTAGTCGGTCGGGACGTGTGTAGGCTGTCATGGAATTGGTCGTCTGTCAGCCAGTAAATTGGTGGGTGTGCAGGGGTGTTATATACGCCCTAATTAACGCAAATAAAGTTCGTTTATACTCAAACTAATGACAAATGCGACTTCCCTGCTTTCCGACGCTGAGCTGCCTCTGCTTCCTTTGCCTCGTCTGACGATAGCCAACACAGCCGGATAAATGTTTTCGCTATGGCACCAATTTTAATTACTTGCTGATGAACAAAAGAATCGTTCGCAAAGTATGGCACACAGGTTTTTAGTGACACCACATTCCGTGTGCAAATTGTGGTATCCATAGATATAGGCAAATATTAACTCCTATTTCGTAGCTGGAGGAGTAGCAGGTTAAAGTTTAACGTCCTGTTGACAACGAGGAGGAGCATATTCATGGAAGGATGGAGTAGGAAATCGGCCATGCCCTTTCAAGAGAACCAACATGGCATTCGCAGTAAATAGTTAAGGGAAATTACAGAAAACCTATACTTACCTGGCCGGACGCAGGTTTGCGCTGTCAACCTCCCGAATACGAGTACATTTTGCTAACTACTGCGTTACCTTGCTCGATAATTTCATAGTAGTTTCGAGGAACGATCCTGAGCTTACAAACAAACCTTAACGAGAAATCTTGGTCAGCCGCTCAAGCGAACTTCCCTCAAGCATTGCCAGTAACTTCCCATTGGATGTCGCCAGAGATCTGTCGTAATTTTCGCATCGATATACTACATAATTGGTAAGGTATAGTATTGAAACACTTAAGTAAGAAACTTGTTACGAGATGTCGGAATCTGCTGCTTCGAAATCTAGTTTTTCGAGCTCTTTCTATCATTCAGTTACGAGGCCAGGTATCACTGTCTCTCCATCCTGATAGTAGTAACTTTCAGAGAATTCTGTGGTGAGAATCACCGTGTGAGCTGATACAAGAATATGGATTGTCCACAGCCACTTATGGAACTGCTCCTGCTGCCTTTATTGCGACTACATGTCTCCAACAGTTAGGCTTCGAAAATCAAGACAAGTTTTCAGTGGCAGCCTAAACTTCGTTGATTAGTTTCTATGTGGGCGACTTCATAGGCGAGTCAGATATGGAATCTGAAACTCAGAAACCCAGGTGACTCAGCTATCAGCTTCTGGATGGTTTCTACTGAGGAAATGGAACTCCAGTAGCCACAAGGTTGTGGAACAAATTCCAGTGCAGCACACAGAAACGTTTGTACCTTGTAATCTCATTGATGGAGAAGTAATAAAAACATTAGGAATCTTACGGTACCACAGCTCTTATCCTTTTCAGCGCCACTCGAAGCTGAAGAATCATCGGTGCTCAAAGATCGCCTGTCTACAACAGCATTCATTTTTGAGCAACTAGGCCTTTTTGACCCATTAGTCACAAGATGGAACTGTTCTTGCAGCGCTTATGTCAACTAAGCCTTGACTTGTATTAAGTCCTTCTATCCAACCTAGCTGATGAATGGAATGTCCTTTATATGTAACTGCCTTAACGAACTGATATTTTTATTAGCAGGCATGTCATTCCCTGTCCTCAATACATTAAATTCGAAATTCCATGTTTCTGTGATGTTTCACAGTTGGCATATGATGCCTGTGTATACATCATATGTGTTCTTCCCAACAACAAGATAGTAGTTTCATTGGCTGTGGCCGAATCTCGTTTAGCCCCTGTCACAGAACTATCTGTTCTGTGACTGGAATTATGAGATGCTTTTCGTCTTGCTCGGCTCATTCATAATTTGGCCAGTGACTTAGACATTGTAAACAGTAGTGATATCCATATTTGGACGGATTCTCCAATAGTTCTCAGCTGGCTGCAACGTAGTCTCACGGGAAAACCTTTGTTGTCAACAGAGTCTCTGAAATTCAGGAAATGAGTTGTTTCCAACTGGAGACACATCAAATCAGAAGACACTCCCACTGATTGCTTATCACGTGGCATCAGCGCAGCACATATGGATTCACTTTTGCAGTGGTGCTCTGCCCCATCATGGCTATTCAGTAGTGACCTGGACTACAGCACTTTTCCTTCACTTGTGATAGGAGATGCGCCAGAAAGGGGTGTAGGTGTCTTTGATGTCTGTTATTGAGCTTAATGCTGAATCGTAGTGTAAGTATTCCCCTTTAAAGGAAACTCAAAGGATTTTGGCTTATGCACTAAGGTTTGTTAACAATATAAGGCGGCAACAAACAGAGGATAACTGGGCCACTCACCCCACAGGAATACCAAAACGCTATCAAAAGAGCTTTTGGCATAGTTGGTGATTGCGCTCGTGAGATCGCTTTGTTGAAGGCCAGTTACGCGGTTATAAGGCATATGACAGGAACCGTAGCGTCTATATCAGTGTCAGGTGGTGTTCATGTTTGTCCTAAACTCTCTAGTGAACCTGTGCCCTTTCAAATTCCTCTTCCCCCTGTGGGTCCAGGGCAAGAATAGGCCAACGGTATTCCTGCCCGTCCTAAGTGGCGACTAAAAAGAGTCCCTCTCCCTCAAGAGGGTAGATTGAGCCTGCATCCAGAAACGGTTCCACTACTTATATTTGTGGTCATTTGGTTTTTCACTTATTATGGTTTCTTCCTTCCTTTGGTTCCTTTCATTATCCTCCTCCCTCTTACTGTCTTCCCTCCTTCTCCTTCCCCCTCTTCCTCCTCCGTCCCCCTCTTCCTCCCCCCTCTTCCTTCCTCCTCTGCCTTCTCCCCCGCCCCTTCCTCCTCAGCCTTCTCCCCCGACATTCCTTCCTCCTCCACCTTACCCCATCCTTCCCCCCTACTTTTCCCTCCTTCCACCCCTGCACCCTTCCCCCATCCTTCCCCCCTCAGCCCCCTCCTCTGTTCCCCCCTCCCCCTCCTCCTTTCCCCCCTCCCCCTCCTTTCCCCCTCATTTCCCCACTCCTTCCCCACTCCTCCTCGTGCTCATCCTCCTTCCCCCTCCACCTCCTCCTCCTTCTCCTCCTCCACTTCCTCCTTCCCCCCTCCCCCTCCTCCTCTTCCTACTGATCCTCTTCCTTCCCCTCTCCCCCTCCACCTCTTCCTACTGATCCTCTTCCTTCCCCCCTCCTTCTCCGCTCCTTCTCCTGCTCCTCCTTCCCTGGCCTCCGCCTCGGCGTTTGAGACAGTCTGCCATCTCTCTCCCTCTCTCCCTACATTTTCCTCTCCTTCTTTCCTCCCTGTGTGCCTGAAGGCCGACCCACACGTTCACACGCGTATTCGGTGACGGGCTAACGCGTAATTCACCGCGCTGGGAGACAAGTAAGGCACGCACATACCCCCTGGTATAGGCCGGGCCCAGGGAAACCTTCCGACCATGCCTATTGTTCCCTCTGTCCGTTTCTTGGGAGGTGTGACATGAGGTGGGAGTGCCCTTTGAGAGGGTCCCCACAAGGAAGGAACGCGCCATTGGAGACGTTGGCAATCATAAGGGGATTACTCCGCAATGGATATCTCTTCTTCTCTCTCGACTTCTGTCAAAAAACGGAAACTTGACCAGCCACCAGTTACAAAAGTACTACCGCCTGCCACAAAGTTCCTTGTAATTTCTAGATCTGTGGATGGACAAGATTTTTCTTCTTTCAACCCTTTAGTTGTCCAGAAGAGCGTAGATGCCAAAGCTGGATGTGTAAAATCATGTACCAGGATGCGTAGCGGTACCCTGTTACTAGAAACTGAGAGCACCTTCCAGGCACAAAAACTGCTTCGGGCCACACTCCTAAACGTTCCCTGTCTGGGTGGACGCTCACCGCACTTTAAATTCGTCTCATGGTGTGGTATACACTAGATCGATGGACTGACTGACGAGGAGATTCAGTATTTCCTCGCTGAGCAGGGCATGACGGCTGTCCATAGGGTCATGGAAAAGGTCAACAATGACCTTGTACCAACCCGAACACTTTTCTTGACCATTGATAGTGTTCAACAGCTGCTGTGCATCAGAGCGGGCTACGAGTTTATTTCTTTTCGCCCCAAAGTCCCGACACCTACGCGCTGCTACCAGTGTAAGCGTTTTAATCACACTCGCCAGTCTTGTTTTAACGCGGCTAAATGTCACTTGTGGCAGGGATGTCCATGAGGGTGACCGTCCACCTCCATCTCATCATTCTGTGAACTGTCAAGAGTGACCATGCAGCATCCTCCCACGACTGTCCCATCTACAAGGAAGAACGCTGTATACAGGAAATTCGGGTCAAAGAGAAACTATCCACCTCAGCTCCTCGCAAGCTATTTGCTATTAGGAAGCCCACGCTGCTGCCAGCGGGGAAATATAGTACCGTCCTCGCCGCTCCTCGGACTACCAGGGAGTTATCGATGCAGACACGCGATCTGATCTTAAGCACTACGGTCGTCCGTTCGGCCAGTGCTAAGACCGCCCGGTCGACGTCTCCTCTTCCTCCCGTCACCCCTCAGACACAAGCACCTTCATCAGCTTCTGCCAAGACGAAAACCCAGAAGTCAGATGCACGGGCCTTCAAGAAGGAACCGTCCAGTGCAGACTTCCTACGAACCTCGAACTCCCAGCTATCGACCAGTACTACCACTAAACGACCTTCCAAGAAGGCTCATAGGAAGCAATGTTCTCCTTCTCCGCCACGGCGCATTTCTTTTCCTGCTGCACCCAGCGGTTGCCGCTCCAAGCCGTCATCCGTTTCCCCTGGCCGCACCGCTGGTAGCCCAACATCTGGCCGTTCACCGTTGGACGAAGCTCCCCCTCCCGGCCATCTTAACAAGATGGCCGATGAACCTATTGAACCAATGGACAATGACAATCCGCCTATTGATAGCGGCGGCAGTGCTCGCTCAAAGCCAGGCCCTCAGCGGCCTTTGAGGTGACCCCCTTCTTGCATCTTGTTTTTCTTCTCATGATTGCACTTACTCACTGGAATATTCGCGGCATTCGCTCCAACCGAGAGGACTTAAAGGTGCTGCTCCACTTGCACTGTCCGCTCGTCATAGCTCTCCAGGAAATGAATCGATCAAATTGCCTTGGCACACTATATCCTGTGCGTTTTTGACCTACCCACTGCTGCAGGTATTTCAGCTCATGGAGTGGTTATGTTGCTGGTCCAGGATGATATTTACTACGATCCCATCACATTGAACACGGGCCTGCAGGCAGTTGCCGTCCGAATTACTCTCCCCACTTTCAGTTTTTCCGTTTGTACCGTTTACACTCCTTCGTCATCTGCTGCTACTGGGGCAGACATGATGCAAATTATTGCTCAGCTACCTGCACCATTTTTGTTAACTGGAGACTTCAATGCTCACCATCCTCTTTGGGGCTCTCCAGCATCCTGTCCGAGGGGCTCTCTTTTAGCAGACGTTTTGAACCAGCTCAATCTTGTCAGCCTCAATACTGCCGCCCCTACTTTTCTTTTGGACACAACTCACACCTATCCCCATTTATTCCTCTATATGTACTACCCAACTTGCACGCTGTTTTGAGTGGTATGCACTTTCTGCTACATATTAGAGTGACCACTTCCCTTGTGTTATCCATCTCCTGCATCATACCTCATCTACATGCTCAACTAGTTGGCACATCTCCAAAGCAGACTGGGGGCTCTTCTCTTCCAGGGCGACCTTCCAGGATCAAACCTTCGCAAGCTGCGATAGTCAGGTCGCACACCTCACGGAAGTCATTCTCACTGCTGCTGTCTATTCCATTCCTCACACTGCTTCTTCTCCACGTCGCGCACCGGTCCCTTGGTGGACCACAGCAGGTAGATACGCTATACGTGCTCGTCGACATGCTTTACGCACCTTTAAACGCCACCATACGATGGCGAATTGTATTAATTATAAACGATTACGTGCACAGTGTCGTCGTGTTATTAAAGAAAGCAAGAAAGACAGCTGGGCTGCTTTCACAAGCTCTTTACAGTTTTACTTCTTCTGTTGTCTGGGGTAGCCTGCGCCGGCTATCTAGCACTAAGGTCCACTCACCAGCATCTCGCTTGACAGTCGCGAATGACGTCCTTGTGGCCCCTAAGGATGTCGGCAATGCCTTCGGCCGATTTATTGCAGAGGTTTCGAGCACTGCTCATTACCACCCTGCCTTCCTCCCCCGAAAACAGGCAGAGGAGCCTAGGCCACCTAACTTCCGCTCCTCGAATCGTGAAAGTTACAATGCCACATTCACCATGCGGGAACTCGAAAATACACTTGCCCGGTCACGGTCCTCCGCTCCAAGACCTGATTCTATTCATATTCCGATGCTGAAGAACCTTTCTCTTGTGGGTAAAGGTTTCCTTCTTCGTACTTATAATCCCATCTGGATTGAGGGTGGTGTTCCCACATGCTGGCGCTAATCTATTGCCACAATTCCTACGCCTGGAACGGACAAGCACTTGCCTTCCAGTTATCGACCCATCTCGCTTACCAGCTGTGTCTGTAAGGTGATGAAGCGAATGGATAACTCTCGTTTGGTTTGGCTGCTCGAATCTCGACACCTACTTACCAATGTATAATGTGTATTTCGTAGGCGCCGCTCTGCGGTTGACCATCTGGTTACCTTGTCGAACTTCGTTATGAATAACCTCTTGCGCAAGCGCCTGACCGCGGATGAGTTCTTTGATTTGGAGAAAGCTTACGACACCTGTTGGAGGGCGGGCATTCTCCGCACCATATTTTATTCATGCATTTTTAATCGATGGACAGTTCAGGGTACGTGTGGGTTCTGTCATGTCCGTCGCCTTTCGCTAGGAGAATGGGGTGCCACAGGGCTCAGTTTTGAGCGTCGGTCTCTTCGCCATAGCGATCAATCCAATAATGGATTGCCTCCCAGCTGATGTATCAGGCTCCCTTTTCGTGGACGATTTTACCATTTACTGCAGCTCGCAGCTTACATGTTTCCTGGACCGCTGTCTTTAGCGTTCTCTTGACCGCCGTTACTCCAGGAGTGTCGCCGAGAAGACGGTCTGTATTAACTTCTGGCGCTACAAAGAGTTTCTCCCACCATCCTTACGAGTCGGTAGCATTGCTCTCCCATTTGTGGAGGCAACAAAATTTTTAGGTGTTACATTTGACAGGAAACTCCTCCGTGTTCTCAGTGCTATGTCGTAGGGAGCGGATCGAACCGTCCAACTTCGCATATATCGGTCGATCGTCCGCTCCAAGCTGGATTATTGCGAGCTTCGGATACTCCTCTGCACGGCCGTCTATCTTACGCCGCCTCAATTCCATACAACATCGGTGTTGACGTCTTGCGATAGGAACGTTTTATACTAGTCCCATCGAGAGTCTCATGCTGAAGCCGGTGAATTGTCACTAACCTACCTGCGCGATTTGTCGTTATGCCTGTCGGCTACTATCAATGCTGGACCGCCCGTCTTATAGGTCCTTATTTTGACGACACTCTCGACCGTCTATACGGGTTGTATGTCTCTGCCCTGATACCCCCTGGAGTACGCTTTCGTTGCCTCCTTCAGCAACTTAAATATACACTCCCTGCAACCTTTAGAGTGGGCGAGAGCCAAACGCCACCTTGGCTCCAGATTCAGGTTCGCGTTCACCTTGGCCTCAGCTCGTTCCCAAAGGAGGTATCCCCAGCTTCGGTATAACGCTCCCGTTTTGTCGAACTTCGTTCGAAGTTCTTTAATATGACCTTCATTTATACAGATGGCTCTAAGACCAATGACGGTATCGGGTGTTCTTTTATTGTCAGGGCACACAGTTTCAAATACCGGCTCCATAGCCATTGTTCGCTCTTAGCAACTGAGCTATTTCCTCTCTACCAGGCTGTTCTTTACATCTGCCGCCACCGACAATCTGCTTATGTCATCTGCTCCGATTCCCTGAGCGCTATCCACAGCCTCAGTGATCCATATCCGGTTTACCTTTTTGTGCACCGGGTCCAACGCTCTCTTCAGTAGCTGGTGGACGACGGTTCTCCGGTTAGCTTTGTGGGTTCCTGGCCATGTCGGTATCCCTGGGAACGAAGCTGCAGATGCCGTGGCCAAGGCTGTGGTCCTCCAGCCTCAGACAGCTTCTTGTTGTGTCCCTTCATCAGATTGTAGCAGGGTCATTTGACAGCGCATTTTGTCACTGTGTCATGCCGATTGGGCTGTACTTAGGGACAACAAGCTTCCGCCCTTGAAACCTCTTGCCGCGGCTTGGACGTCCTCTTCATGCCCTTCTCGGTGGGAAGAGGTCGTTTTGGCCCGGTTACGAATTGGACACTGCCTCTTCAGCCATCGCCATCTGCTGACGGTCCGCCACGTACTAAAGTTCCGTCCAAATTTTAATACACTGCGTGTTGATCTTCGCCTGCCATGTACTCTGGATGCCATTTTAGCGGATGACCCAGGAGCAGGTGCTCACGTTCTTCGTTTTGTCAACTTGACAAACCTGTCTGACATTTGATTATGCAGTTTTTTTTAATCCTCTGCCTGTCCGTATTGTATAGTATTGTCCCTTTTAGTTGCTGTTTTAACCTTGTGCCTCGCGGAGCATTCCTAACTTAGTCTGGGCGCTAATTACAATTGCAGTTGTGCCCCCTAAAACCCCCCCCCAAAAAATCCCTCTTGAAGCTGTGGCTGTCAGAATATGGGCGACGCAGGAAATAACTGTGTGCAATGTATATCTTCCTCCAGATGGTGCAGTACACCTGATTGTATTAGGTGCACTGACTGATCAACTCCCTAAGCCTTTCCTACTTCTGGGAGATTTGAACGCCCAGAACCCCTTGAGGTGGCAGTGTGCTTACTGGCAGAGTCAGAGACATCGAAACATTACTGTCTCAGTTCGACCTCTACCTCTTAAACACTGGGGCCGCTACACAATTCAATGTGGCTCGATGTAGTTACAAGGCCATTGATTTATCAATTTGCAGCCCAGGACCTCTCCCATCTATCCACTGGTGATCACTTAACGACAGAGTGAGGTCGCGCAGTGGCTAGCACACTGGACTGGCATTCGGGAGGACGAAGTCTCAATCCCGCGTCAGTCCATCCTGATTTAGGTTTTCCGTGATTTCCCTAAATCACTCTAGGCAAATGCCGGGATGGATTCTTTGAAAGGCACTGCCGACTTCCTTCCCCGTCCTTCTGTAATCCGACGCTGAGAGAACATAACGGCCTGTATAGTAGTGACCACATCCCCATCTTCCTGTCACTGCCCCAGCATCAGGCATACAGACGCCTGCCCACATGGGCTTTAAACAAGGCAGACTGGGAAATTTTAACCTCTGATGTTACCGTTGACTCTCCCCCACATGGTAACACCGATCTTATGGTTGAGCAGGTGACAAAATTGTTTCTCTGCAGAAAAACGCGGTCCCTCGCTCTTCAGGGTGCCAGAGGTGTGAGGCAGTCCCTTGGTGGTCGCCAGAACTCTGTAAAGCAGTTAAGGAGCGTCGGTGAGCTCTACAGTGGCATAAGCAACATCCTTCCTGGAGCACCTCATTGCCTTTACAACAGCTCTGTGCCCTTGTTCGGCAACTTACCAAGTGATGGAAGCAGGAGTGTTTGGAGAGAGAAATCTCGACCACTGGGTGCCATGTGTCACCTTCGCAAGTCTGGGCAAAAATCAAGCGTCTTTTCGGGTACCAGACCCTAACAGGTGTTCAGTGTTAGGATAAATGGCGTATTGTTTACCGACGCAAACGCGATTGCCGAGCATTTTGCTCAAGTCTCTGTGTCGGAGGCCCACTCTTCCAGCCAAACAAATCGCTGCGGCAGATTTAGAGATGGGCAGAGCTTCTTCTCTGAAATCGGATCACAACTGGTCAACCACCGGGAAGAACACTTTCTTTTTCATGACTCACCACTCTCACACAGTTAGTGAAAGGAAGTCACATCGCCTTTTTAATTCATGTCACTAACCCGGAATTTTTATCTGGTTTGATCCTAGTTCTAAAGAACTTAAAAATAGTAAAAATTGTTACTGCCCTATTAATGGTGAGATATTAAAATTTTAAACATCGTCTGCTGTAAAAGTTACAAATGTTGCAAAATAATACTAAATGTTTATCAAGTGATACTTCTTATATCTTGCTACCTCAATTGGAAATGTACAGTATACAAATTACAACTGTAATTAGTGTGTCTGCTTTCATTTAGTCAGTATTACCATATGTGTATTCAAAGAGGAATTTATAAATAAAATCTGACCCTCTTCAGTCGATGTCTCTCCTCAGTGGATATTTGTCGTGCTTTTAAAAATATTCGTTAACAGGGCACTGATGTTGCTCCGATGCATAACGCTTTTGGAACAAATTGATACAGCGTCGGCCATTGTAATTTTCTTGTTTCTCACCAGTTTACGGGATCGCTGTTTCTAGGCAAATATCCCTCCGCTAAATATTTATCCGAGTCTACAATTGCCGCATTTTGCACGTGGTGCCTTTCTTGGTTTCACCAAACTCATTCCAGGTTGCTCTGGCATTACAGTGGTAAATAGTTCAGAAATGAGCTATGTTCTTGTTGAACAACCAACGCTTACTTCTCTGCAATAGCCTTCATGCTGAAAATCCTTGTTTGAATCGGAGGTCCAGTAACGTAACTTTGCCTGACCAGTTCGTTCCTGGAGATAACGCCAAAGCACTCAGATAACCCTTTAAGGAAATTATAAACCAGTGACTCGTTCTTGAGGACATTCTTTCTGTCCTTCAGATTCCAATTGTCGTTCCATTAATCTTGGCAAGATTCTCGTTTTTGAATGTGACAGTTTTGAAGACAACTCTTTGGTCACCTGACTGAAACTTTCAAAATCAGTAAAGGCTGTTGCATTATCTCCCAGGATGTATCTTATAAGTTCAAGATGATAGATTTTTGACCGAAAACAGCGAGGCAAGAAACTGAATCGCAAATTGTCAATTTTCGTTTTTTTCACTGAATAGTCATTTAAGAGTGTCGCGTATCGTTTGGTGTTGAAATGAAACTAGTCATACTTCTACAAATGGCAGAACAAGTAGTGCATTTTACGCTGTATGTTGGTGAAACCAAATAAGTCACTGACTTTTTTCGTTTCAACAGATGCTGCTCGCTCCTGCGTACAGCCTGTTTTCCTTCAATAGTTGACATCCAATTCCTTTGTTGTGGCACTAATAGTCGCTGTTAATGCTCATTGCGCGACAGTTGGTTGTACTACCATGGCTCCAAAAGAAGAATAGTACTGCAAATTATGGAGAAAATAAGGTAAAGGCAATCTCTGTAATTGCTTTTGTACGAGCTATGTTCGAGGGAAAACAGTTAGAGAATCTTGCAGGTAAATATCACTCGTCCTTGTAACAACCGTAGGAAACTGTAGATGTAAATGTCAATATTACCAGAAATATCATTCTTGTATTATTAATTTCCTTCCATCTGCAGAATTCAATGTAATGCCTCAATTGACGTAATTCAACGTAATATTTTGACGAAATTCCTTGATCTTTCTCTTTCACAAGTAATTGTTGTAAACCACTGACAACTCTTAATATCTATTAGAGTTGTTCACAGTCAACAAAGAGATGTAAATTAGAATAATGTTACTACGTAGCCAGTGTTTCATGCACCGGATCTGAGGACGGCCACGTTTGCTCGTTCTAACGCCATTAGCTTGCTGTGTCGCCTGGACGAAAACACTGTCATTTGCTATAAGACAAAAGCACATTCTGCGTAATGGTACTTTTTAGTACTGTACTGTTACTTAGTAATGAGTTTATTTATGATAAAAATAAAAAATGTAAATTATTTCAGATACATAACAAACATCAAACACACATGTTAATGTGGCAGGGGGGATGTTAAGGAGTGGTAATCTAATGGAAGTAAAGGAAACCAAGGAGAGATTTAGGTGACAGATATCGTCCAGTAGAGTGTTTCTTTACAATTGTGATTCTAAGATGTTGTACACATTCAAATTGTCCACAAGATGCACCAGGCACCCATTTTAATCTGAAGTTTAGTTGTCATTATGGCTGGAATGAAATATGAGCTACCAGATCCATTTGGAGGTTACAAACTGCCGTCGGGCCTGCCTGGTGAATGGAAGAGGAGAACAAAAAACAAGTTACTTTTTGTGGCCAGACATGAATAGTCAAGGTGAGACTACCTTCAGAAAGTATCAGACTTGGTTGTGAAGTTCTTATGTCGGATAATTTTGTTTGACAAGTAGTTCCTCAGGTGTGTTCCATACAATATGACCTTTTTTTCATGGTTCATTTGACTCTCTACTTGTGTATAGTATGAAATGTATTATGATACAGGAGTATACCAGATACAGGAAGTATGCATACAAGTAAAGCTGGGATTGCAGACCTAGTTATGTAGAATTGGGACAGACAAGGAAGCATGGTCTGTTGCCCAGTCTACATTAATGTACATTAAAATACGTATCACTTAATGAATCGTGAATCAGGTCGTAAGTATGACATCCATGTAAATGTATAATCTAACCTGCAGCCCAGTAATTCCATCAATTCTAAAAATTTAGAGCAGCCAACTAAAAGTCGGACACCAGAGAAACTGCATAACACAAAAAGAAAAAAAACATCCATTTGCAAAGTGAAGGTACGTAAAAATGCGGTAGGTTCACTACTTAGAAAACAAGAATCGGTGACATTCATCTGTAGGTTAAATTTTCTGTATCAGCCTAGTTACACACCAGGTTAATTACAGAAATAGGGAAAAGACGTGATGAATACTTTAAACACACAGGGGCATATACTGTAAAATGTTGGCCAGACAGAGCACCTTTAGAATATGATAAAAGTAATATGTGGAGAGTACCGAAGTCAGTCTAGTTTAAGGAACCTATCTTGAAGGCCTTCACCACATTAATGGAGGCATGCAGAACATTTTACAGAGCTCTAGGAGGTAGGGAGAGGTCCAATTTTAAATATATATAGTTACTGACAAACATGACTCGCTACTTAGAGAATAGGACAAATATACTGCAGTGAAGAAAAATAAGTAGGCATTAAAGAGCTATTTCGAAAACTAGCCACATAAAGAATGACATATACGTAACACACAAGATGGACATATTTTGCTCCATGTGTTTTATTGAGCTCAAATGACCCATCTTCTCACAGATGGTTGTCGGACCTTGGCTTTTCTGTACAGACTGTTTTATACGGACAATTGAGCAGTCGGCAGGTGATGTTTAAAGTGAGCGTCGTATCAAGAATCTAGATGCCAGTCATTGAATACTGGCCCCTATTGTGACTGGGCCAGAGGTGGGAAAACTTCAAACACATTGGGCGTGGGGCCTGAAGACAGCATAATATATCACCAAAACTGTTTCCTCAATAACAAAGCAATTTGGAAATGTAGATGGTTAAAAGGTGTTTGGTTTGACTTTTGTACATGGAGAGAAAAGTTGTTCATAAATTGTATGGATGCCACACAGCAGTTAAGTGCTGAAAGACGCATAAGGGGAATAGTGTTAAGGTAGGGAGAGAGGGCTGGAGCTTACCAACAATGCTATTCAGTCGGTACATTGAACAAAGAAGTTAAAAAAGATGAAAGGAAAACCTTGGCTATGAAATTGTCAGATGACACATGACTTGGAAGAGCAGTTGAACACAGTGGATAGTGTCTTTGAGAGATCATAAGATGAGCAAGAAAAGTGTAATGGAATGTAGTCTAATTAAATGAAGTGACTATGAGAGAATTACACATAAGGCAATATATTGTATAATAGGATGCCATATAAATGTGGTATTCTCCCGTGATCGTATTTTAGACAGCTGAATAAGATTTTAGGTATTCAACCTAAAAATTTACAGTAAAAGTTTTCTCTTATAAGATTTGTTGTACATGATCCAGAACAGTTCATGAGAAATACTGATGTTTTAGCAGTCTCCTGACTGGTTTGATTTGGCGTACTGTGAACTCCTCTATCCCAACTACATAACCTCACAGTATAACACCCAGTTATTTTCTGGACATATTCCAATCTCTGCCATCTACTGAAATTATTACCTCTGTAGCTCCCCAAAGTATGATGAAAGTTAATTGTTAGTGTCTTAACGCATGCCCTTTCAGTTTGTCCCTTCTTGCCACTGTTACTGTGGTGAAACTCTTCATTTCTTACCACAGCAGTCCACTGAATTTTAGTCATTCCTCTGTAGAACCAGAGGCCAAATACTTAGAATTATATGAAAGTCAATTACACATTGTGATAAACCAGAAAAATAAATTTGTGTTCCAAAAGTAAAATTCCCCTCCCCAACTGCTTCACTCCCTCCTCCACTAGGAGTTTTAGGACTTCGTGTGCCTCCAGCATTATTGGATTACAGGTCTCCCAATAATTTATTCAACTCCTAATTTTCATTGCATCACCTATGTGTTCAAACTCTTCTTCTGTCATGTCATCAAACAGATCCTACCACACATAGAAGCCTTAATGCACTCTTACCACATGCCAGCTTAGTCCTCCGAGTTCAACAGTGGAATTACTTTCGCGTCATTTAACTTTGCCTCCTTTGCTTTCCTGTTTCAAACAAGTGACTTACTTCGCTGTATTTATGTGATATATTGCACATTTTTGTAGTTCCTTACTTTACGAATCAATTTCAGTATTTATTCTGTAACAAGAGTTCTTTTACAGTTACCTCGTGCATACATAAATTTGTCTGTCCAACTTCTGTGACTGCCGTTTTCAGATAAATCCTTCCCTCTTCAACTGATCTGCGTGTTGCAGTATTCATTACCACACTATTTATTGCTTCAGATAACTTTAAACACACACCATTCTTCTCAGTACCCCACTTACTTCACCACTAACAGTTATGGACTATTCTCTTACGCCTCGGTCTGCTCTTGGTCATTACTAACTTGTGACATGAATGTATATCTGTTCCTGAGTATACCCTGCTATCCAATATCAGATTTTACAAAATGTCTCAATGATGTAATCCAGATAGAATCTCCTCATGTCCCTCAGACTTTTTCCAAATATACCTCTTCCTCCAGTAACTTTAAAATAGCATATTCATAATTAATAACAGACTTATAGAGAAATGGAACTTTTTTACTCATCACTTCTATTATCAAGCTCATTCTCCTAAACTCTGCCATGTATTACATTGCCTTTTACAGCATTCCAGTCACTCATGATTATTAGATTTACATCCTCATTACATACACATTTTGCATATACTCCTCCCTCTTCGTCAGATTGTGACATTGGCAGATATACCTGAAACATAACCATTAGCTTTTTGGTGCAAATTTTGATGAGAATATTCTTATTACTGAACTGGCCACTGTACTGACCCACACATACACTCCCAAAATCTTTGTAAGCAGTTTGCAGTGTGTACCGTGCAAGTCAGATGGAGATGGTGCTTGTGGATGTACACAGCCTCTCATCCATGCACTCTGCTTTCGAGCTGACATCTTTTGGGTATAGGATGAGCAACCTCTAGCTCAGTCATGTTTACCTTGACATGCATGTTACCTCATTGTTATTGTGCACGTCTCTGTACCTGGTATAGTTTCTGTTTTAGATTTAGTTTGTTGTGTCCATCATTATATTGTGTTCTCTTGCAGGATTAGAACATTCAATGACTCAACCTCTACCCTACATTTCTGCTCGTGAGAAATCCATCTTACCAGAAATGATATTCTTCCTATATCGTTTCACTGACTGCCACTACATCCAGAGTGAACATTAAAATTTCCTCTTCAGATTTTCTAGCGTCTTTACCATATTGAATTACTACAGATTTGTGAGTGAAAGCATGGAATGTCAGTAGTCACTGGACATTCATGTTTTGCAAGTTCATTTTATCAGGGGGATCTTCAGAGCCGAGATATATCTTTAATGAAGAAATGTATACCGTACTCGAATCACACAACATCCCTATGAGTATGCCTTATTTGGTAATTTTTGATGGATTGTAAAATTTAACTGTCCACACCATGGTTTCATTCCTTCATCAGTTGAGATATTTTGACTTAGATTAAACATTTCTTTATACTTTTTGGAAAAATAATCAACTGCAAATTGCACTTCAAAAAGCCGGTCCGCATTATCTGGTTTATTGTTGTCAGAAAAATGTAAAAATGATAATATTTGTCTGAATATCTTGTGGACATCGCTTTGCGAAATATGTGTCTATCAATGGATTTGTTGATCAGTAATCATGGATCCTTGCGTTTCGAAAATTCCCATAAGGATACTAAGCCCAAACTATTTTATAAAAACGGATCCCATAATGCTGACAAATATGACATTTTTAATCCAGTTTCCTTCTATTGCAATGTTGACTGTAATACTCATGGGTTTCATTGCTAATGTACTCAAACAGATCTTTCCCAATATATAATTCTGAAATATCCATGACGCTCTGTGTATCTTTGGGAAATGTGTGTGGACCCGGAGATTCTTCAAATTTGTTATTGGTCCTCAGTAAATCATAGTCTGTCTTTGTCTGATTCATCTGAGAGCTGGTATCTGATAAAGCTGTTTTCACAGTTTTCACTTGTAGCCTTTCCTCTAATAGGTTGGGATAATCCTGTGTCAGACCTAGAAACATGGTTTTGGTGAATTGGACAGGCTATGCACCTTGTTCTCGAATGGAGATAATACCCCTATGGAGAGGTGATGGGGGATAGGAGTGTCAAAGGGGTGATTAGAATCCTTCGGAGGTTGTGCAGGCGTGGAAGACTACTTCAGGAGAGGTGGGAAGGATATGTTAGGATATCTCTTATTTCAGGTTACATGCTGCTATGTCAACTATTTCAACACTGTGCCTGACCAGCTCACCTCACAAACACAACTGCTGTTATGTAAGGCATAATGTAAGTGTTCACCAGTGGCAGGCTCAGTTGTGATCTACTTCTTACTTCGCGTGTTTTGGAAGACAGTATATGATTACTGTGCTACAGTGCCCTCCTCCTAGACAAGACCTGGCCCTCTGGATCATGACTTAGAACATCATTGCACTAAAATGACTGATCCTGTTGGCTGCCACAAATGGCTCCAGTCAGCTTTTTAAGGATTTCTTTCACCATCATGTTACCTTACTCACAACTCATATCAAGTCTTGTTTCCTGATTGTTTATTGCTACAGCTCTCTCTCTGCTGCTTCCTAGTCTCTCGGAATCGAGTCCACAAGAGATCGAACATTGGCTGGATCCAAGCTTTGTCTAGGGATCCACTTCCAGCATGTGTAAACAAGAACTATTGTTGGTAGTGTCACAGCATTAACTATTATTACATTGGTCAATGCTATTTCCCTCTGGTTTTGACTCTCCCTGTGCTGACTTTCATGATGCACCCATGTCTCCATGGAGATGGCCCCAGCCTTACAGAGAATGAATTTGTCTGTGGACTATATAATCTCAGGTCCCAAAGTTCTATTTAACATAGTCAAATTAGTGGCTGGTAGCACTTCCATGTGTTCCCCTGCCCAATATAATCTGTGGGTTGTGCCTGAAACTGTGGCAGGTGGAGCAAAAATAAATATTGTTTTACATGGTGTCCTGTTCATTTATAATTTCCCCCGTCTTCCTTCAATATTAACTGCGTGGGATTTCTGACCCTCTCCACCTAGTCTATTTGGACAAACCATAATGGCACTACTGTAATACTACGGTAACTTCTAGTTCCATATAGACAATCTGTGTTTGTCTTCCATAACCAATGATTTATTCCTTTACTCCAAGAAAGTTCTTCAGCATCTCACACTTATGAGGATACATGTGAACTGCATGATGTAGGTATTATGCATACTTGCTGCTTCTGGAAAGGAAATTGAAATCCATACTTTCCCCTGCTACTCATTTCCTCTGCTGTGGCATGGTTAAAATGAAAAGGTTAGGTGCTACGATGATGCTAAAGGACAAACACTCTCTGGTATAGCTCCTATTGCACTTGACGTTGCACCTCCAGGCATTGTCTGGTGATCGGAATTCCGCTCCTAGCTGGCTTCTCACTTGTTCCATAGATTCATGTAATTCTCTGCCTCTGTCTCTGTATCTCTCTCTCTCTCTCTCTCTCTCTCTCTCCCTCTCTCTCTCTCCTCTCCCTCTCCCCCTCTCTAATCCCCACTCTCTCCCCCTCTCTAACCCCCACTCTCTCCCCCTCTCTCCCCCCCACTCTCCCCTCTCTAACCCCCACTCTCCCCTCTCTAACCCCCACTCTCTCCCCCTCTCTCACACCCCCCCCCCTCTCTCTCTCTCTCACACACACCCCTCTCTCTCTCACACCCCCTCTCTCTCTCACACCCCTCTCTCTCACACCCCCTCTCTCTCACACCCCCTCTATCTCTCTCACCCCCTCTATCTCATCCCCCCTCAGTCCCCCCTCTCTCTCCCCCCTCTCCCCATGCTGTCTTCCAAAGACAGTAGCAACTAAATTATTAGTTCTTTATCCAATTTTCTGCTTCATTTAGCAACATCTCAGTTAAGATTCACCATTTCTTCTGCTGTTTTGTGTAATAAACACTTCCAATTCAGCTGGTGCAGTAAGAGCATACCCTTCTGCAATCACGAGTTTTTGTGCTGTAGCACTCACTTATTGCCTTCCTTATTCTACCCGTTGTTTTATTACTTCTACTATATCATTCACTCTTTCAACCTCATCAGCTGTCCCACTGTTTCCACATGTCATCCTAACACAGTGATCCAACCTCTACTTCTGGTATGTGGTATATTCCCCAAAGCCTAAGTCACCTCATCCCCCAAATCCTCCCATGTTTCCTCCTACACACCCTGGAAACTCCTTCAAACATTCTGTGATCACATACCATCAGTTTAAAATTACCGAGGGCTTCTTCTAACCATGTTACCTCATTCTATGTCTACCATTCATTAAATAACACCTGTATCCCCCATTGATAAGCACATTTGTTGATGTGCTTGGTGAACAGTTCTCACTGTCAACGTGGTCGTTCTGCAATGCTGCCACTGCAATGACAAGCCATAGTCCTCTTAAGACTGGGTTTATCTTCTCTCCTGGCATAGCTCATCTGAGGACAGTGCATGTGTCTCTCATGCAAAAATCCACTGCTCCTGCACAGCAGGTAATCTTCCTTGTACCAAACATACAAAGAAAACTCCCTTACATCCTAGGTCTTCCCGTGTAGACCTACTATAGCTGTTTCACTTAAAACTTCTTGCTTGCTACTCATCACTTGTTTCCCACTTTCTTTCTGGCTCAGCCCTCCAATTCTTTGGTTAATCTAAGGACTTGTCACATGTTTCATATTTCCACATGCAGAATTCTCGTAGACAACTGCATTTTGAAAGTCACTGGTGACAGTTTCACAATCTGATATTGGCCATGACACTGCATAAAAAGTAGTGTCTTACTATTTGTAGTATGTGAATTCGATAGATTTCACATTGGCCATTTTTGTCTTGGTGTGATCTTTCCCTGTGAGTCACTGCTCCCTCTTGTTTATACAGTGCCAGTCTATTTGCCTTAACCAACCTTTTCAATTCTTCTCTTGCCACCCTCACAAATGCGTTAACATGCATTCAATTATTGAAATAGGAAAACAAAAAGAGAAAGACAATAGGTTTTGACCATATTCCACCTCATATGGCTAAAGTTCTGTAGTTTGTGCTGTTTTGATTTGTACACAGACAAAGATAACTTGAACAGACATCACAATTGGTATGTGTGTGCTATATGGTATTATAGCATGCTCTCTATTGCTTCATGCACGCTTAACATGGTCCTACTAGCCTGACGATGTAGATGACTTGTCCTCAATTTCTTCCCACATTACAGCTTAAATTCCTTCTATAAATCCAAGATACGGATGACCTCCTTGATTTGTTATTTCTGGTACAATTAAGTTCCCTATTGTTAATTACTGCTTGTACCAATGTTGCTGCCTGTTCATTTGGCACTGCGACCATTTAGACAGGTTATGAAAAATGATTCATAATAACAAAACATCAATCCCAAAAAATTCAACCTCCTAAATCGCTCGTCACTTTTCAATGAGTTTGGGCTTGGCTACCATCGGACCTCTGCCATTGTAGCACCTTTGCACTTCCGTGCTGCATGTCTATCCTCCCTTTGGAACATGTCATGGACACGTTTTGTGAATGACGTTGAGGTGCTAGAGCTTCAGCACACAGACTACAGTTTCTTCTTTCGTAATCTATCGTTCTCCATTTTGGCGTTTGAGGTTTGGCTTTGTTTCCTCTTCATCCCTGTGCAGTTCTGAAGGCCAGCCCAAGTGTACCATGTGACGGGGTAACACGTAATGACCATACCCAGGTCTGCAGGTAGGGTTTCCACATACATGGTACAGGCCAGGTCCAGGGAGGGGTGGTAGTTTGAGCTGTAACCCTCCCAAATTGCCATTTAGTCCCTCTGTCAGAAGTTTGGGAGGTGTGATCCATCGCCTAATGAGTGTGAGCTCCCCTCTGAGAAAGGGTCCCACAGCAGGAAGGAACATGCTATGCCTTTGGAGATGATGGCGGTCTTGGGGATTCTGTCACAATGAGCCAATTCCAATCTGTGTCTACTAAACGTAATGGGAATGAGGTGAAACATTCAGACTCTTCCAGCTTTCACATTGGTTCCTCATACCACATAGTGGACATTGTCATTTCTTTGCTACAGATAATCCACATATTATTCAGAAAGGTGTTGACAAAATTGCCGGCCCTGTGAAATCCTGCTCTCATTTATGTAATTGCACTTTGCTTTTGGAGACCAAGTGTGGTCCTCAAGCCCAACAACTGCTTGCAGCTTCACTCCTCCAAAGCTATCATGTTAGTGGTAAGGCCCATCGAATCCTGAATTCATGTGGTGGTATTTACACCAGGCTGCTCAATGGTCAGAATGAAGGACAAATCGAAATATACCTTTCTGATGAGTGTGTCACTGCAGTCTGTTGGTTAATGAAACAGGTTGATGCAACCTTAGTCCGTACATACTCGCACTTTTGGTAGAGTAGTGCCTCTGTCAAACATAGACCAAGTTATGAAGTCATCAAAGTCCAACCACACATTTGAAGCCAGACGAGCTGTTACCACTGCTACTGTAACAACAACACTCCTGTCGCAACACAGCAAAATGTACTTGTGGTAGGGATGCTCATGAGTGATTGCCTGCCTTGTCCTCCCTCCTGCATAAATTTCACTGACGACCATGCAGTCTCATCCTGAGATGAGAAAGTCATGCATCAGATCTGAGTAAAGGCTTGCAAGTTGTTGGCTAGTTGAAAGCCTTGCATTTTACCATCCGGCACTTGCAGTACTGTTCTTGCTACACCTTGCTGCACAAAGGACATATCCAAGCAGACGTGACCTCAAATTCATCACTACAGCTGTAAAATTGCCCAGTGTAACAATAGTGTCACCTTCTCCTCTACCTGTGCAAGCCGCCAAATCTTTGCCTCTGGCAGCGAAATCACGTGCTACATAATAAGCAGGATGGAAAGGACAGAGGAAATGCTTCCGTGGAGGCTTCCTACTTCCTTCAAGCTAACAAACTTCTCAGCTTTCATCTACTGAATGCAAAGCTTGCAAGACACCAAAGGCAAACAGTCTTCTTCTTCACTGACTCACTGGTCCTCCTCAGTAGTCTCACTGAATAATACCCTCACCCACCCAACCTCAATTTTGCCAGTGCACGCTGCTAACCATTTGGATACTCCGGAATCTCCACACTGACTCTGATAGAATGCTGACACACACGTAGCTCACATAGAGCAGGACTCTACAGTGACTGTAGCTGCCAAGTGCCAGCCTTTGAAGATTCATTACTACAGGTGACAGAGGTGACGACCCGTCACTTCTTTACCTCTTCCCATTTCCCCACCGTGACTTCCCTTCAGTGGAACAGTCGCAGCACTAGATCCAACAAGGAGGGATTATGGCTACTCTTGCAATTGCAGTGTCCACTTGTTTTCTCCCTCCAGGAAACAAAATTGCCCTCACAACTGCTTCAAACCTCTTGGTATTCTTTCCAGTCCTCTTTCACCTTCCAACTGGGGATAGCATTCCATTTGAGGAGTCACACTGCTCATCTGCAATCACATTCACTGTCACTCTGTCTCACTGAACACCAGACTGAAGCTGTTGCAGTCATCACTTCATCTTTCCTGTTTCCATTGTCCACGTCTCTCCATCATTGTGTGTTACCAGTGCAGACATCCTTCAGCTTATTGGGCAACTTCCTCACTTTTTGCACTTCAATGTGCACCATCCCCTTTCGGGCTCTTCTGAATAAGATATTTGTAAAAATAGCAAAACCATGGTGAAGAGATAATAAACTTTTATCCACACCTTGTATTTGCGACTTACTGGCTGATTTTTTAACCTCTTTCTCGACCTTCATGCAGAAATTAGCAGTAGTACCTTCGTCAAAATGGATGGCTCTCACTGGTGTTGGGTCTCTCTTCATTATTGGTACAGACTTTCCAGCATCAGCTTTCAAAACATTGCTCAGTATTTAGAGCGGTTTTCTTTGTTGTGTATCAGGCCACATAGCGACACAGGCTTTTCAGTCGTATCATCTGCTCTGCCTACACCCTTCTGAGCCTGTGCTGTATGTTGTCCATCCCTTAGTGAAACAGATCCAAGAAATCTTTCACTTGCTGAACCTTTATGGAGCCACTGTGATGTATTTGTGGGTCCCTGGTCACGGCAACCTGAGAGGAAATGAGGGAGCTGATACTGCTGCTGAGGCAGCTGTCCTCTTACCTTGGCCTGCTAGTTCTTCCATTCCCTCCGATCTTTGTGTTGCTGTCTGTCAGCAAATGGTGTCTCTTTGTGATTAATACAGGTCTTCCCTTCATGGAACAAGCTCCAGGGAATTAAACCTCTTAGTGGCTTGGCCAACTTCTTCCTCTTACCTTAAAGAAATGTCTTGGAATGTACACGCTGAGCTACAGAATTAGTCCTTTGCCAGCCACAAATGACACCATATTACTCCATAAGGAAGTTTAATAATCCCAAGCAATCTTGCCCTCAATTCCAATTGTAAGAAGTCTTGCCATGCAACTAAGAACATCATTCCGGATAAGCACTGGTATATCAGCAAAATGAAGGCTGTGCCATTCACTCAAAACAAGGAAGCACTGCTCATACACTGCAGACATTGTCCTGCTGAACTGGCCTCCATCACTTGATTCCACATTGCTCTCCTTTGATTCCCATGACGCCAGCAGTACGGCTCAAGTTGGCAATAATTCACAGATGTGCCACTTGTCCTCATAACAGATATTCCATTGGAATACTGCTGCCATCTGCAAACATGGTAAATTTGGTAAATTTGTACTAAACACCATTCACAATAGCTGGCAGATAATTATCAGAAATCAGAGGACAGACACAGGACAGAAGGCCTTTTTCCCCCAAACCCTATCCCATTGCTATTACTAAAAGACTAACTTCATGGCCTGCAGTACCAGTTTCATATTGCTTATCTGACAGTGTCCTGGGTCAACAGAAATATTCCTTTTTAAAATGCAGGTAGTAATTACAAAAATACTGAAAATGGAACTGTTGTCAGAATGTAGTCAGTAAGAAGTATGATCTTGAATCAGCGGTTAAACATAAGAAGAACAGTATTCAGAAATGGCGTGCATGTCTTCAGCCAGTAGAGATAAAGATGTACAAAAAACACACACTATATTAATCCAGTGTTTCTTAATGAGAGCACTTAGCTGCTTCCAACAAAAACATTGATTATAAATTCAAACCTTCTCAAAATTCCTAATAGCAGACATTTAAAACACCATTTGCAAAGTAACAAAAGTTCAGAGAAACTGCAGTGTGTAAAACAACTCCAGATAATTTGAAGCTCAGTTATTAGAAGCAATAATAGCAATTAGAAACCCAATAGCAAACGATTTCCCTTAGTTTCTTTGTGGCCTTCCATAACATTTTCAAGGTTTGGCTGAGCTACAATAAATCCAGGTTTATGAAAACTATATTATCAGTGTCAGTTTGCTACACTTCACTTTCCTTTGATTATTGTCACATGCTTTTGAAATTAAGACTTAAAGCAACATATGTATTACATTCCTGCTTTGTGTCCTTTAGCCTTTTCACTATCCAAGGTTTTTATTGCATACTGTGCGCATTGAGAACATAGAAATAACTGTAATCCGATATGACTCTCGTTCCTGTCATGCTATTAAATAGGTTATATTAAGTACATGAAGATCAGAGCATATTTTTCTACTATGTATGTATGTCTACAAACTACTATTTCATGTGCAGCTACACAAGAATGTATTGTTACTCCTGTGCTTTTTAATCTCTCTCTAGGAGAGCTTACATCACAAAGTTATAGGCTTTTTATGATACATTTTCCTGAAAATATATATTTGTGCACACTACTGCCATTCAGTTGTAAATTGTTTTCTTTGAAGCGAACAACTGTGCATATAGAAATATTACACGCTTGTAATATGATCTGAAATGCTGAGTGCCTGTTACTCTTGACATCCCACCTCTTGTCCTAAGCAGACTAATAAAAATGTTGATGTATTGTTACATTACAAAGCAGTTAATTGTATGTGTTGTCTGGCAGTTTATTGTGATCGTGTATAAGCTTAGGGGTGGCCACTTGTTTAAGATTGATCGACCCACAGATTGCCACCTCTTCATAATATTAGACTTCATAAATAAGACATAGTAATACATTTATGTTCCTTGACATGATGTAATTATAATGGAACTAGCTATAGTGAGTGAGCTGCTTATGACATTGCAGTTTTGTGTGTTTACACAAGTTAGGGTTCGTACACTGCGTTTCTCGTTATGGCATATATATACGTCAAGAATATGTGCACCCTTTTTATTCAGTTTTCTTCAGTCTTTTTTTTTTTTTACACAATACTGGTACTGTGAGGAAGGGAAATGACTGAAAACAGTTGTAATAAAGTAACCTCTCACTACTCTCACCTGTCTGAGGAAAGAATTATTAGCTCAAGAAGCCATAGTTTCCTCATTTAAACATTTCTATTGACATTTTCACTGTTTTGATATGACTTGTTCACACTCGATTACAGTTGTATGATATTTATTCAAAAGTTTGCGTAAAATACAATAGATTTCATGTAAGTTTACATTCTGATAACTAGAATTAGTAGTATAAATTTGCATTTGTCAAAGTAGTTACTAAAATCAGAATATCTGTGCTTGGAGTCTCTTATCCAGAAGCACTCTTCAAAATATTTTGTGTTCCAAAAATGTATCATTATTCACATTTGTAACTGTTAGTTGTTTAAATTTGGTCCCTTTGAAAGGAAGCATAAGTACTTCATATTGCAATTACTGAAGCTTCTACATTACTGTCGTTTCTTGCAATCATTGTAAAATGTCTGTGTCATTTAATTGAACCTCATGAAGCTCCCATTATTGCTAATATTTGCACCAATGTCATATTTTGTACTTCCAACATAGACATTACAGTATTTGGAGATTTACGAACTACAGGAAATAGTAAAGCACTGATGTAGAAACTGTATTCTATCCCTAATGTAACATCCAGTATTTAGGTTGCATGTTCCATAATATGAAAATTATTAAAATGATATTCCTCAGTTACTAGAAACTCTTACCCAGCTAGATGACATTCTTTGTTTGCATTTAGGATGTATATTATACCGTCAGCCACAGGGTCATATATTATAGATAGTCTTGTATGTTGTCTTTGTATCTTTGGCAGAAGTTAAAACAGCTAACTGGAACTTGACAAAATAATCTACTAGTAACATCAACATACAGAGTCATTTGTTGTTCGTCTGTCTGTCCGTTCTCAAGAATGGCTATACTATGGTAAACGATCCCTTTGCGATGTAAATAATTTAAGGTTCTAAGTCAATGTAGTCAAAAGATACGGCCACATATGTCACATATTTCGTTACTTGCAAACTCACTCGTCAAATCCTATTGATGAAATCAGAGCTCGACCCTGGGGCCTGGCGCTGTGCACGTACAGCGCAGAAACCGAGAGGTCGTTATCGTTTCTCGATCGGACCACCAATTTCTCATTCATCGTTTTAACCTAGTCTTCACATCTCAACGATGTGAGGAATCGTGAGGAACAATATGTGGTTCAGATTCCGCGTAAAAATATAGGTTGCCTTTACCCGGTTCGATAACGTAAGCAGGTTAGGGACACGGTAGTCGCTCTGGTGGCGTTGAATACGAAGACTTGCTTCACGCCTCTGAGCCACACTAAATTATTATTATTATTATTATCTATAAGAATAAGTAATTTGTACAGAAACCTCATAGCGCCGTCATCCTCCCAGTTGTACTGTCGTTTTTGGCAAATTTTGCCCAGGTGGATTACATAGGTCAGTCCTCCTCAAATAATGTGCTGCATGACAAAAGGTCACAACGCCCTTACCTACTCAGTTATATGACACGAAATTTGGTTTAAAAACATAGGGTGAGAGTGTACTTGAGATCTGGTTTTTGCGTTTACACTCTGTCATTTTTGAATAGACCATGAACACACACATCAACACAGAATCACAGACGGAAAGTAACACTTCCAGCAAAAATTTCCGCATACTACCGTGTTGACAGTATGTGCAACTGATAGTTATGTGATTTCATTTCAAAGATTATAGAATCAAGTCAAATGCAAGTTTTGGTTGTCAATGCAAATAAAATGGGCTCTAAGCACTATGGGAGTTAACATCTGAGGTCATCAGTCCCCTAGAACTTAGAACTACTTAAACCTAACTAACGTAAAGACATGACACACCTCCATGCCCGAGACAGGATTCGAACCTGCGACCGTAGCAGCAGCGCGGTTCCGGACTGAAGCGCCTAGAACCGCTCGGCCACAGTGCCGGTGGTTGTCAATGCAGATAATGAATATCGATGTGGACGAACAAGGTAATGAATGTGTCGAACAAGTAGCAATAAACCTACAGGGAATCAGAATTCTCTTTCAACGTGGAGCACCCTTACTTACGACGCAAACTGGAACAAATGCTTGGTGTTTTGTATGAACATTCTCTGTGTGCTTAAGGTCTGGGTGGGATTCACACATCAGGCAACCATTTTTAACAAGTAAAAGACCCACTTCACCTGTGGTAAGGCCGGCTGAGCTGTGCCGTGTTGCACCGTGTTTCCATATCCACGTTAAACGCGACGACCGGTCGCTACATACTGGTGGAGTTGGATTGGGTTGTTTTGGGGAGAAGACCAGACAGCAAGGTCACCGATCTCATCGGATTAGGGAAGGATGGGGAAGGAAGTCGGCCGTGTCTTTTGACAGGAACCGTCCCAGCATTTGCCTGGAGCGATTTTGGAAAATCAAGAAAAATTAAATCAGGGTGGTCGGACGCAGGACTGAACCGTCCACCTCCTGAAAGCGAGTCCACTTTGCTGACCACTGCGCCATCTCGCTCCGTCTACTGGTGGAGAGTCGCTAATTGTTGGAGACGTAATAGAGGCTGATGTCACGCTACATAGCGATTCTGTTATCAGTAAGTTTCTTTATACAAGAGTTATTATAATTAATGAACGAATCGTCACGTAAGGTCGCAGGACACTTATTTCTTACGGTGTTTGAACCCGAGATGTTGAAAATATTTGTCTGGGACTGAGATTCGAACTCTCATCCTTCCCTTCGCCAGGCTTCACCCCTTTCAGATGATTTAGTTCCAACGATTCAATGTTTCCCCTGGATTTCTGAGTTCTCAAAGTCTCTCCGAAAGACGCATATCTGGGTTCGACAACTGGTCTGGCAAAAAGTTTCCATCACGACGTTTCAAGCTGCAGTACGCGCACACCAGCCTGCAGGTGACAATTATAGCTTTCAACGTCTCTCCGTGCCTTTCAACATTATTGATTGCTGCCGGTTTCGACTCGCAATCAGAATGATTCGTCATATTAATTTCATATACAATCATCGTCGCTTAGTTTGGTGAAAAAGTATTTCATAGTCAATGCCTCTTCGTGTGTAGTCGAAACGAAGACATTTGCAGGGCTCGACTTCCAATCAGCACACAGCTGTACGTCATGTTATTTCCAGTTCAAATACCTGTACATCTCACAACTGGTGAAATAAAATGTTTTGTAACATGTGTTCATGACTGTATAACACTAAAAGGGGTACTGGTTTCGAATCCCGGTAAATCAAAAGTTTTTCACCTCGGTATTTCAGTTTTAGTCGTCTTGCTAGTGTTGAAAAGATTTCAGATCTAATATTTGATTGTGCTCGATTAACAATTCAGTATCAACTGGGTTCGACTCCCAATCCCCCACAAACTTTATGCCATGTCATTTCAAATTCAATCCTGCACACACTTGTTACTTTTGACCTGAACCATGTTTAAAATTTTTCGTTGTTACTCAACATGAAGAAGAATTGCTGGATTGGAGACTTCAGTCCCATTCCAGTACAAAAATGTCTGTAATATAATTTCAAGTTGAATTTTGCTTTTTGAAATGTTATTTACTGTAATAAATTTGAGTTTGCAAGCGTAATGGCCGTGTCATGTCTAATAACGTGTTTTCTGTATTAATTTGTATGTGGATTGATACCCATTAAGGGCAGTTATTTTTTGAGGCCTCTTGTAATAACCATTTTAGTTAGTCAAACAACTGTATCCAAAAGACCACAGAGGGTATGCAAGAAAGTTGCGTTATGGGGATTGCATATAAATCAGGCGAAACGCGATTCATGTCGTTCGGGTACTTTTGAGCATGACAGTACCACTCTCCTTAATAAAGCACTTGTGTTTAAAAAGGTATATAATGTTTCTGATATTTATGACTTGATATAGTCAGATATTAAGCTCTTTAAACTATTTTGGACTTCTTCTGGCATAATGTCTACTGCGTTTCATACGTGGCATGTCTAATTTTCGTGCATGCACGTCCGCAGAGTCGCTTCGCGTTAGAATAACTTACTATACAAACTGATTGTTTAGGTCACGATATTTATTTCGCCATTAATCTGAAAATTCTGTTGTGATTATTTCCCTCGCAGAAAAGTGTAGCACGTTCTTTTACGAACAAAGTTCACCTACACGGTTTCCCATCGTTAGCGAACTATGAAATAGTTCAACGTAGAGTTACTTGTTACATTGCACAAATCTGAAATACGTATGTTGCTAAATCTTGCAGTGAGAAAAATATGGGAATGTAGAGCATCAATTTCTCAGTTCAGATAAGTTTTGACTTCCAATTCTCTTACTGAGTTTCTACTGCACAAAGGGAAAATCTAATCTCATTACATAATTACTTGTTTACTATATATAGATCCCCCATTGGGATATTTTGAATCGATTATGAGGAATTTCGAATCCTTATTATGCTGTCTGCCAGACAGCAGAAAGCCGTTAACGGTCTGCGGTGACTTCAACTTGGACTTACTAAAGGGTTCTGATAAAACATACACTCCTGGAAATTGAAATAAGAACACCGTGAATTCATTGTCCCAGGAAGGGGAAACTTTATTGACACATTCCTGGGGTCAGATACATCACATGATCACACTGACAGAACCACAGGCACATAGACACAAGCAACAGAGCATGCACAATGTCGGCACTAGTACAGTGTATATCCATCTTTCGCAGCAATGCAGGCTGCTATTCTCCCATGGAGACGATCGTAGAGATGCCGGATGTAGTCATGTGGAACGGCTTGCCATGCCATTTCCACCTGGCGCCTCAGTTGGACCAGCGTTCGTGCTGGACGTGCAGACCGCGTGAGACGACGCTTCATCCAGTCCCAAACATGCTCAATGGGGGACAGATCCGGAGATCTTGCTGGCCAGGATAGTTGACTTACACCTTCTAGAGCACGTTGGGTGGCACGGGATACATGCGGACGTGCATTGTCCTGTTGGAACAGCAAGTTCCCTTGCCGGTCTAGGAATGGTAGAACGATGGGTTCGATGATGGTTTGGATGTACCGTCTACTATTCAGTGTCCCCTCGACGATCACCAGAGGTGTACGGCCAGTGTAAGAGATCGCTCCCCTCACCATGATGCAGGGTGTTGGCCCTGTGTGCCTCGGTCGTATGCAGTCCTGATTGTGGCGCTCACCTGCACGGCGCCAAACACGCATACGACCATCATTGGCACCAAGGCACAAGCGACTCTCATCGCTGAAGACGACACGTCTCCATTCGTCCCTCCATTCACGCCTGTCGCGACACCACTGGAGGCGGGCTGCACGATGTTGGGGCGTGAGCGGAAGACGGCCTAACGGTATGCGGGACCGTAGCCCAGCTTCATGGAGACGGTTGCGAATGGTCCTCGCCGATACCCCAGGAGCAACAGTGTCCCTAATTTGCTGTGAAGTGGCGGTGCGGTCCCCTACGGCACTGCGTAGGATCCAACGGTCTTGACGTGCATCCGTGCGTCGCTGTGGTCCGGTCCCAGGTCGACGGGCACGTGCACCTTCCGCCGACCACTGGCGACAACATCGATGTACTGTGGAGACCTCACGCCTCACGTGTTGAGCAACTCGGCGGTACGTCCACCCGGCCTGCCGCATGCCCACTATACGCCTTCGCTCAAAGTCCGTCAACTGCACATACGGTTCACGTCCACGCTGTCGCGGCATGCTACCAGTGTTAAAGACTGCGATGGAGCTCCGTATGCCACGGAAAACTGGCTGACACTGACGGGGGCGGTGCACAAATGCTGCGCAGCTAGCGCCATTCGACGGCCAACACCGCGGTTCCTGGTGAGTCCGCTGTGCCGTGCGTGTGATCATTGCTTGTACAGCCCTCTCGCAGTGTGCAGAGCAAGTATGGTGGGTCTGACACACCGGTGTCAATGTGTTCTTTTTTTCCATTTCCAGGAATGTATGATGTGGAAACCATATTTGGTCTTACAGTGTGATCTCAGTGACTAATCTTCCAACATGGGTGGATAAAAGTAGCACCCCAACTAATGATATTTCCTTTGATGAAGCTGAATGCAAGAAAATAACTGTGCACTCACTAACAATGCTGTCTCTGATCATTGTGCACAGTCAGTTAGAATAAAAACGACAGTGCCTCTCCTCAGTGAAAACCGAATAATTAATGATTGAAGAACAAATGTTTCTTAGAATGCTTTACGAGAAAAAAACATGGGATGAAATTTATAATGAACTAAATGCTAACACAAAATTTAATTTAATCTATGATAAATTCATATAACTGTTTGAAAATAGTTAAAGAAGACAGAGGGATTCATATTGACAATGTTTCCTTTGATGAAGCTCAAAGCCAGGTAATAGCTGCATAACTAATAATAAATTTTCTCTCAGTTCATGATGCACAGTTACTCAGGATAAATAAGACACTGCCTTACTGTATAAGACGTCTAAGTCGATACCAATTAGAGTAATTAATGACGCTAGGACAAATATTTTTGAGAATGGTTTACAAGCAATGACATGGGATAAAATTTATAACGAGCCAAATGTTGAATTAAAATTTAATTTATGGAACTATAAATTGATATCAGAATTAGAAGACAGCTTTCAACATAAGCAAATTAGAAAGAACATTAACAAGCGTATAAAACACATGGATCACTAGAGGAATTTAATCATTTTGTGAAAGGAAAATGGAAATATATACACTCCTGGAAATGGAAAAAATAACACATTGACACCGGTGTGTCAGACCCACCATACTTGCTCCGCACACTGCGAGAGGGCTGTACAAGCAATGATCACACGCATGGCACAGCGGACACACCAGGAACAGCGGTGTTGGCCGTCGAATGGCGCCAGCTGCGCAGCATTTGTGCACCGCCGCCGTCAGTGTCAGCCAGTTTGCCGTGGCATACGGAGCTCCATCGCAGTCTTTAACACTGGTAGCATGCCGCGACAGCGTGGACGTGAACCGTATGTGCAGTTGACGGACTTTGAGCGAAGGCGTATAGTGGGCATGCGGCAGGCCGGGTGGACGTACCGCCGAATTGCTCAACACGTGAGGCGTGACGTCTCCACAGTACATCGATGTTGTCGCCAGTGGTCGGCGGAAGGTGCACGTGCCCGTCGACCTGGGACCGGACCTCAGCGACGCACGGATGCACGCCAAGACCGTTGGATCCTACGCATTGCCGTAGGGGACCGCACCGACACTTCACAGCAAATTAGGGACACTGTTGCTCCTGGGGTATCGGCGAGGACCATTCGCAACCGTCTCCATGAAGCTGGGCTACGGTCCCGTACACCGTTAGGCCGTCTTCCGCTCACGCCCCAACATCGTGCTGCCCGCCTCCAGTGGTGTCGCGACAGGCGTGAATGGAGGGACGAATGGAGACGTGTCGTCTACAGCGATGTGAGTCGCTTCTGCCTTCGTGCCAATGATGGTCGTATGCGTGTTTGGCGCCGTGCAGGTGAGCTCCACAATCGGGACTGCATACGACTGAGGCACACAGGGCCAACACCTGGCATCATGGTGTGGGGAGCGATCTCCTATACTGGCCGTACACCTCTGGTGATCGTCGAGGGGACACTGAATAGTGCACGGTACATCCAAACCGTCATCGAACCCATCGTTCTACCATTCCTAGACCGGCAAGGGAACTTGCTGTTCCAACAGGACAATGCACGTCCGTATGTATCCTGCGCCACCAAACATGCTCTAGAAGGTGTAAGTCAACTACCCTGGCCAGCAAGATCTCCGGATCTGTCCCCATTGAGCATGTTTGGGACTGGATGAAGCGTCGTCTCACGTGGTTGCACGTCCAGCACGAACGCTGGTCCAACTGAGGCGCCAGGTGGAAATGGCTTGGCAAGCCGTTCCACAGGATTACATCCAGCATCTCTACGATCGTCTTCATGGGAGAATAGCAGCCTGCATTGCTGCGAAAGGTGGATATACACTGTACTAGTGCCGACATTGTGCATGCTCTGTTTCCTGTGTCTATGTGCCTGTGGTTCTGTCAGTGTGATCATGTGATGTATCTGACCCCAGGAATGTGTCAATAAAGTTTCCCCTTCCTGGGAGAATGCATTCACGGCGTTCTTATTTCAATTTCCAGGAGTGTATGTTGGGAAGAACAAGTAGAGATCCAGCAGTGATTGAACATTACAAAAGTTTTTCATAATAATCACATAGGGAGTCTCCCAATGCTCAATCTTAGGTCTGCTATGGTTCCACATATATGTAAACGATTTTTGGTCTAATATACAGCAAGTGGAATTGGTTATTTTTGTGGATGACACTAGTATGGTAATCGTTCCAAGCATACATATCTTAACAAATGAGATGGTAAACAAGATTCTTAAAAGTATAATTGTTTTTCTGCTTGCAGGCTTACCCTCTATTATAAAAAGACACATACTCAGTTTTGAACATCTAGGGATACTATATCAGTGATCAGGGTAAGGCACATAGTGGGGAAATAATAAGTAGGGTGGAAACTTCAGTATTCTTAGGTGCCCAAACTAAAGTTAATTTAAACTGCAAAAGCACATTTCGTTGCTCCCGAAAAAACTTTGTCCATGTAAACACACTTAGAATCATTGTAAATTTAGGGAGAAACAAAACAGAAAGTTGACATTTACATGTATTTTCATTCAATAACCTCTATGGAATAATGTTCTGGTATAACTCATCATTAAGGAAGCAAGTCTTCATTGCTCAAAAATGTCGTGCAAGAATGATATATAGTGCTCACCCATAATCATCTTGTTGACATCTGTTTAAGGAGTTGGGCGTTCTGACTACTTCTTCACAGTATTTTTATTACCTCATGAAGTTGACTATAAATAATCCAGTTCAGTTCAAAAGGAACAAATTACAATACCAGAACAAAAATGACATTCATTATTCCACATTAAAGTTTAGTTATCACAAAAAAGGGTGCACAACATTGCAACAAAAATTTTTGGTAACTTACCCAGTGATTTCAAATTTTACTTAGTTGTCTAAGATTATATTACAAACTGAAAAAGTTTCTAGAACGATAGTTTCCCTCCTCAATTATTATGGCCAATTGAGTCAATGATGAAGAGCTGGCAAATATTGTTCACGAAAATGTCCATTAACAACAGGAAATTATTTGTGACACATAACATGATTTGGTGGTATATTATGTCTTGCAGCAATATATCGTTGTCTGAAAGTGTAACATGGACCATAGAAATTCTTCAGATAGTGAGGATGGAAGCATGAAGGAGAATGTTAAAACGTGATGGAACCACAAAATGCAGATGATAATGTATTAGAGTAACTAAGAAGAAATTACAAGGGCTGCCGTAAGATGACGAGAATTAGAGGGCGGAGGTGTAAAGAGTATATACGAAAATGGACTCTTTGCAGCAGTAATTCAGGATGATGTGCGAAATAATCACCCCCATTAGAACAGGAAGATATGTAAAAGATAACGAAATCAGTTGCTGGACAGTTGTCAGTTGAGTGAAACACACAAGACAACGTATTCTCAGGAGCTCCTCACACTACAAATTTCGCTTTCAGTAATTTTCTATACTGTTTGTTACTATGAAAATAAGGTTAGCAAACGCAAGAGATGAAATATAATTTCATTGTAAAATTAGGTTGAAGAGAATATTTGAGACTCCTAGTAATTAGAAAAAACTCACGTGTATGCATTTTTTGTGTTAAACGGATAATGACCTTGAGCAGCTGGTGGGCAAATTTCTTATACTGAACATTGTCAGCTAACAAATTTTCGCACATAATCCGCTCAATGGAATAGTTATGCATCATTGACATCTGACATTCTTATTTATACAGGGTGTTACAAAAGGTACGGTCAAACTTTCAGGAAACATTCATCACACACAAAGAAAGATGATATATTATGTGGACATGTGTCCGGGAACGCTTACCTTTCATGTTAGAGCTCATTTTATTTCTTCTCTCCAACTCACATTAATCGTGGAATAGAAACACACAGCAACAGAACGTACCAGCGTGACTTCAAACACATTGTTACAGGAAATGTTCAAAATGTCCTCCGTTACCGAGGATACATGCATCCACCCTCCGTCGCATCGAATCCCTGATGCGCTGATGCAATCCTGGAGAATGGCGTATTGTATCACAGCGGTCCACAATACGAGCACGAAGAGTCTCTACGTTTGGTACTGGGGTTGCGTAGACAAGAGCTTTCAAATGCCCCCATAAATGAAAGTCAAGAGGGTTGAGGTCAGGAGAGCGTGGAGGCCATGGAATTGGTCCGCCTCTACCAATGCATCGGTCACCGAATCTGTTGTTGAGAAGCGCACAAACACTTCGACTAAAATGTGCAGGACCCCGTGCGGGTTTGGGGGTTAGAATAGGTCCGCGGTATTCCTGCCTGTCCTAAGAGGCGACTAAAAGGAGTCTCAAACTTTTGGGCCTTATATGATGGTCCCCTGTTGGGTTTGACCTCCATCTCTCAAAATTTTCCGAAGAGCGAGCCGATTGGGGAAGGGCGTTTTACTTGGTGCATTGTGTCCATCTTGCGATCAGACCGTTCGCCTGCTTATACACTGTTGAATTGCAGTCCTCTCCACTCTCCATCTCTTGGGCATGACTCTGTTTCTCCGTGCAGATTACACCTTGCACTGTGCAGTGCCTGTTTCTGCACCGACGGCGACCATGGACCACATGTTACCTAACATCCAGCACGGTAGCCAGGCTGTTGTGGTGGGGCCGCCATGTACCCTATTGATTGTAGCCCCATGACTACACAGGGATCGCTCTACTGATGCCTGCGCCGTTAACTCCGCACGTATGCCAAGAAGTAGATACCTATCCTCCTGGGGTATCGGGACTCCCGGCAACAGCCATCCTGCCAGGTGGCTTTTTTGCCGTGGCTGGGTGGCGCCTGTGGGGAGGGCCCTTGGTCGGAGTAGGTGGCATCAGGACGGATGACCCGCAATGAAGCGTGGTACATCGTCTCTCGCTGGTGGCCAGCCGCCAGCAGTCTCTAAGCGTTCTCGGGCTCAGTTTAACGCTCAGAAGTACGATCCGAAAACGTTTCCCTCCCTGGCCACAGTGTGGGAGAAACGTATGTCTCAGGATGGCAGTAGCAGTTATTCGCCCCGCTTCTCAGTTTGTATGAGGGCTGATGGGGAGTCTTTGCTCTCCACAAAGCCTCAATTCTTCGTCAAGCATTTAGAGGACAAGTTTGGGGAGGTGGAGGGCTTGTCAAAATGCGCTCTGGGTCAGTCCTGATATAAACGGCATCCTCTGCCCAGTCACAATGGTTACTCGCTTGTGAGAAGTTGGGGGATGTTTCCGTTATGTTCACACCCCATAAGAGTTTAAATATGGTCCAGGGAGTTATTTACCATAGGGATCTTCTTTTGCAGTCTGATGAAGAGCTGCGCGCCAGTTTAGAGCGCCGAGGTGTACATTTCGTCCGGCACGTTCATCGGGGTCTGAAGGAAAATCAGATTGCTACCGGTGCCTTCATCTTGGCCTTCGAAGGGGATACATTACCGGAAAAGGTCAAGGTGATGGTCTACCGATGTGACGTTAAGCCGTATATCCCTCCCCCGATGCGGTTCTTTAAGTGCTGGAAGTTCGGCCATATGTCTTCTCGCTGCACTTCCAGCCTCACATGTCAAGATTGTGGACGGCCATCACATCCAAATACTCCATGTGCCCCGCCTCCCATCTGTGTCAACTGCGGGGAGCACCATTCACCTTGCTCGCCAGACTGCCGAATTTTCCAGAAAGAGCGTAAAATCATGGAATACAAGACCCTGGGCAGACTAACCTATACTGAGGCCAAAAGGAAATACGACTGACTCCATCCTGTGAGAATGACATCTTCCTACACTGCTGCTACAACACCTGTGCTAGCCCTGTCTGTTTCTCCAATTGCGGCCGGATCGACGAGTAGTACAACTCCTCCTGCCCCCTCGCCAGTGGGGGCTCTACCCACTGGGTTGCTCCTGCGCCACCTACCTCAGGAGAAACACCATCCCACCCATCGGGGACGTCCATCCCCACTTCTAAGCCAGAGAAGTGTCCAACTTCTTCGGCTTCTCACGCTTGCAAGGGGTCCCTTGGGGGTCCCTCCCTTTCCAGGTTTCCGCCAGCGAGAAGGCTGACGACTTACAGTCGCGTAAGTGCCCGCAATCCGCTGGTCGTAGGGCTTCACGATCCTCCTCCGTCCCGGAGACTGAATCGGTGAAGCCCTCCCAGCCGGTGCGACCCAAGGAACGGCGTGAGAAATCCAAGAAGAGCTCTCAGCCCAAGGAACTCGTGGTGGCAGCCATCCCACCGCAACCTTCCAGCTCTGCGTCTGAGGATGAGGTGGAGATTCTGGCGTCCCCTGAGGACCTCAATCTCGCTGGTCCATCAGACGCCATGGAAAGCACTATCACAGGTGCTAAATCGGAGGCAGCAGGTGACCCAGTGGCGTAATCTCCCTTCCCAGTCCCGTCACGCCTTTCTCAGCCATGGACACACCATCCTCCAGTGGAACTGCAGCGGTTTCTTCCACCATCTAGCTGAGCTCCGCCAACTTACCAGCCTTCACCCTTTCCTCTGCATTGCTCTGCAGGAAACTTGGTTTCCGGCAATGCGAACCCCCACCCTCCATGGCTACCAGGGTTATTATAAGAACTGGGCAGCTTATGAAAGGGTGTCTGGTGGCGTCTGCATATATGTCCTGAACTCTCTTCACAGCGGGTCTGTACCTCTCCAAACACTTTTAGATGCTGTCGCTATTCGGGTGTGGACGCCACAGGCTGTTACCGTCAGCAGTCTTTACCTTCCACTGGATGGTGATCTCGTGCAGCATGTCCTGGCTGCTCGGATAGCCCAATTGCCGCCACCTTTCTTGTTACTGGGCGACTTTAACGCCCATACCCATCTGTGAGGTTGGTCAGTGGCAACAGGTCGAGGCGCCATCGTTGAGCATTTATTGGCGCAGCTTGATCTCTCGATATTAAATGATGGTGCCTTCACACACTTCAGTGTGGCGCATGGCACATACCCCGACAAAGACCTTTCGATCTGTAGCCCTAGCCTCTTACCGTCTGTCCAATGGAGAGTGCATGACGACCTTTGTGGTAGTGACCAGTTTCCGATCTTTCTGTCACTACCACAGCGTCAGTCTTCTGGGCGCCCTAGCAGATGGGCTCTGAATAAGGCTGACTGGGACTTGTTCTCCTCCACTGCCGCTATTGAGCCTCTCTCTAACGATGACAGTAATGCAGTGGTTCAATCGGTCACCACCGGCATCGTTACTGCCGCCGAATCTGCCATTCCCCGTTCTTCTGGGTACCCTCGGCTGCGGACTGTGCCTTGGTGGTCGCCTGAGATCGCTGAAGCGATTAAAGCTCGCCAGCGGGCGCTCCAGCTTTACAAGCGACATTCCTCAATCGAACTCCTTATCGCCTTCAAACGGCTGCGTGCGCGAGCCCGCCGCATTATCCGCCAATACAAGCAGGAGTGCTGGGAGCTGTATGTGTCCACCATTGGCCTCCATGTCACTCCATCGCAGGTCTGGGTCAAGATTCGCCGCCCCTATGGCTATCGGACCCCTGTCAGCGTCCCTGCGCTCTCACTGAATGGAGCAGTTTGTACTGACTCCGACGTCATTGCAAACCGCTTGGCAGAGCTCTTTGCTCTGAATTCCGCTTCTGCCAACTACCCCTTGGGCTTCCGCTGCATTAAAGAGCGGATAGAATGTCGGAGTCTTTCTTTTCGCACCCACCATCCTGAATTGTACAATGTTCCATTCAGTGAGTGGGAATTCCGCAGTGACCTCGCCGCTTGTCCTGATACCGCTCCTGGCCCAGATAGCATCCACTCTCAGATGCTGAAACATCTTTCAGTGGACTGCCAGCGACACCTCCTCGACCTTTACAACTGCATTTGGGTCGAGTGTGAGTTTCTGTCGCAATGGCGGGAAAGCCTTGTTGTCCCCATTCTGAAACCGGGGAAGAACCCTTTGGAGGTGGACAGCTACCGTCCCATTAGCCTCACTAACGTTCTTTGCAAGTTTCTTGAACGGATGGTGAGCCGGCGCTTGAATTGGATACTGGAGTCTCGCGGCCTTCTGGCTCCGTCTCAGGGTGGGTTCCGTAAAGGCCGCTCCACCACTGACAATCTGGTGAGCCTAGAGTCGGCCATCCGCTACTGCCTTTGCCCGCCATCAGCATCTGGTCGCTGTCTTTTTCGACATGAGGAAGGCGTATGATATGACATGGCGTAATCCCATCCTTTCTACGCTTTATGGATGAAGTCTTCGGGTCCCTCTGCCGATCTATACCCGTAATTTTCTGTCGTATCGTACTTTCCGAGTGCACGTCGCGGCCTCATGTAGTTCCTCCGAAGTCCAGAAGAACGGTGTGCAACAGGGTTCTGTTCTAAGTGTGTGTCTGTTTTTAATAGCCATTAACGGGCTCGGTGCGGCCGTGGGAAATTCTGTCTCCGCTTCCCTGTATGCTGACGACTTCTGCCTTTACTACAGCTCTATTGGCATTGCAGTTGCTGAACGTCAGCTACAGGGCGCAATCCGCAAGGCGCAGTCTTTGGCTGTAGCGCACGGTTTTCAGTTTTCGGCAGCCAAGACCTGCGTCATGCATTTCTGCCGGCGACGCACTGTTCACCCAGAGCCGCGGTTTTATCTCGACGGCGAGCATCTTACAGTGGTGGAGTTACATAGGTTTTTGGGGTGGTTTTTGATGCCCGGTTGACTTGGCTGCAGCTTAAACAGGCGTGTTGGCGGCATGTAAATCTCTGCGGTGCCTGAGCCACACCAGGTGGGGCGCCGACCGATCTACTCTCCTACGGCTTTACCAGGCGTTAATCCAGTCCCGTCTGAACTATGGGAGTCTGGCTAATGGCTCAGCATCCCCATTTGCGCTGCGGGTGCTGGACCCAATCCTCCACAACGGGATACGCCTTGCCACTTGTGCCTTCCGGACCAGTCCTGTGGACGGCATACTTGTGGAGGCAGGTGTCCCTCCACTGCGGATACGACGCCAACAATTACTGGCTGCTTATGCTGCCCTTGTTTTTAGCTTGCCCGAGCATCCAAATTATCGTGTCCTGTTCCCGCAGTCCCTCGTCCATCTGCCAGAACGTCGGCCCAGGTCGGGTTGTCCGATCGCCGTACACGTCAAACAGATTCTCTACGGGCTTGGATGTTTCCCTGTACCACCTCCTTTCCGGGCCCCACTGCGTACACCCCCATGCCTTCGGCTCGACTTGGCACAGGGCCCAAAGGACTCAGTTTCTCCGGTGGCCTTCCGACGCCGCTTTTATTCCATCCTGGACACGTATCAGGGCTCTGGCGTTGTCTATTCCGACGGTTCGATGGTTCCTGGTCGTGTCGGTTATGCACTAACTCTAGGGGACCATTCTGAACAACGTTCGTTGCCGGCTGGCTGCAGTGTTTACACTGCTGAGCTGGTCACCATCTTTAGCTCCCTAGAGTATATCCGCTCCTGCTCAGATGAATCCTTCGTTATCTGTAGCGATTCCCTGAGCGGTTTACAAGCTATCGACCAGTGTTTCCCTCGTTCTCGTCTGGTGATGGCTATCCATGAGTCCCTGCATACTCTTACCCGTTGCGGCAGATATGTGGTCTTTGTTTGGACCCCGGGTCATGTTGGGATACCCCGAAATAAAACTGTTGACCGCCTGGCGAAAGAGGCCACTAGTGCACCATCTCTGGAGATTGGCCTCCCGGCGACTGATTTGCGGGCACTATTACGCCGCAAAGTTTTCGATTTATGGGACACTGATTGGCGCAACATGCCCGTGCCTAACAAACTCCGCCGTATCAAGGAGACGACTACTGTGTGGCGGTCATCCATGCGAGCTAACTGCAGGGAATCAGTCGTCCTTTGTCGGCTCCGCATTGGCCACACCTGACTGACGCACACTTATTTACTGCGTTGTGAGGATCCCCCTCTCTCTCGTTGTGGGGCGTCCTTGACGGTGGTCCATATTCTGTTGGAGTGCGCCCTTATATCTGTGCTCAGGCAGACTTTTGCGTTGCCTGATACGCTCTCTGCGCTTTTATCTGACGACTCTTCCATAGCGGACGTAGTTCTGCGTTTTATTCGGGCAGGGAGATTTTATCGCTTAATGTAAGTGTGTGAGTTTTTGTGTTGATTCTGGCCTATGGCCTACGATTTGTCGGATTTTTTTTCATGTCTTTCTCGATGGTTGGCTTTTCCGTTTTTGTTTGTATGGTCGGCCAACCACCGTCATACTCTGTGTGATTTTAGTTCGTCTTGTCTGGTCTTTGTCTACGTTTCTCTTGTTCTGTGTCGTCTGTCTTATCGTCTGTCTTATCGTCCGTTGATCGTTTTATTCTCAGTGGGTGTTTTTAGTATTTGGAAAAAGGGACGGATGACGGTAGCAGTCTGGTCCCTTTAACCCCCACAAACCAACCAACCAAAATGTGCAGGACCTCCATCGTGCATGAACCACATGTTGTGTCACACTTGTAAAGGCACATGTTCTAGCAGCACAGGTAGTATCCTGTATGAAATCATGATTACGTGCTCCATTGAGCGTAGGTGGAAGAACATGGGGCCAAATGAAGACATCACCAACAATGCCTTCCCCAAACGTTCACAGAAAATCTGTGTTGATGACGTGATTGCACAATTGCGTGCGGATTCTCGTCAGGCCACACATGTCGATTGTGAAAATTTACAATTTGATCACGTTGGAATGAAGCCTCATACGTAAAGAGAACATTTGCACTGAAATGAGGACTGACACATTGTTGGATGAACCATTCGCAGAAGTGTACCTGTGGATGCCAATCAGCTGCTGATACATGGTACAGAAACAACTGGTTCTCCCGTAGCTTTCTCCATACAGTGACGTGGTCAATGTTACCTTGTACAGCAACAACTTCTCTCACATTGAAATTAGGGTTATCGTCAACTGCACGAAGAACAGCCTCGTCCATTGCAGGTGTCCTCGTCGTTCTAGGTCTTCCCCAGTCGCGAGTCATAGGCTGGAATGTTTCGTGCTCCCTAAGACGCCGATCAATCGCTTCGAACGTCTTCCTGTCAGGACACCTTCGTTCTGGAAATCTGTCTCGATACAAACGTACCGCGCCACGGCTTTTGCCCCGTGCTAATCCATACATCAAATGGGCATCTGCCAACTCCGCATTTGTAAACATTGCACTGACTGCAAAACCACGTTCGTGATGAACACTAACCTGTTGATGCTACGTACTGACGTGCTTGATGCTAGTACTGTAGAGGAATGAGTCGCATGTCAACACAAGCACCAAAGTCAACTTTACCCTCCTTCAATTGGGCCAACTGGCGGTGAATCGATGAGGTACGGTACACACGGATGAAACTAAAATGAGCTCTAACATGGAAATTGAGCGTTTCCGGACACATGTCCACATAACATATTTTCTTTATATGTGTCTGCGGAATGTTTCCTGAAAGTTTGGCCGTACCTTTTTGTAACACCCTGTATAGGTTCTATGTGTATCTATAAACGTTTATAGCTTCTACGAAATTTGGAAGGTATCAGTGTATGAAAAATATGATGAACAATCAAAGATTATTTCCAAATGAAGAAAGTGAAATAGCAGAAGACCTTCTAAAACAATGGCTTAGAGGCATATCGGAACTAGCGAGGAGGCGCAGTGGTTAGCACAATGGACTCGCTTTCGGGAGGACGACGGTTCAAATTCTGATTTAGGTTTTCTGTGATTTCCCTAAATCGCTTCAGGCAAATGCCAGGATGGTTCCCTTGAAAGGGCACGGCCGGCTCCCTTCCCTAAGCCGACGAGACCGGTGGCCTCGCTGTCTGGTCCCCTCCCCAAATCAACCAACCAACAGAGACATCGGAAGAATCATATTGGAATACAGTTTTGTTATCGATTTGTAGACATATTAGATTTATTCTCTCTATGACTCCTTTCCCCTGTCTTCTTTATCTTCGTGGATGCATATTTATTTTTTCCTCGACACTTGGACGATAGTTTACATATGAACGGCGGCTTTCGTCAACGAATTAGACTATCACATGTGGCGATAAAATTGGGAAGTTGTAAGGCTGCAAGTATATGTCTTGGTGGGATTGTTAGAAAAATACGAAGCAGGATCCGCTTTGTACTTCGTACCTTGTATTTTAGATCGATAACCTATGTCTGGGGAATAAATAAATTACTGTAGTTATTGAGTCTGTCTAGTCTTGCTGTTCGTTGAGTGCAATAATGATTTCTTCAGATTTACTTACCTCATTAGTAACCTCAACAAGGGTATGTCAGTATAATACTCAGTATGTGATTAGTTCACGTTGTTTGATCAAAATAAACAAAGATCTGAACCGATTTGTAGCACCTATCACGTCAGTTGACCGGCATAAATATTGCCTCCTCTCGCTCTCAGAGAAAACGATATGGCCTACAAATTATTGCGAGATTACGTAGCTAAGGTCTTAAGCTTTAAAATCATCTAAGATTATTGTATGCATCATTTATAGTTTACTAGTTACTGTCGATCATGGACAATATAACGTTTATAACCCAAACTTTTTCGAACATGCCTAAGGGCCTCGAACACGTGTAGCCACTCGCTAAGTAAGCCTTCTCAGTGTTTGTGTGCTTTCTTAACTGCGCCCTCAGAGCTTCGGCGCAAAACAAATCTGGAGCTGCATTTTGTGGAGGGCCGGTGCTTTCCCAGAAGTGACCTCCTGCTGCGAGACTAGGGGTGGCGGCTGCCCGCCTTTGTTTGTTTGACGTTATATAAGACGTCACTCAGCGGTAGGGTGACGGGAGGGCGACGCCAGTTGTCTGCAGTAACCACATTAGCAATCTGCAGACAAACATGACACTTTGTCCTGTCGTCGTCCTTGTGCCTCCACAAACATTCCCTGGCCGCGGTTGTGTGTTTCGGACAACATAAAGAAGAGGTTCAGTCACCGAAGTAAAGGAACAGCACATATGTTAACTGCTTCTTGGAGTGAAAACTTTACAGTTCTCTGTTAATACATCGAAAGCGGAGTCATATGCCCTCCTGTAAAATTGCTGAAGGGAATGAAAACTGAACATCAATTAAGTTTGTCTGTGTTTTGAGGACGTTGGTGTAAGAGAAATCGTTACCCCTGTTCATAGATTTGAATCCACTTCTGTCATTTACGAACCCAGGGATTTCTAACGTGGTGAAGCCCTCTATTGGTGATTAAGTAGTTACACCAACGGAATAGAGTCTCAGTTGGACAATGATATGAATCTTTATTAAAGGTATTTTGGGATGATAGTGCTGAAATAATAATCTACTGTCAGAGATATTTCGAATCTTCGAATAAATTTTTACTTTGTTATTTACATTTCTAGTGGTGATCATGTCATCTGGTTGCACTACCATTCCCTGTTACCGAATAACCCACTTGCGTTATTCATTTGCGTGTATAAAAGAAAACGAAGAATGCTCACATGTGCATTTCACCAAGTGTCGTGTAGGTTGCACATATATCAGAAATTTTGTGATGACTAAATCTTATACAAATGGTCCGCCCCCGGTAGCTGATCCAGTCTGCTTTCCGCAGCGCTGTGGCGAGGACGTCTTGTTTACGTCCCGTCCGCGCGGTCGCGAGTGCTCGTAGTTGTTTACTACTGCGTTGTCGCTAGTTTAGCGTCCATCACTACCGACGGAACATGGCACATTCATACAGACAAACCACCATCAAGATCAGTTTTCAACCCGATAATGCACGACCGCGAGCTTTTGAAGTGGAACGTTTCCTTCATGACGACGTTAAAATTGACCCGCGAGACGTAATTGGTATCCATCTCTCTATCACGAGCAGTGTTGTCTACGTCAAGCTAGTAAGTGACGAGGTGTGCAACAGAATCGTGAGCGCACATGCCAACGGTCTTAAATTCAAACATTCTGATGGCCATATTCGGGCGGTCTCTATCGATCACGCTGGGCTTGGCCTACGTACGATACGCGTCTTCGAACTCCCTTTTGAAGTACCACTGGACGTAGTCACCGCGGCTTTCCAGCCCAACGGCAGAGTAATCAGCCATATGGCCGAAAAATGGACCACCTTTACAACGTACCCCGTTCTTAACGGGGTACGACAGATTAAAATTGAATTGACCAAACATGTTCCGTCATATCTGTCATCGGCGGATGTAGGGCGATCATTATGTATGACGGTCAGCCACGCACTTGCTCTGGTTGTGGCTAAGTAGGGCACGCCCGTTCGGATTGACTCCGACGACGGCTTACTCAAATCCCGACAGGTGAATCTATGACTCCTTCTACGGTGACGACCCTTCCTCTCAATTACGCCGAAGTTACACGGACAGCAACCTTTACCGCTGCTGACGACATTAGTCCGATAACCGCCCTCGATGGTGAGAACATAATGGCTTCTGCAGTACAGGATCCGGCACCCCCACCTGAAGATAATCACCGACCGACCTTGCAAGAAGGCGTAGATGCCAGGATGGACATTGACCCACGGGTTGTGCCGACAGCAGCTTTTCTTCCAGACACCGGAGCAGCTGAAGAAATCTACCCACATTCAGATACTGAAGCACACGTCCGTGAACAGCGTTCCCCGCGAAAACACAAGAGACGGCGGCGTGCTCCATCGGACGAGTGTTTGCAGCAATCGTCTGCCATGGACTGTGGAAATTCCGACGACGGTACCGGCGGTACAGAGGCCGCTGTAACTTCAAACTCAACAGATCCCCGTGGTGACGGCTTCAGCCCCTCCGACCCCACAGAACAGCAGGATCACAAGCAGACAGCCGCTGCCGATTCCCAGCCAGAAGAGCCGATGGAGTCAGCGCCGAGTGCCACAGCAGCCACTAACAGCCACCAACAGCCGATGGTATTTCATGGCGACTGGGCAGACGACTGTGAGGCACACTCCTTGCCCATCGTGTCGGACGACACGGGGGGAAATTTATCCCACCAGTGCTGACCCTTTCCCGCCATTAGGTAGAGTGACGAGACAGCCTTACAGGGGTACTGATGGCCAACACAGATGCTGTGGATAGACCTCAAACTTATCGCATTGCAAATATAAACATCAACACTATACGGACGCGCGCTAAGTTATCATTGCTTCAGGATATGTTGAACTCGGCTTCCATCGACATAGCCCTCCTCCAGGAAGTGTACGTCGACGACTTCCCAGACATGTACGGTTACGATGCTTGCGTCTCTCCAGCTTCCCCAAAAGGCAGTGGTGTCGCTGTACTTCTTCGGGAAGGGGTAGTGGCAGACGATATCCTGTTTCTGCCTGGGGCAAGAGGAACGGCACTCACAGTACTGGGTGTCCGGCTTATCAATATCTACGCACCTTCCGGGACGGACAAACGTCGCGAACGTTCACGATTCTTTGCGGAAGACGTCGCCCCGCTCTTCCAAGGCCCCCACGTCCATCTGTTGTTTGGAGGTGACTAAAATTGCGTACTGGCGCCCAGAGACCAACTCCCACGACATAATCCTTGCCCGGAACTGGAGACGCTAATTCGAGACCTGCAGATGGTGGACACTTGGGAACATCTTCACAGCCAACGACCGGGATTCACGCACTTCACGAGTCACTCTTCCAGTCGTATCGACAGGATTTATGTCTGACGCACTCTCGCCGCTGGAACACAAGATGCGGAACTGTGGCCTGCAGCATTCTCGGACCACTCAGCTTACATTTGTGCCGTCACCCTGCGGCGGCAACAAGTTTGGAGAAGCCGCAGCCCGTGGAAATTAAACATCGCTCACCTGACGTACCCGGATTGCCGCCAAGCCGTTGAGGATACGTGGCATTCGTGTGAAAATCCCCTCCGTGCATATCCCACAACGATCCGCTGGTGGTTGGACTGCGCCAAACCGTCACTGAGGCGAACGTTGATAACCTACGGTCGCGACCACGCTACTTGGCGAAGTCATACACTCGACTTTTACTTCCGGGTCCTGCGCGACTGCGATACTATGGCGCCGTCTCCGGAACGACAAACGGCGGTCCACCGTGCTAAGGCTCATATTCTCGTTCATATGCGACGCCACCTAGAGGGGGTAGTCATCCGCTCGAGGACGCAGGATCGGATATCTAGCGAACGCCCGTCAATGTTCCACGTCCTTCGTGAACGTAAACGACGCCAACGAGCGCTGATACGCTTCATCGACACGGAGGACGGTCATCGCCTCACCACGCAACAAGACATAAACACAGCGTTCTACAATCATTAATCCCAGCTCAATTCCGCTCAGACCCCTGATCCGACAGCACTGGAGGACGTCTCTCAGACGATTTACGGCACCGTCACCCCGGTAATAGAAGCGGCCTTGATGGAAGAAATTACAGAAGAAGAAGTGATCAACGCCATTAGAAAAGGGGCTGTCAACAAGTCTCCGGGTCCTGATGGGCTCCCCTTGGAATTTTACCGGACTTTTCAATATTTATTAGCCTCCCGATGGACGGACATCTGTCGCGAACTACTATCCCCGGACGTGCCGCTCCCTGCGGCGCTTGTGGAAGGGATGATTATTCCTATTCACAAACCGTCCGGTGGCTCACGACTGCAGGACTACCGCCCGTTGACGCTATTGAACTGCGACTTTAAGATCTTTTCTCGACTGTTGGCGGCGCGGATACGCCAGACCCTACGCAATGTTATCTCACCCGATCAGACGTCATTGGGAGGCGACAATAATATTCAAACGGCACTCAGCGAATATCGTGACTTGATCTCACTGGCGAGGGCATGTAGTCTGAAGGGTGCACTGGCGACCATCGATTTTAGTCAAGCTTTCGACCACAACTATTTGGAAGCGGTCCTCCAACATATGCGGTACCCACAGCCATTCGTCACTGTCGTCATGCGACTACTCCGCGGCGCAACGTCCAAGGTGATAGTCAACGGCCGACCTACGCAGCCCCTCACCATTTCTCGATCGATACGCCAAAGCTGCCCTCTGTCCACTTATACTTTACGCTGTGGCCACAGAACCTCTCCTCTGCGGCCTGCGCCAACGACTAACGGGTATGACGTTACGAGGCCACACTTTCCGATGTAAAGCGTACGCTGACGACCTGGTGATTGTCATCCGCAACGGTGACGACACCGCTAGCGCACTAACTTGGATAGCGAAATATGGCATGGCCACTGGTAGTCGTATCAACGTCGCAAAATTGGTGGCGATGAACATCGGGGTCGGATTGTCTGAGAACAGTGTCACCCCCTTACAGCTCAGTGATAGTTTGAAATGTCTCGGCATTGATTTTACAGACGATATACGACGGACCGCTGCTCACAACTTTGGAAGGCTTTTACGAAATGTTCGGACTGGAATTGCCAACAACCGCCTACGAGCCCTGGATATCGTCCAACGGACCCAGTATGTCAACACACATTTAGCGTCACGCATTCCGCACTACGCCCAGATATTACCTATACCGGTGATGTTAGCTCGCCGTATACTTGCGGCTTTTGGGTCCTTCGTGAGTTCTGGAATGCTTTTCAAGATCAAATATGAGACTCTCACCCTTCCCCCGGATCGGGGAGGGCTTGGCCTTTATCACGTTTATGACAAAGGGGTCGCCCTATTTGTCAGCACATTAGTCAAACTATGGCACCGCCGTCCGGACAGTCTGACCAGTTTGTTAATAGAAGAACTAGCACCGCCCTCCCTGTTGCCGCCTGTGCCAATACACCACGTCCCCTCTTCGCTCTTCTACATCTGTGTCTTTTACCTCGAACTCAGTTACGTTCGACTTGCCTTACCAGCGACTCAACTGGCGACGGCAAAGACTGTTTGTAGGGTCCTGCAACGTGGACGACCCGATAACGTCGTGGAGAGGAAGCACCCAAACGTCAACTAGCGAGTAGTGTTGAGGACAATTCACCACGTAACACTAGACACTGACGTCACGGCGATGTGGTATATCACTATCAACGGTAATCAGGTGACCAGATCAAGGCTTCATGCGATCCACATGGTAGACTCACCCATGTGAACGAGCTGTGGCGTTCAAGACAACGATGAACACCGTCTTAGCTGTGGCGAGTCTACAGCAGTGTGGCACTTAGTGAGGCAAATGTCAGCATACTTCCTTCGGGTAACGCCGCATCATATCGACCCCAAGACTATCTTATACCCGGATGAAACGTATTACCCACGCACTAAAACTAATGCAACGACGTGGCTTCGTGGACATGCAGTGCACTATTTGTTTCAAGACGGCACTAAGGACACTTTAGACTTTTGGAACTATTTGCAGGAACGGCATTGCAAGATCCTCCGTAACCCAGAGTATCGACAATATTTTTCCAATTTTTTGTGGAGTGCGTTCCACGACCCTCCACGTAGCTGGAACATCACGGGTAAGAGAAGCTAAAATTACAATACGATAATAGAACACTACACGGTACAAGGTGGGATCTACTTTCATCATTACAAGAAGTCATACCTGGATGATACAGCAGATGGAGAGTTTCGTTTGGAACCCTCACACTCTGTAGCAGTATTTGTCCCATTTCCTCTTTTTGTCCCCGGTGCGAAAAGGTCTTCGCAGTTTTAGTTTTCCCATCCGGTGCAAGATGTAGCACTGGTTAATGGTGGTATGGATTCCACCCTTCAGTTTTGTTTCATGGTTTCCTTCGCCCCGCACTTTGCTCTCTTTCTTTATGCCCTTTTCTACAACTATTAGTATGGTTTTAGTTACGTGCGTCCCCAACTCGAAGCAACGAGTGCACTTACTAGTTTTCTGTTCCTTACTGTTAAAAGAAATAAAAATAAAAATTAAAAAATAGTGGTCAGCGTGACAGACTGTCAATCCAAAGGGCCCGGGTTCGATTCCCGGCTGGGTCGGAGATTTTCTCCGCTCAGGGACTGGGTATTGTGTTGTCCTAATCATCATCATTTCATCCTCATCGACGCGCAAGTCGCCGAAGTGGCGTCAAATCGAAAGACTTGCATCAGGCGAACGGTCTACCAGACTGGAGGACCTCGTCACACGACATTTCATTTCATTTTACAAATGAACTTGTCAGTTAGTTTTATATGTTGTCACATAGGATCGATATAGGATTTTAACACAATGGCATGTTCGATGTAGTTTTTTAATAGTATGATTGACAGTATAAAAGTGGTGACCAAAGCTCGTTTTGTTTAAAATCTTTCTGTTTGAATATGTTAGTCAAACATGAAACAGTTCCACGTATAACATAACAAAGAAATGAAATTATTGCGCTAGTCGTACACTGGTCTTACTCAAAGAGCCTAAACAGCCCATCACCCATAAAAACATAGAACCCAAAATATATTTTATTATTATTAGGTGGCATTGAAGTTAGTTGACTACAGGCATACAGTAAAAGTACGGATCGATAATATGGTTTAATGTATATTAGCTAACGAGAAAATACCTATTATGTAAACGTAAACACCCTACGTAACGTAAAAAAAATATAAAAAGATGTCCACTGGCTGCCAAACTAATGCAGCACGTGGTGCAGTTGTAAAGCTACAAGAACACATGACAGGTAATGGAAAGTTAGCGCGCATCACTTATAATGGCGGACACCAAGCTTACTCAGTTAAAAGTGGAAGTATTTCATGTGTGTCGTCAGTCTCTCTTTCATTACTCATTATTTTCGCGCTGGTATTTTATTAAAACGCTCATTGTTAATGTGTAATCATCGACACAGACACTCTTTTATATATTTTGTGGAGTTGTTTAAATATTCCGATACAAAAGTGGCTATGTAACTTATAAACTATTAAAGAGTCCATTTTCTTCCGTTTTCAGGTTATATCATCTACACAGTCTCTCAACTTGTCAACTAATTTTTTTCGCTTCAGGTATGGATCCATTTTTGGTTCAACTGCGTCTTCTGCCACTCACGTACTGCACCCTCCCGAGACAGTTTAACAAAATTTAAGTTGTCAACAATTAATTTTGAACTAAAACGATTAACAAACCAGCTTACTGGTAACAATTGTTCAATATACATACGCTTTTATACTTCACACACGTCTTCTTTGCAACTTGGGCTGCAATCGAGTGTTAATATTCGATCCACCAAGTCTATACTGCCAAAAAAGGAAAGAATCGTACTTTAGTGCATCGTGATTCGTTTAGCTAGACTGAACTATCATTGTCTGTCACCAATAAATCAAACTCTCATACAACGCCTTCATCACACAACTAATGTAACACGAGAAAATCACAAAATTAAATTGATAGCTTCCAGTCGAGTAACGCGAATTATTAAATAAATCTAAATCATTTACTCAGTAACAGCTGCGAGAAATACCGTTAAATTAAAACACAATAGTGACGGTCTACATTCCTGTGTTGAAACTGTCTTTTTTGTTGTACTTTTAACACTTCACGTCATCTAGTTAATATTTATTGTAAGCCTTCAGTAAGCTTTTCGATAATTGATGATAACTCTGTGTAGGGCATCTACGTATCTGTTCTTTGTTTTTCATACGATGGGTGCAACAGTTTTGTTTAGACAACGAAAAGAACGATGACTTACTTTCTCAGGTGAACTTCTTCCTCACTGACATCTCAACGGAAAGCCTTCCTCGCTGAGTAGCTGCCTGTTTATAATGATCTTTGACAGACCGTGCGCTAAATTCGGCACCATTAACTGCAATAATAGAAAAATGCTAGTTGTTAGATTATATGCCGTGTACAGACCTTCTCCATAAAATTTTTCTGATCTGAAAAATAAAATATAGTCTGTCAGATTCACTGCTCAGGATGTTAGCCCTAATTTTTGTGTATAAAATAGATTCATATATTGACGTCTCCGGTACGTGCACAGATACTGAAATTTTGGTAATTCCCAAGAATGATTGCCTATCGAAGTTGGTGGGGTCCAAACGATACATATCGAACGTGCGATAGTAAATCGATTACGGAAGTCTCGTGGCGGGCGTTATGAGTATGTTTCAAGTTGTCACTACAAAAACGACCAAAGAAAAGTGTTGGAGAAGCATTTGTAAATTCAAAGGAGACGACTTACCTTACTCGTCGTTGGTGTTATCGTCTTGTAACAGACCGTGTGATGTATAAAGTACAGGGGCAATTCCATTTTCCTGTGGCCAGGATAAAGTCTGCCAATATCGCGCAGGAATATCGGAAGAGTGTCGCATGCGTCGACTTTTCCCTGCAAACGCCAAGTTGTGGAAGTACAGGTACTGGAAGGAGTACAGTCCGTTCCTCTGTCCTGGACGCCATTCTCTTTTTATGGGAGACTTGACAGACTTCCACAGCCGTTCTATATTCTGGGTGTGGACACTGTGGAGTTCGTCTCTTTGGAAGATGCTAGAGTGGTTCACAAATTCGTGGTAGAACCCTTCAGCCTTCAGAGTCTGGTACGACTAAAATCTTGTGTGATTACTTTTGTTAGAGGCAGTATGAAGTGTTTTATGAGACCGATTAAACTCAACTTGTCTCGGGACAATACCCTCACAACACTTGCGGTACTCTCTTTGCCCGCATCTCGTGGTCGTGCGGTAGCGTTCTCGCTTTCCACGCCCGGGTTCCCGAGTTCGATTCCCGGCGGGGTCAGGGATTTTCTCTGCCTCGTGATGGCTGGGTGTTGTGTGATGTCCTTAGGTTAGTTAGGTTTAAGTAGTTCTAAGTTCTAGGGGACTGATTACCATAGATGTTAAGTCCCATAGCGCTCAGAGCCATTTTATTTGGACACCCTTTCTGTTCCACCGATAACCCAAATATGATCTACTTCACTTTTAGAAGGCCGTCCTCTCTGGTTCTTTCGTCTAATATATATAAGATTCGTCTACTTCTACTATTTTATTCGGTCCTCCAATTTAGTTTGAGTGTGGCTGATTAACGTCTCTGCAAGTTAGTTTTACACTTTACACATCACAGAAACTAAAAAGTGTAGTTACATTGGAGACGTACACGAATTCCGTTAAAAATATCTATTACATGCATAATTGTAACATGACAGTTTTGTTATCCGCATTAAATATTAGTTCACGTGTATATGTACTGCTTCAAAAATTGCCAGAAAAATGGTACCGTAGGAATGAATGTTGAGAAAAGGATTAACTTTGTGGTGTGTTTGGTGCGTTGTGTGAGTGCCATTCATATTCAGCCTTTGATGCCGGCGCCGTGCGCTGTGGCCGAGCACCAGTGCCCGCTGCACGCCGCATTTTTTGCGCGCCCTGCAGCTCTGCTCTGTCCTGCTTTCACACTCGTAGTGCTGTCGCCAGTTTTGGACTTTGTACTATATATTTATTAGGCAAGATTTATACAAATCACTCATAAGTGTTCCATATTAATCGTCAGATTCGGACGATGATTCCCTTTCATCTTCAGAGTCACTATCCAGTATGAGAGAAAGAGTTTCATCCACAGTATATCGCTTACCTGCCATATCACTTCTAGTAGAAACTGAAGTTAACAACACGTCACTTCAGATCAGAATCAAGGCGGGAAATGAGCGAAACAAACACTTTGAAAGTGATTGCAACTGCATCTAGCGACTGTTGTTAACTACAGACGTTGAACAAAGCCGCTAGATGGTGCATAGGTCAAGCTTCCACACAAGTCGAGCGTAGTGAAGCGGAGAAGTATGACGCGAAGCGGAACTGCTGCACCAGTCCACCGGTTGAGCGCCACATTCGCTCCCGACTTCTACAGAAGTTCATCGTAGCGAAAGGGTTACTCGCGGGGATTGGATCCGTTTTATAAGAATCAGTTTGGCACCTAATTGCAGCACTCTCTCATACCCTAGCCAATCGACACAGCCAGAGTTCGAGTTTTGCGACAGTTCCCAACTCAGGTCATGGGCGGCACTGTCAAGTTTGATTTCTGATATCCATCAAACTCACTCTGAGTTTCGATTTGTGTCATGTTAGCTTTATTGTCGACAGCATTGCAGTTACTAATCTGTTTCGTGCTGTCATTATTAATATTACTCCAAAATTGTTTCAACTGCGAGTAGACGACCTAACGTATTTAATTCACCGTGACAATGTAAACTTTAATCCGACTATGTCAGTGTTCGCCCGCCCGGTTGGCCGTGCGGTCTCACGCACGTCTTCGGGCGGGAAGGAGCGCCTGGTCCCCGGCACGAATCCGCCCGGCGGACTTGTGTCGAGGTCCGGTGAGCCGGCCAGTCTGTGGATGGTTTTCAGGCGGCTTTCCGTCTGCCTCGGCGAATGCGGGCTGGTTCCTCTTATTCCGCCTCAGCTACACTATGTCGGCGATTACTGCGCAAAACAGTTCTCCACGTACGCGTACATCACCATTACTCTACCACGCAAACATAGGGGCTACACTCGTCTGGTGCGAGACGTTCCCTGGGAGGTCCTTCAGGGGCCGAACCGCACAATAACCCTGGGTTCGGTGTGGGGCGGCGGAGCGGTGAAGTGGACTGCGGTAGTCGTCGTGGGGTTGTGAACCACTGCGGCTGCGGCCGGGACGGAGCCTCTCCGTCGTTTCTAGGTCCCCGGTTAACATACAATACAATGCAATGCAATGTCACTGTTCTCCTGCGGTCGGTCAGAATCCACTCCACATGTTATTTTCAACTAGTATCCGCACTGCGCGACAATCTCGCTCCCCACTGTCTACTACCGATAGTTTATTCTCGAGTCTTGTACAAGCTTCCGTAAGGATCACATACTCACATAATGAAAATCTGGAACCTAGAAGTTACAATTGGAAACTGATTGATAAGGGTTATCAAATGTCTATTTCGTAAAAGTACCTGCAGATATTAATGAAATATGAAAAATAAATTACAAGGTCTTTTCTTTTTTACTGTTTCCTGTTCACCGTACTTGAGTAATCTTAACTCTGGTTACGGTTCTCCCACAGCTGAAGTGCGAAGGAATGGTTGGACCCTTATTTTGAAAATATAATTTTAAGCTAAACGTCAAAGCAGCAAAAATATTTCTGAATTCATATTTGATGACGAACTACAGTTTCAAACACAGAAACTTAGTTCTTAAATTCAACTTAACTGTAATATATAAGGTGTTCAACTTTGCTTCCGCCGTTTGCCGATAGGTGGCGGCAACGATAAGTAGCGGTCGAGAGAAACAGATCGCAGACGTCAGGCAGTTAGCCTTGACCTCGGTCAACATAACCTCATTCAGACATTAGTCGATTTGTGTCTGCGTAATAAAGTCAGTTTACGATCCTAATTCTCGTCATTTGCGGGAGGTGTTACTGTTTTGTTTCAGTATGAACAAAACAGCGGCGAGTCTCATCGAATGTTCTCAAGCACGTATGGTAAGGACGCTATTAGTGAAAGAATGTTGCGTGAGTGGTTTCAACGATTCAAGAGCGGTGATTTTAACGTCTTAGACCGGCATAGTGGTGGAATAGAGAATGTTTTCGAAGATGCAGAATCGGAGGCATTGCTGAGTGAAGACTCTCGTCAAACTTAAGAATTGGCACGATTAGTGGGAGTGACACAGCAAGATATTTCAAAACGTCTCAAGGCTATGGGCACGATTCAGAAAGAAAGAACGTGGATCCCCTGTGAACTGAAACCGAGAGATGTTGAACGGCGTTTTTGTGTGAATAGTTGCTTCAGAGACAAAAACGGAAGGGATCTGCATCGCATTGTGACCGGGGACGAAAAATGGGGTCATTACGATAACCTAAAGGCAGAAAATCATGGGGATATCTCGTCCAAACCGAATATTCACGACTCCGAGATCATGCTCTGCATTTGGTGGAACCAGCTCGGCGTCGTGTGGTGCAGTATGAGGTGTTAAAATCAAGTGAAACAATCACAGGTGCTCGTTATCGAACGCAGTTAATGCGTTTGAGCAGAGCATTTAAAGAGAAACGGCCGCAATAGAGCAAGAGGCACGATAAAGTGATTTTGCAGCACGACAACCCTCGACCCACGTTGTAAAGGAGGTCAAAATGTACTAGGAAACGTTAAAATGGGAGGTCCTACCCCACTCGCCGTATTCTACACACATTGCTCCCTCTATCACCTGTTTAGATCAATGGCGCATGGCCTGGCTGACGAAAAGTTCTGAACTCGTGAAGAAGTAGGAAATTGGATCTATTCTTGGAACGTTTCAAAAGATGAACAACTTTTTCGACGCTGGATTCGTACAGTGCCCGAAAGATGGGAGAACGTATTGGCTACCGGTCGAAAATACCTTGAATGATACAAGTGTAATCAATTTTTTTCTCTAAAGCCTCAAATGTTGGGGAAAAACGGGGGAAGCAAAGTTGTACACCTTGTAAACAAATTTATGCCGGCCCTGGTATCAGATTTTCAAATGTCGCATCGGTAGTACATCTATACCTTTTACAGTTAAGTTGAATTTCAGGAATAAATTTCAGTATTTCACAGTGCTTGTAGAGATATTTACACGGCTTGGAAATTGCTATGTTGGTACTCAGATCTAAAACTCCGGGAATGACGAGGATCGTAAGACGACAACATGTTAATATGTAACTCATTAGAAGGTTTGCTCCATAACGAACGTTGTATAATATATACAGGGAGTTACAGAAAGGTACGGCCAAACTTTCAGGAAACATTCATCACACACAAAGAAAGATTATATATTATGTGGACATGTGTCCGGAAACGCTTACTTTCCATGTTAGAGCTCATTTTATTACTTCTCTTCAAATCACATTAATCATGGAATGGAAACACACAGCAACAGAACGTACCAGCGTACCTTCAAACACTTTGTTACAGGAAATGTTCAAAATAACCTCCGTTAGCGAGGATACATGCATCCACCCTCCGTCGCATGGAATCCCTGGTGCGCTGATGCAGCCCTGGAGAATGGCGTATTGTATCACAGCCGTCCGCAATTCGAGCACGAAGAGTCTGTATATTTGGTAGACAAGAGCTTTCAAATGCCCCCATAAATGAAAGTCAAGAGGGTTGAGGTCAGGAGAGCGTGGAGGCCATGGAATTGGTCCGCTTCTACCAATCCATCGGTCACCGAATCTGTTGTTGAGAAGCGTACGAACACTTCGACTGAAATGTGCAGGAACTCCATATTGCATGAACCACATGTTGTGTCGTACTTGTAAAGGCACGTGTTCGAACAGCACAGTATCCCATATGAAATCATGGCGGTGAATAGAGGAAGTACGAAACTAAAATGAACTCTAACATGGAAATTAAGCGTTTCCGGACAGATGTCCACATAAGATCTTTTCTTTATTTGTGTGTGAGGAATGTTTCCTGAAAGTTTGGCCTTACCTTTTTGTAACACTCTGTATAATATGAGTCGACCAAAAAGTTCCGTTTTAGGGCGTTGCTGCAGCATATATATAACGTAACTTGACTTATATGTGGGTATATAAACAGTAAGATGCAGGCAAGGGATTAGTGTGGTATCCCTTTCTATCCGACGTGTGTTCGGTAAATGTCTAAACGTGGCATATTACCAAATGCGTCGAAAAGGGACCAACGTGCTGTTATTGTTTCCTTCACTGCCGAAGGATAAGCAGCGGTAGACGCCCTTCAGAGAATGAAGAATGCGTGCGCTAAGGGCTGCTGGTGCTTCACGATAACGTACGTCTCCACATTGCACATGCCGTGACGCATTTGTGCCAACTACTGATCTCTGCCCCATGTGATTGTCATACCTTTCGTCCCTTCAGAAAAGCCACTGAAGGATGGACGATGTGTAGCACGCAGCAACGGACTTCTTCACGCAGCAGGACACCGTGTTTCATCAACATGGTGCACCGATGGGGCGAGTACCTCAATGCTGACGGGGATTTCGCCGGATTGAAATATCGTTTCTGGATTGTACGGCCTTCGAACAGAAACATTTTGATCAACCCTTATATGAAAACCTTATCTTCATAATGTTTCCGTGTATGTATTGGAGTAAGTAAAAGTCGTAAAACATAAACGCTCCTTTTGTGTAAGAACCAGACGCTGTGGACAGAAACGGAGACTCATTTGTTACAAAAGGGTGAAAAACATTTTTCAGGAATCGTCAGGAAACTATTCTTCCTGCCAAACTAACATTCTCTCTTCTTCTGTTGCGGAAGCAGTGAACTAAATGGCCCATAATGAAACAAGAACCAGGAAATCATTGTAGAACTGTAGCTGTGTCGCCTGTAAAAAGGACTGTCAATACGTTTCACCTGGCCAGATGTAAAAACTTTAATAATCGCATTAAAACTACGAATTTCGTAAAAATTACACTAACTACGTATTACAAGAGTAATACTAATATAATTCGTTCAGTTGTTAAAATGAGTGCTTGATTTTTAATTACAAATGAGAATAACTGCAAATGTCAGCTCCTCTTCACATCGTGTTTAATGATAGAAACTCAGATTTTCGTCTACGTCTACATCATACTGCGCAAGCCACCTAATTGTGTGTGACGGGGGGTACTTACGGTACTACTATCTGATCCCTCCAGCCCTGTTCCACTCGCGAATACTGCGTGGGCAGAATGATTGACTGTAAACCTCTGTATTGGCTCTAAGATCTGTAATTTTCTCCGCGTGGTATTTGGAGGGAAGTAATATGTTGTCCGACTCCTCCTGAAAAGTGCTGTCCCGAAATTTCAGTAGTAAATCTCTCCGTGATGCACAACGCCTCTTTTGTAACGTCTGCCAGTGGAGTTTGTTTAGCATCTCCGTGATGGTCTCTCGCCAGCTAAACGATCCCGTGACGAAACGCGCCGCTCTTCGTTGGAACTTCTGTCCTAACTGACAGGGATTCCAGATGGATGGACAATACTCAAGAATCGGGCGAACAAGCGCCTTATAAACCACTTCGTTCGTTGCTGAGTTAGACTGATCGCAAGAATCGTAAGGAAATAGGAGTCTGGTGTCTGCTTTTCCCATTATTTCTTTTACGTGGTCATACCACTTAAGGTCGCTTTGGATAGTTACGCCTATCGGATATTTTACGGCATATGCTATTTCCAGGTGCTTGTCATCAATGGTATAGCTGTGTAGTTGCGGATTTCTTTTCCTACTTATATGCAATGTTACATTTATTTACGTTCAGGGTCAACGGTCAGCGCCTGCACCACTCATCGAATCTGTGCAGGTCGTTATGCAAATTCGTACCATCTTGTGGCGTTGCTACTATGGTATAGACAACTGCATCATCTGCGAATAGCCTTGAAAGGCATCCCACGCTTATATATATATAGTGTAAACAGCAACGGTGCTATAACACGTCCCTGTGGTACTCTGCATATTACCTTTACATCTGCCGATTTTGTTCCGTTCCCCTTCATGTGGCTTACGTTGTTAGTTATTGGTGAAACCTGCTAGGCAAGAGAAAGCAGGATTTGGTTACGCTTGTGGACGGGGCCGTTATACACAATTTATTTTAAACCAGTAATTCCATACTCAACAATAAATAAAAAATAACACACGTTAATAATGAAGAAGTAAACAACTGTCTAAAAAAGAGTTTTCAGTGTGTTAGAATTTAGCAAATCACCATTAAATACAGATACAGCAGATAATGTTTTAAAAGCAAGCCACTGTGATCTGGGCAGAAAGTCTTACACGCCAGGAATGGCAATATATTAAGAATTGTATAAGAACTAGCTGCAATTCACAACTTACTGGTATTGGAATATTAAAGGTAAGTCGCCACAAACACAGCAGAAGGCATCAGAGGCCAGGAATGACAAATTAGAATTTTAAGGCAGATGGCCGCAATCACGCCAGGAACGGCAATAATATAAAAAGTTTAGAAATCTGCTGTAAAACAGCAAATACAATAGCAAAGGTTAATTAAAAAACAACGCTTTCAATGTTAACCAACCACTGAACACTACACTGCTAGATTTATTCCAGAAGGTGACCAGAACTTTTAAGTAGACATATATAACCTCTAATGTAGGCATTACAAGGTATTGTAGTAAATAATACAATACTAAAACACAAGGACCAGTACATAAGTTCCCTAATGGGTACTGAGGCAGATTATACCCGCAGAAGGCGTGGGCTGAAGGAGCGTAACACAGAACTATTGGCCGTCAGTCCTTTTGGAACACACATGTCTTACAAGAACCAAGGGGCCACAGACGGTGCTCCAGGAATCGACCTCAGAGAAGCTCCGGCAACAAACACTTTCGCGAGCGATGAGATTGACAGCCAAGAGTTGCATTCACTTCACGAGATGGTAATTCAGACGAATGACTAATGGTAATTTTGGTGAAGCTACCTGACGTCTGATAAACCAAATGCAACGATGGAACAATACGCCAAAGCTGGAACCGGCAGTCTGTATTACGTCCCCAGAATACTGTGTTTAGAGCCCCCGGAACGAGAAAGCAATCACTACAACCGGAGTAGAAGAATCACCAGCCGGCCTACGATCAAGAAAGCTTCCAAAACTACGCGCTTTACTGGACAGCAGAGGAAAGGCGAGGAAACTTACACTGCCGTTACGCACACTAACCCCCAGGGTAGGTAACTGGGACGTTAGCGGCCACCAGGCAAAAAAAATTACCGTTTGTTGAACTTAACAAATTGTAACAAGTTGAACGCAGTAAATAGTAATAAGAAGCTAATCAGATCTGCCTTTCCCAAGCACTCCACTCGCTACTCTTCGCGTCGGCGAAACTACGAGCAGCAACACGAACCCAAGTCACTGGAGAATCGCGAGATATCACATTGGTGGAGGTTTCTGTACATGGATTGAAATGCACTGACCTTAAAGCTTGCTGGATCCGGTTTACGACGAGGTCGTACTCCCTCGTGAACACAGCCCTTCCATCCGGCAGTCCATGCGTACCGCCAGCGGCCCCGACGTGTTCTGGCACTGTGCGGGCCTGGCTCCTCCTGAGTCCCCAACCGAACTGGCCAACTCACACGACCCAGAAAACCAACGACGTCGCCCCAAAGATGGGGCAACAGTTACTACATATCGATAACAGCCGGAGCTGCCACTAGCTGGCATGCAACCCTTGCGAAACCGAGTGGCGCCAGTCAACACGAGAAGCTGACAAACAAACTCAACCGTGCCAACTAAACGATACCGTCTGGCCTCAAACAGAGGGCGAAAACTGTACGTTGTAGAACAGCACCAACGTGACCGCAGCACGGCTCAGTTGGTGTCACACGCAAGCGTGGTGGAGGCAGAGCACAAGCACGAATTAGGGAAGGATAGGGAAGGAAATCGGCCGTGCCCTTTCGAAGGAACCATCCCGGCATCTGTGTGAAGCGATGTAGGGAAATCACGGAAAACCTAAATCAGGATGGCCGGACACGGGTTTGAACCGTCATCCCCCGAAAGCGAGTCCAGTGTGCTAACCACTGCGCCACCTCGCTCAGTGGCGTGCATGGTCTGTATGTAGACAGTCCACGTGACCACTGCCTAAGTCTGACGTCAGCGTGCAATAATCACTCACAGACAGCACGCCGCAGCAGTGGCAGTGGAGGGTACATGAAAGATGTCAAGGGAAGCGGAAAACAATACAGTCGTTGAAACTTCCTGACAGATTAAAACTATGTGCCAGACCGAGACTCGAACTCGGGACCTTTGCCAGTCGTTGACATAATCTACATCTACATCTACATCCATACCATGCAGCCACCTGACGGTGTGTGGCGGAGGGTACCCTGAGTACCACTATCGGTTCTCCCTTTCTATTACAGTCTCGTATTGTTCGTGGAAAGAAAGACTGTCGGTATGCTTCTGTGTGGGCTCTAATCTCTCTGACTTTATCCTCATGGTCTCTTCGAGAGATATACGTAGGAGGGAGCAATATACTGCTTGCCTCTTCGGTGAAGTATGTTCTCGAAACTTTAAAAGCCCGTACCGAGCTACTGAGCATCTCTCCATCTTCCACTGGAGTTTATCATATCTGTATCGCTTTCGCGATTACTAAATGATCCTGTAACGAAGCGCGCTGCTCTCCGTTGGATCTTCTCAATCTCTTCTATCAACCCTATCTGGTACGGATCCCACACTGCTGAGCAGTATTCAAGCAGTGGGCGAACAAGCGTACTGTAACCTACTTCCTTTGTTTTCGGATTCCATTTCCTTAAGATTCTTCCAATGAATCTCAGTCTGGCATCTGCTTTACAGACTATCAAATTTCTATGATCATTCCATTTTAAATCACTCCTAATGCGTACTCCTACGGTGCTACTTGTGGGCTTGAGCAGTAGGCGCCCGCTTCCTGCGCCCGTGGCGACTGCTGTTTGCCATTCACTGGCGACGAAGGGTGGAGTTTGCACGCCAGTACTGCAACTGGACGTCCACCGAGTGGCCTTTTCAGGTAAATCACGTTTTACGCTTCATCTGAATGAGACATCTGAAAGCAGGTACCCTTCAACAGTCATCGGAATGGTCCAGGCGGGGGAGGGGGTGATGGGGAAGGGGGGGGGGGCAACGTTATGACCTGGATATCTTTCCGTGGCCTTCCGTGGCCTTCCGTGGGTGATATCGTCATTCCGGAAGGCACAGTCGATCATAACATGTATGCATCCACCACTGTGAACCGTGTCGACTTCTATATGCAGCTCGTTTTTCCTCAGCACCACTGCATCTATCATCAGTACAATGCAACTTGTCACACAGTTGGCAGTGTACGTGTGTAGTTCGAAGAGGACCAGGTCACCAAACTCCAAGGATTTAAAACCAGTCGAGAATCTTGGGGACCACTTGGATCCGTGTGTTCGCACCACGGATCCTCAACCTGGATACCTATTGCAGCTCGTCTCGCAATTGGAGTTGGGGTTGCATCAGAACACGATTACTGACCCCGTGGAGTGCGAAAAAAGTAAACAATATTATTAAAATGGCTCAAATGGCTCTGAGCACTATGGGACTTAACCCTAGAACGTAGAACTACTTAAACCTAACTAACCTAAGAAATCACACACATCTATGCCCGAGGCAGGACTCGAACCTGCGACCGTAGCAGCCGCGTGTTTCCGGACTGAAGCGTCTATAACCGTTCGACCACAGAGGCCGGCAAAACCTGACGTCCTGCTATGACTAATGTACAATGAGAGGCAAAATAATAATTTAGGCAAAATAATAATTTAGAGTCCAAGAACAGAGCATTACCAATGCCCAAGTTCAGAAGAGCCTGTATTCACATCTCAGCGATTTGTGGAGATTCAGCTTGCTGTTTACGACTGCAAATAGAAGCAACACAATAGTTAGGATATAGTATTTGTCAAGATACATTGCAATTTAACTCATCCTTTCGCTTCGTTTGGAAATCATTATTCGAACTCGTAGACACGGTCGAAATATAAGAATTCCACGTCGGTAGAATTACTGCGACCAAAGTTGGCCGTCAGTGACGGACCGGCGAGGACGCGTCGTCGCCGCCCCGCCGGCCTCGTGGCGTTCGCGAGCGCGAGACGCTTACTACAAGCTCACTGCAATGACATGACGAACTCATTTAGGAAGAACACTACCAAGATTACATTCCAAGCCGAATATCCGAGACCGCGAGCACACGAAGTAGAAAACTTGTTGCGTGAAAAACTGCGTCTAGATCCAAAGGACACAACTGGTATTCACTTTTAGCACACAGCCAGCGTAGTCAACATTTAGATGATTGACGAAGAACAGTGCACTGCCGACAAACCACAGTTTACGTACTTTGATGGACTTACGGCGCTGATACCGCTTAACACGCAGGCAGGGGTGTAAGGCCACTTTCTGAGGTATCCACGAAGTCCGTTATCCCCCCCTCTCAAGTATATATATATATATATATGGTATCTGTTCTCTTGGACATGTCCGAAAGAACAGATACCATCGCTGACCATGCAGCTCGTTAGAATGATATTGCAATGAAATGAACTCCCATAGCTGCTTACAGGCGTTGACATACGTCAACGGGGGCAGATGAAAATGTGTGGCCCGTACCGGGACTCGAACCCGGGATCTCCTGTTTACATGGCAGACGCTCTATCCATATGAGCCACCGAGGGCACAGAGGATAGTGCGACTACAGGGATTTATCTCTGGCACGCCTCCTGCGAAACCCACATTCTCAACGTATTGTCCCGCACTACATTCGTTGTGTCCCCGCCCATTATACTCATTCCTCACGGCGCATTGCCGATTCCCGTAAGAGTTCGGGCACTGTTCGTGCATTCGCACAATGTGGATTTCGCAGGAGGCGTGCCAGAGGTAAATCCCTGCAGTCGCGCTATCCTCTGTGCCCTTGGTGGCTTAGATGGACGCCGGCACGGTAGCTCAGCGTGCTCGGTCAGAGGGTTAGCTGCCCTCTGTATTAAAAAAAAAACTGAGATAATCGAGCAACAACGAACTTAAACGGATGGCTTACGACGTCCGCCCCGAGCAGATGCAACGAATAAAATGAAAATGAGATGTCGTACAATTATCGCGTACGATGGACAACCGGGCACATGCTCAGGAAGCAGCAAGGAGAGTCACATTCGCTCTGATTATTTGCAGGGGCGGATCGCCAAGAGTCCTTCAAGAGAAGCGGCACAGCACGTTCCTCCATCGATCCTGCCAGTTACTTATGTACATCTGCGACGTCGTGCGGCGGGGATCGGGACATGCTGCCACCGCAGGCGGGCGAAGACGCTGTTGATGAGCCACATACGGTCCTCCTTATGCAGACGGAGTCGCCTGATTGACCTGAACAGCAATCGTCACCTCACAACGAGCGGCTGGATGTTGATTCACGAGTCGTGCCAACCCGAACTTTCCTCTCTGAAGGCGCCGAGGCACGGAGGCACGCCGTCTCGGGACTGTCTCTTGTGGGCAGGGGCAAACGATCACACCGATGTAGACAGTGTCGTGGATGTCCGTGCTCCGGAGTTGTCGACCGACGCTGCTCACTCTTAGGAACTGCCACGACGGACTTTCCTTCTTGCTGACACCAGTGCGGGGATGGAGGGGCGATGGAACACCGACGCAGCCGCGAGGAATCGTAACAAGAGGGGCTTCTTTGATAGCCGATGAACCACACCGACAGCCTCTCTCCAGTAACTCGTGGGCGGACGACTCTCAGGTGGGCACACCACATGCAGAAGAGGGGGAGTTACATCATCCTACCCATCTCCTGCGGACAACATGGTAATGGTAACGTCAGGGTGGCGTGCGGGTGAGCGAACCTGTCGCCACCGGGTGCACTGATGACTGACGCTGCCGTCGAGGGCGAACGACAGTCATGTCGATTCGTGAAGATTAACATCAATATTATCCAGTTGCGCGAGAATCTTGCATTGTTACGCGACACACTTTATTCAGCCGACACTGAGGTGGCCTTATTGCAGGAAATATACATTCTTGGCTTCCAGGACATCTCTGGATGCACGACACGCGTATCACATGCGTTGGATACAGGCAGTGGCCCCGCAAAACTTTTCAAAGAAAGTTTAATAGCGACCGATATAAGTTACCTATCAAATGCCAGGGGCATGGCTCTTATAATCCCAGAGATACTCCTCGTCAATGATTACGCAGCGTCCGGTACCAACAAAAGGCGTGAACGTTCCTCAGTTCTTTACTGAGGAATTAACACAGTTATGCCCAGGCAGGATAGATGATATGGTGATCGGGGGCAGTTTTATTGTACAATTCGCTATGACCAAATTCCTCAGCATACACTACGCCCAGAACTCGGCACTGTCATTTGCGAGCTCGATTAGATAGACACTTGGATCATCATCTGTGCTGATAGGGTTTCGCGCACTTTACGGGACATTAATCAAGCAGAAATAAAAGGCTGTATACATCCCGCTCTCTCGAGGATGCGGTCAAGGCAGCCGAGTTGTGGCCAGCTGCATTTACTGATCACACTGCTTACGCCTGTACCATCAAGCTTCGACGACAACTACTATGGCGTAGGCGCTGCCCGCTTACCTGATCTCACCGGAATGTCAACCGGCAGTTGGAGACACGTGTAGACTGTGCCTACTTAAACCTAACTAACCTAAGGACATTACACAACACCCGGTCATCACGTCGCAGAGAAAATCCCTGACCCCCCCCCCCCCCCCCCCGGGAATCACAGAGTTTTACTACGCCATCCTCGGATATTGTTCCGTTATGCGACAAACACGGGCTCGACAGATGACTGTCAACCGAGCACGTCAACACTTTGAAGGGACCATCATTTGAACTCGTCAAATGGTTGGAATCATCAACGACTGCCCTCCATATCCCACGTTGTTTTTGTTGGAGTCTTCAGTCCTGAGACTGGTTTGAAGCAGCTCCTTATGCTTCTCTATCCCTCTGAATCTGCTTAGTGTATTCATCTCTTGGTCTCCCTCTACCATTTTTACTTTCCACGCTGCCCTCCAATACTAAATTGGTGATCCCTTGATCCTACCAACCGATCCCTTCTTCTAGTCAAGTTGTGCCACAAACTTCTCCCCAATTCTATTCAATACCTCCTAATTAGTTATGTGATCTACCCATCTAATCTTCAGCATTCTTCTCTAGCACCATATTTCGAAAGCTTCTATTCTCTTCTTGTCTAAACTATTTGTCGTCCATGTCTCACTTCCATACATGGCTACACTCCATACAAATACTTTCAGGAAAGACTTCCTGACACTAAAATCTATATTTGATGTTAACAAATTTCTCTTCTTCAAAAACGCTTTCCTTGCCATTGCCAGTCTACATCTTATATCCTCTCTACTTGGACCATCATCAGTTATTTTGCTCCCAAAATAGCAAAACTCCTTTACTACTTTAAGTGTCTCATTTCCTAATCTAATACCTTCAGCATCAACCGACTTAATTCGAACACATTCTATTATCCTCGTTTGGCTTTTGTGGATATAATCTTTTATCCTCCTTTCAAGACACTATCCATTCCCCACAACTGCTGTTCGTAGTCCTTTGCTATCTCTGAGGTTTGCCGATGACATTGAGATGAAATAAATACATAAATCTATACTCGATGTTAACAAATTTCTCTTCTTCAGAAATGGTTACCTTGCCATTGCCAGTCTACATCTTATATCCTCTCTACTTCAAACATCATCTGTTATTTTACTTCCTAAATAGCAAAACTCCTTTACTACTTTAAGCGTCTCATTTCCTAATCTAATTCCCTCAGCGTTACCCGACGTAATTCGACTACATTCCATTATCATCGTTTTGCTTTTGTTGGTGTTCATCTTATATCTTCCTTTCAAGACACTATCCATTCCTTTCATTTGCTCTTCCAAGTCCTTTGCCCTCTCTGACAGAATTACAATTTCATCGCCGAACCTCAAAAGAAAACTTCGGAGTATGTATCAAAATCCATGGAGAAGAAATAAAAACTTTGTTTACTTCACTGCTTACTCAATATACAGATTGAATAACATCGGGGAGAGGCTACAAACCTGTCTCACTCCCTTCCCAACCACTGATTCCCTTTCATGCCCCTCGACTCTTATAAATGCCATCTTGTTTCTGTTCAAATTGTAAATATTGTGTAAATACACTGTATATTACCCATGCCACCTTCAGAAATTCAAAGAGAGAAAACATTTGACAGTGCACTGGAATACTCTAAGGAAAGGCCAACCTACGTTTCTAGCTTTTGTAGACATAATCTATTTTCTAAGATAAGTCGTAGGGTCAGTATTGCCTCACGTATTCCAATATTTCCTAACTGATCTTCCCTGAGGTCGGCTTCTACCAGTTTTTCCATTCGTCTGTAAAGTATTTTGCTGCCATGACTTACTAAACTGATAGTTCGGTAATTTTCACATTTGCCAACACGTGCTTTCTTTGGGATTCGAATTATTATATTCTTCTTGAAGTCTGAGGGTAATTTTTCTGTCCCATGCATTTTGGTCACCAGATGGTAGTTTTGTTAGGCTTGGCTCTCCCAAGGCTGTCAGTAGTTCTAATTGATTGTTGTCTACTCCTGGGGCCTCATTTCGACTTAGGTCTTCCAGTGCTTTGTCAAACTGTTGATGCAGTATCATATCTCCTATTTCAACTTCATCTACATTTTCCTCCTGTTGTATGATATTGTCCTCAAGAACACCGCCCTTGTATAGACCCTCTATATACTCCTTCCACATTTCTGGTTTCCCTTCTTTGCTTAGAACTGCGTTTCCATCTCAAATCTTGAAATCCATGCAAGTGGTTCTCTTTTCTCCAAAGGTCTCCTTAATTTTCCTGTAGGCAGTGTCTATCTTTCCCCTAGTGACTATCACGACAGCTGTCCCGCAGAAATATGTGGACGGCAATCAGCGCAAAGCGTGTGGCACGTGGTGTCCACTGACAAGCAAATATTCTGTTAGGCCAAATTATGACAATGGTATGATGCACACAGGAGTAAAAAACAAACCAGTTTGAGATGGGCTATAGTACCGTGTATACACGTATTCTGGGTCTGGTGCACAAGCCATGGACTACTTGGGTTGAGCTTAACGTGAGCTACTGATGTGTTTGGCTTTATTTAGGGCTGTCCACATGTTTCGCTTTCGTTCCTAAGTACAGTGTGCCTGGTGGTTCATAAAGAAAGTTTGCTTCACTCCAGACTTACGTCCATTGTTATTCCGTGGTCACGTGATCGGACGACATGCTCATATCACTGAGGCCTGTATGCCCTCAACGTGCACTCCTGTGAGAACATCATTTACCGCATTCACCAGCTAGTAGACATTATAAATAGATTTCATTTGCCGGTTACTTGTTTACTCTTTTGTGCAGAGTCAATGTATTTATGGCAAACAAACACCATCAAGTTCCATCGCCATGACATCACTTTATCCTTGTCCCTCAACACAGTACAGGTGTACAGCAATAAAGCTAGTTCACTGCGCAACTGGCATGTGAGCAACAATATTAGCCTGTTCCGTCTTCACTGGTGATCCAGATGTGATCTGTGCATAACATTTGGTGAAGAACTTTCGCTGATGTCTGTGACATGGAACCATTAGGTGACAAACCATCGAGTTTTTTGTAATAAGCCTCTGCATCCTTACATTTGTCCTATAGCCATCCCTGCTTAGCCATTTTGCACTTCCTGTCGATCTCATTTTTGAGACGGTTATATTCCTTTTTGCCCGCTTCATTTACTGCATTTTTATATTTTCTCCTTTCATCAATTAAATTCAATATATCTTCTGTTACCCAAGGACTTTTACTAGCCCTCGTCTTTTTACTTACTTGATCCACTGCTGCCTTCACTACTTCATCCCTCAAACCTACTCATTCTTCTTCTACTGTATTTCTTTGCCCTATTCCTCTCAATTGTTCCCTTATGCTCTCCTTGAAACTCCTTACAACCTCTGGTTCTTTCAGTTCATCCAGATCCCATCTCCTTAAATTCCCACCTTTTTGCAGTTTATTGAGTTTTAATCTACAGTTCATAATCAATAGATTGTGGTCACAGTCCACATCTGCCCCTGGAAATGTCATACAATTTAAAACCTGGTTCCTAAATCTCACGCATCGAGTGGCAGCTCGAATTCTGCGTACGACATCCCGTGTCCTATCAATTGATGAGTCATCGATAGGTGGGATGCATAATATCCGCTCCGCCCTGTGCCGCTGATTGCCCTCGCTAAGGTGCGTCGCGTATCGGGAGCTCTGGCTGCGATGTTCGTCAAGCATTTGATTGCGTCAGTCATACGTACTAAACTGCTGTTCTTCAGAATAAGCATTACCCCGACGCTTCCTCCGAGGTGTTACTCGTCTCCTACGTGGCGCAACAGGGAAAGCGCTTGTCAACGTTAGACTGTCGAACACCTTGTAAATTCGCCGCTGTGTTACACAGGTACGCCTATTATGGACAATACTGTACGCCTGGCAGTAGAACCTTTGTTGTGCGGGCTGCGACACCGCCTCACGGGTTTGTCTCTTGGTGGCTTCTTTTTTAGGTGCACTGCGTATGCTGATGATCTGATGTTACCTCTTCGTGACGAACGTGATGTTCGCAAATCATTGGATTGGTTAGCCACTTCGAAGCTTCGAGATGCCGTGTAAATGTACATAAATCAATGGTTTTGAACACTGGCGTGGGATGACACCTGCGAGGGTGGCACTGCGCGATAAAATCCGTTGTCTCGGTATCGACTTCACGGACTACATCTCACGCACGACCACCATCAATTATCGGAGTCTCTTGCAAGTGCTGGGCTTGTGGATCTTCGTCTTCGTGTGTAGGACCTACATCAACAGTCCGAATATGTTAACGTCTATCGGGCATCGCGAATTCCGCACGTAGCGCAAACACTACCGATGCCTAAACACATAGCTCGGAGCATCGTGGCCGCATTCGGTTCCTTTGTCAGCGCTGGAATGATATTAAAGGTTCGATATTACTCCGTCACTCTTCCGAAAGAACGAGGCGGACTTGGCCTTGTCAGTGTTCACTATCGAGCAGTATTTCTCTTCGTTAGTTTGCACCGCAGGCTTTGGCGACGATGACCGACCAGCCTCACCGGCCTACTGACGGATGGCCTGGCACCGTGTTCCCTTGACCCTCAGGTCAGACACGGGTGCCCTTTTCCTGCTTTGGCAGGCTTTACCTGGAGTACGGCAACCTCCCCGTCTCTCGCTTACCAACAGCCAGTCACCTGCCGCACACTACTTCGCCGCCGGTCGCTTAATGTCGTCGAATTGACGTGTCCTACCGTGCACTGGAACGTAGTATGGTGCTCTGTCAACGCGGTGACGCTCGATCCTGGTGTACGTTCGACCTGGTATTCGAGGGACTCTCCATAGGACCCATCTTGCAGATTCGCCTTATGTGTGAACTGCAACGTCTAGAATAGAGACCAACACCGGCTCCGTTGTGGGCCAGTGGAAGAGATCTGGTGTTTTGAGCGTCAAAGTCTGGCTCTCTTTTTACGTATGTCACCCTCTTATGCCGATTCCCGCACTCTACTCTACCCGGACGATGTTTATTATCCGAGGACGAAACACAACGCTGTCACGTAGATACAGTGCATGTACTACAGCTATTAAAACATCGATATCTAAGCCTCTTGTGGCGGTAATACAACACTAATGATGTAGGTAGATAATAAATTTAAACAAATTTAAAGAAATTAATACAAATTTACAGAGATTATATTCGAAGTGAATTGGAAACACGCTACTAACTCCCATCGGCTGCTAGAGCAAATTTCGTGAGCAGAGTGGATGGTTGTAGTGCTATAGTCGTTAAAAAAAAGATTTATGTCTAGTTCATGTAATACAGTTATTCATATCTCAGCCTGTTATGGCGGTAGCATGAAACTAATGCAGCAGATAGGCAATAAATTTATAAAAATTTGAACAAATTATATTCGAATTGAAAGGAAACACCATACTAACTCTCATCAGCTGCAAGAATAAAGTGTTAGAGCAAATTTCGTGAACATTCTCAAAGACGGTGGCGAACACACTTGATGGTTGTAGAGGTTCTAATTGTTTAAATAAGGACATATGTCCAGTGCAAGTAATAGAGCTATCGATATCTTAGCCCCCTATGGCGGCAACACGACACTAATGCTGTAGGTAGATAATAAATTTAAACAAATTATATCCGAATTAAATGAGCAGGCTCTAGTGGAGGCAACACAACACTAACTCCCATGATTTGTGGGAGTAAGCTCTTAGAGGCAGTACCACAATCCTCTTGGAAAATGCACGTTAATTTCGCTCTAACTGCTTAATAAGGACTTATGTGTAGAGTTGAATGATTTCATGTAACATACCGACAACCTATATCTCAGCCTCGTGGTGGTAACACACTAATGCCGTAGGTAGATAATAAATTTAAAGAAATCTAATCAAATTTAAACATATTTAAACAAATTTATAAAAATTATATTCGAATTAAATGACAAAATCATAATAACTTGCATCAGCTGCAGGAGTAAGCTCTTAGAGGAAAATTCGTGAACATTTGACAAGAGCATGGCGAAAACACTTGATAGTGGTACTGCCTCTAATGGTTTAAATAAAGACTTATGCCTACTTCCTAGGAAGAGTTGACTTAGGTTAGTGGAGATAGCCAATTCTTTCTCGCCATTTTTTTAGGTTAGTAGAGGTAGCGCAATTGAGCTATCATCCCTCCAAAAGCCACTATCTTGGATAACGGTAATCGTGTCATCAGCTAACATCAATCGCGTTATCAGTTGCCCCACTACTTGAAGTTACTCATTCTGAAACACTAAATTTTGAAAGTAACGTTAAATGTAATGCAAAAAAAGACGTTTAGTAACCTCAGTGTAACTTAATGCAAAATTTAGAAAACGGCAAGCATTTATTTTTGACTATTGAAAGATTGAACTGAATTACCTTTAAGCATATGAGAAATCGGTTTCACTTTTAAAATAACAACAATCAAATAAATACCAAGGTAGCAGAAGTCACTCTCTAAGGTTAATACAGAGTAAATGAAATTGCGCTCTCTTAATTTATATTGTTGTAGCCTACAGTCCTGAGGCTGGTTTGATGCAGCTCTCCATGCTACTCTACCGTGTGCAAGCTTCTTCATCTCCCATTACCTACTGCAACCTACATTCTTCTGAATCTGCTTGGTGTATTCATCTATTGGTCTCCCTCTACGATTTTTACCCTCCACGCTCCCCTCCAACACTACACTGGTGATCTCTTGATGTCTCAGAACATGTCCTAGACGTCGATCCCTTCTTCTAGTCAAGTTGTGCCACAAACTTCTCTTCTCCCCAATCCTATTCAATATCTCCTCATTAGTTATGTCATCTACCCATCTAATCTTCAGCATTCTTCTGTAGCCCCACATTTCGAAAGCTTCTATTCTCTTCTTGTCTAAACTATTTATCGCCCATGTTACACTTCCATACATGGCTACACGCCATACAAATACTTTCACAAACGACTTCCTGACACTTACATCTATATTCAATGTTAACAAATTTCTCTTCTTCAGATAAGCTTTCCTTGCCGTTGCCAGTCTCCATTTTATATCCTCTCTACTTCGACCAACATCATTTATTTTTCTCCCCAAATAGAAAAACTCCGTTACAACTTTAAGTGTCACATTTCCTAATCTAATACCTTCAGCATCACCCGACTTAATTCGACAACATTCTATTATCCTCGTTTGGCTTTTGTTGATATCATCTTTTATCCTCCTTTCAAGACACTATCCATTCCCCACAACTGCTGTTCGTAGTCCTTTGCTGTCTCTGAGGTTTGCCGATGACATTGAGATGAAATAAAAACTTTGATAGAATTACAATGGATTTTAATACCTACTCCGAATTTTTCTTTTGTTTCCTTCACTGTTTGCTCAATATACTGATTGAATAACATCGGGGCGAGGCTACAAACCTGTCTCACTCCCTTCCCAACCACTGATTCCCTTTCATGCCCCTCGATTCTTATAACTGCCATCTGGTTTCTGTACAAATTGTAAATAGCCTTTCGCTCCCTGTATATTACCTTCAGAAATTGAAAGAGAGAAAGCTTTTGACAGTGTTGACTGGAATACTCTAAGGAAAGGCAAATATACGTTTCTAGCATTTGTAGACTTAATCTATTTTCTAAAATAAGTCGTGGGGTTAGTATTGCCTCACGTATTCCAATATATCTACGGAATCGAAACTGATCTTCCCCGAGGTCGGTTTCTACTAGTTTTGCCAATCGTCTGTAAAGATTTCGCGTTAGTATTTGGCAGCTGTGACTTATTAAACCGACAGATCTGTAATTTTCACATCTGTCAATTCCTGCTTTCTTTGGGATTGAAATTATAATATTCTTCTTGAAGTCTGTGGGTATTTCGCCTGCAGATGGTAGAGTTTTGTCACGACTGGCTTTCCCAAGGCTGTCAGTAGTTCTAATGGAATGTTATATACTACCGGGGCCTTGTTTCGACTCAGGTCTTTCAGTGCTCTCTCAAACTCTTCACGCAGTATCGTATCTCCCATTTCATCTTCATCTACATACTCTTCCATTTCCATAATATTGTCCTCAAGTACATCGCCCTTGCGTAGACCCTCTATATACTCCTTCCACCTTTCTGCTTTCTCTTCTTTGCTTAGAACTGGGTTTCCATCGGAGCTCTTGATATTCATGCAGTTGGGTGTCTTTTCTCAAACGGTCTCTTTAATTTTCCTGTAGGCAGTATCTATCTTCCCCCAAGTGAGATAAGCCTCCACATCCTTACATTTGTCCTGTAGCCATCCCTGCTTAGCCATTTTGCACTTCCTGTGGTTCTCATTTTGAGACGTCTGTATTCCTTTTTGCCTGCTTCATTTTCTGCATTTTTATATTTTCTCCGTTCATCAATTAAATTCAATATTTCTTCTGTTACCCAAGGATTTCTGCTAGCCCTTGTCTTTTTACCTACTTGTCCTCTACTACATTCACTATTTCATCCCTCAAAGCTACCCACTCTTCATCTACTGTATTTCTTTTCCCCATTCCTTTCAATTGTTCCCTTATGCTCCCCCTGAAATTCTGTACAACCTCTGGTTTAGTCAGTTTATCCAGGTCCCATGTACTTAAATTTCCACCTTTTTGCAGTTTCTTCAGTTTTAATCTACTGTTCATAACCAATAGATTGTGGTAAGAGTCCACATCTGCCCCTGGAAATCTCTTAGACTATACAACGGTAAGATACAACTTAAAACCTGGTTCCTAAATCTCTATCGGATACCTGCTAGTATCACCAGGATTCTTCCATGTATACAACCTTCTCTTACGATTCTTGAACCAAGTGTTGGCTTTGATTAAGTTGTGCTCTGTGCGAAATTCTACCAGGCTGTTTCCTCTTTCATTTCTTACCCCCCATTTACATCTACATGACTACTCTGCAATTCACATTTACGTGCTTGGCAGAGGGTTCATCGAACCACATTCATTCTATCTCTCTACCATTCCACTCCCGATCAGCGCGCGGGAAAAACGAACACCTAAATCTTTCTGTTCGAGCTCTAATTTCTCTTAATTTATTTTGATGATCATTTCTTCCTATGTAGGTTGGGCTCAACAAAATATTTTCGCATTAGGAAGAGAAAGTTGGTGACCGAAATTTCGTAAATAGATCTCGCCGCGACGGAACACGTCTTTGCTTTAATGACTTCCATCCCAACTCGCGTATCATATCTGCCACACTCTGTCCCCTATTACGTGATGATACAAAAGGAGCTGCCATTTTTTGCACCCTTTCAGTGTCCTCCGCCAATCCCACCTGGTAAGGATCCCACACCGCGCAGCAATATTCTAACAGAGGGCGAACGAGTGTAGTGTAAGCTGTCTCTTCAGTGGATTTGTTGCATCTTCTAAGTGTCCTGCCAATGAAACGCAACCTTTGGCTCGCCTTCCCCACAATATTATCTATGTGGTCCTTCCAACTGAAGTTGTTGATAATTTTAACACCCAGGTACTTAGTTGAATTGACAGCCTTGAGAATTGTACTATTTATCGAGTAATCGATTTCCAGAAGATTTCTTTTGGAACTCATGTGGATCACCTCAGACTTTTCGTTATTTAGCAACTGCCACCTGCCGCACCATATAGCAATCTTTTCTAAATTGCTTTGCAACTGATACTGGTCTTCGGATGACCTTACTAGACGGTAAATTACAGCATCATCTGCGAACAAAATAAAAGAACTGCTCAGATTGTCACCCAGGTCATTTATATAGATCAGGAACAGCAGAGGTCCCAGGGCGCTTCCCTGGGGAACACCTGATATCACTTCAGTTTTACTCAATGATTTGCCGTCTATTACTACGAACTGCGACCTTCCTGACAGGAAATCACGAATCCAGTCACACAACTGAGACGATACCCCATAGGCGCGCAGCTTGATTAGAAGGCGCTTTTGAGGAACGGTATCAAAAGCTTTCCGGAAATCTAGAAATACTGAATCAACTTGAGATCCCCTGTCGATAGTGGCCATTGCTTCGTGCGAATAAAGAGTTAGCTGCGTTGCACAATAACGATGTTTTCTGAAACCATACTGATTACGTATCAATAGATCGTTCCCTTCGAGGTAATTCATAATGGTTGACGTCGGTTTTCAGTAGGATTTTGGAGCATATACTGTATTCAATGATACAGGTCTGTTGTTCGATGGATTACTCCTACTACCCTTCTTAAACACTGGTGCGACCTGCGCAATTTTCCAATCTGTAGATACAGATCTATCGGTGAGCGAGCGGTTGTATATGGTTTCTACGTAGGGAGCTATTGTACCAACGTAATCTGAAAGGAACCTAATCGGTATACAATCTAGACCTGAAGACTTGCCCATATCAAGCGATTAGAGTTGCTTCGCAACCCCGAAGGTATCTACTTCTAAGAAACTCATGCTAGCAGCTGTTCGTGTTTCAAATTCTGGAATGTTCTATTCGTCTTCCCTGGTAAAGGAAATTCGGAAAACTGCGTTCAGTAAGTCCGCTTTAGCTTCACAATCGTCGGTAAGAGTACCATCGGCACTGCCGCTTGTGTACTTTACATATGACCAGAGTTTCTTCGGATTTTCTACCAAATTTCGTTACAATGTTTTGTTGTGGAACCTATTAAAAGCATCTGGCATTGAAGTCCGTGCCAAATTTCACATGCCTGTAAATTTTAGCCAATCTTCGGGATTTCGCATTCTTCTGAACTTCGCATGCTTTTTCCGTTGCCTCTGCAATAGCGTTCGGCCCTGTTTTGTGTACCATGGGGGATCAGTTCCATCTCTTACCAATTTATGAGGTATGAATATCTCAATTGCTTTTGCTACTATATCTTTGAATTTGAGCCACATCTCGTCTACATTTGCGTAGTCAGTTCGGAAGGAATGGAGACTGTCTCTTAGGAAGGCTTCTAGTGACACTTCATCCGCTTTTATTTTGCGTTTGTTTCTGGTGGATTTGGAAGAAATGGCATTGAGCCTAGCTACAATGACCTTGTGATCACTAATCCCTGTATCAGCCACAAACAGTCCAGAGCTAATAGTATCGTGACTAAGAGGTCAAGTGTGTTTTCGAAACCATTTACAATTCATGTGGGTTCGTGGACTAACTGCTCGAAACAATTTCGGAGAAAGCATTTAGGACAATCTCGGAATATGTTTTCGCCTACCACCGGTTTTGAACAAGTATTTTTGCCAACATAACGAGGGAAGGTTGAAGTCCCCACCAACTATAACCGTTAGAGTGAGGGTATTTATTTGTTACGACACTCAAATTTTCTCTGAACTGTTCAGCAGCTATATCATCGGAGTCTGGGGGTCGGTAGGAGGAGCCAATTCAGTTGTTAAGTATAACCACCACACATACGAATTCGCACTGAGTACCTACTTCGGCTTCACTACAAGATAAACCACTACTGACAGACACAAACAGTCCACCACCAATTCTGCCTAATCTATCTTTCCTGAACACCGTCTGAGACTTCGTAAAAATTTCTGCAGAACTTATTTCAGGCTTTAGCCAGCTTTCTGTACCTATAACGATATCAGCTTCTGTGCTTTTTATTAGCGCTTGAAGCTCAGGGACTTTTCCAGCGCAACTACAACAATTTACAACTATAATTCCGACTGTTCCTTGATCCAAGCACGTCCTGTAATTGCCAAGCACCCTTTGACATTGCAGCCCATCCCGCACTTTCCCGAGGACTTCTAACCTAAAAAACCGCCCAGTCCACGCCACACAGCCTCCGCTACCCGTGTAGCCGCCAGCTGAGTGTAGTGAACTCCTGACCTATTCAGCGGAACCCGAAACCCCACCACCCTATGGCGCAAGTCAAGGAATCTGCAGCCAATACGGTCGCAAAACCGTCTGAGCCTCTGATACAGACCCTCCACCCGGCTCTGCACCAAAGGTCCGCAGTCGGTTCTGTTAACGATGCTGCAGATGGTGAGCTCTGCCTTCATCTCGTAAGCAAGACCGGCAGCCTTCACCAAATCAGATAGCCGCTGGAATCCAGAGAATTTCCTCAGATCCAAAGCGACACACGTCATTAGTACCGACATGTGCCACCACCTGCAGCTGGCTGCACCCTGTGCTCTTCATGGCGTCCGGAAGGACCCTTTCCATATCAGGAATGACTCCTCCCGGAATGCACACGGAGTGCACACTGGATTTCTTCCCCTCCTTAGCCGCCGTATCCCTAAGGGGCCCCATTACATCGCCTAACATTGGAGCTCCCAACTACCAGTAAGCCCACCCTCTGCGATTGCCCGGACCTTGAAGGCTGAGAATGATCCTCTGAAACAGGGCAGGCAGCTACATCTGGCTCAGCCAGAGACAGTGCCTGAAACCGGTTTCTCAGACGCACAGGGGAGGCTTTCTGATCAGCCTCCGGGGACGCCTTTCGCTGCCTGCCACGCCTTGGAACGACCTCCCAATCAACCACAGGCGAGGGCTCAGCCCCACTGCGGGCGGCAACCGGGGCAACCACAGCGGCAGACCGATCTGGGGACAGACGGGACGAGGTTGACATCCCCGTGATACCCGAGCCCGGCTCCCCACAGTGGTGCCCATTGGCAACAGCCTCAAGCTGCGCGACCGAAGTCAGCGCCGATTGCAGCTTTGAGCGAAGGGATGGCAAGTCAACCCTCATCCGAACACAGCAATCGCAGTCCCTGTCCATCCTAATCGATGTTTCACAACAGTTACCGAAACACGAGAACGTGCCTAGATAACGCAAGCGGAACACGCAAAGAATATATCAACTAACCACGGATACGTACGGGACAGGCAACAGCTGAAACTGCAGCTTCCCCCGCCTGTCCACTCCTACCGTGCTCTCAGTAATCGCAGGTTAACGAGTGAGGGATGTCTACACTGGCGCGAGTATAGGTACACACCGGGTCGGCCGGAGCGTTCAACAAACACTTCCGCACTCTTTCATGACACAAACTGCTCTGCCTCCCATCTGCACGCCACGCGACAGAGGCTCTCCATGCGCAAAGATAAACATCGGTACAGCTATTATCATTTCGTCGTTGCTATTGATACATCTCAATAAAGCTCCCTTGGCTATTACCCGGCAATTTATAATATTTCTATTATAATTACAATCAATTATATACAGTCAAATTTTTATTTAATACGTAATCGAAGTATTGATGTATTTAATTTCTGTAGTGCAGCATATAGCATCAGAATCAAGAGTATAGTGCAAGATATCAACGAAAATTAAACGGCGAAAATTTTGGATGTTGCAGACGGTACTTTGTCTGCATTTTTGGTGTTATACCCTCTATGAGACATGTGTATATTGATGATTACCCGGTACACGCCTGATCACGTGGTACCGTAGACATGCCAGAAAATGGAGAGACACCGAAATCCATTGCAAATAAATACATAAAAAACCACATTTAGACGTCAACTGCTAGGAGTCTCACGCGTACATCCGAAGGACTATCTCATGTATATATGTTTGAGGGAGTCCCATCATTCCCAGAGTGACAGGTAGGTATGGCAACTCGCCGGACAATGATGTGACCGCCCAACATTCACCAAGCTTTTGTATGTACAGAAGGACCTCCACTTGCTTTGCCTGTAAGTTAGGACGATAATTGCCCGTGGATGATACTGAGGCCAAGAAGATTTACTAATCATCAGGACACAGTGGTTGCGAATTCTGGGAGATATCGTAAACCAACCATTAACCAGGAAAGGAATCCTTTTACATTGACAATTTTTTTGTGAAATACGTCTTTCTTTATGTGTGTGGCAAAGGCATTGCCCAACCGTAAGGGAAGCTGCTAAGAAGTAATTCAGCTGACTGCTTGTAGAATCCTATCTGGCTAATCAAACGTAAAGAAACGACCACGGTGAATAAAGTGCTCGGAATACTGCTGCATCCAGTAACTGACCTGTGCTGATATTTCATCCGAGACTTCTTCGCAGCCGTAATATTCTTCACAGATGTCAGCATCTTCCGAATTGCTGTTTTATATTGTTTATTGAGGTCAGAGTATGTGTTACTCGATGCATATATCTCGCTTACCAAGTGGAATGGTGCTACGAAGGTAAGTTCACCCAGAGTTTCAAGAACTCTGAAGGAATTTCGTCTACTACAGCTGCCTTCTTTTGATTTATGTGTTTCAGTGCTCTTCGGCAACTGCTGTTGTTATAACGTCAAAACTCAGAGACTGAAAAATATTCCCGTTACGAGCAACACTACCGCTGAAATGGGTAGTTTGAAGCGCGAGAAGTTGTCAGATACTACCCTACGCCTTGTACTGTACATGAACGCCTGCGGTTCAGCGGGGCATCCTCATGGCTGGATGCACGTTCCCCTCACGCTGCGGCATCCCGTCACACCGGTAAGCTCTGCGGACTGCCGTGTCTCATGCAGAAAAGGTATTTGGCTGGTGCATAAGTTCTAACGTAACACAGACGTTTATCAATAATACGTTCTCCTTCTCTATTTAAAACAATCCGTCAACGCTGGAGTACGTTTTATATTCCGCGACTGTGGAAATCACGTGGTTTTGAGGCGAAGAACTCGTCGAGCCATGTTCATAGGGCATCTTCATTGGAAAGGGAAGTTCCTTCAAGGTTGTATCTGTGTATGAGGACACCAGATCAGCTGAATAACGTGGTTGCGGAAGGACTCCCCAACACAACTCCCGTATAGTGTCTTCCCTCAGCCTAGCAAAATGCGGGTGGTCGTTATCGTGGAGTAGCATCACTTCACGCGGTCTTCCTCCTTGTCGTTCTTGGATTGCGTCTGCAAAACGTCGCGGTTGCTGAGAATAAACGTCAGCAGTGATGGTTACACTTCGGGGAAGCAATTCGTAGCGCACCAGATGCATAACATCATCTTTTGTAGATGATTACAGGTCGTTGTTCGGGGAGTTGCTGCTTTGCTAAGCTCAACCATTCCTTTCGTTTCCCTGTGTTAGCATTGTTGTTGTTTGCTGTCTTCAGTTCTGAGACTTTCTTGATGCAACTCTCCATGCTACTCTATCCTGTGCAAGCTGCTTCATCTCCCAGTACCTACTGCAACCTTCATCCTTTAGAATCTGCTTAGTGTATTCATCTCTTGGTCTCCGTCTACGATTTTTACCCTCCACGCTGCCCTCCAGTGCTAAATTTGTGATCCCTTGATGCCTCAGAACATGTCCTACCAACTGGTCCCTTCTTCTTGTCAAGTTGTGCCACAAACTCCTCTTCTCCCGAATTCTATTCAATACTTCATCGTTAGTTATGTGATCTGCCCATCTAATCTTTAGCATACTTCTGTAGCACCACATTTCGCAAGCTTCTATTCTCTTCTTGTCCAAACTATTTATCGTCATGTTTCACTTCCATGCACGGCTGTCGTGCGGTAGCGTTCTCGCTTCCCACGCCCAGGTTCCCGGGTACGATTCCCGGCGGGGTCAGGGATTTTCTCTGCCTCGTGATGACTGCGTGTTGTGTGCTGTCCTTAGGCTAGTTCGGTTTAAGTAGTTCTAAGTTCTAGGGGACTGATGACCATAGATGTTAAGTCCCATAGTGCTCAGAGCCACTTGAACCATTTGAACCATACATGACTACACTCCATACAAATACTTTCAGAAACGACTTCCTGACACTGAAATCTATACTCGATGTTAACAAATTTTTCTTCTTCAGAAACGCTTTCCTTGCCATTTCCAGTCTCTATTCTATATCATCTGTACTTCGACCATCATCAGTTATTTTGCACCCCAGTAGTGGTACGGAGTAGTCATCGTCGGTGTTGTTCACGAGCCAAGCAATGATGCACATGTGGTCACCTGCTGATTTTGTGATTTTGGCTTAGGGCATGCGGCACCCGTACTCTTGATGTTTGAGCCTTTCCCATTACACTTAAATTCGTACGGTGGTGAAATAATTGCAGTTTACCACATTTACCAGCTCTCGAGTACACTCGCGTGGATCATTGTGGGTTCATGAGTGTGAACGACTTCCATCAAACAGCGAAATCATTAACGTCAAAACGATCCTCCTTAACAAGAGAAAACCACTTCCTTAGAGTTCTCTGTCCAATAGTCCAATAGTATTATCCCCACACACGGTGCAAATGTTTCTGGGTTCCTCCGTTGCTGTAGCCCCTCGAATGAACTGAGACCGTGAAAAATGTCGGAAATGTTCCGATTTCTCCTGTTTGTACTCCATTTTGTAGCGTCGACAGCTACACTCACTATCTTCAGACACAATATTTCAACATGTAAACTCAAATAGCAACAGTAAACTAAAAATAAAAACTGACAATCGTTAAATAAACCCATAGCAACCTGAATACCAGCTGAAAAAAAAAAAAAGAAAAAAGAAAAAGCTGTGAACTTCTGCACCAGCCTAATAGATACATATTTTCAAGTGAACCTAAGATTTCAGACTTAAATTTTTTGTTTTAGAGCGATTGTATCAGGACGCTAATTATGGACAAAGTATGGTCACAAAATTTCGACATAATATTTACAGATGACTTTGACATAACACAAATCAATATTTTGCACATTTTGCGCCATTTTCTGGAGCATCTATGTTCCACTACATCCGCATTATGTACAAACCAGCAGAATTTCTGAGATTTATAGTAGTGTTGCAAAACAATACCTATGATGTATAAGAAAACACAATTAGTTACTTCAGACTTTTTTTGGTCCATAGCATTCTACTTAAAGCTCCTAAAGCATCTCGCTAACACTAGGCAGATATGAGACATCGACGTGACAATTCTAAACACTGCGTATGACTTTAGTATGACAGATGTATCCCATCAGCAACGAAAGATTTAACTTTTTCTCAGTTACCCTGATTTATTTAAAGAAGTTAAATCGTTTTTCGCAAAACTAGGCCTCACGCTGGTCTATTTGCTTCCTCATTTGGTCATATCCTACTCTTTGTTTCGAACAATTTATAGAGAATCATATTTTCGTTACAATGAAAAATTTGACCAATGAAATACACAGACAGCATTCCGCTCTAGGCAGAAGCACGCCAAAAAGAGAAACTAAAGTGTAGCCTGTATAGAAACAATAGCTGTTGTACGTTCTCGCTTCCCACCCCCGGGTTCCCGGGTTCGATTCCCGGCGGGGTCAGGGACTTTCTCTGCCTCGTGATGGCTGGCTGTTGTATGCTGTCCTTAGGTTAGTTAGGTTGAAGTAGTTCTAAGTTCTAGAGGACTGATGACCATAGATGTTAAGTCCCATAGTGCTTAGAGCCATTTTTTGAATAACTGTTGTAGAATTAAGGAACATGTTTTATGTGGAAGAACTGCGATGTTTTTGGAAAATGAATATCTCTTCTATAAAAGTCAACATTGACTTATCAGGATGGCAACGTAAGAAGGCAGTATTGAATACTGAAAAGAATTGTCAGCACCATTGCTCTTTGCAACGTATGTGAGCCGTGACTGGCTGGATGGGTGCCTTGCTTTTTTTTTTTTTTTTTTTTAATCATTTGTTGTAGCCCAGTGGTTACCGCAATAACGTTGCTGTCTTCTCTCCGTGAGCCGCAGCAGTGTGTATCGATACTAGTACTGCTGTACTATGTCTGGTGTGGCGGATATGTCTTCCGGGTGTGCTGTGTGTGACAGTCGGTCCGTTGGGTCAGAGCAACGAGGAAGTCTCTGTGGCGCGTGGTCAGACCGGAGCCGCTGGCGGCGTGCACGTGCGGTTGGAGTTGTGAGGCGCTTGTTGCGAGGGTTACGAAGTTCGTCAGCCACCGAAACTGGACTCAAAAGTTGAGTGCTCACTTAACCTACTATCAAGCCTCAACTGCTATCACATCTCTTGGTTTGATCCTGGTTGTCACTTTCTGAGAGATCCACGCGAGCAACAACGTGTGTGCATTGAAGTCGACTAGAATTGCAGCCGTCTTCCTGTGTGGTGTTAAACTTCATTAATGAAGGAATGACTTAAATTAAGTGTACCAGAGGTATCTCCTGTGTTGTGGCCGTTGACGTTCCAGTGACCTAAAGTGGTTGTTGACGTAGTTTCTGGCAGTGTATTTTCCACATCGTGTTGGTATTGTACAGCACAGCGTGTAGTGTGACAGCTAAGGTGTTGGTAGTTTTGGGCGTTTATTCTCATTTGGCTTGATTGGCCACCAGTATCCGGAACGTTTTGCGATTGACATCTTGTTGTCGTTTTGCTGTTCAGATGCAGTAGAAGTGATGTTGTTGGTTGGTTCCTCGGCTGGCTTTTTGTTGGGTTGCCTTTTGATTAAGAAGTTGTCGGTCTGGCTGCCTGTTTCACCTAAAAGTGCGTTAGTTACTTCCCCAGGTTGGAACCTTCTGAGCGCCGCTCCTTGTGTTTTACAGAGTGATTTCCTTTTTAGTCTTAAGTACTGTGTGTGGCCTTCAGCGGAGTTTTTTCTTATTGAAATTTCAAGGCTTTTCTTCTTAGGCCTTAAGGCGTAAAAAAAGTTTCTTGACTGGTATGTGGCCTTCAGCCGAGTTTTCAGCCTTTTAAAATCAAAAGTTGAAAATTTTGTCTAGGATTTAAGCCGGAAGAAATATTTTGTAGTTTTTATGTGGCCTTCAGCCGAGTTTTTCAGTTAAAGCCCAGACAAAGAAATTTCCAATTTTTAATTTTAAGACGTGAGATTGTTTGGGTTTCGTATGTGGCCTTCAGCCGAGTGTTATGTGAAGCATTTTAGGATAAAGACTTTAGCCTATTTTAGTTGAAATTCAGAATCTCTTCCTTTAGGCCTTAAGTCGTAAAATTGTTTTCTCCATGATGTGTGTTTTAATCTCTATTAAATTAAAAATTCAAAATCCTTGTCTTGCCCTTAAGTCATAAGATTGTTATTTTTTAATATGAGGCCTGCAGCAGAGTTTTACACGAAGTATTTTGAGATCAGGCCTTCAGCCTTTCCAAATTGAAAGCTCTTCTTCCCAGGCAAAATCCGTAAAATTGTTTTGTTGATATGCGGCCTTCAACCGAGTTTTCAGCCAATTTAAATTAAACTTTGAAAATCTTTGTCTCGGCCTTAAGCCGCGACACTATTCTTGATTAACGTGAGGCCTTCAGCCGCGTTATATGGGATAAAATTAAAGCTAAGGCTTTCAGCCTATTTATATTGAAGATAAAAAAATTCTGAAGAAGTGAAACCGCCAGAAGAACTCCTGTACCTTGCTTAGGCCTTGTGCCTTGGATTTTCGATGTGGCCTTCAGCCGATCTAAATTAAATCAAAGGAGGTCTTTCGTTAAAACCTTAAGAGTTTTGATTCTTGCTTGTCTGATTGTGTGTTTTAAGAAATAAATTTTGTATGTTGGTGTGCAACTGACAGTAACATATTTTGACCTCTTTCCACAAATATAACCCCATCCGCTCCGTCCTGCTAGCCCAGGGATTTCACTGGTAGCAGAGAATGGTTACGTTTGTGTTCTTGCCATTCCAGTTACTGTTAGTTTCAATTTTATTTCTGTTCTGTGACACCACATTGTTTTGGGTGTTGATTGTTTCAGGTGTATTGTAATGGCGGTCAGTCAGAGTCCGGGGATCGGCCTGCTCAGGAACATCTTGTTTACGAGTTGGAAATAAGGCGCCAAGCTACTGAGGGCAGTGATCCGGATTTAGTGGCCCGTTTAGGTGCTGCCGTTTTTCAGCCGGTTGACGTCACGCCGGCGGTGTTGGGTGAGACAGGAGCGGCCACTGAATTTTTGTTGAAGGCTGTTAGGGGCCTTGTGGACAATATTTGCGTTTTGGAAGGCACTCAACCTAGTGCCAGTCTATTGGATACGGTGTAGGCCCAGTTAATGTATTTAACAAATCGGAAAGCGGATTTGGGCATGTTAGCTTTGGAAGATCACCATTAAAAATTAGCCGCCGAATTGGGCTCTTTGGTTAGTGCATTGCAGTTTAATCTTACGTGTTTAGAGTTGGTGAGAGGAGGATTGAGTAGCGGGACTTGCTGTGTTCGGGAGAGGGCGAGAGCCTACCGGGGATGGTACTGTTACGTCCTCGGTGAAATTAGACGCAATGGTTGCCAAGTTGCCTAATCCTCTCGTGATATTACTGAATTAGTCGTGGAGCGGCTTGAACAGGTCGAAAAATTATTACGGTTGTCGGTTCGTCTTGAACTTTATGCTTTTCCCTTTCGTGGTTCCACACCAAGTAATTTTGTCACTGCCGTACCTGTTAGCTAGAAGTGAGTTGCAGAACATCCTCTTCCGAGCCATGGCTGAAGTGTTCTCCTTACAGCAGTTCAGGGAGCTCGTCATTAGGCAGAGATTGACCACAGGAGTTCGAAAACCGCTTGAATGTCGTTACATTTGGGAGTTGCAGCGGGATAAAGAGCAGTTACATCAGTATGTGGACAGAGTTCAGACGGCGTCCTTGGCTTTGTTAATCGATTTGCCTGAACAACACCCGGTGTCTATTGTTCTTAGGGGAATGCGCGTTGCGGATAAGTAGCACTATGTCTTCCGTAATCAGCCTTCAGCTTGGGAAGAACTCCGTGCCGCGGTTGTAGCGATATGGGCGTTGCCGCTTGGATACGATGTATGTCACGAAGTTAAGGGGCAGGCCACCGGCGCTGGCAAGGGAAATTCCGAAGTGTCTGCATCCGCTGAAGCAGTAAAACTGGAACCCCGGTGTTGTTTCAGGTGCGGCAGCACGGCTCACTTGGAGCTCTCTCGGATTCAGCCTCGCGCTCTCAGAGCCAATAAATGACGCCGGACTGGGCAGCTATCTCGTGATCGAGCCTTTAGACGCTGGCGTACCCGTGTTGTCGCTCCCTCTTCACCGCCCTCGCCTTACGTTTGTTCTCGAGTAGGTGGCGAACCGATCTGTGCTCTTTCCGATTCTGCTAGCTCATTTTCATTATTGTGCTTCGAGTGGTTTTTGGAAGTTGGTCATTTTACGAAACTTCGGTCGGTGCTTTCTCCGGTGCAGAAATGTCGGGTGGCCAATGACCAGGTGTTGCCTCTGCATGATTGGGTCAGAGGGAATATATCGATGGGGGATTTTTCCTGGCCATTGTCATTAGCCTCGGTCAAGGAGCTGCCGGTCGATCTAATTTTGGGATGTGATTTCAGTAAATACTGGGTTATTCTTGGATTATTCTGGGCACACCTTTTTCTTTAAGTTAGGTCCTGTGGAGAAGTTTCTACATCTACATCCATACTCCGCAAGCCACCTTATGTTTCTTTTATAAGTGCGCTAAACGTATTGTGCATCGAAATGCAGATGCATTGGCCGTTCAGGATGTGGCTAATGAGTTTGATCTTACCCATCTCTCGCCGCATCACGCTTCTCAATTACGGGATTTGTTACAGAGTTTTCCTGAGCTTCTTAGTGATAACTTGAGTGTCACTAATGTTCTTAATTACCATATCCTTCTATCCGACGATAGTCCTGTCAGGCAGCCCCCACGTCGCCTCTCACCTCCTAAGGTGAAGATACTGAAGGCGAGAATATCACAAATGCTCCAACAAGGAGTTATTACGCCTTCTACATCTACTTATGCTTCCCCCATATGCCATGTTCCCAAGGATCAGGAGCACTATTTCAGACCTGTGGTTAACTACCGGGTGCTTGAACACTAAGGTTGTCTTCGAATGTGCCTCTGCCTCTGATCTACATAACTTTTACCTGGTTTGCCGGTACTAATTGGTTTACTGTTCTTGGTTTGAACCAAGCCTGTTATCAGATTCCATTAGCTGAAGAATGTAAACATGTTACCGCATTTTGTACTGATTGGAATCTGTTTTACAGAGTTCCTTTTGGTTTGGCAACTCGTTTGCTGGATAATATCCTTAGGGACTTGAAATTAGTGTTTGCCTATAATTATTTGGACGATTTAGTCATCTATAGCCGTTCGTTTCAGGACCATTTGGATCATATCCAGAAAGTTCTTTCGAGGTTTCAGGGAGCCGGGCTGACTGTTAAACCCAGTAAGATGACATTAGAAAGGCAGCAGGTGTTCTTCTTAGGTCACCTAGTGTCAGGTCAGAGTATTCGCATCGAACAAGAGCGAACTAAGACCATACGGGCGTTGCCTCCGCCTACTGATAAACGCGGAATTTGCTAGGTTCATAGGCATGTTGAACTATTTTATCGTTTTGTCCCTAATTTTGCTTAGTTGGCCGCGACCTCAAACGAACAGTGCCGGAAGAGAGTGCGTTTTGAATAAGGACCTGTCCAGGAGCCCGCGTTTGAGTATATTAAGGCAGCTGTAGCCAATCCTCCATTTCTAGGAGTACCACACTTTAATAAAAGGCTTATTGTCCAAAATGACACATCTAATGCTGGTATTTGAGCTGTTCGAAGGTCAGACGCAGCCATTAGCTTACGCGTCTCGTCGGTTCACTGGCGCCGAACTTAAGTACTCCATCTACGAGTGCGAGGCGTTGGCCGTTTTGTTTGCATTGGAGAAGTACCACTTCTGCCTTGAGCATCGGGAATTTCAGTTAGAAGCCGACAATCAGGCTTTGAGCTGGGTGCTGGCTAGGCCGCGTAAAACTGGCCGTAGTGCCAGATGAGAGGTACGCATTTAATTTGAAGTTAAACACGTGAGAGACACTGAAAATATCCTTGCGGATGTCCTCAGCCGGTAGTTCGCCGAATCTACACCTAGTGAGGGAACCCGGGAGACAGATGGAGGCAGGATTGGGAGAAATTCCTCTTTAGTTTGATGTCGCTCAGCGTCGGGATCAGGACCCTATTTGGCTGGGGAACTGTCGCATGAGTATATTATTAACAGTTGCATTCTGCGTAAAAGGGTCGGGCATGCGAAGCAGTTAAAGAAGTTTGCCAGTAGCTCTGGTGCGCCCGGTTTTTCGGTACTTTCATGATTCGTTGGTGGGTAGCCACTTATAAGTTCCTAAGACTCTGAAAAAAGTCAAGGAGCAATTGACATGGAGCGAAATGTCAGAGAGATGGTATAGCAATATCGGCTGTATAATGTAGTCAAACCCAAGAATGCTCTTCAACAGGGTTTGCTGAGCTCTGAGCGCGAGTCCTGTCCTATCCACAAGCTCTATATCGATTATCTAGGACCCTTTCTTCGTACTAAGAAAGGTCATCGATACGTGTTAGTTATTATTAATGCGTTCTCCGGATTCACTTGGCTCCTTCCGAGCCGTAACGTCACTGCTACCACCACTATTTCTCATTTAACTAAAGTTTTCATTGTTTTTGGCCCCCCTAAGAAAATTGTTAGCGATAATGCGCCGGCCTTCCTTTCGGCTCCTTTCAAGGCGTCCTATTTTCAGAACGGTGTCAAGCATATCACGACTGCGTCGTATTATCCGCAGGCATGCTTTACGGAGAGAGTTAACCGAAACCGTAAATCCGCTTTGATTTCAGAAAACGCCTAGTAAGTGGGACTCTAGTCTTCCTTGGCTTAGTTTTGCTTTTAATACCACCAATCATGAAGCCTTGGGAGCTACTCCCGCCTCTTTGATCCTTTCCTATCCTGTTAATTCCCCTTTTTAGAACTTGTGGGGAATTCAAGATCTAGTTCCTCAAGTCATCAATGAAAACTGGAACCGTGCCAGACGTAATATACTCAGGGTCCATAATAATCAAGGTGAGCGTTACAATCGTAATCGGCGAACCTTTAGAGGGAGGCTAGGAGATCAAGTCTATGTCCGTAGTTTCCCCAGTAGGCAGCTGCGTGTCGGAAATATGAGTAAATTTACTCCTCATTTTCTGGGACCTAGCACCAATTTGCGCATTTTAGGCCCAGTGAATCTGCTGGTTAAGGATAACCATCCCGGTAACCAGTACTGGGTTCACCTTAGCCAGGTTAAATCCAGTTAGTTAGTCTGATGGTTAAGTAGCCTTCCCCCCCCCCCCCCCCCCCTTCCAGCATCGTGTTTGTTTGAGGGCGGGAGGTTGAGCCGTGACTGGCTCGTGTTATGCTTCCCATTAAATCTTGGTTTTGGTTGATATTCTGTGATTAGTCTCTCGCGGTTATGCTGTTCTCCTCTCTCTCCGTGAGTCGCAGCAGCAGCGCGTATCGATATTAGTACCCTTGTACTATCTATGGCATCGCGCTTATAGTTTTCCGACTGCAGCGCGTGCGGGTAATGCTCCGGTCCTTTTGCCTCAGAAAGTCTACAAGGAAGAGCTATGTGGTCCACTTAGTTCTGGTGCATACCGGAAGATTAACAAAGATCCTACTATCAAGGTGACAGTATGGACTGCTGCCTTGCTGAACGCTTCATCACTACCAAAGGAAGTCAAAAGAAGTACCACCGAGATATTATGGTCTTCCTAAAGTTCACAAAATGTCTAAGTATGAGAGTGTAGAGGTCTATGAGACCTATAACGAGCGCTATTGGTTCACCGACGTATTTTTCTGCCAAACACTTGACTTCCTAATTAAAACAATTGGTAGGAAAATGGAGTCACCACATTCGTAATTCTATGGATTTTATTCAGAGACTTAACACGTCAAAACTAACTAGCACATCATTATTATTTAGCCTGACGTTGCTGTCATTATGCACCGGTACCTTTAAAGGACTCTTTCTCTTATCAGCCAACATCTTGATACGAACATTACGGCCTTATTTGAACATGTGCTTTTATCATCTTATTTCCAGTTTAATGGTGAATTTTATGAGAAGATTGATAGTTAATAAAAATTTGCGGGTTTCCAGCCGCGTCGGGTGGTTAAAATCCCACGGGCTTTCGACCGAGCTCTCCCCGGTCATTCTCAAGTGGTAAGACTGACTGCTGTGTCGTCGTGGCCGCGTCGTTATACAGCCGCACTGCTGGCTGTGACGTCACTGGTGCTCTCTTCCACGCCATATATGATCATGTCTTCATACCGCGTTCATCGCGCCCGTTTTAACATCGCGATAGCCGGGTCCCAGGCTGTGCTGAGTTGCAAACATCCGCCCTTGTTGATGGTGTTTTCAGCGGTTTTTATTTCAATAGCTTCTTTTATGACGCTATCGCAAAATCCCTCCGCTTTCATAACGACAGATGTTTCGTCGAATAGAATTCGGTGTCCATTTTCTAAGGCGTGTTCTTCCACGGCTGATTTTTCTGGATAGCGTAGGTGTAAGCACCTCTCGTGTTCCTTTCCGACGTTGCTCTACCATGCGTACTGTTTGGCCGACGTAGTAACAGCCACACTGACATGGTATCTTGTACACTCCAGGCGTTCTTAGCCCTAGGTAGTCCTTCACAGGCCTTATGAGCTGACGAATTTTTGCTGGGGGCCTGAACACCGATGAAATGTTATATCTCTTCAGGAGTCGGCTAATCTTTCCCGACACTGTACCACAGAAAGGCTAAAACACAAGTTTCTTGCTTTCTTCTTCGGTGGTGTTCTGTTCTCTGTTGGTGTGTTTCTTGCGTGTCACGCCAGATATAGCCTGGACACCTGTCCGTGGCTGTACCCGTTTTCCCGGAAGACGTTTCGGAGGTGGCTCAGTTCTAGTGGCAGATTTGCTGCGCCTGGGACGACTTTAGCACGATGGACGAGGGTATTCAGAACGCCACGTTTTTGTGCCGGATGGTGGTGGCTGAGAGCGTGCAGATACTGATCTGTGTGTGTGTGTGTGTGTGTGTGTGTGTGTGTGTGTGTGTGTGTGTGTGTGTGTGTGTGTGTGTGTGTCTCCGTTTTCTGTAGACACTGTGGCTGAGGGGCCCCTTGGTTTTCCGTCGAATGAGGACGTGAAGCAAGGGCAATGTACCCTCTGTCTCGACTTCCATCTTACACTTGATGTGGCCGTGAATGCTGTTCAGATGTTCCAAAAATTCACGACCATGGGGCTACATGATGAAAGTGTCATCGACGTAACGCTAAAAGCAACTTGGTTTAGCTGGAACCGTGTCCAAGGCGAAGTCTTCAAATTTTGCCATAAAAAGTTTGGCTATGGATGGAGCCAGAGGGCTTCCCATAGCCACGCCGTCCAACTGGTCGAAATACTGGCCGCCATGTAGGAAGTACGACTATGTCACTGTGTGCTTAAACAGTCCCACAATTGTGCTATCAGATAATTGGGAGAGGAGATCTATACAGTCTTTGACCGGAACACGTGTAAACAGGGAGACCACACCAAAACTAACCATCATATCTCCTTGACTAAGACGCAGTTGTTTAATTCTGTTGAGAAAGTCGACGGTGTTCTTGATGTGATGCACACAACGACCCACATGCGGTGCAAGGAGGCTGGTCAGGTGTTCTGACAGTCTATAAGTGGGTGACCCAATGGTGTTCACAATGGGACGAAGAGGAGAATCCGGTTGTGGATTTCTGGTAGTCCAGAAAGCGTAGGTGGTCTCGGCGCCTGAGGGAGGAGAGTCTTAATAACGCCCTCTTCCAGCATTGACTGTTTTAGAAGCTCTGATGTCTTCCTCATTATTCTTGACGTCGGGTCCCGTGGCAGTTAACGCTATATATCCTCTTCAAGCATTAACTGAATTTTGGCATCGTAGTCAGCTTTATTTACAATGACGGATGCATTGCCCTTGTCGACTGGCAGAACCACGATGAGTGCGTCGTTGCGAAGTGCGTGAAGACCATTGCGTTAAGCCCTAGTCAAGCTAGACCTCGGTGGTTTAGATTTTGAAATGATGCGACACGTTTCGCGATGAATTTCGTTAGCATTCTCACTAGGCATCTTACGGATTGTTTGTTCAACCCCACTTATATCATCACAGACAGGGATGCTCTGAAGCGCTGGTGCGAAGTTAATACCTTTCTTAAGCGCCGAAATGGCACCCGCATCGACCTCTTTCTCCGTCATATTGATGACAGTTCCTTCTGTTGATTTCCGTTCTGCACCGTGTTGTTGTTAAGAAATCCGCGCGAACAACCCTTTCTGTTTCACTGTGGCCTTCTTTTGCTGTGGTGGCCGCGTCGACCCACTTAAAATCTAATTGTGAGAGTACCTCTGTCAACTGCAGATGTATAGCCAGCAGTTCGCGACCTTTTAAATCCAGCTGCCTCCTAGTGAAGTGTATCGTTTCCCGCAACAGGGCAGAGCTGGCTGAACGGTAGATTCGCCTGGCTGCCGAGGTAAATCGTGGAATCGCGTTCTCATCTCGACAGCGTAGCAGGAAGGCTACAGAGCTTAACAGGTTAGCCTTCTTCCCAAGTAGGTTCCCTAGGCGCCACGTTCCCCCTCCCCCCCCCCCCCCCCCCCCCGTAGAGGTACGCCATGTATGAATGCGTGGTTTCGTAACGATATGAATTAATAAGATTTTCTCGGGCTTCCAGCCGCGTCAGGTGGTTATAATCCAACGAACTTTCGACCGAGCTCTCCTCGGCCACATCAAGTTTACGATGAAAGTCGAGACAGATGATGCACTGCCCTTGCTTGACGTACTCTTTCGACGGAAAACCAACGGGCACCTCAGCCACAGTGCCCGCAGGAAACCTACACACACAGATCGGTAACTCAGCCACCACCATCCGGCACAAAAAGTGGCCTCCTGAATACCCTCGTTCATTGTGCTAAAGTCGTCCCAGACGCAGCAAGTCTGCCACTAGAACTGAGCCACCTCCGAAACGTCTTCCGGGAAAACGGGTACAGCCACGGACAGGTATCACAGGCTATATCTGGCGCGACACGCAAAAAACAAACTAAGAGAGAAGAGAACACCACCGAAGAAGAAAACAAGAAACTTGTGTTTTAGCCTTTCTGTGGTACAGTGTCGGGAAAGATTAGCAGGCTACTGAAGGGATATAACATTTCATCGGTGTTCAGGTACCCAGCAAAAGTTCGTCAGCTCATGAAGCCTGTGAAGGACGATCTAGAGCTTATAACGCTTAGAGAGTACAAGATACCATGTCAGTGTGGCTGTTACTACGTCAGCCAAACAGTACGCATGGTAGAGCAACGTCGGGAAGGAACACGAGAGGTGCTTACACCTACGCTATCCAGAAAAATCAGCCGTGGAAGAACACGCCTTAGAAAGTGGACATCGAATTCTATTCGACGAAACATGTCGATATGAAGGAGGGATTTTGCGATAGCGTCATAAAAGAAGCTATTGAAATAAAAACCGCTGAAAACACCATCAACAAGGACGGAACCCGACTATCGCGATGTTAAAACGGGCGCGACGGACGCGGAATGAAAACATGACTATATACAGGGTGTTACAAAAAGGGACGGCAAAATTTCAGGAAATATTCCTCACACACAAATAAAGAAAAGATGTTATGTGGACATGTGTCCGGAAACGCTCAATTTCCATGTTAGAGCTCATTTTAGTTTCGTCAGTATGTACTGTACTTCCTCTGTTCACCTCCAGTTGGCAAAATAGAAGGAAGGTAATGTTGACTTCGATGTTTGTGTTGACCTGCGACTCATTGCTCTACAGTACTAGCATCAAGCACATCAGTACGTAGCATCAACAGGTTAGTGTTCATCACGAACGTGGTTTTGCAGTCAGTGCAATGTTTACAAATGCGGAGTTGGCAGATGCCCATTTGATGTATGGATTAGCACGGGGTAATAACCGTGGCGAGGTATGTTTGTATCGAGACAGATTTCCAGAACGAAGGTGTCCCGACAGGATGACGTTCGAAGCAATTGATCGGCGTCTTCGGGAGCACGGAACATTCCAGTCTATGACTCGTGACTGGTGAAGACCGAGAACGACGAGGACACCTGCAATGGACGAGACAATGCTTCGTGCAGTTGACAATAACCCTAATGTCAGCGTCACAGAAGTTGCTGCTGTACAAGGTAACGTTGACCACGTCACTGTATTGAGAGTGCTGCGGGAGAACCAGTTGATTCCGTACCATATACAGCGTGTGCAGGCACTATCAGCAGCTGATTGGCCTCTACGGGTACACTTCTGCAAATGGTTCATCCAATAATGTGTCAATCCTCATTTTAGTGCAGATGTTCTCTTTACGGATGAGGCTTCATTCCAACGTGATCAAATTGTAAATTTTCAGAATCAACATGTGTGGGCTGATGAGAATCCGCACGCATTTGTGCAATCACGTCATCACCACAGATTTTCTGTGAACGTTTGGGCAGGCATTATTTGTCGGTGATGTATTGATTGGGCCCCATGTTCTTCCACCAACGCTCAATGGAGCACGTAAATATGATTTCATACGGGATACCCTACCTGTGCTGCTAGAACATGTGCCTTTACAAGTACGACACAACATGTGGTTCATGCACGATGTAGCTCTTATACATTTCAGTCGAAGGGTTCGTATGCTTCTCAACAACAGATTCGGTGACCGATGGACAGGTAGAGGCGGACCAATTCCATGACCTCCACTCTCTACTGACCTCAACACTCTTGACTTTCATTTATGGGGGCATTTGGAAGCTCTTGTCTACGCAACCGTGGTACCAAATGTAGAGACTCTTCGTGCTCGTATTGTGGACGGATGTGATACAATACACCATCCTCCAGGGCTGCATCAGCGCATCAGGGATTCCATGCGACGGAGGGTGGATACATGTATCCTCGCTAACGGAGGACATTTTGAACATTTCCTGTAACAAAGTGTTTGAAGTCACGCTGGTACGTTCTGTTGATGTGTGTTTCCATTCCATGATTAATGTGATTTGAAGAGAAGTAATAAAATGAGCTCTAACATGGAGTTAAGCGTTTCCGGACACATTTCCACATAACAGACGTTTACCTCCCATTTTTGGATGTTGTCGCCCGCCGTAAAGTTGATGGCACATTAGGACACGCCGTATACCGGAAACCAACGTATACAAATCTATATGTTCATGCCAGTAGCTGCCATCACCCTTCACAGACCGTAGGTGTTCTTAAGACCTTAGTGCATAGGGCACACTCTATTTCCGATAAAGACAATTTGCAACAAGAGCTTACATACCTTAAGAGCATTTTTAAATCGAATGGATTTTCCCCGCAACAAATTTGTAGAGCATTCAATGTGAAACCTAGGAAGAAGATATTAATTCTTTCAAATCTAGTACTTTTTTGCCGTTGTGGGTGTATTCTTGAGAAACTCTGTGTTGTGGTGGTCTTTCACACCCCCCCCCCCCCCCCCCCCAACGAAGACTGCTGCAGCTATACTCTGTGAAGGACGATTTACAGCTTCGTAAAGCGGGTGTGTATCAGATTTATAGCGGAAATTGTGAGAAATCGTACAGAGATCAAACAGGCACCGTTCATGAGAGATGTGTAGAGCATCGAAGATACAAACGCTTATTACAGCCAGACAAGTCAGCTGTGGCCGAACATTGTCTTGGTACAGGTCATTCCATGAATTACAGTGATGTGAATATTTTAACATCCACGTCTTCCTTTTGGGAATCTGTCTTCAAGGTATAGAGATTAGAGCACCTAATAATTTAATTAACAGAGATAATAGTTTTAATTTGGACAAAGCATGGAATCCGGCTCTTGGGGTAATTGAACTGCAGAGAAGTCGTCACGGTGTCACCGCCGCCGATCATACATCGATAAGCGAATCGAATGTCTGTACGCCTTCGCCACAGGCGGTGCATGTATAAGCGTATTTCTTTGCCGCCGACCATCTCTGACTCGCATGCGCAGTACCGCCGCGGTGGAGCATCTAAGGCCGCGCTTGGCATCTTGTCGTCAGTCTTATGACTCACTCAGGATGGCCGGACGATACGCGGCCGAAATATCAGTGGAGGAAATTTTATTTGCGCGCCTGCGTGCCCAAAATTTAATGGACTGTTCATTACGCCGCGAGCAATTGAAAATGGACAATGGTTATGAAGTTTTTTAAGTAAGAAACTGAGGAAAAATAGGGAGGAAACGTTTATGAAAAAGCACATCGCCGATACAAAAATGAGCTTGTAATGTCTTCACTTACGTTGTACTATATCCCACAGTATGTCTCGTTTCACCAGCTATCGATGCCCCTTAATAATTACATTGTTTCATCGTATAATGCGGTCAATAATTAAGTTTTGCATGTTAACCATACGGCAAAGCACTCTTCTCTTTGCGTGCTGTCATTTGCGAAAATCTTGTTTCCATATCTCAAACCGTTTGAGATGTGAGGAATGTTGAGAATATCTCATTCTGGCTTTTTCGCTGGCTCGGACGGTTGCAGATGAGTGCGCTACATCAGGTTAATTTTTCCGTCATTGGTGACTGAGACTTCCACCAAAGTCTAAAGAAAAATTCATTATCTCAGCTGAATTTTATACGCGGCAACATATTATGTAATGTGTACCAAACGCAAAATCTTAGCAACCCCTATTTTCTATTTTAAACTTTTTCATATTTCATGCAGTGTCTTACTTAAATCGAAGTACCATAATAACTGTCACCATTAACGAAATGATGGGCACGTCACACGAAGCTGGCATATAAAGCTATAAGTAGGGAAAAATGATTTTTTTTTTTTTTTTTACGGAATAGTATCTGTAAAATCGTTTGAGGAAGAACGCAGGGCGTGTGGCTCGCTTCTGCCATCGCAGTGTGTCGCCAGCCGGCTGGAAGTGACCAGACAAGGTCGGCCCCGCCTAAAGAAACAAATGAACTCGCTCAGTAACTTTTCCCTGCGCATCGGCCACTGTATCCAGCACGGACTCCACCATCTGCCACATCATATTACACGGCTTGCAGGGTATAGGGTAGATGTGGACATTGATTTTCCACAGCTGCCACTATGCTCTGTATGTAAGTAAAGATTTTACAGCGGGTTTGTCGTTCAGAAATCGCATTTGAGTGTTGTTTGTTTGTGGGAAGACTGTGTGACACCTTGTGTACGAAGGCGAAACGTCTACTAGCACGTACCAAAGTCCGAGACTGCAGTTTGTCGTTACGCTGCTCGCGCTGTCACGTGTATACGGTGCCTATCGGTTCGCGAGGGTCACGTAGGCTGTTAATGGCCCTACGTGACTAGCGCCTGAGAGGCTCGACGTGCTGTTTGGTTGGCTGTGCAGGAGCACACAGACGCACCAGGTCCCCTGTGTCTGGGAACACAGCGAGCTCACTGGTGGCCAGAAGAGCGCCCTCACGGACAGTGCGGCGACGTCCAGCGACAACTGCTGTCGAAGCCCACATCGACGCGACAGCAGACCGAGGCGGCCGACAGTGGAACTCCCAACAAGGAGAGGCACTATGTCGTCTTTGCAGACGAGTCCCAGTCCTGTGTACAACATCACATTGGACGTATCCATGCATGCAAACTCTGAGGAGGACGAACGTTGCCAGACTGTTTTCGTCATCTTCTCATGGGCTCATCATCTGACTTGTTTGTATGGGGTACCACTGGGTAAATAAGATGATCGCGTCTTGTCCACACAGATGGTAATTTGGACTGTACCTATCACATTTCTGGAGCCTTAAGGACGGTGGCTATGACTCTTCTTCGAGATGTTCCTGACATTATCTTTCAACACATTACACCAACATCGCATGTTGCCCTTGCTGTGCTGAACTGTGCCTCACACCTGAGCCAAAATGGCAAAAATGGACGTTTGGTCAACTATTGTAGCAAGTACATGAAAGATTCTCGGTTCACTTGCCTCGTCAAATTTTCAGAAAATTCCACGCTTTCGATGATACCCTCCACCATCGTCGTCAGGGACTAAAACTGGCTGTCGTGAACTGGCAAGATTCCCTCTTTCATACTCATAGGAAGGCATCTGATTTGCTGGATTACGTCACGGTGAAGCGTACAGATGTGTTGCCCCCCTACGTCGATAGATTTTGCTTGCGCTCTAGCGCTGCATGCAGCACCATCTATCGCATCAGGCTGTGAACTGCGAGAAGTTAGAAAGTAAACCAACGTGCAATTGAAAAGAACTTTGCGGCAGGCCTGGGACAATCACCTGCTGTGATCGGTAACATTAGACAAATGAACTTAGCAGAACCAACCTAGATTACACACACTAACATACACTTCTCAATACGCACATATATAACACAGTACATAGCTATAATTAGTTTGAAGGCGCGTTTAAAAATTGCGAGAAAAGTGTGGCAAACTAACTACATATGGATCAATCATACACGTGACGAGCAATTCGGTGCCCTAGTATAAGCAGTCCTGTCATCACGTCACCAGTAAAATCGTTACAGCAAATTAAGGGTATCACACGAATCTACTTTGAAATTTTCAAGTACAAAAGGTTAAGAACTTGTGGTAAGTGGCATGGTACAAACTGAAAGACAGGCAGACAAACTGACAAATGCATGCCGAGTCATCCCAGGCACCTCTCTATGGACGGCAGTGGAGTAGTTTAGGGGTATTCACAACTACAGTTAACCTAGTAGTGAAAGGGAGTGCTTTAAAGGTTTGAAACTATCAAAAATAATTTTGGCCAGGATTTTGGTACATGTAATCCACTGTTGGTTGGTTGAATTGTTGGAGGGCACCAAACAGCAAGGTCATCGGTCCCTCACATTAGGGAAGGATGGGGAAGAGAGGTGGCTATGCCCTTTCAGAGGAACCATCCCGGCATTTGCCTGAAGCGATTTGGGGAAATCACGGAAAACCTAAATCAGGATGGCGGAATGGGTTTGAACCGTCGTTCTCCCTAACTAGAGTCCAGTGTGGTAACCACTGCGCCACCATGCTCAGTATATAATCCTCTTTGCGTCGATACAGAGCGTTCCAGACTGTTGCTTTAAACAGACACCAGAAACACTGGCTACGAACTGTGCAGAGACAGCCACAACAGGGGGTGAAACCCGTGTAGGGGCTACACGTAACACGACTTCGGTTCGCTGTCAGGCCACTTGCAGTGCTGCAAGTTTATTAATGCATCATGTCGCTTTCTTATTGGATGATCGTTAGGTTCTGTGTTTGTTTTCGTTCCGTAGTGAACGGAACTTAACAGATGCTCGTTTCAAGTCATTGTGCTTCTTATTCCTTATTGTGTGCTTTGCACTCTTTGAGTTACGTTGTAAGTATGTTGCTCATATTCTGATTGAGCTCTGTTGACATCAGTAATACTGGGTCGGGTAAATGATTCCATATTTGGTTGTTGTTCATATAAAACAGAAGTTGGTTTCTTCACATGATGTTCTGAGATTTATGATTTTTGTTACCACTTACGAATCTGTGTGTTAACTACGCGATTTAGACAATTGTTAAGAACGCTGCTTTTATTATACTTTATGTGGTGTCACCGCCAGACACCACACTTGCTAGGTGGTAGCCTTTAAATCGGCCGCGGTCCATTAGTATACGTCGGACACGCGTGTCGCCACTATCAGTGATTGCTTACCGAGCGCCGCCACACGGCAGGTATAGTCTAGAGACTGCCTAGCACTCGCCCCTGTTGTACAGCCGACTTTGCTAGCGATGGTTCACTGTCTACATACGCTCTCATTTGCAGAGGCGACAGTTTAGCATAGCCTTCAGCTACGTCATTTGCTACAACCTAGCAAGGCGCCATATTCAGTTAATATGAATGTATTCTGAACAGATAATATTGTGAATCATGTACCGTCAAGAGCGACGTTCATCATTAATGGATTAAAGTTAAGTATCAAAATAATTACGTCCGCTTTCTGAATTCTAATTCCTTGTCATGTTCCAGATCTGACGTCAGTATAGTTCTTTCCTCCTCACGCCAGCCTGCGTGAGCTAAAACGCGTGCATTTCGGCCTCCTCTTGTAACACGGTGTTGGCTCTTCTGCCAACACAACACTTTATATCTGTTTACATACGTGTCCTGTACTTTCACGCTTTTAATGAAGAACTCCATCTTAGCGGGTGTCGACAGTATTGCTATTCCACATTATTACAACTGTTGCGGAACTTGTATCTAATTCTGCATTGAGTGCTGTTGCTTCTCGTCACTGGATGCCATGCGTTTCACAATGGCTCGAAGAGTGTCGATGTAGGTGTAGATGTCTGTTTCGTAGTCTCAGTAACTAGCAAATGTTTTCACACTTTATTAACAGGCAGTGCAGATAGTGCATTTTAGCAGAAGTCAACGAAAATTTTGGTGGAGTACGAAAAACGAATGGGAACAAAAATAACAAAGGATACGAAGAGTACACTAACAATGGATTTCAATCGAGGTTCTTAAGCTGTAACAAAAATACGTGAGTCTGCAGAACACCGCGCGACAAAACCAGCGTCCTTTAGGATGCAACAAAAACAAATACAGAAGCATTTAGTTCACCCTATAATACGGATGTCAGCAAAAATTAAACAGAATACGAGCAACGTATTTGCAATGCAATTCAAAGACTGCAATACACACAGAGAGGTCCTCAAGTGGTTTGAATGGCTGTGAGCACTATGGGACTTAACATCTGAGGTGACCAGTCTCCTAAAACTACTTAAACCTAACCAACCTAAGGCCATCACACACATCCATGCCCGAGGCAGGATTCGAACCTGCCACCGTAGCGGTCTCGCGGTAGAGATGTCTTAATCGGGAACATAATTTCAACTCGATTACAGCCAAACGGTAGAAATTGCATTATTGGGTTTTAAAATAAATGCACTTTGGCACCAGACCCACTCATATAAATGAAAAATATTATCATATAGTACTCGCATTTTGCAGAGCAAGAATACAGATTATCACGTCATATTTCCCCGAATTCAAAGTTCACCGCCAGGCCATTTGGAGCGCTAGTGTCGGTTTTTGCGACCGTACCTTAACATAGTCGCTACTCTTGTGATATTTTGGTATTCTGTGTGGCGGATCACCACCCTCCATTCAGTACGATACAGAGTCGTATCAGCGTGGAATGCCTCGCGGCACCCCTGTCTGTCACACGAGCTTAGTTCGACTCGATGTGCTGCCGCTTGTCACTGCCTGATGTAGCTTCACTGTCTATTAATTTTCGAAGATTGAATGAGCAAAAAATTAAGTACTCTAACTAGAAGAGAAACCAGGCATTGAGCAGGTATTTATTTATTCTAGTCTTCTGTTATTCCATCTCTTCCTCCCGCTTCACTCTGTCCACCTCCTTCCCCCCCTTTCTCTAGCCATCCTCTCTCTCTCTTTATCCACTCTTCTCTCCCGTCCCTCCTTTATCCACGGCCTCCACATCTCCCCTCTCTCTTGCCATCTCGTCCTCTCCCCTCTCTCTGTCCATTTCCTCTCTTCTGCTGTCCATGTCCTCCTCCTCCTCCTCCTCCCCTCGTCCCTCTCCACGCTATCACGCTCACCCCAGCAGGAAGCTGGTGGTTTTTAGCTCTTCATTCTAGACAGGGACAAATATGTGTGCCAAATATGACTGAAGTCGTTCCAAGGATTAGGATGAGCATTTTACCGCTAGTTTGCTCGTATACGTACACGTCACCTAATTTCAGACAAATTTCGATCATATTTGTATACATATTTCACCTGTATGCCTAGCGAATTTTCACCCTGCTGTTGTGTTTTCATATAGCTAAATGTTTATGACGTCGTATATCCTGAAATATGTGTTGTACAATGAGATAATTTTCCAGGTAGATCCAGCAGTATTAGTGGCCACTATCTGCGAAATGCGTTGTGAACACAGTTGGCAGTAAAGAAGTAATAAATTAAAACGTCACAGATCATCTGACAGTTTCTCGCGCATCTCAGTGTTTATGACGTCATATCTTTTGAACTATTTGTTATAAAAATATATATTTTTGTAGGTACGTTGAGCGGCATATATGAATGATGTTTGCGACTAGAGTTGGTTTCTAATAAGTGATAAATTAAAACGTCATGCATAATCTGAAAGTTTTTCACTCATGGTTCAGGAGACATGTCAAATACTGAGATGAGTTGTAGAATGATATATTGTAGGTACAAATGTAGATATTGTCTGCAAAAAATGTTGCGAATAGAATAAGTAGCAACTAAGTAATAGATTTAAACGTCTTGCATGATATGGTAGTTTTCCACGCAGTCAGTGTTTATGAAGTCTTGTCGTTTAAACTACACTCCTGGAAATGAAAAAAAGAACACATTGACACCGGTGTGTCAGACCCACCATACTTGCACCGGACACTGCGAGAGGGCTGTACAAGCAATGATCACACGCACGGCACAGCGGACACACCAGGAACCGCGGTGTTGGCCGTCGAATGGCGCTAGCTGCGCAGCATTTGTGCACCGCCGCCGTCAGTGTCAGCCAGTTTGCCGTGGCATACGGAGCTCCATCGCAGTCTTTAACACTGGTAGCATGCCGCGACAGCGTGGACGTGAACCGTATGTGCAGTTGACGGACTTTGAGCGAGGGCGTATAGTGGGCATGCGGGAGGCCGGGTGGACGTACTGCCGAATTGCTCAACACGTGGGGCGTGAGGTCTCCACAGTACATCGATGTTGTCGCCAGTGGTCGGCGGAAGGTGCACGTGCCCGTCGACCTGGGACCGGACCGCAGCGACGCACGGATGCACGCCAAGACCGTAGGATCCTACGCAGTGCCGTAGGGGACCGCACCGCCACTTCCCAGCAAATTAGGGACACTGTTGCTCCTGGGGTATCGGCGAGCGAGGACCATTCGCAACCGTCTCCATGAAGCTGGGCTACGGTCCCGCACACCGTTAGGCCGTCTTCCGCTCACGCCCCAACATTGTGCAGCCCGCCTCCAGTGGTGTCGCGACAGTCGTGAATGGAGGGACGAATGGAGACGTGTCGTCTTCAGCGATGAGAGTCGCTTCTGCCTTGGTGCCAATGATGGTCGTATGTGTGTTTGGCGCCGTGCAGGTGAGCGCCACAATCAGGACTGCATACGACCGAGGCACACAGGGCCAACACCCGGCATCATGGTGTGGGGAGCGATCTCATACACTGGCCGTACACCCTCTGATCGTCGAGGGGACACTGAATATTGCAAGGTACATCCAAACCGTCATCGAACCCATCATTCTACCAATCCTAGACCGGCGAGGGAACTTGCTGTTCCAACAGGACATTGCACGTCCGCATGTATCCCGTGCCATTCAACGTGCTCTAGAAGGTGTAAGTGATCTACCCTGGCCAGCAAGATCTCCGGATCTGTCCCCCATTGAGCATGTTTGGGACTGGATGAAGCGTCGTCTCACGTGGTTGCACGTCCAGCACGAACGCTGGTCCAACTGAGGCGCCAGGTGGAAATGGCATGGCAAGCCGTTCCACAGGACTACATCCAGCATCTCTACGATCGTCTCCATGGGAGAATAGCAGCCTGCATTGCTGCGAGAGGTGGATATACACTGTACTAGTGCCGACATTGTGCATGCTCTGTTGCCTGTGTCTACGTGCCTGTGGTTCTGTCAGTGTGATCATGTGATGTATCTGACCCCAGGAATGTGTCAATAAAGTTTCCCCTTCCTGGGACAATGAATTCACGGTGTTCTTATTTCCATTTCCAGGAGTGTAGATAGGAGCTGGCGTGTATAGCTTGCTGTCTAACTAGCAGGCGATAACCCTGATACTGGCGGAATGTGTGCGCCACTTAGAAAGCGAGTGTCGTAATGACTGCAAGTCTAGTATACAGGCACGTTAAGCAAGTGCTTTTTCCAAGGGAGGGTGGTCTTCCCTGGCCCTCGCGACGTGTGACGGTGCCTCACGCCGCAAATTCTGAGAGCGCAAGCTATTAGGATGGTGCATAAGATCGCAGCGTTTTTTCTGTATATTAATATTGTTATAGGTTTTGGATTTTACAAGGAGTGTTATACGTCATTGGTCCCTTACCTGCATTTGTCGTAAATCCCTCGCCCAGCGTAAAGTTTCAAGCGACTGGAAAAAAAGCGCAGATGACTCCAGTATATAGAGAGGTAAAGAAACGGACCCGTAAAATTAGAGACCAATATCCAAAACTTCTGATTGCTGAAGACTCCCTGAACACATTCTCAGTTCGATTATAATAGACTTACTTGAGGCTAAGCAACTTACGTCGACGAATCAACATGGCTTTAGGAAGCATCGTAAGTGCGAAACTCAGCTTGTCCTTTCCTCACGTGACATACTGAGAACTATGTATGAAGGGCAAAAGGCAGATTCCATATTTCTAGATTTCCGGAAAGAATTTGACATCGTGCCCCATTGCAGATTGTTAAAGAAACTACGAGCATATCGAATAACTTCACAGATATGTGAATGGCTCGAAAACTTCTTGAATAATAGTACGCAGTATGTAGTCATCGACGGTGAGGGTTCATCAGAGACAACGAAATGTGATAGAACGGCTGTTGGTCTTTATACAGGGCGAGGCCATCTAAATGTTCAATACATTAGCTCTGAGGAACAAATGGCAGTTTACTGAAATGTCCAGTCCTAGTTGCTTTTGGTAAAATATGTCAAAAGCTGGGGATAGTGAATTTTACTGGTAATTAAGGAAAGTATTAAATTGATGGGGGTGTTGAAGTAATGACAATTTAATAATTATACTTTGCTAACTTCCAGCATTCTGGAAGGCATTGTAGTGTCTCGAGAATTTCGGCGTAAATCCTAGAGACCCTCGTATTTCCACCGTCTTGAACACGGGTTATTTTAGAGACGAGTGTGGTAAAGTAGAATGTATCTACTGCACCACAATTATGTGTGTGCAGAACGGACATGTATGGGACGGATGATAGGCGCGGGCAGGTAGTCGCCGATCCTGGCTAACAAGGGGAAGGCTTCAGACACGGCCAACCGATTCGGCTCAAATTTGGCAGGTTGCTTGTGTAGAACCTAAAATGAAATACTCCAAGATATTTTGGGTCAACACCCCCGCAATTTTGAGAAAATCAACCCTAAAGGTTTTGACGAGCAACGGACTCAGAATTAGAGCGATCGATAGATAATTGTAAATAGAGCATTTTTCATCATCAGGTATGGGGTCCGCAAACGCAAACTTTTCCAAAAATCGAGGAAAGAAACTTTTACAATTGTCGCTCATGTACCCACATGGTAAACGCTTTTCGCCGACAGCGGCGATAGCGGAACAGCTAAGGTAACTAACTGGCTGGGAATCGGAGAACCCTAGTGGATGTTATTATTTTCGTTTGTATTTTTCCATATGTCAATTGATAGGGATAGGATGGTTAATAAGGTAAGTAAATTAATAAAGAATGATAATAATAAGGTAGGCAAACTAATTACCCCAACGCCGTTGGTTAGTATAGTATTAAACTTTTAAGCCTTGTCACATGACCACAACTACGACTAACAAGGGGAGGCCGCCAATTGTGAAATTCAGATTCGATCCCTACTGCGCATAATAAAAGCTCATGGCCCTAGGTGTAATGTGGCAAAGCACCAAGATGCACTTCTCAGCCGTTGTCGAGAAAATCGACAGTTAAAAGAAACCGTTGCGGTGAAATACTCTCTACGATTAATAGTTTTCTACAGCGTCGTGGCGCAGCGGTAAACGCTCGGGTTCGTAATCCGAAGGTGGCCGGATCGAACAGCCGGCACGGTAGCTTAGCGTGTTCGGTCAGTGTGTTAGCTGCCGTCTGTAATAAAAAAAAAAAAAACCTGAGTTAATGGATCAACGACGAACTGAAACGGGTGTCTTGCGACGTCCGCCCCGAGCAGATACAATGAACAAAAATTAATTAAAAAAATAAACAAAATAAAAAAATCTATGGAACGTCTAACCAACTAACTAGCAGCACAAGCAGCGCAGGGTATATGAAGCGTGTCGGGAGAGGCGGAAAAATAAAAAAAAATCTCGCGCCATGCAACATTTTTTATTATTAGTGCTTTGTAATTCATATATGAATTGCTTACACATGTTGGTGAAGGCGGATCGCTCTCCAATTGTACCGCCTCCATTTTTCCGTTTGTTTAACAGGGTGTACCAAAGCTCTCACGTCCGCACTGATTTTCGACGATGTTATAAGTTGCGCTAGGGACCGCACCTACCTTCTTTCGAAGTTGGCAGGCAACTACGCTGCTATGCGGCGGCTCGTTTCGGTCCATTCAACATCTGTCCTTAGAGTGTAACGAGTGAGTAACGGAGTTTATATTTCATACCTGCCACAGCAAATTTGTGTACGTGGGGTTTCTATTCTAATTCGAACGTTTGATTTACGCTATACGTATTGGTTTCGGAATATCGTTTCTACGTCTTCCGTTAACTATACTTGGTTAACATTATGAAGACAATTAATAACATTAATGAAATACAACTTTGTTTGCGGAAAACATAATGATGTTCGAAGTTGCCAGTTTTTCCACGACAAACGACTTTCAACAACTTATTATATGCATAATTATTGCAACTGATTGCTGGGAATTATATATATATATATATATTGTGTGTATGTACACGCATTTGAATTACAAAAAACAAATACTAAAAAAAAATGGTTGCAGGGCGCGAGATTCGATCCGGCGAACTTCGGAATTACCAACCCGAACCCGAGAGTTTACCGCTGCGCCACGACGCTGTAGAATACTATCAATCGTAGTGATTATTTCACCGCAACGGTTTCTTTTAACTGTCAATTTTCTCGACAACGGCTGAGAAGTACTTCTTGGTGCTTTCCCACATTGCACCTCTGGCCATGAGCTTTTATTATGCGCAGTATGAATTGAATCTGAATTTCACAATTGGCGGCCTCCCCTTGTAAGAGTGCTTCCAATTCCTCACGAGGGATCACAGACAGCCAACCGCGCGACGCTTGTTTACAGCGAGGCACGGGACAGAATGCACGCGGGGAGAGTTATGTTGTCCCGGTTGCCTGTTCGTCATATCATATTTGTGAATCTGGAAGAGAGAAGGTGTCCAGCACGAGCCTTATAGACGTAAATCGGAAAGAGTTGTTTTCCGTCATTAGGCTGCCGCGATCCTGGCGGACACAGTAGTGATTTTTCCATCATTAATGTGCCGAATGAAATAAGTTTCGTGAATGAATACAGTGTTATTCTGTAAGTAACATATGACGAGTGTTGTATGTAGTTTGTAGAAATTAGCTCGTCTGTTTATGCCGTAGTAACTAGTTATTATTTGTTGTCATATCTTTCAGGTGCATAATCTGAGTAACGGAGGATGTACACCCTTCGACTAGCGTTGTAATATATAGTTGGGAGCATGTCACAGACGATGGCAAGCGGGAAGTTACCGTCGCTGTGTTTTGGTTTGCCAAATACAGATGCATTATCAACGCACTACTGAAAGCAGCCAGGTCTGTTTCTCGGCGTTCCAGGTTGATAGGAACGGCTATGGTCGAGAGATTTTTGTGGTGACGAACGAAATAACTTTTCTTGATACTGAGGTACTATACCATGAAGACGAAGCAGAAGGTGATTCAGTGGAAGATATCCCGACTAGTGAATCGCTAAATTGTCATAACATTTCAGAAATCTCCACGTCACTGGGAATATGTGCTTCATCCGTTCCCGATGAGTATCACGAACCGGTTACTAAACGACTTAACTACAGCTCTATACCCCTTGAAGTAAAAGTTAAGGCGGTAGCGCTAGCCAGGAATCGTCCAAATTTGAACTTACAAACACTGCAAAAGAATGGAGCAACAACAACCCTGGAACAGAAGAAGGACTTGAAATTGTGGGAAAGTGATATCGTTAAAGGAGGGACAACATACGACAAATACCAGGCGATAAATATGTGGACATACGACCGAATTGTCGAATCTTGTTGACGTAACGAGAATGTAACAGCGAGAATACTTCAGGAGTGGGCTGCAGGTGCAGCGCTTCAATATACGGCCAACAAGGATTCTACGTCTGCTGCATCATTATCTTGGGCAAAAAATTTCAGATCGGGGTATAAAATTCGTCAACGGCGAGTCACTAAATACGTCTCTCATAAGGAGGTACAAAATATAGAAGATATACAGAAAGTGGGAGCTCTTTTCAACAGGCAAACGGCGTCACTTATGACCGGTTTTAATAGTGATTACGTGATCAACACCGGTCATACAGGATGCGAGTATTGGGTGAACATTCGACGCACGTTATCGCATAAGGGAGAAAAACGAATCCTTGTCGCAGTTGGCAGTAAAAACCTACTAACACATTCGTACACGGCGCAACATGCCACTACAGCCTCTGGAAAACTGTTACGTAAGGTTTTCCTATGTTTACAAGAAACGAATGTTACATTTGGTCCTCAGGTTATAGAAGAGGTCAACCGTTTAACCGACTCGTTGAAAAATGTTTACATTACCTTCTCCAAACTGACGAATGCGATTTACAGAACATTTCTTGAGAATGTTTTAAAACCATACGTTCCCTATACCAAGTTTTTTCTAGTAGTGGATTCCTGGAGTGGACAAAGTAATGCTATATTATATGACACAATGATTATAGTTGGCGAGGGTCAGCCGACGTGCACGGTAAAAGTAATACCGCCCAACTGTACACCTGTGTACCAGCCGTGTGATGTTGATTTCTATCGCCAGGTTAAAAACTTTATTTCCAGGCTTCAGGATTGCAGTGTGCTTCTGGAAACCCAGCGGGAATTGGACAACCGCACGGATACAATAACTATTTACAACATAATTCATAACCAACTTTCAGCATCGATTTTTCACGCAATGATATCGTATGCGTGGTACGCATCAAAATTAATTCCCGAAAAAGACATTTTTAAATGTAAACCGAGTTTGTTTTCCGCCTACTCTTGGGAAGGAACAGTGTAGCTTTCGAAAGATTGCATTCATTAGATGTTCTTGGTGCCGTGAGTATATTTGTTTCAAATTTTTATGTGACAAGTACCACCCATCTAGTTGTTCGACGAAAAATGAGGACACGTAACAGTGACTGGAAGAGCCATTCTAAAGTGACCTGGAGTAACATTTTAGTTGTTTACTACCCCAAGAAGTTTCAGAAATTTATTTGCCTACCTTATTTTTATCGTTCCTTATAGATTTACCTTATTAACCCTCCTATTCCTATGAACTGAGATATGGAAAAATACAAACGAAAATAATAACATCCACTGGGTTTCCTCGCGATTCGAACCCGGGTTCTCAGATTCCCAGCCAGTTACCTTGGCTGTTGCGCTATCAGTGCTGTCGGCAAAAACCGTTTAAAAAGTTGGAACAGAAGCGACAGTTGTAAAACTTTCTTTCCTCGGTTTCTGGAATAGTATGCGTTTTCGGATACCATAGCTGATACTGAAAAATGCTCTATTTACAATTATCTATCGATCCCACCAATTTTGAGTCGATTGCTCTTCATAACTTTTAGGGATGATTTTTTCAATAACGCGGTGGTGTTGACCTAAAATACCTTAGATTCCTCCGTTTTAGGTTGTACACAAGCGACCTGCCAAATTTGAGCCAGATCGGTTGGCCCTGTCTGAGGCCTTCCATTTGTAAGGAGTTACATGTCCAGCTCAAGGAACAAACGCGCCGTCTCAGTGCGATTTCAAACATTATTTGTGAATATTTGAATGTTGTTGAAAGAGAAGGAACAATTACTTATTCATTCTTTCTCTTACTTTTGTAAGGTCCAGAGGGTTGTCTTGTTAAATTTTGTGAGATTTGTACACTGTATTTATGGAAAAATGAATGTGATAGTTTCTGACGGACCAGAAGGTTCCGAGCTTGCGAAAAATATTTCGTTGTTGTTGTTGTGGCCTTCAGTCCTGAGATTGGTTTGCTGCAGCTCTCCATGCTACTCTGTCCTGTGCAAGCTTCTTCATCTCCCAGATCCTACTGCAACCTACATCCTTCTGAATCTGCTTAGTGTATTCACCTCTTGGTCTCCCTCTACGATTTTTACCCTCCACGCTGCCCTCCAGTGCTAAATTTGTGATCCCTTGATGCCTCAAAACATGTCCTACCAACGGATCCCTTCTTCTAGTCAAGTTGTGCTACAAATTGCTCTTCTCCCCAATTCTATTCAATACCTCCTCATTAGTTACGTGATCTATCCACCTTATTTTCAGCATTCTTCTGTAGCACCACATTTCGAAAGCTTGTATTCTATTCTTGTCCAAACTATTTATCGTACATGTTTCACTTCCATACATGACTACACTCCATACTTTCAGAAACGATTTACTGATACATAAATCTATACTCGATGTTAACAAATTTCTCTTCTTCAGAAATGGTTACCTTGCCATTGCCAGTCTACATTTTATATCCTCTCTACTTCGAACATCATCTGTTATTTTACTTCCTAAATAGCAAAACTCCTTTACTACTTTAAGCGTCTCATTTCATAATCTAATTCCCTCAGCATCACCCGATTTAATTTGACTACATTCCATTATCCTCGTTTTGCTTTTGTTGATGTTAATCTTATATCCTCCTTTCAAGACACTGTCCATTCCGTTCAACTGCTCTTCCAGGTCCTTTGCTGTCTCTGACAGAATTACAATGTCATCGGCGAACCTCAAAGTTTTTACTTCTTCTCCATGAATTTTAATACCTACTCCGAATTTTTCTTTTGTTTCCCTAAATTCTTGCTCAATATACAGATTAAATAACATCGGGGAGAGGCTACAACCCTGTCTCACTCCTTTCCCAACCACTGCTTCCCTTTCATGCCCCTCGACTCTTATGACTGCCATCTAGTTTCTGTACAATTTGTAAATAGCCTCTCGCTCCCTGTATTTTACCCCTGCTACCTTCAGAATTTGAAAGAGAGTATTCCAGTCAACATTGTCAAAAGCTTTCTCCAAGTCTACAAATGCTAGAAACGTAGGTTTGCCTTTTCTTAATCTTTCTTCTAAGATAAGTCGTAAGGTCAGTATTGCCTCACGTGTTCCAACATTTCTACAGAATCCAAACTGATCATCCCTGAAGTCAGCTTCTACTAGTTTTTCCATTCGTCTGTAAAGAATGTGCGTTAGTATTTTGCAGCTGTGACTTATTAAACTGATGGTTAGGTAATTTTCACATCTGTCAGCACCAGCTTTCTTTGGGATTGGAATTATTGTATTCTTTTTTTAGTCTGAGGGTATTACGCCTTGCTCACCAGCTGGTAGAGTTTTGTCATGACTGGCTCTCCCAAGGCCGTCAGTAGTTCTAATGGAATGTTGTCTACTCCTGGGGCCTTGTTTCGACTCAGGTCTTTCAGTGCTCTGTCAAACTCTTCACGCAGTATCTTGTCTCCGATTTCATCTTCATCTACATCCTCTTCCATTTCCATAATATTGTCCTCAAGTACATCGCCGTTGTATAGACCCTCTATATACTCTTTCCACCTTTCTGCCTTTCCTTCTTTGCTTAGAACTGGGTTTCCATCTGAGCTCTTGATATTCATACAAGTGGTTCTATTTTCTTCAAAGGTCTCTTTAATTTTCCTGTAGGCAGTATCTATCTTACCCCTAGTGAGATAAGCCTCTACATCCTTACATTTGTCCTGTAGCCGTCCCTGCTTAGCCATTTTGCACTTCCTGTCGATCTCTTTTTTGAGACCTTTTGTATTCCTATTTGCCTCTGTCATTTACTGCATTTTTATATTTTCTCCTTTCATCAATTAAATTCAATATTTCTTCTGTTACCCAAGGATTTCTAGCAGCTATCGTCATTTTACCTACTTTATCTTCTGCTGCCTTCAATACTACATCCCTCAGAGCTACCCATTCTTCTTCTACTGTGTTTCTTTCCCCCATTCCTGTCAATTGTTCCCTTATGCTCTCCTTCAAATTCGGTACAACCTCTGGTTCTTTCAGCTTATCCAGATCCCATGTCCTTAAATTCCCACCTTTTTGCAGTTTCTTCAGGTCATAACCAATAGATTATGGCCAGTGTCCACATCTGCCCCTTCAAATGTACTACAATTGAAAACCTGATTCCTTAATCTCTGTCTTACCATTAAATAATCTATCTGATACCTTTTAGTATCTCCAGGATTCTTCCATGTATACAACCTTCCTTATGATTCTTCAACCAAGTGTTAGCTATGATTAAGTTATGCTCTGTGCAAAATTCTATTCTACCACACGGCTTCCTCTTTCATTTCTTAGCCCCAGTCCATATTCACCCACTATGTTTCCTTCTCTCCCTGTTCCTACTGACGAATTCCAGTCACCAACGAGTGTTACATTTTCGTCTCCCTTCATTACCTGAATAATTTCTTTTATCTCGTCATACATTTCATTAATTTCTTCATCATCTGCAAAGCTAGTTGGCATATAAATTATACTACTCTAGTAGGCATGGGCTTTGTGTCTATCTTGGCCAGAATAATGCGTTCACTATGCTGGTTGTAGTAGCTTACCCGCACTCCTATTTTTTTATTCATTATTAAACCTACTCCTGCTTTACCGCTATTTGATTTTGTATTTATAGACCTATATTAACCTGACCAAAAATCTTGTTCCTCCTGCACAGAACTTCACTAATTCCTACTATATCTAACTTTAACCTATCCATTTCCCTTTTTAAATTTTCTAACCTACCTGCCCGATTAAGGGATCTAACATTCCACGCTCCGATCCATAGAACACCAGTTTTCTTTCTCCTAATAATGATGTCCTCCTGAGTAGTCCCCGTCTGGAGATACAAATGGTGGACTATTTTACCTCCAGAACATTTTACCCAAGAGGACGCCATTATCATTTAATCATACAGTAAAGCTGCATGTCCTCAGGAAAAATTACGGCTGTAGTTTCCCCTTGCTTTCAGCCTTTCCCAGTACCAGCACAACAAGGCCGTTTTGGTTAATGTTGCAAGGCCAGATCAGTCAATCATCCATACTGTTGCCCCTGCAACTACTGAAAAAGCTGCTGCCCCTCTTCAGGAACCACATGTTTGTCTGGCCTCTCAACAGATACCCCTCCGTTGTCGTTGCACCTACGGTACGGCCGTCTGTATCGCTGAGGCACGCAAGCCTCCCCACCAATGGCAGCGTCCATGGTTCATGAGCGGTAAAACTGTTTTAGTTGTATGAAAAGTGTTATGTGTGATAAAAATACAGTGAGATTGAGTTCAAAATATTTTAGAGTGTACGGAGTTATTTTAAAAGTATAAAACATTTCCTCCAAAGTAGCATCTTATCTTGGGAGAAGAAGTTGTGCAGGACATCACAGCTGGCTATCCTGAAAAGAAGATCGGAGAAGCAACTCCAAGTAAGTTTTATAGCCAAGAGGGAGTGTGAGTCTTGCACACCAGTACCACACTGACACCCTTAATCACCGGAAACTGCCAGAGCATGGCATAAACTGTTGCCTCACTATCTTTCCCCAAATCCCTCAACATGCATTCTAACCTTACATCTGCAGAAATAGCTGCAGTCCACCACATAAGAACTGATCCTGACCTTCTAATCCTACCTGTGGACAAAGGCTCCACCACTGTTGTTTTTAACTGCAAGGATTACCTGGCAGTACGACTCTTCTGACTGTCAGATACTTCTATCTACAAACCTTGCCACAGCGACCCCATTCCAGTAATCCAGCAAGATCTCCAATCACTACTCAAATCCCTATGCCCACCTCAGACCCTCTCCCTGGAGTCCATGTCTCTGCTCACCTCTCTCACTCCACTAATAAATCCTACCTTCTACATGATTCCTAAAGTCCATAAACCTAATCACCCAAGACGCGCCATTGTGGCCAGTTACTGAGAGAATTGCTGCTCTCATAGACCCACCCCTACAATCAATTAACCCTAACATACATTCCTATTTAAAAGATACCAACCATTTCTCCAGCCAGCCAGAGTGGCCGAGCGGTTCTAAGCACTACAGTCTGTAACCGCGCGACCGCTATGGTTGAAGGTCCAAATCTTGCCTCGGGCATGGATATGTGTGATGTCCTTAGGTTAGTTAGGTTTAAGTAGTTCTAAATTCTGGGGGACTTATGACCTCAGAAGTTAAGTCCCGTAGTGCTCAGAGGCATTTGAACAATTTCCTTCACTGACTCTCCACAGTTCCTGACTCTTTACCACAAAGTGCCATGCTTGTCACTATTGGTGCCACCTCCCTGTACACTAATGTCTCTAATGCCCATGGCCTTCCTGCTATTGAACACTCCCTTTCCCAAAGATTGACAGATTCCAAACCAACAACCTAGTCACCATGACATCTTTATCCTCACACACAATTTCTTCTGCTTTGAAGGCATTACCCACAAACAAATCCAGGGTATGGCTATGGGCACCCTCATAGCACCATCTAATGCCAACCTATTCATGGGCCATATAAACGAACCCTTCCTAAAAACAGAGAATCCTAAACCCCACTCCTGGTTCAGATTCAATGATTACATTTTTGCTATCTGGAGTGAGGATAAGGATACCCAATCCACATTCCTCCAGAACTTCAACTACTTCTCCCCCATTTGCTTCACAAGGTCCTACTCAACCCAACAATCTTCCTTCCTAGACGTTGACCTCCACCTCAAATGTGGTTACATCAGTACCTCCGTCCATATCAAACCTACTAACCACCAGCAATACCTCCACTTCAACAATTGCCATCCATTCCATACCAAGAAGTCCCTTCCATATAGCCTATCCCCACTCAGTCACCGCATCTGCAGTGATGAGCAGCCCCAATCTAAATATCTCACTAAAGGCTTCACTGACCATAATTATCCTCCCAACCTTGTATAAAAACAAATCTTGCGTGCCTTATCTATTGAGTCTCCCACCACCTCCCAAAATCCCACTGTCTGACCACAGACGACCATGCCCCTCATAACTCAGCACCACTCAGGACCGGAGAAACTGAATTACACTCTCTACCATGGTTTCGAATACCTCTTGTCGTGGCCTGAAATGAGAAGTATCCAGACCACTATCCTTCCCATGCCTCACATGGTATTCTGTCATCCACCGAACGTACATAATGTACTCATTCTTACACAACCCCTGCTCCCAGTCCCTTACCTCATGGCTCATAACTCTGTAACACACCTACATCCATACATTCTCCTGCCACCACCTACTCCAGTTCAGGCACCATCACCACTAATCCCATCAAAGGCAGGCCTACCTGTGAAAATAGTCATGTGATTTACAAGCTAAGTTGCTACCACTGTGCTGCATTCTATGTAGGAATGAGAACCAACAAGCTGTCTGTCCACACAAATGGCCACCAACAAACTGCAACAAAGAAACAAATGGACCACCCTGTTGCTGAACATGCTGCCAAACTTGATATTTCAATGACTGCTTCACAGTGTGTGCTGTATAGACCCTTCCCACCAACACCAGCTTTTCTGAATTGTGCAGGTGGGAACTTTCCTTGCAATACATCCAATATTCCCATAACCCTCCTGGTCTCAACCTTCATTAGTCACTGTTCTCATCCATCCCATACCTTCCCTGCACCCGTTCCAGCACTATGCAGCCATTATTCCACCACCACACCCAGTCTTTTTATTTCCCTCTGTTTCTGCTACTACTGCCCCCCTCCCCACCTCTCCCATACCCGTGGTCTAGCCTGCAGCACTTTACTCTACATCACTTTCACCCTCCCTCCCTGCCCCAGTATCCTCCATACCCCCACCCAGTTGCCACTCCCATCATGCAATGTTGCTGTGTGTGTGTGTGTGTGTGTGTGTGTGTGTGTGTGTGTGTGTGTGTGTGTGTGAGAGTCATTGTTGTGTGTATCAGCGACACAGCATCTCCGCTAGATAGTGAGTAGCAGCTTTCTTTCTCGTAATATTGTTACATTCTATCCTAGATTTTCCATTATTTGAATATGTATTATACTAATTCATGAACGAGATAGATGAACACTTAAAATAAAGGGCCAAAGGGCCAAAATGAACACCCTTGGCCTCTTTAAAAACAGAAAGAGCATATATTATTCAAAAAATTTCATGTAGAATACCCAAGTACAAGTAGACCCTAATATAAGTAAATCTATATTTTTATTTGAATGCTCCTGACAAAGTACCTGATCTGACTATTGTTGTAAGCATACCTGTATTCATTCCATCTATGCTGCGATCAAATGGTTAATTTTCCATACTTGTGTGTGAAGTGTAAATATTCCATTGTACAATTTCCCTGTATAAAACTGATGTGCTCAATACTATGTGGAAAATGATTCAAAATCAGTCGCCAAAAATTAATTAAATAAAAAAAATTCCATTTGCAGTGTATATGTACAAATTGAGAAAGCTCATTTTTCTTAGTAAAGCCACATAGACAACTTTTATGAAATTACACAAGTTTTTTTTTTTTTTGTACTCAAGTTGATAAGATACACTAATTACATACAGCACCAGCGTTTTTTCATCATAATGGCGCCGCTAGGCATTGGGGATATGGTGTTCTTTGAGAAGGTACTCCACTATTTTCCATTTTTAGATCACGTACAATGCTCAAATATTTCAATATGTGTAAAACTCTAAAAACCATTAACAATACCCTCTAACACAACCGAAGGCCAGATAGAAGGTCAACTGTTTCAGGAACTACAAGAAATGGGAAGAATAGAATCCCATTAGTTGTCAACTGCTGGACACCTGGGGTTCTAGATAGTTATTTCCATAGCGGTACAAAAATATTTTGCTCACTCCAGTAACTATTCTCTCCGGAAATGTCACTGGGATACCTGTAGTGGTAGCCTGTTAAGTGTCAGAGAACGAAACTGTGAGAGAATAATAACAGCTAGAGAAAAATAACAACCTCTGACGGTTATTCCCATTGTCGCTCCAATTGCTTCATTTGTACTAACTGCCCAAACTAATGACCCAAGGGAACTCTAGTGCATGTACAATGCCTTTAAGTTTGCTCCTACCAGCAACCACTCTGACATTAACTTCATTTAATTTTTGTGCTGAAAGTAGCAAGAGCGCACAAAGTAACACATAGTTGTATCAATAGATGGCGCGTAGTCTCTGTTATTTCCATGACATGTAGAACATCTTCCAGATGACATATCCCTCTCTATCATAGCCAGATCTCAGATTAGTTGACGTGAAAGCATAGTATGATCTTCTGTAAACAGGTGACGCAAAGCACTGTTATTTAAGTAACTGCTAGTATCAGATGAGCCCTTATCACAGTAACTGCTACTTCTCAATAACCAGTTATTTCTATCAGTTATGTTATTTTCTTGTCACCTCTAATGTACACCATTACGCCAGGAGATACTGATTTACTGAATACTGGGGAAAACATCTGCAGTAAAATTCATTTTTACAGCCTTATATACACTCCTGGAAATGGAAAAAAGAACACATTGACACCAATGTGTCAGACCAACCACACTTGCTCCGGACACACACCAACATCGTGCATATTGCCTCCAGTAGTGTCGCGACAGACGTGAATGGAGGGACGAATGGAGACGTGTTGTCTTCAGCGATGAGAGTCGCTTCTGCCTTGGTGCCAATGATGGTCGTATGCACGTTTGGCGCCGTGCAGGTGAGTGCCACAATCAGGACTGCATACGACCGAGGCACACAGGGCCAACACCCTGCATCATGGTGTGGGGAGCGATCTCTTACACTGGTTGTACACCCCTGGTGATTGTCGAGGGGACACTGAATAGTGCACGGTACATCCAAACCGTCATCGAACCCATCGATCTACCATTCCTAGACCGGCAAGGGAACTTGCTGTTCCAACAGGACAAAGCACGTCCGCATGTATCCCGTGCCACCCAATGTGCTCTAGAAGGTGTAAGTCAACTACCCTGGCCAGCAAGATCTCCGGATCTGTCCCCCATTGAGCATGTTTGGGACTGGATGAAGTGTCGTCTCACGTGGTTACATGTCCAGCACGAACGCTGGTCCAACTGAGGCGCCAGGTGGAAATGGAATGGCAAGCCGTTCCACAGGACTACATCCAGCATCTCTACGATTGTCTCCATGGGAGAATAGCAGCCTGCATTGCTGCGAAAGGTGGATATACTCTGTACTAGTGCCGACATTGTGCATGCTCTGTTGCCTGTGTCTATGTGCCTGTGGTTCTGTCAGTGTGATCATGTGATGTACCTGACCCCAGGAATGTGTCAATAAAGTTTCCCCTTCCTGGGACAATGAATTCACGGTGTTTTTATTTCAATTTCCAGGAGTGTATATATCAAGATAGACGACAAACAATGTCATATAGTGATTAGCCATATCAAGCGAGAACAAATTCCCTCTCGGTCATACCACTACACTTCATAACTGTATCAAGAAGAAGATTCCGTAACCTAAACGGCAGCAGATGTCCAGGGCTGTTAAAATGACAATTTTTGCTGGACCCAGGTTGTATAATCTGAGTTGACAAGTAGCATAAATAATAGTTGAAGGAGACCAAAAGAGTGTTACAATACAGTACAAACATGGACAAAGACAACAGTATGGAGATAGCTACACATTGTATGAAAGTCTCATTCACAGTGATTATTAATTTTATAAAAATCATTCATGCACTTGCAGCTTGTTTGATATTTCACTGTACACACATGGACCAAAAATTCACACAATTCAGAGCAATGATCAGTTAATGATTTCAGATTTCTAAAGTCAAGGCTATGTTTTTTACTTGTGGTGGTAGGCTGCTCTGTATCTTGGTTAAATGGTGCCATTGTTCATTGTTTGGACATGGAGTTTCCTATCTAATACAAAGTGTGTTGAAATGATGATAATGTAATAATAATCCTTTGAGTTATTTTCTCTTTGTCTTTTTTATGTGTTTTTTCTGTGTTTCTTCGCTCTGTTTGTATTTTGTCTTCATTGTTGTCCCGTGGTTGTAATTGTAAATTGTGTGAAGTAACGAGTTGAAATTACTTATCCTAAATAACTGTTATTTTCTTAGCAACTGGTCATGGACCCAGGTGCCAGGTGTTGCAGTACAACAAATAAAGGTGGAAAAAATTAATCCAGTACCTAATTTAGAGTCATGGCTCAAGAGGAGGAGGAATACAAGGTACTGTTGTTTAATGGGAAGAACTTTAGCAACTGAAAATTTAGGACTGAAATACTTCTATGTGAGCTGGAAGTGAGTTTTGTGTGAAAGAGATACATGGACATGGCTGAGACAGCTGTATAGTGTGCATGGAAGCAAACTCTTCTGGGAGAGCTTGGCAAAACCAATAAGAAGTGTAAGTCTCAAGTAATCCAAAGAATTTCACAAAGTTGCTTGGAGTAGGCCTACACCAAAAATGAGAAATACATTAATTCAAACATTTGAGCTGAAAGGTGTGGCTTTTATTAAGAACGACCTTTAAAGTTTAATGCAAATGACAATAACTCTTGAAATTAATTTTTTGGAGTTTCGTAAGTTAATGGGTAATTTGAAAGATCGGATGATAATATTGGAGGAACTGATATAGTATGCGGTTTCTTACAAACAATTCCACCAGAATCCGAAGTAGTTGTTACTGCTCTGAATACCTTCTCAAGTGAGGAATTGGAACCGAATTTCTTAAAGGGTAGATTACTAGACAAAGAAGCAAAACTTAATAATTCTAAAGGTAACAACTGGACAGTAAATGAATTGCCATCGTCGACAGCATCTGACAGCAAGGTAAAAGGATGTATTCAGAGACAACCAAGTCTCAAGCTATGTATGATGCAGCCAAAGCTTTGTCTAAAAATAAGATTTTAGTTGATATTGTGGATGCTAGGAGTTGTCATTTTTTACTTTGTAATTCACTGTTGCTATATGAGTTCACATATTGTCATTTTGTTATATAGAGATAATGAGTGGAGGTTTGGACACTAGAAAATGGAGTGCCTAGTGGAGAAATCTAAATATTTCTGATGTATTCTTCTATTACAGTTCAATAGGAATGACAGCTACGGAGGCAGTCAGAAACATTCACGCCACATGTGGGAGGGGGATAATTCCATGAGACAGATCATGGCAAGAATGCGGTTTTCTCGTTTTAAGAAGGATCATTTTGACATAAGTGATTCAGCACATTCAGGAAGACAGTCGAAGTTTCATAAAGATTGTTTAAACACATTAACCCACAATAATCAATGTCAGCAAACTCGAGAACTGGCAAATGTTATTAACTGTGATCATTCTACCATTGTGCGACATTTGCATGCAATGGAGAAGGTTGAAAAAAGGTACCACATGCTCTAAGCCGAAAACACATAAATCAGCAGGTGAATGTATGTGCTTTTCTCATTTTTCGTGATCAATTTGCTTGAAAGCAACGTTGACCATTCCTAACTTGTATCGTTATAGCCTTATAGGTGACAAGAAATGGTGTCTTTATCCTAAGAACATAAGGAAAAGAAAAGAATGGTTGCCCCCAAACAAAGCAGCAACTCCCCATATAAAAGCCTGCATGCATCCATAATATTATGCATCTAGTTGAACAGTGATGGTGTGGTGTAGTACAGATTGCTTCCCTGAGATGTAACCATCACTGATGATATTTATTTTCAGTAACTGAGACATCTTGTGGACGCAATTCGAGGACAACGACCAGGCAGACTGCGAAAAGTGATCCTACTCCACGATAACGCCCGCGCCAATTTTGCTAGACTGACCAAAAACTTTATACTAGAGTTGGGTTGGGAGGTCATTCTGCACTCACCTTGTTCAACTGATCTTGCACCCTCAGTTTTTCCTGCTCCCTATCGAACAAACTTCAAGCTAAGCTTTGCCGGATGCAAAAGGTTCTCCTACCATGGCTCGGCGAGTTCTTCACCTCAAAACCACTCGATGTCTACAGTCATGGAATCAAAAAGTTATCTCAGCATTGATAGACTGTTGTAAATAGTGAAGGAGAATAATTATGGATGAGTAGGATGTGTATGTGTATCTGTTGTGTTTATCAAACGTACAGAGAAATGCAACAAACTTATGTATCAACCCAATATATGTGTTACAGACGTGGGAAACAATGCCATTATTGGGGAAAAATACAATGTTAGATTGCCAAAAATGCATAGAAGTATAGTTCTGCAAATTTAGCTATATCTCTCCAAAAAATAAACAGAAATGAAAATAATTTTTCTTTCTCAGCTGTTACTGGAAGTTTTCCAGGTGGCAAAGTGGATTGGTTTCTGGATTTGAGGGTAACAGGATATTTAGTTAATTAATCTGTTCTTTGATGGATGTGAATGAACTGGTGAATCAAATATGAATAAAGGTTGGAGAAATTTATGTTGAAAGCATAGTTTGTGGACTGGAATTTCAAATTAAAACTAAAAGGTGCTCTTCTAGTGTCAGGTTCACTAAATAATTGATTGTCAGTGCATAAACTATAAATGGCTGGCTGATGCTTGTTTTTAAAAATTCAGCGGGTTCAATTCAAAAGGGTGATAGCTATAGCTGCTGCTCACAGAAATGATTCAATCGTGTATACACACACACTAACAAGGGGAGTTCGGGGGTTGGGAAATGAAGTTAAGAGTGGGATGGCATGTGTTGGCAGCACTACCCCATAGAGTTACAATGCCCCAGCCATACGGCCAGATGGCTAGCCATTAACGAGAAAAACACTCCGAAACCTACAGTCCTACAGTATATAATACCCATGTGTCCGCTCACTGAACTGTATGGCATGGTGGTCGATACAATATTGGTAACAATTCTTGCTTCGTATTTCCAAAGTATGTATTTGCTGAAAATCAGGAGATTAAAAAGTGACAACGGTCATGAGTATATTTGCAAATTCAATTACGAAATGGAGTGGCAGAGCGACTAAATCATACTGTCATTGAAAAGGCTCATTGCACAATTCTTGGACGCGAAGTTTGAAAGTAATTTTCGTCAAAAGTTACTGGTAGATACTTTTATCATTAACCGTAGTTATACTTCAGTTTTAGATGCACAAATTCTAGAAACGCTATCGGCTGGAAGAAAGCCAAATTTGAACAAATATGACTTTGGGTGTGTTGCATAGTGGCACATTCCAAGGAAAGTATTGAAAAGGAACTAGCCCATTAAAATGTTTCGTGACTGGAAACTGTCTAATTAGCCACAGAATATAGTGCACCAAGCAACACAAAGTTGTATTTGGGAGAGATGTAATTTTTGAAAAAGATAAGTTTCTATTTGAAGGTGAAAGCAATGATGATTGGATCTTGAAGAAGACCATTCAAGTGAACAATGTAATTCAGAACATTCTTCAGTTTCCTCAAAGTTAGTTCTGTTTTGAAGTCCTTGATTTTGTGCAAACTGTTGAAGGGAACTCAAGGCCCACAATGTCAGAAGAAGTGGAAGCCAGCAGAAACTTTGCGGAAAAGCAATAGAATAACAAGAAAATTATGTTTTTCAAGGTTTATGCAGTGTTTCCCTTGAATGCAAAAACATTCGTGGGAAAACTTACCTCAGAAGTCTGAAGACGTTCAGGTTAGGCATCATGAAGAAGAAGTAGAAGAAGAATGGAAAAAAAGCAATAAAGGAAAAACTGGGCTCTCAGTCATCTAATGGAACTTTGACTTATGCACCACTTACAGCAAATAAAAGTATCACTGACAGTAAGAGGATGTTCAAAGTAAAAATAGACATGTCTGGAAATATTGAAAGAGATATGACTATACTCCACTTGCTCAATTCACAACACTAAGAATGCTCCTTAGTGTGGTGAAGGAACATAATTCATTTATGGAACAAACAGATGTACAAAATTGATTCCTGCATTGAGACCTGGTGTAAAGATTAAGAAAAGTCTTGTATGCAAACTAAAAAAAAACTTTTGACAGTTTTATGAAGGAAATGACAGCTATGACCAGACGAACTGCATCACTTAACTATTTTAGTAGACAGCAAAGTAAACCAACAGAATTAGAGTAGAAATTTTTGAAATGAATTCTTTGATATATTAAAGGGACACTTGATGTTGGTCTGTGTTACAAAAAAGGAAATTTTAAATGGTATTACTGCTATGTTGATTCTGACTGTGTTATGTTGTAGATCTTCTGTCTTCTTCACTTTCTTATAGTTTTTTGTTTGAAAAACTGTTTCTTGTGACAAGGAGACAGATGAGTTTCACTAGGAAATAGAAGCAGAATATCCAGCTTCGGCGACAGCTATGACAGACACCCCATGGCTTAAGCATCTTCTTGAAGAATCTGTCAATTATGGAAATGGGAACATAGATGACTGAAGCATGTGGATGTGAAATCCGTTCTACACAAGAGCTGTACAACAAAGGCCATCTGAATGTTCAATACATTAGCTCCGAGGAACAAATGGCACATATTTTACCAAAATTAGCTAAGAGTGCACGTTTCAATAGACTGTGTCAAAAGCTGGGGATAGTGAATTTTATGGGCAATTTAGGAAATTATTAAATTGATTGGGGGGGGGGGGGGGTGGGGGGTGTTGAAGTAATGACAATTTGATAATTATACTTTTCTAACTTCCAGAATTCTGGAAGGCATTGTAATGCCTAAAGAATTTCGGAGTAAATTCTAGAGACCCTCATATTTCCACCGTCTTGAACACGTATTATTTTAGAGATGAGTAGAACTGTGTCTACTGCACCACAGTTATGTGTGTGCAGGACGGACGTGTATGGGACGGATGATCGGCGTGGGCAGGTAGTCACCTGGAGTTACACGTCCAGCTCAAGGAATAAACGCGCCGTACTCCGTGCGACGTGAAACATTACTGTGTGAACATTTGAATGTTGTTGAAAGAAGAGAAGGGACAATTACGAATGTAAGAGAAAGAATCAATAAGTAAGGTCCAGACAGTTGTCTTGTTAAACTTTGTGAGATTTGTAGACTGTATTTATGGAAAAATGAATGTGATAGTATTCATTCAAGTAAAACATTTTTTGTAAGCTTGCAACCTTCCGGTCTGTTAGAAACTGTTGTGTGTGATGAAAATACAGTGAGATTGAGTTTTAAAATAACTCCGTACACTCAATAATGTTTTAAAGTATAAAAAATTTCCTCCATGTAGCATCCTATATTCAGAGAAGAAGTCGTGCAGGACATCACAGGTGGCTGTCCTGAAAAGATGATCAGCGAAGCAACTCCAAGTAAGTTTGATAGCCAAGAGGGAGTGTGAGTCTTGCACACCAGTACCACACTGACACCCTTAATCACCGGAAACCACCAGAGCATGTCAGAAAAAACAGTATGGTTTACCAAATTATGCAATAAATTGCAGAGAACTGTCAAAGTAGAAATATTAATTTGTTTTACTTCATTACTATGCACCAATTAATGCAAAGTAATGTCGGAGGCAGCCACTTCCCGGTACATTGGAAATGTGAGATGGTCTATGGACAGCTGATTCTAAGTGAGAAATGACAACCATGGCAGACAAAGCCTTGAATTCAAATTTGTGTCCTAAGCTAACCACAACCCCATGATGTGAAATGCATCAGAGAGAATAGCAATCAACAATCAGTGCAGATTTAAAAATCGCACTTGCTTTGTTTATGGTGGTTAAAGCTAACCTCTATGAAGCAACTCGAGACGGACACACACACACATTAACAATTATTTCCACATTATAGGTGACACAGGCAGATTCCAGGAGAAAAAAGAATGACAGAAAGATAGATAGGGTAAATAAAACAAACAATAATATCAAAAATTACATGTAAACGAATTAATTGAATAAAAATAATAATCACATTCTTTTGATCGGATTTATAAATTGAAAAAAAAATTTCATTTGTCGTTTTTTGATCCCACAAACTTCTACGTCATGTTCATATGATAACCATTGCGCTAGGCCCCAACACAGGTACGTAGCTGGTGCATTAGTTTTTATACTTTTTCTATAGGTTTAATAAACATAACAGAGACTTCAGCGTACAATAATATATCATCCTTCAGTGCTTACAATGGACAGCAAACATTGGGGAAATTTTCGATTCTGCGAAATAGAAATGGCATGGTTTTCTGGTGAAGAATTCATTGAGTCATGTTCAGAACACTTTCTTAACCCGAAAGGGAAGTTCCATGAAAGTTATTTGATAGAGAGTGGAAAAGGCTCAAATCTGAGGCACAAGATCAGGTGAATAAGGTGGGTGTGACATGACTTCCCAACCCAACTTTTGCTAGACTGACAAAAAAATACTGTACGGAATGCAGGCAGGCTCTTTCATGGATCAGTATTGCTTCACGTGGACTTCCTGGTTGCTGTTCTTAGACTGTATATGCAAGACATCTTTTCTGTTGACAGAAAATGTCAGCAACGACGGTTACATCTTGCGGAAGCAATTCATAATATACCCCACCATCGTCGTCCCACTAGATGCATAACATTATCTTTTGTGAAAGCATGCTGATTTTTGTATGGGATGTTGCTCCTTTGTTTGGCCTCAACCAATCCTTTCTTTTCCTTATGTTAGAATACAGACACAATTTTTCATCACCAGGATAGTGCTGCACTAGTGTCAGTCTAGTCCAGGGAAAGGGAAATTTTTTCGAAATTCAATGAAGGCGCTGTTGGGGGATGAAATCTGGGGCCGCTGGCAGAGTCCCGTAATGGACGACAGCCAGCAGGCCAGGCAAGGTAAACATGGCATCTGCCGGCGCAGAGCTGTGACAGCGGTATTGCATGCATGATTTGTTTTGAGTGGAGCAACAACAAGGTAGGAAACTGCAGCGTTGCTCTTAGTTAGTGGATGTATGAGGTGGGGCACTAGGCCAGAGCCAGGAGTGGATATTTGTAAATGGCTGACCTGTAGGAATTTATCCCTACAATTGTTCCTGTCTCTCTCTGACACTATGTCAGAAGCAAGGGAGAAACCAATATAAATAGATGGGCAAGTTTAGCTTGACAGGGTCTGCCAGGTCAGTGGAGCGTCGGGACAGACCTGTGCTGCTCTATGCTTATAGTGGCTAGTCTGGCAGCAATATTATAAGCATTCTGTATAAATTTGTACTTTGTTTCTATGTTGTTGCTCGGGCTATATTCTGCATAGGGGGACACAACGCCAGGGGAGGGTAGAATGGCATCCTTCCACTTGGAGATAGCATGGTCTGCCTGAAAAACGGCAGTGAGAGAGGTCTGCAGCAGGTCCAGGAGGGTCTCAGTTCCACTCTAGTGTAGTTGCCAAGTTTGCTTCCCACCTGGCATACTGGGTCCGGGCGAGGCGTACCCTGAGGGTAGCAGAGCAGCACTACGACAGCGCCAGAGATGGCAGTGTGTGTTGCCATCCGGCAAGCACCATTAGCGGAAAATTTCAGCACAGAATCCAGGTGCGCGTGGATTTGAGTCAGGTCACTAGTTGGGAGCAGCGGTGGCCTGAGGGCCACGGGTGACCAGTACATCCACCTTCATCCCTTGGTCAGACAGAGCAGGCCTCATGGGGCAGAGAAAGTCACAAGGCGCTACGCATCGCTGGGTGGTGACCGGGAGAGCGGCGGCCAAGTTCCGTTGGCAGGCAGCCTTGATAACAACAGCAGTGGCATCGGCATACCAGGAGTCTGCTGACCCGGCTGGACTTGCAGGACATCGGGTGGGCAGCACGCTGACACTACGCTTCACCATCAAATACTGTAAATTAGCTGAATAAAGCAATGTTACTGAATACCACTGTATCACTCTGCACTGCCTCTCAAAATTCTTGAACTTGCTCGCTCTCCTGACGAAATACGGTGTGGTCGGTCCCAGCTTCAGGTCTGCCATGTGGCGTCCCGGGTTTGACCCCTAACCCCACAACAATTGTAATGTTCAGTATTTCATGAGCCACTTGATGACGAGCAAATAGAGATAGATATGACCACCAAATGATTTTCGCTGTTTTCACTTCGGACATGCGGTACTCATACACCTCATTTTCTAACCTTTCTGTTGCATGCAAAATTTGCACGGTGGTGGAATGATCATGATCATCAATGACCCAGATCTTGAATACACTGGCATGTATCACTGTGGATTAATCTTTCCATGATCTTCAGGAAGGCCTTCGCATTTTTATGAACTTAGTGGGTCACTAATGTGAAAATGGTCCTCCTTTAAACGAGAAAACCATATTCTTGCTGTGCTCTGATGAATAGCATTGTCCCCACATATGGTGCAGATGTTTCTGGCTGCCTTCACTGCTGTCACCCCTCTACTGAACTCAAGAAGACAATGTTCAGATTATTCCATTTGGCACTCCACTTTCTAGTGTCCACAGCTCCACTCACTATCTCCAAATGGCAAAATGTAAACTGAGATAGCAACAGTGAACTACAAATTAAAATGGCAATTGATAAAGAAACCCGTAGCAACATGCGAAACGAAAATGCTATTAACTTGTGTGTGAACCTTATACGTGTCAAAGTGTATGAAAAAGCTGATAGTTATACATATGTTACATAATTGGGCATAAGGTGTTTGACACACAATAAATAAAGGTTTTGAGTTTGATAATTTAATGTTTTTTTCAATTGGGATTAACAAAAAGATAGATGTGTTCTCAGTGGAAAGTGAAAAGCTGCTGTATCACATATATACCTAGTATATGACAAAGTAGTTGAGAGGAAAAGTAACAAATTAAAGGAAACTTCTGTATTCTCAGTACTACTTCATGATTTCAAAATGAGTGGTGCACAACTCTATTGATAAGAACAAACTGGATAACAACATTTCCATGTTTAACAGCAAATGAGGTCTTAATGAACAGTCTGTAGTTAATCTTAAGTTTGTATCAGAGAAAGCACGTTATTAAATGTTAATATAACATAGAGGGAAGGTATGACTCAGTGAAAGGCACAGTAAGAGTGACAGAATGGAAAGTAGTAGGAAACCCATGTATCAAGTAAAACTTAAATATGCTATGTAGACACTTTTGACACAGAAAGAGATATAGTTTCAATTTTTAAGTTCAGTGAACCCCATTTTATGTATGGAAGTGAGGGGGACATAGACGGACCCATAGGAGGGATGGAGTTACCTGGGGTCAGGCGGATACATAGAGGAAATTACCTAAACTATTTTTGAATGGAGGTATAAAAGAAGGGACAATATCATCTCAAAAATAATATATGTACACAGTGTCTGTCCAAAAATTGAGTTGTAAATGTTGGTGCTACAAATATTTTAAGCTGCAATGTGATGTTGTGTCACAATAATTACATAGTCTCCAAAATAGTCAAAAGTAAAGAGACTTAGCTGGAAAATGACAACTCAACCTGTACAGAGACACCATTTAATATTTGTCACAAATCAGATTTGAAGTAACGTAGTGCAGTACAGAATCAAGCATCAGCATGTGACTCCCTATGGTAAAGAACAGTTAAACTATTTCCACCAAAACATGGTTATAAACTATGTCCTTACGAATTAATTACATACTATTACCCTTAACTGGAAATGTTATAAGTGTGATCAATCTTAACAAGAACTTGAAATGCATTTATTATCTCTCACGCCGAGGAATGACATTCGTAATTGTTAAAAACATATTTTAAGTAATCAGTAAGTGTGGGCCAACCAACCGTGTGTGCCCTTTGTCGTGTATGTATAGATTTGTGAAGAGTGGAGTTAACTCATTAAGATCAGCAAGGCACAGCAGTGCTTGTGCTTCCACCCTGCTGTGGAGGTCCACCTGTGGGTTGAAGTCATGGCTTGGCAGTGTCTTTGAACTCGTGGAGAAAATGGACACTGGCGACAATGATCCAGAAACTTTTCTGTCACAGCAAGATTGAATGACAGCTCCTGTTATGAGCCTGGCCACACCTACATACATATTCCACCAGAAGCTGTAGTGTGCGTGTACCCTGTACCACTACTAGTCATTCCCTTTCCTCTTCCACTCGCATAAGGAGTGAGGGAGAAATGAATATCTATATGCGTCTGTGTAAGCACCAGTATCTTATAGCTTATCTTTATAATTCATATGCAAAATGTATGCTGCTGGCAGTAGAATTATTCTGCAATCGGCTTTAGATGACAGTTCTCTAAATTTCTCTATACAGTGTTCCTCAAAAAGAATAATGCTTTCTCTCCAGGGATTCCCATACGAGTTCCCAAAGCATCTATGTACAACTTACATGTCATTTGAACATACCGTTAACACATCCTTCTCTCTCTCTCTCTCTCTCTCTCTCTCTCTCTCTCTCTCTGTCTCTCCCTCTCTCTCTCTCTCTCTCTCTCTCTCTCTCTCTCTCTCTCTCTCTCTCTCTCTCTCTCTCTCTCTCTCTCACACACACACACACACACACACACACACACACACACACACACACACACACACACACACACACACAACCATAAATGTTGTCTAAATCATTTTGTATCACAGCATCATCTGCAAACAACCGCAGATTATTCCCCGCCCTGCCTGCCAAATCATTATGTTTACAGAAAACACTTCCCTAGGGGCATTCCTGACAATACCGTTGTTTCCATTGAACACTTGTCTCATTAGAGGAATTTGTTAAGAGTGGTCACATTACTTTATCATGAGTCTGAGTAGATATGTGCTTTCTTACGGTCCTCAATCATCTGCAAACAGAAATAAAATTACATGGCCAGAAGTATTGGAACTGCACAGCAGGTCCACTGCATCAAGAAAGTACAAAGTGCAGCAGCAAATTTAAAGATCTATTCACAGCAAATGAGAGACAAGAGTGTTACTATGGAACGGTGGGTTTCCTACGGATTTCCATGAATACTACTACAGATTGTTGAATGGAGATGAGGATCGTGCGCTGCCTATACCAGACTTAACTACAGAGAGATGACAAACCAAAGATTCTGTGTGAGAGCTCCCACAGTTGTTTCTATAGGTATTTTGAAGCAATAAATTGCAACGGGCACCAGTATATTTGATTTACCTGTGGCACCAATCTGAAAAATCCAATAAATATTTCTCACTGTGGAACAATGAATGGTAAATGGTTATCAATCTCATACCCTAATATTTGTGTTTTGGAACAGATGAGACAGTATGCCATGCACTTGTGACCACCCACTTTCTGGGAGAGCACTGTGAAAGCATCATTAAGAATGGGAGGTTAATCCCTAGTATACCTTTCTGTTTACATCATTAGGCCTTCACAGTTTTCCTGTCGATGGCATGGAATAGACTGCAAGTTCCTCTTTTTCAGTTTGCAAAAGCCACAAGATTTTACATACCACTTAAAATTTGGAAAATGGTGCCTTAACATGATAAAGAGTCACTCCCTAAACGAATGTGATAATTAGCGTACCCTAAATATGAGTGTAAATTTATTTTCCACAACAGGGCTTATTTATTGCGTCCGAGTGTTACTTAGGAGTAACAATTGTTTCTACACAATCAGAACAAGATTATGAAATTTTTAGATATGTTTTTCAGATTTACTTGCCCCTTAAGGTTTTAGGGAGAAATCAAGCTTCCAACAGCTTCTCTGTTATTGACAGGACCTGCCTGTTGAACCGCACGCTGTCATCCTCTGTATGTAAAAAACTGTCACAGTGTTACTGGCAGAGCTAACTCTCTTAACTGAGTATGGAAGAAGCTCCCAAATGCTCAAGCTATCTGTGCACCCTCATGTGGGAATAGGAGAAAATTATCCCATAATGCTGTCACAAAAGAAATTTTGATTATTGGAAAATTCTGTTCTAATGTAGTGTATAACCACTCAAATACAACCATTTCAGTGTTGTGTATTTGATAACAGCACTTGCCACCATTATCTTTCTTCACAATTCCAAATTTTATGGACAACAACGTTGCAAGAGTTTGTTTTACATCTTGAGGTTGCTTCCTGACTACCACATCAAATTAATAAACACTGCCAGAGGTGAAATAAGTTATATGTGAGATATCCTTAGGGAGATGAATTAAAATACCTATACATGTCAAACATATTTTTATTTCTTTCTGGATGAAGGCATAGCCGCTTACACTATAATTCAACAACATTGTTAACATCCACTTTCCGCAGCAGGCAATAAAGATATAAAAATAGATGATGTATATAAATCAAGAATTTGCTTTTATAAGAGATCAGTAACAAAATAATGGTAAGTGGCCATAAAAGTGTAAATCAGCATCAACTTATTACAATGACTTACAAAACACTGCGAGTGACAGTAGGGGATAACTTTAATAATGTATTTCACGATAGTTAGTAATATTCTTTAATGTTCAGAACATACTAACAGTGAAACATCATACTAAACTTAAATAACATATTAAACACAAACAACTTTTTTTTTACAATTATAGCTTTGAAAACTAAATTACAAACAAGTGTTAGGCAATGCTATACATAAATTCGAGGTAAAAAAGGCTATAGTGACAAGGATTCAGATGAGGCATTAAAGAAATGATACACTGGTGTACTTAACATCGAAATTAATACAGAATTCCATCAAATGAACAATTCAATCATATCATTTAATTTTACTTTATTGTTGCAGCAACATATGTGCACACCAAAAATTGATTGAATAAAGCAGAAATTTGTATTAAGCAGTCTTGCTTCAGGTGGTAATGCAGTCATCATTGCACTGATTAACAATCAACTCATCTAACACAATAAATAAATAATTACAAATTTACTGTCCAGTGAATAGACTATTATAATTGTTGTTCATGTCATCGACATTGTTATCATTGCCATTAATACTGTTCACTCTGCTGTGTGTTATTTATATAATGTTATAACTTAACTGGGTCAAAGAGCACTTCGTGACACATTCAATGCTGTAGAATTAAATACTCTGAAACCCTTCATGGATGTTCTCAAAAAGAAGTACATGCCACATATGCACAGCCTTAATTGCCACTACTTTAGAGGCAGTCTTGGATAAGGTAGTGGTAAGCTGTCAAGTTACAGTTCACAGTGCCGCAAACGTATGTTGGCTACCCATGTCTTGTGCTGCATAAGAAGGGCTTTGATGCACATACAGATTCATATCCATATAAAATTTGAGAACTGTTGTTCATGGGTGGAGTGAGGATGGGTCTGTGTAGGACCGATTTTCTCTTGGAAAGGAAACTGTAGCCTCTTCACAAGTGTCATGTTACCCACTGCACCTGCAGACGGAGGTACAAAGAACAGGGTGTGGTAGATAGCATGATAGCAGTACAGATTGATCCAGGAGTCTAAGAAATATGGAATGTCCAATACAGCTATGAACAGAGTGTAATCCTGGTGGCTGCACACCTATCAAGAGAAATTCTTGCACCCCAGAGATAGTCATCCACTCAAGAATGTTTTCATCTCCACGCCAGTCCCATTGTAGCACTAGTCCCATCGTCAAATCAGCCCCATCGTAGCACTAGTTATGCTGTTACATCCAGAAACATCATAGAAATGACGTTTCTGATTATCACAGAATGTCATTAGCTCTGATAGTATTGTTAACATGCGAATACAGAGCTCATTTGTTTTACACAAAAGTAGTATTTTTTGACTTGTCCCATATGATGCATACAAATATAAAGTAACCAAGCAAAACTGAAGCTAACACAGCTAACATTTACAGCATTAAGTACCAGGTACCAGCAAGGCATCTTTACACTCAAAAATGCCTGCAGAAATCAGTGTACAGTAAGAAAGGAAAGAATGTCTTTAAGCATTAATCTGATTGTTACTAAGTTTACATTTAATTTTTGAATATTTTAAGATAATTGTGCATAAACTATTTTAATTATTATCATAAATTATAACTGTCTGTTGGGAATTCTGTTGACCCAAACTTAAGTTTCCTAGCGAACAATAAACATTTACATACATAATGTATAAACAGGTTACTATATAACATGAATAAAAGTACTTACGTAACTAGAAACATTCTAGATTAAGGAATAATCATTATGTCAACATGACAAATTACTATCAAACAGTTACAACTTTTACAAGCAGCGCAACGGCAGATTTCTGTAGTGATGTTTGCTACATACAGAATGTAAACATCAAAGGTAATTATAAGTCTAAGGTAGAAGATCAATTTTCAACATTTGTTAAATACAACTTCAGTTATAGCTGAGCAGTCTAAATCTGCACATAGTGCAAACTTCACATCATCCCCTGTAAGTCATTCATTTTACATTATTGTTTGCACAACATACTAATATGTAGCATCTCTGTCCCAAATAATCCCACCACAAACCTCATAGTTTGGGCAATTACATAATATCAGACTGAATAACAATATTTTTGGCTTATACAGAACAAAGCAGTTATCTCACAAACAGCAGTATTCACATGATCTGAGTAAATGTTAGTTTTGTCCGACTCATGTTTCAAGATAAACAAAACAGCAGCCAGTATTTTCTACAAAGGAATAAAACTGCACCATAAATTTTTTGAATGAATTAATACCCTGATATTAAAAAAAATGAAGCATACCTCTCAAATAGTTAATACTAAAAAGTCCATGATTATTTATGTAACATCAAGCAGGCATTGAAAAAATTATTATTATTTAATTAGAAATAATGTGAAATTCTGCACGCAGTGTCTGTGATGTATAATTTCCATACTTAATACAATTTTGTCATCTTAACATTGTTGTGAGCTAATGACTCTGCTTTTTAAAATGGGCTAAAGAGACAACACAAAGAATGCAAGGGGATGCTAAAAGTATTGTCAAGGTACTTAAGACAGCTGAAAGGCAGTGCCCAAACTACAAATATTCGCTCACCCAGTGTGTAGTTATGCGACACAAACTGTATTTTTTTTTACGTAAATTGTAAAATTGTTTGGCAATATGTATAAAAAATTGTACAAAACACTTCAAAATTAACAGCAGATCATCATCATCTACAACTGTAAAAGATGTTATTGCTGTATGTATGGATAAGTTAATTAAAAAACTCTTTCCTCTTTCAATTAACATGACATATGTAATATTTCATAAACATTGTATGGTTGAATAAAGTAACTTACTAATATTTTCTGCACAATTACGACTTTAATCCCATAGATGCACACTAAATGCTGCAACATAACATAGTACATAAAACCAAAAGCATTGGGCTGGGTCTCTAAAAACTGAGGAGTACACAGTACTGATTGTAACAATTGCATCAGGTTTTATCTTGGCCTGACTAGCAGCAACTTCAAGATATCATAAATACAAGGATGCTTTTAGACTAAAAACATTTAAGTAAATCTGCAACTGCCACTCACATGCCTCAATATAGATTCAGCATTTCAAACACTAAAGGTAATCTACAAACAAAATATACAACTAACTTATGGAGGAAAATGGGCATCTTAAAATAACTAGAAATATGCATTCACACCTTCAATTCACCTCAGCAAATTCTAAATGAGCAACTACAGCTGGCTAACAAACAATCCTGAAAATGTTCATTGCACTTTTCACACAAATTAAACATGATTGGTCTGTGTTAGGACTCTGAACAAGGGTATCCTTATTCCACTAGCTGCCAAACTTAACATCAATTGAAGAATATTGTCAGGGACCAAAATCAAAACACATGCCATTGCTTCTTGAGAGTAGCCTGATAAATCTTCTTGTTAATTTCTCCTATGACATGCTACAATTAGAGTTCCTCACCTGTAAGAAGTGCACTTTTCTGGACAAAGCATTTTTCTGTTATTTAGATTTGCATCGTCCACACATTCTTTACTTAACATACAGTAGATGAGATGTTTCCTTGTTGAGAAATGAGTGATATCTTTGGTCAGTGGATAGACTTTTCACTGTAAGCAAAATCATTACATGTGAAGTACTTGTCAAAGGCTGCAACTGATGAAAAATACTGTGAAGTGTGTGCACAACACAGTGGATTGTTTAGAAGAAGTGCATTGTCTATCATTCTTAACTCTTCGTGTGTCATGCTGAAAATGCTTAAGGACCAAAGAAAGCCTAGATGATACCGACAAAACAAATCGAGGGTATGTAAGTATTTCATTTTATATTTTATCAAATACATGTATATTAGCACATTGTTGCAATTACTTAAAAAAAGTAAGTAAATAAAATAAAAACCTGTAGACAGCCATAACAGCTTGAGACTGGTAATGGCATTTAAATTAATACTCTTAGAAGTACTCATGGTTGGTTGCATTCTTAATCAACATTTGTTCACAGCTGTTGAGTTCAGAAAGATCCAGAATGGATAAAAGACCATTAAAATTATGTGCTAAGCTGACAACAGCCAATGATCCAACATTACATATTTATAAAAGCATTTCAACCCTCAGAGAAATTTTGAAGTGAAATTATCTATAAAACATGATAAACTGAACTGTACATTTAACTATGTGGGCCCGAATAGTATGGAAACAAATGTGTACCCAGTAACTCAGATCCATAAGGGAATGCATCACATATCCTGTGACTATCTACATACTGCAAATAATAATGGTGTACAGGCATTTTTCCGTGTTATAAAAAGTTTTTACATCTATTTATCATGTTTTATGTTATTTAATTACAGGAGAATTGAAAATAACTCTGTGGGCAGCTACTGACAGGTTATGTATAAAGAGTTGCATGCTGAACTGATTACAAAAAATGCAATATTAAATACTTTTTATTGTATGCAGGCCTGCAAGGTACTGCAAGTGCTTGATGTGGATCAACTCAGTTTCATATAAGCATCATTTCATTAAACTGGAAGACAAAAACATCGGGACAGTGGAAGTTTTATAAAACTAAACAAAACAAACCGGGACCAGAAATGAGAAAAATCAGTAAAAAGTAGTAAATGGTATTATGATGATGAAACTTTCCAAAATCTTACTAATGTTAACAGTTTAATTCCATTACCCACAGACATTCTTGAATTCATTCACAAATTACTGTAACTATTGTCACTGATAAGCTTATTAAGCAAACAACTTCATTGACATGAATGTTCATAAATATCCTGAAGCTTGTTAGCAAGAAAAACAGATATAAAAGACTGAAGGTGACACTGTCAAAAGGGTGCAACAGTAAAGAACTGACTTATTTGTAACTACAGATTCTTTAATTTTTTGTATTTTCATTAAAAACTCCACTAGCTTGTTCCCCTATCCAGGCGTTTTGCTATTTCATACTTCAAATATCTTTATCTGTGCTTACAAACATATCAATTCTTTACGATTGCATCGTTTTGACAACTTCACTTTCAGTTCTTTATATCCATTTTTCCCATGGATAATAAGCTTCAGGGCTACTCAAAATTCATGCAGGTTCAAGATCCGTGCCAACATAGTTGAGGGCAAAAACTAGTGGATATTAAGAGAAGAATTGGGATGCCCAAGCCTCCAGAAATAAGAGTAAATTATTTACAGACAGACACCTTAGTATACAAAGAAGGACAGTGACTTGGATCATTTTAATTATAGTTGCCAGGAATGGACTTTGTAGAAACAGGAAAAAAATATACAGAAGCATTAGGAATGTGAAGTTGCAGAAAATCTGCTACAACATCCTGGGCCGGAAGAAGATAATTTTCCCATTTGGTTGCAGTTGCTGCTCACTGTTAACCCATTGTGATACAGATTTTCTGGACACACAACTTGGTGTTTTTTCAGGCTTTTCACTTTAAATATGTTTTTAGTGACACTTTTACATTTAATTACGTCTCTAATAGTTTTACGTCTCTATATCATGCTAATTTTCTTTCAGCCCAAGATGTTCATAAACACTGCCCAGCTAAGAAATTGAAATTCACAGAAAGAAAAGAAATGCCATGGGTTCAGATGGTATGTGATGTTACTTTAGTGATTACAAAATTGAGTCAGATTTACAAAGAACTTGGCAGTATGAGCTCACTTATCAATATGACATGCACCCAATTGCCCTTCTTGCATACACTTGTTTGTTTGGGAGGGTGTCATAAGGCCACTAGATTCCTTCCTCAGGCAAGCTGGCCTCAAACAGTTGTAATGGTCCACAATATTCTGGATACTGACACTGGGGCAGAGTTTTTGTCCAAGCTCGTGCCACATATGCTCTGCAGGGAACATATCTAAGGATATTGCTGACTATGGGAGCAGCTAATAACATGCATACAATTGATACATACACATGCCACTGTGTGGATGAGCACTGTTGTGTTGGAAATAACATCAGAATACTGTCATACAAGATGTAACACGAGGATTATCGACATCTGAAAGGTTGTTGTTCCGTCACAGTTCCCTCAATCACTATCAACTGCAACCTACAGTCATAACCATTTTCTGGCCATACTGTGCCTTTCCAAAACACTGGAAGAATGGAATGTCCCCAAAGCTTCCGCCACACGTGCTGACAGTGGTCATCGGGGATAGTGCAGAACCGTGATTCAACACTCAACTCTCAACTGCTTCAATCCTGTATATGAACATGAGGACTTAGAGCACAGCAGAAAGGCATTTTGAAGTACATTACTTGACACACATTTCCTCAGACAGGTCGTATAATAATTTAAGTTAAATAGTGAAAACAGTTGGAGACTGTGGCTGAAATTCATGACATTCTAGTTCAATCCCAAGGAAACATGTACGCCAGGATAGTGCTGTTTCCTCTAAATACACGAGCTACAACAAAAAACTTTGTCGATGACTAATATTCAGTGTTTTATCAAGAATGAAAACACATGTTACGTGAAGGATAGACAATACTGCGAAGCTACTCACACCACGAGCTTTAACCCACCTCCTACTCCTCCTTTCACCAGGTACACTTCAGGAGACAAACACACATTTACACAACATAGGCTTTCACAGCGACTGTTCACATTAGTCAAAACTTCTGGACTGGCTTGTGGGAGGACGGCACGGTTGATGAATAAAATTATTTCTGACATTTCATCTCCAACTGAGGTAGACATCTTAGGATTGGTTGGTTTGTGGGGGTTAAAGAGACTAGACTGCTATGGTCATCGGTCCCTTTTTCTAATACTAAAAACACCCACAGAGAATAAGAACAATCAACAAATGAGAGGACAGATGACACAGAACGAGAGAAACTGAGACAAAGACCAGACAAGACGAACTAAAATCGCACGGAGTGTGACGGTGGGTGGCCGACCATAGAAACAGAAAAAGAAAAGCCAACCACCGAGAAACACATTAAAAAAAGCAGACTAAAATCGTAGCCCATAGGCCACAATCAACACAAAAACACACACATTTACATTAAGCGATAAAATCCCCCTGCCCGAATAAAACGCAAAACTAAGTCCGCTATGGAACAGTCATCAGTTAAAAGCGCAGAGAGCATTTCAGCCAGCGCAAAAGTCTGCCTGAGCACAGTTAAAAGGGCGCACTCCAACAGAATATGGACCACTGTCAAGGACGCCCAACAACAACAAAGAGGTGGATCCTCGCGACACAGGAAATAACTGTGCATCAGTCAGGTGTGGCCAATGCGGAGACAGCAAAGGATGACTGAGTCCCTGCGGTGGATCACATGGATGACCACCACATAGTCATCGTCTCCTTGTTATGACGGAGATTGTTTGGCATGGGCAGGTTGCGCCAATCACTGTCCCATAAATCTAAAACTTTGTGGCGTAATAGTGCCCGCAAATCAGTCGCCGGGAGGCTAATCTCCAGAGATGCTTTACTGGTGGTCTCTTTCGCCAGGCAGTCAACAGTTTCATTGCAAGGTATCCCAAAATGGCCTGGGTTCCAAACAAAGACAACAGATCTGCCGCAACGGGCAAGATTATGCAGGGACAACTGGATAGGAATCACCAGACGAGAACGAGGGAAACACAGGTCGAGAGCTGGTAATCCGCTGGGGTAATCACAACACATAATGAAGGACTCACCTGAGCAGGAGCGGAGATACTCTAGAGCTCGAAAGATGGTGACCACGTCAGCAGTGTAAAAGCTGAGCCAACCGGCAATGAAAGTTGTTCACAATGGTCCCCTAGAGTTAGGGCATAAAAGACACGACCAGCAACCATCGAACCGTCAGTGTTGACAATGCCAGAGCCGTGATACGTGGCAAAGATGGAATAACAGTGGTGGCGCAAGGCCTCCGGAGGGACTGAGCCCTTCGGGCACTGTGCCAATTACAGCCGAAGGCAAGGGCGAGGCACACACCACGGCAGCATACACTATGTGGTATGATTAGTACACAGACACAATCATTACATTTCATCCATTACCTGATGTGAATTATTTCTGAGGGAAGCTGCAGAAAGCTAATCCCTCAATTGAATCCTTTGTTTGGCATAATTAGTACAGAGACACAATCATTACATTTCTTTTATGGATTTTGTTTGTTGGTATGGTTACTCCAAAGCCTAAATCATTGCATTTCATCCATTACCCTATGTATGGTTACTACAATCATTACATTTCATCCATTACCTGATGTGACATATTTCTGAGGGAAGCTACAGAAAGCTCCTCCCTCATTTGGTTTGTTTGTTGGTATGGTTCCTACAAAATCAGAATCATGGCATTTCATCTATCACCCTATGTGAAATATTTCTGAGAAAAGCTACTGAAAGGTCCTCGCTCATTGGCGTTTGTTTGTAGGTATGGTTACTACAAAGCCAGAATCATCGCATTTCATCTATTACAATATGTTATGTATTTAAGAGAGAAGGTGCAGAAAGCTCCTCCCTCACTTTCATCTGATTGTTGGTATGATTAGTACACAAACACAATCTTTACATTTCATCCATTAAATGATGTGAAGTATCTCTGAGGGAAGCAGCAGAAAGCTCCTGCCTCACTTGCATCTGTTTGTTGGTATGATTAGTACGCATACACAAACATTGCATTTCATCCATTACCTTATGTGAACTACTTCTGAGGGAAGCTAATGGAAGCTCTTCCCTCATTTGCGTTTGATTGTTGGTATGGTTACTACAAAGATAGAATCATTGCATTTAATCTATTACCCTATGTGAAATATTTCTCAGAAAAGGTACAGAAAGCTCCTCCCTCATTTGTGTTTGTTTGTTGGTATGGTTACTACAAAGATAAAATAATCGCATTTCACCTATTGTACTATATGAAGTATTTCTGAGAGAAGCTGCAAAACCCTCCTCCCTCACTTGCATCTGTTTGTTGGAATGATTAGTACAAAGACACAATCCTTATATTTCATCCATTACCTGATGTGAATTATTTCTGACGGAAGCTACAGAAAGCTCCTCCCTCATTTGGTTTGTTTGTTGGTATGGTTCCTACAAAATCAGAATCGTGGCATTTCATCTATCACCCTATGTGAAATATTTCTGAGGTAAGCTACAGAAAGATCCTCCCTCATTTGCGTTTGTTTGTTGGTATGGTTACTACAAAGCCAGAATCATCGCATTTCATCTATTACAATATGTTATGTATTTCAGATAGAAGCTGCAGAAAGCTCTTCATTCACATACATCTGTTTGTTGGTATGATTAGTACGCATACACAAACATTGCATTTCATCCATTACCTTATGTGAACTACTTCTGAGGGAAGCTAATGGAAGCTCTTCCCTCATTTGCGTTTGATTGTTGGTATGGTTACTACAAAGATAGAATCATTGCATTTAATCTATTACCCTATGTGAAATATTTCTCAGAAAAGGTACAGAAAGCTCCTCCCTCATTTGTGTTTGTTTGTTGGTATGGTTACTACAAAGCACGAATAATTGCATTTCAGCTATTGTCCTATGTGAAGTATTTCCGAAAGAAGCTGCAAAAAGCTCCTCCCTCACTTGCATCTGTTTGTTGGTATGATTAGTACACAGACACAATCATTACATTTCATCCATTACCTGATGTGGAGTATTTCTGAGGGAAGATGTAGAAAGCTCCTCATTCACTTGCATCTGTTTGTTGGTATGGTCACTACAAGCCAGAAACATCGCATTTCGTCTATTACACAATGTGAAGAATTTCTGAGAGAAACTACAGAAAGCTCCTCCTTCATTTGTGTTTGTTTGTTTGTATGGTTACTACAAAGCCAGAATCATCGCATTTATTATACTACATATGTGATGTATTTCTGAGAGAATCTGCAGAAAGCTCCTCCCTCACTTGCATCTGTTTGTTGTTATGATTAGTAAACAGACACAATCATTACACTTCATCCATTACCTGATGTGAAGTATGTCTGATCGAAGCTACAGAAAGATCCTCCCTCATTTGCATAAGTTTGTTGGTATGGTTACTTCAAAGCCTGTATCATTGCATTTCATCAATTACACTATAAAACGTATTTCAGAGAGAAGCTTCAGAAAGCTCTTCCCTCACCTGCATCTGTTTGTTGGTATGGTTACTACAAAGCCAGATTCATTGCATTTCACCAATTACAATATGTGATGTATTTCAGAGAGAAGCTGCAGAAAGCTCCTCCCTCACTTGCACCTGTTTGTTGGTATGATTAGTACACAGACACAATCATTACATTTCATCCATTACCTGATGTGAATTATTTCTGAGGGAAGCTGCAGAAAGCTAATCCCTCAATTGAATCCCTTTGTTCGGTATGATTAGTACAGAGACACAATCATTACGTTTCCTTTATGGATTTTGTTTGTTGGTATGGTTACCCCAAAGCCTAAATCTTAGCATTTCATCCATTACCCTATGTATGGTTACTACAGTCATTACATTTCAACCATTATCTGATGTGAAATACTTCTGAGGTAAGTTACAGAAAGCTCCTCCCTCATTTGCGTTTGTTTGTTGGTATGGTTACTACAAAACCTGAATCATCGCATTTCATCTATCACCCTATGTGAAATATTTCTGAGAAAAGCTACAAAAAGCTCTTCCCTCACTTGCGTTTGTTTGTTGGTATGGTTACTTGAAAGCCAGAATCATCGCATTTCATCTATAGCCATATGTGTTGTATTTCAGAGAGAAAATGCAGAAAGCTCCTCCCTCACATTCTTCTGATTGATGATATGATTAGTAAACAAACCTTATATGAAGTATTTCTGAGAGAAGCTGCAGAAAGCTCCTCCCTCACATGCATCTGTTTGTTCTTATGATTGGTACACAGACACAATGATTGCATTTCATCCAATACCTGATATGAAGTATTTCTGAGGGAAGCTACAGAAAGCTTCTCCCACACTTGCGTTTGATTGTTGGTATGGTTACTACAAAGTCAGAATCATCACATTTCATCTATTACCCTATGTGAAATAGTTCTCAGAAAAACTACAGAAAGCTCCTCCCGCATTTGTGTTTGTTTGTTGTTATGGTTACTACAAAACCAGAATCATTGCATTTCATCCATTACCCAATGTGATGTATTTCAGAGAGAAACTGTAGAAATCTCCTCCCTCACTTGCATCTGTTTGTTGGTATGATTAGTACACAGACACAATCAATACATTTCATCCATTACCTGATGTGAAATATTTCTGAGGTAAGCTACAGAAAGCTCCTCCCTCATTTGCGTTTGTTTGTTGGTATGGTTACTACAAAGCCAGAATCATCGCATTTCATCTATTGCCCTATGTGAAGTATTTCTGAGTAGAGCTACAGAAAGCTCCTCCCTCATTTGCATTGTTTGTTGGTATGGGTACTACAAATTCAGAATCAATGTATTTCATCCATTGCCCTATGTGATGTATTTCAGAGTGAAGCTGCAGAAAGCAACTCCCTCAACTGCATCTGATTTTTTGTATGATTAGTACACAGACACAATCATTACATTTCATCCATTTCCTGATGTTAAGTATTTCTGTGGGAAGCTACAGAAAGCTCCTTCCTCATTTGCATTTGCTTGTTGGTATGGTTACTACAAAGTAATAATCATTGCATTTCACCCATTACCCTATGTGATGTGTTTCACAGAGAAGCTGCAGAAAGCTCTTCCCTCACCTGCATCAGTTTGTTGGTATGATTAGTACACAGACACGATTATTACATCTCATCCATTACCTGATGTGAAGTATTTCTGAGGGAAGCTACAGAAAGTTGCCCCATCATTTGCGTTTGTTTGTTAGTATTGTTACTACAATGCCAGAATAAACACACTTTATCTATTACCCTATGTGAAGTATTTCTGAGAATAGCTACAGAAAGCTTCTCCCTCATTTGCCTTAGTTTGTTGGGATGGTTATTACAAAGCCAAAATCATTGTATTTCATTATTTACCCTATGTGGTGTATTTCGGATAGAAGCTACGGAGAGCTCCTCCCTCACTTGCATCTGTTTATTGATATGATTGGTACACCATCACAGTCTTTATATTTAATCCATCACCTGATGTGAAGTATTTCTGAGGGAAGCTACTGAAAGCTCCTCCCTCATTGGCGTGCATTTGTTGGTAAGTTTACTACTAAGCCAGAATCATTGCATTTTACCTATTACCCAATGTGATGTATTACAGAGAGAAGCTGCAGAAAGTTCCTTCCTCATTTGCATCTGTTTGTGTGTATGATTGGTACATAGACACAATAATTTGATTTAATTTATTGCATGATGTGATGTATTTCTGAGGAAGGTACAGAAAGCTGCTCCCTCATTTGCATTTGTTAGTCGGTATGATTACTTCAAAGCCAATATCATTGCATTTCATCTATTACACTATGTAATGTATTTCAGAGAGTGGCTGCAGAAAGCTCCTCCCTCACTTGCATCTGTTTGTTTTTTGGTATGGTTACTACAAAGCTAGAATCATCGCATTTCATCTATTGCCCTATGTGAACTATTTCTGAGAATAGCTACAGGAAGCTCCTCCCTCATTTGCGTTAGTTTCTTGGTATGGTAATTACAAAGACAGAATCATTGAATTTCATTTTTTACCCTATGAGATGTATTTCAGAGAGAAGCTGCAGAAAGCTCCTCCCTCACATGCATTTGTTTGTTGGTATGATTAGTACACTGACACAATCATTGCATTTCATCCATTAGCTGATGTTGAGTTCTTCTGAGGGAAGCTACAGAAAGGTCCTCCCTCATTTAGGTTTGTTTGTTGGTAAGGTTACTACAAAACCAGAATCAACGCGTTTCATTTATTTCCCTATGTGATGTATTTCAGAGAGAAGCTGCTGAAAGCTCCTCCCTCACTTACATCTGTTTGTTGCTATGATTAGTACATAGACACAATCATTACATTTCATCCATTACCTGATGTGAATTATTTCTGACGGAAGCTACAAAAAGCTCCTCCCTTATTTGCGTTTGTTTGTTGGTATGGTTCTACAAAGCCGAACCGTCACATTTCATTTATTACCCAATGAGATGTATTTCATAGAGAAGCTACAGAAACGTAGTGCCTCATTTGCGTTTGTTTGTTGTTATGGTTACTACAAAGCCATAATCATCGCATTTCATCTATTACTCTATGTGAAGTATTTCTGAGAAAAGCTACAGAAAGCTCGCCCTCATTTTGGTTTGATTGTTGGTATGGTTACTACAAAGCCAGAGTAATTGCATTTCATCCATTACCCTTTGTGATTTATTTCAGACACAGGCTGCAGGAAGCTCTGCCCTCATTTGTGTTTGACTGTTGGTATGGTTACTATAAAGCCAGAATCATTGCATTTCATCCATTACCCTCTGAAATGTATTTCAGAGAAAAGGTACGGGAAACTCCTCCCTCACTTGCATCTGTTTGTTGGTATGATTAGTACACAGACACAAACATTACATTTCATCCATTACCTGATGTGAAGTATTTCTGAGGGATGCTACAGAAAGATCCTTCCTAATTTGCAATTGTTTGTTGGTATGGTTCTACCAAGCCAGAATCTTCGCATTTCATCTGTTACCATATGTGACGTATTTCAGAGAGAAGCTGCAGAAAGCTCCTCCTTCATTTGCGTTTCTTTGTTGGTATGGTTACTACAAAGCCAGAATCATTGCCTTTCATCCAGTACAATAGGTTATGAATTTCAAAGAGAAGCTGAATAAAGCTCCTCCCTCACTTGCATCTGTTTGTTGGTATGATTAGTACACAGACACAATCATTACATTTCCTCCATTACCTGATGTGAAGTAGTTCTGAGGGAAGCTACAGTAAGCTCTTCTCTCATTTGCATTGTTTGTTGCTATGGTTACTACAAAGCCAGAATCATTAAAATTACCCTACCCGAAGTATTTCAGAGAGAACCTGCGGAAAGCTCCTCAGTCACCTGCATCTGCTTTGTGGTATGATTAGTACACAGACACAATCATTACATTTCATCCATTGCCTAATGTGAAGTATTTAAGAGAGAAGCCACCAAAAGCTACTCCCCCATTTGTGTCACTTTGTTGGTATGGTTACTACAAAGCCAGAATCATTGAATTTCTTCCACTACACTATGTGAAGTATTTCTGAGAGAAGCTGCAGAACACTCCTCCGTCACTTGCATCTGTTTCTTGGTATGATTAATACACAGTCACAATCATTAGATTTCATCCATTACCTGATGTGAAATATTTCTGAGAGAATCTACAGAAAGCTCCTCCCTCATTTGCATTTGTTTGCTAATATGGTTACTTCAAAGCCAGAATAACCGCATTTTATCTAATACTCTATTTGAACTTATTCTGAGGGAAGCTGCAGATCGCTGTTCCATCACTTGCATCTGATTCTTGGTAAGATTAGTGCACAGACACATTCAATACATTTCATCCATTACCTAATGTGAATTATTTCTGTTGGTAGCTACAGAAAGCTCCTCCCTCATTTGTGTCTTTTGTTGGTATGGTTACTACAAAACCAGAATCATCCCATTTCATTTTTACCCTATGTGAAGTATTTCAGAGAGAAGCTGCAGAAAGCTCCTCCCTCACTTGCATATGTTTGTTGGTATGATTACTACACAGACACAATCATTACATTTCATCCATTACCTGATGTGAAGTATTTCTGAGGGAAAATACAGAAAGCTCCTCCCTCATTTGCGTTTCTTTTTTGGTATGGTTACTGCAAAGCCAGAATAATCGCATTTCATTCATTACCCTATGTGAAGTATTTCAGAGAGAAGCTGCAGGAAGCTCCTCCCTTACTTGCGTCTCTTTGTTGGTATGATTAGTACACAGACACAATCATTGCATTTCATCCATTACCCGATGTGAAGCATAAAAGAGAAGCTGCAGGAAGCTCCTCCCTCATAGGCATCTCTCTGATAGGGTTCCTACAAAGCCAGAATCATCGTACTTCATCCATAACCGATGTGAAACATTTCTGAGAGAAGCTACAGAAAGTTCCTCCCTCCTTTGCATCTCTTTCTTGGTATAGTTACTATGAAGCCAGAATCATTGCACTTCACCCTTTACCCTATAGGCAGTATTTCTGAGAGAAGCTGAAGAAAGCTTTTCACTCATTTGCATCTCTTTGTTGGTATGGTTACTACAAAGCCAGAATCATCGTGTGTCATCAATTTCCCTATGTGAAGTATTTCTGAGAGATGCTGTAGTAAGCTCCTCCCTCATAGGCATATCTTTGTTGGTAAGGTTATTACAAAGTCAGATTCATCGCATTTCGTCCATTACACTGTTGTTGTTGTGGTCTTCCGTCCTGAGACTGGTTTGATGCACCTCTCCCTGCTACTCTATCATGTGCAAGCTTCTTCATCTCCCAGTACCTACTGCAACCTACATCCTTCTGAGTCTGCTTGGTGTATTTATCTCTTGGCCTCTCTCTACGATTTTTACCCTCCACACTGGCCTCCAATACTAAATTGACGATCTCTTGATGCCTCAGAACATGTCCTACCAACCGATTCCTTCTTCTGGTCAAGTTGTGCCACAAACTTTTCTTCTCCCCAGACCTATTCAATATCTCCTCATTAGTTATATGATCTACATATCTAATCTTCAGCATTCTTCTTTAGCACCACATTTAGAAAGCTTGCATCCTCTTCTTGTTCAAACAAGTTATCGTCCATGTTTCACTTCCATACATGGCTACACTCCATACAAATACTTTCAGAAATGACTTCCTGTCACTCAAATCTATACTCAATGCTAACAAATTTATCTTCTTCAGAAATGCCTTCCTTACCATTGCCAGTCTACATATTATATCCTCTCTACTTTGACCATCATCAGTTATTTTGCTTCCAAATAGCAAAACTCCTTTACTACTTTAAGTGTCTCATTTCCTAATCTAATTCCCTCAGCATCACCCAAGTTAATTCGAGTACATTTCCTTATCCTCATTTTGCTTTTGTTGATGTTCATCTTATATACTCCTTTCAAGACACTATCCATTCCATTCAACTGCTCTTCCAAGTCCTTTGCTGTCTCTGACAGAATTACAATGTCATCGGCAAATCTCAAAGTTTTTACTTCTTCCTCATGGATTTTAATACCTACTCTGAATTTTTATTTTGTTTCCTTTACTGCCTGCTTAATATACAGATTGAATAACATCAGTGAGAGGCTACAACCCTGTCTCACTCCCTTCCCAACCACTGCTACTATTTCATGCCCCTCGACTCTTATGGCTGCCATCTGGTTTCTGTACAAATCGCAAATAACCTTTGGCTCCCTGTATTTTACCCCTGCCACCTTTAGAATTTGAAAGAGAGTGTTCCAATCAACATTGTCAAAAGCTTTCTCTAAGTCTACAAATGCGAGAAACATAGGTTTGCCTTTCCTTAATCTTTCTTCTAAGATAAGTCGTAAGGTCAGTATTGCCTCATGTGTTCCAGTATTTCTACAGAATCCAAACTGATCATCCCTGAAGTCAGCTTCTACTATTTTTTCCATTCGTCTGTAAAGAAATCGTGTTAGTATTTTGCAGCTGTTGCTTATTAAAGTGATTGTTCAGTAATTTTCACATCTGTCAACACCTGGTTTCTTTGGGATTGGAATTATTATATTCTTCTTGAAGTCTGAGGGTATTTCGCCTGTTTCATATATCTTGCTCACCAGATGGTAAGAGTTTTGTCAGGACTGGCTCTCCCAAGGCTGTCAGTAGTTCCAATGGAATGTTGTCTACTCTGGGGGCCTCGTTTGGACCCAGGTCTTTCAGTGCTCTGTCAGACTCTTCACACAGTATCGTATCTCCCATTTCATCTTCATCTACATCCTCTTCCATTTCCATAATATTGTCCTCAAGTGCATCACCCTTGTATAGACCCTCTATATACTCATTCTACCTTTCTGCTTTCCCTTCTTTGCTTAGAACTGGGTTTCCATCTGAGCTCTTGATGTTCATACAAGTCGTTCTCTTATCTCCAAAGGTCTCTTTAATTTTCCTGTAGGCAGTATCTATCTTACCCCTAGTGAGATAAGCTTCTACATCCTTACATTTGTCCTCTAGCCATCCCTGCTTAGCCATTTTGTTCTTCCTGTCGATTTGTTTGTTGAGATGTTTGATTTCCTTTTTGCCTGCTTCAGTTATTGCATTTTTATATTTTCTCTTTTCATCAATTAAATTTAATATTTCTTCTGTCACCCAAGGATTTCTAGCAGCCCTCGTATTTTTACCTACTTGATCCTCTGCTGCCTTCACTACTTAATCTCTCAAAGCTAGCCATTCTTTTTCTACTGTATTTCTTTCCCCCATTCCTGTCAATTGTTCCCTTATGCTCTCCCTGAAACTCTTTACAACCTCTGGTTCTTTCAGTTTATCCAGGTCCCATCTCCATAAATTCGCAACTTTTTGCAGTTTCTTCAGTTTTAATCTACAGGTCATAACCATTAGATTGTGGTCAGAGTCCACCTCTGCCCCTGGAAATGTCTTACAATTTAAAACCTGGTTCCAAAATGTCTGTCTTACCATTATATCATCTATCTGATACCTTTTAGTATCTCCAGGGTTCTTCCATGTATACAACCTTCTTTCATGATTCTTAAACCAAGTGTTAGCTATGATTAAGTTGGACTCTGTGCAAAATTCTACCAAGCCCCAATCCATATCCACTTACTATGTTTCCTTCTCTCCCTTTACCTACACTCGAATTCCAGTCACCCATGACTATTAAATTTTCACCTCTCTTCACTATCTGAATAACTTCTTTTATCTCATCATACATTTCTTCAATTTAGTCATCATCTGCAGAGCTAGTTGGCCTATAAACTTGTACTACTGTAGTAGGTGTGGGATTTGTATCTATCTTGGCCACAATAATGCTATCACTATGCAGTTTGTAGTAGCTTAACCGCATTTATATTTTCCTACTCATTATTAAACCTACTTCTGCATTACCTCTATTTGATTTTGTGTTTATAGCCCTGTAGTCACCTGACCAAAAGTCTTGTTCCTCTTGCCACCGAACTTCACCAATTTTCTAACCTACATGCTAGCTTAAGGGATCTGACATTCCATGCTCCGATCCGTAGAACACCAGTTTTCTTTCTCCTGATAATGACATCCTCTTCAGTAGTCCCCGTCCGGAGATCCGATTGGGGGACTATTTTACCTCTGGAATATTTTACCCAAGAGGACCCCATCATCATTTAATCATACAGTAAAGCTGCATGCCGTCAGGAAGTTTTCCCTTGCTTTCAGCCGTTCACAGTGCCAGCACAGCAAGGCCGTTTTGGTTATTGTTACAAGGCCAGATCAGTCAATCATCCAGACTGTTGCCCTTGCAGCTACTGAAAAGGCTGCTGCCCCTCTTCGGAAACCACACATTTGTCTGGCCTCTCAACAAATACCCCTTCGTTGTGGTTGCACCTACGGTATGCCTATCTGTATCACAGAGACACGCAAGCCTCCCCACGATTGGCAAGGTCCATTGTTCATGGGGTGTCCATTAAACAATGTGAAGTATTTCTGAAAGAAGCTAAAGAAAGCTTTTCCCTCATTTGTGACTGTTTGTTGGTATAATTACTACAGAGGCCAGAATATTCACATTTCATCTATTACCCCACGTGAAGTATTTCAGAGAGAAGCTGCTGGAAGCTCTCCCCTCATACGCGTACATTTGTTGGTAATGTTACTACAAAGCCAGGATCATCGCAATTCATCCATTACCCTATGTGAAGTAATTCTGAGAGAAGCTACAGAAAGCCCTTCTCTTATTTGCAATTCTTTGTTTGTATGATTACTACACAGACAGCATCATCACATTTCATTTATTACCTGATGTGGTGTATATAAGAGAAGCTACAGAAAGCTCCTCCCTCATTTACATCTGTTTGTTGGTATGATTATTACACAGACAGAATCATCACATTTCATCCATTACCTGATGTGAGGTATATAAAAGAAGCTACAGAAAGCTCGTCCCTCATTTCTGTTTCTTTGTTGGTATGGTTACTACAAAGCCAGAATCATCGCATTTCATCCCTTACCCTATGTGAACTATTTCTGAGAGGAGCTGCAGAAAGCTCCTCCCTCAAAGGCGTGTCGTTGTTGGTAAGGTTATTACAAAGTCAGAATCATCGCATTTTATCCATTACACTTCGTGAAGTATTTCTGAGAGGAGCTGCAGAATGCGCTTGCCTCATAGGTGTCTCTTTATTGGAGAAGTTACTACAAAGCCAGAATCATCACATTTTGTCCTTTACCCTATGTGAAATTTTTTAAGGGAAGCTACAGAAAGCTCCTCCCTCATTTGCCTCTCTCTGTTGGTCCGGTTACTACAAAGCCAGAATCAATGCATTCCATCCATTACCCTATGTGAAGCATTTCTGTGAGAAACTGCAGAAGGCTCATCCCCCATTGGCGTCTGTTTGTTGGTATGGTTACTACAAAGCCAGATTCATCGCATTTCATCCATCACACTATGTGAAGTATTTCTGAGAGGAGCTACAGAAAGCTAATCTCTCATTTGCTTCTCTTTGTTAGTAAGGTTACTACAAAGCCAGAATCATTGCATTTTATCCATTACTTTAAGTGAAGTATTTCTGAAAGAAGTTACACGGCATCTAAGTGTGAACCCATGTCTATGGTCCACTGAGTCTTGTGGATGATTAGCAAGAGCTGGGTTTCACATGGCCATCCTTTTCAAAACAAATGCTGATTCCTACAGAGTAGGTTGGTAGTCTCCAGAAAACTCATTATACTATAACATAATTCATGTTCCAAAGTTCTACAACTAATCAACATTAGAGATATAGGTCTATAGTTCTGCACATCTGTTCGAAGTCCCTTCTTGAAAATGGGGAAGACCATGCCGTTTTCCAATCCTTTGGAATGCTATGCTCTTCTAGAGACCTACGGTACACTGCTACAAGAAGAGGGCTATGTTCCATCGTGTGCTCTGTGTAAAATCGAACTGGTATCCCTTCAGGTCCAGTGGGCTTTCCTCTTTTGAGTGATTTTAATTTTTTCTCTATCACTCTGTCATCTATTTCGGTATCTACCCTTTTGTCATCTGTGGTGTCTGGACATTTTGTTTTGATCCACCTGTCGCTTTGACATAAGACCAAAATTTCTTAAATTTTCTGCCAAGTCAGTACATAGAACATTACTTTCGAATTCATTAAGTGCCTCTCACATAGCGCTCCTCACACTACATTTTGCGTCACTTAATTTTTGTTTGTCTGCAAGGCTTTGGATATGTTTATGTTTGTTGTGAAGTTCCCTTTGCTTCCGCAGCAGTTTTCTAACTCGGTTGATGTACCATGGTGGCTCTTTTCCATCTCTTACGATCTTGCTTGGCACATACTCATCTAACGCATATTGTATGATGGTTTTGACCTTGTCCACTGATCCTCAACACTATCTGTACTTGAGACAAAACTTTTGTGTTGAGCTGTCAGGTACTCTGTAATCTGCTTTTTGTCACTTTTGCTAAACAGAAAAATCTTCCTCCCTTTTTTAATTTTTCTATTTATGGCTGAAATCATCGATGCAGTAACTGCTTTATGATTGCTGATTCCCTGTTCTGGATTCACTGTTTCAAATAGTTCAGGTAATTTTGTCACCAGAAGGTCTAATATGTTATCGCCACGAGTTGGTTCTCTGTTTAACTGCTCAAGGTATTTTTCAGATAAAGCACTTAAAAAAAAAAAATCACTGGATTCTTTGTCCTTGCCACCTGTTGTGAGTGTTTGAGTCTCCCAGTCTATATCTGGCAAATTAAAATCTCCACCATGAACTATAACATGGTGGAGAAATTTGCTCAAAATATTTTCCAAATTATCCTTCAGGTGCTCAGCGACAACAGCTGATGAGCCAGGGGGCCTATAGAGACATCCATAGGACTGTTGCTATACACAATATACATAAATGACCTTGTGGATGACATCAGAAGTTAACTGAGGCTTTTTGCAGATGATGCTGTGGTGTATTGAGAGTTTGTAACAACGGAAAATTGTACTGAACTGCAGGAGGATCTGCAGCGAATTAACGCATGGTGCAGGAAATGGCAATTCAGTCTCAATGTAGACAAGTGTAATGTGCTGTGAATTCACTGAAAGATAGATCCCTTATCATTTATCTACAAAATAGCAGGTCAGCAACTGGAAGCAGTTAATTCCATAAATTATCTGGGAGTACGCAGTAGGAGTGACTTAAAATGGAATGATCATATAAAGTTGATCGTCAGTAAAGCATATGCCAGACTGAGATACAAAGAAGGAGGTTACAGTACACTTGTTCGCCCACTGCTTGAATACTGCTCAGCAGCGTGGGATCCGTACCAGATAGGGTTGATAGAAGAGATAGGGAAGATCCAACGGAGAGCAGCGCACTTCATTACAGGATGATTTAGTAATCTCGAAAGGGTTACGGAGATGATAGACAAACTCCAGTGGAAGACTCTGCAGGAGAGTACTCGGTACGGGCTTTTGTTAAAGTTTCGAGAACATACCTGCACCGAAGAGTCAAGCATTATATTGCTACTTCCTACATATACCTTGCAGGGAGACCATGGCTACAAAATCAGAGATTAGAGCAAACACAGAAGCATACCGACAATACATCTTTCAATGAACAATACGAGACTGGAATAGAAGGGAGAACCGATAGAGGTACTCAGGATACCCTCCAAAAACACACAGTCAGGTCTCTTGCGGAGTATGGATGTAGATGTAGATGTAGATGTAGAAGCTGCAGAAAGCTCCTCCATCATTTGCGTCTCTTTGTTGGTATGATTACTACAAAGCCAGAATCATCGCATTTGATCCATTACCATATGTGAATTATTTCTGAAAGAAGCTGAAGGAAGCCCCTCCTGCAGCAGCATATCTATATTGGTATGATTACTACAAAGCAAGAATTATTGCATTTCATCCATTACCCTATGTGAATTATTTCTGAAAGGAGTTCCATAAAGCTCCTGCTACATCAGTGTCTTTATGGTCGTATATTTAATACAAAGCTAGAATCATCCCATTTCATTCATCACGCTATGTGAATTATTTCTGAAAGGAGATGCAGAAAAGCTCCTAGCACAGCAGCATCTTTTTGTTCATATGATTACTACAAAGCCAGAATCACGCATTTCTTCCAGTACCCTATGCGAATTATTTCTGAAAGAAGCTGCTGTCCCTCCTCCGGCAGCAGTGTCTATTTGTTGGTATGATTACCACAAAGCCAGAATCATCGCATTTCATCCCTTATCCTATGTGAATTATTTCTGAAAGAAGCTGCAGAAGGCTTCTCCCACCTCACCACCTCTCTGTTGTTATGATTACTACAAAGCTAGAATCATCCTATTTCATCTATTACCCTAAGTGAATTATTTCTGAATGATGCTGCAGAAATCTCCTCCTGCAGCAGCATCTCTTTGTTGCTATGATTACTACAATGCCAGAATCATCGCATTTCATCCATTACCCTATGTGAATTATTTCTCAAAGAAGTTACAGAAAGCGTCTCCCTTTTGCTCCGTATGATTATTACAAAGCCAAAATCATCCAATTTCATCCATTACTGTATGTGGTTATTTTCTGAAAGAAGCTGCAGAAAGCTCCTCTTGCAGCAGCATCTGTTTGTTGGTATCATTACAACAAAGCCAGAATTGTAACATTTCATCCATAACCGTATCTGATCTATTTCTAAAAGAAGCTGCAGAAAGCTCCTCAGGCAGCAGAGTCACATTGTTCGTATGATTACTGCAAAGTGAGAAACATCCCATTTCATCCATCATGCTATGTGAATTATTTCTGAAAGAAGTTGCAGAAATCTCCTCCCACAGCACCGTGTCTTTGTTGGTATGATTACTACGAAGCCATAATCATCTCATTTCATCCTTAAGACTATATGAATTATTTCTCACAGGCAGTGCCAAAAGAACCTCCCACTGCAGCGTCACATTGTTGGTATGATTACTCCAAAACCAGAATCAAAACATTTCATCCATTACACTACGTGCATTTTCTCTGAAAGAAGCTACAGAAAGCTCCACCCATATTTGCGTTACTTTGTTGGTGTCATTACTAAAAAGTCAGAATCATCAATTTTTATCTATTACCCTATGTGAATTACTTCTGAAAAAAGCTGCAAAATGTTCCACCCAGAACGGCGTCACTCTGTTGGTATGATTAATACAAATCCTCAATTACAACATTTCATCTGTTACCCTATTTGAATTTTTTCCGGAAGAAGCTCCAGAAAACGCCTCTCACATTTGCATTGTTTTCTTGGTATGATTACTACAAAGTGAGAATCATTGCATTTCTTTGATTACCCTATGTGATTTATTTCTGAAAGGAGCTGCAGAAACGTCCTGCTGCAATTGTGTCACTTTGTTGCTATGATTACAACAATGCCAGAATCATTTCATTTCATCCATTACCCTATGAGAATTATTTCTAAATTATGCTACAAAGAGCTCCTCCCACACTTGCGTAACACTACAAAGCCAGAATCATTACATTTCATCAATTACACCATGCGAATTACTTCTGAAAGAAGCTGCAGAAAGCTCCTCCCACATTCGCATCACTTTGTTGGTATGATTACTACAAAGCCAGAGTCATTGAATTTCATGAATAACCCTATGCGAATTATTTCTGAATGATGCTGCAGAAAGCTAATCCCACATTTGCGTCACATTGTTGACTTGAGTACTACACAGAAATTATCATTGCAGTTTAATGCTTTACCCTATGTGAATTAATTCTGAAAGAAGCTGCAGAAAGCTCCTCCCACAGCAGACACACTTTTGTTGGTATCTTTACTACAAAGCTAGAATCATCGCATTCCACCCCCCATTACACTGTGAGAATTATTTCTGAAAGAAGCTGCAGAAAGCTCCTCCCACATTTGCATCACTTTGTTGGTATGATTACTACAAAGCCAGAATCATCGCATTTCATGCATTTCCATATGTGATTTTTTATTTATTTATTTCTTTTTTCAAGAGAATCAGCAGAACGCTCATACCACAGCAGCTTCACATTTTTGGTATGATTCCAAAAAAGCCAGAATCATTGCATATTATCTATTACACTACCTGAAATATTTCTGAGAGGAGCTGCAGAAAGCTCCACTCACACTACTACACTTTTATCCTACAGTTACTACAAAGACAGAATCATCACATTTCATCCATTACCCTATGAGTATTATTTCTGAAAGGAACTGCAGGGAGCTCCTACCACACTGCTATCACTTTCATGGTATAGTTACCACAAGGCCAGAATCTTCTGATTTCATCCACTACCATACGTTAATTATTGCTGAAACGAATTGCTTGTAGCTCTGCTCACAGTACTGTCACTTTGTTGGTACAGTTTCTACAAGGCCACATTCACCGCATTTCATCCATAACCCTGTGGAAATTATTTCTGAAAGAAGCTGCAGAAAGATTCTCTCACATTACTATCACATTGTTGGTTCAGTTGTGATCTATTTCTGAAGGAAGCTGCAAAAGCACCTCTCTCAGTACTGTTACTTTGTTTGAAATTTTACACAAAGCAATACTACTACTACTACTACTACTACTACTACTACTACTACGTGATCAGGCCCAGTAGACAACACACATCTACAAGTTTCCTCCTCCACTGTATTCTGTCCAATGCTGCTATCTGCCATTCGTCCACATCTATTGACACTTGGATTAAATCTTAATGGGGTCCACCCCTCCAGTTGTTCTTGGGTCTCCCTGGCAGTCTCTTTCCTGTAGGTGTGATCCTCCATCCAACCTACAATGTCGGCCCACTGCATTTGTTTGGCTTTCAGGGTACCTGCTATGTTGGGCCGCTGGTATAGTTCCTCAAGCTCTTCGTTGTATCTGATCCTCCATTCCCCGGTATCTGCATCCAGAACTGTACCAAAAATCTTCCGAAGCACTTTTCTCTCAAAAACAAGGAGCTTATGGAAGCCCTGTTTCTGGATACTCCATGTCTCACAGCCATATAGAACAAGAGGCTGGATAAAGGTTTTGTACAGTTGAATCTTGAACTGTCTGGAGAGATATTTCTACCAAAGCACTTGTGCTAGGCTGTGGAAAGATCGGTTTCCTGCTTGTATTCTGGCATTGATCTCTGCATCACATGATGAGTTCACAGTGGAAAGTGCCCCTAGCTATTTGAATTCTTGCACTCTCTTGTAGGAAAGGTCCGCAACAAGCAACAAGCATTGCATTCTATCGATAACCCTATGAAGATTATTTCTGAAAGAAGCTGACAAAAGCTCCTCTCAAATTACTATCCCTTTGTTGGTATAGTTACAAAAAAGCCACAATCATGGCATTTCATCTTTAACACTATGATAATTATTTCTGGAAGAAGCTCCAGAAAGCTCCTCTCACACTACAATCACTTTCACGGTTAGTTACTACAAAGCCACAGTCGTCTCATTTCAGCCATAACACTATGTGAATTATTTCTGGATGAAACTGCAGAAAGCTCCTCTCACACTACAATCACTTTCTTGGTGTAGTTACCATAAAGCCAGAATCATCACATTTCATTCATAACACTTTGTGAATTATTTCTGAAAGAATCTGCAGTAAGATCCTCTTCCTTAACAATCAATCTGTTCATATAGCTACTACAAAGCAACAATCATTGCATTTAATTTGTAACGGCATGTGAATTATTTCTGAAAGAAGCCACAGAACGCTCCCCTCAAAATACTATAAACCTTGATGGTGTAGTTACTACAAAGCCACAATTATTGCATTTGATTCATAGCATGCTGTGAAATATTTCTGAAAGAATATGCAAAAAGTTCCATTCACTCTAGAACCAAAGTGTTGGTATAGTTATTAAAAAGTGACAATCATTGCACTTCATTCATAATGGTATGTGAATTATTTCTGAAAGAAGCTGCAGAAAGCTCACAATACTATCACCTTGTCGGTATAGTAACTACAAAGTCATATCCATCGCACTTTATGCATAACCCTATGTGAATTATTTCTGAAAGACGCTGCACAATGGTACTCTCACTGTAGAATCATTTTGTTGCTATAGCTACAACAAAACCACATACAGGGCATCTCACCCATAACACTATGAGATTTATTTCTTAAAGAAGCCGCAGGAAGATTCCCTCACAATACTATCACTTTGTTGTTATAGTTACTGAAGACATAGAACCATTGCATTTAATCCATAACCATATGTGTATTATTTCTGAAAGAAGGTGCAGCAAGCTCCTCTCACTCAAGTATCAATCTGTTGGTATAGCTATTACTAAGCCACAATCCTAGCATTTCATCCATAAGCCTATGTGATTTATTCCTGAAAGAAGCCGCAGAAAGCTCCCCTCACAATACTATCACTTTTCCAGTATAATTACTAATGAGCCACAATCATCTCACCTCATTCGTAGTCCTATGTGAATTATTTCCAAAAGAAACTGTAAAAAGCTTTCCGACCAATACCACGAGTTTTGGTACAGTTACTAAAAAGCCACAATCATTGCATTTCACTCATAGTCATATGTGAATTATTTCTGAAAGGAGCTTCAGAAAACTCCCCTCACAATACTGTCATCCTGTTGGTATAGTTACTACAAAGCCACAATCATCACACTTCATCCAAAACCCTATGTGAATTATTTCTGAAAGAAGCTCCAGCAAGCTCCTCTCACTCTATTACACTGTGTTGGTATGGTTACTACAAAGCAACAGTCATCCCATTTCATCCATAATCCTAAGTGCTTTATGGGACAGAAGCTGCACAAAGCCCCCTCACAATACAATCATTTTGTTGGTTTCCTGAATGAGATTTTCACTCTGCAGCGGAGTGCGCATTGATATGAAACTTCCTGGCAGATTAAAACTGTGTGCCCTACCGAGACTCGAACTCAGAAACTTTGCCTTTTGTGGGCAAGTGCTCTACCATCTGAGCTACCAAAGCATGACTTATGCCCGGTCCTCACAGCTTTAATTCTGCCAGTATCTCGGCTCCTACCTTCCAAACTTTACAGATGCTCTCCTGCGAACCTTGCAGAATTAGCACTCCTGAAAGAAAGGATATTGCGGAGACATGGCTTAGCCACAGCCTGGGGGATGTTTCCGGAATGAGATTTTCACTCTGCAGTGGAGTGTGCACTGATATGAAACTTTCTGGCAGATTAAAACTGTTCTGGAAACATCCCCCAGGCTGTGGCTAAGCCATATCTCCGCAGTATCCTTTCTTTCAGGAGTGCTAGTTCTGCAAGGTTCACAGGAGAGCTTCTGTAAAGTTTGGAAGATAGGAGACGAGATACTGGCAGAAGTAAAGCTGTGAGGACCTGTATCTTCATTAGGGTGATCCCCATATGCATCTGCTTCCCACTTACTTACTGTTTTTAGAGTGTCATATGCCTGTAACGCTATCAGGTGGCGTCTGACATCACAGTGGGCAGTGGTAATAATGTTTTGGCTCATCGGTGTATAGGGGATCTATACAAGGGAGATATAACTGAGGGCAACATCATACAAATAGTAGAAGAGACAGATGAAGATAACAAGGGAGATATACTGTGAGAAGCATTTGACTGAGCACTGAAGACTCACACTGAAACAAGGAAACAAGTACCCAGGGGTAGACAACATTCTGTCAAAACTACCGATAGCACTGGGAGAGACAACAATGACAAAATTATTCCATTTGCTGTGCTAGATGTACGAAACTGGTGAAATATCCACAAATTTCACTAAGAATATATTAATTTCGCTTCCAAAGAAATAAGGTGCTGAGAAGTGTGAATATTCCCAAACTGTCAGTTTAGGAATTTGTCGTTGCAGAATACAAACACAAATTCTTTATAAAAGGACCAAAAAGCAGCAGATACTGACTTCATAGAAGATAACTTTGGATTCTGGAGAAATGTAGGACCACATGTGACAATACTGACCCTACAACTTATCTTAGAAGATGCATTAAGGAAAGGCAAACCTATGTTTCTACCATTTGTAGACTTAGAGAAAGCTTTTGACAATGTTGACTGGAATACTCTCCTTGAAATTATGAAGCAGGGATCAAATACAGGGAGTGAAACACTATTTAAAATTTTTACAGAACCAGATGGCAGCTATAACAGTTGAGGGGCATGAAAGGGAAGAAGTGGTTGGGGAGCAAGTGACACAGGGTTGTAGCCTATACGTGACGTTATTCAAACTGTATATTGGGCAACCAGTAAAAGAAACAAAAGAAAAGTTCACAATAGGAATTAAAATACATGGAGAAGAAATAAAAACATTGAGGTTTGCTGACAACATTGTAATTCTGTCAGAGACAGCAAAGGACCTGCAAGAGCAGTTGCACGGAATGGACAGTTCTTGAAAGGAAGATATGATATGAACATAAACAAAAGCAAAAGAAGATAATGGAATGTAGTCAAATTAAATCAGGTGATGTGAGGGAATTAGATTAATGAATGAGACACTTAAAGATGATGATTTTTGCTATTTGGGCAGCAAAATCGCTAATGATGTTCAAGGTAGACATGATATAAAATCTAGGGAGACAATGGAGAGGAAAGTGTTTCTGAAGAAGAGAAATTTTGGAGCATTGAATATAAACTTAGGTTGTAGAGTAATTGCACTTTATGCAAGACACCTTTGTAGCTTTGTTTTCAGTGAGACATTTTTCAGCACTTTTTTTTGCTATCTTCAGATAGTACAGAAAATGCTGAAACAGGTTTGTGTGAAAACACAGCTATGAACATGCCCGAAAAAAAAGAGAGGCGAAATTTCTCTCTAATTTTCTTAGACACAGAAATAAAGACAACTGAAATATTCACAACATGGAACTGCAATATTAGCAACATGTTTATAGATTTAGGTGTTACAAAGATTTTTCTGGAAACATTTGTATTGATTGTTGGCATATACGAAGTGAAACATGGATATCAAACAGCTTAGACAGGATGAGAATAGAAGCTTCTGAAATGTGGTGCTACAGATGTATGCTGAACATAAGATGGGTGAATGGACTTGGAGAGAAAAGAAATTTCCTACACAAGCTGACTAAAAGAAAGGATTAGTGGACAGGATGCATTCTAAGATGTTAACGGATCACTAGTTTAGCACTGGAGAGAAGTGTGGAGCAGTGGCACCACACCAGTATCGTATATTAAGATCCACATAAGACTTTTGGTAACTTTATTTACAAAATTCTGATGATGAAGTTCATACTTTATGCAAAGTCTTACGAGTTAATAGGTATATTTTGAAGGAAAGATCACTTTCAAATTAAAGGGCTATTTTTGCTCTTTTCAGTAAACTTTACTATCTTAACAGATATTGAATTTAATAGAGGGAAACATTCCACATGGTAAAAATATACATAAAAAACAAAGATGCTGTGACTCACCAAATGATAAAACACTGGTAGACAGACGTTGTTTCAACTTTGGGTTGTGAAAGTTTGAAATTTGTGTGTGTGTTTGTGTATTTTTTATTGTGTCTATCTACCAGCACTTTCTCATTATGTAAGTCACAGCAACTTTCTTTGTTATATGCATTAACAGATATTGATAATTGTTAGTTTAACTTTATCCAGATTTGTAGTGCCAGTTATGGACATATTGCTGTGAATTTCCAGGATCTGTTGATACACTTTTGATCATCTGATTTTTCTAATTTCTATTGACACCAGTACTAATGAGCAAGAGTCCTGAATTACAAATTACAGATTTTTCAGTAACTACATTTTAATATGCAAGATGGGTCCCATAATAATAATAAGCCCTTGATTTCCAATGCATAGGCATAAATTAGAATTGAACTTTTGAATAGACGCTGCTCATGCGAAGTGACATACTGCTACAAAAAAAATATAATGACAATATCCACAGCCAATAAAACTTAGCCTTCTGGCTCACAGGTTTTGTAAACAATAATAAATTAACACAGTTCATTAATACCATAGAACAAATCTGTTTACGGCCTACATTCACTCCACTCTCTTGATTCAGCTGTTAATCTTCTTCAGGTATGGCTTCAGTTTAGCTAGGCTGCATTCTAGACCACTATTGGGAACTATTTGTGTTGCCTCTCCATTCATTTAAGTCAGGCTGAGAGAACTTATTTTACAAGTATGAGCAATAAATATCATTATGTGTGTGTTTCAGTTTTGTTTAATAATATTTGTGTTTACAACAACCATTCTTTGCCGTGTTTTACTTAACTGTATGTGAAACAACTTTTGATCACTTCATCTGTATTGTGTGCACATTTACTTTCAGAAGAGATAATAAGTATTGTGCTCCACAGATGTCCATACTAAGTACCTGTCTGCATACATCATTAGAAACTGTAACAGATCTGGTCATCCCCAATAGGATCTTAAAGACATGATTAAAGATTAGTGAGCTCATAATTTTGAACTTACAAAAGAAACTTCTGGCTATCCATTTTAAGGACGGAACTATCAACTACAATTTCAGGTGCTGATCCTCTGAAACTGTACAGCTTCTGAATGGCTTGTATCACAACTATTGATGTGACATAACACCTATGGTATATTTTCTATTGTCTTCTGCAATGAAGTTCCCATTCTATCCATTACAGGGTTTAACCTTACTTGAACCATCATCATGATGATGAACATCTCAATAATTTAGTGGGTTCTGAACCTGAAACATGAAATAGTAGAGGACTACAAATACGACAGTGGGAACTCATCTTCAGTGCTGTGTGAAAGATCATGCACAAAAATCCTTGTGGGATAGTGTTGCTAACAACTATTGTTTTGATTTAGTTAACTTCAGTGCTAGTAAACAGTCACTATTTCTCAATAGATATTAACACTGAAAAGAAGTAAATTTTTTGAAATATGTAGAATCTGATCACAGATGAAAGAAAATAGAAATAATCTTAAATATATGTTCTTGATTATTAGCATTATTTTCAGAGAGAGATAACAGAAATAAGATTGAGCTCACAGTGTTTTAAATGGTTCAAAGCCAGAAGCTTCTTCAAGAAAATGCACCCAACTGTAGAGCTTTTCTTTGACGGTAGACAATAATAATCCCATTCCTTAATAGAATGTTGATACCTTGCATATTGGCTGCATATTAATAATCATAACAAATCTTCATCAGAGCAAGGAAAACAAACACAAAAGCACACAAGCTCTGGCACCCAAGACCAGACTGCAAGCAGAAGCACATGGTGGGAGAAGCAAACAGGTGGTAGGGAAGGAGGAGAATGGGGCAGGGAGAGATAGCAGGGTAGGGGGACAGTTATGTGCTGCTTGTGGACGGTTACAGGGACAAAGTGGGGAGAGAGTACGGCAGCTAGTTGGAGTCAGGAGATTAGACAGATGTCCGCAGGGGGGTGGGAGGGCCATCAGAAAAGGAGGTAGCTATAAAAACTGTGGGTGCATTACTGGAATTGAGTTCTGGAATGGGAACAAGGAATGGTATAGTTTGGTGGTAGACAGTGACTAATGAAGGTTGAGGGTTACTTAAATGTAGGCTATACTGTTGGGAGAGTTCCCACTAGTGCAATTCAGAAAAGTTGGTGTTGGTGGGAAGAATCCAGAAGGCACAGGCTGTGAAGCAGTCACTGAAATGACAAATATCATGCTGCGCAACATGCTCAGCAATTGATTGGCCCAACTGTTTCTTCATCACAGGATTTTGGTTGTCATTCATGTGAACATACATTTCGTCAGTTGCCGTGTCGACATAAAATACAGCTCAGTGGTTGCAGCTTAGCTTTTAGATCACATGACTGGTTTCAAAGGTAGCATTGTCTTTGATTGGACAAGTGACAATTGTGAGTGGACTGGAGTAGGTGGTGGAGGGAAGATGTATGGGACAAGTCTTGCATCTATGTCTATTACAGGGGCATGAGCCACGAGGTAAAGGGCAGCGAGCAGGGGTTGTGTAGTAGTGATAATATCTAGGTTCAGTGGTCAGTGGAATACTATTGTGGAAGGGATGTAAAAAATAGTGCTTAATACATTCCCCATTCTAGGGTACTGTGATATATATTTTTGGTTTGTAAATAAAGCTTCCTTTTCCTTCTGCTAGTTACTTTATTTATCCCATATGTGTTTCGCCTTCTCCTGTTCTAAGGCATCATCAGTGGGATATATAATGATACAATTTTGTTACTTTTAGATTATTAAACAGTTCACTTTGTAAAAAAAAGTTATTACTTATGATTTGCTAATTTGCTTATCCTCACATCTGGTCTGAAGGTCACACTACCACTTTTATCACTGCCATATAATCACATCTTTGTGTTCTCACCTTCCATACACCATTCACCATATTTCTCACCTTTTTGTGGTCGACTATTGTTCTTTTGTCACTCGATACAACTATTTCGTCGTACACTGTTTTTCTCAACGAAAATATTGCAACTACACTATTTGTTTCATCTTCTTTGAGAAGTTTACCTATTTGTTGCAGATGTAACGAAGTATATGTTTGAGACTAACTTCTATTTCTGATGTTTATACTGCGTGTGCGTATGATTGAGAGAGAGGGAGGGAGGGGGATAGAGCTGATGAGTTTTAATTTGGGTGGGGGGGGGGGAGTGGAGGCGGGAGTACAAGCTATTAGTGAGTGGTTGAAAACTTTGGTGACAGCGACAGCTGATTTGACTTTTCCTTTCAATATTCTGTGGAGGGGTTCATGGATTTTTTGGATTCTATTATTATTATATTGGACTGTATTATTCTATTAATCCTTTTTGCAGATGGTATTCTATTATTTTAAATAATGAATGGCTTGGCATATGTACTTGGTCATTCAACAGGATTTTCCCTTCTGCTTTGGTTTTCTGTATGTGGTAATTTTCTTGCATTATTAGGAGGCGTTGTTTTATGTCGATTCTAATTACTTTATGTCATTGTCTCTAGTGGTTGGTTTGTGGTCATTTTCTCTTAGGCCTTCTGCAAATGTGATGTGGTTTGTCCCATATTTCCAAACTCTCATGTGTTTTTTGTATCTGACATCAAATGTTCCCCTGTTTGCTCTATGTAACTGCCTTCACAAGTGTTACACTGTAGATGGTATAAACCTGCTTTCTGGTATATGTCTCTGTTATTTGTCAGTTTTGGGGTGTATTTTTGAACAGAACTGTCTATTGTGTCTGCTATGTTTATTCCTTATCTCTTGAAAATGTTGGTGATTTGATAGGTGAGTTTGCGTTTGTATGTCATTGTGTATCATCTACTGTTTTCTTTCAACTTTTTCTGATTATCCTGTGCAGTTGTTATGAGACTGCATGTTTGTGTTTGGTTCTGTTGTGTTGTTGTCTGTGGTTTGGAGCTTTCTGCTTTTATTTTACTTTTAATTTTGTTGTTAAGCTTGGTTACTGTGTTACTGTTGTAACCATTATTTTGTGGCTCCTGCATCATTATGTCCAATTCTTTTTGGTAGCCTTCTTTGGCAAGTGGTACTGTGTTGAGTCTGTGGAGCATGTGTTGAAGTGCTGTTTGCTTTTGTGTGAGCGGGTGGTTAGAGGATTGAGGAATCATATTGTCTGTTGCTGTGGGTTTACGTTAAATTTCAAACATATGCTAATGGTTCTGTTTTTTTATTGTTATATCCAGGAAGTTAATTTGGTTGTTCTGTTCTCTTTCAATTGTGAATTTTATATTTTTATGGATCTTGCTGATGTCAGTATGTAGTTTTTCAATTTTTCTTTGTGGTACATCTATTAAGCAAAGGATGTCATCCATGTATCTGAACCAGTATAATATGTTGTATTCTTTTGCAAATACTTTTGTGAAAATGATCTGTTAAATGTGGTTTACAAAAATATCTGCTAAGGCTTCCGAAACTGGGGACCCAATTGGTAATCCATCTTCTTCTAAATAAAATTCATTACTGAATTTGAAGTAATTTCGTTGTGTTATGAGCTTTATTACTGTGCATATTTCCTTAATCTGTTCATCAGGAAGGTGACTATAAGTTTTCAGGTACTTATGTATAATTTCTATTACTTCTGGTACTCCTGGCCGGTGTGACCAAGCAATTCTAGGCGCATCAGTCAGGAACCACGCAGCCACTAAGTTTTCAGTTTCGAATCCTGCCTCAGGCATGACTGTGTGTGTGTTGTCCTTAGGTTAGTTAGGTTAAAGTAGTTCTAAGATCTAGGGGACTGATGACTTCAGATGTTAAGTCCCATAGTGCTCAGAGCCATTTGAACCATTTCTGGTACTGGTATGTTGCAATACATGTTTTCTATAACAAATGAAAGGAGGGTTATATCTTTTGTTCGTTGTATTTGCTGTGTAGTGTTTTTAATAGTTCTGTCTTCTTGTAATTTGAAATTTTCAGACAGAAATTTTAACATGTATCCTGCAAGCTTTAATGTGGGGGGATTTTCTAAAATCCAGTATTGGCCTCACAGAAGATTCGGTTTGTCGATTTTTGGTTGGCTTCGGAGAACCAGCGCAGTGGGACTGATCTATGACAACTTTCTTTTCTCTATGTTATCCAGTGTGATGTCAATATTTTTCAGAGTTTTTTTTTATACTTTTGTCTTTAATCTGAATGTCATGTCTGATTTTAAATTTGTAATGCTATTTTGTAAAATGATTTCTTGTGTTTTGTCAATGTATTGTTCTTGGTGTATCAGTAATATTGTGGTCCCCTTATCTCCTTTTAAAATGTTGTTGTTGTTGTTGTTGTTGTGGTCTTCAGTCCTGAGACTGGTTTGATGCAGCTCTCCATGCTACTCTATCCTGTGCAAGCTTCTCCATCTTCCAGTACCTACTGCAACCTACATCCTTCTGAATCTGCTGAGTGTATTCTTCTCTTGGACTCCCTCTATGATTTTTACCCTCCACGCTGCCCTCCAATACTACATTGGTGATCCCTTGATGCCTCAGAACATGTCCTACCAACGGATCCCTTCTTCTAGTCAAGTTGTGCCACAAACTTCTCTTCTCCTCAATCCTATTAAATACCTCCTCATTAGTTATGTGATCTACCCATCTAATCTTCAGCATTCTTCTCTAGCACCACATTTCGAAAGCTTCTATTCTCTTCTTGTCCAAACTAGTTATCATCCATGTTTCACTTCCATACATGGCTACACTTTATACAAATACTTTCAGGAAAGAGTTCCTGACACTTAAATCTATACTCGATGTTAACAAATTTCTCTTCTTTATAAATGCTTTCCTTGCCATTGCCAGTCTACATTTTATATCCTCTCTACTTCAACCATCATCAGTTATTTTGCTCCCCAAATAGCAAAACTCATTTACTACTTTAAGTGTCTCATTTCCTAATCTAATTCCCTCAGCATCACCCGACTTCATTCGACTACATTCCTTTATCCTCATTTTGCTTTTGTTGATGTTCATCTTATATCCTCGTTTCAGGACACTGTCCATTCCATTCAACTACTCTTGCAAGTCCTTCGCTGACTCTGACAGAATTACAATGTCATCGGCGTACCTCAAAGTTTTTATTACTTTTCCATGGATTTTAATACCTACTCTGAATTTTTCTTTTGTTTCCTTTACTTCTTGCTCAATATACAGAGTGAATAACATCAGTGAGAGGCTACAACCCTGTCTCACTCCCTTCCCAACCAGTGCTTCCCTTTTATGCCCCTCGACTCTTATGACTGCCATCTGGTTTCTGTACAAATTGCAAATAACCTTTCGCTCCCTGTATTTTACCCCTGCCACCTTTAGAATTTGAAAGAGAGTATTCCAATCAACATTGTCAAAAGTTTCTCTAAGTCTACAAATGCTAGAAACATAGGTTTGCCTTTCCTTAATCTTTCTTCTAAGATAAGTCTTAAGGTCAGTATTGCCTCATGTGTTCCAGTATTTCTACGGAATCCAAACTGATCTTCCCCGAGGTCGGCTTCTACTAGTTTTTCCATTCGTCTGTAAAACTTTCGTGTTAGTATTTTGCAGCTGTCACATATTAAACTGATTGTTTGGTAATTTTCTCATCTGTCAACACCTGCTTTCTTTGGGATTGGAATTATTATTTTAAAAAGATAACATTTTGTTTTTGTAGTTTTTTCCTAATTTATCCTAGTGTTGCAGATCTGAGTTTTTGTTGTTTTTGTGTTGTTGCATTTTGATGCTGGTTATTATATTCTGGATTTCTTTTTTTACTGGTTCTCTAGTTAATCCAATGCCGACACTGCTATTTTCATTCCTATCATCCCTTGTCAAAACACTTTATGCTTCCATAATTAGATTTCCTAAGGAACCTTCATCTTTTTCTAAATTTACATTTTATTTTCATCCTTTCTCCAACAGCTGTCTTTCTTTACTGTTTAACTGTGTGTCCGTAAGGTTCACTAATCTTGGGTAGAATTTGTGTGTGTGAGTAAAGGTAATATGTTGTAACTGGAGTTTTTTGAGTAGGTTGATCTTTCTTCTATTAACTGTTTCTATTCTTTGTGCACCAGTTTTGAAAGCTTTTCGACCCTGTTGACCAGATGGGAGAAAACTTTCATATGATTTATGGTGTCTGCGAGTTGTAAATATGTCTTATACAACTCATAATTTAACTCTTGTTTTTTAGAGTCTTAGGGATTTTATCTCGTATTTTAACCATATTTTCTGAGCAGAATGCATTGCTTTTTGCGTGGTGGTTGAACTGTTTTTAATTTTTACATTGAATATTTAGGTACCAGATTGTTACATTTGCATATGTTGTTGAATTTTGTGCGTTGTATGGTTTTATGGATGTTCAGATGAATCTTCTGAATTTCTGGTATGGGCCATGTGGAAATTCCTGGCATGGCATGAATAACAAGTCTGTTTGTGTGGCCATCCTCTGCAGCAAGCATATAAAAATTTGTTTTGTAAATAAAGCTGCCTTATCCTGCTGCTAGTTACTTTATTTATCCCATACACTTTTCACATTCTCCTGTTCTAAGGTATCGTCAGTGGGATTTATAACGATACAGTTGTGTTAGTTTTATATTATTAAACAGTTAAATTCACAATTTTTTTTAAAAAGAGTAACTACTTACATTTTGGTGATTTGCGTTTTCTCACATGTGCCTATCAGCAAGTTCATGGCCAGGGATAATGACGTGTCCTGGGGTCCACTGAAAAACCACGGAATTGCTCCCAAACAGGCGATGTGGAAACTGCTTCTGGAGATAGGCATTCTCTGAAGCTGACCTACATTCTGTCTTACACCATGGGGTTTTCTGGCTTTGGGAGATGGAATGGCATAACAGCACACGCAACAAACTGCATGTCATTAAGGAGGCTATGAATGTGTGGAAGTCTTCCAGGCAGGCCTCTCCCAGGGAATCAGTCATCCTCTGCCGGCTCTGCATTGACTATATGAGGCTAATGCATGGTTAACTACTCTGTTGCGAGAAGCCACCTAAGTCTCGCTGTGGCTTCCAAATGACAATTGTCCACCTCTTCCTGGACTACTCACATTTAGCCGCTCTGTGACCGACTGTCAACTTTCCCACCAACCTGCCTTCGGTGTTGGACACAGTGACTCCACAGCAGTTTTAGTTTTACATTTTATCCGTGAGAGTGGGTTTTATACTTCTATATAGGGTTTAGTGTATCCTTTGACCCTCTGTGTCCTCCAGCCTAGTGCTGTACGGTTGAGATTTTAATGTGTTGCAGAGTCACTGGCTTTGCCTTTCTATCCTCGTGGTTGCCAGCCACTGTAATCTGCTTTCATGTTTTACTCTCTTCTGTTGTTTTCTTGTCCTCTTTTGTTCCTTTTAGTGTTCATAGTGTGCCCTTCATTCTTGTGGCTTTTCCTTTCTTTCTGTTTTGTGTTACACATTTCATCCGTTTTATTCTCACTCTTGTGGCATTGCTTTTTAGGAACATTGGTGAGGCAGATAGGGTCATAGCTGTCAACATCAAGTGAGTTTTTAGACAATCTCACCATAGCCGGTTGAAGATGATGATTATATGTCACTTGCAGTCAGATGAGATATGTTTAATCACCTGGCTGTGGGTGCGGTCAGGCCCAGGAGCTGTGTCGGTGCAATGTGCAAGAGCACTGAAGAGCTTCCACTTTGTAAATGGGGCATTATAGGATTCACCACAGCATGTAGTGCATTAGAGTACATTACCTTTCAGCCACCATTCCAGTGTGCGAAACCTTGGGGGGTGATTATCCAATGCAGTGCCCGGCAAAGTGCCCGGCAATCACATTTGTGTCGGTACATAACTCGCCATTTATGGTAACACCAGGGACAGCCATTGAGGCTTGGTACCCAAAGAGACATTTCATCTTTTTCCAGACTTTGGAAGACATGTGGCCTCCAATGGTGGAGACTTATCTCTCCCAACACCACTCCTTCTGTTGTTCGATAAGGTAGCGAACACTGGCACGGAGCCATTTAAAGAATATGATGTGCTCCAGGGAAGGGTGCCACTTACGGGCTGTAAAGCCTGCAGACACTCCTCAATTGCCTGAATGATTTGCGGCGACCACCAAGTGACTGCCTTACTCCTTGGGCACCCTAAAGAGCGAGGGATTCCGTTTTCTGTGACAGAAACAATTGTGCTAGTCATCTGCTCAACCATCACATCGATGTTACAATGTGGGGGAGATTCAACGGTGACAGCTAAGGTGAAAGTTACCCAGTTAGCCTTGTTCAAAGCCCATCTGGGCAGGCATCTGTGTGCCTGATGCTGGGGCACTGCCAGGAAGATGGGGAAGTGCTCACTACCACACAGGTAGTCATGTGCCCTTCAGTGGATAGATGGGAGATGTCCTGGTCTGCAGATTGATACGTCAATGGCTGAGTAACTCCCATGAGCCACACTGAAGCATGTGGTGGCCCCAGTATTTAAGAGTCAGAGGTCAAATTGCAACAGTAAATTTCGACAACTCTGCCTCGCCCAGTAACTATGGTACCACCCCACAAGGGGTTATAGGCATTAAAATCTCCCGAGGAAGGAAAGGTTTAGGCAGTGTAATAATTAGTGCAGCTATACATTCAGGGGTACTGCACCATCTAGATGAAGATACACATTGCAGACAGTTATTTCGTGCATCATCTTTATTCTGACAGCCACAGCTTCAAGAGAGTTTTGAAGGGGCACATGTTCACTACAGACTGAGTTTAGAACATAAACGCAAACTCCACCTGTCAATCGATTATAGTCACTGTGGTTGCTGTAATATGCCTTATAGTGATGGAGGGCAGGGAACCAGGTTTCCTGGAGGGCAATGCAGATAGCAGGTTTAAACCTCAACAGTTGCTGTAGCTCAGCCAGGCAGTGGATAAAACCACCACAGTTCCACTGGACGATGACATCGTGAGACTGGGAAGGCACGGAAAATTCAGTGAAGCACTGTACGGCTCACAGTCACCTGCTTCCACTGATTTATTGCCTGAATAGTTTATATCCATCATGTGAGAGGGTCTGGCGAGATCTACACTCCTGGAAATGGAAAAAAGAACACATTGACACCAGTGTGTCAGACGCACCATACTTTCTCCGGACACTGCGAGAGGGCTAGAGGGCTGTACAAGCAATGATCACACGCACGGCACAGTGGACACACCAGGAACCGCGGTGTTAGCCGTCGAATGGCGCTAGCTGCGCAGCATTTGTGCATCGCCGCCGTCAGTGTCAACCAGTTTGCCGTGGCATACGGAGCTCCATTGCAGTCTTTAACACTGGTAGCATGCCGCGACTGCATGGACATGAACCGTATGTGCAGTTGACGGACGTTGAGCGAGGGCGTATAGTGGGCATGCGGGAGGCCGTGTGGACATACCGCCGAATTGCTCAACACGTGGCGCGTGAGGTCTCCACAGTACATTGATGTTGTCGCCAGTGGTCGGCAGAAGGTGCACATGCCCGTCAACCTGGGACTGGACCGCAGCTTGCACGGATGCACGCCAAGACCGTAGGATCCTATGCAGTGCCGTAGGGGACCGCACCGCCACTTCCAAGCAAATTAGGGACACTGTTGCTCCTGGGGTATCGGCGAGGACCATTCGCAACCGTCTCCATGAAGCTGGGCTACGGTCCTGCACACCATTAGGCTGTCTTCCGCTCACGCCCCAACATCGTGCTGCCGGCCTCCAGAGGTGTCGCGACAGGCGTGAATGGAGGGACGAATGGAGATGTGTCGTCTTCAGCGATGAGAGTTGCTTCTGCCATGGTGCCAATGATGGTCGTATGCGTGTTTGGCGCCGTGCAGGTGAGCGCCACAATCAGGACTGCATACGACCGAGGCACACAGGGCCAACACCCAGCATCATGGTGTGGGGAGCAATCTCTTACACTGGCTGTACACCTCTGGTGATCGTCGAGGGAACACTGAATAGTGCACGGTACATCCAAACCGTCATCGAACCCATCGATCTACCATTCCTAGACCAGCAAGGGAACTTGCTGTTCCAACAGGACAATGCACGTCCGCATGTATCCCCTGCCACCCAACGTGCTCTAGAAGGTGTAAGTCAACTACCCTGGCCAGCATGTTTCCCACTAGAAGATACCTAGGAATGGAGTGACCCAAGGGACCACTTCCTATGGAGAGAAGCTGAAGAACACTTACGCTTCTCCAGCTCCAGCCTTGATTGTTGCGCAATGATGGTGGCGGTGGGGTCGGGGGGGGGGGGGGGGGCGGGGGGGGGGGCGGGGGGGCATGTTGCTCCTCAAGTAGGTGGTGCAGGATCAACAGGGATGGAAATGCTCTCCAACATCAAGGGGGCAGGTGAGTCTACCAGCTCTGAGAGGTGACCTGGTTTGGCAGAGCTCATGGTGTCAGAACTGTTGTAGGGGTGGTGCAAGACTATGTCATACACACAGGATGCATGTGTTCAAATTTTCTCTTAGCGTTAGTGTAGGTCATTCAGTGCAGGGTCTTGTACTCCATGATTCTCCTTTCTTTCTGGAGAATCCTGCTGCCAGGCGAGCAAGGTGAATGGTGCTCTCTGCAGTTGACACACGTGGAAGGCAGTGCACATAGAGTATTGTGATGTGATGGGCAACCACAATCTTGGCTTGTGACACTGGAAGCAGTGCGGGAAAACATATTGCTGAACTTCCAGCACTTAAAGCACTGAGTTGGGGGATGGATACAGGTCTTTACATCACACCAGTAGACCATCACCTTGACGTTCTTGAACAATGTATCACCCTCAAAGGCCAATATGAAGGCACCGCTGGCAACCTCATTATCCTTCCGACCCCGGTGGACATGCTGGATGAAATTTACACCTCGTCACTCTAAATTGGCATGCAGCTCAATTTCGGACTGCAAAAGAATGTCTCTGTGAAATGTGATACCCTGGACCACATTTAAGCTCTTACTTGTACTTTTGTGTGTTGAATTGTGCTTGTGATAGCTTAGAAACTGCTGGTGTTTCACCACCAGCAAGAGATGATGGACTGTGCTTCATCGTCTGTCATCCACCCTGATGCCGCCCACTCTGACCAGGGGCCCTCCCAACAGGCGCCACCTGATAGGATGGCCTTTACTGGGAGTCCCGGTGCCCCAGGAGGATGGGCATCTACCCCTTGGCATATGCAGGGAGTTAACAGTGCAGGCATCAGCAGCACAATGCCTGTGTGGTCACGGGTCTAATTCACGAAGGACACAATGGACCTTTTAAGGCTCCCTTCTCCAATTGGCTCATTCTTTCGGAAAAGTTTGAAGAATGGAAGTCAAACCCTACAGGAGGCCATCACATAAGGGCTGAAACATGTGAAACTCCTTTTAGTCACCTTGTACGACAGGCAGGAATACCTCGGGCCTACTCTAAACCCCGGACCTACAGGGGAGAAGGAGAATATGATATGGTTGCTCCAGTCCTGATTGTACTACCATGTCATGAGTGGAATGCTGTATCTTTGCGAGGTGGTGGGTGACTGGAGCTATAAGGCACGGGGATGTGTTGTTGTACAAAGCTGGGAAGGTAATAACAGTCTGTGAAGGCCTCAGTGAGATCCTCAGCATATTTTCAGAGGAACTGCTCATCACTACTGATGCAACAGCCATGGATGACTAGGCTGTATGGAAGGGACTTCTTGGTATAGAAAGTGTGGCAGCTGTGAAAGTGTTCTAGAAACAAGATCTGTGATCCAGACATTTTTATAAATTAGACTGAGCATCTTATGTGGTGAGAAAAAGTCAATAATTGTATCTTGGGACTTTATAATGTCAATATGTTGGTACACAGTGCAATTAAAATTCCGTTCCTTAATTTTCTATGTAGTTTCAACTTTTATTCTAATACACACATCAAAAAAGTTTTGCATAACCTCTTTCCCTAGAGTTGGAGAGTAGAGTACCTGTACAGAAAATTGGAATAGAAATCAACATAAACAACATTTATGCCCTTTTTATTGCTCATAAAAACCACACTCTGCATGTTTTACCACTATACAGTGATACCTTCACAGGTGGGGGTCTAGATTTCTGTATACACTGGTACCTCTAATACCCAATAGCACATCCACTTGCATTGATGCATGCCTGTATTTGTCATGGCATACCATCCACAAGTTCATCAAGGCACTGTTGGTCCAGATTGTCACAGTCCTAAACGGCGATTTGGCATAGATCCCCAAGAGTGGTTGGCGGGTCATGTTATCCATAAACAGCCATTTTCAATCCATCCCAGACAAGTTTGATGGGTTCTGTCTGGAGAGCATGCTGGCCACTCTAGTTGAACAATATAATTATCCTGAAGGAAGTCATTCATGGGGGTATGAATTCTCGTCCACAACAATTAATGCCTCACGAATATGCTGAGGATATCATTGCACTATTGGTTGGAGAATGGCATTCATGTATCATACAGCCATTATGATGCCTTCCATGACCAGCAGCAACATACATCAGCCCCACATAGTGAAACTACACCTGCTGGACAGTGTGTCTTAGGTGTTCAGCTTCACCGTGTGCCTCTAAACACGTCTCCAACGATTGTGTGGTTGACGGCATATATGATACTCATTAGTGAAGAGAATGTGATGCCAATCCTGAGTGGCCTGTTCAGCATGTTGTCGGACCCATCTGTAAGACACTGCATGTTGTCATGGTTGCAAAAATTAACCTCACCATGGATGTCAGGAGTGGAGTTGCCCATCATGCAGCCTGTTGTGCACAGTTTGAGTCATAACACAACGTCCTGTGGCTGCACAAAAAGCATTATTCTGGCATTGCTGTCAGGGTTCCTATGAGCCACAAGTCATAGCTAGTAGTCATCCACTGCAGTAGTAACCCTTGGGTGGCTTGTGCGGGGATTGTCATCAGTAGTTCCTGTATCTCTGTATGTCCTCTATATTTGAACACTATCACTTTGGTTCACTTCGAGATGCCTGGACACTTCCCCTGTTGAGAGCCCTTCCTAGCACAAAGTAACTAAGTGGATGTGATCAAACCACAGTATTGGCCATCTAGGCATGGCTGAACTTCAGACAACCTGAGCTGTCTACCTCCTTCCAGGTGGAATGACTCGAACTTATTGGCTGTCGGAGCCCCTCCGTCTAAGAGGTGCTGCTCATGCATGGTTGTATACATCTTTGGGTGGGTTTAGTGACATCTCTTAACAGTCAAAGGGACTGTGTCTGTATTACAATATCCACAGTCAACATCTATCTTCAGGAGTTCTTGGAACTGGGATGATGCAAAACTTTTCCAGCATGTGTGTAAATATCCCAGCTATGCTAACAAACTCTTCAAAAAGTTTCATGGACAATACATCTTCAAATCTAGAAACCTCAGATATAGAAGTAAGGAACATTGACCTAGGCTTATCTGACCACAATGCACTCATTACAGTTTTCACACTTCCCGTAAATACAACAATAGTACATCATAGGTACAAAAGAATTTTCTCCCCTGAAAACTGCCACCAGTTTACTACCACAGTGACTGACCAATCCTCGGCATACGTATTGTCACAAACAAATACAAATGACATGTTCTCTCTTTCCATGATAGATCTGGAAATGTGCTGTCTATAAAGATTCATGAAAGTCAACTCACATACACTTACAACAACACACTGAGAAATTTCTACACTGAAGTGAAAATTTTTTCTGACACTAAAAAGAAAAAAAAAGTATGAAACTGCAAATGTAAGTGTATAAAAAGGATAATTAATGTAGCATACATATTACATAATTATAGATTGGTAAGGGAGTCAGACAATGAATCAAGCAGAACATGGTAAATTGTTAAAGAGAACTGGGAAAAGCAGTAAGGAACAGGAGACTATACTTATATCTGGAGATAACAATCAACTAAAAAAAGAAGCATTGCTCAATTACATTATTAACTACTTTCTAAGTGTACTTGAGAAACTATTATGAACTTTAACAAACAAAAGAAAATAACAGCACAAAAGTAGGCATCAGTAGGAGAATAAGTTCCACTAATGAATATGAAATGTGGAAGTAATTAATAGTCTGAGGCCAAAAACGTCTGCAGAAATGGATAAAGTGCAAGTGTCACAAATAAAAAAGTTGCTCCACAAATTTTGTAGCCACTGGTACATACTGCCAATTTCTCATTCAGTGAAGGTGTGTTCACACAGAGTATGAAAATGTCTAAGGTTAGAACTCTGTTCAAAAATGGGTATTCATGCTAGGTAGAAAACTGCAGACGTATGTCCCTCCTTCAATCTCTTTCATAAATCTTTAGGAAGTTGATGAAAATCAGGATCATAAGCTATCTCGACACCTCCAATCTTCTGAATTGTAATCAACACAGCTTTCATACAGGTTATAACACAGGAGCCATACAAGTCTCATGAAGGAGCCAGAAGGAATTTAGACCATAACAAAAGTGTTGTAGGAATCAACCAAGATCTTATCAATGCCTTTGATACAGTGAACCACTAAATACTCCATTAGAAACTGGAAGCTATAGCATCAAAGAAATTGGCAAGGAACTAACTTAATCCTATCTACAACATAGAACACAGGTTTTGGAACTCACAGGGTCTCAAAACAGGCAAAAAATAAAGTGGCTATCAGATGCTAAGAGGGTGGCAACAGGTGTCCTGTAGGGTACTGTTCATGGCCCCACCTATAATTTCTGATCTATATAATTGACATTAAAAGCCCAAACAGTTTGTCAAAAATGATGTTATTTGCAGACCATACAACCATAATTTGGTGATGGAAAATCCTTATCTATTACTGCTGAAAAAGTTGTGGATTCCGTGCTGCAGTGGTTTCTTCCTAATAAGTTAACATTTAATTTAAATAAAATAAATTACCTACAGTACAGTAAAGAAAATGAGAAGTATATCCTCCAGTTTTTATTGAGTGACCATGAAATAGAGAAAGTAAAGTTTACAGAATTATTGGGCATGCACACTGACCATGTCTTCAGCTGGAAAAGCCATTGCATTTACATATCCAAAAAACTCAATTCTGCATGTTTTGCACCGAGCATAATTTATGGAATTTGTTGCAAACAATGTACACCGTTAGTGTACTTTGCTTATTTCCAGTCTGCTGCATCTTATAGAAGAATGTTCTGAGGTGTCAAAAAACCTCACTTACAGATACTTTGAAATGACAGGAAAATGTCATTAAAATTATTAAATACAGCTCTCCACAAACACACTGCAAGCCCTTATTCATGCAGTTAATAATACTTACAGTACCATTGTTGTTCATATTCAAAAGTATGTCTGATAGAAGTACACACACAAGTAATTGACATATGAATTCAGATTTACAGAAGTACAACACACATCAGGAAGAATCTGCATGTAGAAAAATAAAAACAAAAACTCAAAACAGGTTGAGCCATTATGGAATAAAGCTGTATAACACACTGTCAATTTAGATCAAGGGAATTATGGATGACAAAAAATTTAAGTCAGAAATAAAACTTAAGTATTAAATTAATGTTTCTATATCATGGATGAGTATTTTGAATTCCTTGATGACTAATAACCTCTTGTTTTCTTTTCAGTGTCATTCAAACATGCTGTTCTCATTGTAAATATTAAATATTGTTTGTATATTCTTGTTTCTTGAAGTGTACTGCTTGTATGTCAGAATTGTTATAGGGCACATCTAATACCAATCCATTAGTCCATTATGAAATTTTTTAAACACATTGTATAATGTTAATTTCATATTAGTTATATTAACATCTAGAATTGTGATGTATGTATGCTGTATCTTATTATGACAATACCTACATCATGTATGTGATGCAAAGGATACTGTGGTGAACAGGAATTACTAACATAAATCTGAACACACTTTTCTTTTTGTAAATAATAAAGAAAAAACACAAACTAGGAAATGATCAGAAAGTAATTATATGTACAAATTAACTTGGAATGTCAATGTAAAATGACTTTCTCCACATCATTACAATCTGTCATGCAAAATTGTCCATGGAATGAGCAACTAACTAACTTTATAATGGGTCACTGATGAAGACGGAGTAGTTTCTTCTTTTATTTCTTTGATACACTAATAATAACACACAAATGGGAAAAACATTAAGCCGTTTTCAAGATTTTTAGTGTTGTTGTTGTTGTTGTTGTTGTTGTTGTTGTGATCTTCAGTCCTGAGACTGGTTTGATGCAGCTCTCCATGCTACGCTATCCTGTGCAAGCTTCTTCATCTCCCAGTACATACTGTAGCCTACATCCTTCTGAATCTGCTTAGTGCATTAATCTCTAGGTCTCCCACTATGATTTTTACCCTCCACACTGCCCTCTAATACTAAATTGGTGATCCCTTGATGGCTAAGTACATGTCCTACCAACCAATCCCTACTTCTAGTCAAGCTGTGCCACAAACTCCTCTTCTCCCCAATTGTATGCAATACCTTCGCATTAGTAATGTGATCTACCCATCTAATCTTCAGCATTCTTCTGTAGCACCACATTTCGAAAGCTTCTATTCTCTTTTTGTCCAACTATTTATCATCCATGTTTCACTTCCATACAAAGCTACACTCCATACAAATACTTTCAGAAACGACTCCCTGTATTCCAGCCAACATTGTCAAAAGCTTTTTCCAAGTCTAGAAATGCTATAAACACAGGTTTGCCTTTTCTTAATGTAGCTTCTAAGATAAGTCATAGGGTCAGTGTTGCTGCACGTGTTCCAATATTTCTACGGAATCCGAACTGATCTTCCCCGAGGTCAGCTTCTACCAGTTTTTCCATTCATCCGTAAAGAATTCTCGTTAGTATTTTGCAGCTGTGACTTACTGAACTTATAGTTCGGTAATTTTCACATCTGTCAACACCTGTTTTCTTTGGGATTGGAATTATTATATTCTTCTTGAAGTCTGAGGGTATTTCACCTGTCTCATACATTTTGCTCACCAGATGGTAGAGTTTTGTCAGGACTGGCTCTCCTAAGGCTGTCAGTAGTTCTAATGCAATGTTGCCTACTCCCAGGGCCTTGTTTCACCTTAGGTCTTTCAGTGCTCTGTCAAACTCTTTGCGCGGTATCATATCTCCCACTTCATCTCAGCATTTTAAGTGTTATATAGGGAGAAAATGGAAGAACTTGATGACTTGCTTCAGTTACACGTAATATCTTTTGAGTGTTTCATCTACCAATGGGAAAATGCTCCTCTCTAAGCACAAATAAGTGTGTATGCTCCTTTATAAATAATTGACTGAAAAATCTGATTCCAGCTGCCTCATCCTACTTTACCCAGCACCTTCCCAAAAATTTCCCAACACTTTTGGTACACAAATATACTTGTTCTCTTCTCACTAATATATCACTCATACCCCTCACCCCGGCTTGCCCATTCTCACTCACTCACTACTACTACTACAAGTACTACTACTAGTAGTAGTAGTAGTAGTAGTATTTCCTCTTGCTGTCACTGTCTCTGGCTTGCTCTATATTACTGCTACTATGTGTTTCACTCCTTCCTACTGCTGCTGTATCTTCTCACTGACACACCGTCTCTCTTCTTTTTTGCCATTGTCACTGACTCTGTGTTGCATTATCATTGGTTCTCACCTACTTCTACTTCCCAATTTTCTTCATTCCTCTCCAACCATGGAGAAAAGTCCGCATGGTGCCTGTTGTATTCAATCCCGATGAAATTTCTATCTTTCATCAACACTCTGAAGATCCACAGATTACAGAATGCCTCCAGATGTGCTTCGGAAACTACTACTGGTCTTCCAGGGAACGATCAAAACGTATACAGTTTGAGACATTACTCCCATAGAGAAAAGTAAGCATGGTGCCTGCTGTATTTAATCACAATGCAATATCTATGTTTCATCAACACTCTGAACGTCCACAGAATACAGAGTGCCTCCACATGTGCTTCAGAATCTACTACTGCTCTTCCAGGAACGATGTAAGCAAAGACAGTTTGAGACATTACTAACATCGAGAAAAGTCCGCATAGTGCCTGTTGTACTCAATCCCGATGCACTTTCTGTGTTTCATGAACACTCTGATGGTCCACAGATTACAGAATGCCTCCAGATGCCTTGTAAACTACTACTGGTCTTCCAGGGAACGATCAAAGTGTAGACAATATGAGACATTACTCCCATGGAGAAAAGTCCGCATGGTGAATGTTGTATTCAATCTCGATGCAACATTTGTGTTTCACCAACACTCTGAAGGACCACAGATTACGAACTGCCTCCATATGTGCTTCGGAAACTACTACTGGTCTTCCAGGGAACTATGAAAACATATACTGTTTGAGACATTACTGCCATAGAGAAAAGTCCGCATGGTGCCGTTGTATTCCATCCCGATGCAATTTCTGTGTTTCATCAACACTCTGAAGGTCCACCGGTTTCAGAATGCCTCCAGTTGTGCTTTGGAAACTACTACTAGTCTTCCAGGGAACGATCAAAGCGTAGACAGTTTGAGACATTACTCCCATGGAGAAAAGTCCGCATTGTGCCTTTTGTATTCAATCCCGATGCAATTTATTTGTTTCATAAACCTTCTGATAGTCCACAGATTACATAATGCCTCCAGATGTGCTTCGGAAACTACTACTGGTCCTCCAGGGAATGATCAAAGCGTAGACAGTTTGAGAAATTACTCCCATGGAGATAAGTCCGCATGCTGAATGTTGTATTCCATCACGATGCTATTTCTGTGTCTAACCAACACTCTGAAGGTCCACAGATTATAGAATGCCTCCAGATGTGCTTCGGAAACTAGTACTGGTCCTCCAGGTAAATATTTAATCGTAGCCAGCTTCAGACATTCCTCCCATGGAGAAACGTCCGCATGGTGCCTGTTGTATTCAATCCCGATTCAATTTCTGTGTTTCATCAAAACTCTGAAGGTCCAACGATTACTGAATGCCTCCAGATGTACTTTGGAAACTACTACTGGTTCTTCCAGGGAACGATCAAAACGTAGACAGTTTGAGATATTACTCCCATGGAGAAAAGTCCGCATGGCGCATGTTGTACTCAATCCCGATGCAATTTCTGTGTTTCATCAACACTCTGAAGGTCCACAGATTAATGACTGCCTCGACATGTGCTTCGGAATCTACGACTCGTCTCCCAGGAATCGATCAAAGCGTAGACACTTTGAGACATTACTCCCATGGAGTAAAGTCCGCATGGTGCCTGTTGTATTCTATCCCGATGCAATTTCTATCTTTCATCAACACTCTGAAGGTCCACAGATCACAGAATGCCTCCAGATGTGCTTCGGAAACTACTACTGGTTTTCCAGGGAACGATCAAAGCGTAGACAGTTTGAGACATCACTCCCATGGAGAAAAGTCCGCATGGTGCCTGTTGTATTCAATCCCGATACAATTTCTGTGTTTCATCAACACTCTGAAGGTCCAAAGAATACTGAATGCCTCCAGTTGTGCTTTGGAAACTACTACTGGTCTTCCAGTGAACGATCAAAGCGTAGACTATTTGAGACATTACTCCCATGGAGATAAGTCCGCATGGTGAATGTTGTATTCCATCACGATGCTATTTCTGTGTCTAACCAACACTCTGAAGGTCCACAGATTATAGAATGCCTCCAGATGTGCTCCGGAAACTAGTACTGGGCCTCCAGGGAAATATTTAATCGTAGCCAGCTTCAGACATTCCTCCCATGGAGAAACGTCCGCATGGTGCCTGTTGTATTCAATCCCGATTCTATTTCTGTGTTTCATCATAACTCTGAAGGTCCAACGATTACTGAATGCCTCCAGATGTACTTTGGAAACTACTACTGGTTCTTCCAGGGAACGATCAAAGCGTAGACAGTTTGAGACATTACTCCCATGGAGAAAAGTAAGCATGGTGCCTGTTGTATTTAATCACAATGCAATTTCTATGTTTCACCAACACTCTGTAGGTCGACAGATTATAGAGTGCCTCCAGATGTATTTCGGAAAATATTACTGATCCTACAGGGAAATATCTAAGCGTAGACAGAGTTGAGACATTACTCCCATGAAGAAACGGGGGTATGGAGGCTTTTGTATTCAATCCCGATGCAATTTCTGTGTTTCATCAACACACTGAAGATCAACAGATTACAGAATGAGTCAAGATGTGCTTCGGAAACTACTACTGGTCTTCCAGGGAACGATCAAAGCGTGGACAGTTTGAGACATTACTCCCATGGAGAAAAGTCCGCATGGTGAATGTTGTATTCCATCTCGATGCAATTTCTGTGTTTCATCAAACTCTGAACGTCCACAGATAATAGAATGGGTCCAGATTTGCTTTGGAAACTACTACTGGTCTTCCAGGGAACGATCCAAGCGGAGACAGTTTCAGACATTACTGCTATGGAGAAAAGTCCTCATGGGGAGTGTTGTATACAATCCCGAAGCAATTTATTTGTTTCATCAACACTCTGAAGGTCCACAGATTTCATAATGCCTACAGATGTGCTTCGGAAACTACTACTGGTCCTCCAGGGAAATATCTAATCGTAGACAGCTTCAGACATTCCTCCCATGGAGAAACGTCCGCATGGTGCCTGTTGTATTCAATCCCGATTCAATTTCTGTGTTTCATCAAAACTCTGAAGGTCCAACGATTACTGAATGCCTCAGGATGTACTTTGGAAACTACTACTGGTCCTTAGAGGGAACGATCAAAACGTAGACAGTTTGAGATATTACTCCCATGGAGAAAAGTCAGCATGGCGCCTGTTGTACTCAATCCCGATGCAATTTCTGTGTTTCATCAACACTCTGAAGGTCCACAGATTAATGAATGCCTCGACATGTGCTTCGGAATCTACGACTCGTCTCCCAGGAATCGATCAAAGCGTAGACAGTTTGAGACAATACTCCCATGGAGTAAAGTCTGCATGGTGCCTGTTGTATTCAATGCCGATGCAATTTCTGTGTTTCATCAACACTCTGAATGTCCTAAGATAACTGAATGCCTCCAGATGTGCTTCGGAAACTACTACTGGTTTTCCAGGGAACGATCAAAACGTAGACAGTTTGAGACATTACTCCCATGGAGATAAGTCCGCATGGTGAATGTTGTATTCCATCACGATGCTATTTCTGTGTCTAACCAACACTCTGAAGGTCCACAGATTATAGAATGCCTCCAGATGTGCTTCGGAAACTAGTACTGGGCCTCCAGGGAAATATTTAATCGTAGCCAGCTTCAGACATTCCTCCCATGGAGAAACGTCCGCATGGTGCCTGTTGTATTCAATCCCGATTCTATTTCTGTGTTTCATCATAACTCTGAAGGTCCAACGATTACTGAATGCCTCCAGATGTACTTTGGAAACTACTACTGGTTCTTCCAGGGAACGATCAAAGCGTAGACAGTTTGAGACATTACTCCCATGGAGAAAAGTAAGCATGGTGCCTGTTGTATTTAATCACAATGCAATTTCTATGTTTCACCAACACTCTGTAGGTCGACAGATTATAGAGTGCCTCCAGATGTATTTCGGAAACTATTACTGATCCTACAGGGAAATATCTAAGCGTAGACAGAGTTGAGACATTACTCCCATGAAGAAACGGGGGTATGGAGGCTTTTGTATTCAATCCCGATGCAATTTCTGTGTTTCATCAACACACTGAAGATCAACAGATTACAGAATGAATCCAGATGTGCTTCGGAAACTACAACTGGTCTTCCAGGGAACGATCAAAGCGTGGACAGTTTGAGACATTACTCCCATGGAGAAAAGTCCGCATGGTGAATGTTGTATTCCATCTCGATGCAATTTCTGTGTTTCATCAAACTCTGAACGTCCACAGATAATAGAATGGGTCCAGATTTGCTTTGGAAACTACTACTGGTCTTCCAGGGAACGATCCAAGCGGAGACAGTTTCAGACATTACTGCTATGGAGAAAAGTCCTCATGGGGAGTGTTGTATACAATCCCGAAGCAATTTATTTGTTTCATCAACACTCTGAAGGTCCACAGATCTCATAATGCCTACAGATGTGCTTCGGAAACTACTACTGGTCCTCCAGGGAAATATCTAATCGTAGACAGCTTCAGACATTCCTCCCATGGAGAAACGTCCGCATGGTGCCTGTTGTATTCAATCCCGATTCAATTTCTGTGTTTCATCAAAACTCTGAAGGTCCAACGATTACTGAATGCCTCAGGATGTACTTTGGAAACTACTACTGGTCCTTAGAGGGAACGATCAAAACGTAGACAGTTTGAGATATTACTCCCATGGAGAAAAGTCAGCATGGCGCCTGTTGTACTCAATCCCGATGCAATTTCTGTGTTTCATCAACACTCTGAAGGTCCACAGATTAATGAATGCCTCGACATGTGCTTCGGAATCTACGACTCGTCACCCAGGAATCGATCAAAGCGTAGACAGTTTGAGACAATACTCCCATGGAGTAAAGTCTGCATGGTGCCTGTTGTATTCAATGCCGATGCAATTTCTGTGTTTCATCAACACTCTGAATGTCCTAAGGTAACTGAATGCCTCCAGATGTGCTTCGGAAACTACTACTGGTTTTCCAGGGAACGATCAAAACGTAGACAGTTTGAGACATTACTCCCATGGAGATAAGTCCGCATGGTGAATGTTGTATTCCATCACGATGCTATTTCTGTGTCTAACCAACACTCTGAAGGTCCACAGATTATAGAATGCCTCCAGATGTGCTTCGGAAACTAGTACTGGGCCTCCAGGGAAATATTTAATCGTAGCCAGCTTCAGACATTCCTCCCATGGAGAAACGTCCGCATGGTGCCTGTTGTATTCAATCCCGATTCTATTTCTGTGTTTCATCATAACTCTGAAGGTCCAACGATTACTGAATGCCTCCAGATGTACTTTGGAAACTACTACTGGTTCTTCCAGGGAACGATCAAAGCGTAGACAGTTTGAGACATTACTCCCATGGAGAAAAGTAAGCATGGTGCCTGTTGTATTTAATCACAATGCAATTTCTATGTTTCACCAACACTCTGTAGGTCGACAGATTATAGGGTGCCTCCAGATGTATTTCGGAAACTATTACTGATCCTACAGGGAAATATCTAAGCGTAGACAGAGTTGAGACATTACTCCCATGAAGAAACGGGGGTATGGAGGCTTTTGTATTCAATCCCGATGCAATTTCTGTGTTTCATCAACACACTGAAGATCAACAGATTACAGAATGAGTCCAGATGTGCTTCGGAAACTACTACTGGTCTTCCAGAGAACGATCAAAGCGTAGACAGATTGAGACATTACTCCCATGGAGATAAGTCCGCAGGGCGAATGTTGTATTCCATCTCGATGCAATTTCTGTGTTTCACCAACACTCTGAAGATCCACAGATTATAGAATGCCTCCAGATTTGCTTGGGAAACTACTACTGGTCTCCCAGGGAACGATCCAACCGGAGACAGTTTCAGACATTACTCTTATGGAGAAAAGTCCTCATGGGGAGTGTTGTATACAATCCCAAAGCAATTTATTTGTTTCATCAACACTCTGAAGGTCCACAGATTACATAATGCCTACAGATGTGCTTCGGAAACTACTACTGGTACTCCAGGGAAATATCTAATCGTAGACATCTTCAGACATTCCTCCCATAGAGAAACGTCCGCATGGTGCCTGTTGTATTCAATCCCGTTGCAATTTCTGTGTTTCATCAAAACTCTGAAGGTCCAACGATTACTGAATGCCTCCAGATGTGCTTTGGAAACTACAACTGGTTCTCCCAGGGAACGATCAAAGCGTAGACAGTTTGAGACATTGCTCCAATGGAGTAAAGTCCGCATGGTGCCTGTTGTATTCTATCCCGATTCAATTTCTATCTTTCATCAACACTCTGAAGGTCAACAGATTACAGAATACCTCCAGATGTGCTTCGGAAACTACTATTGGTTTTCCAGGGAACGATCAAAGCGTAGACAGTTTGAGACAATACTCAGATGGAGAAAAGTCCGCATGGTTCCTGTTGTATTCAATGCCGATGCTATTTCTGTGTTTCATCAACACTCTGAATGTCCTAAGATTACTGAATGCCTCCAGATGTGCTTCGGAAACTACTACTGGTCCTCTAGGGAACGATCAAAGCGTAGACAGTTTGAGACATTACTACCATGGAGAAATGTCAGCATGGGCCCTGTTGTATTCAATGCCGATGCAATTTCTGTGTTTCATCAACACTCTGAAGGTCCAAAGATTACTGAATGCCTCCAGATGTGCTTCGGTAACTACTACTAGTCTTCCAGGGAACGATCAAAGCGTAGACAGTTTGAGACATTACTCCAATGGAGAAAAGAAAGCATGGTGCCTGTTGTATTTAATCACAATGCAATTTCTATGTTTCACCAACACTCTGAAGTTCCACAGATTATAGTATGCCTCCAGATGTATTTCGGAAACTACTACTGATCCTACACGGAAATATCTAAGCGTAGACAGAATTGAGACATTACTCCCATGAAGAAACGTGGGTATGGGGGCTTTTGTATTCAATCCCGATGCAATTTCTGTGTTTCATCACAACACTAAAGATCAACAGATTACAGAATGAGTCCAGATGTGCTTCGGAAACTACTACTGGTCATCCAGGGAACGATCATTGCGTAGGCAATTTGAGACATGACTCCAATGGGGAAAAGTCGGCATGGTGCCCGATGTATTAAATCACGATTCCATTTCTGTGTTTCATCAACTCTCTGAAGGTCCACCGTTTACAGAATGCCTCCAGTTGTGCTTTGGAAACTACTACTGGTCTTCCAGGGAACGATCAAAGCGTAGACAGTTTGAGACATTACTCCCATGGGGAAAAGTCCGCATGGCGCCTGTTGTATTCAATCCCGATGCAATTTCTGTGTTTCATCAACACTCTGAAGGTCCACAGATTAATGAGTGCCTCGACATGTGTTTCGGAAACTACGACTGGTCTCCCAGGAATCGATCAAAGCGTAGACAGTTTGAAACATTACTCCCATGGGGTAAAGTCCGCATGGTGCCTGTTGTAATCTATCCCGATGCAATTTCTATCTTTCATCAACACTCTGAAGGTCCACAGATTACAGAATGCCTCCAGATGTGCTTCGGAAACTACTATTGGTTTTCCAGGGAACGATCAAAGCGTAGACAGTTTGAGACAATACTCCCATGGAGAAAAGTCCGCATGGTGCCTGTTGTATTCAATGCCGATGCAATTTCTGTGTTTCATCAACACTCTGAATGTCCTAAGATTACTGAATGCCTCCAGATGTGCTTCGGAAACTACTACTGGTCTTCCAGGGAAGGATCAAAGCGTAGACAGTTTGAGACATTACTCCCATGAAGAAACTTGCGTATGTAGGCTTTGTTATTTAATCCCTATGCAATTTCTGTGTTTCATCAACACACTGAAGGTCAACAGGTTACAGAATGAGTCCAGATGTGCTTCGGATACTACTACTGGTCTTCCAGGGAACGATCAAACCGTAGACAGTTTGGGACATTACTCCCATGGAGAAAAGTCCGATGCAATTTCTGTGTTTCATCAAACTCTGAAGGTCCACAGATAATAGAATGCATCCAGATTTGCTTGGGGAACTACTACTGGTCTTCCAGGGAACGATCCAAGCGGAGACAGTTTCAGACGCTACTCCCAATGATAAAAGTCCTCATGGGGAATGTTGTGTTCAATCCCGAAGCAATTTATTTGTTTCATCAACACTCTGAAGTTCCACAGATTACATAATGACTACAGATGTGCTTCGGAAACTACTACTGGTCTCCCAGGAATCAATCAAAGCGTAGACAGTTTGAAACATTACTCCCATGGAGTAAAGTCCGCATGGTGCCTGTTGTATTCTATCAGGATGCAATTTCTATCTTTCATCAACACTCTGAAGGTCCACAGATTACAGAATGCCTCCAGATGTGCTTTGGAAACTACTACTGGTTCTTCCAGGGAACTATCAAAGCGTAGACAGTTTGAGACATCACTCCCATGGAGAAACGTCCGCATGGTGCCTGTTGTATTCAATCCCGATGCAATTTCTGTGTTTCATCAAAACTCTGAAGGTCCAACGATTACTGAATGCCTCCAGATGTGCTTTGGAAACTACTCCTGGTTCTTCCAGGGAACGATCAAAGCGTAGACAGTTTGAGACATCACTCCCATGGAGAAACGTCCGCATGGTGCCTGTTGTATTCAATCCCGATGCAATTTCTGTGTTTCATCAACACTCTGAATGTCCTAAGATTACTGAATGCCTCCAGATGTGCTTCGGAAACTACTACTGGTCCTCCAGGGAACGATCAAAGCTTAGACAGTTTGAGACATTACTCCCATGGAGAAATGTCAGCATGGGCCCTGTTGTATTCAATGCCGATGCAATTTCTGTGTTTCATCAACACTCTGAAGGTCCAAAGATTACTGAATGCCTCCAGATGTGCTTCGGTAACTACTACTAGTCTTCCAGGGAACGATCAAAGCGTAGACAGTTTGAGACATTACTCCCATGGAGAAAAGTCCGCATGGTGAATGTTGTATTCCATCACGATGCTATTTCTGTGTCTCACCAACACTCTGAAGGTCCACAGATTATATAATGCCTCCAGATGTGCTTCGGAAACTAGTACTGGTCCTCCAGGGAAATATCTAATCGTAGACAGCTTTAGACACTCCTCCCATGGAGAAACGTCCGCATGGTGCCAGTTGTATTAAATCCCGATTCCATTTCTGTGTTTCATCAACTTTCTGAAGGTCCACCGTTTACAGAATGCCTCCAGTTGTGCTTTGGAAACTACTACTGGTCCTCCAGAGAACGATCAAAGCGTAGACAGTTTGAGAAATTACTCCCATGGAGAAAAGTCCGCATGGTGAATGTTGTATTCCATCACGATGCTATTTCTGTGTCTAACCAACACTCTGAAGGTCCACAGATTATAGAATGCCTCCAGATGTGCTTCGGAAACTAGTACTGGGCCTCCAGGGAAATATTTAATCGTAGCCAGCTTCAGACATTCCTCCCATGGAGAAACGTCCGCATGGTGCCTGTTGTATTCAATCCCGATTCTATTTCTGTGTTTCATCAAAACTCTGAAGGTCCAACGATTACTGAATGCCTCCAGATGTACTTTGGAAACTACTACTGGTTTTTCCAGGGAACTATCAAAACGTAGACAGTTTGAGATATTACTCCCATGGAGAAAAGTCCGCATGGCGCCTGTTGTACTCAATCCCGATGTAATTTCTGTGTTTCATCAACACTCTGAAGGTCCACAGATTAATGAATGCCTCGACATGTGTTTCGGAATCTACGACTGGTCTCCCAGGAATCGATCAAAGCGTAGACAGTTTGAAACATTACTCCCATGGAGTAAAGTCCGCATGGTGCCTGTTGTATTCTATCAGGATGCAATTTCTATCTTTCATCAACACTCTGAAGGTCCACAGATTACAGAATGCCTCCAGATGTGCTTTGGAAACTACTACTGGTTCTTCCAGGGAACTATCAAAGCGTAGACAGTTTGAGACATCACTCCCATGGAGAAACGTCCGCATGGTGCCTGTTGTATTCAATCCCGATGCAATTTCTGTGTTTCATCAAAACTCTGAAGGTCCAACGATTACTGAATGCCTCCAGATGTGCTTTGGAAACTACTACTGGTTCTTCCAGGGAACGATCAAAGCGTAGACAGTTTGAGACATCACTCCCATGGAGAAACGTCCGCATGGTGCCTGTTGTATTCAATCCCGATGCAATTTCTGTGTTTCATCAACACTCTGAATGTCCTAAGATTACTGAATGCCTCCAGATGTGCTTCGGAAACTACTACTGGTCCTCCAGGGAACGATCAAAGCTTAGACAGTTTGAGACATTACTCCCATGGAGTAAAGTCCGCATGGTGCCTGTTGTATTCTATCAGGATGCAATTTATATCTTTCATCAACACTCTGAAGGTCCACAGATTACAGAATGCCTCCAGATGTGCTTTGGAAACTACTACTGGTTCTTCCAGGGAACTATCAAAGCGTAGACAGTTTGAGACATCACTCCCATGGAGAAACGTCCGCATGGTGCCTGTTGTATTCAATCCCGATGCAATTTCTGTGTTTCATCAAAACTCTGAAGGTCCAACGATTACTGAATGCCTCCAGATGTGCTTTGGAAACTACTACTGGTTCTTCCAGGGAACGATCAAAGCGTAGACAGTTTGAGACATCACTCCCATGGAGAAACGTCCGCATGGTGCCTGTTGTATTCAATCCCGATGCAATTTCTGTGTTTCATCAACACTCTGAATGTCCTAAGATTACTGAATGCCTCCAGATGTGCTTCGGAAACTACTACTGGTCCTCCAGGGAACGATCAAAGCTTAGACAGTTTGAGACATTACTCCCATGGAGAAATGTCAGCATGGGCCCTGTTGTATTCAATGCCGATGCAATTTCTGTGTTTCATCAACACTCTGAAGGTCCAAAGATTACTGAATGCCTCCAGATGTGCTTCGGTAACTACTACTAGTCTTCCAGGGAACGATCAAAGCGTAGACAGTTTGAGACATTACTCCCATGGAGAAAAGTCCGCATGGTGAATGTTGTATTCCATCACGATGCTATTTCTGTGTCTCACCAACACTCTGAAGGTCCACAGATTATATAATGCCTCCAGATGTGCTTCGGAAACTAGTACTGGTCCTCCAGGGAAATATCTAATCGTAGACAGCTTTAGACACTCCTCCCATGGAGAAACGTCCGCATGGTGCCAGTTGTATTAAATCCCGATTCCATTTCTGTGTTTCATCAACTCTCTGAAGGTCCACCGTTTACAGAATGCCTCCAGTTGTGCTTTGGAAACTACTACTGGTCCTCCAGAGAACGATCAAAGCGTAGACAGTTTGAGAAATTACTCCCATGGAGAAAAGTCCGCATGGTGAATGTTGTATTCCATCACGATGCTATTTCTGTGTCTAACCAACACTCTGAAGGTCCACAGATTATAGAATGCCTCCAGATGTGCTTCGGAAACTAGTACTGGGCCTCCAGGGAAATATTTAATCGTAGCCAGCTTCAGACATTCCTCCCATGGAGAAACGTCCGCATGGTGCCTGTTGTATTCAATCCCGATTCTATATCTGTGTTTCATCAAAACTCTGAAGGTCCAACGATTACTGAATGCCTCCAGATGTACTTTGGAAACTACTACTGGTTTTTCCAGGGAACTATCAAAACGTAGACAGTTTGAGATATTACTCCCATGGAGAAAAGTCCGCATGGCGCCTGTTGTACTCAATCCCGATGTAATTTCTGTGTTTCATCAACACTCTGAAGGTCCACAGATTAATGAATGCCTCGACATGTGTTTCGGAATCTACGACTGGTCTCCCAGGAGTCGATCAAAGCGTAGACAGTTTGAAACATTACTCCCATGGAGTAAAGTCCGCATGGTGCCTGTTGTATTCTATCAGGATGCAATTTCTATCTTTCATCAACACTCTGAAGGTCCACAGATTACAGAATGCCTCCAGATGTGCTTTGGAAACTACTACTGGTTCTTCCAGGGAACTATCAAAGCGTAGACAGTTTGAGACATCACTCCCATGGAGAAACGTCCGCATGGTGCCTGTTGTATTCAATCCCGATGCAATTTCTGTGTTTCATCAAAACTCTGAAGGTCCAACGATTACTGAATGCCTCCAGATGTGCTTTGGAAACTACTACTGGTTCTTCCAGGGAGCGATCAAAGCGTAGACAGTTTGAGACATCACTCCCATGGAGAAACGTCCGCATGGTGCCTGTTGTATTCAATCCCGATGCAATTTCTGTGTTTCATCAACACTCTGAATGTCCTAAGATTACTGAATGCCTCCAGATGTGCTTCGGAAACTACTACTGGTCCTCCAGGGAACGATCAAAGCTTAGACAGTTTGAGACATTACTCCCATGGAGAAATGTCAGCATGGGCCCTGTTGTATTCAATGCCGATGCAATTTCTCTGTTTCATCAACACTCTGAAGGTCCAAAGATTACTGAATGCCTCCAGATGTGCTTCGGTAACTACTACTAGTCTTCCAGGGAACGATCAAAGCGTAGACAGTTTGAGACATTACTCCCTAGGAGATAAGTCCGCATGGTGAATGTTGTATTCCAACTCGATGCAATTTTTTGTTTCACCAACACTCTGAAGGTCCACAGATTATAGAATGCCTCCAGATTTGCTTGGGAAACTACTACTGGTCTTCCAGGGAACGATCATTGCGTAGGCAATTTGAGACATGACTCCAACGGGGAAAAGTCGGCATGGTGCCAGTTGTATTAAATCCCGATTCCATTTCTGTGTTTCATCAAATCTCTGAAGGTCCACCGTTTACAGAATGCCTCCAGTTGTGCTTTGGAAACTACTACTGGTCCTCCAGAGAACGATCAAAGCGTAGACAGTTTGAGAAATTACTCCCATGGAGAAAAGTCCGCATGGTGAATGTTGTATTCCATCACGATGCTATTTCTGTGTCTAACCAACACTCTGAAGGTCCACAGATTATAGAATGCCTCCAGATGTGCTTCGGAAACTAGTACTGGGCCTCCAGGGAAATATTTAATCGTAGCCAGCTTCAGACATTCCTCCCATGGAGAAACGTCCGCATGGTGCCTGTTGTATTCAATCCCGATTCGATTTCTGTGTTTCATCAAAACTCTGAAGGTCCAACGATTACTAAATGCCTCCAGATGTACTTTGGAAACTACTACTGGTTCTTCCAGGGAACTATCAAAACGTAGACAGTTTGAGATATTACTCCCATGGAGAAAAGTCCGCATGGCGCCTGTTGTACTCAATCCCGATGTAATTTCTGTGTTTCATCAACACTCTGAAGGTCCACAGATTAATGAATGCCTCGACATGTGTTTCGGAATCTACGACTGGTCTCCCAGGAATCGATTAAAGCGTAGACAGTTTGAAACATTACTACCATGGAGTAAAGTCCGCATGGTGCCTGTTGTATTCTATCAGGATGCAATTTCTATCTTTCATCAACACTCTGAAGGTCCACAGATTACAGAATGCCTCCAGATGTGCTTCGGAAACTACTATTGGTTTTCCAGGGAACGATCAAAGCGTAGACAGTTTGAGACAATACTCCTATGGAGAAAAGTCCGCAGGGTGCCTGTTGTATTCAATGCCGATGCAATTTCTGTGTTTCATCAACACTCTGAATGTCCTAAAATTACTGAATGCCTCCAGATGTGCTTCGGAAACTACTACTGGTCTTCCAGGGAACGATCAAAGCGTAGACAGTTTGAGACATTACTCCCATGGAGAAATGTCAGCATGGGCCCTGTTGTATTCAATGCCGATGCAATATCTGTTTTTCAAAAACACTCTGAAGGTCCAAAGATTACTGAATGTCTCCAGATGTGCTTCGGTAACTACTACTAGTCTTCCAGGGAACGATCAAAGCGTAGACAGTTTGAGACATTACTCCCATTCAGAAAAGTAAGCATGGTGCCTGTTGTATTTAATCACAATGCAATTACTATGTTTCAACAACACTCTGAAGGTCCACAGATAATAGAATGCCTCCAGATGTATTTCGGAAACTACTAATGATCCTACAGGGAAATATCTAAGCGCAGACAGAGTTGAGACATTACTCCCATGAAGAAACGTTGGTATGGAGGCTTTTGTATTCAATCCCCATGCAATTTCTGTGTTTCATCTACACACTGATGATCAACAGATTACAGAATGAGTCCAGATGTGCTTCGGAAACTACTACTGGTCTTCCAGGGAACGATCAAAACGTAGACAGTTTGAGACATTACTCCCATGGAGATAAGTCCGCATGGTGAATGTTGTATACCATCACGATGCTATTTCTGTGTCTCACCAACACTCTGAAGGTCCACAGATTATATAATGCCTCCAGATGTGCTTCGGAAACTAGTACTGGTCCTCCAGGGAATTATCTAATCGTAGACAGCTTTAGACATTCCTCCCATGGAGAAACGTCCGCATGGTGCATGTTGTATTTAATCCCGATGCAATTTCTGTGTTTCATCAAAACTCTGAAGGTCCAACGATTACTGAATGCCTCCAGATGTGCTTTGGAAACTACTACTGGTTCTTCCAGGGAACAATCAAAGCGTAGACAGTTTGAGACATCACTCCCATGGAGAAACGTCCGCATGGTGCCTGTTGTATTCAATCCCGATGCAATTTCTGTGTTTCATCAAAACTCTGAAGGTCCAACGATTACTGAATGCCTTCAGTTGTGCTTTGGAAACTACTACTGGTTCTTCCAGGAATCGATCAATGCGTAGACAGTTTGAGACATTACTCCCATGGAGAAAAGTCCGCATGGTGCCTGTTGTATTCAATGCCGATGCAATCTCTGTGTTTCATCAACACTCTGAATGTCCTAAGATTACTGAATGCCTCCAGATGTGCTTTGGAAACTACTACTGGTCCTCCAGGGAACGATCAAAGCGTAGACAGTTTGAGACATTACTCCCATGGAGAAATGTCAGCATGGGCCCTGTTGTATTCAATGCCGATGCAATTTCTGTGTTTCATCAACTCTCTGAAGGTCCACCGTTCACAGAATGCCTCCAGTTGATCTTTGGAAACTACAACTGGTCTTTTAGAGAACGATCAAAGCGTAGACAGTTTGAGACATTACTCCCTAGGAGATAAGTCCGCATGGTGAATGTTGTATTCCAACTCGATGCAATTTTTTGTTTCACCAACACTCTGAAGGTCCACATATTATATAATGCCTCCAGATGTGCTTCGGAAACTAGTACTGGTCCTCCAGGGAAATATCTAATCGTAGACAGCTTTAGACATTCCTCCCATGGAGAAACGTCCGCATGGTGCCTGTTGTATTCAATCCCGATGCAATTTCTGTGTTTCATCAAAACTCTGAAGGTCCAACGATTATTGAATGCCTCCAGATGTGCTTTGGAAACTACTACTGGTCTTCCAGGGAACGATCAAAGCGTAGACAGTTTGAGACAATACTTCCATGGAGAAATGTCAGCATGGGCCCTGTTGTATTCAATGCCGATGCAATCTCTGTGTTTCATCAACACTCTGAAGGTCCAAAGATTACTGAATGCCTCCAGATGTGCTTCGGTAACTACTACTAGTCTTCCAGGGAACGATGAAAGCGTAGACAGTTTGAGACATTACTCCCATGGAGAAAAAAAAGCATGGTGCCTGGTGTATTTAATCACAATGCAATTTCTATGTTTCACCAACACTCTGAAGGTCCACAGATTATAGAATGCCTTCAGATGTATTTCGGAAACTACTACTGATCCTACAGGGAAATATCGAAGCGTAGACAAAGTTGAGACATTACTCCCATGAAGAAACGTGGGTATGGAGGCTTTTGTATTCAATCCCGATGCAACTTCTGTGTTTCATCAGAACACTGAAGATCAACAGGTTACAGAATGAGTCCAGATGTGCTTCGGAAACTACTACTGGTCTTCCAGGGAACGATCAAAACGTACACAGTTTGAGACATTACTCCCTAGGAGATAAGTCCGCATGGTGAATGTTGTATTAAAATTCGATGCAATTTCTGTGTTTCATCAACAATCTGAAGGTCCACCGTTTACAGAATGCCTCCAGTTGTGCTTTGGAAACTACTACTGTTCTTCCAGAGAACGATCAAAGCGTAGACAGTTTGAGACATTACTCCCATGGAGAAAAGTCCGCATGGTGCCTGTTGAATTCAATCTCGATGCAATTTCTGTGTTTCATCAACACTCTGAAGGTCCAAAGATAACTGAAAGCCTCCAGATGTGCTTCGGAAACTACTACTGGTCCTACCTGGTAATATCTAAGTGTAGACAGTTCGAGACATTACTCCCATGAAGAAACATGCGTATGTAGGCTTTGTTATTTAATCCCTATGCAATTTCTGTGTTTCATCAACACTCTGAAGGTCCATTGATTACTGAATGTCTCCAGATGTGCTTCGGTAACTACTACTAGTCTTCCTGGGAACGATCAAAGCGTAGACAGTTTGAGACATTACTCCCATGGAGAAAAGTAAGCATGGTGCCTGTTGTATTTAATCACAATGCAATTTATATGTTTCAACAACACTCTGAACTTCCACAGATTGTAGAATGCCTCCAGATGTATTTCGGAAACTACTACTGATCCTACAGGGAAATATCTAAGCGTAGACAGAGTTGAGAAATTACTCCCATGAAGAAACGTGGGTATGGAGGCTTTTGTATTCATCCCGATGCAATTTCTGTGTTTCATCAGAACAGTGAAGATCAACAGATTACAGAATGAGTCCAGATGTGCTTCGGAAACTACTACTGGTCTTCCAGGGAACGATCAAAGCGTAGACAGTTTGAGGCATTACTCCCATGGAGAAAAGTAAGCATGGTGCCTGTTGTATTTAATCACAATGCAATTTATATGTTTCACCAACATTCTGAAGGTCCACAGATTATAGAATGCCTCCAGATGTATTTCGGAAACTACTACTGATCCCACAGGGAAATATCTAATCGTAGACAGCTTTAGACTTTCCTCCCATGGAGAAACGTCCGCATGGTGCTTGTTGTATTCAATCCCGATGCAATTTCTGTGTTTCATCAAAACTCTGATGGTCCAACGATTACTGAATGCCTCCAGATGTGCTTTGGAAACTACTACTGGTTCTTCCAGGGAACGATCAAAGCGTAGACAGTTTGAGACATCACTCCCATGGAGAAACGTCCGCATGGTGCCTGTTGTATTCAATCCCGATGCAATTTCTGTGTTTCATCAACACTCTGAAGGTCCAACGATTACTGAATTTCTCCAGTTGTGCTTTGGAAACTACTACTGGTTCTTGCAGGAATCGATCAAAGCGTGGACAGTTTGAGACATTACTCCCATGGAGTAAAGTCCACATGGTGCCTGTTGTATTCTATCCCGATTCAATTTCTATCTTTCATCAACACTCTGAAGGTCTACAGATTACAGAATACCTCCAGATGTGCTTCGGAAACTACTATTGGTTTTCCAGGGAACGATCAAAGCGTAGAAAGTTTGGGACAATACTCCCATGGAGAAAAGTCTGCATGGTGCCTGTTGTATTCAATGCCGATGCAATTTCTGTGTTTCATCAACACTCTGAATGTCCTAAGATTACTGAATGCCTCCAGATGTGCTTCGGAAACTACTACTGATCCTACAGGGAAATATCTAAGCGTAGACAGAGTTGAGACATTACTCCCATGAAGAAACGTGGGTATGGAGGCTTTTGTATTCAATCCCGATGCAATTTCTGTGTTTCATCAGAACACTGAAGATCAACAGGTTACAGTATGAGTCCAGATGTGCTTCGGAAACTACAACTGGTCTTCCAGGGAACGATCAAAACGTAGACAGTTTGAGACATTACTCCCATGGAGATAAGTCCGCATGGTGAATGTTGTATTAAAATTCGATGCAATTTCTGTGTTTCACCAACACTCTGAAGGCCCACAGATTAATGGTTCAAATGGCTCTGAGCACTATGGGACTTAACTGCTGTGCTCATTAGTCCCCTAGAACTTAGAACTACTTACACCTAACTAACCCAAGGACATCACACACATCAATGCCCTAGGCAGGATTCGAACCTGCGACCGTAGCTGTCGCACGGTTCCGGACTGTGCGCCTAGAACCGCGAGACCACCGCGGCCGGCACAGATTAATGAATGCCTCGACATGTGTTTCGGAATCCACGACTGATCTCCCAGGAATCGATCAAAGCGTAGACAGTTTGAGACATTACTCCCATGAAGTAAAGTCCGCATGGTGCCTGTTGTATTCTATCCCGATTCAATTTCTATCTTTCATCAACACTCTGAAGGTCAACAGATTACAGAATACATCCAGATGTGCTTCGGAAACTACTATTGGTTTTCCAGGGAACGATCAAAGCGTAGACAGTTTGAGACAATACTCCCATGGAGAAAAGACCGCATGGTGCCTGTTGTATTCAATGCCGATGCAATTTCTGTGTTTCATCAACACTCTGAATGTCCTAAGATTACTGAATGCCTCCAGATGTGCTTCGGAAACTACTACTGGTCCTCCAGGGAACGATCAAAGCGTAGGCAGTTTGAGACGTTACTCCCATGGAGAAATGTCAGCATGGGCCCTGTTGTATTCAATGCCGATGCAATTTCTGTGTTTCATCAACACTCTGAAGGTCCAAAGATTACTGAATGCCTCCAGATGTGCTTCGATAACTACTATTAGTCTTCCAGGGAACGATCAAACCGTAGACAGTTTGACAAATTACTCCCATGTAGAAAAGTCCGCATGGTGAATGTTGTATTCCATCACGATGCTATTTCTGTGTCTCACCAACACTCTGAAGGTCCAAAGATTATATAATGCCTCCAGATGTGCTTCGGAAACTAGTACTGGTCCTCCAGGGAAATATCTAATCGTAGACAGCTTTAGACATTCCTCCCATGGAGAAACGTCCGCATGGTGCCAGTTGTATTCAATCCCGATGCAATTTATGTGTTTCATCAAAACACTGAAGGTCCAACGATTACTGAATGCCTCCAGATGTGCTTTGGAAACTACTACTGGTTCTTCCAGGGAACGATCAAAGCGTAGACAGTTTGAGACATCACTCCCATGGAGAAACGTCCGCATGGTGCCTGTTGTATTCAATCCCGATGCAATTTCTGTGTTTCATCAACACTCTGAAGGTCCATAGATTAATGAATGCCTCGACATGTGTTTCGGAATCTACGACTGGTCTCCCAGGAATCGATCAAAGCGTAGACAGTTTGAGACATTACTCCCATGGAGTAAAGTCCGCATAGTGCCTGTTGTATTCTATCCCGATGCAATTTCTATCTTTCATCAACACTCTGAAAGTCAACAGATTACAGAATACCTCCAGATGTGCTTCGGAAACTACTATTGGTTTTCCAGGGAACGATCAAAGCGTAGACAGTTTGAGACAATACTCCCATGGAGAAAAGTCTGCATTGTGCCTGTTGTATTCAATGCCGATGCAATTTCTGTGTTTCATCAACACTCTGAAGGTCCAAAGATTACTGAATGCCTCCAGATGTGCTTCGGTAACTACTACTAGTCTTCCAGGGAACGATCAAAACGTAGACAGTTTGAGACATTACACCCATGGAGAAAAGTAAGCATGTTGCCTGTTGTATTTAATCACAATGCAATTTCTTTGTTTCATCAACACTCTGAAGGTCCACACATTATAGAATGCCTCCAGATGTATTTCGGAAACTACTACTGATCCTACAGGGAAATATCTAAGCGTAGACAGAGTTGAGACATTACTCCCATGAAGAAACGTGGGTATGGAGGCTTTTGTATTCAATCCCGATGCAATTTCTGTGTTTCATCAGAACACTAAAGATCAACAGGTTACAGAATGAGTCCAGATGTGCTTCGGAAACTACTACTGGTCTTCCAGGGAACGATCAAAACGTAGACAGTTTGAGACATTACTCCCATGGAGATAAGTCCGCATGGTGAATGTTGTATACCATCTCGATGCAATTTCTGTGTTTCACCAACACTCTGAAGGTCCACAGATTATAGAATGCCTCCATATTTGCTTGGGAAACTACTACTGGTCTTCCAGGGAACGATCATTGCGTAGGCAATTTGAGACATGACTCCAATGGGGAAAAGTCAGCAAGGTGCCAGTTGTATTAAATCCTGATACCATTTCTGTGTTTCATCAACACTCTGAAGGTCCACCGTTTACAGAATGCCTCCAGTTGTGCTTTGGAAACTCCTACTGGTCTTCCAGAGAACGATCAAATCGTAGACAGTTTGAGAAATTACTCCCATGGAGAAAAGTCCGCATGGTGAATGTTGTATTCCATCACGATGCTATTTCTGTGTCTCACCAACACTCTGAAGGTCCACAGATTATATAATGCCTCCAGATGTGCTTCGGAAACTAGTACTGGTCCTCCAGGGAAATATCTAATCGTAGACAGCTTTAGACATTCCTCCCATGGAGAAACGTCCGCATGGTGCCTGTTGTATTCAATCCCGATGCAATTTATGTGTATCATCAAAACTCTGAAGGTCCAACGATTACTGAATGCCTCCAGATGTATTTCGGAAACTACTACTGATCCTACAGGGAAATATCTCAGCGTAGACAGAGTTGAGACATTACTCCCATGAAGAAACGTGGGTATGGAGGCTTTTGTATTCAATCCCGATGCAATTTCTGTGTTTCATCAGAACACTGAAGATCAACAGATTACAGAATGAGTCCAGATGTGCTTCGGAAACTACTACTGGTCTTCCAGGAAACGATCAAAACATAGACAGTTTGGGTCATTACTCCCATGGAGAAAAGTCCGCATGGTGAATGTTGTATTCCATTTTGATGCAATTTCTGTGTTTCATCAACACTCTAAAGGTCCACAGATAATAGAATGCCTCCAGATTTGCTTGGGAAACTACTACTGGTCTTCCAGGGAACGATCCAAGCGGAGACAGTTTGAGACATTACTCCCATGGAGAAAAGTCCTCATGGGGAATGTTGTATTCAATCCCGAAGCAATTAATTTTTTTCATCAACACTCTGAAGGTCCACAGGTTACATAATGAATACAGATGTTCTTGGGAAACTACTACTGGTCCTCCAGGGAATGATCAAAGCGTAGACAGTTTGAGACATTACTCCCATGGAGAAAAGTCCGCATTGGTGCCTGTTGTATTCAATCTCGATGCAATTTCTGTGTTTCATCAACACTCTGAAGGTCGGATGATTACAGCATGCCTCCAGATGTGCTTCGGAAACTACTACGAGTCTTCAAGGGAACGATCAAAGCGTAGACAGTTTGAGACATTACTCCCATGGAGAAAAGTAAGCATGGTGCCTGTTGTTTTCGAACCCGATGCAATTTCTGTGTTTCATCAACACTCTGAAGGTCCACCGGTTTCAGAATGCCTCCAGTTGTGCTTTGGAAACTACTACTAGTCTTCCAGGGAACGATCAAAGCGTAGACAGTTTGAGACATTACTCCCATGGAGAAAAGTCCGCATTGTGCCTTTTGTATTCAATCCCGATGCAATTTATTTGTTTCATAAACCTTCTGATAGTCCACAGATTACATAATGCCTCCAGATGTGCTTCGGAAACTACTACTGGTCCTCCAGGGAATGATCAAAGCGTAGACAGTTTGAGACATTACTCCCATGGAGAAAAGTCCGCATGGTGCCTGTTGAATTCAATCTCGATGCAATTTCTGTGTTTCATCAACGCTCTGAAGGTCCAAAGATAACTGAATGCCTCCAGATGTACTCCGGAAACTACTACTAGTCCTAACTGGAAATATCTAAGCGTATCCAGTTTGAGACATTAATCCCATGAAGAAACGTGCGTATGGTGGTTTTTTATTCAATCCCTATGCAATTTTGTGTTTCATCAACACAATGAAGGTCAACGGTTTACAGAATGATTCCAGATGTGCTTCGGAAACTACTACTGGTCTTCCGGGGAACTATCCAAGCGGAGAGAGTTTGAGACATTACTCCCATGGAGAAAAGTCCTCATGGGGAATGTTGTATTCAATCCCGAAGCAATTAATTTTTTTCATCAACACTCTGAATGTCCACAGATTACATAATGCCTACAGATGTTCTTCGGAAACTACTACTGGTCCTCCAGGGAATGATCAAAGTGTAGACAGTTTGAGACATTACTCCCATGGAGAAAAGTCCGCATTGGTGCCTGTTGTATTCAATCTCGATGCAATTTCTGTGTTTCATCAACACTCTGAAGGTCGGAAGATTACAGCATGCCTCCAGATGTGCTTCGGAAACTACTACGAGTCTTCCAGGGAACGATCAAATCGTAGTCATTTTGAGACATTACTCCCATTGAGAAAAGTGAGCATGGTGCCTGTTGTTTTCTAACCCGATGCAACTTCTGTGTTTCATCAACACTCTGAAGGTCCTCCGGTTACAGAATGCCTCCAGTTGTGCTTTGGAAACTACTACTAGTCTTCCTGGGAACGATCAAAGCGTAGACAGTTTGAGACATTACTCCCATGGAGAAAAGTCCGCATGTTGCCTTGTGTATTCAATCCCGATGCAATTTATTTGTTTCACAAAACTTCTGATAGTCCACAGATTACATAATGCCTCCAGATGTGCTTCGGAAACTACTACTGGTCCTCCAGGGAATGATCAAAACGTAGACAGTTTGAGACATTACTACCATGGAGAAAAGTCCGCATGGTGCCTGTTGAATTCCATTTCGATGCAATTTCTGTGTTTCATCAACGCTCTGAAGGTCCAAAGATAACTGAATGCCTCCAGATGTGCTCAGGAAACCTCTACTGGTCTCCCAGGAATCGATCAAAGCGTAGACAATTTGAGACATTACTCCCATGCAGAAACGTTCGCATGGTGCCTGTTGTATTCAATCATGATGCAATTTATTTGTTTCATCAACACTCTGAAGGTCCACAGATTACATAATGCCTCCAGATGTACTTTGGAAACTACTAATGGTCCTCCAGGAAATTATCAAAGCGTAGACAGTTTAAAACATTACTCCCATGGAGAAATGTCCGCATGGTGACTGTTGTATTCAATCTCGATTCAATTTCTGTGTTTCATCATCACTCTGAGGATCCACAGATTACAGAGTGCCTCCAGATGTGCTTCGGAAACTACTACTGGTCCTACAGGGAAATATCTAAGCGTAGACAGTTTGATACATTATTCCATGAAGAAACGTGCGTATGGAGACTTTTGTATTCAATCCCGATGCAATTTCTTTGATTCATCAACACACTGAAGATCTACAGATTACAGAATGGGTCCAGATGTGCTTCGGAAACTACTACTGGTCTTCCAGGGAACGATCAAAGCATAGACCGTTTAAGACAATACTCCCATGGAGAAACGTCCGCATGGTAAATGTTATATTCAATCCCGATGCAATTCCTGTTTTTTATCAACACTCTGAAGGTCCACTGATTACAGAATGACTCAAGTTGTGCTTTGGAAACTACTACTGGACTTCCAGGGAACGATCAAAGAGTAGACAATTTCAGTATTACTGCATGGAGAAAAGTCTGCATGGTGAATGTTGTATTCAAGGTCGATGCAATTTCTGCGTTTCATCAACACTCTGAAGGTCCACAGATTACATAATGCCTCCAGATGTTATTCGGAAACTACTACTGGTCCTCCAAGGAATGATCAACGAGTAGACAAATTAAAACATTATTCCAATGGAGAAAAGTCCGCATGGTTCCTGTTGTATTCAATCCCGATGCGATTTATTTGTTTCATAAACACTCAGAAGGTCCACAGATTACATAATGCCTCCAGATGTGCTTCGGAAACTACTACTGGTTTTCCAGGGAACGATCCAAGCGGAGACAGTTTGAGACATTACTCCCATAGAGAAAAGTCCGCATGGCGCCTGTAGTATTCAATCCCGATGCAATTTCTGTGTTTCATCAACACTCTGAAGGACCACAGATTAATGAATGCCTCCACATGTCTTCGGAATCTACGACTTGTCTCCCAGGAATCGATCAAAGCGTAGACAGTTTGAGACATTACTCCCCTGGCGTTAAGTCCGCATGGTGCCTGTTGTATTCTATCACGATGCAATTTCTATCTCTCATCAACACTCTGAAGGTCCACAGATTACAGGATGCCTCCAGATATGCTTCGGAAACTACTACTGGTCTTCCAGGGAACGATCAAAGCGTAGACAGTTTGAGACATTACTCCCATGGAGAAAAGTCCGTATTGGTGCCTGTTGTATTCAATCTCGATGCAATTTCTGTGTTTCATCAACACTCTGAAGGTCGGATGATTACAGCATGCCTCCAGATGTGCTTCGGAAACTACTACGAGTCTTCAAGGGAACGATCAAAGCGTAGACAGTTTGAGACATTACTCCCATGGAGAAAAGTCCGCATTGTGCCTTTTGTATTCAATCCCGATGCAATTTATTTGTTTCATAAACCTTCTGATAGTCCACAGATTACATAATGCCTCCAGATGTACTTTGGAAACTAGTACTGGTCCTCCAGGGAATGATCAAAGCGTAGACAGTTTGAGACATTACTCCCATGGAGAAAAGTCCGCATGGTGCCTGTTGAATTCAATCTCGATGCAATTTCTGTGTTTCATCAACGCTCTGAAGGTCCAAAGATAACTGAATGCCTCCAGATGTGCTCCGGAAACTACTACTAGTCAAAACTGGAAATATCTAAGCGTATCCAGTTTGAGACATTACTTCCATGAAGAAACGTGCGTATGGTGGCTTTTTTATTCAATCTCTATGTAATTTCTGTGTTTCATCAACACACTGAAGGTCAACAGTTTACAGAATGAGTCCAAATGTGCTTCGGAAACCACTACTAGTCTTCCAGGGAACGATCAAAGCATAGACAGTTTGAGACATTACTCCCATGGAGAAATGTCCGCATGGTGACTGTTGTATTCAATCTCGATGCAATTTCTGTGTTTCATCATCACTCAGAAGATCCACAGATTACAGAGTGCCTCCAGATGTGCTTCGGAAACTACTACTGGTCCTACAGGGAAATATATAAGCGTAGACAGTTTGATACATTACTCCCATAAAGAAACGTGCGTATGGAGACTTTTGTATTCAATCCCGATGCCATTTCTTTGTTTCATCAACACACTGAAGATCTACAGATTACAGAATGGGTCCAGATGTGCTTCGGAAACTACTACTGGTCTTCCAGGGAACGATCAAAGCATAGACAGTTTAAGACAATACTCCTATGGAGAAACGTCCGCATGGTAAATGTTATATTCAATCCCGATGCAATTCCTGTTTTTTATCAACACTCTGAAGGTCCACTGATTACAGAATGCCTCAAGTTGTGCTTTGGAAACTACTACTGGACTTCCAGGGAACGATCAAAGAGTAGACAATTTCAGTATTACTGCATGGAGAAAAGTCTGCATGGTGAATGTTGTATTCAAGGTCGATGCAATTTCTGCGTTTCATCAACACTCTGAAGGTCCACAGATTACATAATGCCTCCAGATGTTATTCGGAAACTACTACTGGTCCTCCAAGGAATGATCAACGAGTAGACAATTTAAAAGATTATTCCAATGGAGAAAAGTCCGCATGGTTCCTGTTGTATTCAATCCCGATGCGATTTATTTGTTTCATAAACACTCAGAAGGTCCACAGATTACATAATGCCTCCAGATGTGCTTCGGAAACTACTACTGGTTTTCCAGGGAACGATCCAAGCGGAGACAGTTTGAGACATTACTCCCATAGAGAAAAGTCCGCATGGCGCCTGTAGTATTCAATCCCGATGCAATTTCTGTGTTTCATCAACACTCTGAAGGACCACAGATTAATGAATGCCTCCACATGTCTTCGGAATCTACGACTTGTCTCCCAGGAATCGATCAAAGCGTAGACAGTTTGAGACATTACTCCCCTGGCGTTAAGTCCGCATGGTGCCTGTTGTATTCTATCACGATGCAATTTCTATCTCTCATCAACACTCTGAAGGTCCACAGATTACAGGATGCCTCCAGATATGCTTCGGAAACTACTACTGGTCTTCCAGGGAACGATCAAAGCGTAGACAGTTTGAGACATTACTCCCATGGAGAAAAGTCCGTATTGGTGCCTGTTGTATTCAATCTCGATGCAATTTCTGTGTTTCATCAACACTCTGAAGGTCGGATGATTACAGCATGCCTCCAGATGTGCTTCGGAAACTACTACGAGTCTTCAAGGGAACGATCAAAGCGTAGACAGTTTGAGACATTACTCCCATGGAGAAAAGTCCGCATTGTGCCTTTTGTATTCAATCCCGATGCAATTTATTTGTTTCATAAACCTTCTGATAGTCCACAGATTACATAATGCCTCCAGATGTACTTTGGAAACTAGTACTGGTCCTCCAGGGAATGATCAAAGCGTAGACAGTTTGAGACATTACTCCCATGGAGAAAAGTCCGCATGGTGCCTGTTGAATTCAATCTCGATGCAATTTCTGTGTTTCATCAACGCTCTGAAGGTCCAAAGATAACTGAATGCCTCCAGATGTGCTCCGGAAACTACTACTAGTCAAAACTGGAAATATCTAAGCGTATCCAGTTTGAGACATTACTTCCATGAAGAAACGTGCGTATGGTGGCTTTTTTATTCAATCTCTATGTAATTTCTGTGTTTCATCAACACACTGAAGGTCAACAGTTTACAGAATGAGTCCAGATGTGCTTCGGAAACCACTACTAGTCTTCCAGGGAACGATCAAAGCATAGACAGTTTGAGACATTACTCCCATGGAGAAATGTCCGCATGGTGACTGTTGTATTCAATCTCGATGCAATTTCTGTGTTTCATCATCACTCAGAAGATCCACAGATTACAGAGTGCCTCCAGATGTGCTTCGGAAACTACTACTGGTCCTACAGGGAAATATATAAGCGTAGACAGTTTGATACATTACTCCCATGAAGAAACGTGCGTATGGAGACTTTTGTATTCAATCCCGATGCCATTTCTTTGTTTCATCAACACACTGAAGATCAACAGATTACAGAATGGGTCCAGATGTGCTTCGGAAACTACTACTGGTCTTCCAGGGAACGATCAAAGCATAGACAGTTTAAGACATTACTCCCATGGAGAAACGTCCGCATGGTGAATGTTATATTCAATCCCGATGCAATTCCTGTGTTTTATCAACCCTCTGAAGGTCCACTGATTACAGAATGCCTCAAGTTCTGCTTTGGAAACTACTACTGGACTTCCAGGGAACGATCAAAGAGTAGACAATTTCAGTATTACTGCATGGAGAAAAGTCTGCATGGTGAATGTTGTATTCAAGGTCGATGCAATTTCTGCGTTTCATCAACACTCTGAAGGTCCACAGATTACATAATGCCTCCAGATGTTATTCGGAAACTACTACTGGTCCTCCAGGGAATGTTCAACGAGTAGACAATTTGAGAGATTATTCCAATGGAGAAAAGTCCGAATGGTGCCTGTTGTATTCAATCTCAATGCAATTTCTGCTTTTCATCAACACTCTGAAGGTCCAAAGATTACTGAATGCCTCCAGATGTGCTTCGGAAACCACTACTAGTCTTCCAGGGAATAATCAAAGCGTAGACAGTTTGAGACATTACTCCCAGGGAGAAAAGTCCGCATGGTGAATGTTGATTCCATCACGATGCAATTTTTGTGTTTCATCAACACTCTGAAGGTCGAAAGGTTACAGAATTCCTCCAGATGGGCTTCGGAAACCACGACTAGTCTTCCAGGAATCGATGAAAGCGTAGACAGTTTGAGACATTATTCCCATGGAGAAGATTCCGCATGGTGCCTGTTGTATTTAATCTCGATGTAATTTCAGTGATTCATCAACACTCTGAAGGTCCAAAGGCTACTGAATGCCTCCAGATGTGCTTTGGAAACTACTAGTGGTTCTTCCACGGAACGATCAAATCGTAGACAGTTTGAGACATTACTCCCATGGAGAAAAGTAAGTATGGTGCCTGTTGTATTTAATCACAATGCAATTTCTATGTTTCACCAACACTCTGAAGGTCCACAGATTACATAATGCCTCCAGATGTGCTTTGGAAACTACTACTGGTCCTATAGGGAAATATCTAAGCGTAGACAGTTTGAGACATTAATCCCATGAAGAAACGTGGGTATGGAGGCTTTTGTATTCAATCCCGATGCAATTTCTGTGTTTCATCAACGCACTGAAGATCAACAGATTGCAGAATGAGTCCAGATGTGCTTCGGAAACTACTACGGGTCTTCCAGGGTGCGATCAAAGCATAGACAGATTGAGATATTACTCCCATGGAGAGAAGTCCGCATGGTGAATGTTTTATTCCATCTCGATGCAATTTCTGTGTTTCACCAACACTCTGAAGGTCCACAGATTATAGAATGCCTCCAGATTTGCTTTCCGAAACTACTACTGGTCTTCCAGGGAACGATCATTGCGTAGGCAATTTGGGACATGACTCCCATCGAGAAAAGTCCGCATGGTGCCTGTTGTTTTCAATTGCGATGAAATTTCTATCTTCCATCAACGCTCTGAAGGTCCACAAATTACACAATGTCTCCAGATGTGCTTCGGAAACTACTACTGGTCCTACAGGGAAATATCTAAGCGTAGACAGTTTGAGACATTACTCCCATGAAGAAACGTGCGTATGGAGGCTTTTTTATTCAATCCCTATCCAATTTCTGTGTTTCATCAACACACTGAAGGTCAACAGATTACAGAATGAGTCCAGATGTGCTTCGGAAACTACTACTGGTCTTGCAGGGAACGATGAAAGCATAGACAGTTTGAGATTTTTCTCCCATGGAGAAAAGTCCGCATAGTGAATGTTGTATACCATCTCGATGCAATTTCTGTGTTTCACCAACACTCAGAAGGTCCACAGATTATGGAATGCCTCCAGATTTGCTTCGGAAACTACTACTTGTTTTCCAGGGAACGATCATTGCGTGGGCAATTTGAGACATGACTACAATGGAGAAAAGTCCGCATGGTGACTGTTATATTCAATCCCGATGCTATTTTTGTGTTTCATCAACACTCTGAAGGTCCACAGATTACAGAATGCCTCCAGATGTGCTTCGGAAACTACTACTGGTCTTCCTGGAACATATCAAAGCGTAGATAGTTTGAGACGTTACTCCCATGATGAAAAGTCCGCATTGTGCATGTTGTATTCAACCCCTATGCAATTTCTGTGTTTTATCAATACTCTGAAAGTCCACAGATTACAGAATGCCTCCAGATGTGCTTCGGAACCTACTACTGGTCTTCCAGGGATCGATCAAAGCGTAGAAAGTTTGAGACATTACTCCCATGGGGAAAAGTCTGCATGAATTCTCGGTTCCACAAAACCAATTACAGCAAAATAAGCATCTCCGGTTTAAAAACTATGAGAGTAGCCGACAGGGATTTTCCAAGCCCTTTATAGCTCCTAGGTCTCCGTGAGACACCCTATTGTAGTGCAGAAATGAAGCAGTTGCTGAAGTGAAGCACATCCTGTTCATCAAAGAGAACTACTGACGGATGTGTTATGGAAAAGTGTTCTTCTCCCCGTGTCCAGTGAAACTCTGTTGCGATCATGAGTAGCTGCCATCTACGATCACTGTTTGTAGGTAATGTCTAGTAAAGTCATCAGAAGATCGAAATCAGTTGCAAAACAATTTAGTAAAGATATCTGTATGGTTCGAAAGTTGGCAGTTGGCAATTAGCGCAAAGCTATGAAAAGTGTGGGGTTATCCGCAAGAGTGCTACTAGGAATCCGTTAAACAGCGGCTACACGATAAATCAAATCTAAAAGCCGTAATTTTAAATTAATACCTAAGAATTACAGTTACGAACTACTTAAGTGGATAGAAGAGAGAGAAAATGATGCGGGGAAGAGAAACCAAAGACTGCGTTTATTTGGCAGAACAGTTAAAATATGTAACAGATCTACTGAAGAGTCTAGCTACACTGTGCTTGTCCGTCTCCTTTCGAAGTACTGCTGCGCGGTGTGGAATTGATACCAGATGGAATTAACGGAGGACATCGAGAAACTTCAAAGAAGCGCTGCTCGTTTTGTATTAATATGGAATAGGGGAGAGAGTGTCACTGCATGATACACAGTTAGGGGAGGACGTCATCAAAACGAAGGCGTTTTTCGTTGCGGCGGAAACTTCTCACGGATTTTCAGTCATTAACTTTCTTCTCCGAACGTGAAAATATTTTGTTAACGCTGACCTACATAGGGAGAAAAGATCATCATAGTAAAATAAGGGAAATAAGAGCTCGCACTGACAGATATACGTGTTAGTTATTCCACCACGCTGTTCGAGATTGGAATAATAGAGAATTATTGTGAAGGTGGTTCGATAAACCCTCTGCCAAGCACTTAAGTGTGATTTGCAGTCTACCCATGTACATATAGATGTAGATAGTGGACGCTCATATCATTAAAAGTACCCCGTAACTCAACAGGAGGAAACGCATAAATCACTGCATGAAGGATTATAATTAGTGTGTTCATGATATGTTGAAATGTCTGTGTACAGTCGCTTGATAAGACTGTTGCCCTGTTTGATTCTGTTTGTCTGCAGTTGGTTCTACTAACTGTCCCAGAAGGACTGAGAAGTTTCAGTGATAATCTGACGTTAAGTGCAAGCAACTCGTTCTGCGCATCAGTATGTCAGTACCTTAAGTGATCCATTTATATTCCGTGTGTAATCGAGACCCATATTTATAAAGTTCGTCCATTAGCCTATCTTGTGTGACCAGGTCTTTTTATGTGTCTTTTCAGGTTTGTCTTGCATTTGGTACTTGAGCTGCTTTTCGTCTGCTAGAAGCACAGGATAACCAATTTTGTACCGCTTACGTGGGCAAAGAGGTCTATCGGTGCTGTTCGACAGCTTCGTGGTTGTCAAGTTGGTATTGTCCGTTTCCCGTGTGGGCTTTCCATGCGCTCCGAGCCGAGCGGTGGCTGTCGGTGGATGTATGGCTCTGAGCGCTATGGGACGTAACATCTGAGGTCATCAGTCCCCAAGAACTTAGAACTACTTAAACCTAACTAACCTAAGGACATCACACACATCCATGTCCGAGGCAGGATTCGAACCTGCAACCGTAACAGTCGCGCGGTTCCGTACTGAACTCGGTGGATGTAGCTGTGCTCTTAAGTGAGCCCTCTCCTGCCAGTGATGAGATAGGTCGTAGCTTCAAACGCGGTCTTCATGCGTGGAGCCGTTCGGAAAAGCTCTTGCCCTGAATGAAGTGTTTCGATTACTTCTTGCTTTATATTGCTCTTAATAGGATGCTTGAGTCTATGATTTTGTCAGTGTCCGGAGTTTGCTTTGTTCCTTTCTACTATTGTTGTGTCAATGCGCTCTACGGGATATGGTAAGCCTGAGTTAATGTGCTTTAAAGCTTTGTGAATATGACAGAACTTGTGTTTTCGTGTATGTGCGATATTTCTTTTTATGTATTGTAGTTTATCGCATGTTCTATTTTCTGCTGTGATCTCGAGTTGTCTTTATTCTGTGAGCGTTGCGCTCTATTACTGAATCTCAATAGTTGGTCCGTGTTATTTTAACTGATAAGTTATGGGTGAATATTTGCGTTACTGCATTTCCGTGTTTTGTGGGAACGTGTAGCAGCTGCCTTTGTTTAATGGGGGCCATATGTTTCTCGAATCATTGGGGCCTTCCGCCTTGATGGTTTTATTATGAATTCGGTGTGATTCATGATCTATTCGTTCTTACAGTGGTGTACTCTCATTGATTTATACATTTAGCGATTTTCACTCACATCTGTTTGAAACAGTTGGATGTGCAACTCAGGTGACTTCTTTTCATGATGCTTGCGTGAATTCTCAGGTGGTGTATTTGCTGTAACAAGATGTTTCAATCGGTGTAAACCCCTTTGATGTTAGTGCATGCAGGCAATGCAGGTAATGTTCCTCTGAATTTCGTCGTTTTCGTGTGAAGCTTGATTGGATAACTGAAGTCATATGTTTCTGTTCCCTTTCCTCTCTTTTCCCTCACGTATGCATAGTTAAATTGCGCTATGTAATTTCTTCTTGCCAGATCAGATTAGTTTATTTCGTGTTCAGGCACAACTTAAGTATATCTTCAGAATGTCCACCCATAATTCTTTGTGGCTATTTTTGAATAAATGTGTTTCATGAAAACTCAAATCGTGTGTCCTCTAACTACTTCAGAACGCACCAAATAGCTGCCAGACTTGCAACTCGATGCTCTTAACTGCTTCTTTCTTTGAAATATTAGCCTGATTTTTATATGCTGCACAAAAAGACAGTGATAACGAAGTACCCAGAGAGAGGAATGAGTAGAACTAATGTGCCAAATTCACAATCCATTGATTAATTATACAGGTTCATTTAACGATGTTATGTACTATGGTTAGATTTAGTATTGCATTAACTGCATGCAATTTTTTTCTCCGCTATTCTCAAACAACCTCTGTGCCGGTTGGTGAACTCACGAAGGGACTGAAGAGAAATTTAATGAGCCGAGGAAAGTGAATGAAAAGCTATTTGATGACTTAGAAGCTGCGAATCTTAAGCTCGAACGGAACGTGGAAAGTAAAGCGAATGGCTTTAGAAGATGCTACGGGATGAAATAGCGATCGAGTTAGCGAAAACGTCGAGGGTCGTCGAGAAGCGTCTGTGAAGCTGAAAGCGAGCAGTTGCCGCTAAACAGAGTGCTCGAAGAACAGGAGAACAGGGTTATGGCGACGTTCGTGGCTGTCCCAAAGTTAACGCGTAGAGCTACTGTCCCGAGCTGAGAGAGCGGCTGCCGGGCGTTTGGAAGCCACGAAGGGTCAGGCAGAGCAGAGAATCAGCGCGATACGTACTCTGTCTTTTGCTGCGCCCGAGTTCCTGCTCCAAAGACCTACCGAGAGCAGGGAGTTAACGTCGCAGAGACAGAGAGCACCAGTTCGGCCGCAGGCGGTGACGATAAAGCAACAGACTGCCGGCTACTGTGAGCAACACCCAGGTCTGGTCCAGAGGGGACGATACGTAGCTCGTGACTTGAAGAAACGTGTGGCTCACCTCAAAGCAGGTTGTCCCGAAATTGAAGTAGACAGTTCCTGCGAATTAGTATGCACAGAGGACATTCTTGGCAACCGGAATCAAATAATAACTGTATCCTTTTACCGACCTCCCAATTCAGATGATGTTGTTGTTGTCTTCAGTCCTGAGACTGGTTTGATGCAGCTCTCCATGCTACTCTATCCTGTGCAAGCTGCTTCATCTCCCAGTACATACTGCAACCTACATCCTTCTGAATCTGCTTAGTGTACTCATCTCTCGGTCTCCCTCTACGATTTTTACCCTCCACGCTGCCCTCAAATGCTAAATTTGTGATCCCTTGATGCCTCAAAACATGTCCTACCAACCGATCCCTTCTTCTAGTCAAGTTGTGCCACAAACTTCTCTTCTCCCCAATCCTATTCAATACCTCCTCATTAGTTACGTGATCTATCCACCTTATCTTCAGTATTCTTCTGTAGCACCACATTTCGAAAGCTTCTATTCTCTTCTTGTCGAAACTAGTAATCGTCCATGTTTCACTTCCATACATGGCTACACTCCAAACAAATACTTTCAGAAACGACTTCCTGATACATAAATCTATATTCGATGTTAACAAATTTCTCTTCTTCAGAAACGCTTTCCTTACCATTGCCAGTCTACATTTTATATCCTCTCTACTTCGACCATCATCAGTTATTTTACTTCCTAAATAGCAAAACTCCTTTACTACTTTAAGTGTCTCATTTCCTAATCTAATTCCCTCAGCATCACCCGATTTAATTTGACTACATTCCATTATCCTCGTTTTGCTTTTGTTAATGTTCGTCTTATATCCTCCTTTCAAGACACTGTCCATTCCGTTCAACTGCTCTTCCAAGTCCTTTGCCGTCTCTGACAGAATTACAATGTCATCGGCGAACCTCAAAGTTTTTACTTCGTCTCCATGAATTTTAATACCTACTCCAAATTTTTCTTTTGTTTCCCTTACTGCTTGCTCAATATACAAATTAAATAACATCGGGGAGAGGCTACAACCCTGTCTCACTCCTTTCCCAACCACTGCTTCCCTTTCATGCCCCTCGACTCTTATTACTGCCATCTGGTTTCTGTACAAATTATAAATAGCCTTTCGCTCCCTGTATTTTACCCCTACCACCTTTAGAATTTGAAAAAGAGTATTCCAGTCAACATTGTCAAAAGCTTTCTCTAAGTCTACAAATGCTAGAAACGTAGGTTTGCCTTTTCTTAATCTTTCTTCTAAGATAAGTCGTAAGGTCAGTAATGCCTCACGTGTTCCTACATACAGTAGCTGAAAGGTTCAAAGACGAGTTGAGTTTAATTTCAAACGCGTACCCGACTCATACAAATATAGTTCGTGGTGCCTTTAATCTATCCTCGACATGTTAGTGAAAATACATGTTTAATTCCGGAGGTACGCATAAAACATCATCCGAAATTTTGCTAAACGCTTTCTCCGACAACTATTTCGAGCAGTTACTTCATGAATAGTAAAAGGTTGTGAAAACCGCGCTTTACCTGTTAACACGGAATAATCCTGAACTAGTAACGAGGATTAAAACGGATACTGGTATTATTGAACGTACCCGGACCCCCAAGTCCTCCACAAATAAACGAAATATATACCTGTTCAAAAAAGCACATAAAAATTCACATAACATCTTCCTCCACTCCTTCCACATTAATAATTTCACTGCAGACCAGATGTGACTTGAATGCAAAGAAATAGTATCGGCGGCAATTCAGAGATTTACACCAAATAAATTAACAAACGACGCAGTTCATCCTCATTGGTACGCAAAACGCGTCAAAACACTGTTGCAGAAACAACGAAACAAACATACCAAATTTAAACGGAAACAAAATCTCCAACATTGGCGATATTTTAAAGAGACTCGAAATTTAGCGCTGACCTCAATGCGACATGCTTATAATAGTTTTCACAACGAAACTTTATCTCCAAACCTGGCAGAAAATTCAGACAGATTCTGTTCGTATGTGAAGTATGCTAGCGGCAAGACACAATCAATGCCTTCTCTGCGCGATAGCAATGGAGATACTATCGAAGACAGTGCTGAGAAAACAGAGCTACTAAACACAGTTATCCGAAATGCCTTCACAAAGGAACACGAAGTAAATATTCAAGAATTCGAAACAAGATCAGGTGCCAACATGAGTAACGTCGAAGTAGATATCCTTGGAGTAGTGAAGCAACTTGAATTACTTAATAAACGCATGTCTTCTGGCCCAGAGTGTATACCAATTAGGTTCCTATCAGAATTTGGTGGTGCAAGTCATCGAGTAAAACAGAAGTGATTCTTGGCGTTCTCCAGGGTCCTTTGCTGTTCCTCATCTCTATAAACGATTTGGGAGACAATCTGAGCATCCGTCTTTGATTGTTTGCAGATGACCCTGTCGTTTATCGGCTAATAAAGTCATCAGAAGATCAAAACAAATTGCAAAGCCATTTAGAAAAGGTATCTGGATGGTGCGAAAATTGGCAATTGACCCTAAATAACGGAAAGTGTGAGGTCATCCACATGAGTGCTAAACGTAATCCGTTAAACTTCGGTTACACAATAAATCAGAAAAATCTAAAGGTCGTAAATACCTAGGAATTATTATTACGAACAACTTAAATTGTAAGTCACACACAGAGTATGTTCTGGGGAAGGCTAACCCAAGACTGCATCTTACTGGCAGGAGACTTAGGAAGTGTAATACATCTGCTAAGGAGACTGCCTACACTATGCTTGTCCGTTATCTTTTAGAATACTGCTGTGCGGTGTGGGATCCTTACCACATAGGACTGACGGGGTGCATCGAAAAAGTGTATTATCACGATATAGGGGAGAGAGTGTCACTGAAATGTTGGAGGCTTTGGGATGGAGATCATTAAAACAAAGGCGTTTTTCGTTGCAGAGGAAGCTTCCTACGAAATTTCAATCACCAACGTTCTCCTCCGAATGCTAAAATATTCTGCTGACGGAGACCAACATAGGGAGAAACGATCAACATAATAAAATAACGGAAACCAGACCTCGCATTGAAAGATATATATGTTCGTTTCTTCTGCGCTCTATACGAGATTGGAATAATAGGGAATTGTGAAGGTTGTTCGATGAAATGGCTCAAATGGCTCTGAGCACTATGGGACTCAACTTCTGAGGTCATCAGTCCCCTAGAACTTAGAACTACTTAAACCTAACTAACGTAAGGACATCGCACACATCCATGCCCGAGGCAGGATTCGAACCTGCAACCGTAACGGTCGAGCGGGGTTCGATGAACCCTCTGCCAGCCACTTAAATATAATTTGCAGAGTACCCATGTAAATGTAGATGTATAGGGGCTGATGGAGTTGGAGCCTCAGGGAATAAAGTGCAAAGAGGGTCTCGGAACGCGAGGATAAGTGCGATTACAGGGAAAGCAATGTTGCGGGAGGCTTTCGCGGCGGAGGACAGACCTTCGCGAGAGAAAGGCAAAGTTTCTGTTTTAAGCATTTCCTTTCACTACGTGAGTTTGAGTTGTTCCTGAACTCGGTTAACTGAATTCACCCTATGCCTGGTCGGAACTGTTCGAATTTGTGCTTTCCCCAGTGTGGCCCAGCACACACTACTGGATTCGTGCGTTGTTTCTTAGCAGGGGAACCTGCCATGCCAATGAGGACCAGATCGCGGCTTTGTGCGACAGTAAGGGAATTTCGGCAGGCTTTCCTTTCAGCGCCGGGCGGAGTAGCCATGAGGTTTGAGGCGCATTTCACGGATTGAGAGTCCTTCCTGCCGGAGGTTCGAGTCCTATCTCTTGCATGGGTTATGTGTTGTTCTTAGTTGGGGTTAGTGTAAGTGATGATCTCTGCAATTTGGTACTTTAGGAATTCACTCACACACATTCCTTTCAGCCTACTGGTCGGAGGCTGCACGAGCCCACACAACATTATCGTAATACTCTTCTTTAAATATTCTGGATTTACGAGCGCCGCCCGTTTGCTCGAACACATGGTACAGGCTAATCATTTTTGTTTTATACGTTCGGAGAAGCAGAGCTGATCAGTATTTGCCTGACTATAATGCCAACCCACATGTGTCACATCATCCCAGCTGCCAAATGCAGCCGGCCTGTGTGGCCATGAGGTTCTAGGCGCTTCAGTGTGATGTCATTTGGTTAGTTAGGTTGAAGTAGTTCTAAGTTATAGGGGACTGATATCTCATCGTTTTGCAAAATGAAAGGATGATTTGGAAGCATTTAAAGCGGTGCAATAAGAGTTCGAGTACGATTTGGGGGAGTATGTGTCTAAGTATACGATCTAGTCACGCGGTGCGCAAACGCACGATTCCAGTTGCGGGCGCAGTCGAAAACCTAGACCAGAGTGACTGACCGTACGCGGCCACCCTAGTTCCTTTGGGAACAACTGGGGAATAGAAAAACGTAGGGTAAATCAGTACAGGAATGAAGGGGCACACGTACGCGGTCACGAGAACCCTGGAAGCAGTGGGATCATAAACCATTTTTATGCGTTTCTGTCTGTAAAATATCTGGGAGTGTGCGTGCGGAACGATTTGAAGTGGAATGATCATATAAAATTAATTGTTGGTAAGGCGGGCACCAGGTTGAGATTCATTGGGAGAGTCCTTAGAAAATGTAGTCCATCAACAAAGGAGGTGGCTTACAAAACACTCGTTCGACCTATACTTGAGTATTGCTCATCAGTGTGGGATCCGTACCAGATTGGGTTGACGGAGGAGATAGAGAAGATCCGAAGAAGAGCGGCGCGTTTCGTCACAGGGTTATTAAGCGTGATAGCGTTACGGAGATGTTTAGCAAACTCAAGTGGCAGAGTCTGCAAGAGAGGCGCTGTGCATCACGGTGTAGCTTGCTGTCCAGGTTTTGAGAGGGTGCGTTTCTGGATGAGGTATCGAATATATTGCTTCCCCCCGCTTATACCTCCCGAGGAGATCACGAATGTAAAATTAGATTCGAGCGCGCACGGAGGCTTTCCGGCAGTCTTTCTTCCCGCGAACCGTACGCGACTGGAACAGAAAAGGGAGGTAATGAGAGTGGCACGTAAAGTGCCCTCCGCCACACACCGTTGGGTGGCTTGTGCAGTATAAATGTAGATGTAGTAGCGACAACAACGGGCGGTCGTAGTGAGACCGATTACGGGGCTGGGATCAGCTGAGTGGTGATAGCAATAACGGGTGGTGGTGATTTGGGAACAACTGGGGAATAGAAAAAAATAGGGCAAATCAGTACAGGAATGAAGAGACACGCGAACGCAATCACAAAACCCTGGAAGCAGTGGGATCAGAAACCACTTTAATGCCTTTCTGTCTGTTTTAATTATTCGGGAGCTGACCGTTTGGTTTTAAACTTTGTTTTCTGCGTTTAATTTGATTGGGAAACCGTTGAGATTGAACTTAACATATACATGGATGGACATGAGAAATGAAAGGTGTAAGTAGGCTGTTTAGGTTTTTATGTTGGTAACGCCACATAGCGCTCTGTATGAAAATCACTGATTATGCTGTGTGCAGTCTGTGGCTGGTTGGCATTGTTGAAATATTCGCTAATGTAGTGTTGGGCAGTTGGATGTGAACAGCGCTTAGCGTAGCGCAGTTGGAGGTGAGCCGCCAGCAGTGTTGGATGTGGGGAGAGAGATGACAGAGTTTTGAGAGCGGATGATCTGGACGTGTGTCCATCAGAGTAAATTTGTAGGACTTGATTTCTAGTTAGTGCCTTCAATAGTTAGAATCTTTTAAGTATCTGGCAGTACTGGCGCTCGCTATATTGCAGTAGTTCGAGTAAGGAAGATTTTTATGAGGTTAGTGATTCATGAAAGGTATAGGTTATTGTTAGTCGGGGCCATTCTTTTGTAGGGATTTTATAAGTCAGATTGCGTTGCGCTAAAATATTGTGAGTCCGTTTAGTGATGATCAGAGTAAGTAAAGAGAAATGTCTGAGTACGTTGAGTTTTGCTCAGCTGTTTGAAAATCAAATAACGTAAAGGAGATTATCAGCACAATCATTCATAAATTTTTCTAAAGGGAGTTTTCAAAGGTTGCAATAAATTTTTTATCTGTGATTATTACTTTAGGTATGAAATATTCTATTGCAGATTAATAAAAACGAATTTCTTTGAATGTTCCCAAAATAATGATTCAAGTTTAATTTTTATTCAAGGACTACTGCTGTTTGTACAAGAATGAAATTATTATTTTCCATCGAACTTAGCAAAGATTTTCACGTTGCACTGGATTTTTGTTTACTGGATATAGCCCGACTAGCTTTGAAGCATAAGACTATCTTTACTTTATGAATTCTTTTTTATATTTGTAAGCTCTCCTGAAGAATTATCCACTTTCAAATACACTTCACGATATGTTCCTAATTTTGAATGAAAATTTAAAAGAGCTGCAGCTTGTATCCACCTGTGAATGCACAAGATAAAATCTACTATCTCTTTGTATTCTGCGTATGGAATGCTGTGAAAAGAAACACTTCTTTATTTTCGTTCACCTCTACCTGTACCCTTTTTAGGACGTGGTCGTTATTGCGATGGTATATTTTAATCTGCCGCTGTTCCAGAATGCTCGCTCACGGCGCAGCTCCGTACTGCCAGCGATATCCAATAAAATGCTGGAAATTCTAAAATAAAATGGGTAATGTCCGGTGCGAACTTTGCAGTAATTGTGACAAACAGATTTTACTAGATAAATATATTTTAACAGAAACAATTAAAATATTTACACACCGTTTACAATCCCAGCTACAAATGGCGTCGATCATCGACTTATGACAAATGAAGACTACGTAAGAGCCTAATGCAACGTTACGGGTTCCTCTCCCATTCAGTCTGTGCAGAAGGCAAGCGATTCTACTACAATATATTGCCAATTTATATCTTACCTAATTTTTGTACAGTCTTTGTCGTTTTTGATAACATATCCTTTCTTCTGTAGCGGTTTTCACATCCTCCGCCACAGATAGTATTTAACAGTCTTTGGATAATCATTTATAATAGCAAAATTCATAATTATCTTTTAAATGTCCTTTTGAAATACAATTAACAGAAATACATATAAATTATTTGTTGCAATGAACATTATACATCGAAATGTTCTTTTAACTTTCACTTTGGATGCATGCTGCCAGAGAACGTTACACCACGAAAGCAGAGACTGCTCATGAGGGGACCGTGAGCAGAATAGGAATGCCTTGGCGGGACCACCACAGTTGGAGAAAATCGAACCCGCTGATCCACAACATAATCCACTTAACGACAATGAGTGGCGGGAACTCTCGCGACAGAATGGTGCGGAACAGGACGGATCTCTGAGCAAGGTAAGTGCGAATGTTCTACACGTGGAAAAATCCAGCACACGGGACGATTTGTTACAGGAGGCTGCAGGCAGTAAGGTTTCAGCTTTTATGCCAGATATCACCACCTCTATTAGAGTATCAGTACCCAGAACGCACTTGAGCTGCATCTGCCTGTGTTCTATTACAGGTGAGGCAGTGTTTCGTAACTATGTGTGGCTACAGAGGCAGCGTGCAATATTTCTGCAAGGGACTTCTATCGACTTTTTGAGTACACGCCACACGGAGATGATGCTCTGTACTGGGTGAAACGAGGTCCGACACGATGCTACGACGTGCTCCGTGACTTTTGCTACTTCAGTGTATAAATGTACCGGATGTCTCTCTTAAAAGTCTTCAGGCACATTTCTTCTGGTTTTTCAGTAGATATTTTAAATGTGTAGATGCAGTCAGTCCAAACGTGTACTGGTCATCACGTCGACGGAAAGCTTCGGTTTGTTTCGGTTACACGCGAAATGCTGTTTGAAGCGGAATTTTATATTCTCATTCGTTAGAGCGGCCCGAGATTAGTCCAGCTTGGTATTCGTTTTAGCGATACGTATTAGCAGGAAAACTGGAAAACGGAGAGTAGCGGTAGCTATCAATTTGGGCCAGGGCCTTGTTGTCGCTGTTAGAGTATCGGTTATTCTTAGAGTTTTCCCGCTCCTGTTAATACAAATGGATGAAGCGAATGACGTTGTAGACTAGTTTGTGGCCCGTCCATCCGAATGGGTACGTGAAATTCCGCTTTGAAAATAAATTATTTTTTTTTTAACGGGGAACAAACCGACGCTTTGCGGCGACAGTGGCACATCATGACAGGCGTAATGAACAGTATTAATTTCGACTGACTCCACCTACACATTCCAAACACGAAATCGAAAATATCTGTCGGAACACCAGAGCAAATGCGCCTGAAGACTCTTGGGTGGAATACCTACACAGGATATTGGAGAAATAGTGGCAAATATTTTGATAGGTGATACCAACCACAAGAACAAGAAAAAAAATACCTTGAACGTGGGTCTGGAAATGCATACTTTGTGAGATCTCTACACTTGTCCATAGTGGCTGAAGACGTTCGGGTGTGAATATGTCCGCCTGACACACAAGGTAGATATTAAATAAACAAGTGATGTATGGCCACAGGTGCTGCCCCCATGATCCGTGAACCGAGCGAGGTGACGCAGTGGCTTGCACACTGGACTCGCATTCGGGAGGACGACGGTTCAATCCCGCGTCCGTCCATCCTGATTTAGGTTTTCCGTGGTTTCCCTAAATCACTCCAGGCAAATGCCGGGATGGTTCCTTTGAAAGGGCACGGCCGACTTTCTTCCCCGTTCTTCCCTAATCCGATGAGACCGATGACCTCACTGTCAGCTCTCCTTCCCCAAACAACCGAACCCCAACCCATGATCCGTCAATAGCGTTCACTACTGTACGTGTCTTTCCGTATTGACGTACTCCAGTGTACACAAGTCTGAGCACTGGGTAATCTACAGGCAGTTGTGTTGCATGTACTATAGTTTTAGCGTTGTTAGTGTGTGTTATTTTGTAGTAAATTGCTTTTAACAATGGGTATGTATCGCATTTATTTATTCGGAGTATGGCATTTAAGTACATTTCAGAATTGCATCACGTTATTCTACATTACATGTGTTCACAGACAAACATCTAGTCCCTGTAAGTCATATCGCAATGTTTACTGTCACTGTGATATTTGTAATGCACTGTGCACGAATGGGTTGGTAAATTTTCCATTTCTCTTCTGCTTGTTAACAATGGAAGCGTACTACTCATAAAGTGACATGACGGATATAATTATCTCCTATGGGTTAGCAATTGGAAATAGGCCGTAAGCACGTTCCCACTACGCAGAAAAATACCCACGTTGCAGAGTACCATGCGATAAGTTGTTGACCTAAAGTTTTCGGCTTCTTAAGGACACGGATTTTCTAGCTTCCAAAAGACGAATAGTGGACCGAATGAGTCAGTTCACACACCTCAGATGCAGGAGGACATACCAGATTTTCTGGACGAAAGACGTGCAACAGCAGTGTGGGTATTTGGCGATTGACACCAACAGAAGGCATAAGTCATCCTGTTGTCCGGCTGGTACTGCTTGAGCTATTGCTGTATCCGTAACACCTTCAACACATCCAGGCACTAATGCCAGAGGACCACGATAGCCAATCATAGTTGTGTCATTGGCCCATACAGAAGCGTGCTGCAGGTCCACTGTTTTCGACGAAGAATTTATTTCTCTGATCCTGTGCGGTTCACAAAGGGTCGTGCTGTGAACTTCCATACTCAGCACGTGTGGGCTTATGAAAACCCATATGCTGCTGTACAAGGAGTACATCAACCTCATTTCTCCGTCAACTAATGGATAGACATTCTTGGTGATAAGTTACTAGGGCCATACATCCTACTCCAAACATTTAATGGAGCTCATTATCGTCAACTTCTTGTTAACATTTTGCTTACCTTGTCGGAGGAGGTACCACATCAGTAAAGACTACCGATGTGGTTTATGCATTATGTCACATTTCATCTGCAATGTGTGTGAATATCGGATGCTGACGCTTCATGTCTTTTGGAATGGTTGGGGCGGAGGGGGCACACCTTGGTCCCCTGTTCCCTCGACTTCAGTCCTCTGTAGTTTTGGTTATGGGAACAGTTCAAGGCGTTAGTCTTGCAGTACCACATGTATGTGAAATTAGAAATCGTTACCAGAGTCGGAGACTATTTAGACTCTGACAAATCCCTTTAGATACAGTTTTGATATACATAATACAATGGAAATATGCTACTTGAAATTTGGCCCTTACATGAGGTCCTAGGGTGAACAATTTGTATAAAATTACTTAATAACTGTATTTTAAAAACAATTATTAATGCAAATCAAATGAAAGGAACACTAAATTCTTTAAATGAAATTCAAGTAAAAAATGAACTGGTGATTTATTGCAAAAAGTCTTCTTCGTACACAAGAAAACCAATAGACTAACTGTCTATCATGTTAGACTAATATTGACAATCAGCAAAAGCATAATGTCCAGGGAAGGATAATGTGTTCATGCTGCACATTCCCTCCACGATGTTGAGGCGAAATGAATAAAAGAATTAAATTTCTTGGTTTTTTGTAAAGAGGAAAAATTGTGGACATGGAATTGTAACTTCAGAATTTTTGAAAGGCGTTTGTTTTTTTACGGGCTGTATTGACCAGCTTGAATGCGGACAAATTCAGTGCTGCGTGAAATATGCCTGTAATATAATTTACCATTCCGATTAATTACATTTTTGAATTCTACGTCACTGTTGATTTAATCAGAGTTCTCACCTTAGACGTAGAATTAGTCCTTCTGCCACAATATTAATTCATTAGTCGCCCTCGATGTTCTTCTCTTTGTTGACCGTGTGTACCTTCCTAAGTCGGCATCGGTTCACTTCACGTAGACGGTGGAAACCAAGGAAATACAATGCTACGTCACTTTAAAAAATAGTGAGAAGTATCGAAGTGTTACGAAAATTATTTATTCACAAGACAATAAGACTTGCTCTGCTCGTCGCATTAATCATGATTACTAACAACATGGCTGCCTTTCCGCACAGTCCGAAATTACGTCCGTCCTCCACAAGGCAACAATCGAAAGTGTCTCTTAGCTCCTTCTTGGAGTATGAAACAAAAGCGAATCCAATATGAACATTACAGAGATTATATTCTACATCCCTCTCCATTTGATCTTTGGCGCAGCCTTTAAGGTGTTGTATGTCTCTGCGTAGGAATGTGTCATTACAATGTGAATAAACCCTACGAATCTGAATTTTGCTATGTAGTGGTTCCTTGTCGGGACTAAAATGAAAAGAACCTTTCTTCGTATCTGGAATCTTACGGTACTGCGGTGGTGTACAACTATAAAATGGTAAGCTCCCAGACGAATTGGTGCCGCAACAGTGTGCTCACCAATCACTAGCCATCTCGATCTACATCCAAATCTACATCGATACTCTGCTAATTACGTTGAAGTGCCTGGAAGAGGGTTCTTCGGACCACCTTCAAAATTCTCTATTCTCCAAATGTCGTATAGCGCGCGGAAATAACAAACACCTACATCTTTTTCGTACGAGCTCTTCAAATGGTTCAAATGGCTCTAAGCTCTATGGGACTTAACATCTGAGGTCATCAGTCCCCTAGACTTAGAATTACTTAAACATTAACGAACCTAACCACACACACACATCCATGCCCACGGCAGAATTCGAACCTGCGACCGTAGCAGAAGCGCCGTTCCACACCGAAGCGCCTAGAACCGGTTGGCCACAGCGACCGGCTGTACGAGCTCTGACTTCCCTTATTTTATCATAGTGATCGTTTCTTCCTATCTAGATCGGCGTCAACAAAATATTTTCAAATTCAGAGGAGAAAGCTGGTGACTGGAATTTCGTGAGAAGATTGCTCCGCAACGAAAAATGCCTGTGTTTTAATGATCTCCATCACAAATCCTCCATCATTTCAGTGACACTCTCCCCCCTATTTCGCGATGATGCAAAACATGCTACCATCTTTGCACTTTTTCGATGTACCTGCTAATAAAACGTAGTGTTGGGTTAGCCTTCCCCACATGATTTTCTGTGTGTTCCTTACAATTTAAGTTGTTCGTAATTGTAATTACTAGGTATTTAGTTGAATGTATGGCCTTTAGATTTGACTGATTTATCGTGTGACGGAAGTTTAACGGATTACTTTTAGCACTCATGTGGATGACCTCACACTTTTCGTTATTTATGGTCGTTGCAATTTGTTTGCCGGCCGGTGTGGCCGTGCAGTTCTAGGCGCTACAGTCTGGAACCACGTGACCGCTACGATCGCAGGTTCGAATCCTGCCTCGGGCATGGATATGTGTGATGTCCGTAAGATAGTTAGGTTTAAGTAGTTCTAAGTTATAGGGGACTGATGACCACAGATTTTAAGTCCCATAGTGCTCAGAGCCATTTATCTATTTCTTTGCAATGTGTTTTGATCTTCTGATGACTTTATTAGTCGATAACCGACAGCGTCATCTGCAAACAACCTAAGCGACTGCTCAGATTGTCTCGCAAATCGTTTATACGGATAAGGAACAGCAAAGGGCCTGTAACACTAAGATGTGTGCGTCAACACGAGATCTGCGCCCCCATGGAACTTGTGGACCGAGCTAAGTTGTCGGGACGACTTCCCAGTGCAGAACACTAGAATGATCGCCCCCCCCCCCGCCCCCCCTCAGCGATCGAGCACGAGAAGACTCCTCTACGACGATCGACCCAAGAGTGTTCGATCATCCACATCCAACTCCTCAGTTTGGGCCGTCATGGCAACAAGCATATCAGGTAAAACGTTATGTACTTCTGTCCAATGACAGCAGACGAATCAGAGCCTTGTATAAACAACTCAGAATTTCCAACAAGCCAAGCAAACGCCGCTGGAACCCCACCAGGTCAGGTTCACACAGCAGCAGGCCGCTCCTCGTCAAGAACTGGTCAGTTCTCTCCAGATGTTACCGGGTAAGACACTGAGCGTCAAATTCTGAGCTTCCTGGGGTCGTGACTCGGGACGTCACTATGTGTGCCACTGGATGTCAGACTCGGGAAAACTTTCTTCTTCAAGGCGTGAAAATGACTGTAATGCGTGAGTTATTGCCGGATTTGTTATGCGCTCTGTATGTGCTTTCATCCTGCTCAGACAGCAGCTGGTATAGATTTTACGCTTGTGAGCGTATATATACGTTGTTATGTGGCTAGCGGAGCTTGTGGACTGGCCCTGTCCGATTTCCTTTACGTACATTTATGTAATTCGAAAATCTGTGCCCAGACATCAGTTTACTAAAACAACGTGACAATTTTAAAAAACTCAAAAATGTCAATTCTAAAAAAAGGAAGATATTTTTCCGGCTCACTTAAATACAAATCTATTCGTAAGTATTTGAGTTTCATATTGAAACAGTGTCGAGGTTAGAACCTCATTTTCAGCAGTTTCTTTAATTGTATTAATATTGTATCTTTTTGTCAACTGGTAATACTGAATTATAATATTCTAATGAAAATACGATTTTATTTGAGTCAAATCAAATAAATTAAAATTTGATTCAGACATGTGAAATGACTTGTCTATACTAATAAAGTTCCCAGAAAGAATTTCACTCTGCAGCAGAGAGTGCGCTGCGATGAAACGTCCTCTCAGAACTAGAATAATCTGCCAGAAGGTTCCATCAGTAATACTGGTGCGTTTTATATGTTCGTTTCTCCATGTAATGGAAAAAAAAAGAAATACTCGACATTCACAGTGACTAGAGTATGTACAAAAAGGGCAATCAATACACATTTGCAGTTGACCAGCAGATCGTTCTGCAGATACAGTCTATCCTTTTGAATTTTTAAGTACAATAATCTATTTCTGTGAAGGATGCTTATCACGATATTTATTTGCTCTTTCACTTTATTCACATGAACTCTGAGAGTTTTATGTGACTATATTATTTTGTTTCTGCAAACATAATTCGTTCCACCAAAATAGCTGGAAACCCCACAGCAGATCAGTTCCAGTCATTCCACGAGTAAGGAGGTACAAGGCTTGTCTTGTCTGTAATTCTACCATGCCTAGACGGTCAATACCGTATTCTATCGCGTCCGCATTGTTACTTTGTGCCAAGAAGGACTCTCAGCAAGGGAAGGGTTCAGGCGTCTCGGAGTGAACCAAAGCTATGTTGTTCGGGTATGGAGGAGATACACAGAGAGAGAGGAAATGTCGATGACATGCCTCGTTCAGACCGCCCAAGGACTACTACTGCAGTGGATGACCGCATCCTACGGATTATGGCTCGGAGGAACTCTGACAGCAACGCCACCATGTTGAATAATGCTTTTCGTGCAGCCACAGGACGTCTTGTTACGACTCAAACTTTGCGCAATAGGCTGCATAATGCGCAACTTCACTTCCGACGTCCATGGCGAGGTCGATCTTAGCAACCACGACATTTTGCAGCACCGTACAGGTGGGCCCAACAACACGCAGAATGGACCGCTAAGGATTGGCATCACGTTCTATCCACCGATGAGTGTCGAATATGCCTTCAACCAGACAATCGTCGGAGACGTGTTTGGAGGCAACCCGGTCAGGATGAATGCCTCAAGATACACTGTCCAGCGAGTGCAGCAAGGTAGGGGTTCCCTTCTCTTTTGGGGTGGCATTATGGAGGGCGGACGTACGCCGCTGGTGGTCATGGAAGGCGCCGTAACGGCTGTACGATACGTGAATACCACCTTCCGACCGATAGTACAACCATGTCGGCAGCATATTGGCGAGGCATTCGTCTTCATGGACGAAAGTTCGCGCCCCCATCGTGCACATCCTGTGAATGACTTCCTTCAGGATAACGACATCGCTCGACTAGGGTGGCCAGCACCTTCTCCAGACATGAACGCTATAGAACATGTCTGGGATAGATTGAAAAGGGCTGTTTATGGAAGACGTGACGCACCAACCCTCTCAGGGATCTACGCCCAATCGCCGTAGAGAAGTGGGACAATCTTGACCAACAGTGCCTTGATGAACTTATGGCTAAAATGCCACGACGAATACAGGCACGAATCAATGCAATAGGACGTGCTACTGGCTATTAGAGGGAGAGGTGTGTACAGCAATGTTGACCACCACCTCCGAAGGTGTCCCTGTATGGTGGTACAAGATGCAATGCCTGACTTTCATTAGCAATAAAAAGGGTGCAAAGGATATTCATGTTGATCTCAATTCCAATTTTGTGTACAGGTTCCGGAGCTCTTGGAGCCGAGGTGATGCGAAACTTTTTTGATGTATGTACATTTTTACTATGTCTGTACAGAACTGTATACACTGTTATCGTAAATAGCTCTAGGGAGGTGCATTATAGAATCAGTAAGCGTACAATACTTCAAAACTCGTTTACTACCTCATTTTCCGCAATTTGATCTTACGTTCTTGCCTCAGTGTCAGAGGTACAACAACAGATTTTTCGCTTGGCTGTCATCCATTCGTATGTGCCGCTACATTTTTGGAGAGAAACCCGGTTGCCGCACAGTCGCAGCGTTGGCCTCCCTCTCTCTCTCTCTCCCTCTCTGGTGCCGACTCGCTGAGTATGACACCTAGCGGCAGCACTGGGTACCTTTGGCGCGACGTCGCGAGTCACAATCCCAGAAAGCTAAGGAATTAACGCCGGGTCTTGAGACTCAGACCTACTAGCCGCCAGTAGCGCACGCAACACCGAAGATCCCACCCTCCTCCAAACGGCGCGTGACCCCTGCTCGCCCCAATGTAGCTGCCCTGCCGCACTTATAACCGGGGACTCAATGCTTTGAGCGGTGAGCTGGCTGTCCCTCCCTTATTCCCATTGTTGTGTGCCTCGGACGTTCTACAACTCCTGGGGAAACAAACTCCGAGTTTCCCACGAATTCTCTCAGCTGAAGTGACGTAAGTTAAGACACACAACCTCTGGAATTTTTATCAGGCACAATAGTGAAAATCAAGTATAGTAATGAGAGTTTAATAAAGTGATGAGAATCGTGTTCCAGCATTTCTCCGTCATAAGGAGCGGATGGTGTTAGTTTATCAATGGATGGAGGCAACCCAGATGGCTTGTAACATTTCAGCCGACGCCACGCCGGTCAACGATACCCAGACACTACAGGATCCCGTCTTAGACGCAACAACAAGCAAGCGTATTTCGGAGAGTGCGTGATCTCTTAAGCTGAGGATCAGAGCGATACATTGCCATTGGAGGAACGTCACGTTGAGCACCTCATATGAGAAATGTCATTAACGGATATCAGGATGGACGGCTCCTATGGACAAGTGTGCAGATCACAGAAAGTATGCGTTTCCCGATCCACGTGTAATGGTTTTTTTTTCCTTGTTTTGATGGACAGCCCCACCTCGAAATATTCGACACTTTGCGCTACAGGTTAAAAGAAGAGTGACGAATATAAGATGCCTTCAATATTTATTAACGTTGTGGGTGGTTCTCTTTATTTATGCTAACTTTTTTCCACCCTACGTCTAGATCTGGTTTTGTTCCCTGCATATAAAATTATATGCAAGCGTTTCTATCGCACCAGAAAGGATGGAGGAGGTTTGATGTAAGATCTATTCGTGGTTTCTCCTTTATCGAAATCGTTTCCCATAAGAATCCAAGCTACATCGTTAGCCTCGTGGCTATTGAGGTTGATCCACAAAAAAGGGTAGTACTAATAGTTCAATCCAGAACGGTTTAGGTAGCCTTTCGGTAGTTGGGTATAGCTGTGTGGTTAGTATTCGAACAGACATCCGAAGTAGTGTGGCGGTAATGCTTCAATCTGTCCGATGAACAGTTCCAGCTTTATAAATGTAGCCAGAAGTGTATCGTGGGTAATGGAGTTGTTCATGAAGACCGATTAAAGTATTTTCCTAATATATTTTGTTGCCCTTATTTTATAAAATCATTTGGTGGCTTTCTAAGAGGTACTTTGTGTTAGGAGTACAAAACGTAAATAAAATTACATTTTCACACGTTTTACTTCAGGCAGAATTAGGTAATAAAGCCAGTCGATACCTTTCGTATAGTGCAACGACATAGTTGCTTACTGGCTGAGTATTTTTCAAGAGATCCTCTCACACAGACTGGTAATTTACACTGTTTTTAAGAGACACTCCGAGTGCGCCGTATCAGTCACTCTTTAACCTGTTACGTTAGGCGATTCGTTCCTGCTGTTATCTTTTGCGTGTATTCAGTCCCGCAACCAATAACCGTGCATTCGGGCGGTAATCAGTTATCGGTGCGTTATTGTAGTCTAAAAACTGAATTCGTTATAGTAACTCTTTTGTTTACTCACTCGGGGTCCCACCGTTTTGTTCACAACTGAGGTGAGAAGTAGTTGTGACGTTCTCTACGGCGACATCAAAAACCCATTCTGAGGTGATGCCGTCGAAAGCGTAAACCGAAGCAATCGGTCTGGATTCGAATACATCTCTCGAAAGAGAGTACAAAAGAATATTATTACAGGACTTTACAAACAGGTTTTTCAGAAATTCCTACCAATTCACTTACTTAACTTATTTAATATTGCAACGCGTTTCGAGCTATCACCTCTTTATCAGGCAAAATATGACAAAACAAGAAACATTCAAACCAAATGGACATATATATTAATGCAAGTATTCTTTCAGTCTTGTCGTTTGTTGTGGCTTTCCTGCAGAGAAAGTCAAATAGAAGCCGTATGAGAGCGCGTTTACTTCGTTTTCTTGTCTGTAGATGAATACTGGAGCACTCCGTTCATCAGAAAAGGCTGCCGTCTTGTGGCCACTGTGGCTTTAAATTGTAAGCACACCACGTAGCTCACTCGGAAAACATGAATAACTGATCTGGCTACTTCAGTATTATTGGCTTAATTTGTATTATTAGTTCACTTTTCTCGGACATGAGCAGACATCCACAAGTAGCAAATAATGTGACCGTGGCTTCCAAGTTAAGGTTCTTCGGTTAATCACAATGCGTCTACTTCGTTAATAATCTTGCTGGCATTTCGATGATCTTTCTTGGGATTTCTTCATGATTCATTACATTCTTGCACGTGCTACCTTTTTATAGTTTTATGCACAGTGAGATATAATACCGAGCGATTTTAAAAAGCGAGTGAATCAAGCTGCGTCGGATAGAGGTGCAGGGGATAGCGACAGTTACGTTTGACGCGAAATAGCATTTAGTCATAATGGAGCGTACACTGTCAAAGCATTTTATCAAAACGGTAGTTCGTACCAGCTAGCACGTCGTGCAATCCGCAACGACATCAGCGTTAATCGAAATCGGCCGGTGCACCTGCCTGGGCGATTAGAAAGTGGCTGGGGAACATTGAGGAGACGGCGCCAACTGGGAGACCAAAAACTGTGAGCTCGCCTGAAAAACATCGAACGTGTACGCCAAATGAAACGCGTATAGCACGTGTGCCTTGACACGACACTACAGCGCGACACGCACGTGCCGCACGAGTCGCGCGGCTGCAGTGCATATTGCGACACGTACACCGTACTTAGCACGCGCCGACTGGCGACGATCTGCAATGACAGAACCGAAGCGTGCGCACCTTTTTATCTTTCTCTAATAATTTACAGAAACTATTCACTGAAAATATTTGATTTTTTTCCGTACTTGTAGCTTTATGTGTGAACGTCATGGCCAAGTGCCCATCATCTCGCTAATGGTCATGCTTACTGGGATCTACACATTTTAGTAAGTCACTACGCAAAACTCAAAAAGTTTGCAATGAAAAATAGGGGACGCTATGATTTAGCGTTTGGTGCGTATTACACCATATGTTTCTGAGTATGAAATTCAGCTAACATATTAAATTTTTGTTTAGACTTAGGAGGAGGTCTCCATCTGTCTTCGATTTCGAGAAAATGGATCCCATGTAGCGCATTCACTCCCAATCTTACGCCACGGGAATGAAATATTCCTACATCACTGGTATTTCCTAAACCGCTCGAGACATCGAAACGAGATTTTGGCGAATGACGACACAAGGAGGAGAGTACTTTGCCACGCCGGCCGGTGTGGCCAAGTGGTTCTAGGCGCTTCAGTCTGGAACCGCGCGACCGCTACGATCGCAGGTTCGAATCCTGCCTCGGGCATGGATGTGTGTCATGCCCGTAGGTTAGTTAGGTTTAAGTAGTTCTAAGTTCTATGGGACTGATAACCTCAGATTTTAAGTCCCATAGTGCTCAGAGCCATTTGAACCATACTTTTCCACGTCGTAAACACACTGAGCTTTCTTATCTATCACAGTATATCAGTAGTTACACTTCCCTATTTATTTTTTTTCATTCCACTGACTAATTTTTTAAGAGTTATCGACAGCTAGTGAGACAAGAGTGTCCTAATATGAAAGTAAACATGAAATTTCTTCTCTTATGTTGCCACAAACCGTCACAATGAGTTTTTTGATAAGATATTCGGCTCTCTGGTCGCCAATTACTTGCTTAATGAGACAGATTTCTGAAACAGTGTGTCACAATAACTGCTGCAAAAATGAGTTTATGCAAATCATATTGTGTTTTGGCAAAAGAAGTGCTCTCAAACCCTTCAACAAGAGAAGTGTGGCCGTTACTCGCAAATGGTGTTGCTTCTTCGAATGAGAAGAGGTTAACAACTCACACGAAAATAAATCGCTAATTCTGTTGGAATTTTGGTTGAATCCCACAACCCATTTTATTTTTAACACCAGCGACTGAAATGGAAACTTACCAAAGGAGTTTTATTCCTTTTCTTTATCTGAGCAATAGCAAAGTAATGAAGAGCGTGGTCTTCAGGCGGGATTCCACGCACACTACTGATGCCGGTTCCTCACCAACGCCATGCCAAACTGACAGTCCGTGGTTCGCGAATAAAATAGTTGTTACTGAGAAAAGTAAACAACTGATACGTGGCACAACACAATGGCCAGTGTATCGTCAGCAGCTGCGAATAAATCGATCGACAGGAATGCGGAAGCCAGCAAGTGTGCTTTGTGAGAGGAAGAGTTCACATCGTTCCGAAAACATTGTCATGAAAGTAGATCTGCCTTTGTCACCATTACATTTCTACATATCATCACACTCTTTCAGGATATTCCTACTTTTATATTAGTACCGACACTAATTCCTTTGTGTAGCCTGTTGTGTAATTAGTTTATTAACGCTGATAGCGTGTATGCAACCACTGAAATACTTTTCCTCGTCACGACGAGCCGATTAAAACATCGTTATTTAAGAGGGCTTCTCGACTATTTCGGGCTTGCAATGTACGAAGTATAACATCTCTTATTAGACCCATACCCACATGATGATATGAAGTACGTAAGTTTTACTATCTCGGACGCTTTTTACCAGGAGCGCAAAGGGGTCATACCTGTGGAAATTATGCCTTTCCGACTTTTTGTAACGGATCGCAGAGATACTTCAGCATAAGAGGAAGCAAGTAGGTAACCTTGTTTTACTTTCCTGTCTTGCTTCTAGATGACACGATTTTATAATATTCCTTACTTCCTTATTCACTACCCTCACGGTAAATCGTCTGTCCGTTCTTACGTTCTGAAAACATTGTGGAGGCAGACGATATACTTTCAGTGGCTAATGGCTCACCGGTTATTGAACTGTGCATTGGGTTTTTTGACAAAGAATAAACAAAACAAAAGAACTGTACATATGTATGTAAATGAAAACTATTACGTGCTAACGAAAATGGACGGAGCGCTTAAACAGCGAAAAAAAGAACACTGCTCAGTGATAGAAAACTTCAGTTTACATTACAGGCCGTACTCTTCGGATGGACAATACTTCCACTGTCCGTATGCGCCATGCCGAAGTGAGTATATGGCAGAACTGCCCTCCCGCTCCCCGCCTCCCCCGCGCAACAAACTGCGCCACTACCACAAAGCCGCGCGACCTGGCGCAGGCGCGTGTCGCGTCCCAGTCGCGTCGCGTCGCAGTTTGCGCGGTCCCATTTGAACCTGTGAAGTTGCAAAAACGCGCACTGCGCTGCGCCTGCCCTTAAGGGGTTGCCATTGAGAGACACACTCGTCGCTCAGTTCGCCGGCACAGCGCTACACTTGGGATTTCAAAGAGAACGGTAGGAAGGATTTTACCCCAGGATTTGCACTTTCACCCCTACAAAATCTAAACGGTACAGGTCCTTAAGGGAATAGATTATGTGATCCGCAGCCGCTTCTGATTAAAAGTTTTGGTCATGATTAGTCGGGACCAGGACATTGTAAACCGTTTGTGGATGAGGGATGAAGCTCACTTCCGTCTCTCCACTTATGTGAACAAGCAGAACTTTCGATTTTGCAGTGACGTTAATACTAGAGAACTGCATCAGCAACCACTGCACTGGGCAATAGTTACTGCGTGGTTCGTAATGTCTTCAATTAGGGATCATAAGGCCAAACGATTTTTAAGTTGTAACAGTGACTTCGCAGAGATACGCAGACGTTTTAGAAAACTTATGTCTCATCGTTCACTTCATTGTGTGCAAGTTGTGGAGTAAATGTTTCCAGCAGGACGGAGCAACGTCCCATACTGCGCTAGTAAGCATGAATATTGTCAGTCGTTTGTTTCCAAATGATATGGCCTCCCGAAATGGGTACATTGCATGGCCCTCTCGTTCAATGGACGTCACATGTTTGTGACTTTTTCTTTGGGGTTATCTGAAGCGGAAAGTTTAGCAAGATAACCCACCTTGAACAACTGAAGCCCTGAAAGAGTGGATGCGACAGGAAGTGTGATGAGGTCTGGCTGGAGGAATGCGTGCTTCTAAGCGGACGCCATAATAAGACAGTTATCTTGAAAAAGTAACTGAGGAGGAGGAGGACATTAGTGTTTAACGTCCCTTCGACAACGAGGTCATTAGAGACGGAGCGCCAGCTCGGGTGAGGGAAGGATGGGGAAGGAAATCGGCCGTGCCCTTTCAAAGGAACCATCCCGACATTTGCCTGAAGCGATTTAGGGAAATCTGGGAAAACCTAAATCAGGACGGCCGGAGACGGGATTGAACCGTCGTCCTCCCGAATGCGAGTCCAGTGTGCTAACCACTGCGCCACCTCGCTCGGTGAAAAAGTAACTGACGTTTTACTGTTACAGAAAACACTTTTTCGTATATTTTAAGATTATGAAATAGAAAAAGTGTCTTTATTTAACAGCTTTTCAAAAATCGCTCTTTATTATGCCTCACCCTGTAGTTGAAACTCTCTTCTTCATTTAGCTCATGAGGCCCTCAGCTTTAAAAGAATTTATTGTGTCGTAAACACAGTACTATTTCAATATGCTATACGAGCGTATTTTAAGAAAGACACACGGGAAATATATAGTGGTAAATGCGAAAAACAAATACAGAACTAGTTCTCTCACAAATGTTATGACTACTCTTATTTTTTATTTGGGGGACTAACGAAATCTGAATATTTTCGTAGTCTCCATGAAATAGCTGTGTTAATCTTAGATAACGGTAGGTGTGATTAACGTCTCTGACTGGTGGTGTGGAACTGTCTCAAGTGAAGGACAGAAGGAATTGGGTTATTCAGATACACACAGTAGACGATTGTAACTGCACTGTTTACGTGGAAAGAACCCACACATATTACAAAAAATTGATGTATGTACGTATGTGGCACATCTCCCCCTAGACCACTGGACTGATATGGACCAAAGTTTGTGCACATACCCCTTACTGACAGGTAACAATCATAATTCAGGAGGTGCGGCATCATAAACGATGAGATGCATGAAAATCAGCCGCACCATGCCTGATGTTGAAATTTGCTTCTGTACTACTAACTCTATTCGTAACAAATTTCGCAGACATTCGCAGCGAAAGGCACATACAAAATTATATCATGATGCCACACATAATTCGGGAGATCCGACGTCATGAACACCAAGATGTGTGAAGAACTGCCGGAGTGTGCTTAATGTTTATATTTATCCTTGCTGCTCACTCTGTTAGCAACATATTTTGCTGACGGTATCGACATACGCCGCTGAATGCGCCTACATGAATGCATCGTTGTAGGACTCTTTACTGCCGAGCCACTCGTGCAGTCGAGTGAAGTGACACCAGGCAGCGCTTTATGCAGCTTTCAACTATGAGGCGCAAACGGTTGTAGGCCTCGCCACAGAGGCGTGCAGATACTCGAAGCAGCTGTGCCAAGCGCATCATCCCACGCCGAGCCTACTGGCAGGTGTGCGTGCAAGGTTCCTCGTTGTGGAAAACTGGCAAAGTGAACACCCCGACCGGCAGTGCCGGCTGTCAGCTAGTGTACAATAAAAACATTATGACAGGTGACAGACTTCCGTCATTCAACAGTCTCTGGTCAATGAATTAGTTCTTTCTTATGATCTTAATGAATTATTGTCAATGTAAACAACGAGACACCAACAGAGATAGTGATAAATGGTTCAAATGGCTCTGAGTACTATGGGACTTAACATCTGAGGTCATCAGTCCCCTAGACCTAGAGTAGTTAGGTTTAAGTAGTTCTAAGGACAGCACACACATCCATGCCCGAGGCAGGATTCGAACCTGCGACCGTAGCAGCAGCGCGGTTCCGGACTGAAGCGCCTAGAAACGATCGGCCACAACGGCCGGCAAAAGCGATAAATGAGGTATTAGTGAAAGATACTGGCTTATTAACATGGCTTGCTTCAAATTTTCAGAAAATGTAACTGATTCGAATATTTGACTAACGTAAAGCCTACCAAAATCGGCTGTATAGTTACGTTCATAGTCTACACATAACTTTGCGGTGCACGGCCGTTGCCCCTGATAACAAAGTGCGAGTGCACCGCCCTCATGGATAACATTGCGCCCCCTAGAGTGTGCAGCTGGAACACTGATAGAGGCAGAACATTCCCATTCGTCTGGTGCGCTCTCAAGTGTCATTGATACCTTCTCTGATAATGATCTCTTACCTTCGCCATCAAAATGGCCTACCTCACTGGGAACGCATTTCTGGCCATATGTCCGCATGACCTTTTTTCCTCCTTTTGCTGCGGAAGCTGTGATCTCTGTATCTTGAAACAATACAAACCAAGGGAAAATCGAAATCACTATCTCTCGCCAATAAATAAACGATCTCTATAGTCATACAACACGAGCGAATTGTGTTAAGTAACTGATCGTTCATTTTGGCCGCTGTGCACAACGCAAATACCGTCTCCTTGCGATGAACAGCTTACGAATACAAGAGGTTACATTTATTATTTGCGGGTCGTCTTGCCCCTCAAAAACTGGAGGACAGTAAGTGATCTTGAAATTCGGCGACGTTCCTGGGTGCATTACGTGCTCCCACTTCTGGCCATATGAGGGTACGACGAGAATTGTCCATATAATCGTTCCGATGCGCTCACGTGTTATGTTTTGGAGAGGCATACCGTTGGTTGGGCAAATTGATCATGGTACACTCGCAGTACTAGAGGACGCGGTAAGTAGTTCCTGGCATTTTCGACTGCTGCTGTTGTGGGGCCTGAGGATTTGTTTTCTGCAGGGTTTGCAAATATAACGAGTTCTACATACTTAGTGTTGTGTAATATATTAAAGATATTTGGAGGATACTGTCTGTTCTATGGTTAAAGAATTTTGTGGTGAATAAAATATTGTTTAATTTTGACTAGTTACATAACGTGTGGATGAATAAGTTATAGTTCGTGAGTCACAAACCATCTCGTACCTTCAAACGGAAGACCTTGCACCATGGAGTATATGAGATTTGCAAAAGAAGTAAGTTTATGTAATGTATTAACGAAGTTACCAGTCTCGAAAAGTGAAATTTGTGATAACTGCAACAGCTTCTATTTCATATCGTTGTTAACTTCTAACTGGTTTTTGATAAAACGATTGATTTCGCTTGCTGATTATTCTTGTGTAGTAGAGTAATAACGTAAGACATTTCTCATAGAGAAATACACTACTGACAAAATTTTTTCTCGATTGCAACGATTTGAACTGATATTTATACCTAGGTACATGACCATGTTGTATCTTGGAACAGTCTCTCATTTGTCAAAAATCTTACTTTTCCGGAGTAATTGTAATTTCAGAAAGAAAGTGCACCACTCCTAAAGTGAATGCTGTCATTTCAAAATAGAATAACAAAATGGAGTAAAGGTCTATTAAAGTGTGAAAGTCTGAAGTGTGTTCGACGGTAAAACACTTTTCGCTAATAATTGTCAAAACTAAGAACAAACACAAAACGCTGTCCAAGCATATAAACGATCGATAGTCGAACTAAAAATCTGAATGCCGGGTGTTCGGACAAACTTCTAGGACTTGTAGAAGGGAGACAGGAAAGAATATTTTGAGTACAAACCCATGCCCAGGAATGTACCGTTTCAGTTCTACAATGGTTTCAACTTCGATTTTTAACTCATCCACTTCTTTTTGAGGGATTAAATTACGCATAAGGCAATACAAAACAATTCGCAATGAAACATAACGGAACACCTGTTTATCACTTAAGCACATTTGTTTGTGTTAAGACTCCTCGCCCTGTCCATCTGTCACCATATCGTTTGTTCAGATGTCTGCGAACTGCACGATACAAGCGAGTTGGTGCTTCATCATGCTGAAACCACATTTCCTGATGGGCAATCAGTGGCACAGCTTTCAAGAACGGCCCCAATATCTTTTGTAGAAACATAAGATATGCAAGACCAGTTAGAGTGGAAGGAGGTACGGCCCAGTTACACGACAGTCTGGAATGCCTGCCAACAAACAAATATCCAACAGGCACCGAAGCCTCGGAATGTGCTTAGCATGAGGGTTTTTGGCTGCCAGACATGGCTGTTTAGCGCATTCAGAACACAGTCCCTCCCCAGTGAACTCATATTTGTCTGTGAACAGGAGTAGTTGGGTAAGGAAAGGATCAGCACATTTTGTTAGCGCAGGTTGCCTACATCAGGAGCAAGCATATATTCAGTGGAAAACCTATTGTTCTCTTTTGATTGACGAGTCCTTAACTTACTATTTTGCTAAGTGGATTATGACCATCTGAGGATAATCTGTCATTCCAAGAAACCCTCCACACTCCTCCCTTCCGTCTCCTTCTCCCCACTTCTCCTCCTTCTCCACCACCCCTCTGGAAATTGTCTCGCAATTCAAGCACACTTATGATATGGACCCATTTGACTAATTAATTAAATCGACCAATTAATTAACCCCTCCCTATCTGGGACACCCCCAGCAGTTCCCCTCCCCTCCCCTCCCCCTCCAGGAATTTGTCTGGAAAAAGACCCAATTGATTGGCTAGCAGGTGGAAAATTGATTGCAGTGTATGGAATATTGTTTAACCCTTTATTTGGCAGTGTTGCTTTCAAGCAACATCACATTTACCTTGGCCTTATGGGACAACAAACTCTTCCCAGTGCATTTTACTGGCATTACTGCCTCCAGGCAACATTCCTTTACACACTGCCAACGCCAGTTTTTGTAATAGCTTAAGGTTTTCCACACGAGATAGCAGTTTGTGCAGTGGTGTTACAGAGATCTCCTCGTGTGAGCAACAGAGGTGTCTCATTTTGGTTCTAAAAGAGTGGATTTAAATAGATTGAAGAAAAACTGCTAAGATTACTGGCAAGATATACCCAGAGGTAAGTTTACAGCAGAAATATTTCAATCTTTGTTTGGAAATACGTAAGTAGTATAAAACTTTTATGTTGCCTGTGAGCAACATTCCCTATAGTTGGGACATGTGCCATTAGTATATTACACATGTTTACGGTGTGACAGAGAAGATATTTTTATTTTTAGGGGCTTTTTAGCAATGGATTCCAGAATATTTTATGGAATTGAAAAAGCGAGAGGAATAGTAGTTCCACTAGAAAACCCGACTTTGTCTGATCTAAGTGAATCTGAAGACACTGAACTCGAAGCTTTGGCAGGCTGTAGTGATTCCAGAGCGTCAATCTCAGTTCCATAACCAAGTTATACCAGACACTGATTCTGATTTAGGAAGTGAAATCTCAGAAGCTGAACATGTGCAAGGACCTTCTGCAGTGAATCCTTCTAGTGCAAGTGGCAGTCAAGTGAAAAAGTAAATTACAAAAGCAGTCACTTACATGTGGGTAAAGGAAGATACAACTGCTAGGGCAGAAAGTCTCTCTCCTGTGTTTTCTGATGAAGGCAATACACCACTGGGTTATTTCAGAAGATTCTTTGATTCAGAACTAATTGACTGCCAATGGTTTGATATTTTCAGGTAAAAGTAAAGTAGGAAGACCTTCAACAGACAAACCACCACCATAAAAGAAGAGGAGGAAGGCAACAGCTCCGACTGTTACACAAGATGTCCGATTTGATAATATGGAGCATTGGCCTGTATACGGTCCCAAAGGTCGTTGTCGTTATTGTCCGTCTGAATATTCTACAGTCATGTGTTCCAATTGCAATCTAGTATTGTACTTCGATCCAAAGAGGAACTGTTTCCAAAAATTCCATTGCAAGAAGAACAAGAAGGGAAAATGAAACAGTTCTATTACACAGCAGGAATGCATAAATGTGTTTATAAATTAAATTATTCACGTACGGCAAACATTTTGCTTGAGGTTATCGGCAAACTCCTTTTTCCTATAATATGTATAAGTGTGATCTACTGCTGGCAATGTTGCTTGTAAGCAACGTTTCATAATTTTCATAATTTTTGTCAAAAATTTCTAAAACTGACTGAATTGTATTTCTTTAAGTATAATAAATAGATATAAGCACTTAATTTTTTTTTTATTTTCACCATTTGCCAAATAAAGGGTTAAAAAGTTTCTCATACACAAGACAATGTGTGAAAGATTCTTTATTTAAACAATATAAGGGATACAAGGCAGTGTATATCATACAGTTCATTTATTTACTTTAAATATTTAAATAGACAAAATTCCATTCCCTACAAATTCTTTGAGGGTGAGAAGATACTTGGAATATTAAACAACTTCGAAATTTTTTTTTAGCACACGCGCCCAAACACTTCACTGGGCTTGTCATTCCACGTATTACTATATGTGGAGGCCACGCTACCCCTGCTCAGGTCCGTGACTGGCCACTATGAGAGCAGACGTTGCAGTAATCCCCAAACAAAAGAGCTTCTGATGGTGGCTGTCCTTTATTATTTGATTGCTGAGAAATTCCTGTTCAAGCACATGCGCTCTCTCTCTTTCCCCTATCCCCCTCTCTCTCCCTCCACCCCCCCCCCCCTCCTCACAACCGGTCATGTCCTGTAGTGTAACCCTGCTAGGACTGCATGCACCATTGGCCATGGTCGGATCGAATCACACACAAAACAGCATTTACCTAGTAAACCCCACCTGTGCATTTCTTAGAGTGAGGTAATATCTCCATCAGATTGATTGTCTAATTAATTAAATCGATGCCCTTCGTGTCGGACAGTTTTCCGTTGCTTTCTATTGGTGGATTACTAGGATTAGAATATTTGATGGGATTCGATCCTACAGCTTCCCAATTTCCGAACCCAACTGTTATTTTTTCCCGTTGCCTCCTATTGGTGTATACTGATACAGTTAAGTCATTTATAGAAAGTCCATTAAGCTGGAGGTAGCTGAAAATTTCAAATTTCAGCTCAGCTGCATGCTGTGTCCATAGAAAATCTGTGGAGATTTCGGACTGGTATGTGTGCTCGCAATAAAGCAACAACAATAAATTGATTAAACGGGGATTGGATATTGCGATTGGATTTTTAAACCTTTGTAGAATTCCTAAATTGGTTCTCTCCACTACATTCGGAAGGAGGAGGAGGAGAATGGGTGTGTTAGGGGATAGGACAAAGACACAGAAAATACCACAATCCAGGCCGTAGGAGTAGTTGTCATGGCCAGATGTTGGATATCGCTGAAATACATCCTGAATGCACATGCCCAGTGTCCACACGTCACTCGCCAATCTCCTCATGAACAACCAGCGCCAACGCTCAGAGGTCGGACGGCCGTAGCCAGTTTGGTGGACGCGTGTGTCCGCCAGAGTACACCACCATGACGTGGTGGGGGTCTGGAAGTGATTGGAGTGGTAGGAATTAGGATGTTATCAACACGTTCATTGCCAACACTCGGCAGTTATCGATATTTAATGACTCAATTTTCCAAGGGGAATACATGCAACACATGCGATCACAGAGACAGCCCAATGCACACTGTGTATGAGTTTGCTGTTTAGCTATCGAAAGGGCACTGTGGCTGGGACTTACTCCTGTAGCTGTGTGCAATAACCGACTAGCTGGCCTACTGGAAGTGTTCGTTGTAACCACCGATTGCCAGAAAAGCCCATTTGTTCTGGCCACATGCCTCCTCTGGCACACGCCTCACATTCGAAACCGCGTCGTCCTAGGAAACCAGCAAAATTTATTTATCGCTGTAATTAGAATTAAATATTACACTTGCAGCCCTAATCTCATAACATTGGACACCGACTCTGGAAATATCCCCCTTATAACTGGGTACAGTTTAACACATAAAATGCTTCATCCTCCTTGGAGGTATTGGTGCATTAGTACAATGGACATCCAGCTCACAAAATAGTTTGATTGGGGTGATCATGTGCCATCACTGTGGATTTTTAGAGTATAAAAGGAGGTGTGATAGGAGCAATCGTACACCTTGCGTGTTTATTATTACTGGAGGATCTAGACTATATTGGTTGTTGTTTTGGTCTTCAGTTCTGAGACTGGTCTGATGCAGCTCTCCATGCTACTCTATCCTGTGCAAGCTTCATCATCTGCCAGTACCTACTGCAACCTACATCCTTCTGAATCTGCTTAGTGTATTCATCTCTTGGTCTCCCTCGCCGTTATTTACCCTCAAAGCTGCCCTCCGATAGTAAATTGGTGATCCCTCGGTGTCTCAGAACATGTCCTACCAACCGATCCCTTCTTCTAGTCAAGTTGTGCCACAAGCTCCTCTTCTCCCCAATTCTATTCAATACCTCCTCATTAAGTATGTGATCTACCCATCTAATCTTCAGCACTCTTCTGTAGAACCACATTTCGAAAGCTTCTATTCTCTTCTTGTCTAAGCTATTTATCGTCCATGTTTCACTTCCATACATGGCTACACTCCAATACAAATATTTTCAGAAACCACTTCCTGACATTTAAATCTATACTCGATGTTAACAAAATTTTCTTCTTCACAAACGCTTTCCTTGCCATTGCCATTCTATATTTTATATCCTCTCTACTTCGGCCATCATCAGTTATTTTGCTCCCCAAATAGCAAAACTCCTTTACAACTTTAAGTGTCTCATTTCCTAATCAAAATCCCTCAGCATCACCCTCGTTTTGCTTTTGTTGATGTTCATCTTATACCCTCCTTTCAAGACACTGTCCATTTTGTTCAACTGCTATTCCAAGTCCTTTGCTGTCTCTGACGTTCGCCGACGACGTTGTAATTCTGTCAGAGTTTTTATTTCTTCTCCATGGATTTTAATACCTACTCCGAACTTTTCTTTTGTTTCCTTCATTTCTTGCTCAATATATAGATTGAATAACAACGGGGACAGGCTACAACCTTGTCTCACTCCCTTCCCAACCACTGCATCCCTTTCATACCCCCCGACTCTTATAACTGCCATCTGCTTTCTGTACAGATTATAAATAGCCTTTCGCTCCCTGTATTTTACCCCTGCCACCTTCAGAATTTGAAAGAGAGTATTACAACCAACATTGTCAAAAGCTTTCTCTAAGTCTACAAATGCTAGAATCGTAGATTTGCCTTTCCTTAATCTTTCTTCTAAGATACGTCGTAGGGTAGGTATTGCCTCACGTGTTCCAACATTACTATGGAATCCAAGGTGATCTTCCCCGAGGTCGGCTTTTATAAGTTTTATCCATTCGTCTGTAAAGAATGCGCGTTAGTATTTTACAGCTGTGACTTATTAAACTGATAGGTAATTTTCACATCTGTCCACGCCTGCTTTCTTTGTGATTGGAATTATTATATTCTTCTTGAAGTATGAGGGTATTTCGCCTGTCTCATACCAAATGGTAGAATTTTGTCAGAACTGACTCTCCCAAGGCTGTCAGTAGTTCTAATGGAATCTTGTCTACTCCCGGGGCCTTGTTTCGACTCAGGTCTTTCAGTGCTCTGTCAAGCTCTACATGCAGTATCATATCTCCTATTTCACCTTCTCCTACATCCTCTTCGATTTCGATAATATTATCCTCAAGTACATTGTCCTTGTATAGATCCTCTATATACTCCTTCCACCTTTCTGCTTTCCCTTCTATGCTTAGAACTGGGTTTCCATCTGAGCTCTTGATATCCGTGCAATTGGTTCTCCTTTCTCCAAAGGTCTCTTTAATCTTCCTGTAGGCAGTATCTATCATACCCCTAGTGAGATAAGCCTCTATAACCTTACATTTATCGTCTAGCCATCCCTGCTTAGTCATTTTCCACTTGCTGTCGATCTAATTTTTGAGACGTTTGTATTCCTTTTCGCCTGCGTCATTTACTGCATTTTTATATTTTCTCCTTTCATCAATTGAATTCAATATTTCTTCTGTTACCCAAGGATTCCTACTAGCCCTCGGCTTTTTACCTACTTGATCCTCATCTGCCTTCACTACTTCATCGCTCAAAGCTACCCATTCTTCTTCTACTGTATTTCATTCCCCCATTCCTGTCAATTGTTCTGTTATGCTCTCCCTGAAACTCTGTACAACCTCTGGTTCTTTCAGTTTATCCAGGTCTCATGTCCTTAAATTCCCTCCTTTTTGCAATTTCTTCAGCTTTGATCTTCATTTCATAACCAATAGATTGTGGCCAGAGTCCAAATATGGCCCTGGAAATGTCTTGCACAAATATTGGTAATATAAGTTATATCGAAATAGGTATGATCTTTAGCAGCACGAATTTAAATGTTGTGGTGTCCTAACAGAGGATGGAGGGAAGACAGGGGTTTAAGGTCAGTCTACAAGTTCTGAATGGTGAGAAGTAAATGCCGGCAGACAAATATCCAGTGAAGGGAGGTTGATGATTTGGATCAGCGTCAAACGGTGTCACAGGGCATCTACAAGAGATGCAGATGTTGAGACTCGATACTTGCAGCAGGGGTCTGATTAGCACATTTGATTTGTGTTCAGACTATCTATTACACTGAATGCTAATTCTAAACATTAGAAAAAGCAAAGGAGGCGATTTGTTGCACAACACAAGTCAATATCTAAAGCCACGGGAGCTGCACTACATGAGTCTGCAGACAGCCTCTCTCATGGATCATATCAGCAAACGGAATTGTTTTTCAACGGCTGGCGCAGATGATGGATGTAGTGGACCCTCATACAGGTACTAATCGACTGCTACTATATTTTTAATGATCGGCCTATCCAAAATTCATGCATGCGGACCATAAGGGAAAGGGCAAGTCTTGGGATTTTTAATAGTTTGGTGTACAATAAACGTAATATTCTTGTAGAATATCAGACAGTACATGGGATGTCAGCACTACGACCACACCTATGGGAAACTTTGACGAAAAATTGAATAACGCATTATACGAGGTTTTTCTCGAATTTTACCGATTTCATCACGAGATACTGATGTGAAATACGTTGAAATTGAGGGAAATGCGATAAAATATGTAAAATCACGAAAAACTAGTTAAATATACAAAATTAGAGAAGAATGCCATGAGATATGAAGCTAGCGAAATCAATAGGACTGCATATTCTGGAGGAGGGTGGTAGAATGGCGCTACATAAAGACACCTTAATAGCGGAGATGGCAATATTATCGTGCACATGAGCAATACAACCTAAAATCGAACCATTACATCTGTGTGCAAGAGGAAGGTTACAAGGGGCTATGGTAAACTGTAGGACTGTTACACATTCTCTGGCACTGCCTGTAGTGCTTATTTCCTTGTAAGCTGTCGCTGTTCCTTCGTATGCATTTTTGCCTGCTGACGACCATTTTATGGGACTGTTGTGAAAAGATCACAATTTCTGAACTGTAATTGGCCTTCATACTTTTACAGAGGTGTATGACACCAGGTGTTTACAAAGTTGGAGTGTTTGTTTTACTAAGAATTAATGCCTTCTTTGGCGAGATAGGTAGTAGTTTTATCACCTTACAGTGCGTCACCATAGTTCACCATAAAGAAAGTCACAGGAAGAATGTATATCATGCGCTTTATTACACTGGAATATTAACAGCGTTGTATTCTACACGACTCAGAAGTCACAAGCAGCACAGCTCTAGCATTATAGCGTGTTTAATGCAGGACCATGTAGGCCTTGGAATGTGTTTATGTTCCACGATCATTTCTCTCTTTCTGATACCTTACTTGTATGGCCGCAAAACACAGGACCAATAATTTGGAATATTTTATATGAATCTACTGTGCTACCAATTCTAAACTACATTCGTCTGGAGCTCAATCATGCACAAATTTCTTCTTTACGATCATCTGTTATATCATCACAACACTTTCATATCTACCATACACCGATAAGGGGTGCTAACCTCTTCCACATGTCTGCATCTGGAGATGCGCTGTGAGTACGATTGGTGTAGAATAGTCTCCCTGAACACCTGTTACGGATTCAGCTCTCTCTGTTCCTTCACGAGACCTGGGGTTTAATGGGTATAATAACCTCCTACTTCTAGTCAGTTTAAAATGAAATAGGAGACAGTTGTTAGGGAGGGTTGGTCAAAGACAGTGCAAGGAGACCTTTCAATATCCAACATTATCTAATCAATGCAAGAATAGTCTGTGACCCACATCCACGCAGGGAAAGATGGGCAATCGTAATACTAAATTACGCAGTATGATCAAACTGCTAGAAATATGTAGATAACCTAACTTCATAAGTAGAGATGCTGTCTGGTCTACTTTGTGCAGTACACCCATTCATCGATAATTCTTGTACATATGCACCAGTCATCTATCTACATTCGCAATGGTACTCGCAAAGTAGAGGGGGGCAGTTTAGTGATGATGTAGAACCTGGGAAACATGCTACCATGTCACTGGTCAGCGTTGACATTATGGAAAAACTGATAATATTGCTGAAATTGATAGCACCATCAACTGTGGTGCTTATTACAGTGCATCGGTGGCATCTTTTCCATCTACTGGTACATGGTTGATTACCACATAATGATTGACCGACTCAACCTGTTTGAGGGGGAGAGAGTCTTTATGAGAGCAACACGTTCCAGGGATGACCAGCACTGATTCCTTATATTGCAGCTATGTACGTGATATCTGTTTCAATCATAATGGAACACCAAGACGTCTGCTACCCCCATCACTATTGAAGATGAGATTAAATGTACAGGTCATCACCTCTGTATAGCTGTTTGGAAACGCTCCACAATGCCGCAAACTCTTCCAGTTTCCACATGTTGTGATGTTTTCCACATTTTTGTCAGTAAGAAACACCGCCTCTCTCTTATTTCAACCATCCTGTGTGCTGTGAGAACAGCATCATAGTTTACACCATGCAATGTCCAGCTTTCTGTGAGAGCCAATGGATCGAAATGTGTTTATGTCGGTTTAACACCTGACACAGACCTTGAAGTCATGGTGGACAAAAAAAAAAAGTATGGCGGTGTACAAAGCTGCAGACATATACTACTTCGATGTGTTACAGCGGAAAGCAACATATCAAACAAAGGCCCAATGACACTCTATTTTAATTGATAGTCTGTGGGATATGGTGGTCCTACAGTGCAGGTCCTGAAGCGACTTCGATCACTGGTTACCTGCTCCAGTCAAGCAGTACCTGTATATTTTCAGTAGGATCTCCACATAGCACACAGACGGTACTTGTTTTTGACATATCGGAAGAGAGGAACACAGTAACACCTTATCAAATTCTCTATTGGGTGAGACTGAAGTTTTTATAGCTCATAGTTTCTTTCTATTGGATGGTACAAAATAACGAAGATAGAGATAATGTTTTCGTGACAGATAGAAATGCACCCTGAGGGATGCTGTGCGCTAAGTCCGCCGCTGGCGGCCGGAGTAGCCGTGCGGCTCTAGGCGCTACAGTCTGGAACCGAGAGACCGCTACGGTCGCAAGTTAGAATCCTGTCTCGGGCATGGATGTTTGTGTGATGTCCTTAGAACTAATTAAACCTAACTAACCTAAGTTCTAGGCGACTGATGAGCTCAGAAGTTAAGTCACATAGTGCTCAGTGCCATTTGAACCATTTGTAGTTTGAAAACATCCCTCAAAGCTGTAGCAAAATCATTGTCCATCTTCTAGTTGACATATTATGTGGAGTCTACCTAACTTTCCTCATAAACACTACTGTAACTGCTGGTACTGTCTTTCCTACTAGCTTGTGTCGCAGGAGAAAGCTTTGTTTGCCACTGGCTTTACACATTGCACCCGGTTAGCAGAGCTACGACAAAATGTTCCCATTTCCACCACACGGTAAAAAGATGGTCCCGTTGCATTAACTCAGCTCTCCGTGTTTGTGTCTCCAACTTCGGCTCAGTTACGACTCAAACTGTGATGACCACATGGACAAGGCTGCAGTGAGATCGTGGCAGAGACCGAGGGAGAGTTACAAGGTGCAGAGGGACTGATTAAAATCACGATGGAGTTTTGCCGTACAGGGTCCTTAGCAGACAGGATCGAAAGAGGTAACTAGTTTTGAGATAGGAGAGTGCCGTGAATATAATCTACCAGTGGCTGTAATCATGAAAATGTGAATCTCGTGTCACTGTGGCCTCCCGTCGGGTAGAGTGTTCGCCGGGTGCAAGTCTTTCTACATCTACATTCATACTCCGCAAGCCACCTGACGATGTGTGGAGGAGGGTACCCTGAGTACCTCTATCGGTTCTCCCTTCTATTCCAGTCTCGTATTGTTCGTAGAAAGATGTATTGTCGGTATGCTTCTGTGGGGGTTCTAATCTCTCTGATTTTATCCTCATGGTCTCTTCGCGAGATATACGTAGGAGGGAGCAATATACTGCTTGACACTTCGGTGAAGGTATGTTCTCAAAACTTTAACAAAATCCCGTACCGAGCTACTGAGCGACTCTCCTGCAGAGTCTTCCACTGGAGTTTATCTATCATCCCGTAACGCTTTCGCGATTACTAAATGATCCTGTAACGAAGCGCGCTGCTCTCCATTGGATCTTCTCTGTCTCTTCTATCAAACCTATCTGGTGCGGATCCCACACTGCTGAGCAGTATTCAAGCAGTGGGCGAACAAGCGTACTGCAGCCTACTTCCTTTTTTTTCGGATTGCATTTCCTTGGAATTCTTCCAACGTATCTCGGTCTGGCATCTGCTTTACCGACGATCAACTTTATATGATCATTCCATTTTAAATCACTCCTAATGCGTACTCCCAGATAATTTATGCAATTAACTGCTTCCAGTTGCTGACCTATTTTGTAGATAAATAAGGGATCTATCTTTCTATGTATTCGCAGCACATTACACTTGTCTACATTGAGATTCAATTGCCATTCCTTGCACCATGCGTCAATTCGCTGCAGATTCTCCTGCATTTCAGTACAATTTTCCATTGTTGCAACCTCTCGATACACCACAGTATCACCTGCAAAAAGCCTCAGTGAACTTCCGATGTCATCCACCAGGTCATTTATTGTGAAAAGCAACGGTCCTATGACACTCCCCAGCGGCACACCTGAAATCACTCTTACTTCGGAACACTTCTCTCCATTGAGAATGACATGTTGCGTTCTGTTATCTAGGCACTCCTCAATCCAATCACACAATTGGTCTCATAGTCCGCATGCTCTTACTTTGTTCGTTAAACGACTGTGGGGAACTGTGTCAAACGCCTTGCGGAAGTCAAGAAACACGACATCTACCTGTGAACCAGTGTCTGTGGCCCTCTGACTCTCGTGGACGAATAGCGCGAGCGTGGTTTCAAACGACCGTCTTTTTCGAAACCCATGCTGATTCCCACAGAGTAGATTTCTAGTCTCCAGAAAATACATTGTACTCGAACATAATACGTGTTCCAATATTCTACAACTGATCGACGTTAGAGATATAGGTCTATAGTTCTGCACATCTGTTCGATGTCCCTTCTTGAAAACGGGGAGGACCTGTGCCCTTTTCCAATCCTTTGGAACGCTTCGCTCTTCTAGAGACCTACGGTACACTGCTGCAAGAAGGGGGGCAACTTCCTTCGCGTACTCTGTGTAAAATCAAACTGGTATCCCATCAGGTCCACCGGCCTTTCCCCTTTTGAGCAATTTTAATTGTTTCTCTATCCCTCTGTCGTCTATTTCGATATCTACCATTTTGTCAACTGTGCGACAATCTAGAGAAGGAAGTACAGTGCAGTCTTCCTCTGTGAAACAGCTTTGGAAGAAGACATTTAGTATTTCGGCCTTTAGTCTGTCATCCTCTGTTTCAGTACCATTTTGATCACAGAGTGGACATTTTGTTTTGATCCACCTACCGCTTTGACATAGGACCAACATTTCTTAGGATTTCTGCCAAGTCAGTACATAGAACTTTACTTTCGAATTCATTGAACGCCTCTCGCATAGCCCTCCTCACACTACCTTTCGCTTCGCGTAATTTTTGTTTGTCTGGAAGGCTTTGGCTATGTTTATGTTTGCTGTGAAGTTCCCTTTGCTTCCGCAGCAGTTTTCTAACTCGGTTGTTGTACCACGGTGGCTCTTTTCCATCGCTTACGATCTTGCTTGGCACATACTCATCTAACGCATAGTGTACGATGGTTTTGAACTTTGTCCACTGATTCTCAACACTATCTGTATTTGAGACAAAACTTTTATGTTGAGCCATCAGGTACTTTGTAATCTGCGTTTCGTCACTTTTGCTAAACAGAAAAATCTTCCTACCTTTTTTAATATTTCTATTTACGGCTGAAATCATCGATGCAGTAACCGCTTTATGATCGCTGATTCCCTGTTCTGCATTAACTGATTCAAATAGTTCGGGTCTGTTTGTCACCAGAAGGTCTAATATGTTATCGCCACGAGTCGGTTCTCTGTTTAACTGCTCAAGGTAGTTTTCAGATAAAGCACTTAAAAAAATTTCACTGGATTCTTTGTCCCTGCCACCCGTTATGAACGTTTGAGTCACCCAGTCTGTATCCGGCAAATTAAAATCTCCACCCAGAACTATAACATGGTGGGGAAATGTACTCGAAATGTTTTCCAAATTATTCTTCATGTGCTGAGCCCGGGGTCCTATAGAGACATCCAATTAAGATGTCTGAGCCTGCTTTATCCTTGACCCTCACCCAAATCATTTTACAATTCGGATCTCCGTCAATTTCCTTCGATACTATTGCACTTCTTATCGCTATAAACACGCCTCCCCGTTCACTGTCCAGCCTGTCTCTGCGGTATACATTCCAATCTGAGTTTAGGATTTCATTACTGTTTACGTCTGGTTTCAGCCAACTTTCTGTCCCTAGTACTATATGGGCGCTGTGACCGTTTATTAATGAGAGCAGTTCTGGGACCTTTCTATAGACGCTCTTGCAGTTTACTATTAGCACATTAATATTGTTATTCCCTGTTGCATTTTGCCTACTCCTACCTTGCCGCGTCTCAGGAGGCGTCTTGTCGGGCCTAGGGAGGGAATTCTCTAACCTAAAAACCCCCATGTGCACTCCACACGTACTCCGCTACCATTGTAGCCGCTTCCGGGCTGTAGTGCACGCCTGACCTATTCAGGGGGACCCTACATTTCTGCATCCGATAGCGGAGGTCAAGAAATTTGCACCCCAGTTCTCCGCAGAATCGTCTGAGCCTCTGGTTTAAGCCTTCCACTCGGTTCCAAACCAGAGGACCGCGATCGGTTCTGGGAACGATACTACAAATAGTTAGCTCAGATTCCACCCCGCGAGCGAGGCTTTCCGCCTTCACCAATTCCGCCAACCGCCTGTACGAACTGAGGATGACCTCTCAACCCAGACGGCAGGAGTCATTCGTGCCGACATGAGCAACAATTTGCAGTCAGGTGAACCCAGTGCTCTCTATCGCCGCCGGTAGGGCCTCCTTCACATCTCGGATGAGACCCCCCGGCAAGCAGACAGAGTGAACACTGGCCTTCTTCCCCGACCTTTCCGCTATTTTCCTAAGGGGCTCCATCACCCCCCTAACGTTGGAGCTCCCAATAACTAATAAACCCCTCCCCCCGTGTGCCTGCTCGGACCTTGCTGAAGGAGCAGCCACATGTCCACTCACAGACAGAGCGGGTGATGCCACACGGCCAGCCTCCACATTGACCCTCCGCCTCGTGCGCCGCGAACGCCACTGAACCCGCCACTCCCCTTGCGGAGAGGGTGGCCCAACCGCGCCCGGTACCCGAGAAGATATCTTGACAGCAGGGACAGTGGGTGAAGCATGTAACACCTGGGGTGTACCTTGCGACGCTCCAGACTCCCCACTGCCGCTACACTCCGAGGTAGCAGCCTGAAGACGGATGACCGCGGCCATCAACACGCTCAGCTGTTCGCGAAGAGTGGCCAGCTCCTCGTGCGTCCGTACACAGCAGTCACACATCCTATCCATCCTAAGGAATTAATTTACTGAAGAGACTTAATAAACTTTTAACTAGACTGCTAATTCACTAAAGGCGGCTGATTATTGACTAAACTGTGATTGCTAGCCACTTCTTGTAGAAAACAATGAAAATAGCACTACCCGTCTCTGGACTGTATTGAAAACAAACACTAGCACTACTGGCACTATAGCTCACTAAAGGGACTCTCTCTGACTGTATTCAAAACTAACACGAAATCTATGGAACACTATTAATAGCAGTCGACAATTAAAGCTTCCTAAAAGCAAAAACACACGGTAAAAGAAGTGACAAGTAAGAAAAATACAGTTAATACTTAAATAACGTAGCTCGCTGCACAGCAGACGTGAAGCAGACGGCGGTTAGGACGACATTTTCGATTTGACGCCACTTCGACGAGTTGCGCGTCGATGGGGGATGAAATGATGATGGTTAGAACAACACAACATCCAGTCCCTGAGCGGAAAAAATCTCCAGTCCAGCCGGGAATCGAACCCGGTCGCTTAGGATTGACATTCTGTCGAGCTGACCACTCAGCTACCGGGACTGGACGCTGTAATCATTAAGACAACGCGATAGGATGCACCCAAAATATGTGGCTGAATGGTACTAAATTCCAGACATCATTTCTGGCTGAAAGCTTGACACTAAAGACCTGAGAAGTCATGGGATTTTATACATATTTTATGAGGTCCATCTAGTGATGCATTTTTAAGTGATTGCTCATATAACATACCATCCACTGTATGTGATCATTCTCAATCAACCATCAACCTCCCCTATAGCCACGTGGATATATCGCAGAACCTCTGTTACACTGTCTACATACTATCGATATAGAAGACGCTACCAATACTGTTTGTCAGTGTGACAAATACGTAGCAGCTGCAAGAAGCAGTTGCAAATATTGGACTAGTACCATGTTTCTTAGCTGCATCACTTTCTAAATTCGGTGATAGTGTTGATTTTATTACGGGCTTACATCGCTAGCAATGTGCACCTACACTTTCGGTCTGTTAATACAGAAACCGCAATCACTATCCACGTTCAATATCTTGGTATTTGTGCGGAAGACTACTTTATTCAGAAGCACTAGCATACCTCGATTTATAAGGAAGGTATACTTTTCAGCATGGATATCGTTGTTGATACTTGGGTGTCTGTAGAACGAAGACCGATTTTTATGCGGGGTTACAATAACACGGTCTTTGCGATCGTGTTTTTAATATCTGGTAGCTCATAAGACGATTATGCCTCTCTTCCTAAGACACACATGCAAGGTAAACAAATGAGGCATGTCGATCCATCGCGGTTTTCCACTGAATATTGCTTGGAGCCACCAGCATTCAGTTACTGGCGAAGTATTGTACTTAGTAGGCGGTGTGAATGGCAGGCTTATAAAGCTAGTTTTGGGGGTGTGAAGTGACTGTGGTTATTGTTTCAACATGTACAAAGAAAACGGCTGTGTCCAGTCATAAGGGAGATATGGGTTTGACATGGGGGACTGCAGTTTCAAGGCATCGATAGCCATAAGGAGGTGCCCAGTCATAAGAGGGTTATTGATATTTCCAGAGCCACAGTCCTCAGGAGGAGGTGTTTCTGTTACTTCGATCTCTGTTTTATGTTATCAGGTTGGGGCTGCAATCGAACTATGTGATTGTAATTACAGTGATAAATACGTCGCTGGTTTCCTAGGACGACAAAGTTCGTCATGAGGAGCACGTGGCAGAGGTAGACTGTGGCCAGAACAAATGGGTTTGCTGGCTAAAAGCTCTTGCGAGTGGTAGAGACAAAGAAAAGTTCAAGCCAGCGGACTAGTCGTTTTTTGCGCACAGCTGCAGGACAACTCCCGGCGATTATGCCCTCTGGATAGCTGAATAGCGAACTGATACTCAGTACGAGTATAGCTGTCTTTTCGATCGCGTGTGTTGCATGTATTCTCCATGGCCAATTGAGCAATTCAGTATTGATCACTGCCAAGTGTTGGTCCTGAACGCATTGATGAAATACGAAGTCCTACAACTCAATTATCCCTGGACTCCGCGCATGGCTTGGATGGTGCATTCTGGTATACACGCACATCCATGGCTGCTACAGTTTTCTCTGGCCTCTGAGCGTTGGCAATGGCGGTGTACGAGGGGACAGGTGCGCTGTGTGTGGACGATCAGGAGGTGGTTTAAGTGTGTCAGGTTTAGTGCTTCTCAATACATCACAGTGATCTCTGTCTTTCAGTGGTATTTGCTGTTGTCTCTATCATATCAGGCAGTAGACCCTTCCTTCTCGTTCTCCTCCATCTCCATCTCATTGTAGCACCAGTACAAACCCTCCACAGATGTTTATAGACATAGCGTGCAACTGAACTGAACTTCGAAATTTTCAGTTATCTTCAACTTAATGGACTTTCTACCAAATGACCTAACTGTACTAGTATCGACCGATAGGAGGCAAGTGAAAAAAATAACAGTAGGGTTTGCATACTGGGAGGTTGTAAAAATGGCTGTGAGCACTATGGGACTTAACAGCTCAGGACATCAGTCCCCTAGAACTTAGAACTACTTAAACCTAACTAACCTAAGGACATCACACACATCCATGCTCGAGGCCGGATTCGAACCTGCGGCCGTAGCAGTCGCGCGGTTCCAGACTGAAGCGCCTAGAAACGCTCGGTCACTCCGGCCGGCTGGGAGGTTGTAGGATAACATCCCATCAAATATTCCAGTTCTATTATCCACCAATAGGAAGCAAGGAAAAACTGTCCACAAAAAGGGTATCGATGTAATTAATTACTCAATCAGTCAGATAGAGTGCGGGAATATTTCCAAGACATCCACACCTGGGGTTTACCAGGTAAATGCTGCTTTGTTTGTGGTTTAAACCAACAATGACCAACGGTGCGTACAGTCCTGGCAGTGGCACACTACATGACGTGACTGCTTGAGAGAGAGAGAGAGCATGTGCTTCAAGAGGAATTTCTCAGGTATCAAATATCGAAACTTTGCCACCAGCTGAAGCTTTTGTTTAGGGATTAGTGCAACTTCCGCTCTGCCAGTAGCCAGTCATGGACCTGAGTGGGAGTAGTGCAGCCTCCGCATGAAGAAATAGGCGAAATGGCCAGCCTCGCGAAGTGGTCTTCCAGGGAACGATCAAAGCGTAGACTGTTAGAGACATTACTCCCATGGAGGAAAGTGCCCATGGTGATTGTTGTATTCAATCCCGATGCAGTTTCTGTGTTTCATCAATACTTTGAAGAACCACAGATTACAGAATGCCTCCAGATGTGAATCGAAAGTACTACTGGTCATCCAGGGAACGATCAGAGATTAGATTGTTTGAGACATTACTCCCATGGAGGAAAGTGCGCATGATGACTGTTGTATTCAATCCCGATGCAATTTCTGTCTTTTGTCAACAACCGGATAGACCACAGATTACAGAATACCTCCAGATGTGCATCGGAAACTACTACTGGTCTTCCACGGAACGATCAAAGCGTAGACTGTTTGAGACATTACTCCCATGGAGGAGAGTGCGCATGGTGACTGTTGTATTCAATCACGATGCAATTTCTATGTTCTTCAACTCTCTGATAGTCTACAGATTGCAGAATGCCTCCAGATGTGCATCGGAAACTACTACTGGTCTTCAGGGAACGATCAAGTCGATGACAGTTTGAGACATTACTAACATGGAGAAATGTACGCATGGTGCCTGTTGTATTGAATCCCGATGCAATTTCTGTCTCTTATCAACACCCGGATAGACCACAGATTACAGAATACCTCCCGATGTGCATGGGAAACTACTACTGGACTTCCAGGGAACGATCAAAGCGTAGACTGTTTGAAACATTACTCCCATAGGGCAAAGTGGTCATGGTGACTGTTGTATTCAATCCCGATGTAAAATCTGTGTTTCATCAACACTCTGATAGTCCACAGATTACAGAATGCCTCCAGATGTGCATCGGAAACTACTACTGGTCTAACAGGGAACGATCTTAGCGATGACAGTTTGAGACATTACTACCATAAAGAAATGTACGCATGGTGCCTGTTGTATTCAATCCCGATGCTATTTCTGTCTTTTATCAACACCCGGATAGACCACAGATTACAGAGTACCTAAAGATGTGCATCGGAAACTACTACTGGTCTTCCAGGGAACGATTAAAGCGAGGACTGTTTCAGACATCTCTCCCATGGAGGAAAGTGCGGATTGTGACAGTTGTATTCACTCCCGATGCCATTGTTGTGTTTCATCAATACTTTGAAGGTCCACAGATTACAGAATGCCTCCAGATGTGCATCGGAAACTACTAATGGTCTTCAGGGAACGATCAAAGCGATGACAGTTTGAGACATAACTCCCATGGAGAAATGTACGCTTGGTGACTGTTGTATTCAATCCAGGTGCAATTTCTGTCTTTTATCAACACCCGGATAGACCTCAGATTACAGAATACCTCAAGATGTGCATCGGAAACTACTACTGGTCTTCCAGAGAACGATCAAAGCGTAGACTGTTTGAGACATTACTCCCATGGAGGAAAATGGTCATAGTGACTGTAGTATTCAATCCCGATGTAATTTCTGTGTTTCATCAACACTCTGATAGTCCACATATTACAGAATGCTTCCAGTTGTGCATCGGAAACTACTACTGGTATTCCAGGGAACGATCAAAAGCGTAGACTGTTTGAGACATTACTCACATGGAGGAAAGTGCGCATGGTGACTGTTGTATTCAATCCCGATGCAATTTTAGTGTTTCATCAACACTCTGATAGTTCACAGATTACAGAATGCCTCCAGATGTGCATCGGAAACTACCACTGGTGTTCCAGGGAACGATCAAAGCGTAGACTGTTTGAGACATTACTCCCATGGAGGAAGGTGCACATGGTAACTATTGTATTGAATCCCGATGCAATTTCTGTGTTTCATCAACACTCTGATAGTCCACAGATTACAGAATGCCTCCAGATGTGCATCGGTAACTGCTACTGGTCTTCGGGGGAACGAACAAAGCGTAGACTGTTAGAGACATTACTCCCTTGGAGGAAAGTGCGCATGGTGACTGTTGTATTCAATCCCGATGTAATTTCTGTGTTTCATCAACACTCTGATAGTCCACAGATTGCAGAATGCCTCCAGATGTGCATCGGAAACTACTACTGGTGTAACAGGGAACGATCTTAGAGATGACAGTTTGAGCCATTACTCCCATGGAGAAATGTACGCATGGTGCCTGTTGTATTCAATCCCGATGCAATTTCTGTGTTTCATCAACACTCTGATAGTCCACAGATTACAGAATGCCTCCAGATGTGAATCGGAAACTACTACTGGTCTTCCAGGGAACGATCAAAGCGTAGACTGTTTGACACACTACTCCCGTTTAGGAAAGTGCGCATGGTGACTATTGTATTCAATCCCGATGCAATTTCAGTGTTTCAACAACACTCTGATAGTCCACAGATTACAGAATGCCTCCAGTTGTGCATCGGAAACTACTACTGGTCTTCCAGGGAACGATTAAACGCGTAGACTGTTTGAGACATTACTCCCATGGAGGAAAGTGCACATTGTGACTGTTGTATTCAATCCCGATGCAATTTCAGTGTTTCAACAACACTCTGATAGTCCACAGATTACAGAATGCCTACAGATATGCATCGGAAACTACTACTGGTGTTCCAGGGAACGATCAAAGCGTAGACTGAATTAGACATTACTCCCATGGAGGAAGGTGCACATGGTGACTATTGTATTGAATCCCGATGCAATTTCTGTGTTTCATCAACACTCTGATAGTCCACAGATTACAGAATGCCTCCAGATGTGCATCGGTAACTACTACTGGTCTTCCAGGGAACGATCAAAGCGTAGACTGTTAGAGACATTACTCCCTTGGAGGAAAGTGTGCATGGTGACTGTTGTATTCTATGCCGATACAATTTCTGTGTTTCATCAACACTCTGATAGTCCACAGATTACTGATTGCCTCCAGAAGTGCATCGGAAACTACTACTGGTCTTCCTGGGAACGATCAAAGCTTAGACTGTTTGAGACATTATTCCCATGGAGGAAAGTGTGCATGGTGACTGTTGTATTGAATCCCGATGCAATTTCTGTGTTTTATCAACACTTTGAAGGTCCACAGATTACAGAATGCCTCCAGATATACATCGGAAACTACTACTGGTCTTCCAGGGAACGATCAAAGGGTAGACTGGTTAAGACGTTACTCCCATGGAGGAAAGTGTGGATGGTGACTGTTGTATTCAATCCCGATGCGATTTCTGTGATTCATCAACACTCTGATAGTCCACAGATTACAGATTGTCCCCAGATGTGCATCGGAAACTACTACTGGTCTTCCTGGGACCGATCAAAGCGTAGACTGTTTCAGACATTACTCCCATGGAGGGAAGTGCGGCTTGTGACTGTTGTATTCACTCCCGATGCAATTTCTGTGTTTCTTCAACACCTTGAAGGTCACAGATTACAGAATGCCTCCAGTTTGGCATCGTAAACTACTACTGGTCTGCCAGGGTACAATCAAAGCGTAGACTGTTTCAGACATTACTCCCATGAAGGAATGTGCGGATGCTGACTGTTGTATTCAATACCGATGCAATTTCTAAGTTTCATCAACACTCTGATAGTTCACAGATTACAGAATGCCTCCAGATGTGCATCGGAAACTACCACTGGAGTTCCAGGGAACGATCAAAGCGTAGACTGATTGAGACATTACTCCCATGGAGGAAGGTGCACATTGTGACTGTTGTATTCAATCCCGATGCAATTTCAGTGTTTCAACAACACTCTGATAGTCCACAGATTACAGAATGCCTACAGATATGCATCGGAAACTACTACTGGTGTTCCAGGGAACGATCAAAGCGTAGACTGAATTAGACATTACTCCCATGGAGGAAGGTGCACATGGTGACTATTGTATTGAATCCCGATGCAATTTCTGTGTTTCATCAACACTCTGATAGTCCACAGATTACAGAATGCCTCCAGATGTGCATCGGTAACTACTACTGGTCTTCCAGGGAACGATCAAAGCGTAGACTGTTAGAGACATTACTCCCTTGGAGGAAAGTGTGCATGGTGACTGTTGTATTCAATGCCGATACAATTTCTGTGTTTCATCAACACTCTGATAGTCCACAGATTACTGATTGCCTCCAGAAGTGCATCGGAAACTACTACTGGTCTTCCTGGGAACGATCAAAGCTTAGACTGTTTGAGACATTATTCCCATGGAGGAAAGTGTGCATGGTGACTGTTGTATTGAATCCCGATGCAATTTCTGTGTTTTATCAACACTTTGAAGGTCCACAGATTACAGAATGCCTCCAGATATACATCGGAAACTACTACTGGTCTTCCAGGGAACGATCAAAGGGTAGACTGGTTAAGACGTTACTCCCATGGAGGAAAGTGTGGATGGTGACTGTTGTATTCAATCCCGATGCGATTTCTGTGATTCATCAACACTCTGATAGTCCACAGATTACAGATTGTCCCCAGATGTGCATCGGAAACTACTACTGGTCTTCCTGGGACCGATCAAAGCGTAGACTGTTTCAGACATTACTCCCATGGAGGGAAGTGCGGCTTGTGACTGTTGTATTCACTCCCGATGCAATTTCTGTGTTTCTTCAACACCTTGAAGGTCACAGATTACAGAATGCCTCCAGTTTGGCATCGTAAACTACTACTGGTCTGCCAGGGTACAATCAAAGCGTAGACTGTTTCAGACATTACTCCCATGAAGGAATGTGCGGATGCTGACTGTTGTATTCAATACCGATGCAATTTCTAAGTTTCATCAACACTCTGATAGTTCACAGATTACAGAATGCCTCCAGATGTGCATCGGAAACTACCACTGGAGTTCCAGGGAACGATCAAAGCGTAGACTGATTGAGACATTACTCCCATGGAGGAAGGTGCACATGGTGACTATTGTATTGAATCCCGATGCAATTTCTGTGTTTCATCAACACTCTGATAGTCCACATGTTACAGAATGCCTCCAGATGTGCATCGGTAACTACTACTGGCCTTCGAGGGAACGAACAAAGCGTAGACTGTTAGAGACATTACTCCCTTGGAGGAAAGTGTGCATGGTGACTGTTGTATTCAATCCCGATGCAATTTCTGTGTTTCATCAACACTCTGAAAGTCCACAGATTACAGAATGCTTCCAGATGTGCATGAGAAACTACTACTGGTCTTCCAGGGAACGATCAAAAGCGTAGACTGTTTGAGACATTACTCCCATGGAGGAAAGTGCGCATGGTTACTGTTGTATTCAATCCCGATGCAATTTCTGTGTTTCATCAACACTCTGATAGCTCACAGGTTACAGAATGCCACCAGATGTGCAACGGAAACTACTACTGGTATTCCAGATAATGATTAAAGCGAGGACTGCTTCTGACATTACTCCCATGGCGGAAAGTGCGGATGGTGACTGTTGTATTCAATCCCGATGCAATTTCTGTGTTTCATCAAGACTCTGATAGTCCACAGATTACAGAATCATACCAGATGTGCATCGAAAACTACTACTGGTCTTCCAGGGAACGATCAAAGCGTAGACTGTTTGAGACATTACTCCCATGGAGGGAAGTGCGCATGGTGACTGTTGTATTCAATCCCGATGCAATTTCTGTGTTTCATCAACACTCTGATAGTCCACAGATTACAGAATACCACTAGATGTACATCGGAAACTACTACTGGTCTTCCAGGGAACGATCAAAGCGTAGACTGTTTGGGACATTACTCCCGTGGAGCAAAATGGGCGTGGTGACTGTTGTATTCAATCCCGATGCAATTTCTGTCTTTCATCAACACTTTGAAGGTCAACAGATTACAGAATGCCTTCAGATGTGCATCGGACACTACTACTGGTCTTCCAGGGAGCGATCAAAGCGTAGAATGTTTGAGGCATTACTCCCGTGGTGGAAAATGCGGATGGTGATTGTTGTTTTCAATTCCAGTGCAATTTCCGTGTTTCATCAACACTCTGTTAGTCCACAGATTACAGAATGCCTGCAGATGTGCATCGGAAACTACTACTGGTCATCCGGGGAACGATCAAAGCGTAGACTGTTTGAGACATTACTCCCATGGAGGAAAGTGCGGATGGTGACTGTTGTATTCAATCCCGATGCAATTTCTGTGTTTCATCAACACTCTGATCCTCTACAGATTGCAGAATGCCTCCAGATGTGCATCGGAAACTACTACTGGTGTTCCAGGGAACGATCAAAGCGTAGACTGTTTGAGACATTACTCCCATGGAGGAAGGTGCACATGGTGACTATTGTATTGAATCCCGATGCAATTTCTGTGTTTCATCAACACTCTGATAGTCCACAGATTACAGAATGCCTCCAGATGTGCATCGGTAACTACTACTGGTCTTCCAGGGAACGATCAAAGCGTAGACTGTATGAGACATTACTCGATTGGAGGAAAGTGTGCATAATGACTGTTGTATTCAATCCCGATGCAATTTCTGTGTTTCATCAACACTCTGATAGTCCACAGATTACAGATTGCCTCCAGAAGTGCATCGAAAACTACTACTGGTCTTCCTGGGAACGACCAAATCTTAGACTGTTTGAGACATTATTCCCATGGAGGAAAGTGTGCATGGTGACTGTTGTATTCAATCCCGATGCAATTTCTATGTTTCATCAACACTCTGATAGTCCACAGATTACAGATTGCCTCCAGATGTGCATCGGAAACTACTACTGGTATTCCAGGGAACGATTAAAGCGTAAACTGTATGAGACATTACTCAAATGGAGCAAAGTGCGCATGGTGACTGTTGTATTCAATCCCGATGCAATTTCTGTGTTTCATCAACACTCTGATAGTCCGCATATTACAGAATGCCACCAGATGTGCATCGGAAACAACTACTGGTCTTCCAGGGAACGACCAAAGCGTAGACTGTTTGAGACATTACTTCCGTGGAGGAAAGTGTGCATGCTGACTGTTGTGTTCAATCCCGAACTAATTTCTGTGTTTCATCAGCACTTTGAAGGTCAACAGATTACAGAATGCCTCCAGATGTGCATCGGAAACTACTACTGGTTTTCCAGGGGACGATCAAAGCGTAGACTGTTTGAGGCATTACTCCCGTGGTGGAAAACGCGGATGGTGACTATTGTATTCAATCCCAGTGCAAATTCTGTGTTTCATCAACACTCTGTTAGTCCACAGATTACAGAATGCCTGCAGATGTGCATCGGAAACTACTACTGGTCATCCAGGGAACGATCAAAGCGTAGACTGTTTGAGACATTACTCCCATGGAGCGAAGTGCGCATGGTGACTGTTGTATTCAATCCCGATGCAATTTCTGTGTTTCATCAACACTCTTATAGTCCACAGATTACAGAATACCACTAGATGTGCATCAGAAACTACTACTGGTCTTCCAGGGAACGATCAAAGCGTAGACTGTTTGATGCATTACTCCCGTGGTGGAAAGTGCGGATGGTGACTGTTGTCTTCAATCCCAGTGCAATTTCTGTGTTTCATCAACACTCTGTTAGTCCACAGATTACAGAATGCCTCCAGATGTGCATCGGAAACTACCACTGGTGTTCCAGGGAACGATCAAAGCGTAGACTGTTTGAGACATTACTCCCATGGAGGAAGGTGCACATGGTGAATATTGTATTGAATCCCGATGCAATTTCTGTGTTTCATCAACACTCTGATAGTCCACAGATTACAGAATGCCTTTAGATGTGCATCGGTAACTACTACTGGCCTTCAGGGGAACGAACAAAGTGTAGACTGTTAGAGACATTACTACCTTGGAGGAAAGTGTGCATGGTGACTGTTGTATTAAATCCCGATGCAATTTCTGTGTTTAATCAACACTCTGAAAGTCCACAGATTACAGAATGCTTCCAGATGTGCATGAGAAACTACTACTGATCTTCCAGGTAACGATCAAAAGCGTAGACTGTTTGAGACATTACTCCCATGGAGGAAAGTGCGCATGGTGACTGTTGTATTCAATCCCGATGCAATTTCTGTGTTTCATCAACACTCTGATAGCTCACAGGTTACAGAATGCCACCAGATGTATAACGGAAACTACTACTGGTATTCCAGATAACGATTAAAGCGAGGACTGCTTCTGACATTACTCCCATGGCGGAAAGTGCGGATGGTGACTGTTGTATTCAATCCCGATGCAATTTCTGTGTTTCATCAACACTCTGATAGTCCACAGATTACAGAATCATACCAGATGTGCATCGGAAACTACTACTGGTCTTCCAGGGAACGATCAAAGCGTAGACTGTTAGAGACATTACCCCCATGGAGGGAAGTGCGCATGGTGACTGTTGTATTCAATCCCGATGCAATTTCTGTGTTTCATCAACACTCTGATAGTCCACAGATTACAGAATACGACTAGATGTGCATCGGAAACTACTACTGGTCTTCCAGGGAACGATAAAAGCGTAGACTGTTTGGGACTTTACTCCCATGGAGCAAAATGCGCATGGTGACTGTTGTATTATAATCCCGATGCAATTTCTGTGTTTCATCAACACTTTGAAGGTCAACAGATTACAGAATGCCTCCAGATGTGCTCCGGAAACTACTACTGGACTTCCAGGGAACGATCAAAGCGTAGACTGTTTGAGGCATTACTGCCGTGGTGGAAAATGCGGATGGTTACTGTTGTATTCAATCCCAGTGCAATTTCTGTGTTTCATCAACACTGTGTTAGTCCACAGATTACAGAATGCCTGCAGATGTGCATCGGAAACTACTACTGGTCATCAAGGGAACGATCAAAGCGTAGACTGTTTGAGACATTACTCCCATGGAGGAAAGTGCGCATCGTGTCTGTTGTATTCAAACCCGATGCCAATTCTGTGTTTCATCAACAATCTGATAGTCCACAGATTACAGTATGCCACCAGATATGCATCGGAAACTACTACTGGTCTTCCTGGGAACGATCAAAGCTTAGACTGTTTCAGACGTTACTCCCATGGAGGAAATTGCGGATGGTGACTGTTGTATTCAATCCCGATGCAATTTCTGTGTTTTATCAACACTCTGATAGTCCACAGAATATAGATTGTCTCCAGATGTGCATCGGAAACTACCACTGGTCTTCCTGGGAACGATCAAAGCGTAGACTGTACCAGACAATACTCCCATTGAGGAAAGAGCGGATTGTGACAGTTGTATTCACTCCCGATGCAATTTCTGTGTTTCATCAACACTTTGAAATTCCACAGATTACAGAATGCCTCCAGATGTGCATCGGAAAATACTACTGGTCTTCCAGGGAACGATCAAAGCGTCGACTGTTTCAGACGTTACTCCCATGGGGGAAATTGCGGATGGTGACTGTTGTATTCAATCCCGATGGAATTTCTGTGTTTCATCAACACTCTGATACTCTACAGATTACAGAATGCCTCCAGATGTGCATCGGAAACTACTACTGGTGTTCCAGGGAACGATCGAAGCGTAGACTGTTTGAGACATTACCCCCATGGAGGAAGGTGCACATGGTGACTATTGTATTGAATCCCGATGCAATTTCTGTGTTTCATCAACACTCTGATAGTCCACAGATTACAGAATGCCTCCAGATGTGCATCGGTAACTACTACTGGTCTTCCAGGGAACGATCAAAGCGTAGACTGTATGAGACATTACTCGATTGGAGGAAAGTGTGCATGGTGACTGTTGTATTCAATCCCGATGCAATTTCTGTGTTTCATCAACACTCTGATAGTCCACAGGTTACAGATTGCCTCCAGAAGTGCATCGAAAACTACTACTGGTCTTCCTGGGAACGATCAAATCTTAGACTGTTTGAGACATTATTCCCATGGAGGAAAGTGTGCATGGTGACTGTTGTATTCAATCCCGTTGCAATTTCTATGTTTCATCAACACTCTCATAGTCCACAGATTACAGATTGCCTCCAGATGTGCATCGGAAACTACTACTGGTATTCCAGGGAACGATTAAAGCGTAAACTGTATGAGACATTACTCAAATGGAGCAAAGTGCGCGTGGTGACTGTTGTATTCAATCCCGATGCAATTTCTGTGTTTCATCAACACTCTGATAGTCCGCATATTACAGAATGCCACCAGATGTGCATCGGAAACAACTACTGGTCTTCCAGGGAACGACCAAAGCGTAGACTGTTTGAGAAATTACTTCCGTGGAGGAAAGTGCGCATGCTGACTGTTGTATTCAATCCCGATCTAATTTCTGTGTTTCATCAACACTTTGAAGGTCAACAGATTACAGAATGCCTCCAGATGTGCATCGGAAACTACTACTGGCCTTCCTGGGAACGTTCAAAGCGTAGACTGTACCAGACATTACTCCCATTGAGGAAAGTGCGGATTGTGACAGTTGTATTCACTCCCGATGCAATTTCTGTGTTTCATCAACACTTTGAAGGTCCACAGATTACAGAATACCTCCAGATGTGCATCGGAAACTACCACTGGTCTTCCTGGGAACGATCAAAGCGTCGACTGTTTCAGACGCTACTCCCATGAAGGAAATTGCGGATGGTGACTGTTGTATTCAATCCCGATGCAATTTCAGTGTTTCATCAACACTCTGATAGTCCACAGGTTACAGATTGCCTCCAGAAGTGCATCGAAAACTACTACTGGTCTTCCTGGGAACGATCAAATCTTAGACTGTTTGAGACATTATTCCTATGGAGGAAAGAGTGCATGGTGACTGTTGTATTCAATCCCGATGCAATTTCTGTGTTTCATCAACACTCTGATAGTCCACAGAATACAGATTGTCTCCAGATGTGCATCGGAAACTACTACCGGTCTTCGCGGGACCGATCAAGGCGTAGACTGTTTGAGACATTACTCCCATGGAGGGAAGTGCGCATGGTGACTGTTGTATTCAATCCCGATGCAATTTCTGTGTTTCATCAACACTCAGATACTAAACAGATTACACAATGCCACCAGATGTGCATCGGAAACTACTACATGTCTTCCAGGGAGCGATCAAAGCGTAGTCTGTTTGAGACATTACTCCCATGGAGAAAAGTGTGAATGGTGACTGTTGTATTCAATCCCGATGCATTTTCTGTGTTTCATCAACACTCGGATAGTCCACAGATTACAGAATGCCACCAGATGTACATCGGGAACTACTACTGGTCTTCGAGGGAACGATCAAAGCGTAGACTGTTTGAGACATTACTACTATGTAGGAAAGTGCGCATGGTGACTGTTGTATTCGATCCCGATGAAATTTCTGTGTTTCAACAACACTATGATAGTCCACAGATTACAGACTGCCTCCAGATATGCATCGGAAACTACTACTGGTCTTCCTGGGAACGGTCAAAGCGTAGACTGTTTGAGACATTACTCCCATGGAGGAAAGTGCGCATCGTGTCTGTTGTATTCAAAACCGATACCATATCTGTGTTTCATCAACAATCTGATAGTCCACAGATTACGGAATGCCACCAGATGTGCATCGGAAACTACTACTGGTCTTCCTGGAAACGATCAAAGCGTAGACTGTTTCAGACGTTACTCCCATGGAGGAAATTGCGGATGGTGACTGTTGTATTCCATCCCGATGCAATTTCTGTGTTTCATCAACACTCTGATAATCCACAGAATACAGATTGTCTCCAGATGTGAATCGGAAACTACTACTGGTCTTCCAGGGAACGAACAAGGCGTAGACTGTTTTAGACATTATTCCCATGGAGAAAAGTGCGGATTGTGACTGTTGTATTCAATCCCGATGCAATTTCTGTGTTTCATCAACACTCTGATAGTCCACAGATTACAGAATGCCTCCAGATGTGCATCGGAAACTACTACTGGTCTTCCAGGGAACGATCAAAGTGTAGACTGTTTCAGACATTACTCCCATGGAGGAATGTGCACGTGGTGACTGTTGTATTGAATACCGATGCAATTTCTGTGTTTCATCAACACTCTAATAGTCCACAGATTACAGAATGCCTCCAGATGTGCATCGGAAACTACTACTAGTCTTCCAGGGAACGATCAAAGCGTAGACAGTTAGAGACATTACTCCCATGGAGCAAAGTGTGCATGGTGACTGTTGTATTCAATCCCGATGCAATTTCTGTGTTTCATCAACACTCTGATAATCCACAGATAACAGATTGCCTCCAGAAGTGCATCGAATACTACTACTGGTCTTCTTGGGAACGATCAAAGCTTAGGCTGTTTGAGACATTATTCCCATGGAGGAAAGTGTGCATGGTGACTGTTGTATTCAATCCCGATGCAATTTCTGTGTTTCATCAACACTTTGAAGGTCCACAGATTACAGAATGCCTCCAGATGAGCTTCGGAAACTACTACTGGTCTTCCAGGGAACGATCAAAGGGTAGACTGTTTCAGACGGTACTCCCATAGAGGAATGTGCTGATGGTGACTGTTGTATTGAATCCCGATGCAATTTCTGTGTTTCATCAACACTCTGAAAGTCCACAGATTATAGATTGTCTCCAGATGTGCATCAGAAACTACTACTGGTCTTCGTGGGACCGATCAAGACGTAGACTCTTTGAGACATTACTCCCATGGAGGAAAGTGCGGATGGTGACTGTTGTATTCAATCCCGATGCAATTTCTGTGTTTCAACAACACTCTGATAGTCCACAGATTACAGACTGCCTCCAGATGTGCATCGGAAACTACTACTGGTCTTCCAGGGAACGATTAAAGCGAGGACTGTTTCAGACATCTCTCCCATGGAGGAAAGTGCGGATTGTGACAGTTGTATTCACTCCCGATGCCATTGTTGTGTTTCATCAATACTTTGAAGGTCCACAGATTACAGAATGCCTCCAGATGTGCATCGGAAACTACTACTGGTCTTCCAGGACACGATCAAATCGATGACAGTTTGAGACATTTCTCCCATGGAGAAATGTACGCATGGTGCCTGTTGTATTCAATCCCGATGCAATTTCTGTCTTTTATCAACACCCGGATGGACCACAGATTACAGAATGCCTCCAGATGTGCATCGGAAACTACTACTGGTCTTCCAGGGAACGATCAAAGCGTAGACTGTTTGAGACATTACTACTATGTAGGGAAGTGCGCATGGTGACTGTTGTATTCAATCCCGATGCAATTTCTGTGTTTCAACAACACTCTGATAGTCCACAGATTACAGACTGCCTCCACATGTGCATCGGAAACTACTACTGGTCTTCCAGGGAACGATCAAGGCGTAGACTGTTTGAGATATTACTCCCATGGAGGAAAGTGCGCATAGTGACTGTTGTAATCAATCCCAAAGCAATTTCTGTGTTTCATCAACACTATGATAGTCCACAGATTACAGATTGCCTCCAGATGTGCATCGGAAACTACTACTGGTCTTCCAGGGAACGATTAAAGCGAGGACTGTTTCAGACATCTCTCCCATGGAAGAAAGTGTGGAAGGTGAATGTTGTATTCAATCCCGATGCAATTTCTGTGTTTCATCAACACTCTGATAGTCCACAGATTACAGAATGCCACCAGATGTGCATCGGAAACTACTACTGGTCTTCCTGGGAACGTCAAAGCGTAGACTGTTTCAGACGTTACTCCCATGGAGGAAATTGCGGATGGTGACTGTTGTATTCCATCCCGATGCAATTTCTGTGTTTCATCAATACTCTGATAGTCCACAGAATACAGATTGTCTTCAGATGTGAATCGGAAACTACTACTGGTCTTCCGGGGAACGAACAAAGCGTAGACTGTTTTAGACATTATTCCCATGGAGAAAAGTGTGGATTGTGACTGTTGTATTCAACCCCGATGCAATTTATGTGTTTCATCTACACTCTGATAGGCCACAGATTACAGAATGCCACCAGATGTGCGTCGGAAACTATTACTGGTCTTCCAGGGAACGATCAAAGTGTAGACTGTTTCAGACGTTGCTCCCATGGAGGAATATGCTGATGGTGACTGTTGTATTCAATCCCGATGCAACTTCTGTGTTTCATCAACACTCTGAAAGTCAACAGATTATTGATTGTCTCCAGATGTGCATCGGAAACTACTGCTGGTCTTCGTGGGACCGATCAAGGCGTAGACTGTTTGAGACATTACTCCCATGGAGGAAAGTGTGCATGGTGACTGTTGTATTCAATCCCGATGCAATCTCTGTGTTTCATCAACACTCTGATAGTCCACAGATAACAGATTTTCTCCAGAAGTGCATCGAAAACTACTACTGGTCTTCTTGGGAACGATCAAAACTTAGACTGTTTGAGACATTATTCCCATGGAGGAAAGTGTGCATGGTGACTGTTGTATTCAATCCCGATGCAATTTCTGTGTGTCATCAACACTTTGAACGTCCACAGATTACAGAATGCCTCCAGATGTGCATCGGAAACTACTACTCGTCTTCCAGGGAACGATCAAAGGGTAGACTGTTTCAGACGTTACTCCCATGGAGGAATGTGCTGATGGTGACTGTTGTATTGAATCCCGATGCAATTTCTGTGTTTCGTCAACACCCTGATAGTCCACAGATTATAGATTGTCTCCAGATGTGCATCGGAAACTACTACTGGTCTTCTTGGGACCGATCAAGGCGTAGACTGTTTGAGACATTACTCACATGGAGGAATGTGCGGATGGTGACTGTTGTATTCAATCCCGATGCAATTTCTGTGTTTCATCAACACTCTGATACTAAACAGATTACACAATGCCACCAGATGTGCATCGAAAACTACTACTTGTCTTCCAGGGAGCGATCAAAGCGTTGACTGTTTGAGACATTACTCCCATGGAGAAAAGTGTGGATGGTGACTGTTATATTCAATCCCGATGCAATTTCTGTGTTTCATCAACACTCAGATAGTCCACAGATTACAGAATCCCACAGGATGTACATCGGGAACTACTACTGGTCTTCCAGGGAATGATCAAAGCGTAGACTGTTTGACACATTACTCCCCTTTAGGAAAGTGCACATGGTGACTATTGTATTCAATCCCGATGCAATTTCTGTGTTTCATCAACACTCTGATAGTCCACATATTACAGAATGCCACCAGATGTGCATCGGAAACTACTACTGGTCTTCCAGGGAACATCAAAGCGTAAACTGTTTGCGACATTACTCCCTTGGACGAAAGTACGCATGGTGACTGTTGTATTCAATCCCGATGCAATTTCTTTGCTTCATCAGCACTCTGATAGCCCACAGATTACAGAATGCCACCAGATGTGCATCGGAAACTACTACTTGTCTTCCAGGGAACGATTAAAGCGAGGACTGTTTGAGACATCCCTCCCATGGAGGAAAGTGTGGATGGTGACTGTTGTATTCAATCCCGACGCAATTTCTGTGTTTCATCAACACTCTGATAGTCAACAGATTACGGAATGCCACCAGATGTGCATCTCAAACTACTACTGGTCTTCCAGGGAACGATCAAAGCGTAGACAGTTCGAGACATTACTCCTGTGGAGGAAAGTGAGCATGGTGACTGTTGTATTCAATCCCGATGCAATTTCTGTGTTTCATCTACACTCTGATAGTCCACAGAATACAGATTGTCTCCAGATGTGCATCGGAAACTACTACTGGTCTTCCTGGGAACGATCAAAGCGTAGACTGTACCAGTTATAACTGCCATTGAGGAAAGTGCGGATTGTGACAGTTGTATTCACTCCCGATGCCATTTTTGTGTTTCATCAACACTTTGAAGGTCCACAGATTACAGAATGCCTCCAGATGTGCATCGGAAACTACTACTGGTCTTCCAGGGAACGATCAAAGCGATGACAGTTTGAGACATTACTCCCATGGAGAAATGTACGCAAGGTGCCTGTTGTATTCAATCCCGATGCAATTTCTGTCTTTTATCAACACCCCGATAGATCACAGATGACAGAGTACCTCCAGATGTGCATCGGAAACTACTACTGGTCTTCCAGGGAACGATCAAAGCATAGACTGTTTGAGACATTACTACTATGTAGGAAAGTGCGCATGGTGACTGTTGTATTCAATCCCGATGCAATTTCTGTGTTTCAACAACACTCTGATAGTAAACAGATTACAGACTGCCTCCAGATGTGCATCGGAAACTACTACTGGTCCTCCAAGGAACGATAAAAGAGTAGACTGTTTGAGACATTACTCCCATGGAGGAAAGTGCCCATGGTGACTGTTGTATTCAATCCCGATACAATTTCTGTGTTTCATCAACACTTTGAAGAACCACAGATTACAGAATGCCTCCAGATGTGAATAGAAACTACTACAGGTCTTTCAGGGAACGATGAAAGCGTAGACTGTTTGAGACATTACTCCCATGGAAGAAAGTGCGCATGGTGACTGTTGTATTCGATCCCAATGCAATTTCAGTGTTTCAACAACATTCCGATAGTCCACAGATTACAGAATGCTCCAGATGTGGATCGGAAACCACTACTGGTCTTCCAGGGACCGATCAAAGCGTAGACTGTTTGAGACTTTACTCCCATGGAGGAAAGTGTGCATGGTGACTGTTGTATTTAATCCCGATGCAATTTCTGTGTTTCATCAACACTCTGATAGTCCACAGATAACAGATTGCCTCCAGAAGTGCATCGAAAACTACTACTGGTCTTCCTGGGAGCGATCAAAGCTTAGACTATTTGAGTCATTATTCCCATGGAGGAAAGAGTGCATGTTGACTGTTGAATTCAATCCCGATGCAATTTCTGTGTTTCATCAACACTTTGAAAGTCCACAGATTACAGAATGCCTTCAGATGTGAATCGGAAACTACTACTGGTCTTCCAGGGAACGATCAAAGGGTTGACTGTTCCAGACGTTACTCCCATTTAGGAATGTGCGGTTGGTGACTGTTGTATTCAATCCCGATGCAATTTCTGTGTTTCATCAACACTCTGATAGTCCACAGATTAAAGATTGTCTCCAGATGTGCATCGGAAACTACTACTGGTCTTCCTGGGACCGATCAAAGCGTAAAGTGTTTGAGACATTACTCCCATGGAGGAAAGTGCGCATGGTGACTGTTGTATTCAATCCCGATGCAATTTCTGTGTTTCATCAACACTTTGAAGGTCCACAGATTACAGAATGCCTCCAGATGTGCATCGGAAACTACTACTGGTCTTCCAGGGATCGATCAAAGCATAGACTGTTTGAGACATTACTCCCGTGGAGCAAAGTGCGCATGGTGACTGTTGTATTCATTCCCGATGCAATTTCTGTGTTTCATCAACACTCTGATAGTCCACAAATTACAGAATGCCTCCAGATGTGCATCGGAAACTACTACTGGTCTTCCTGTGAACGATCAAAGCGTAAAGTGTTTGAGACATTACTCCCATGGAGGAAAGTGCGCATGGTGACTGTTCTATTCAATCCCGATGCAATGTCAGTGTTTCATCAACACTCTGATAGTCCACAGATTAAAGATTGTCTCCAGATGTGCATCGCAAACTACTACTGGTCTTCCTGGGACCGATCAAGGCGTAGACTGTTTCAGACATTACTCCCATGGAGGAAAGTGGGGATTGTGACTGTTGTATTCACTCCTGACGCAATTTCTGTGTTTCATCAACACTTTGAAAGACCACAGATTACAGATTGCCTCCAGATGTGCATCGGAAACTACTACTGGTCTTCCAGGGAACGATCAAAGCGTAGACTGTTTGAGACATTACTCCCATGGAGGAAAGTGCGGATAGTGGCTGTTGTATTCAATCCCGATGCAATTTCTGTGTTTCATCAACACTCTGATAGTCCACAGATTACAGAATGCCACCAGATGTGCATCGGAAACTACTACTGGTCTTCCAGGGAACGATCAAAGCGTAAACTGTTTGAGACATTACTCCCGTGGAGGAGAGTGCGCATGGTGACTGTTGTATTCAATCCCGATGCAATATCTGTGTTTCATCAACACTCTGATAGCCCAAAGATTACAAAATGCCACCAGATGTGCATTGTAAACTTCTACTGGTCTTCCAGGGAACGATTAAAGAGAGGACCGTTTCAGACATTACTCCCATAGTGGAAAGTGCGGATGGTGACTGTTGTATTCAATCCCGATGCAAATTCTGTGTTTCATCAACACTCTGGTAGTCCACAGATGTCAGATTGCCTCCAGACGTGCATCGGAAACTACTACTGGTCTTCCAGGGAACGATCAAGAAGTAGACTGTTTCAGACATTACTCCTGTGGAGGAAAGTGCGCATGGTGCCTGTTACATTCACTAACGATGCAATTTCTGTGTTTCATCAACACTCTGATAGTCCACAGAATACAGAATCCCACCAGATGTGCATCGGAAACTGCTACTGTTCTTCCAGGGACCGGTCAAAGCGTAGACTGTTTGAGACATTACTCCCGTGGAGGAAAGTGCGCATGGTGACTGTTGTATTCAATCCCGAAGATATTTCTGTGTTTCATCAACACCCTGATAGTCCACAGATTATAGAATGGGACCAGATGTGCATCGGAAACCACTACTGGTCTCCCAGGGAACGATCAAAGCGTAGACTGTTTGAGACATTATTCCCATGGAGGAAAGTGCGAATGGTGACTGTTGTATTCAATCCCAATGCAATTTCTGTGTTTCATCAACACTCCGATAGTCCACAGATAACAGATTGCCACCAGATATGCATCGGAAACTACTACTGGTCTTCCTGGAAACGATCAAAGCATACACTGTTTGAGACATTACTCCCATGGAGGAAAGTGCGCATGGTGACTGTTGTATTCAATCCCGATGCAATTTCTGTGTTTCATCAACACTTTGAAGGTCCACAGATTACAGAATGCCTCCAGATGTGCATCGGAAACTACTACTGGTCTTCCTGTGAACGATCAAAGCGTAAACTGTTTGAGACATTACTCCCATGGAGGAAAGTGCGCATGCTGACTGTTGTATTCAATCCCAATGCAATTTCTGAGTTTCATCTACACTCTGATAGTCCACAGAATACAGATTGTCTCCAGATGTGCATCGGAAAGTACTACTGTTCTTCCTCTGAACGATCAAAGCGTAGACTGTACCAGACATTACTCCCATTGAGGAAAGTTCGGACTGTGACAGTTGTATTCACTCCCGATGCAATTTCTGTGTTTCATCAACACTTTGAAGCTCCACAGATTACAGAATGCCTCCAGATGTGCATCGGAAACTACTACTGGTCTTCCTGGGAACGATCAAAGCGTAGACTGTTTTAGACATTATTCCCATGGAGAAAAGTGCGTATTGTGAATGTTGTATTCAATCCCGATGCAATTTCTGTGTTTCATCAACACTTTGATAGTCCACAGATTACAGAATGCCACCAGATGTGCATCGGAAACTACTACGGGTCTTCCAGGGAGCGATCAAAGCGTAGACTGTTTGAGACATTACTTCTGTGGAGGAAAGTGCGCATTGTGACTGTTGTATTCAATGCCGATGCAATTTCTGTGTTTCATCAACACTCTGATAGTCCACAGATTACAGAGTGCCACCAGACGTGCGTCGGAAGCTACTACTGGTCTTCCAGGGAAGGATCAAAGCGTAGACCGTTAGAGACATTACTCCCATGGAAGAAAGTGCGCATGGTGATCGTAGTATTCAATACCGATGCAATTTCTGTTTTTCATCAACACTCTGATAGTCCACAGATTACAGACTGCCTCCAGATGTACATCGGAATCTACTACTGGTCTTCATGGGAACGATAAAAGCGTAGACAATTTCAGACGTTACTCCCATGGAGGAAAGTGCGGATGGTGATTGTTGCATTCACTTCCGATGCACTTTCTGTGTTTCATCAACATTTTGAAGGTCCACAGGTTACAGAAATCCTCCAGATGTTCACCGGAAGCAACTAATGGTCTTCCAATGAACGATCAAAGCGTAGACTGTTTCAGACATTACTCCCATGGAGGAAAGTGCGGATGGTGACTGTTGTATTCAATCCCGATTCAATTTCTGTGTTTCATCAACACTCTGATAGTCCACAAAATACAGATTGTCTCCAGATGTGCATCGGTTATTACTACTGGTCTTTAGGGAACGATCAAAGCGTAAACTGTTTGAGACATTACTCCCATGGAGGAAAGTGCGCATGGTGACTGTTCTATTCAATCCCGATGCAACTTCTGTGTTTCATCAACACTCTGATAGTCCACAGATTAAAGACTGCCTCCAGATGTGCATCGGAAACTACTACTGGTCTTCCTGGGACCGATCAAGGCGTAGACTGTTTCAGACATTACTCCCATGGAGGAAAGTGGGGATTGTGACTGTTGTATTCACTCCCGATGCAATTTCTGTGTTTCATCAACACTTTGAAAGACCACAGATTACAGATTGCCTCCAGATGTGCATCGTAAACGACTACTGGTCTTCCAGGGAACGATCAAACCGTAGACTGTTTGAGACATTACTCCCATGGAGGAAATTGCGGATAGTGACTGTTGTATTCAATCCCGATGCAATTTCTGTGTTTCATCAACACTCTGATAGTCCACAGATTACAGAATGCCACCAGATGTGCATCGGAATCTACTACTGGTCTTCCAGGGAACGATCAAAGCGTAAACTGTTTGAGACATTACTCCCATGGAGGAGAGTGCGCATGGTGACTGTTGTATTCAATCCCGATGCAATATCTGTGTTTCATCAACACTCTGATAGCCCAAAGATTACAGAATGCCACCAGATGTGCATTGAAAACTTCTACTGGTCTTCCAGGGAACGATTAAAGAGATGACCGTTTCAGACATTACTCCCATAGGGGAAAGTGCGGATGGTGACTGTTGTATTCAATCCCGATGCAATTTCTGTGTTTCATCAACACTCTGGTAGTCCACAGATGTCAGATTGCCTCCAGACGTGCATCGGAAACTACTGCTGGTCTTCCAGGGAACGATCAAGAAGTAGACTGTTTCAGACATTACTCCTGTGGAGGAAAGTGCGCATGGTGCCTGTTACATTCACTCCCGATGCAATTTCTGTGTTTCATCAACATTCTGATAGTCCACAGAATACAGAATCCCACCAGATGTGCAACGGAAACTGCTACTGGTCTTCCAGGGACCGGTCAAAGCGTAGACTGTTTGAGACATTACTCCGGTGGAGGAAAGTGCGCATGATGACTGTTGTATTCAATCCCGAAGATATTTCTGTGTTTCATCAACACCCTGATAGTCCACAGATTATAGAATGCCACCAGATGTGCATCGGAAACCACTACTGGTCTCCCAGGGAACGATCAAAGCGTAGACTGTTTGAGACATTACTCCCGTGGAGGACAGTGCGCATGGTGCTTGTTGTATTCAATCTCGATTCAATTTCTGTGTTTCATCAACACTCTGATAGTCCACAGAATACAGATTGTCTCCAGATGTGCATCGGAAAGTACTACTGTTCTTCCTCTGAACGATCAAAGCGTAGACTGTACCAGACATTACTCCCATTGAGGAAAGTTCGGACTGTGACAGTTGTATTCACTCCCGATGCAATTTCTGTGTTTCATCAACACTTTGAAGCTCCACAGATTACAGAATGCCTCCAGATGTGCATCGGAAACTACTACTGGTCTTCCAGGGAACTATCAAAGCGTAGACTGTTTTAGACATTATTCCCATGGAGAAAAGTGCGTATTGTGAATGTTGTATTCAATGCCGATGCAATTTCTGTGTTTCATCAACACACTGATAGTCCACAGATTACAGAATGCCACCAGACGTGCGTCGGAAGCTACTACTGGTCTTCCAGGGAACGATCAAAGCGTAGACTGTTTGAGACATTACTCCCGTGGAGGAAAGTGCGCATGGTGCTTGTTGTATTCAATCTCGATTCAATTTCTGTGTTTCATCAACACTTTGAAGGTCCACAGATTACAGAATGCCTCCAGATGTGCATCGGAAACTACTACTGGTCTTCCTGTGAACGATCAAAGCGTATACTGTTTGAGACATTACTCCCATGGAGGAAAGTACGCATTGTGACTGTTGTATTCAATCCCAATGCAATTTCTGTGTTTCATCAACACTCTGATAGTCCACAGAATACAGATTGTCTCCAGATGTGCATCGGAAAGTACTACTGTTCTTCCTCTGAACGATCAAAGCGTAGACTGTACCAGACATTACTCCCATTGAGGAAAGTTCGGACTGTGACAGTTGTATTCACTCCCGATGCAATTTCTGTGTTTCATCAACACTTTAAAGCTCCACAGATTACAGAATGCCTCCAGATGTGCATCGGAAACTACTACTGGTCTTCCAGGGAACTATCAAAGCGTAGACTGTTTTAGACATTATTCCCATGGAGAAAAGTGCGTATTGTGAATGTTGTATTCAATCCCGATGCAATTTCTGTGTTTCATCAACACTTTGATAGTCCACAGATTACAGAATGCCACCAGATGTGCATCGGAAACTACTACTGGTCTTCCAGGGAACGATCAAAGCGTAGACTGTTTGAGACATTACTTCCGTGGAGGAAAGTGCGCATTGTGACTTTTGTATTCAATGCCGATGCAATTTCTGTGTTTCATCAACACACTGATAGTCCACAGATTACAGAATGCCACCAGACGTGCGTCGGAAGCTGCTACTGGTCTTCCAGGGAAGGATCAAAGTGTAGACCGTTACAGACATTACTCCCATGGAAGAAAGTGCGCATGGTGATCGTTGTATTCAATACCGATGCAATTTCTGTTTTTCATCAACACTCTGATAGTATACAGAATACAGATTGCCTCCAGATGTGCATCGGAAACTACTACTGGTCTTCCTGGGAACGATAAAAGCGTAGACAGTTTCAGACGTTACTCCCATGGAGGAAAGTGCGGATGGTGACTGTTGCATTCACTTCCGATGCACTTTCTGGGTTTCATCAACATTTTGAAGGTCCACAGATTACAGAAATCCTCCAGATGTTCATCGGAAACTACTAATGGTCTTCCAATGTACGATCAAAGCGTAGACTGTTTCAGACATTACTCCCATGTAGGAAAGTGCGGATGGTGACTGTTGTATTCAATCCCGAAGATATTTCTGTGTTTCATCAACACCCTGATAGTCCACAGATTATAGAATGCCACCAGATGTGCATCGGAAACCACTACTGGTCTCCCAGGGAACGATCAAAGCGTAGACTGTTTGAGACATTACTCCCGTGGAGGACAGTGCGCATGGTGCTTGTTGTATTCAATCTCGATTCAATTTCTGTGTTTCATCAACACTCTGATAGTCCACAGAATACAGATTGTCTCCAGATGTGCATCGGAAAGTACTACTGTTCTTCCTCTGAACGATCAAACCGTAGACTGTACCAGACATTACTCCCATTGAGGAAAGTTCGGACTGTGACAGTTGTATTCACTCCCGATGCAATTTCTGTGTTTCATCAACACTTTAAAGCTCCACAGATTACAGAATGCCTCCAGATGTGCATCGGAAACTACTACTGGTCTTCCAGGGAACTATCAAAGCGTAGACTGTTTTAGACATTATTCCCATGGAGAAAAGTGCGTATTGTGAATGTTGTATTCAATCCCGATGCAATTTCTGTGTTTCATCAACACTTTGATAGTCCACAGATTACAGAATGCCACCAGATGTGCATCGGAAACTACTACTGGTCTTCCAGGGAACGATCAAAGCGTAGACTGTTTGAGACATTACTTCCGTGGAGGAAAGTGCGCATTGTGACTTTTGTATTCAATGCCGATGCAATTTCTGTGTTTCATCAACACTCTGATAGTCCACAGATTAAAGACTGCCTCCAGATGTGCATCGGAAACTACTACTGGTCTTCCTGGGACCGATCAAGGCGTAGACTGTTTCAGACATTACTCCCATGGAGGAAAGTGGGGATTGTGACTGTTGTATTCACTCCCGATGCAATTTCTGTGTTTCATCAACACTTTGAAAGACCACAGATTACAGATTGCCTCCAGATGTGCATCGTAAACGACTACTGGTCTTCCAGGGAACGATCAAACCGTAGACTGTTTGAGACATTACTCCCATGGAGGAAATTGCGGATAGTGACTGTTGTATTCAATCCCGATGCAATTTCTGTGTTTCATCAACACTCTGATAGTCCACAGATTACAGAATGCCACCAGATGTGCATCGGAATCTACTACTGGTCTTCCAGGGAACGATCAAAGCGTAAACTGTTTGAGACATTACTCCCATGGAGGAGAGTGCGCATGGTGACTGTTGTATTCAATCCCGATGCAATATCTGTGTTTCATCAACACTCTGATAGCCCAAAGATTACAGAATGCCACCAGATGTGCATTGAAAACTTCTACTGGTCTTCCAGGGAACGATTAAAGAGATGACCGTTTCAGACATTACTCCCATAGTGGAAAGTGCGGATGGTGACTGTTGTATTCAATCCCGATGCAATTTCTGTGTTTCATCAACACTCTGGTAGTCCACAGATGTCAGATTGCCTCCAGACGTGCATCGGAAACTACTGCTGGTCTTCCAGGGAACGATCAAGAAGTAGACTGTTTCAGACATTACTCCTGTGGAGGAAAGTGCGCATGGTGCCTGTTACATTCACTCCCGATGCAATTTCTGTGTTTCATCAACATTCTGATAGTCCACAGAATACAGAATCCCACCAGATGTGCAACGGAAACTGCTACTGGTCTTCCAGGGACCGGTCAAAGCGTAGACTGTTTGAGACATTACTCCGGTGGAGGAAAGTGCGCATGATGACTGTTGTATTCAATCCCGAAGATATTTCTGTGTTTCATCAACACCCTGATAGTCCACAGATTATAGAATGCCACCAGATGTGCATCGGAAACCACTACTGGTCTCCCAGGGAACGATCAAAGAGTAGACTGTTTGAGACATTACTCCCGTGGAGGACAGTGCGCATGGTGCTTGTTGTATTCAATCTCGATTCAATTTCTGTGTTTCATCAACACTCTGATAGTCCACAGAATACAGATTGTCTCCAGATGTGCATCGGAAAGTACTACTGTTCTTCCTCTGAACGATCAAAGCGTAGACTGTACCAGACATTACTCCCATTGAGGAAAGTTCGGACTGTGACAGTTGTATTCACTCCCGATGCAATTTCTGTGTTTCATCAACACTTTGAAGCTCCACAGATTACAGAATGCCTCCAGATGTGCATCGGAAACTACTACTGGTCTTCCAGGGAACTATCAAAGCGTAGACTGTTTTAGACATTATTCCCATGGAGAAAAGTGCGTATTGTGAATGTTGTATTCAATGCCGATGCAATTTCTGTGTTTCATCAACACACTGATAGTCCACAGATTACAGAATGCCACCAGACGTGCGTCGGAAGCTACTACTGGTCTTCCAGGGAACGATCAAAGCGTAGACTGTTTGAGACATTACTCCCGTGGAGGAAAGTGCGCATGGTGCTTGTTGTATTCAATCTCGATTCAATTTCTGTGTTTCATCAACACTTTGAAGGTCCACAGATTACAGAATACCTCCAGATGTGCATGGGAAACTACTACCGGTCTTCCAGGGAACGATCAAAGCGTAGACTGTTTGAGACGTTACTCCCGTGGAGGAAAGTGCGAATGGTGACTGTTGTATTCAATCCCAATGCAATTTCTCTGTTTCATCAACACTCCGATAGTCCACAGATTACAGATTGCCACCAGATGTGCATCGGAAACTACTACTGGTCTTCCTGGGAACGATCAAAGCATACACTGTTTGAGACATTACTCCCATATAGGAAAGTGCGCATGGTGACTGTTGTATTCAATCCCGATGCAATATCTGTGTTTCATCAACACTTTGAAGGACCACAGATTACAGAATGCCTCCAGATGTGCATCGGAAACTACTACTGGTCTTCCTGTGAACGATCAAAGCGTATACTGTTTGAGACATTACTCCCATGGAGGAAAGTACGCATTGTGACTGTTGTATTCAATCCCAATGCAATTTCTGTGTTTCATCAACACTCTGATAGTCCACAGAATACAGATTGTCTCCAGATGTGCATCGGAAAGTACTACTGTTCTTCCTCTGAACGATCAAAGCGTAGACTGTACCAGACATTACTCCCATTGAGGAAAGTTCGGACTGTGACAGTTGTATTCACTCCCGATGCAATTTCTGTGTTTCATCAACACTTTAAAGCTCCACAGATTACAGAATGCCTCCAGATGTGCATCGGAAACTACTACTGGTCTTCCAGGGAACTATCAAAGCGTAGACTGTTTTAGACATTATTCCCATGGAGAAAAGTGCGTATTGTGAATGTTGTATTCAATCCCGATGCAATTTCTGTGTTTCATCAACACTTTGATAGTCCACAGATTACAGAATGCCACCAGATGTGCATCGGAAACTACTACTGGTCTTCCAGGGAACGATCAAAGCGTAGACTGTTTGAGACATTACTTCCGTGGAGGAAAGTGCGCATTGTGACTTTTGTATTCAATGCCGATGCAATTTCTGTGTTTCATCAACACACTGATAGTCCACAGATTACAGAATGCCACCAGACGTGCGTCGGAAGCTGCTACTGGTCTTCCAGGGAAGGATCAAAGTGTAGACCGTTACAGACATTACTCCCATGGAAGAAAGTGCGCATGGTGATCGTTGTATTCAATACCGATGCAATTTCTGTTTTTCATCAACACTCTGATAGTATACAGAATACAGATTGCCTCCAGATGTGCATCGGAAACTACTACTGGTCTTCCTGGGAACGATAAAAGCGTAGACAGTTTCAGACGTTACTCCCATGGAGGAAAGTGCGGATGGTGACTGTTGCATTCACTTCCGATGCACTTTCTGGGTTTCATCAACATTTTGAAGGTCCACAGATTACAGAAATCCTCCAGATGTTCATCGGAAACTACTAATGGTCTTCCAATGTACGATCAAAGCGTAGACTGTTTCAGACATTACTCCCATGTAGGAAAGTGCGGATGGTGACTGTTGTATTCAATCCCGAAGATATTTCTGTGTTTCATCAACACCCTGATAGTCCACAGATTATAGAATGCCACCAGATGTGCATCGGAAACCACTACTGGTCTCCCAGGGAACGATCAAAGCGTAGACTGTTTGAGACATTACTCCCGTGGAGGACAGTGCGCATGGTGCTTGTTGTATTCAATCTCGATTCAATTTCTGTGTTTCATCAACACTCTGATAGTCCACAGAATACAGATTGTCTCCAGATGTGCATCGGAAAGTACTACTGTTCTTCCTCTGAACGATCAAACCGTAGACTGTACCAGACATTACTCCCATTGAGGAAAGTTCGGACTGTGACAGTTGTATTCACTCCCGATGCAATTTCTGTGTTTCATCAACACTTTGAAGCTCCACAGATTACAGAATGCCTCCAGATGTGCATCGGAAACTACTACTGGTCTTCCAGGGAACTATCAAAGCGTAGACTGTTTTAGACATTATTCCCATGGAGAAAAGTGCGTATTGTGAATGTTGTATTCAATCCCGATGCAATTTCTGTGTTTCATCAACACTTTGATAGTCCACAGATTACAGAATGCCACCAGATGTGCATCGGAAACCACTACTGGTCTTCCAGGGAACGATCAAAGCGTAGACTGTTTGAGACATTATTTCCGTGGAGGAAAGTGCGCATTGTGACTTTTGTATTCAATGCCGATGCAATTTCTGTGTTTCATCAACACACTGATAGTCCACAGATTACAGAATGCCACCAGACGTGCGTCGGAAGCTACTACTGGTCTTCCAGGGAACGATCAAAGCGTAGACTGTTTGAGACATTACTCCCGTGGAGGAAAGTGCGCATGGTGCTTGTTGTATTCAATCTCGATTCAATTTCTGTGTTTCATCAACACTTTGAAGGTCCACAGATTACAGAATACCTCCAGATGTGCATGGGAAACTACTACCGGTCTTCCAGGGAACGATCAAAGCGTAGACTGTTTGAGACGTTACTCCCGTGGAGGAAAGTGCGAATGGTGACTGTTGTATTCAATCCCAATGCAATTTCTCTGTTTCATCAACACTCCGATAGTCCACAGATTACAGATTGCCACCAGATGTGCATCGGAAACTACTACTGGTCTTCCTGGGAACGATCAAAGCATACACTGTTTGAGACATTACTCCCATATAGGAAAGTGCGCATGGTGACTGTTGTATTCAATCCCGATGCAATATCTGTGTTTCATCAACACTTTGAAGGTCCACAGATTACAGAATGCCTCCAGATGTGCATCGGAAACTACTACTGGTCTTCCTGTGAACGATCAAAGCGTATACTGTTTGAGACATTACTCCCATGGTGGAAAGTACGCATTGTGACTGTTGTATTCAATCCCAATGCAATTTCTGTGTTTCATCAACACTCTGATAGTCCACAGAATACAGATTGTCTCCAGATGTGCATCGGAAAGTACTACTGTTCTTCCTCTGAACGATCAAAGCGTAGACTGTACCAGACATTACTCCCATTGAGGAAAGTTCGGACTGTGACAGTTGTATTCACTCCCGATGCAATTTCTGTGTTTCATCAACACTTTGAAGCTCCACAGATTACAGAATGCCTCCAGATGTGCATCGGAAACTACTACTGGTCTTCCAGGGAACTATCAAAGCGTAGACTGTTTTAGACATTATTCCCATGGAGAAAAGTGCGTATTGTGAATGTTGTATTCAATCCCGATGCAATTTCTGTGTTTCATCAACACTTTGATAGTCCACAGATTACAGAATGCCACCAGATGTGCATCGGAAACTACTACTGGTCTTCCAGGGAACGATCAAAGCGTAGACTGTTTGAGACATTACTTCCGTGGAGGAAAGTGCGCATTGTGACTTTTGTATTCAATGCCGATGCAATTTCTGTGTTTCATCAACACACTGATAGTCCACAGATTACAGAATGCCACCAGACGTGCGTCGGAAGCTGCTACTGGTCTTCCAGGGAAGGATCAAAGTGTAGACCGTTACAGACATTACTCCCATGGAAGAAAGTGCGCATGGTGATCGTTGTATTCAATACCGATGTAATTTCTGTTTTTCATCAACACTCTGGTAGTATACAGAATACAGATTGCCTCCAGATGTGCATCGGAAACTACTACTGGTCTTCCTGGGAACGATAAAAGCGTAGACAGTTTCAGACGTTACTCCCATGGAGGAAAGTGCGGATGGTGACTGTTGCATTCACTTCCGATGCACTTTCTGTGTTTCATCAACATTTTGAAGGTCCACAGATTACAGAAATCCTCCAGATGTTCATCGGAAACTACTAATGGTCTTCCAATGTACGATCAAAGCGTAGACTGTTTCAGACATTACTCCCATGGAGGAAAGTGCGGATGGTGACTGTTGTATTCAATCCCGATTCAATTTCTGTGTTTCATCAGCACTCAGATGGTCCACAGATTACAGAATGCCTCCAGATGTGCATCGGAAACTACTTTTGGTCTTCCATCGAACGATCAAAGCGTGGACTGTTTGCTCCATTACTCCCATGGAGGAAAGTGCGCATGGTGAATGTTGTATTCAAACCCGATGCATTTCTGTGTTTCATCAACACTCTGACAGGTTACAGATTACAGAATGCCACCAGATGTGCATCGGAAACTACTACTGGTCTTCCAGGAAACGATCAAAGCCTAGAATGTTTCAGACGTTACTCCCATGGAGGAGAGTGCGGATGGTGACTGTTGTATTCAATCCCGATGCAATTTCCGTGTTTCATAAACACTCTGATAGTCCACAGATTACAGATTGCCACCAGATATGCATCGGAAACTACTACTGGTCTTCCTGGGAACGATTAAAGCATAGACTGTTTGAGACATTACTCCCATGGAGGAAAGTGCGCATGGTGACTGTTGTATTCAATCCCGATGCAATATCTGCGTTTCATCAACACTTTGAAGGTCCACAGATTACAGAATGCCTCCAGATGTGCATGGGAAACTACTACTGGTCTTCCAGGGAACGATCAAAGCGTAGACTGTTTGAGACATTACTCCCATGGAGGAAAGTGCGCATGGTGACTGTTGTATTCCATCATGATGCAAATTCTATGTTTCATCAACACTCTGATAGTCCACAGATTACAGACTGCCTCCAGATGTGCATTGGAAACTACTAATGGTCTTCCAGGAAACGATCAAAGCATAGAATGTGTCAGACGTTACTCCCATGGAGAAAAGTGCGGATGGTGACTGTTGTATTCAATCCCGATGCATTTCTGTGTTTCATAAACACTCTGATAGTCCACAGATTGCAGATTGTCTCCAGATGTGCATCGGAAACTACTACTGGTCTTCCTCGGAACGATCAATGCGTAGACTGTATCATCATTACACCCATGGAGGAAAGTGCGGATTGTGACTGTTGTATTCACTCCCGATGCAATTTCTGTGTTTCATCAACACTTTGAAGGTCCACAGATTACAGAATGCCTCCATATGTGCATCGGAAACTACTACTGGTATTCCAGGGAACGATCAAAGCCTACACTGTTTCAGATATTACTCCCATGGAGAAAAGTGGGGATGGTGACTGCTGTATTCCATCATGATGCTATTTCTATGTTTCATCAACACTCTGATAGTCCACAGATTACAGATTGCCTCCAGATGTGCATCGGAAACTACTACTGGTCTTCCTGTGAACGATCAAAACGTAGACTGTTTGAGACATTACTGCCATGGAGGAAAGTGTGGATGGTGACTGTTGTATTCAAACTCGATGATATTTCTGTGATTCATCAACACTTTGAGGGTCCACAGATTACAGAATGCCTCCAGATGTGCATCGGAAACTACTGCTGGTCTTCCAGGGAACGATCAAAGAGTAGACTGTTTGAGACATTACTCCCGTGGAGGAAAGTGAGCATGGTGACTGTTGTATTCAATCCCGATGCAATTTCTGTGTTTCATCAACACTTTGAAGGGCCACAGATTACAGAATGCCTCCAGATGTGCATCGGAAACAACTACTGGTCTTCCAGGGAACGATCAAAGCGTAGACAGTTTCAGACGTTATTCCCATGGAGGAAAGTGCGGATGGTGACTGTTGTATTCAATCCCGATGCAATTTCTGTGTTTCATCAACATTTTGAAGGTCCATAGATTACAGAATTCCTTCAGATGTGCACCGGAAACTACTAATGGTCTTCCAGGGAACGATCAAAGCGTAGACTGTTTCAGACATTACTCCCATGGAGGAAAGTGCGGATGGTGACTGTTGTATTCAATCCCGATTCAATTTCTGTGTTTCATCAACACTCTGATAGTCCACAGATTACAGAATGCCTCCAGATGTGCATCGAGAACTACTACTGGTCTAACAGGGAACGATCAATGCGTAGAATCTTTGAGACATTACTCCCATGGAGGAAAGTGCGGATGGTGACTGTTGTATTCAATCCCGAATCATTTCTGTGTTTCATAAACACTCTGATAGTCCACAGATTGCAGATTGTCTCCAGATGTGCATCGGGAACTACTACTGGTCTTCCTGGGAACGATCAATGCGTAGACTGTATCATCATTACTCCCATGGAGTAAAGTGCGGATTGTGACTGTTGTATTTACTCCCGATGCAATTTCTGTGTTTCATCAACACTTTGAAGGTCCACAGATTACAGAATGCCTCCATATGTGCATCGGAAACTACTACTGGTATTCCAGGGAACGATCAAAGCCTACACTGTTTCAGATATTACTCCCATGGAGAAAAGTGGGGATGGTGACTGTTGTATTCCATCATGATGCAATTTCTATGTTTCATCAACACTCCGATTGTCCACAGATTTCAGATTGCCACCAGATGTGCATCTGAAAATACTACTGGCCTTCCTGGGAACGATCAAAGCGTAGACTCTTTGAGACATTACTCCCATGGAGAAAAGTGGGCATGGTGACTGTTGTATTCAATCCCGATGCCATTTCTGTGTTTCATCAACACTCAGATAGTCCACAGATTACAGAATGCCTCCAGATGTGCATCGGAAACTACTACTGGTCTTCCATCGAACGATCAAGGCGTGGACTGTTTGAGACATTACTCCCGTGGAGGAAATTGCGCATGGTGACTGTTGTTATCAATCCCGATGCAATTTCTGTGTTTCATCAACACTTTGAAGGTCCACAGATTACAGAATGCTTCCAGATGTGCATCGGAATCTACTACTGGTATTCCATGGAACGATCAAAGCGTACACTGTTTCAGATATTACTCCCATGGAGAAAAGTGGGGATGGTGACTGTTGTATTCCATCATGATACAATTTCAATGTTTCATCAACACTCTGATAGTCCACAGATTACAGATTGCCTCCAGATGTGCATCGGAAACTACTACTGGTCTTCCTGGGAACGATCAAAGCAGAGACTGTTTTGAGACATTACTGCCATGGAGGAAAGTGCAGATGGTGACTGTTGTATACAAACTCGATGCAATTTCTGTGATTCATCAACACTTTGAGGGTCCACAGATTACAGAATTCCTCCAGATGTGCATCGGAAACTACTGCTGGTCTTCCAGGGAACGATCAAAGCGTAGACTGTTTGAGACATTACTCCCGTGGAGGAAAGTGCGCATGGTGACTGTTGTATTCAATCCCGATGCAATTTCTGTGTTTCATCAACACTTTGAAGGTCCACAGATTACAGAATGAATCCAGATGTGCATCGGAAACAACTACTGGTCTTCCAGGGAACGATCAAATCATAGACTGTTTGAGACATTACTCCCATGGAGGAAAGTGCGCATGGTGACTGTTGTAATCAATCCCGATGCAATTTCTGTGTTTCATCAACACTCTGTTAGTCCACAGTTTACAGAATGCCACCAGATGTGCAACGGAGACTACTACTGGTATTATAGGGAACGATCAAAACGTTGACTGTTTGAGACATTACTCCCATGGAGAAAAGTGCGCATGGTGACTGTTGTATTGAATCCCGATGCATTCTCTGTGTTTTATCAACACCCTGATAGTCCACAGATTACAGAATGCCACCAGTTGTGCATTGGAAACCACTACAGGTCTTCCAGGGAACGATCAAAGCGCAGACTGTTTGATACATTACTCCCATGGAGGGAAGTGCGCATGGTGACTGTTGTATTCAAAAAATATGCAATTTCTGTGTTTCATCAACATTCTGATAGTCCACAGATTACAGAATGCCTTCGGATGTGCATCGGAAACTACTACTGGTCGTCCAGAGAACGATCAAAGCGTAGACTGTTTGAGACATTACTCCTAAGGAGGAAAGAGCGCATGGTGACTGTTTTATTCAATCCCGATGCTATTTCTGTGTTTCTTCAACACTCTGGTAGTCCACAGATTACAGAATTCCACCAGATGTGCATCGGAATCTACTACTGGTCTTCCAGGGAACGATCTATGCGTAGACTGTTTGAGAATTACTCCCATGGAGGAAAGTGCGCATGGTGACTGTTGTATTCAATCCCTTTTGCAATTTCTGTGTTTTATCAACACTCAGTTAGTCCACAGATTTCAGAATGCCTCCATATGTGCTTGGGAAACTACTACTGGTCTTCCTGGGAACGATCAAAGCGTAGAGTGTATCAGACATTACTCCCATGGAAGAAAGTGCGGATTGTGACTGTTGTATTCACTCCCGATGCAATTTCTGTGTTTCATCAACACTTTGAAGCTCCACAGATTACAGAATGCCTCCAGATGTGCATCGGAAACTACTACTGGTCTTCCAGGGAACTATCAAAGCGTAGACTGTTTTAGACATTATTCCCATGGAGAAAAGTGCGTATTGTGAATGTTGTATTCAATCCCGATGCAATTTCTGTGTTTCATCAACACTTTGATAGTCCACAGATTACAGAATGCCACCAGATGTGCATCGGAAACTACTTTTGGTCTTCCATCGAACGATCAAAGCGTGGACTGTTTGCTCCATTACTCCCATGGAGGAAAGTGCGCATGGTGAATGTTGTATTCAAACCCGATGCATTTCTGTGTTTCATCAACACTCTGACAGGTTACAGATTACAGAATGCCACCAGATGTGCATCGGAAACTACTACTGGTCTTCCAGGAAACGATCAAAGCCTAGAATGTTTCAGACGTTACTCCCATGGAGGAGAGTGCGGATGGTGACTGTTGTATTCAATCCCGATGCAATTTCCGTGTTTCATAAACACTCTGATAGTCCACAGATTACAGATTGCCACCAGATATGCATCGGAAACTACTACTGGTCTTCCTGGGAACGATTAAAGCATAGACTGTTTGAGACATTACTCCCATGGAGGAAAGTGCGCATGGTGACTGTTGTATTCAATCCCGATGCAATATCTGCGTTTCATCAACACTTTGAAGGTCCACAGATTACAGAATGCCTCCAGATGTGCATGGGAAACTACTACTGGTCTTCCAGGGAACGATCAAAGCGTAGACTGTTTGAGACATTACTCCCATGGAGGAAAGTGCGCATGGTGACTGTTGTATTCCATCATGATGCAAATTCTATGTTTCATCAACACTCTGATAGTCCACAGATTACAGACTGCCTCCAGATGTGCATTGGAAACTACTAATGGTCTTCCAGGAAACGATCAAAGCATAGAATGTGTCAGACGTTACTCCCATGGAGAAAAGTGCGGATGGTGACTGTTGTATTCAATCCCGATGCATTTCTGTGTTTCATAAACACTCTGATAGTCCACAGATTGCAGATTGTCTCCAGATGTGCATCGGAAACTACTACTGGTCTTCCTCGGAACGATCAATGCGTAGACTGTATCATCATTACACCCATGGAGGAAAGTGCGGATTGTGACTGTTGTATTCACTCCCGATGCAATTTCTGTGTTTCATCAACACTTTGAAGGTCCACAGATTACAGAATGCCTCGATATGTGCATCGGAAACTACTACTGGTATTCCAGGGAACGATCAAAGCCTACACTGTTTCAGATATTACTCCCATGGAGAAAAGTGGGGATGGTGACTGTTGTATTCCATCATGATGCAATTTCTATGTTTCATCAACACTCTGATAGTCCACAGATTACAGATTGCCTCCAGATGTGCATCGGAAACTACTACTGGTCTTCCTGTGAACGATCAAAACGTAGACTGTTTAAGACATTACTGCCATGGAGGAAAGTGTGGATGGTGACTGTTGTATTCAAACTCGATGATATTTCTGTGATTCATCAACACTTTGAGGGTCCACAGATTACAGAATGCCTCCAGATGTGCATCGGAAACTACTGCTGGTCTTCCAGGGAACGAACAAAGAGTAGACTGTTTGAGACATTACTCCCGTGGAGGAAAGAGAGCATGGTGACTGTTGTATTCAATCCCGATGCAATTTCTGTGTTTCATCAACACTTTGAAGGTCCACAGATTACAGAATGCCTCCAGATGTGCATCGGAAACAACTACTGGTCTTCCAGGGAACGATCAAAGCGTAGACAGTTTCAGACGTTATTCCCATGGAGGAAAGTGCGGATGGTGACTGTTGTATTCAATCCCGATGCAATTTCTGTGTTTCATCAACATTTTGAAGGTCCATAGATTACAGAATTCCTTCAGATGTGCACCGGAAACTACTAATGGTCTTCCAGGGAACGATCAAAGCGTAGACTGTTTCAGACATTACTCCCATGGAGGAAAGTGCGGATGGTGACTGTTGTATTCAATCCCGATTCAATTTCTGTGTTTCATCAACATTCTGATAGTCCACAGATTAAAGAATGCCTCCAGATGTGCATCGAGAACTACTACTGGTCTAACAGGGAACGATCAAAGCGTAGAATCTTTGAGACATTACTCCCATGGAGGAAAGTGCGGATGGTGACTGTTGTATTCAATCCCGAATCATTTCTGTGTTTCATAAACACTCTGATAGTCCACAGATTGCAGATTGTCTCCAGATGTGCATCGGAAACTACTACTGGTCTTCCTGGGAACGATCAATGCGTAGACTGTATCATCATTACTCCCATGGAGGAAAGTGCGGATTGTGACTGTTGTATTCACTCCCGATGCAATTTCTGTGTTTCATCAACACTTTGAAGGTCCACAGATTACAGAATGCCTCCATATGTGCATCGGAAACTACTACTGGTATTCCAGGGAACGATCAAAGCCTACACTGTTTCAGATATTACTCCCATGGAGAAAAGTGGGGATGGTGACTGTTGTATTCCATCATGATGCAATTTCTATGTTTCATCAACACTCTGATTGTCCACAGATTTCAGATTGCCACCAGATGTGCATCTGAAAATACTACTGGCCTTCCTGGGAACGATCAAAGCGTAGACTCTTTGAGACATTACTCCCATGGAGAAAAGTGGGCATGGTGACTGTTGTATTCAATCCCGATGCCATTTCTGTGTTTCATCAACACTCAGATAGTCCACAGATTACAGAATGCCTCCAGATGTGCATCGGAAACTACTACTGGTCTTCCATCGAACGATCAAAGCGTGGACTGTTTGAGACATTACTCCCGTGGAGGAAATTGCGCATGGTGACTGTTGTTATCAATCCCGATGCAATTTCTGTGTTTCATCAACACTTTGAAGGTCCACAGATTACAGAATGCCTCCAGATGTGCATCGGAATCTACTACTGGTATTCCATGGAACGATCAAAGCGTACACTGTTTCAGATATTACTCCCATGGAGAAAAGTGGGGATGGTGACTGTTGTATTCCATCATGATACAATTTCAATGTTTCATCAACACTCTGATAGTCCACAGATTACAGATTGCCTCCAGATGTGCATCGGAAACTACTACTGGTCTTCCTGGGAACGATCAAAGCGTAGACTGTTTTGAGACATTACTGCCATGGAGGAAAGTGCAGATGGAGACTGTTGTATACAAACTCGATGCAATTTCTGTGATTCATCAACACTTTGAGGGTCCACAGATTACAGAATTCCTCCAGATGTGCATCGGAAACTACTGCTGGTCTTCCAGGGAACGATCAAAGCGTAGACTGTTTGAGACATTACTCCCGTGGAGGAAAGTGCGCATGGTGACTGTTGTATTCAATCCCGATGCAATTTCTGTGTTTCATCAACACTTTGAAGGTCCACAGATTACAGAATGAATCCAGATGTGCATCGGAAACAACTACTGGTCTTCCAGGGAACGATCAAATCATAGACTGTTTGAGACATTACTCCCATGGAGGAAAGTGCGCATGGTGACTGTTGTAATCAATCCCGATGCAATTTCTGTGTTTCATCAACACTCTGTTAGTCCACAGTTTACAGAATGCCACCAGATGTGCAACGGAGACTACTACTGGTATTATAAGGAACGATCAAAACGTTGACTCTTTGAGACATTACTCCCATGGAGAAAAGTGCGCATGGTGACTGTTGTATTGAATCCCGATGCATTCTCTGTGTTTTATCAACACCCTGATAGTCCACAGATTACAGAATGCCACCAGTTGTGCATTGGAAACCACTACAGGTCTTCCAGGGAACGATCAAAGCGCAGACTGTTTGAGACATTACTCCCATGGAGGGAAGTGCGCATGGTGACTGTTGTATTCAAAAAATATGCAATTTCTGTGTTTCATCAACATTCTGATAGTCCACAGATTACAGAATGCCTTCGGATGTGCATCGGAAACTACTACTGGTCGTCCAGAGAACGATCAAAGCGTAGACTGTTTGAGACATTACTCCTAAGGAGGAAAGAGCGCATGGTGACTGTTTTATTCAATCCCGATGCTATTTCTGTGTTTCTTCAACACTCTGGTAGTCCACAGATTACAGAATTCCACCAGATGTGCATCGGAATCTACTACTGGTCTTCCAGGGAACGATCTATGCGTAGACTGTTTGAGAATTACTCCCATGGAGGAAAGTGCGCATGGTGACTGTTGTATTCAATCCCGATGGAATTTCTGTGTTTCATCAACACTCCGATAGTCCACAGATTACAGAATGCCACCAGATGTGCATCGGAAACTACTACTGGTCTTCTAGGGAACGATCAAAGTTTAGACTGTTTGGGAATTACTCCCATGGAGGAAAGTGCGCATTTTGACTGTTGTATTCATTCCCGATGCAATTTCTGCGTTTCATCAACATTCAGATAGTCCACAGAATACAGAATGCCTCCAGATGTGCATCGGAAACTACTACTGGTCTTCCAGGCAACGATCAAATCGTAGACTGTTTGAGACATTACTCCCATGGAGGAAAGTGCGCATTGTGACTGTTGTATTCAATCCCTTTTGCAATTTCTGTGTTTTATCAACACTCAGTTAGTCCACAGATTTCAGAATGCCTCCATATGTGCTTGGGAAACTACTACTGGTCTTCCTGGGAACGATCAAAGCGTAGAGTGTATCAGACATTACTCCCATGGAAGAAAGTGCGGATTGTGACTGTTGTATTCACTCCCGATGCAATTTCTGTGTTTCATCAACACTCTGATAGTCCACAGATTACAGATTGAATCCAGATGTGCATCGGAAAATACTACTGGTCTTCCAGGGAACGATCAAAGCGTAGACTCTTTGAGACATTACTCAAATGGAGAAAAGTGCGCATGCTGACTGTTGTATTCAATCCGAATGCAATTTCTGTGTTTCATCAACACTCAGATAGTCCACAGATTACAGAATGCCTCCAGATGTGCATCGGAAACTATTCCGGTCTTCCATCGAACGATCAAAGTGTGGACTGTTTGACACATTACTGCCATGGAGGAAAGTGCGCATGATGACTGTTGTTATCAATCCCGATGCAGTTTCTGTGTTTCATCAACAATCTGATAGTCCATAGATTACGGAATGCTACCAGATGTGCATCGGAAACTTCCACTGGTCTTCCAGGGAACGATCAAAGTGTAGACTGTTTGAGAGATTACTCCCATGGAGGAAAGTGCGCATGGTGACTGTTGTATTCAAACCCGATGCCATTTCTGTGTTTCATCAACACTCTGACAGGTTACAGATTACAGAATGCCACCAGATGTGCATCGGAAACTACTACTGGTCTTCCTGGGAACGATCAAAGCATAGACTGTTTGAGATATTACTCCCATGGAGGAAAGTGCGCATGGTGACTGTTGTATTCAATAACGATGCAATTTCTGTCTTTCATCAACACTCTGATAGTCCACAGATTACAGATTGCCTCTAGATGTGCATCGGAAACTACTACTGGTCTTCCTGGGAACGATCAAAGCGTAGACAGTTTCAGACGTTACTCCCATGGAGGAAAAAGAGATGGTGACTGTTGTATTCAATCCCGATGCAATTTCTGTGTTTCATCAACATTTTGAAGGTCCACAGATTACAGAATTCCTCCAGATGTGCACTGGAAACTACTAATGGTTTTCCAGGGAACGATCAAAGCGTAGACTGTTTCAGACATTACTCCCATGGAGGAAAGTGCGGATGGTGACTGTTGTATTCAATCCCGATTCAATTTCTGTGTTTCATCAACACTCTGATAGTCCACAGATTACAGAATGCCTCCAGATGTGCATCGAGAACTACTACTGGTCTAACAGGGAACGATCAAAGCGTAGAATGTTTGAGACATTACTCCCATGGAGGAAAGTGCGCATGGTGACTGTTGTATTCAATCCCGATGCAATTTCTGTGTTTCATCAACACTCAGATAGTCCACAGATTACAGAATGCCTCCAGATGTTCATCGGTAACTACTACTGGTCTTCCATCGAACGATCAAAGCGTGGACTGTTTGAGACATTACTCCCGTGGAGGAAAGTGCGCATGGTGACTGTTGTTATCAACCGCGATGCAATTTCAGTGTTTCATCAACACTTTGAAGGTCCACAGATTACAGAATGCCTCCAGATGTGCATCGGAAGCTACTACTGGTATTCCATTGAACGATCAAAGCGTTAACTGTTTCAGATATTACTCCCATGGAGAAAAGTGCGGATGGTGACTGTTGTATTCCATCATGATGCAATTTCTATGTTTCATCAACACTCTGATCGTCCACAGATTAAAGATTGCCTCCAGATGTGCATCGGAAACTACTAATGGTCTTCCAGGAAACGATCAAAGCGTAGAATGTTTCAGACGTTACTCCCATGGAGGAAAGTGCGGATGGTGACTGTTGTATTCAATCCCGATGCAATTTCTGTGTTTCATAAACACTCTGATAGTCCACAGATTACAGATTGTCTCCAGATGTGCATCGGAAACTACTACTGGTCTTCCTGGGAACGATCAATGCGTAGACTGTATCAGACATTACTCCCATGGAGGAAAGTGCGGATTGTAACTGTTGTATTCACTCCCGATGCAATTTCTGTGTTTCATCCACACTTTGAAGTTCCACAGATTACAGAATGCCTCCATATGTGCATCGGAAACTACTACTGGTATTCCAGGGAACGATCAAAGCCTACTCTGTTTCAGATATTACTCCCATGGAGAAAAGTGCGGATGGTGACTGTTGTAATCAATTCCGATGCAATTTCTGTGTTTCATCAACACTCTGTTAGTCCACAGATTACACAATGCCACCAGATGTGCAACGGAGACTACTACTGGTATTCCAGGGAACGATCAAAGCGTTGACTGTTTGAGACATTACTCCCATGGAGAAAAGTGCGCATGGTGACTGTTGTATTCAATCCCGATGCTATTTCTGTGTTTCATCAACACTCTGATAGTCCACTGATTTCAAAATGCCACCAGATGTGCATCGGAAACTACTACTGGTATTCCAGGGATCGATCAAAGCGTAGAATGTTTGAGATATCACTCCCGGGGAGGAAAGTGCGCATGGTGACTGTTGTATTCAATCCCTATGCAATTTCTGTGTTTCATCAACACTCTGATAGTCCACAGATTACTGAATCCCACCAGATGTGCATCGGAATCTGCTACTGGTCTTCCAGGGAACGATCTAAGCGTAGACTGTTTGAGAATTACTCCCATAGAGGAAAGTGCGCATGGTGACTGTTGTATTCAATCCCGATGGAATTTCTGTGTTTCATCAACACTCCGATAGTCCACAGATTACAGAATGCCACCAGATGTGCATCGGAAACTACTGCTGGTCTTCCAGGGAACGATCAAAGCGTAGACTGTTTGAGACATTACTCCCGTGGAGGAAAGTGCGCATGGTGACTGTTGTATTCAATCCCGATGCAATTTCTGTGTTTCATCAACACTTTGAAGGTCCACAGATTACAGAATGAATCCAGATGTGCATCGGAAACAACTACTGGTCTTCCAGGGAACGATCAAATCATAGACTGTTTGAGACATTACTCCCATGGAGGAAAGTGCGCATGGTGACTGTTGTAATCAATCCCGATGCAATTTCTGTGTTTCATCAACACTCTGTTAGTCCACAGTTTACAGAATGCCACCAGATGTGCAACGGAGACTACTACTGGTATTATAGGGAACGATCAAGACGTTGACTCTTTGAGACATTACTCCCATGGAGAAAAGTGCGCATGGTGACTGTTGTATTGAATCCCGATGCATTCTCTGTGTTTTATCAACACCCTGATAGTCCACAGATTACAGAATGCCACCAGTTGTGCATTGGAAACCACTACAGGTCTTCCAGGGAACGATCAAAGCGCAGACTGTTTGAGACATTACTCCCATGGAGGGAAGTGCGCATGGTGACTGTTGTATTCAAAAAATATGCAATTTCTGTGTTTCATCAACATTCTGATAGTCCACAGATTACAGAATGCCTTCGGTTGTGCATCGGAAACTACTACTGGTCGTCCAGAGAACGATCAAAGCGTAGACTGTTTGAGACATTACTCCTAAGGAGGAAAGAGCGCATGGTGACTGTTTTATTCAATCCCGATGCTATTTCTGTGTTTCTTCAACACTCTGGTAGTCCACAGATTACAGAATTCCACCAGATGTGCATCGGAATCTACTACTGGTCTTCCAGGGAACGATCTATGCGTAGACTGTTTGAGAATTACTCCCATGGAGGAAAGTGCGCATGGTGACTGTTGTATTCAATCCCGATGGAATTTCTGTGTTTCATCAACACTCCGATAGTCCACAGATTACAGAATGCCACCAGATGTGCATCGGAAACTACTACTGGTCTTCTAGGGAACGATCAAAGTTTAGACTGTTTGAGAATTACTCCCATGGAGGAAAGTGCGCATTTTGACTGTTGTATTCATTCCCGATGCAATTTCTGCGTTTCATCAACATTCAGATAGTCCACAGAATACAGAATGCCTCCAGATGTGCATCGGAAACTACTACTGGTCTTCCAGGCAACGATCAAATCGTAGACTGTTTGAGACATTACTCCCATGGAGGAAAGTGCGCATTGTGACTGTTGTATTCAATCCCTTTTGCAATTTCTGTGTTTTATCAACACTCAGTTAGTCCACAGATTTCAGAATGCCTCCATATGTGCTTGGGAAACTACTACTGGTCTTCCTGGGAACGATCAAAGCGTAGAGTGTATCAGACATTACTCCCATGGAAGAAAGTGCGGATTGTGACTGTTGTATTCACTCCCGATGCAATTTCTGTGTTTCATCAACACTCTGATAGTCCACAGATTACAGATTGAATCCAGATGTGCATCGGAAAATACTACTGGTCTTCCAGGGAACGATCAAAGCGTAGACTCTTTGAGACATTACTCAAATGGAGAAAAGTGCGCATGCTGACTGTTGTATTCAATCCGAATGCAATTTCTGTGTTTCATCAACACTCAGATAGTCCACAGATTACAGAATGCCTCCAGATGTGCATCGGAAACTATTCCGGTCTTCCATCGAACGATCAAAGCGTGGACTGTTTGACACATTACTGCCATGGAGGAAAGTGCGCATGATGACTGTTGTTATCAATCCCGATGCAGTTTCTGTGTTTCATCAACAATCTGATAGTCCATAGATTACGGAATGCCACCAGATGTGCATCGGAAACTTCTACTGGTCTTCCAGGGAACGATCAAAGTGTAGACTGTTTGAGAGATTACTCCCATGGAGGAAAGTGCGCATGGTGACTGTTGTATTCAAACCCGATGCCATTTCTGTGTTTCATCAACACTCTGACAGGTTACAGATTACAGAATGCCACCAGATGTGCATCGGAAACTACTACTGGTCTTCCTGGGAACGATCAAAGCATAGACTGTTTGAGATATTACTCCCATGGAGGAAAGTGCGCATGGTGACTGTTGTATTCAATCATGATGCAATATCTGTGTTTCATCAACACTTTGAAGGTCCACAGACTACAGAATGCCTCCAGATGTGCATCGGAAACTACTACTGGTCTTCCTGTGAACGATCAAAGCGTAAACTGTTTGAGACATTACTCCCATGGAAGAAAGTGCGCATGGTGACTGTTGTATTCAATAACGATGCAATTTCTGTCTTTCATCAACACTCTGATAGTCCACAGATTACAGATTGCCTCTAGATGTGCATCGGAAACTACTACTGGTCTTCCTGGGAACGATCAAAGCGTAGACAGTTTCAGACGTTACTCCCATGGAGGAAAAAGAGATGGTGACTGTTGTATTCAATCCCGATGCAATTTCTGTGTTTCATCAACATTTTGAAGGTCCACAGATTACAGAATTCCTCCAGATGTGCACTGGAAACTACTAATGGTTTTCCAGGGAACGATCAAAGCGTAGACTGTTTCAGACATTACTCCCATGGAGGAAAGTGCGGATGGTGACTGTTGTATTCAATCCCGATTCAATTTCTGTGTTTCATCAACACTCTGATAGTCCACAGATTACAGAATGCCTCCAGATGTGCATCGAGAACTACTACTGGTCTAACAGGGAACGATCAAAGCGTAGAATGTTTGAGACATTACTCCCATGGAGGAAAGTGCGCATGGTGACTGTTGTATTCAATCCCGATGCAATTTCTGTGTTTCATCAACACTCAGATAGTCCACAGATTACAGAATGCCTCCAGATGTTCATCGGTAACTACTACTGGTCTTCCATCGAACGATCAAAGCGTGGACTGTTTGAGACATTACTCCCGTGGAGGAAAGTGCGCATGGTGACTGTTGTTATCAACCGCGATGCAATTTCAGTGTTTCATCAACACTTTGAAGGTCCACAGATTACAGAATGCCTCCAGATGTGCATCGGAAGCTACTATTGGTATTCCATTGAACGATCAAAGCGTTAACTGTTTCAGATATTACTCCCATGGAGAAAAGTGCGGATGGTGACTGTTGTATTCCATCATGATGCAATTTCTATGTTTCATCAACACTCTGATCGTCCACAGATTACAGATTGCCTCCAGATGTGCATCGGAAACTACTAATGGTCTTCCAGGAAACGATCAAAGCGTAGAATGTTTCAGACGTTACTCCCATGGAGGAAAGTGCGGATGGTGACTGTTGTATTCAATCCCGATGCAATTTCTGTGTTTCATAAACACTCTGATAGTCCACAGATTACAGATTGTCTCCAGATGTGCATCGGAAACCACTACTGGTCTTCCTGGGAACGATCAATGCGTAAACTGTATCAGACATTACTCCCATGGAGGAAAGTGCGGATTGTGACTGTTGTATTCACTCCCGATGCAATTTCTGTGTTTCATCCACACTTTGAAGTTCCACAGATTACAGAATGCCTCCATATGTGCATCGGAAACTACTACTGGTATTCCAGGGAACGATCAAAGCCTACTCTGTTTCAGATATTACTCCCATGGAGAAAATTGCGGATGGTGACTGTTGTAATCAATTCCGATGCAATTTCTGTGTTTCATCAACACTCTGTTAGTCCACAGATTACACAATGCCACCAAATGTGCAACGGAGACTACTACTGGTATTCCAGGGAACGATCAAAGCGTTGACTGTTTGAGACATTACTCCCATGGAGAAAAGTGCGCATGGTGACTGTTGTATTCAATCCCGATGCTATTTCTGTGTTTCATCAACACTCTGATAGTCCACTGATTTCAAAATGCCACCAGATGTGCATCGGAAACTACTACTGGTATTCCGGGAATCGATCAAAGCGTAGAATGTTTGAGATATCACTCCCGGGGAGGAAAGTGCGCATGGTGACTGTTGTATTCAATCCCTATGCAATTTCTGTGTTTCATCAACACTCTGATAGTCCACAGATTACTGAATGCCACCAGATGTGCATCGGAATCTGCTACTGGTCTTCCAGGGAACGATCTAAGCGTAGACTGTTTGAGAATTACTCCCATAGAGGAAAGTGCGCATGGTGACTGTTGTATTCAATCACGATGGAAATTCTGTGTTTCATCAACACTCCGATAGTCCACAGATTACAGAATGCCACCAGATGTGCATCGGAAACTACTACTGGTCTTCCAGGGAACGATGAAAGTGTAGACTGTTTGAGAATTACTCCCATGGAGGAAAGTGCGGATGGCGACTGTTGTATTCACTCCCGATGCAATTTCTGTGTTTCATCAACACTCAGTTAGTCCACAGATTACAGAATGCCTCCAGATGTGCATCGGAAACTACTATTGGTCTTCGTGGGAACGATCAAAGCGTAGACTGTTTGAGACATTACTCCCATGGAGGAAAGTGCGCATGGTGACTGTTGTATTCAATCCCGATGCAATTTCTGTGTTTCATCAACACTCATATAGTCCACAGATTACAGAATGCCTTCTGATGTGGATCGGAAACTCCTACTGGTCTTCCAGGGAACGATCAAAGCGTAGACTGTTTGAGACATTACTCCCAAGAAGGAAGGTGCGCATGGTGACTGTTGTATTCAATCCCGATGCAATTTCTGTGTTTCATCAATATTCAGATAGTGCACAGATTACAGAATGCCTCCAGATGTGCATCGGAAACTACTACTGGTCTTCCAGGCAACGATCAAAGCGTAGACTGTTTGAGACATTACTCCCATGGAGGAAAGTGCGCATTGTGACTGTTGTATTCAATCCCATTGCAATATCTGTGTTTTATCAACACTCAGTTAGTCCACAGATTTCAGAATGCCTCCATATGTGTATGGGAAACTACTACTGGTCTTCCTGGGAACGATCAAAGCGTAGAGTGTATCAGACATTACTCCCATGGAAGAAAGTGCGGATTGTGACTGTTGTATTCACTCCCGATGCAATTTCTGTGTTTCATCAACAATTTGAAGGTCCACAGATTACAGAATGCCTCCAAATGTGCATCGGAAGCTACTACTGGTATTCCATGGAACGATCAAAGCGTACACTGTTTCAGATATTACTCCCATGGAGAAATGTGCGGATGGTGACTGTTGTATTATATCATGATGCAAATTCTATGTTTCATCAACACTCTGATAGTCCACAGATTACAGATTGCCTCCAGATGTGCATCGGAAACTACTACTGGTCTTCCAGGAAACGATCAAAGCGTAGAATGTTTCAGACGTTACTCCCATGGAGGAAAGTGTGGATGGTGACTGTTGTATTCAATCCCGATGCAATTTCTGTGTTTCATAAACACTCTGCTAGTCCACAGATTACAGATTGTCTCCAGATGTGCATGGGAAACTACTACTGGTCTTCCTGGGAACGATCAAAGCGTAGACTGTATCAGACATTACTCCCATGGAGGAATGTGCGGATTGTGACTGTTGTATTCACTCCCGATGCAATTTCTGTGTTTCATCAACACTTAGAAGGTCCACAGATTACACAATGCCTCCATATGTGCATCGGAAACTAATACTGGTATACCAGGGAACAATCAAAGCCTACACTGTTTCAGATATTACTCCCATGGAGAAAAGTGCGGATTTTGACTGTTGTATTCCATCATGATGCAATTTCTATGTTTCATCAACACTCTGATAGTCCACAGATTACAGATTGCCTCCAGATGTGCATCGGAAACTACTACTGGTCTTCCTGGGAACGATCAAACCGTAGACTGTTTGAGACATTACTGCCATGGAGGAAAGTGCGGATGGTGACTGTTGTATTCAAACTCGATGCAATTTCTGTGTTTCATCAACACTATGAGGGTCCACGGATTACAGAATGCCTCCAGACGTCGTCGGAAACTACTGCTGGTCTTCCAGGGAACGATCAAAGCGTAGACAGTTTGAGACAATACTCCCGTGGAGGAAAGTGCGCATGGTGACTGTAGTATTCAATCCCGATGCAATTTCTGTGTTTCATCAACACTTTGAAGTTCCACAGATTACAGAATGCCTCCAGATGTGCATCGGAAGCTACTACTGGTCTTCCAGTCCACATAATACAGAATGCCTCCAGATGTGCATCGGAGACTACTACTGGTCTTCCAGGGAACGATCAAAGCATAGACTGTTTGAGACATTACTCCCATGGAGGAAAGTGCGCATGGTGACTGTTGTAATCAATCCCGATGCAATTTCTGTCTTTCATCAACACTCTGATAGTCCACAGATTACAGTATGCCTCCAGATGTGCATCGGAAATTACTACTGGTCTTCCAGGAAACGATCAAAGCGTAGACTGTTTGAGACATCACTCCCATTGAGGAAAGTGCGAATATTGACTGTTGTATTCAATCCCGATGCAATTTCTGTGTATCATCATCACTCTGTTAGTCCACAGATTACAGAATGCCACCAGATGTGCAATGGAGACTACTACTGGTCTTCCAGGGAACGATCAAAGCGTTGACTGTTTGAGACATTACTCCAATGGAGAAAAGTGCGCATGGTGACAGTTGTATTCAATCCCGATGCTATGTCTGTGTTTCATCAACACTCTGATAGTCCACAGATTTCAGAATGCTACCAGATGTGCATCGGAAACTACTACTGGTATTCCAGGGAACGATCAAAACGTAGAATGTTTGAGATATCACTCCCGTGGAGGTAAGTGCGCATGGTGACTGTTGTATTCAATACCGATGCGTTCTCTGTGTTTTATCAACACCCTGATAGTAGACAGATTACAGAATGCCACCAGCTGTGCATTGGAAACCACTACAGGTCTTCCAGAGAACGATCAAAGCGCAGACTGTTTGAGACATTACTCCCATGGAGGGAAGTGCGCATGGTGACTGTTGTATTCATTCCCCATGCAATTTCTGTGTTTCATCAACACTCTGATAGTCCACAGATTACAGAATGCCACCAGATGTGCATCGGAAACTACTACTGGTCTAAATGGGAACGATCAAAGCGTAGACTGTTTGAGACATTACTCCCATGGAGGAAAGTGCGCATGGTGACTGTTGTATTCAATCCCGATGCAATTTCTGTGTTTCATCAACACTCTTATAGTCCACAGATTACAGAATGCCTCCTGATGTGGATCGGAAACTCCTACTGGTCTTCCAGGGAACGATCAAAGCGTAGACTGTTTGAGACATCACTCCCATGAAGGAAGGTGGGCATGGTGACTGTTGTATTCAATCCCGATGCAATTTCTTTGTTTCATCAATATTCAGATAGTCCACAGATTACAGAATGCCTCCATATGTGCATCGGAAACTACTACTGGTCTTCCAGGCAACGATTAAAGCGTAGACTGTTTGAGACATTACTCCCATGGAGGAAAGTGCGCATTGTGACTGTTGTATTCAATACCATTGCAATTTCTGTGTTTTATCAACACTCAGTTAGTCCACAGATTTCAGAATGCCTCCATATGTGCATGGGAAACTACTACTGGTCTTCCTGGGAACGATCAAAGCGTAGAGTGTATCAGACATTACTCCCATGGAAGAAAGTGCGGATTGTGACTGTTGTATTCACTCCCGATGCAATTTCTGTGTTTCATCAACAATTTGAAGGTCCACAGATTACAGAATGCCTCCAGATGTGCATCGGAAGCTACTACTGGTATTCCATGGAACGATCAAAGCGTACACGGTTTCAGATATTACTCCCATGGAGAAAAGTACGGATGGTGACTGTTGTATTATATCATGATGCAATTTCTAAGTTTCATCAACACTCTGATAGTCCACAGATTACAGATTGCCTCCAGATGTGCATCGGAAACTACTACTGGTCTTCCAGGAAACGATCAAAGCGTAGAATGTTTCAGACGTTACTCCCATGGAGGAAAGTGCGGATGGTGACTGTTGTATTCAATCCCGATGCAATTTCTGTGTTTCATAAACACTCTGCTAGTCCACAGATTACAGATTGTCTCCAGATGTGCATCGGAAACTACTACTGGTCTTCCTGGGAACGATCAAAACGTAGACTGTATCAGACATTACTCCCATGGAGGATAGTGCGGATTGTGTTTGTTGTATTCACTCCCGATGCAAATTCTGTGTTTCATCAACACTTTGAAGTTCCACGACTACAGAATGCCTCCAGATGTGCATCGGAAACTACTACTGGTCTTCCAGTCCACAGAATACAGATTGCCACCAGATATGCATCGGATAATACTACTAGTCTTCCTGGGACCGATCAAAGCATAGACTGTGTGAGACATTACTCCCATGGAGGAATGTGCTCATGGTGACTGTTGTATTCAATCCCGATGCAATTTCTGTGTTTCACCAACACTTTGAAGGTCCACAGATTACAGAATGCCTCCAGATGTGCATCGGAAACTACTACTGGTCTTCCAGGGAACGATCAAAGCATAGACTGTTTGAGACATTACTCCCATGGAGGAAAGTGCGCATGGTGACTGTTTAAGCAATCCCGATGCAATTTCTGTGTTTCATCAACACTCTGATAGTCCACAGATTACAGAATGCCACCAGATGTGCATCGGAAACTACTACTGGTCTTCCTGGGAACGATCAAAGCGTAGAATGTTTGAGACATTACTCCCATGGAGGAAAGTGCGTATGGTGACTGTTGTATTCAATCCCGATGCAATTTCTGTGTTTCATCAACACTCATATAGTCCACAGATTACAGAATGCCTCCTGATGTGGATCGGAAACTCCTACTGGTCTTCCAGGGAACGATCAAAGCGTATACTGTTTGAGACATTACTCCCATGAAGGAAGGTGCGCATGGTGACTGTTGTATTCAATCCCGATGCCATTACTGTGTTTCATCAATATTCAGATAGTCCACAGATTACAGAATGCCTCCAGATGTGCATCGGAAACTAGTACTGGTCTTCCAGGCAACGATCAAAACGGAGACTGTTTGAGACATTACTCCCATGGAGGAAAGTGCGCATTGTGACTGTTGTATTCAATCCCATTGCAATTTCTGTGTTTTATCAACACTCAGTTAGTCCACAGATTTCAGAATGCCTCCATATGTGCATGGGAAACTACTACTGGTCTTCCTGGGAACGATCAAAGCGTAGAGTGTATCAGACATTACTCCCATGGAAGAAAGTGCGGATTGTGACTGTTGTATTCTCTCCCAATGCAATTTCTGTGTTTCATCAACAATTTGAAGGTCCACAGATTACAGAATGCCTCCAGATGTGCATCGGAAGCTACTACTGGTATTCCATGGAACGATCAAAGCGTACACTGTTTCAGATATTACTCCCATGGAGAAAAGTGCGGATGGTGACTGTAGTATTATATCATGATGCAATTTCTATGTTTCATCAACACTCTGATAGTCCACAGATTACAGATTGCCTCCAGATGTGCATCGGAAACTACTACTGGTCTTCCAGGAAACGATCAAAGCGTAGAATGTTTCAGACGTTACTCCCATGGAAGAAAGTGTGGATGGTGACTGTTGTATTCAATCCCGATGCAATTTCTGTGTTTCATAAACACTCTCCTAGTCCACAGATTACAGATTGTCTCCAGATGTGCATCGGAAACTACTAATGGTCTTCCTTGGAACGATCAAAGCGTAGACTGTATCAGACATTACTCCCATGGAGGAAAGTGCGGATTGTGACTGTTGTATTCACTCCTGATGCAATATCTGTGTTTCATCAACTCTTTGAAGGTCCACATATTACAGAATGCCTCCATATGTGCATCGGAAACTACTACTGGTATACCAGGGAACGATCAAATCCTACACTGTTTCAGATATTACTCCCATGGAGAAAAGTGCGGATGGTGACTGTTGTATTCCATCATGATGCAATTTCTATGTCTCATCAACACTCTGATAATCCACAGATTACAGATTGCCTCCAGATGTGCATCGGAAACTACTACTGGTCTTCCAGTCCACAGATTACAGATTGCCACCAGATATGCATCGGATAATACTACTGGTCCTCCTGGGAACGATCAAAGCATAGACTGTGTGAGACATTACTCCCATGGAGGAATGTGCTCATGGTGATTGTTGTATTCAATCCCGATGCAATTTCTGTGTTTCATCAACACTTTGAAGGTCCACAGATTACAGAATGCCTCCAGATGTGCATTGGAAACTACTACTGGTCTTCCAGGGAACGATCAAACCATAGACAGTTTGAGACATTACTCCCATGGAGGAAAGTGCGCATGGTGACTGTTGTAATCAATCCCGATGCAATTTCTGTGTTTCATCAACATTCAGATAGTCCACAGATTTCAGAATGCCTCCATATGTGCAGGGGAAACTACTACTGGTCTTCCTGGGAACGATCAAAGGGTAGAGTGTATCAGACATTACTCCCATGGAGGAAAGTGCGGATTGTGACTGTTGTATTCACTCCCGATGCAATTTCTGTGTTTCAACAACACTTTGAAGGTCCACAGATTACAGAATGCCTCCAGATGTGCATCGGAAACTGCTACAGGTATTCCATGGAACGATCAAAGCGTAGACTGTTTCAGATATTACTCCCATGCAGAAAAGTGCGGATGGTGACTGTTGTATTCCATCCCGATGCAATTTCTATGTTTCATCAACACTCTGATAGTCCACAGTTTACAGATTGCCACCAGATGTGCATCGGAATCTTCTACTAGTCTTCATGGGAACGATCAAAACGTAGACTGGTTCAAATGGCTCTGAGCACTATGGGACTCAACTGCTGTGGTCATTAGTCCCCTAGAACTTAGAACTACTTAAACCTAACTAACCTAAGGACATCACACACATCCATGCCCGAGGCAGGATTCGAACCTGCGACCGTAGCAGTCGCACGGTTCCGGACTGCGCGCCTAGAACCGAGAGACCACCGCGGCCGGCAAAACGTAGACTGTTTGAGACATTACTGCCATGGAGGAAAGTGCGGATGGTGCTCTTGTATTCAAACTCGATGCAATTTCTGTGTTTCATCTACACTTTGAGGGTCCACAGATTGCAGAATGCCTCCAGATGTGCATCGGAAACTACTACTGATCTTTCAGGGAACGATCAAAGCGTAGACTATTTGAGACATTACTCCCATGGAGGAAAGTGCGCATGGTGACTGTTGTATTCAATCCTGATGCTATTTCTGTGTTTCATCAACACTCAGATAGTCCATAAGTTACAGAATGCCACCAGATGTGCTTCGGAAACTTCTACTGGTCTTCCAGGGAACGATCAAAGCGTAGACTGTTTGAGAATTACTTCCATGGAGAAAAGTGCGGATGGTGACTGTTGTATTCACTCCCGATGCAATTTCTGTGTTTCATCAACACTCAGTTAGTCCACAGATTACAGAATGCCTCCAGATGTGCATCGGAAACTACTACTGGTATTCCATGGAACGATCAAAGCGTAGACTATTACAGATATTACTCCCATGCAGAAAAGTGCGGATGGTGACTGTTGTATTCCATCCCGATGCAATTTCAATGTTTCATCAACACTCTGATAGTCCACAGTTTACAGATTACCTCCAGATGTGCATCGGAATCTTCTACTAGTCTTCATGGGAACGTTCAAAGCGTAGCCTGTTTGAGACATTACTGTCATGGAGGAAAGTGCGGATGGTGCTGTTGTATTCAAACTCGATGCAATTTCTGTGTTTCATCTACACTTTGAGGGTCTACAGATTGCAGAATGCCTCCAGATGTGCATCGGAAACTACTACTGGTCTTCCAGGGAACGATCAAAGCGTAAACAATTTGAGACATTACTCCCATGGAGGAAAGTGCGCATGTTGACTGTTGTATTCAATCTCGACGCTATTTCTGTGTTTCATCAACACTCCGATAGTCCACAGATTACAGAATGCCACAAGATGTGCATCGGAAACTACTACTGGTATTCCAGGGAACGATCGAAGCGTAGACTGTTTGAGTTATCACTCCCGTGGAGGAAAGTTCGCATGGTGACTGTTGTATTCAATCCCGATGCATTCTCTGTGTTTCATCAGCACTCTGATAGTCCACAGATTACTGAATGCCACCAGTTGTGCATCGGAAACCATTACTGGTCTTTCAGGGAACGACCAAAGCGTAGACTGTTTGAGACATTACTCCCGTGGAGGAATGTGCGCATGGTAACTGTTGTATTCAATACCAATGCAATTTCTTTGTTACATCAACACTCTGATAGTCCACAGATTACAGAATGCCACCAGATGTGCATCGGAAACTACTACTGGTGTTCTAGGGAACGATCAAATCGTAGACTGTTTGAGACATTACTCCCATGGATGGAAGTGCGGATGGTGACTGTTGTATTCAATCCCGATGAAATTTCTGTGTTTCATCAACACTCTGATAGTCCACAGATTACAGAATGCCACCAGATGTGGAACGAAAACTGCCTCTGGTCTTCCAGAGAACCATCAAATCGTAGACTGTTTGAGACATTACTCCCAAGGAGGAAATTTCTCATGATGACTGTTGTACTCGATCCCGATGCTATTTCTGTTTTTCATCAACACTCTGATAGTCCACAGACTACCGAATGCCTCCAGATGTTTATCGGAAACTACTACTGGTCTTCTAGGGAACGATCAAAGCGTAGACTGTTTGAGAATTACTCCCATGGAGGAAAGTGCGCATCGTGACTGTTGTATTCAATCCCGATGGAATTTCTGTGTTTCATTAACCCTCTGATAGTCCACAGACTACAGAATGCCTCATGATGTGCATCGAAAACTACTACTGGTCTTCCAGGGAACAATCAAAACGTAGACTGTTTGAGACATTACTCCCATGGAGGAAAGTGCGAATATTGACTGTTGTATTCAATCCCGATGCAATTTCTGTGTCTCATCCACACTCTGTTAATCCACAGATTACAGAATGCCACCAGATGTGCATCGAAAACTACTACTGGTCTTCCAGGGAACGATCAAAGCGTAGACTGTTGGAGACATTACTCACATGGAGAAAAGTGCGCATGGTGACTGTTGTATTCAATCCCGACGCAATTTCTGTGTTTCATCAACACTCAGATAGTCCACAGGTTATAGATTGCCTCCAGATGTGCATCGGAAACTACTACTGGTCTTCCATAAAACAATTAAATCGTGGACTGTTTGAGACATTACTTCCATGGAGGAAAGTGTGCATGGTGACTGTTGTATTCATTCCCGATGCTATATCTGTGTTTCACCAACACTCAGATAGTCCACAGATTACAGAATGCCTCCTGATGTGCATCGGAAACTTCTACTGGTCTTCCAGGGAACGATCAAAACGTAGACTGTTTGAGAATTACTCCCATGGAGAAGAGTGCGGATGGTGACTGTTGTATTCACTGCCGATGCAATTTCTGTGTTTCATCAACACTCAGTTAGTCCACAGATTACAGAATGCCTCCAGATGTGTATCGGAAACTACCATTGGTCTTCCTGGGAACGATCAAAGCATAGACTGTTTGAGACATTTCTCCCATGGAGGAAAGTGCGCATGGTGACTGTTGTATTCAATCCCGATGCAATTTCTGTGTTTTATCAACACTCAGTTAGTCCACAGATTACAGAATGCCTCCATATGTGCATGGGAAACTACTACTGCTCTTCCTGGGAACGATCAAAGCGTAGAGTGTATCAGACATTACTCCCATGGAAGAAAGTGCGGATTGTGACTGTTGTATTCTCTCCCGATGCAATTCCTGTGTTTCATCAACAATTTGAAGGTCCACAGATTACAGAATGCCTCCAGATGTGCATCGGAAGCTACTACTGGTATTCCATGGAACGATCAAAGCGTACAATGTTTCAGATATTACTCCCATGGAGAAAAGTGCGGATGGTGACTGTTGTATTATATCATGATGCAATTTCTATGTTTCATCAACACTCTGATAGTCCACAGATTACAGATTGCCTCCAGATGTGCATCGGAAACTACTACTGGTCTTCCAGGAAACGATCAAAGCGTAGAATGTTTCAGACGTTACTCCCATGGAAGAAAGTGTGGATGGTGACTGTTGTATTCAATCCCGATGCAATTTCTGTGTTTCATAAACACTCTCCTAGTCCACAGATTACAGATTGTCTCCAGATGTGCATCGGAAACTACTAATGGTCTTCCTTGGAACGATCAAAGCGTAGACTGTATCAGACATTACTCCCATGGAGGAAAGTGCGGATTGTGACTGTTGTATTCACTCCTGATGCAATATCTGTGTTTCATCAACACTTTGAAGGTCCACATATTACAGAATGCCTCCATATGTGCATCGGAAACTACTACTGGTATACCAGGGAACGATCAAAGCCTACACTGTTTCAGATATTACTCCCATGGAGAAAAGTGCGGATGGTGACTGTTGTATTCCATCATGATGCAATTTCTATGTCTCATCAACACTCTGATAATCCACAGATTACAGATTGCCTCCAGATGTGCATCGGAAACTACTACTGGTCTTCCAGTCCACAGATTACAGATTGCCACCAGATATGCATCGGATTATACTACTGGTCCTCCTGGGAACGATCAAAGCATAGACTGTGTGAGACATTACTCCCATGGAGGAATGTGCTCATGGTGATTGTTGTATTCAATCCCGATGCAATTTCTGTGTTTCATCAACACTTTGAAGGTCCACAGATTACAGAATGCCTCCAGATGTGCATTGGAAACTACTACTTGTCTTCCAGGGAACGATCAAACCATAGACAGTTTGAGACATTACTCCCATGGAGGAAAGTGCGCATGGTGACTGTTGTAATCAATCCCGATGCAATTTCTGTGTTTCATCAACATTCAGATAGTCCACAGATTTCAGAATGCCCCCATATGTGCAGGGGAAACTACTACTGGTCTTCCTGGGAACGATCAAAGGGTAGAGTGTATCAGACATTACTCCCATGGAGGAAAGTGCGGATTGTGACTGTTGTATTCACTCCCGATGCAATTTCTGTGTTTCAACAACACTTTGAAGGTCCACAGATTACAGAATGCCTCCAGATGTGCATCGGAAACTGCTACAGGTATTCCATGGAACGATCAAAGCGTAGACTGTTTCAGATATTACTCCCATGCAGAAAAGTGCGGATGGTGACTGTTGTATTCCATCCCGATGCAATTTCTATGTTTCATCAACACTCTGATAGTCCACAGTTTACAGATTGCCTCCAGATGTGCATCGGAATCTTCTACTAGTCTTCATGGGAACGATCAAAACGTAGACTGTTTGAGACATTACTGCCATGGAGGAAAGTGCGGATGGTGCTCTTGTATTCAAACTCGATGCAATTTCTGTGTTTCATCTACACTTTGAGGGTCCACAGATTGCAGAATGCCTCCAGATGTGCATCGGAAACTACTACTGGTCTTTCAGGGAACGATCAAAGCGTAGACTATTTGAGACATTACTCCCATGGAGGAAAGTGCGCATGGTGACTGTTGTATTCAATCCTGATGCTATTTCTGTGTTTCATCAACACTCAGATAGTCCATAAGTTACAGAATGCCACCAGATGTGCTTCGGAAACTTCTACTGGTCTTCCAGGGAACGATCAAAGCGTAGACTGTTTGAGAATTACTCCCATGGAGAAAAGTGCGGATGGTGACTGTTGTATTCACTCCCGATGCAATTTCAGTGTTTCATCAACACTCAGTTAGTCCACAGATTACAGAATGCCTCCAGATGTGCATCGGAAACTACTACTGGTATTCCATGGAACGATCAAAGCGTAGACTATTACAGATATTACTCCCATGCAGAAAAGTGCGGATGGTGACTGTTGTATTCCATCCCGATGCAATTTCAATGTTTCATCAACACTCTGATAGTCCACAGTTTACAGATTACTTCCAGATGTGCATCGGAATCTTCTACTAGTCTTCATGGGAACGTTCAAAGCGTAGCCTGTTTGAGACATTACTGTCATGGAGGAAAGTGCGGATGGTGCTGTTGTATTCAAACTCGATGCAATTTCTGTGTTTCATCTACACTTTGAGGGTCTACAGTTTGCAGAATGCCTCCAGATGTGCATCGGAAACTACTACTGGTCTTCCAGGGAACGATCAAAGCGTAAACAATTTGAGACATTACTCCCATGGAGGAAAGTGCGCATGTTGACTGTTGTATTCAATCTCGACGCTATTTCTGTGTTTCATCAACACTCCGATGGTCCACAGATTACAGAATGCCACAAGATGTGCATCGGAAACTACTACTGGTATTCCAGGGAACGATCGAACCGTAGACTGTTTGAGTTATCACTCCCGTGGAGGAAAGTTCGCATGGTGACTGTTGTATTCAATCCCGATGCATTCTCTGTGTTTCATCAGCACTCTGATAGTCCACAGATTACTGAATGCCACCAGTTGTGCATCGGAAACCATTACTGGTCTTTCAGGGAACGATCAAAGCGTAGACTGTTTGAGACATTACTCCCGTGGAGGAATGTGCGCATGGTAACTGTTGTATTCAATCCCAATGCAATTTCTTTGTTACATCAACACTCTGATGATCCACAGGTTACAGAATGCCACCAGATGTGCATCGGAAACTACTACTGGTGTTCTAGGGAACGATCAAATCGTAGACTGTTTGAGACATTACTCCCATGGATGGAAGTGCGGATGGTGACTGTTGTATTCAATCCCGATGAAATTTCTGTGTTTCATCAACACTCTGATAGTCCACAGATTACAGAATGCCACCAGATGTGGAACGAAAACTGCCTCTGGTCTTCCAGAGAACCATCAAATCGTAGACTGTTTGAGACATTACTCCCAAGGAGGAAATTTCTCATGATGACTGTTGTACTCGATCCCGATGCTATTTCTGTTTTTCATCAACACTCTGATAGTCCACAGACTACCGAATGCCTCCAGATGTTTATCGGATACTACTACTGGTCTTCTAGGGAACGATCAAAGCGTAGACTGTTTGAGAATTACTCCCATGGAGGAAAGTGCGCATCGTGACTGTTGTATTCAATCCCGATGGAATTTCTGTGTTTCATTAACCCTCTGATAGTCCACAGACTACAGAATGCCTCATGATGTGCATCGAAAACTACTACTGGTCTTCCAGGGAACAATCAAAACGTAGACTGTTTGAGACATTACTCCCATGGAGGAAAGTGCGAATATTGACTGTTGTATTCAATCCCGATGCAATTTCTGTGTCTCATCCACACTCTGTTAATCCACAGATTACAGATTGCCTCCAGATGTGCATCGGAAACTACTACTGGTCTTCCAGGAAACGATCAAAGCGTAGAATGTTTCAGACGTTACTCCCATGGAAGAAAGTGTGGATGGTGACTGTTGTATTCAATCCCGATGCAATTTCTGTGTTTCATAAACACTCTCCTAGTCCACAGATTACAGATTGTCTCCAGATGTGCATCGGAAACTACTAATGGTCTTCCTTGGAACGATCAAAGCGTAGACTGTATCAGACATTACTCCCATGGAGGAAAGTGCGGATTGTGACTGTTGTATTCACTCCTGATGCAATATCTGTGTTTCATCAACACTTTGAAGGTCCACATATTACAGAATGCCTCCATATGTGCATCGGAAACTACTACTGGTATACCAGGGAACGATCAAAGCCTACACTGTTTCAGATATTACTCCCATGGAGAAAAGTGCGGATGGTGACTGTTGTATTCCATCATGATGCAATTTCTATGTCTCATCAACACTCTGATAATCCACAGATTACAGATTGCCTCCAGATGTGCATCGGAAACTACTACTGGTCTTCCAGTCCACAGATTACAGATTGCCACCAGATATGCATCGGATTATACTACTGGTCCTCCTGGGAACGATCAAAGCATAGACTGTGTGAGACATTACTCCCATGGAGGAATGTGCTCATGGTGATTGTTGTATTCAATCCCGATGCAATTTCTGTGTTTCATCAACACTTTGAAGGTCCACAGATTACAGAATGCCTAGAGATGTGCATTGGAAACTACTACTTGTCTTCCAGGGAACGATCAAACCATAGACAGTTTGAGACATTACTCCCATGGAGGAAAGTGCGCATGGTGACTGTTGTAATCAATCCCGATGCAATTTCTGTGTTTCATCAACATTCAGATAGTCCACAGATTTCAGAATGCCTCCATATGTGCAGGGGAAACTACTACTGGTCTTCCTGGGAACGATCAAAGGGTAGAGTGTATCAGACATTACTCCCATGGAGGAAAGTGCGGATTGTGACTGTTGTATTCACTCCCGATGCAATTTCTGTGTTTCAACAACACTTTGAAGGTCCACAGATTACAGAATGCCTCCAGATGTGCATCGGAAACTGCTACAGGTATTCCATGGAACGATCAAAGCGTAGACTGTTTCAGATATTACTCCCATGCAGAAAAGTGCGGATGGTGACTGTTGTATTCCATCCCGATGCAATTTCTATGTTTCATCAACACTCTGATAGTCCACAGTTTACAGATTGCCTCCAGATGTGCATCGGAATCTTCTACTAGTCTTCATGGGAACGATCAAAACGTAGACTGTTTGAGACATTACTGCCATGGAGGAAAGTGCGGATGGTGCTCTTGTATTCAAACTCGATGCAATTTCTGTGTTTCATCTACACTTTGAGGGTCCACAGATTGCAGAATGCCTCCAGATGTGCATCGGAAACTACTACTGGTCTTTCAGGGAACGATCAAAGCGTAGACTATTTGAGACATTACTCCCATGGAGGAAAGTGCGCATGGTGACTGTTGTATTCAATCCTGATGCTATTTCTGTGTTTCATCAACACTCAGATAGTCCATAAGTTACAGAATGCCACCAGATGTGCTTCGGAAACTTCTACTGGTCTTCCAGGGAACGATCAAAGCGTAGACTGTTTGAGAATTACTCCCATGGAGAAAAGTGCGGATGGTGACTGTTGTATTCACTCCCGATGCAATTTCTGTGTTTCATCAACACTCAGTTAGTCCACAGATTACAGAATGCCTCCAGATGTGCATCGGAAACTACTACTGGTATTCCATGGAACGATCAAAGCGTAGACTATTACAGATATTACTCCCATGCAGAAAAGTGCGGATGGTGACTGTTGTATTCCATCCCGATGCAATTTCAATGTTTCATCAACACTCTGATAGTCCACAGTTTACAGATTACCTCCAGATGTGCATCGGAATCTTCTACTAGTCTTCATGGGAACGTTCAAAGCGTAGCCTGTTTGAGACATTACTGTCATGGAGGAAAGTGCGGATGGTGCTGTTGTATTCAAACTCGATGCAATTTCTGTGTTTCATCTACACTTTGAGGGTCTACAGATTGCAGAATGCCTCCAGATGTGCATCGGAAACTACTACTGGTCTTCCAGGGAACGATCAAAGCGTAAACAATTTGAGACATTACTCCCATGGAGGAAAGTGCGCATGTTGACTGTTGTATTCAATCTCGACGCTATTTCTGTGTTTCATCAACACTCCGATAGTCCACAGATTACAGAATGCCACAAGATGTGCATCGGAAACTACTACTGGTATTCCAGGGAACGATCGAACCGTAGACTGTTTGAGTTATCACTCCCGTGGAGGAAAGTTCGCATGGTGACTGTTGTATTCAATCCCGATGCATTCTCTGTGTTTCATCAGCACTCTGATAGTCCACAGATTACTGAATGCCACCAGTTGTGCATCGGAAACCATTACTGGTCTTTCAGGGAACGATCAAAGCGTAGACTGTTTGAGACATTACTCCCGTGGAGGAATGTGCGCATGGTAACTGTTGTATTCAATCCCAATGCAATTTCTTTGTTACATCAACACTCTGATGATCCACAGATTACAGAATGCCACCAGATGTGCATCGGAAACTACTACTGGTGTTCTAGGGAACGATCAAATCGTAGACTGTTTGAGACATTACTCCCATGGATGGAAGTGCGGATGGTGACTGTTGTATTCAATCCCGATGAAATTTCTGTGTTTCATCAACACTCTGATAGTCCACAGATTACAGAATGCCACCAGATGTGGAACGAAAACTGCCTCTGGTCTTCCAGAGAACCATCAAATCGTAGACTGTTTGAGAAATTACTCCCAAGGAGGAAATTTCTCATGATGACTGTTGTACTCGATCCCGATGCTATTTCTGTTTTTCATCAACACTCTGATAGTCCACAGACTACCGAATGCCTCCAGATGTTTATCGGAAACTACTACTGGTCTTCTAGGGAACGATCAAAGCGTAGACTGTTTGAGAATTACTCCCATGGAGGAAAGTGCGCATCGTGACTGTTGTATTCAATCCCGATGGAATTTCTGTGTTTCATTAACCCTCTGATAGTCCACAGACTACAGAATGCCTCATGATGTGCATCGAAAACTACTACTGGTCTTCCAGGGAACAATCAAAACGTAGACTGTTTGAGACATTACTCCCATGGAGGAAAGTGCGAATATTGACTGTTGTATTCAATCCCGATGCAATTTCTGTGTCTCATCCACACTCTGTTAATCCACAGATTACAGAATGCCACCAGATGTGCATCGAAAACTACTACTGGTCTTCCAGGGAACGATCAAAGCGTAGACTGTTGGAGACATTACTCACATGGAGAAAAGTGCGCATGGTGACTGTTGTATTCAATCCCGACGCAATTTCTGTGTTTCATCAACACTCAGATAGTCCACAGGTTATAGATTGCCTCCAGATGTGCATCGGAAACTACTACTGGTCTTCCATAAAACAATTAAATCGTGGACTGTTTGAGACATTACTTCCATGGAGGAAAGTGTGCATGGTGACTGTTGTATTCATTCCCGATGCTATATCTGTGTTTCACCAACACTCAGATAGTCCACAGATTACAGAATGCCTCCTGATGTGCATCGGAAACTTCTACTGGTCTTCCAGGGAACGATCAAAGCGTAGACTGTTTGAGAATTACTCCCATGGAGAAAAGTGCGGATTGTGACTGTTGTATTCACTGCCGATGCAATTTCTGTGTTTCATCAACACTCAGTTAGTCCACAGATTACAGAATGCCTCCAGATGTGTATCGGAAACTACTATTGGTCTTCCTGGGAACGATCAAAGCATAGACTGTTTGAGACATTTCTCCCATGGAGGAAAGTGCGCATGGTGACTGTTGTATTCAATCCCGATGCAATTTCTGTGTTTCGTCAACACTCAGATAGTCCACAGATTACAGAATGCCTCCTGATGTGCATTGGAAACTCCTACTGGTCTTCCAGGGAACGATCAAAGCGTAGACTGTTTGAGACATTACTCCCATGGAGGAAAGTGCGCATGGTGACTGTTGTATTCAATCCCGATGCAATTTCTGTGTTTCATCAACATTCAGATAGTCCACAGATTTCAGAATGCCTCCATATGTGCATGGGAAACTACTACTGGTCTTCCTGGGAGCGATCAAAGCGTAGAGTGTATCAGACATTACTCCCATGGAGGAAAGTGCGGATAGTGACTGTTGTATTCACTCCCGATGCAATTTCTGTGTTTCATCATCACTTTGAAGGTCCACAGATTACAGAATGCCTCCAGATGTGCATCGGAAACTACTACTGGTATTCCATGGAACGATCAAAGCGTAGACTGTTCCAGATATTACTTCCATGCAGAAAAGTGCGGATGGTGACTGTTGTATTACATCCCGATGCAATTTCTATGTTTCATCAACACTCTGATAGTCCACAGTTTACAGATTGCCTCCAGATGTGCATCGGAATCTTCTACTAGTCTTCATGGCAACGATCAAAGCGTAGACTGTTTGAGACATTACTGCCATGGAGGAAAGTGCGGATGGTGCTGTTGTATTCAAACTCGATGCAATTTCTGTGTTTCATCTACACTTTGAGGGTCCACAGATTGCAGAATGCCTCCAGATGTGCATCGGAAACTACTACTGGTCTTCCAGGGAACGATCAAAGCGTAGACTATTTGAGACATTACTCCCATGGAGGAAAATGCGCATGTTGACTGTTGTATTCAATCTCGATGCTATTCCTGTGTTTCATCAACACTCTGATAGTCCACAGATTACAGAATGCCACCAGATGTGCATCGGAAACTACTACTGGTATTCCAGGGAACGATCGAAGCGTAGACTGTTTGAGATATCACTCCCGTGGAGGAAAGTGCGCATGGTGACTGTTGTATTCAATCCCGATGCATTCTCTGTGTTTCATCAACCCTCTGATAGTCCACAGATTACAGAATGCCACCAGTTGTGCATCGGAAACCATTACTGGTCTTTCAGGGAACGATCAAAGCGTAGACTGTTTGAGACATTACACCCGTGGAGGAATGTGCGCATGGTAACTGTTGTATTCAATCCCAATGCAATTTCTGTGTTACATCAACACTCTGATAGTCCACAGATTACAGAATGCCACCAGATGTGCATCGGAAACCAGGGAACGATCAAATCGTAGACTGTTTGAGACATTACTCCCATGGATGGGAGTGCGGATGGTGACTGTTGTATTCAATCCCGATGAAATTTCTGTGTTTCATCAACACTATGATAGTCCACAGATTACAGAATGCCACCAGATGTGGATCGAAAACTGCTTCTGGTCTTCCAGAGAACCATCAAAGCGTAGACTGTTTGAGACATTACTCTCAAGGAGGAAATTGTTCATTATGACTGTTGTACTCAATCCCGATGCTATTTCTGTTTTTCATCAACACTTTGATAGTCCACAGATTACCGAATGCCACCAGATGTTTATCGGAAACTACTACTGGTCTTCCAGGGAACGATCAAAGCGTAGACTGTTTGAGAATTACTCCCATGGAGGAAAGTGCGCATGGTGACTGTTGTATTCAATCCCGATGGAATTTCTGTGTTTCATTAACACTCTGATAGTCCACATTTTACAGAATGCCTCATGATGTGCATCGAAAACTACTGCTGGTCTTCCAGGGAACAATCAAAACATAGACTGTTTGAGACATTATCCCCATGGAGGAAAGTGCGCATGGTGACTGTTGTATTCAATCCCGATGCTATTTCTGTGTTTCATCAACACTCTGATGGTCCATAGATTACAGAATGCCACCAGATGTGCATCGGAAACTTCTACTGGTCTTCCAGGGAACGATCAAAGCGTAGACTGTTGGGGACATTACTCACATGGAGAAAAGTGCGCATGGTGACTGTTGTATTCAATCCCGATGCAATTTCTGTGTTTCGTCAACACTCAGATAGTCCACAGATTACAGAATGCCTCCAGATGTGCATCGGAAAGTACTACTGGTCTTCCATCGAACGATAAAATGGTGGACTGTTTGAGACATTACTCCTGTGGAGGAAAGTGCGCATGGTGACTGTTGTTATCAATCCCGATGCAATTTCTGTGTTCCATCAAGACTCTGATAGTCCATAGATTACAGAATGCCACCAGATGTGCATCGGAAACTACTAATGGTATTCCAGGGAACGATCGAAGCGTAGACTGTTTGAGACATTACTCCCATGGAGGAAAGTGCGCATGGTGACTGTTGTATTCAATCCCGATGCAATTTCTGTGTTTCATCAACATTCAGATAGTCCACAGATTTCAGAATGCCTCCATATGTGCATGGGAAACTACTACTGGTCTTCCTGGGAACGATCAAAGCGTAGAGTGTATCAGACATTACTCCCATGGAGGAAAGTGCGGATTGTGACTGTTGTATTCACTCCCGATGCAATTTCTGTGTTTCATCAACACTTTGAAGGTCCACAGATTACAAAATGCCTCCAGATGTGCATCGGAAACTACTACTGGTGTTCCAGGGAACGATGAAATCGTAGACTGTTTGAGACATTACTCCCATGGATGGAAGTGAGGATGGTGACTGCTGTATTCAATCCCGATGAAATTTCTGTGTTTCATCAACACTCTGATAGTCCACAGATTACAGATTGCCACCAGATGTGCATCGAAAACTGCTTCTGGTCTTCCAGAGAACCATCAAAGCGTAGACTGTTTGAGACATTACTCCCAAGGAGGAAATTGCTCATGATGACTGTTGTTCTCAATCTCGATGCTATTTCTGTTTTTCATCAACACTCTGATAGTCCACAGATTACAGAATGCCACCAGATGTTTATCGGAAACTACTACTGGTCTTCCAGGGAACGATCAAAGCGTAGAATGTATCAGACGTTACTCCCATGGAGGAAAGTGCGGATGGTGACTGTTGTATTCAATCCCGATTCAATTTCTGTGTTTCATCAACAGTCTGATAGTACACAGATTACAGAATGCCTCCAGATGTGCATCGGGAACTAGTACTGGTCTAACAGGGAACGATCAAATCGTAGAAACTTTGAGACATTACTCCCATGGAGGAAAGTGCGCATGGAGAGTGTTGTATTCAATCCCGACGCAATTACTGTGTTTCATCAACACTCTGATAGTCCTCAGATTACAGATTGGTTCCAGATGTGCATCGGAAACTACAACTGGTCTTCCATCGAACGATCAAATCGTGGACTGATTGAGACATAACTCCCGTGGAGGAAAATGCGCATGGTGACTGTTGTATTCAATCCCGATTCAATTTCTGTGCTTCATCAACACTCTGATACTCCACAGATTACGGAATGCCTCCAGATGTGCATCGGAAACTACTACTGGTCTTCCAGGGAACGATCAAAGCGTAGACTGTTTGAGACATTACTCCCATGGAGGAAAGTGCGCATGGTGACTGTTGTATTCAATCCCGATGCAATTTCTGTGTTTCATTAACACTCTGATAGTCCACAGATTACAGAATGAATCATGATGTGCATCGAAAACTACTACTGGTCTTCCAGGGAACAATGAAAACGTAGACTGTCTGAGACATTATTCCCATGGAGGAAAGTGCGCATGGTGACTGTTGTATTCTATCCCGATGCTATTTCTGTGTTTCATCAGCACTCTGATAGTCCATAGATTACAGAATGCCACCAGATAAGCATCGGAAACTTCTACTGGTCTTTCAGGGAACGATCAACGCGTAGACTGTTTGAGACATTACTCCCATGGAGGAAAGTGCACATGGTGACTGTTGTATTCAAACCCGATGCCATTTCTGTGTTTCATCAACACTCTGACAGTCCACAGATTACAGAATGCCACCAGATGTGCATCGGAAACTACTACTGGTCTTCCATCGAACGATTAAATCGTGGACTGTTTGAGACATTACTTCCATGGAGGAAAGTGTGCATGGTGACTGTTGTATTCATTCCCGATGCTATTTCTGTGTTTCACCAACACTCAGATAGTCCACAGATTACAGAATGCCTCCTGATGTGCTTCGGAAACCTCTACTGGTCTTCCAGGGAACGATCAAAGCGTAGACTGTTTGAGAATTACTCCCATGGAGAAAAGTGCGGATGGTGACCGTTGTATTCACTCCCGATGCAATTTCTGTGTTTCATCAACATTCAGATAGTCCACAGATTTTAGAATGCCTCCATATGTGCATGGGAAACTACTAGTGGTCTTCCAGGGAACGATCAAAGCGTAGACTGTTTGAGACATTACTCCCATGGAGGAAAGTGCACATGGTGACTGTTGTATTCAATCCCGATGCAATTTCTGTGTTTCATCAACATTCAGATAGTCCACAGATTTCAGAATGCCTCCATATGTGCATGGGAAACTACTACTGGTCTTCCTGGGAACGATCAAAGCGTAGAGTGTATCAGACATTACTCCCATGGAGGAAAGTGCGGATGGTGCTGTTGTATTCAAACTCGATGCAATTTCTGTGTTTCATCTACACTTTGAGGGTCCACAGATTGCAGAATGCCTCCAGATGTGCATCGGAAACTACTACTGGTCTTCCAAGGAACGATCAAAGCGTACACTATTTGAGACATTACTCCCATGGAGGAAAGTGCGCATGTTGACTGTTGTATTCAATCTCGATGCTATTTCTGTGTTTCATCAACACTCTGATAGTTCACAGATTACAGAATGCCACCAGATGTGCATCGGAAACTACTATTGGTGTTCCAGGGAACGGTCAAATCGTAGACGGTTTGAGACATTACTCCCATGGATGGAATTGCGGATGGTGACTGTTGTATTCAATCCCGATGAAATTTCTGTGTTTCATCAACACTATGATAGTCCACAGATTACACAATGCCACCAGATGTGGATCGAAAACTGCTTCTGGTCTTCCAGAGAACCATCAAAGCGTAGACTGTTTGAGACATTACTCCCAAGGAGGAAATTGCTCATGATGACTGTTGTACTCAATCCCGATGCTATTTCTGTTTTTCATCAACACTCTGATAGTCCACAGATTACCGAATGCCACCAGATGTTTATCGGAAACTACTACTGGTCTTCCAGGGAACGATCAAAGCGTAGACTGTTTGAGACATTACTCCCGTGGAGGAAAGTGCGCATGGTGACTGTTGTTATCAATCCCGATGCAATTTCTGTGTTCCATCAAGACTCTGATAGTCCATAGATTACAGAATGCCACCAGATGTGCATCGGAAACTTCTACTGGTCTTTCAGGGAACGATCAACGCGTAGACTGTATGAGACATTACTCCCATGCAGGAAAGTGCGCATGGTGACTGTTGTATTCAAACCCGATGCCATTTCTGTGTTTCATCAACACTCTGACAGTCCACAGATTACAGAATGCCACCAGATGTGCATCGGAAACTACTACTGGTCTTCCAGGAAACAATCAAAGCGTAGAACGTTTTAGACGTTACTCCCATGGAGGAAAGTGCGGATGGTGACTGTTGTATTCAATCCCGATTCAATTTCTGTGTTTCATCAACAGTCTGATAGTACACAGATTACAGAATGCCTCCAGATGTGCATCGGGAACTAGTACTGGTCTAACAGGGAACGATCAAATCGTAGAAACTTTGAGACATTACTCCCATGGAGGAAAGTGCGCATGGAGAGTGTTGTATTCAATCCCGACGCAATTACTGTGTTTCATCAACACTCTGATAGTCCTCAGATTACAGATTGGTTCCAGATGTGCATCGGAAACTACAACTGGTCTTCCATCGAACGATCAAATCGTGGACTGATTGAGACATAACTCCCGTGGAGGAAAATGCGCATGGTGACTGTTGTATTCAATCCCGATTCAATTTCTGTGCTTCATCAACACTCTGATACTCCACAGATTACGGAATGCCTCCAGATGTGCATCGGAAACTACTACTGGTCTTCCAGGGAACGATCAAAGCGTAGACTGTTTGAGACATTACTCCCATGGAGGAAAGTGCGCATGGTGACTGTTGTATTCAATCCCGATGCAATTTCTGTGTTTCATTAACACTCTGATAGTCCACAGATTACAGAATGAATCATGATGTGCATCGAAAACTACTACTGGTCTTCCAGGGAACAATGAAAACGTAGACTGTCTGAGACATTATTCCCATGGAGGAAAGTGCGCATGGTGACTGTTGTATTCTATCCCGATGCTATTTCTGTGTTTCATCAGCACTCTGATAGTCCATAGATTACAGAATGCCACCAGATAAGCATCGGAAACTTCTACTGGTCTTTCAGGGAACGATCAACGCGTAGACTGTTTGAGACATTACTCCCATGGAGGAAAGTGCACATGGTGACTGTTGTATTCAAACCCGATGCCATTTCTGTGTTTCATCAACACTCTGACAGTCCACAGATTACAGAATGCCACCAGATGTGCATCGGAAACTACTACTGGTCTTCCATCGAACGATTAAATCGTGGACTGTTTGAGACATTACTTCCATGGAGGAAAGTGTGCATGGTGACTGTTGTATTCATTCCCGATGCTATTTCTGTGTTTCACCAACACTCAGATAGTCCACAGATTACAGAATGCCTCCTGATGTGCTTCGGAAACCTCTACTGGTCTTCCAGGGAACGATCAAAGCGTAGACTGTTTGAGAATTACTCCCATGGAGAAAAGTGCGGATGGTGACCGTTGTATTCACTCCCGATGCAATTTCTGTGTTTCATCAACATTCAGATAGTCCACAGATTTTAGAATGCCTCCATATGTGCATGGGAAACTACTAGTGGTCTTCCAGGGAACGATCAAAGCGTAGACTGTTTGAGACATTACTCCCATGGAGGAAAGTGCACATGGTGACTGTTGTATTCAATCCCGATGCAATTTCTGTGTTTCATCAACATTCAGATAGTCCACAGATTTCAGAATGCCTCCATATGTGCATGGGAAACTACTACTGGTCTTCCTGGGAACGATCAAAGCGTAGAGTGTATCAGACATTACTCCCATGGAGGAAAGTGCGGATGGTGCTGTTGTATTCAAACTCGATGCAATTTCTGTGTTTCATCTACACTTTGAGGGTCCACAGATTGCAGAATGCCTCCAGATGTGCATCGGAAACTACTACTGGTCTTCCAAGGAACGATCAAAGCGTACACTATTTGAGACATTACTCCCATGGAGGAAAGTGCGCATGTTGACTGTTGTATTCAATCTCGATGCTATTTCTGTGTTTCATCAACACTCTGATAGTTCACAGATTACAGAATGCCACCAGATGTGCATCGGAAACTACTATTGGTGTTCCAGGGAACGGTCAAATCGTAGACGGTTTGAGACATTACTCCCATGGATGGAATTGCGGATGGTGACTGTTGTATTCAATCCCGATGAAATTTCTGTGTTTCATCAACACTATGATAGTCCACAGATTACACAATGCCACCAGATGTGGATCGAAAACTGCTTCTGGTCTTCCAGAGAACCATCAAAGCGTAGACTGTTTGAGACATTACTCCCAAGGAGGAAATTGCTCATGATGACTGTTGTACTCAATCCCGATGCTATTTCTGTTTTTCATCAACACTCTGATAGTCCACAGATTACCGAATGCCACCAGATGTTTATCGGAAACTACTACTGGTCTTCCAGGGAACGATCAAAGCGTAGACTGTTTGAGACATTACTCCCGTGGAGGAAAGTGCGCATGGTGACTGTTGTTATCAATCCCGATGCAATTTCTGTGTTCCATCAAGACTCTGATAGTCCATAGATTACAGAATGCCACCAGATGTGCATCGGAAACTTCTACTGGTCTTTCAGGGAACGATCAACGCGTAGACTGTATGAGACATTACTCCCATGCAGGAAAGTGCGCATGGTGACTGTTGTATTCAAACCCGATGCCATTTCTGTGTTTCATCAACACTCTGACAGTCCACAGATTACAGAATGCCACCAGATGTGCATCGGAAACTACTACTGGTCTTCCAGGAAACAATCAAAGCGTAGAACGTTTTAGACGTTACTCCCATGGAGGAAAGTGCGGATGGTGACTGTTATATTCAATCCCGATTCAATTTCTGTGTTTCATCAACAGTCTGATAGTACACAGATTACAGAGTGCCTCCAGATGTGCATCGGGAACTAGTACTGGTCTAACAGGGAACGATCAAAGCGTAGAAAGTTTGAGACATTACTCCCATGGAGGAAAGTGCGCATGGTGAGTGTTGTATTCACTCCCGATGCAATTTCTGTGTTTCATCAACACTCAGTTAGTCCACAGATTACAGAATGCCTCCAGATGTGCATCGGAAACTACTATTGGTCTTCCTGGGAACGATCAAAGCATAGACTGTTTGCGACATTACTCCCATGGCGGAAAGTGCGCATGGTGACTGTTGTATTCAATCCCGATGCAATTTCTGTGTTTCATCAACACACAGATAGTCCACAGATTACAGAATGCCTCCAGATGTGCATTGCAAACTACTACTGGTATTCCATGGAACGATCAAAGCGTAGACTGTTTCAGATATTACTCCCATGCAGAAAAGTGCGGATGGTGACTGTTGTATTCCATCCCGATCCAATTTCTATGTTTCATCAACACTCTGATAGTCCACAGTTTACAGATTGCCTCCAGATGTGGATCGGAATCTTTTACTAGTCTTCATGGCAACGATCAAAGCGTAGACTGTTTGAGACATTACTGCCATGGAGGAAAGTGCGGATGGTGCTGTTGTATTCAAACTCGATGCAATTTCTGTGTTTCATCTACATTTTGAGGGTCCACAGATTGCAGAATGCCTCCAGATGTGCATCGGAAACTACTACTGGTCTTCCAGGGAACGATCAAAGCGTAGACTGTTTGAGACATTACTCCCGTGGAGGAATGTGCGCAAGGTAACTGTTGTATTCAATCCCAATGCAATTTCTGTGTTACATCAACACTCTGATTTTCCACAGACTACAGAATGCCACCAGATGTGCATCGGAAACTACTACTGGTGTTCCAGGGAACGATCAAATCGTAGACTGTTATAGACATTACTCCCATGGAGGAAAGTGCGGATGGTGACTGTTGTATTCAATCCCGATTCAATTTCTGTGTTACATCAACAGTCTGATAGTACACAGAATACAGAATGCCTCCAGATGTGCATCGGGAACTAGTACTGGTCTAACAGGGAACGATCAAAGCGTAGAAAGTTTGAGACATTACTCCCATGGAGGAAAGTGCGCATGGTGAGTGTTGTATTCAATCCCGACGCAATTACTGTGTTTCATCAACACTCTGATAGTCCTCAGATTACAGATTGCCTCCAGATGTGCATCGGAAACTTCTACTGGTCTTCCATCGAAGGATCAAATCGTGGACTGATTGAGACATTACTCCCGTGGAGGAAAATGCGCATGGTGACTGTTGTAATCAATCCCGATGCTATTTCTGTGCTTCATCAACACTCTGATACTCCACAGATTACGGAATGCCTCCAGATGTGCATCGGAAATTACTACTGGTCTTCCAGGTAACGATCAAAGCGTAGACTGTTTGAGACATTACTCCCATGGAGGAAAGTGCGAATATTGACTGTTGTATTCAATCCCGATGCAATTTCTGTGTCTCATCAACACTCTGTTAGTCCACAGATTACAGAATGCCACCAGATGTGCATCGGAAACTACTACTGGTCTTCCAGGGAACGATCAAAGCGTAGACTATTTGAGACATTACTCCCATGGAGGAAAGTGCGCATGGTGACTGTTGTATTCAATCCTGATGCTATTTCTGTGTTTCATCAACACTCTGATAGTCCATAGATTACAGAATGCCACCAGATGTGCTTCGGAAACTTCTACTGGTCTTCCAGGGAACGACCAAAGCGTAGACTGTTGGAGACATTACTCCCATGGTGAAAAGTGCGCATGGTGACTGTTGTATTCAATCCCGACGCAATTTATTTGTTTCATCAACACTCAGATAGTCCACAGGTTATAGAGTGCCTCCAGATGTGCATCGGAAACTACTACTGGTCTTCCATCGAACGATTAAATCGTGGACTGTTTGAGACATTACTTCCATGGAGGAAAGTGTGCATGGTGACTGTTGTATTCAATCCCGATGCAATTTCTGTGTTTCATCAACATTCAGATAGTCCACAGATTTCAGAATGCCTCCATATGTGCATGGAAAACTACTACTGGTCTTCCTGGGAAAGATCAAAGCGTAGAGTGTATCAGACATTACTCCCATGGAGGAAAGAGCGGATTGTGACTGTTGTATTCACTCCCGATGCAATTTCTGTGTTTCATCAACACTTTGAAGGTCCACAGATTACAGGATGCCTCCAGATGTGCATCGGAAACTACTACTGGTATTCCATGGAACGATCAAAGCGTAGAATGTTTCAGATATTACTAACATGCAGAAAAGTGCGGATGGTGACTGTTGTATTCCATCCCGATGCAATTTCTATGTTTCATCAACACTCTGATAGTCCACAGCTTACAGATTGCCTCCAGATGTGCATCGGAATCTTCTACTAGTCTTCATGGCAACGATCAAAGCGTAGACTGTTTGAGACATTACTCCCATGGAGGAAAGTGCGCATGGTGACTGTTGTATTCAATCCCATTGCAATTTCTGTGTTTTATCAACACTCAGTTAGTCCACAAATTCCAGAATGCCTCCAGATGTGCATTGGAAACTACTACTGGTCTTCCTGGAAACGATCAAATCGTAGACTGTATCAGACATTACTCCCATGGAGGAAAGTGCACATGGAGAGTGTTGTATTCAATCCCGACGCAATTACTGTGTTTCATCAACACTCTGATAGTCCTCAGATTACAGATTGGTTCCAGATGTGCATCGGAAACTACAACTGGTCTTCCATCGAACGATCAAATCGTGGACTGATTGAGTCATAACTCCCGTGGAGGAAAATGCGCATGGTGACTGTTGTATTCAATCCCGATTCAATTTCTGTGCTTCATCAACACTCTGATACTCCACAGATTACGGAATGCCTCCAGATGTGCATCGGAAACTACTACTGGTCTTCCAGGGAACGATCAAAGCGTAGACTGTTTGAGACATTACTGCCATGGAGGAAAGTGCGGATGGTGCTGTTGTATTCAAACTCGATGCAATTTCTGTGTTTCATCTACACTTTGAGGGTCCACAGATTGCAGAATGCCTCCAGATGTGCATCGGAAACTACTACTGGTCTTCCAGGGAACGAACAAAGCGTAGACTATTTGAGACATTACTCCCATGGAGGAAAGTGCGCATGTTGACTGTTGTATTCAATCTCGATGCTATTTCTGTGTTTCATCAACACTCTGATAGTCCACAGATTACAGAATGCCACCAGATGTGCATCGGAAACTACTACTGGTATTCCAGGGAACGATCGAAGCGTAGACTGTTTGAGATATCACTCCCGTAGAGGAAAGTGCGCATGGTGACTGTTATATTCAATCCCGATGCATTCTCTGTGTTTCATCAACACTCTGATAGTCCACAGATTACAGAATGCCACCAGTTGTGCATCGGAAACCATTACTGGTCTTTCAGGGAACGATCAAAGCGTAGACTGTTTGAGACATTACTCCCGTGGAGGATTGTGCGCAAGGTAACTCTTGTATTCAATCCCAATGCAATTTCTGTGTTTCATCAACACTCTGATATTCCACAGATTACTGAATGCCACCAGATGTGCATCGGAAACTACTACTGGTGTTCCAGGGAACGATCAAATCGTAGACTGTTTGAGACATTACTCCCATGGATGGAAGTGCGGATGGTGACTGCTGTATTCAATCCCGATGAAATTTCTGTGTTTCATCAACACTCTGATAGTCCACAGATTACAGATTGCCACCAGATGTGCATCGAAAACTGCTTCTGGTCTTCCAGAGAACCATCAAAGCGTAGACTGTTTGAGACATTACTCCCAAGGAGGAAATTGCTCATGATGACTGTTGTTCTCAATCTCGATGCTATTTCTGTTTTTCATCAACACTCTGATAGTCCACAGATTACAGAATGCCACCAGATGTTTATCGGAAACTACTACTGGTCTTCCAGGGAACGATCTAAGCGTAGAATGTATCAGACGTTACTCCCATGGAGGAAAGTGCGGATGGTGACTGTTGTATTCAATCCCGATGCAATTTTTTGTGTTTCATCAACACTCTGATAGTCCACAGCTTACAGAATGCCTAGAGATGTGCATCGGAAACTACTACTGTTCTTCCAGGGAGCGATCAAAGCGTAGACTGTTTGAGAAATTACTCCCATTAAGGAAAGTGCGCATGGTGACTGTTGTATTCAATCCCGTGGCAATTTCTGTGTTTCATCAACACTTTGAAGGTCCACAGATTACAGAATTCCTCAAGATGTTCATTGGAAACTACTATTGGTGTTCCAGGGAACGATCAAAGCGTAGACTGAGGTATAACTCCCATGGAGGAAAGTGCGCATGGTTACTGTTGTATTGAATCCTGATGCAATTTCTGTGTTTCAACAACACTCTGATAGTCCACAGATTACTGAATGCCTCCACATGTGCATCGGAAACTACTAATGGTCTTCAGGGAACGATCAAAGCGTAGACTGTTTGAGACATTACTCCCATGGAGGAAAGTGCGCATGGTGACTGTTGTATTCTATCCCGATGCTATTTCTGTGTTTCATCAGCACTCTGATAGTCCATAGATTACAGAATGCAACCAGATGTGCATCGGAAACTTCTACTGGTCTTCCAGGGAACGATCAAAGCGTAGACTGTTGGGAACATTACTCCCATGGAGAAAAGTGCGCATGGTGACTGTTGTATTCAATCCCGATGCAATTTCTGTGTTTCAGCAACACTCAGATAGTCCACAGATTACAGAATGCCTCCAGATGTTCATCGGAAAGTACTACTGGTCTTCCATCGAACGATAAAATCGTGGACTGTTTGAGACATTACTCCCGTGGAGGAAAGTGCGCATGGTGACTGTTGTTATCAATCGCGATGCAATTTCTGTGTTCCATCAAGACTCTGACAGTCCACAGATTACAGAATGCCACCAGATGTGCATCGGAAACTACTACTGGTCTTCCATCGAACGATTAAATCGTGGACTGTTTGAGACATTACTTCCATGGAGGAAAGTGTGCATGGTGACTGTTGTATTCATTCCCGATGCTATTTCTGTGTTTCACCAACACTCAGATAGTCCACAGATTACAGAATGCCTCCAGATGTTCATCGGAAAGTACTACTGGTCTTCCATCGAACGATAAAATCGTGGACTGTTTGAGACATTACTCCCGTGGAGGAAAGTGCGCATGGTGACTGTTGTTATCAATCGCGATGCAATTTCTGTGTTCCATCAAGACTCTGACAGTCCACAGATTACAGAATGCCACCAGATGTGCATCGGAAACTACTATTGGTCTTCCTGGGAACGATCAAAGCATAGACTGTTTGAGACATTACTCCCATGGAGGAAAGTGCGCATGGTGACTGTTGTATTCAATCCCGATGCAATTTCTGTGTTTCATCAACACTCAGATGGTCCACAGATTACAGAATGCCTCCTGATGTGCATTGGAAACTCCTACTGGTCTTCCAGGGAACGATCAAATCGTAGACTGTTTGAGACATTACTCCCATGGAGGAAATTGCGCATGGTGACTGTTGTATTCAATCCCGATGAAATTTCTGTGTTTCATCAACATTCAGATAGTCCACAGATTTCAGAATGCCTCCATATGTGCATGGGAAACTACTACTGGTCTTCCTGGGAACGATCAAAGCGTAGAGTGTATCAGACATTACTCCCATGGAGGAAAGTGCGGATTGTGACTGTTGTATTCACTCCCGATGCAATTTCTGTGTTTCATCTATACTTTGAGGGTCCACAGATTGCAGAATGCCTCCAGATGTGCATCGGAAACTACTACTGGTCTTCCAAGGAACGATCAAAGCGTAGACTATTTGAGACATTACTCCCATGGAGGAAAGTGCGCATGTTGACTGTTGTATTCAATCTCGATGCTATTTCTGTGTTTCATCAACACTCTGATAGTCCACAGATTACAGAATGCCACCAGATGTGCATCGGAAACTACTATTGGTGTTCCAGGGAACGATCAAATCATAGACTGTTTGAGACATTACTCCCATGGATGGAAGTGCGGATGGTGACTGTTGTATTCAATCCCGATGAAATTTCTGTGTTTCATCAACACTATGATAGTCCACAGATTACAGAATGCCACCAGATGTGGATCGAAAACTGCTTCTGGTCTTCCAGAGAACCTTCAAAGGGTAGACTGTTTGAGACATTACTCCCAAGGAGGAAATTGCTCATGATGACTGTTGTACTCAATCCCGATGCTATTTCTGTTTTTCATCAACACTCTGATAGTCCACAGATTACCGAATGCCACCAGATGTTTATCGGAAACTACTACTGGTCTTCCAGGGAACGATCAAAGCGTAGACTGTTTGAGAATTACTCCCATGTAGGTAAGTGCGCATGGTGACTGTTGTATTCAATCCCGATGCTATTTCTGTGTTTCATCAACACTCTGATAGTCCATAGATTACAGAATGCCACCAGATGTGCATCGGAAACTTCTACTGGTCTCCAGGGAACGATCAAAGCGTAGACTGTTGGGGACATTACTCACATAGAGAAAAGTGCGCACGGTGACTGTTGTATTCAATCCCGATGCAATTTCTGTGTTTCGTCAACACTCAGATAGTCCACAGATTACAGAATGCCTCCAGATGTGCATCGGAAAGTACTACTGGTCTTCCATCGAACGATAAAATCGTGGACTGTTTGAGACATTACTCCCGTGGAGGAAAGTGCGCATGGTGACTGTTGTTATCAATCCCGATGCAATTTCTGTGTTCCATCAAGACTCTGATAGTCCATAGATTACAGAATGCCACCAGATGTGCATCGGAAACTTCTACTGGTCTTTCAGGGAACGATCAACGCGTAGACCGTATGAGACATTACTCCCATGCAGGAAAGTGCGCATGGTGACTGTTGTATTCAAACCCGATGCCATTTCTGTGTTTCATCAACACTCTGACAGTCCACAGATTACAGAATGCCACCAGATGTGCATCGGAAACTACTACTGGTCTTCCAGGAAACAATCAATGCGTGGAATGTTTTAGACGTTACTCCCATGGAGGAAAGTGCGGATGGTGACTGTTATATTCAATCCCGATTCAATTTCTGTGTTTCATCAACAGTCTGATAGTACACAGATTACAGAGTGCCTCCAGATGTGCATCGGGAACTAGTACTGGTCTAACAGGGAACGATCAAAGCGTAGAAAGTTTGAGACATTACTCCCATGTAGGAAAGTGCGCATGGTGAGTGTTGTATTCAATCCAGACGCAATTTCTGTGCTTCATCAACACTTTGATACTCCACAGATTACGGAATGCCTCCAGATGTGCATCGGAAATTACTACTGGTCTTCCAGGTAACGATCAAAGCGTAGACTGTTTGAGACATTGCTCCCATGGAGGAAAGTGCGAATATTGACTGTTGTATTCAATCCCGATGCAATTTCTGTGTTTCACCAACACTCAGATAGTCCACAGATTACAGAATGCCTCCTGATGTGCATCGGAAACTTCTACTGGTCTTCCAGGGAACGATCAAAACGTAGACTGTTTGATAATTACTCCCATGGAGAAAAGTGCGGATGGTGACTGTTGTATTCACTCCCGCTGCAATTTCTGTGTTTCATCAACACTCAGTTAGTCCACAGATTACAGAATGCCTCCAGATGTGCATCGGAAACTACTATTGGTCTTCCTGGGAACGATCAAAGCATAGACTGTTTGCGACATTACTCCCATGGCGGAAAGTGCGCATGGTGACTGTTGTATTCAATCCCGATGCAATTTCTGTGTTTCATCAACACACAGATAGTCCACAGATTACAGAATGCCTCCAGATGTGCATCGGAAACTACTACTGGTATTCCATGGAACGATCAAAGCGTAGACTGTTTCAGATATTACCTCCATGCAGAAAAGTGCGGATGGTGACTGTTGTATTCCATCCCGATCCAATTTCTATGTTTCATCAACACTCTGATAGTCCACAGTTTACAGATTGCCTCCAGATGTGGATCGGAATCTTTTACTAGTCTTCATGGCAACGATCAAATCGTAGACTGTTTGAGACATTACTGCCATGGAGGAAAGTGCGGATGGTGCTGTTGTATTCAAACTCGATGCAATTTCTGTGTTTCATCTACATTTTGAGGGTCCACAGATTGCAGAATGCCTCCAGATGTGCATCGGAAACTACTACTGGTCTTCCAGGGAACGATCAAAGCGTAGACTATTTGAGACATTACTCCCATGGAGGAAAGTGCGCATGTTGACTGTTGTATTCAATCTCGATGCTATTTCTGTGTTTCATCAACACTCTGATAGTCCACAGATTACAGAATGCCACCAGATGTGCATCGGAAACTACTACTGGTATTCCAGGGAACGATCGAAGCGTAGACTGTTTGAGATATCACTCCCGTGGAGGAAAGTGCGCATGGTGACTGTTGTATTCAATCCCGATGCATTCTCTGTGTTTCATCAACACTCTGATTGTCCACAGATTACAGAATGCCACCAGTTGTGCATCGGAAACCATTACTGGTCTTTCAGGGAACGATCAAAGCGTAGACTGTTTGAGACATTACTCCCGTGGAGGAATGTGCGCAAGGTAACTGTTGTATTCAATCCCAATGCAATTTCTGTGTTACATCAACACTCTGATTTTCCACAGATTACAGAATGCCACCAGATGTGCATCGGAAACTACTACTGGTGTTCCAGGGAACGATCAAATCGTAGACTGTTATAGACATTACTCCCATGGAGGAAAGTGCGGATGGTGACTGTTGTATTCAATACCGATTCAATTTCTGTGTTTCATCAACAGTCTGATAGTACACAGATTACAGAATGCCTCCAGATGTGCATCGGGAACTAGTACTGGTCTAACAGGGAACGTTCAAAGCGTAAAAAGTTTGAGACATTACTCCCATGGAGGAAAGTGCGCATGGTGAGTGTTGTATTCAATCCCGACGCAATTACTGTGTTTCATCAACACTCTGATAGTCCTCAGATTACAGATTGCCTCCAGATGTGCATCGGAAACTACTACTGGTCTTCCATCGAACGATCAAATCGTGGACTGATTGAGACATTACTCCCGTGGAGGAAAATGCGCATGGTGGCTGTTGTATTCAATCCCAATGCTATTTCTGTGCTTCATCAACACTCTGATACTCCACAGATTACGGAATGCCTCCAGATGTGCATCGGAAATTACTACTGGCCTTCCAGGTAACGATCAAAGCGTAGACTGTTTGAGACATTACTCCCATGGAGGAAAGTGCGAATATTGACTGTTGTATTCAATCCCGATGCAATTTCTGTGTCTCATCAACACTCTGTTAGTCCACAGATTACAGAATGCCACCAGATGTGCATCGGAAACTACTACTGGTCTTCCAGGGAACGATCAAAGCGTAGACTATTTGAGACATTACTCCCATGGAGGAAAGTGCGCATGGTGACTGTTGTATTCAATCCTGATGCTATTTCTGTGTTTCATCAACACTCTGATAGTCCATAGATTACAGAATGCCACCAGATGTGCTTGGGAAACTTCTACTGGTCTTCCAGGGAACGACCAAAGCGTAGACTGTTGGAGACAATACTCCCATGGTGAAAAGTGCGCATGGTGACTGTTGTATTCAATCCCGACGCAATTTATTTGTTTCATCAACACTCAGATAGTCCACAGGTTATAGAATGCCTCCAGATGTGCATCGGAAACTACTACTGGTCTTCCATCGAACGATTAAATCGTGGACTGTTTGAGACATTACTTCGATGGAGGAAAGTGTGCATGGTGACTGTTGTATTCAATCCCGATGCAATTTCTGTGTTTCATCAACACTCAGATAGTCCACAGATTACAGAATGCCTCCTGATGTGCATTGGAAACTAATACTGGTCTTCCAGGGAACGATCAAAGCGTAGACTGTTTGAGACATTACTCCCATGGAGGAAAGTGCGCATGGTGACTGTTGTATTCAATCCCGATGCAATTTCTGTGTTTCATCAACATTCAGATAGTCCACAGTTTTCTGAATGCCTCCATATGTGCATGGGAAACTACTACTGGTCTTCCTGGGAACGATCAAAGCGTAGAGTGTATCAGACATTACTCCCATGGAGGAAAGTGCGGATTGTGACTGTTGTATTCACTCCCGATGCAATTTCTGTGTTTCATCAACACTTTGAAGGTCCACAGATTACAGAATGCCTCCAGATGTGCATCGGAAACTACTACTGGTATTCCATGGAACGATCAAAGCGTAGACTGTTTCAGATATTACTAACATGCAGAAAAGTGCGGATGGTGATTGTTGTATTCCATCCCGATGCAATTTCTATGTTTCATCAACACTCTGATAGTCCACAGTTTACAGATTGCCTCCAGATGTGCATCGTAATCTTCTACTAGTCTTCATGGCAACGATCAAAGCGTAGACTGTTTGAGACATTACTGCCATGGAGGAAAGTGCGGATGGTGCTGTTGTATTCAAACTCGATGCAATTTCTGTGTTTCATCTACACTTTGAGGGTCCACAGATTGCAGAATGCCTCCAGATGTGCATCGGAAACTACTACTGGTCTTCCAGGGAACGAACAAAGCGTAGACTATTTGAGACATTACTCCCATGGAGGAAAGTGCGCATGTTGACTGTTGTATTCAATCTCGATGCTATTTCTGTGTTTCATCAACACTCTGATAGTCCACAGATTACAGAATGCCACCAGATGTGCATCGGAAACTACTACTGGTATTCCAGGGAACGATCGAAGCGTAGACTGTTTGAGATATCACTCCCGTGGAGGAAAGTGCGCATGGTGACTGTTATATTCAATCCCGATGCATTCTCTGTGTTTCATCAACACTCTAATAGTCCACAGATTACAGAATGCCACCAGTTGTGCATCGGAAACCATTACTGGTCTTTCAGGGAATGATCAAAGCGTAGACTGTTTGAGACATTACTCCCGTGGAGGATTGTGCGCAAGGTAACTGTTGTATTCAATCCCAATGCAATTTCTGTGTTACATCAACACTCTGATATTCCACAGATTACAGAATGCCACCAGATGTGCATCGGAAACTACTACTGGTGTTCCAGGGAACGATCAAATCGTAGACTGTTTGAGACATTACTCCCATGGATGGAAGTGCGGATGGTGACTGCTGTATTCAATCCCGATGAAATTTCTGTGTTTCATCAACACTCTGATAGTCCACAGATTACAGATTGCCACCAGATGTGCATCGAAAACTGCTTCTGGTCTTCCAGAGAACCATCAAAGCGTAGACTGTTTGAGACATTACTCCCAAGGAGGAAATTGCTCATGATGACTGTTGTTCTCAATCTCGATGCTATTTCTGTTTTTCATCAACACTCTGATAGTCCACAGATTACAGAATGCCACCTGATGTTTATCGGAAACTACTACTGGTCTTCCAGGGAACGATAAAAGCGTAGAATGTATCAGACGTTACTCCCATGGAGGAAAGTGCGGATGGTGACTGTTGTATTCAATCCCGATTCAATTTCTGTGTTTCATCAACAGTCTGATAGTACACAGATTACAGAATGCCTCCAGATGTGCATCGGGAACTAGTACTGGTCTAACAGGGAACGATCAAAGCGTAGAAACTTTGAGACATTACTCCCATGGCGGAAAGTGCGCATGGAGAGTGTTGTATTCAATCCCGATGCAATTTCTGTGTTTCATTAACACTCTGATAGTCCACAGATTACAGAATGAATCATGATGTGCATCGAAAACTACTACTGGTCTTCCAGGGAACAATGAAAACGTAGACTGTCTGAGACATTATTCCCATGGAGGAAAGTGCTCATGGTGACTGTTGTATTCTATCCCGATGCTATTTCTGTGTTTCATCAGCACTCTGATAGTCCATAGATTACAGAATGCCACCAGATGTGCATCGGAAACTACTACTGGTCTTCCAGGGAACGATCAAAGCGTAGACTGTTGGGAACATTACTCCCATGGAGAAAAGTGCGCATGGTGACTGTTGTATTAAATCCCGATGCAATTTCGGTGTTTCATCAACACTCAGATAGTCCACAGATTACAGAATGCCTCCAGATGTTCATCGGAAAGTACTACTGGTCTTCCATCGAACGATAAAATCGTGGACTGTTTGAGACATTACTCCCGTGGAGGAAAGTGCGCATGGTGACTGTTGTTATCAATCGCGATGCAATTTCTGTGTTCCATCAAGACTCTGATAGTCCATAGATTACAGAATGCCACCAGATGTGCATCGGAAACTTCTACTGGTCTCTCAGGGAACGATCAACGCGTAGACTGTTTGAGACATTACTCCCATGGAGGAAAGTGCACATGGTGACAGTTGTATTCAAACCCGATGCCATTTCTGTGTTTCATCAACACTCTGACAGTCCACAGATTACAGAATGCCACCAGATGTGCATCGGAAACTACTACTGGTCTTCCATCGAACGATTAAATCGTGGACTGTTTGAGACATTACTTCCATGGAGGAAAGTGTGCATGGTGACTGTTGTATTCATTCCCGATGCTATTTCTGTGTTTCACCAACACTCAGATAGTCCACAGATTACAGAATGCCTCCTGATGTGCTTCGGAAACTTCTACTGGTCTTCCAGGGAACGATCAAAGCGTAGACTGTTTGAGAATTACTCCCATGGAGAAAAGTGCGGATGGTGACCGTTGTATTCACTCCCGATGCAATTTCTGTGTTTCATCAACACTCAGTTAGTCCACAGATTACAGAATGCCTCCAGATGTGCATCGGAAACTACTATTGGTCTTCCTGGGAACGATCAAAGCATAGACTGTTTGAGACATTACTCCCATGGAGGAAAGTGCGCATGGTGACTGTTGTATTCAATCCCGATGCAATTTCTGTGTTTCATCAACACTCAGATAGTCCACAGATTACAGAATGCCTCCTGATGTGCATTGGAAACTCCTACTGGTCTTCCAGGGAACGATCAAAGCGTAGACTGTTTGAGACATTACTCCCATGGAGGAAAGTGCGCATGGTGACTGTTGTATTCAATCCCGATGCAATTTCTGTGTTTCATCAACATTCAGATAGTCCACAGATTTCAGAATGCCTCCATATGTGCATGGGAAACTACTACTGGTCTTCCTGGGAACGATCAAAGCGTAGAGTGTATCAGACATTACTCCCATGGAGGAAAGTGCGGATTGTGACTGTTGTATTCACTCCCGATGCAATTTCTGTGTTTCATCAACACTTTGAAGGTCCACAGATTACAGAATGCCTCCAGATGTGCATCGGAAACTACTACCGGTATTCCATGGAACGATCAAAGCGTAGACTGTTTCAGATATTACTAACATGCAGAAAAGTGCGGATGGTGACTGTTGTATTCCATCCCGATGCAATTTCTATGTTTCATCAACACTCTGATAGTCCACAGTTTACAGATTGCCTCCAGATGTGCATCGGAATCTTCTACTAGTCTTCATGGCAACGATCAAACCGTAGACTGTTTCAGACATTACTGCCATGGAGGAAAGTGCGGATGGTGCTGTTGTATTCAAACTCGATGCAATTTCTGTGTTTCATCTACACTTTGAGGGTCCACAGATTGCAGAATGCCTCCAGATGTGCATCGGAAACTACTACTGGTCTTCCAAGGAACGATCAAAGCGTAGACTATTTGAGACATTACTCCCATGGAGGAAAGTGCGCATGTTGACTGTTGTATTCAATCTCGATGCTATTTCTGTGTTTCATCAACACTCTGATAGTCCACAGATTACAGAATGCCACCAGATGTGCATCGGAAACTACTATTGGTGTTCCAGGGAACGATCAAATCGTAGAGTGTATCAGACATTACTCCCATGGATGGAAGTGCGGATGGTGACTGTTGTATTCAATCCCGATGAAATTTCTGTGTTTCATCAACACTATGATAGTCCACAGATAACAGAATGCCACCAGATGTGGATCGAAAACTGCTTCTGGTCATCCAGAGAACCATCAAAGGGTAGACTGTTTGAGACATTACTCCCAAGGAGGAAATTGCTCATGATGACTGTTGTACTCAATCCCGATGCTATTTCTGTTTTTCATCAACACCCTGATAGTCCACAGATTACCGAATGCCACCAGATGTTTATCGGAAACTACTACTGGTCTTCCAGGGAACGATCAAAGCGTAGACTGTTTGAGAATTACTCCCATGGAGGTAAGTGCGCATGGTGACTGTTGTATTCAATCCCGATGGAATTTCTGTGTTTCATTAACACTCTGATAGTCCACAGATTACAGAATGCCTCATGATGTGCATCGAAAACTACTACTGGTCTTCCAGGGAACAATCAAAACGTAGACTGTTTGAGACATTATCCTCATGGAGGAAAGTGCGCATGGTGACTGTTGTATTCAAACCCGATGCCATTTCTGTGTTTCATCAACACTCTGACAGTCCACAGATTACAGAATGCCACCAGATGCGCATCGGAAACTACTACTGGTCTTCCAGGAAACAATCAAAGCGTAGAATGTTTTAGACGTTACTCCCATGGAGGAAAGTGCGGATGGTGACTGTTGTATTCAAACCCGATGCCATTTCTGTGTTTCATCAACACTCTGACAGTCCACAGATTACAGAATGCCACCAGATGCGCATCGGAAACTACTACTGGTCTTCCAGGAAACAATCAAAGCGTAGAATGTTTTAGACGTTACTCCCATGGAGGAAAGTGCGGATGGTGACTGTTGTATTCAATCCCGATTCAATTTCTGTGTTTCATCAACAGTCTGATAGTACACAGATTACAGAGTGCCTCCAGATGTGCATCGGGAACTAGTACTGGTCTAACATGGAACGATCAAAGCGTAGAAAGTTTGAGACATTACTCCCATGGAGGAAAGTGCGCATGGTGAGTGTTATATTCAATCCAGACGCAATTTCTGTGCTTCATCAACACTCTGATACTCCACAAATTACGGAATGCCTCCAGATGTGCATCGGAAATTACTACTGGTCTTCCAGGTAACGATCAAAGCGTAGACTGTTTGAGACATTACTCCCATGGAGGAAAGTGCGAATATTGACTGTTGTATTCAATCCCGATGCAATTTCTGTGTTTCACCAACACTCAGATAGTCCACAGATTACAGAATGCCTCCTGATGTGCATCGGAAACTTCTACTGGTCTTCCAGGGAACGATCAAAGCATAGACTGTTTGCGACATTACTCCCATGGCGGAAAGTGCGCATGGTGACTGTTGTATTCAATCCTGATGCAATTTCTGTGTTTCATCAACACACAGATAGTCCACAGATTACAGAATGCCTCCAGATGTGCATCGGAAACTACTACTGGCATTCCATGGAACGATCAAAGCGTAGACTGTTTCAGATATTACTCCCATGCAGAAAAGTGCGGATGGTGACTGTTGTATTCCATCCCGATGCAATTTCTATGTTTCATCAACACTCTGATAGTCCACAGTTTACAGATTGCCTCCAGATGTGGATCGGAATCTTTTACTAGTCTTCATGGCAACGATCAAAGCGTAGACTGTTTGAGACATTACTGCCATGGAGGAAAGTGCGGATGGTGCTGTTGTATTCAAACTCGATGCAATTTCTGTGTTTCATCTACACTTTGAGGGTCCACAGATTGCAGAATGCCTCCAGATGTGCATCGGAAACTACTACTGGTCTTCCAGGGAACGATCGAAGCGTAGACTGTTTGAGATATCACTCCAGTGGAGGAAAGTGCGCATGGTGACTGTTGTATTCAATCCCGATGCATTCTCTGTGTTTCATCAACACTCTGATTGTCCACAGATTACAGAATGCCACCAGTTGTGCATCGGAAACCATTACTGGTCTTTCAGGGAACGATCAAAGCGTAGACTGTTTGAGACATTACTCCCGTGGAGGAATGTGCGCAAGGTAACTGTTGTATTCAATCCCAATGCAATTTCTGTGTTACATCAACACTCTGATTTTCCACAGATTACAGAATGCCACCAGATGTGCATCGGAAACTACTACTGGTGTTCCAGGGAACGATCAAATCGTAGACTGTTATAGACATTACTCCCATGGATGGAAGTGCGGATGGTGACTGTTGTATTCAATCCCGATGAAATTTCTGTGTTTCATCAACACTCTGATAGTCCACAGATTACAGAATGCCACCAGATGTGCATCGAAAACTGCTTCTGGTCTTCCAGAGAACCATCAAAGCGTAGACTGTTTGAGACATTACTCCCAAGTAGGAAATTGCTCATGATGACTGTTGTTCTCAATCCCGATGCTATTTCTGTTTTTCATCATACTCTAATAGTCCACAGATTACAGAATGCCACCAGATGTTTATCGGAAACTACTACTGGTCTTCCAGGGAACGATCAAAGCGTAGAATGTTTCAGACGTTACTCCCATGGAGGAAAGTGCGGATGGTGACTGTTGTATTCAATCCCGATTCAATTTCTGTGTTTCATCAACAGTCTGATAGTACACAGATTACAGAATGCCTCCAGATGTGCATCGGGAACTAGTACTGGTCTAACAGGGAACGATCAAAGCGTAGAAAGTTTGAGACAATACTCCCATGGAGGAAAGTGCGCATGGAGAGTGTTGTATTCAATCCCGACGCAATTACTGTGTTTCATCAACACTCTGATAGTCCTCAGATTACAGATTGCCTCCAGATGTGCATCGGAAACTACTACTGGTCTTCCATCGAACAATCAAATCGTGGACTGATTGAGACATTACTCCCGTGGAGGAAAATGCGCATGGTGACTGTTGTATTCAATCCCGATTCAATTTCTGTGCTTCATCAACACTCTGATACTCCACAGATTACGTAATGCCTCCAGATGTGCATCGGAAACTACTACTGGTCTTCCAGGGAACGATCAAACGTAGACTGTTTGAGACATTACTCCCATGGAGGAAAGTGCGCATGGTGACTGTTGTATTCAGTCCCGATGCAATTTCTGTGTTTCATTAACACTCTGATAGTCCACAGATTACAGAATGAATCATGATGTGCATCGAAAACTACTACTGGTCTTCCAGGGAACAATCAAAACGTAGACTGTTTGAGACATTATTCCCATGGAGGAAAGTGCGCATGGTGACTGTTGTATTCTATCCCGATGCTATTTCTGTGTTTCATCAACACTCTGATAGTCCATAGATTACAGAATGCTACCAGATGTGCATCGGAAACTTCTACTGGTCTTCCAGGGAACGATCAAAGCGTAGACAGTTGGGAACATTACTCCCATGGAGAAAAGTGCGCATGGTGACTGTTGTATTCAATCCTGATGCAATTTCTGTGTTTCATCAACACTCAGATAGTCCACAGATTACAGAATGCCTCCAGATGTTCATCGGAGAGTACTACTGGTCTTCCATCGAACGATAAAATCGTGGACTGTTTGAGACATTACTCCCGTGGAGGAAAGTACGCATGGTGACTGTTGTTATCAATCCCGATGCAATTTCTGTGTTTCATCAACACTCAGGTAGTCCACAGATTACAGAATGCCACCAGATGTGCAGCAGAAACTGGTGTTCCAGGGAACGATCAAATCGTAGACTGTTTGAGACATTACTCACCATCTAGGGAAGTGCGCATGGTGACTGTTGTATTCAATCACGATGCAATTTCTGTGTTTCATCAACACCCTGATAGTCCACAGATTACAGAATGCCACCAGATGTGCATCGGAAACTACTACTCGTCTTCCAGGAAACGGTCAAAGCGTAGAATGTTTCAGACGTTACTCCCATGGAGGAAAGTGCGGATGGTGACTGTATTATTCAATCCCGATGCAATTTCTGTGTTTCATGAACACTCTGATAGTCCACAGATTACAGAATGCCACCAGATGTGCATCGGAAACTACAACTGGTATTCCAGGGAACGATCAAAGCGTTGACTGTTTGAGATATCACTCCCGTGGAGGAAAGTGCGCATGTTGACTGTTGTATTCAATCCCGATGCTATTTTTGTGTTTCACCAACACTCTGATAGTCCACAGATTACAGAATGCCTCCTGATGTGCATCGGAAACTACTACTGGTCTTCCAGGGAACGATCAAACGTAGACTGTTTGAGACATTACTCCCATGGAGGAAATTGCGCATGGTGATTGTTGTATTCACCCCCGATGCAATTTCTGTTTTTCATCAACACTCTGATAGTCCACAGATTACAGATTGCCTCCAGATGTGCATCGGAAACTACTACTGGTCTTCCAGGGAACGATCAAACCCTAGACTGTTTGTTACATTACTCTAATGGACGAAAGTGCGCATGGTGACTGTTGTATTCAATCCCGCTGCAATTCCTGTGCTTCATCAAAACTTTGAAGGTCCACAGATTACAGAATGCCACCTGATGTGCATCGGAAACTACTACTGGTCTTGCAAGGAACGATCAAAGCGTAGACTTTATCAGACATTACTCCCATGGAGGAAATTGCGCATGGTGACTGTTGTATTGAATCCCGATGCAATTTCTGTGTTTCATCAACACTTTGAAGGTCCAAAGAAAACAGAATGCCTCCAGATGTGCATCGGAATCTACTACTGATTTCCAGGAAACGATGAAACCGTAGACTGTTCGAGACATTACTCCCATGGAGGAAAGTGCGCATGGTGACTGTTGTATTCAATCCCGATGCTATTTCTGTGTTTCATGAACACTCTGATAGTCCACAGATTACAGAATGCCACCAGATGTGCATCGGAAACTACAACTGGTATTCCAGGGAACGATCAAAGCGTTGACTGTTTGAGATATCACTCCCGTGGAGGAAAGTGCGCATGTTGACTGTTGTATTCAATCCCGATGCATTCACTGTGTTTCATCAACACCCTGATAGTCCACAGATTACAGAATGCCACCAGATGTGCAGCAGAAACTGGTGTTCCAGGGAACGATCAAATCGTAGACTGTTTGAGACATTACTCACCATGGAGGGAAGTGCGCATGGTGACTGTTGTATTCAATCACGATGCAATTTCTGTGTTTCATCAACACTCTGATAGTCCACAGATTACAGAATGCCACCAGATGTGCATCGGAAACTACTACTGGTCTTCCAGGAAACGGTCAAAGCGTAGAATGTTTCAGACGTTACTCCCATGGAGGAAAGTGCGGATGGTGAGTGTATTATTCAATCCCGATGCAATTTCTGTGTTTCATCAACACTCTGATAGTCCATAGATTACAGAATGCCACCAGATGTGCATCGGAAACTTCTTCTGGTCTTCCAGGGAACGATCAAAGCGTAGACTGTTTAAGACATTACTCCCATGGAGGAATGTGCGTATGGTGACTGTTGTATTCAATCCCGATGCAATTTCTGTGTTTCATCAACACTCTGATAGTCCACAGATTACAGAATGCCACCAGATGGTCATCGGAAACTACTACTGGTCTTCCAGGGAACGATCAAAGCGTAGACTGTTTGAGAATTACACCCATGGAGGAAAGTGCGCATGGTGACTGTTGTATTCAATCCCGATGGAATTTCTGTGTTTCATCAACACTCTGATAGTCCACAGATTACAGAATGCCTCCATTTGTGCATCGAAAACTACTACTGGTCTTCCAGGGAACAATCAAAATGTAGACTGTTTGAGACAATACTCCCATGGAGGAAAGTGCGCATGGTGACTGTTGTATTCAATCCCGATGCAATTTCTTTGTTTCATCAACACTCTGATAGTCCATAGATTACAGAATGCTACCAGATGTGCATCGGAAACTTCTACTGGTCTTCCAGGGAACGATCAAAGCGTAGACTGTTTGAGACATTACTCCCATGGAGGAATGTGCGCATGGTGACTGTTGTATTCAATCGCGATGCAATTTCTGTGTTTCATCAACACTCTGATAGTCAACAGAATACAGAATGCCTCCAGATGTGCATCGGGAACTAGTACTGGTCTAACAGGGAACGATCAAAGCGTAGAATGTTTGAGACATTACTCCCATGGAGGAAAGTGCGCATGGAGAGTGTTGTATTCAATCCCGACGCAATTACTGTGTTTCATCAACACTCTGATAGTCCTCAGATTACAGATTGCCTCCAGATGTGCATCGGAAACTACTACTGGTCTTCCATCGAACGATCATATCGTGGACTGATTGAGACATTACTCCCGTGGAGGAAAATGCGCACGGTGACTGTTGTATTCAATCCCGATTCAATTTCTGTGCTTCATCTACACTCTGATACTCCACAGATTACGGAATGCCTCCAGATGTGCATCGGAAACTACTACTGGTCTTCCAGGGAACGATCAAAGCGTAGACTGTTTGAGACATTACTCCCATGGAGGAAAGTGCGCATGGTGACTGTTGTATTCAATCCCGATGCAATTTCTGTGTTTCATTAACACTCTGATAGTCCACAGATTACAGAATGAATCATGATGTGCATCGAAAACTACTACTGGTCTTCCAGGGAACAATCAAAACGTAGACTGTTTGAGACATTATTCCCATGGAGGAAAGTGAGCATGGTGACTGTTGTATTCTATCCCGATGCTATTTCTGTGTTTCATCAACACTCTGATAGTCCATAGATTACAGAATGCCACCAGATGTGCATCGGAAACTTCAACTGGTCTTCCAGGGAACGATCAAAGCGTAGACTGTTGGGAACATTACTCCCATGGAGAAAAGTGCGCATGGTGACTGTTGTATTCAATCCCGATGCAATTTCTGTGTTTCATCAACACTCAGATAGTCCACAGATTACAGAATGCCTCCAGATGTTCATCGGAAAGTACTACTGGTCTTCCATCGAACGATAAAATCGTGGACTGTTTGAGACATTACTCCCGTGGAGGAAAGTGCGCATGGTGACTGTTGTTATCAATCCCGATGCAATTTCTGTGTTCCATCAAGACTCTGATAGTCCATAGATTACAGAATGCCACCAGATGTGCATCGGAAACTTCTACTGGTCTTTCAGGGAACGATCAACGCGTAGACTGTTTGAGACATTACTCCCATGGAGGAAAGTGCGCATGGTGACTGTTGTATTCAAACCCGATGCCATTTCTGTGTTTCATCAACACTCTGACAGTCCACAGATTACAGAATGCCACCAGAAGTGTATCGGAAACTACTACTGGTCTTCCAGGAAACAATCAAAGCGTAGAATGTTTCCGACGTTACTCCAATGGAGGAAAGTGCGGATGGTGACTGTTGTATTCAATCCCGATTCAATTTCTGTGTTTCATCAACAGTCTGATAGTCCACAGATTACAGAATGCCTCCAGATGTGCATCGGGAACTAGTACTGATCTAACAGGGAACGATCAAAGCGTAGAATGTTTGAGACATTACTCCAAAGGAGGAAAGTGCGCATGGTGAGTGTTGTATTCAATCCCGACACAATTACTGTGTTTCATCAACACTCTGATAGTCGTCAGATTACAGATTGCCTCCAGATGTGCATCGGAAACTACTACTGGTCTTCCATCGACCGATGAAATCGTGGACTGAGACATTACTACAGTGGAGGAAAGTGCGCATGGTGACTGTTGTATTCAATCCCGATGCAATTTCTGTGTTTCATTAACACTCAGATAGTCCACAGATTACAGAATGCCACCAGATGTGCATCGGAAATTACTACTGGTCTTCCAGGTAACGATCAAAGCGTAGACTGTTTGAGACATTACTGCAATGGTGGAAAGTGCGAATATTGACTGTTGTATTCAATCCCGATGCAATTTCTGTGTCTCATCAACACTCTGTTAGTCCACAGATTACAGAATGCCACCAGATGTGCATCGGAAACTACTACTGGTCTTCCAGGGAACGATCAAAGCGTAGACTATTTGAGACAGTACTCCCATGGAGGAAAGTGTCATGGTGAATGTTGTATTCAATCCTGATGCTATTTCTGTGTTTCATCAACACTCTGATAGTCCATAGATTACAGAATGCCACCAGATGTGCTTCGGAAACTTCTACTGGTCTTCCAGGGAACGATCAAAGCGTAGACTGTTGGAGACATTACTCCCATGAAGAAAAGTGCGCATGGTGACTGTTGTATTAATTCCCGATGCAATTTCTGTGTTTCATCAACACTCAGATAGTCCACAGGTTATAGAATGCCGCCAGATGTGCATCGGAAACTACTACTGGTCTTCCATCGAACGATTAAATCGTGGACTGTTTGAGACATTACTCCCATGGAGGAAAGTGTGCATGGTGACTGTTGTATTGATTCCCGATGCTATTTTTGTGTTTCACCAACACTCTGATAGTCCACAGATTACAGAATGCCTCCTGATGTGCATCGGAAACTACTACTGGTCTTCCAGGGAACGATCAAACGTAGACTGTTTGAGACATTACTCCCATGGAGGAAAGTGCGCATGGTGATTGTTGTATTCACTCCCGATGCAATTTCTGTTTCTCATCAACACTCTGATAGTCCACAGATTACAGAATGCCTCCAGATGTGCATCGGAAACTACTACTGGTCTTCCAGGGAACGATCAAACCCTAGACTGTTTGTTACATTACTCTAATGGACGAAAGTGCGCATGGTGACTGTTGTATTCAATCCCGCTGCAATTCCTGTGCTTCATCAAAACTTTGAAGGTCCACAGATTACAGAATGCCACCTGATGTGCATCGGAAACTACTACTGGTCTTGCAAGGAACGATCAAAGCGTAGACTGTATCAGACATTACTCCCATGGAGGAAATTGCGCATGGTGACTGTTGTATTGAATCCCGATGCAATTTCTGTGTTTCATTAACACTTTGAAGGTCCAAAGAAAACAGAATGCCTCCAGATGTGCATTGGAATCTACTACTGGTTTCCAGGAAACGATGAAACCGTAGACTGTTCGAGACATTACTCCCATGGAGGAAAGTGCGCATGGTGACTGTTGTATTCAATCCCGATGCTATTTCTGTGTTTCATGAACACTCTGATAGTCCACAGATTACAGAATGCCACCAGATGTGCAGCAGAAACTGGTGTTCCAGGGAACGATCAAATCGTAGACTGTTTGAGACATTACTCACCATGGAGGGAAGTGCGCATGGTGACTGTTGTATTCAATCACGATGCAATTTCTGTGTTTCATCAACACTCTGATAGTCCACAGATTACAGATTGCCACCAGATGTGCATCTGAAACTACTACTGGTCTTCCAGGAAACGGTCAAAGCGTAGAATGTTTCAGACGTTACTCCCATGGAGGAAAGTGCGGATGGTGACTGTATTATTCAATCCCGATGCAATTTCTGTGTTTCATCAACACTCTGATAGTCCATAGATTACAGAATGCCACCAGATGTGCATCGGAAACTTCTACTGGTCTTCCAGGGAACGATCAAAGCGTAGACTGTTTAAGACATTACTCCCATGGAGGAATGTGCGTATGGTGACTGTTGTATTCAATCCCGATGCAATTTCTGTGTTTCATCAACACTCTGATAGTCCACAGATTACAGAATGCCACCAGATGGTCATCGGAAACTACTACTGGTCTTCCAGGGAACGATCAAAGCGTAGACTGAGAATTACTCCCATGGAGGAAAGTGCGCATGGTGACTGTTGTATTCAATCCCGATGGAATTTCTGTGTTTCATCAACACTCTGATAGTCCACAGATTACAGAATGCCTCCATTTGTGCATCGAAAACTACTACTGGTCTTCCAGGGAACAATCAAAATGTAGACTGTTTGAGACAATACTCCCATGGAGGAAAGTGCGCATGGTGACTGTTGTATTCAATCCCGATGCCAATTCTGTGTTTCATCAACACTCTGATAGTCCATAGATTACAGAATGCTACCAGATGTGCATCGGAAACTTCTACTGGTCTTCCAGGGAACGATCAAAGCGTAGACTGTTTGAGACATTACTCCCATGGAGGAATGTGCGCATGGTGACTGTTGTATTCAATCCCGATGCAATTTCTGTGTTTCATCAACACTCTGATAGTCAACAGAATACAGAATGCCACCAGATGTGCATCGGAAACTAATACTGGTATTCCAGGGAACGATCAAAGCGTAGACTGTTTGAGACATTACTCCCATGGAGGAAAGTGCGCATGGTGACTGTTGTATTCCATCCCGATGCTATTTCCGTGTTTCACCAACACTCTGATAGTCCACAGATTACTGAATGCCACCAGATGTGCATCAGAAACTACTACTGGTCTTCCAGGGAAAGATCAAAGCGTAGTATGTTTGAGAATTACTCCCATGGAGGAAAGTGCGCATGGTGACTGTTGAATTCAATCCCGATGCAATTTCTGTGTTTCATCAACACTCTGATAGTCCACAGATTACAGAATGCCTCCAGAAATGCATCGAAAACTACTACTGGTCTTCCAGGGAACAATCAAAACGTATACTGTTTGAGACATTACTCCCATGGAGGAAAGTGCGCATGGTGACTGCTGTATTCAATCCCGATGCAATTTCTGATTTTCATCAACACTCTGATAGTCCACATATTACAGATTGCCTCCAGATGTGCATCGGAAACTACTACTGGTCTTCCTGGGAACGATCAAAGCGTAGACTGTTTCAGACGTACTCCCATGGAGGAAAGTGCGGATGGTGACTGTTGTATTCACTCCCGATGCAATTTCTGTGTTTTATCAACATTTTAAAGGTCCACAGATTACAGAATGCTTCCAGATGTGCACCGGAAACTGCTAATGGTCTTCCAGGGAACGATCAAAGCGTAGACTGTTTGAGACATTACTCCCATGGAGGAAAGTGCGCATGGTGTTTGTTGTATTCAATCCCGATGCTATATCTGTATTTCACCAACACTCTGATAGTCCACAGATTACTGAATGCCTCCAGATGTGCATCGGAAACTACTACTGGTCTTCCAGGGAACGATCAAAGCGTAGAATGTTTGAGAATTACTCCCATGGAGGAAAGTGCGCATGGTGACTGTTGTATACAATCCCGATGCAATTTCTGTGTTTCATCAACTGTCTGATAGTCCAGAGATTACAGAATGCCTCCCGATGTGCATCGGAAACTACTACTGGTCTTCCAGGGAACGATCAAAACGTAGCCTGTTTGAGACATTACTCCCATGGAGGAAAGTGCGCATGGTGACTGTTGTATTCATTCCCGATGCTATTTCTGTGTTTCATCAACACACTGATAGTCCACAGATTACAGAATGAAACGAGATGTGCATCGGAAACTACTACTGGTCTTCCAGGGAACGATCAAATCGTAGACTGTTTGAGATATCACTCCCATGGAGGAAAGTGCGCATGGTGACTGTTGTATTCACTCCCGATGCAATTTCTGTGTTTTATCAACATTTTGAAGGTCCACAGATTACAGAATGCTTCCAGATGTGCACCGGAAACTACTAATGGTCTTCCAGGGAACGATCAGAGCGTAGACTGTTTCAGACATTACTCCCATGGAGGAAAGTGCGCATGGTGAGTGTTGTATTCAATCCCGATGCTATATCTGTGTTTCACCAACACTCTGATAGTCCACAGATTACTGAATGCCACCAGATGTGCATCGGAAACTACTACTGGTCTTCCAGGGAACGATAAAATCGTAGAATGTTTGAGAATTACACCCATGGAGGAAAGTGCGCATGGTGACTGTTGTATTCAATCCCGATGCAATTTCTGTGTTTCATCAACACTCTGATAGTACGCAGATTACAGAATGCCTCCAGATGTGCATCGGAAACTACTACTGGTCTTCCAGGGAACGATCAAAACGTAGACTGTTTGAGACATTACTCCCATGGAGGAATGTGCGAATATTGACTGTTGTATTCAATCATGATGCAATTTCTGTGTTTCATCACCACTCTGTTAGTCCACAGATTACAGAATGCCACCAGATGTGCATCGGAGACTACTACTGGTCTTCCAGGGAACGATCAAAGCTTAGACTGTTTGAGACATTACTCCCATGGAGGAAAGTGCGCATGGAGACTTTTGTATTCAATCCCGATGCTATTTCTGTGTTTCATCAACACTCAGATAGTCCACAGATTACAGAATGCCACCAGAAGTGCATCGGAAACTACTACTGGTATTCCAGGGAACGATCAAAGCGTAGACTGTTTGAGATGTCACTTACGTGGAGGAAAGTGCGCATGGTGACTGTTGTATTCAATCCCGATGCATTCTCTGTGTTTAATCAACACCCTGATAGTCCACAGATTACAGAATGCCACCAGTTGTGCATCGGAAACCACTATTGGTCTTTCAGGGAACGATCAAAGCGTAGACTGTTTCAGACATTACTCACATGGATTAATGTACGCATTGTGACTGTTGTATTCAATCCCGATGCTATTTCTGTGTTTCATCAACTCTCTGATAGTCCACAGATTACAGAATGCCACCACATGTGCATCGGAAACTACTACTGGTGTTCCAGGGAACGATCAACGCGTAGACTGTTAGAGACATTACTCCCATGGAGGGAAGTTCGCATGGTGACTGTTGTATCCAATCCCGTTGCAATTTCTGTGTTTCATCAACACTCTGATAGTCCACAGATTACAGAATGCCACCAGATGTGCATCGAAAACTACTACTGGTCTTCCAGTGAACGATTAAAGCGTAGACTGTTTGAGACATTACCCCCAAGGAGGAAAGTGCTCATGATGACTGTTGTATTCAATCCCGATGCTACTTCTGTGTTTCATCAACACTCTGACAGTCCACAGATTACAGAATGCCACCAGATGTGCATCGGAAACTACTACTGGTCTTCCAGGGAACGATCAAAGCGTAGACTGTTTGAGAATTACTCCCATGGAGGAAAGTGCGCATGGTGACTGTTGTATTCAATCCCGATGAAATTTCTGTGTTTCATCAATACTCTGATAGTCCGCAGATTACAGAATGCCTCCATTTGTACATCGAAAACTACTACTGGTCTTCCAAGGAACAATCAAAACGTAGACTGTTTGAGACATTACTCCCATGGAGGAAAGTGCGCATGGTGACTGTTGTATTCAATCCCGATGAACTTTCTGTGTTTCATCAACACTCTGATAGTCCATAGATTACAGAATGCCACCAGATGTGCATCGGAAACTTCTACTGGTCTTCCAGGGAACGATCAAAGCGTAGACTGTTTGAGACATTACTCCCATGGAGGAATGTGCGCATGGTGACTGTTGTATTCAATCCCGATGCCATTTCTGTGTTTCTCGAACACTCTGATAGTCCACAGATTACTGAATGCCACCAGATGTGAATCGGAAACTACTACTGGTCTTCCAGGGAACGATCAAAGCGTAGAATGTTTGAGAATTACTCCCATGGGGGAAAGTGCGCATGGTGATTGTTGTATTCAATCCTGATGCAATTGCTGTGTTTCATCAACACTCTGATAGTCCACAGATTACAGAATGCCTCCAGATGTGCATCGGAAATTACTACTGGTTTTCCAGGGAACGATCAAAGCGTAGACTGTTTGAGACATTAGTCCCATGGAGGAAAGTGCGAATAGTGACCGTTGTATTCCATCCCGATGCAATTTCTGTCTTTCATCAACACTCTGTTAGTCCACAGATTACAGAATGCCACCAGATGTGCATCGGAAACTACTACTGGTCTTCCAGGGAACGATCAAAGCGTAGACTGTTTGAGACATTACTCCCATGGAGGAAAGTGCGCATGGTGACTGTTGTATTCAATCCCGATGCTATTTCTGTGTTTCATCAACACTCTGATAGCCCACTGATTACGGAATGCCACCAGATGTGCATCGGAAACTACTACTGGTATTCCAGGGAACGATCAAAGCGTAGACTGTATGCGATATCACTCCCGTCGAGGAAAGTGCGCATGGTGACTGTTGTATTCAATCCCGATACATTCTCTGTGTTTCATCAACACTCTGATGATCCACAGATTACAGAATGAAACCAGTTGTGCATCGGAAACCACTACCGGTCTTTCTTGGAGCGATCAAAGCGTAGACTGTTTGAGACATTACTCCCATGGAGGAAAGTGCGCATGGTGACTGTTGAATTCAATCCCGATGCAATTTCTGTGTTTCATCAACACTCTGATAGTCCACAGATTAAAGAATGCCACCAGATGTGCATCGGAAACTACTACTGGTGTTCCAGGGAACGATCAAATCGTAGACTGTTTGAGACATTACTCCCATGGAGGAAAGTGCGCATGGTGACTGTTGTATTCAATCCCGATGCAATTTCTGTGTTTCATTAACACTCACTTAGTCCACAGAATCCAGAAAGCCACCAGATGTGCATCGGAAACTACTACTGGTCTTCCAAGGAACAATCAAAACGTAGACTGTTTGAGACATTACTCCCATGGAGGAAAGTGCGCATGGTGACTGTTGTATTCAATCCCGATGAACTTTCTGTGTTTCATCAACACTCTGATAGTCCATAGATTACAGAATGCCACCAGATGTGCATCGGAAACTTCTACTGGTCTTCCAGGGAACGATCAAAGCGTAGACTGTTTGAGACATTACTCGGATGTAGGAATGTGCGCATGGTGACTGATGTATTCAATCCCGATGCTATTTCTGTGTTTCTCGAACACTCTGATAGTCCACAGATTACTGAATGCCACCAGATGTGAATCGGAAACTACTACTGGTCTTCCAGGGAACGATCAAAGCGTAGAATGTAAGAGAATTACTCCCATGGGGGAAAGTTCGCATGGTGACTGTTGTATTCAATCCTGATACAATTCCTGTGTTTCATCAATACTCTGATAGTCCACAGATTACAGAATGCCTCCAGATGTGCATCGGAAATTACTACTGGTCTTCCAGGGAACGATCAAAGCGTAGACTGTTTGAGACATTACTCCCATGGAGGAAAGTGCGAATATTGACCGTTGTATTCCATCCCGATGCAATTTCTGTCTTTCATCAACACTCTGTTAGTCCACAGATTACAGAATGCCACCAGATGTGCATCGGAAACTACTACTGGTCTTCCAGGGAACGATCAAAGCGTAGACTCTTTGAGACATTACTCCCATGGAGGTAAGTGCGCATGATGACTGTTGTATTCAATCCCCATGCTATTTCTGTGTTTCATCAACACTCTGATAGTCCACTGATTACGGAATGCCACCAGATGTGCATCGGAAACTACTACTGGTATTCCAGGGAACGATCAAAGCATAGACTGTTTGAGACACTACTCCCGTATAGGAAAGTTCGCATGGTGACTGTTGTATTCAATCCCGATGCTATTTCTGTGTTTCATCAACACTCTGATAGTCCACAGATTAAAGAATGCCACCAGATGTGCATCGGAAACTACTACTGGTGTTCCAGGGAACGATCAAATCGTAGACTGTTTGAGACATTACTCCCATGGAGGAAAGTGCGCATGGTGACTGTTGTATTCAATCAGGATGCAATTTCTGTGTTTCATTAACACTCAGTTAGTCCACAGATTCCAGAATGCCACCAGATGTGCATCGGAAACTACTACTGGTCTTCCAGGGAAAGATCAAAGCGCAGACTGTTTGAGACATTACTCCCATGGAGGAATGTGTGCATGGTGAGAGTTGTATTCAATCCCGATGCAATTTCTGTGTTTCACCAACACTCTGATAGTCCACAGATAACTTAATGCCACCAGATGTGAATCGAAAACTACTACAGGTCTTCCAGGGAACGATCAAAGCGTAGGATGTTTGAGAATTACTCCCACGGTGGAAAATGCGCATGGTGACTGTTGTATTCAATCCCGATGTAATTCCTGTGTTTCATCAACACTCTGATAGTCCACAGATTACAGAATGCCTCCAGATGTGCATCGGAAATTACTACTGGTTTTCCAAGGAACGATCAAAGCGTAGACTGTTTGAGACATTACTCCCATGGAGGAAAGTGCGCATGGTGACTGTTGTATTCAATCCCGATGCAACTTCTGATTTTCATCAACACTCTGATAGTCCACATATTGCAGATTGCTTCCAGATGTGCATCGGAAACTACTACTGGTCTTCCTGGGAACGATCAAAGCGTAGACTGATTCAGACGTTACTGCCATGGAGGAAAGTGCGGATGGTTACTGTTGTATTCACTCCCGATGCAATTTCTGTGTTTCATCAACACTTTGATAGTCCACAGATTAAAGAATGCCACCAGATGTGCATTGGAAAGTACTACTGGTGTTCCATGGAACGATCAAATCGTAGACTGTTTGAGACATTACTCCCATGGAGGGGAGTGCGCATGGTGACTGTTGTATTCAATCCCGAATCAATTTCAGAGTTTCATCAACACTCTGATAGTCCACAGATTACAGAATGCCTCCAGATGTGAATCGAAAACTTCTACTGGTCTTCCAGGGAACAATCAAAACGTATACTGTTTGAGACATTACTCCCATGGAGGAAAGTGCGCATGGTGACTGTTGTATTCAATCCCGATGCAACTTCTGATTTTCATCAACACTCTGATAGTCCACATATTGCAGATTGCCTCCAGATGTGCATCGGAAACTACTACTGGTCTTCCTGGGAACGATCAAAGCGTAGACTGATTCAGACGTTACTGCCATGGAGGAAAGTGCGGATGGTGACTGTTGTATTCACTCCCGATGCAATTTCTGTGTTTCATCAACATTTTGAAGGTCCACAGATTACAGAATGCTTCCAGATGTGCACCGGAAACTACTAATGGTCTTCCAGGGAACGATCAAAGCGTAGACTGTTTCAGACATTACTCCCATGGAGGAAAGTGTGGATGGTGACTGTTGTATTCAATCCCGATTCAATTTCAGTGTTTCATCAACACTACGATAGTCCACAGATTACAGAATGCCACCAGATGTGCATCGGAAACTACTACTGGTCTTCCAGGGGACGATCAAAGCGTAGACTGTTTGAGATATTACTCCCATGGAGGAATGTGCGCATGGTGACTGTTGTATTCAATCCCATTGCAATTTCTGTGTTTCATCAACACTAAGTTAGTCCACAGATTACAGAATGCCTCCAGATGTGCATCGGAAACTAGTACTGGTCTTCCTGGGAAATATCAAAGCGTAGACTGTTTGAGACATTACTCCCATGGAGGAAAGTGCGCATGGTGACTGTTGTATTCAATCCCGATGCTATTTCTGTGTTTTTCTCAACACTCAGATAGTCCACAGATTCCAGAATGCCTAGAGATGTGCACCGCAAACTACTACTGGTCTTCCAGGGAACGATCAAAGCGTAGACTGTTTGAGACATTACCCCCATGGAGGAAAGTGCGCATGGTGACTGTTGTATTCACTCCCGATGCATTTTCTGTGTTTTATCAACATTTTGAAGGTCCACAGATTACAGAATGCTTCCAGATGTGCACCGGAAACTACTAATGGTCTTCCAGGGAACGATCATAGCGTAGACTGTTTGACACATTGCTCCCATGGAGGGAAGTGCGCATGGTGACTGTTGTATTCAATCCCATTGCAATTTCTGTGTTTCATTAACACTCAGTTAGTCCACAGATTACAGAATTCCACCTGATGTGCATCGGAAATTACTACTGGTCTTCCAGGGAACGATCAAAGCGTACACTCTTTGAGACATTACTCCCATGGAGGAAGGTGCGAGTATTGACTGTTGTATTCAATCTCGTTGCAATTTCTGTGTTTCATGAACACTCTGGTAGTCCACAGGTTACAGAACGCCACCAGATGTTTATCGGAGACTACTACTGGTCTTCCAGGAAGGATCAAAGCGTAGACTGTTTGAGTCATTACTCCCATGGAAGAAAGTGCGCATGGTGACTCTTGTATTCAATCCCGATGCAATTACTGTGTTTCATCAACTCTCTGATAGTCCACAGATTACAGAATGCCACCAGATGTGCATCGGTAATTACTACCGGTATTCCAGGGAACGATCAAATCGTAGACTGTTTGAGATATCACTCACGTGGAGGAAAGTGCACATGGTGACTGTTGTATTTAATCCCGATTCATTTTCTGTGTTTCATCAACACTCTGATAGTCCACAGATTACAGATTGCCACCAGTTGTGCATCGGAAACTACTACTGGTCTTCCAGGAAACGATGAAACCGTAGACTGTTTGAGACATTACTCCCATGGAGGTAAGTGCGCATGGTGTCTGTTGTATTCAATCCCATTGCAATTTCTGTGTTTTATCAACACTCAGTTAGTCCACAAATTTCAGAATGCCTCCAGATGTGCATTGGAAACTACTACTGGTCTTCCTGGAAACGATCGAATCGTAGACTGTATCAGACATTACTCCCATGGAGGAAAGTGTGGATTGTGACTGTTGTATTCACTCCCGATGCAATTTCTGTTTTTCATCAACACTCTGATAGTCCACAGATTACAGAATGCCTCCAGATGTGCATCGGAAACTACTACTGGTCTTCCAGGAAACGATGAAACCGTAGACTGTTTGAGACATTACTCCCATGGAGGAAAGTGCGCATGGTAACTGTTGTATTCAATCCCGATGCTATTTCTGTGTTTCATCAACACTCTGATAGTCCACAGATTACAGAATGCCACCAGATGTGCATCGGAAACTACTACTGGTCTTCCAAGGAACGATCAAAGCGTACACTCTTTGAGACATTACTCCCATGGAGGAAAGTGGGCATGGTGACTGTTGTATTTAATCCCGATGCAATTTCTGTCTTTTTATCAACACCCGGGTAGACCACAGATTACAGAATACCTCCAGATGTGCATCAGAAACTACTACTGGTCTTCCAGGGAACGATCAAAGCGTAGACTGTTTGAGACATTACTCCCGTGGAGGAATGTGCACATGTTGACTGTTGTATTCAATCCCGATGCAATTTCTGTGTTCATCAACTCTCTGATAGTCCACAGATTACAGAATGCCTCCAGATGTGCATCGAAAACTACTACTGGTATTAAAGGGAACGATCAAAGCGTAGACCGTTTGAGACTTTACTCCCATGGAGGTAAGTGCGCATGGTGACTGTTGTATTCAATCCCGTTGCAATTTCTGTGTTTCATGAACACTCTGGTAGTCCACAGATTACAGAACACCACCAGATGTGTATCGGAGACTACTACTGGTCTTCCTGGAAGGATCAAAGCGTAGACTGTTTGAGATATTACTGACATGGAAGACAGTGCGCATGGTGACTCTTGTATTCAATCCCGATGCAATTTCTGTGTTTCATTAACACTCAGTTAGTCCACAGATTCCAGAATGCCACCAGATGTGCATCGGAAACTACTACTGGTCTTCCAAGGAACAATCAAAACGTAGACTGTTTGAGACATTACTCCCATTGAGGAAAGTGCGCATGGTGACTGTTGTATTCAATCCCGATGAACTTTCTGTGTTTCATCAACACTCTGATAGTCCATAGATTACAGAATGCCACCAGATGTGCATCGGAAACTTCTACTGGTCTTCCAGGGAACGATCAAAGCGTAGACTGTTTGAGACATTACTCCCATGGAGGAATGTGCGCATGGTGACTGTTGTATTCAATCCCGATGCTATTTCTGTGTTTCTCGAACACTCTGATAGTCCACAGATTACTGAATGCCACCAGATGTGAATCGGAAACTACTACTGGTCTTCCAGGGAACGATCAAAGCGTAGAATGTTTGAGAATTACTCCCATGGGGGAAAGTGCGCATGGTGACTGTGGTATTCAATCCTGATGCAATTCCTGTGTTTCATCAACACTCTGATAGTCCACAGATTACAGAATGCCTCCAGATGTGCATCGGAAATTACTACTGGTCTTCCAGGGAACGATCAAAGCGTAGACTGTTTGAGACATTACTCCCATGGAGGAAAGTGCGAATATTGACCGTTGTATTCCATCCCGATGCAATTTCTGTCTTTCATCAACACTCTGTTAGTCCACAGATTACAGAATGCCACCAGATGTGCATCGGAAACTACTACTGGTCTTCCAGGGAACGATCAAAGCGTAGACTGTTTGAGACATTACTCCCATGGAGGAAAGTGCGCATGGTGACTGTTGTATTCGATCCCGATGCTATTTCTGTGTTTCATCAACACTCTGATAGTCCACTGATTACGGAATGCCACCAGATGTGCATCGGAAACTACTACTGGTATTCCAGGGAACGATCAAAGCGTAGACTGTTTGAGATATCACTCCCGTCGAGGAAAGTGCGCATGTGGACTGTTGTATTCAATCCCGATGCATTCTCTGTGTTTCATCAACACTCTGATGATCCACAGATTACAGAATGAAACCAGTTGTGCATCGGAAACCACTACTGGTCTTTCAAGGAGCGATCAAAGCGTAGACTGTTTGAGACATTACTCCCATGGAGGAAAGTGCGCATGGTGACTGTTGAATTCAATCCCGATGCAATTTCTGTGTTTCATCAACACTCTGATAGTCCACAGATTAAAGAATGCCACCAGATGTGCATCGGAAACTACTACTGGTGTTCCAGGGAACGATCAAATCGTAGACTGTTTGAGACATTACTCCCATGGAGGAAAGTGCGCATGGTGACTGTTGTATTCAATCCCGATGCAATTTCTGTGTTTCATTAACACTCAGTTAGTTCACAGATTCCAGAATGCCACAAGATGTGCATCGGAAACTGCTACTGGTCTTCCAGGGATCGATCAAAGCGCAGACTGTTTGAGACATTACTCCCATGGAGGAATGTGTGCATGGTGAGAGTTGTATTCAATCCCGATGCAATTTCTGTGTTTCACCAACACTCTGATAGTCCACAGATTACTTAATGCCACCAGATGTGAATCGAAAACTACTACAGGTCTTCCAGGGAACGATCAAAGCGTAGGATGTTTGAGAATTACTCCCACGGTGGAAAATGCGCATGGTGACTGTTGTATTCAATCCCGATGCAATTCCTGTGTTTCATCAACACTCTGATAGTCCACAGATTACAGAATGCCTCCAGATGTGCATCGGAAATTACTACTGGTTTTCCAAGGAACGATCAAAGCGTAGACTGTTTGAGACATTACTCCCATGGACGAAAGTGCGAATATTAACCGTTGTATTCAATCTCGATGCAATTTCTGTGTTTCATCAACACTCTGATAGTCCACAGATTAAAGAATGCCACCAGATGTGCATCGGAAAGTACTACTGGTGTTCCGTGGAACGATCAAATCGTAGACTCTTTGAGACATTACTCCCATGGAGGGAAGTGCGAATGGTGACTGTTGTATTCAATCCCGATTCAATTTCAGAGTTTCATCAACACCCTGATTGTCCACAGATTACAGAATGCCTCCAGATGTGCATCGAAAACTTCTACTGGTCTTCCAGGGAACAATCAAAACGTATACTGTTTGAGACATTACTCCCATGGAGGAAAGTGCGCATGGTGACTGTTGTATTCAATCCCGATGCTCCTTCTGATTTTCATCAACACTCTGATAGTCCACATATTGCAGATTGCCTCCAGATGTGCATCGGAAACTACTACTGATCTTCCTGGGAACGATCAAAGCGTAGACTGTTTCAGACGTTACTGCCATGGAGGAAAGTGCGGATGGTGACTGTTGTATTCACTCCCGATGCAATTTCTGTGTTTCATCAACATTTTGAAGGTCCACAGATTACAGAATGCTTCCAGATGTGCACCGGAAACTACTAATGGTCTTCCAGGGAACGATCAAAGCGTAGACTGTTTCAGACATTACTCCCATGGAGGAAAGTGCGGATGGTGACTGTTGTATTCAATCCCGATTCAATTTCAGTGTTTCATCAACACTACGATACTCCACAGATTACAGAATGCCACCAGATGTGCATCGGAAACTACTACTGGTCTTCCAGGGGACGATCAAAGCGTAGACTGTTTGAGACATTACTCCCATGGAGGAATGTGCGCATGGTGACTGTTGTATTCAATCCCATTGCAATTTCTGTGTTTCATCAACACTCAGTTAGTCCACAGATTACAGAATGCCTCCAGATGTGCATCGGAAACTACTACTGGTCTTCCTGGGAACGATCAAAGCGTAGACTGTTTGAGACATTACTCCCATGGAGGAAAGTGCGCATGGTGACTGTTGTATTCAATCCCGATGCTATTTCTGTGTTTCATCAACACTCAGATAGTCCACAGGTTCCAGAATGCCTAGAGATGTGCACCGGAAACTACTACTGGTCTTCCAGGGAACGATCAAAGCGTAGACTGTTTGAGACATTACTCCCATGGAGGAAAGTGTGCATGGTGACTGTTGTATTTAATCCCGATGCATTTTCTGTGTTTCATCAACACTCTGATAGTCCACAGATTACAGAATGCCACCAGTTGTGCATCGGAAAGCACTACTGGTCTTCCAGGGAACGATCAACGCGTAGACTGTTAGAGACATTACTCCAATGGAGGAAAGTGCGCATGGTGACTGTTGTATTCAATCCCATTGCAATTTCTGTGTTTTATCAACACTCAGTTAGTCCACAAATTTCAGAATGCCTCCAGATGTGCATTGGAAACTACTACTGGTCTTCCTGGAAACGATCAAATTGTAGACTGTATCAGACATTACTCCCATGGAGGCAAGTGCTGATTGTGACTGTTGTATTCACTCCCGATGCAATTTCTGTTTTTCATCAACACTCTGATAGTCCACAGATTACAGAATGCCTCCAGATGTGCATCGGAAACTACTACTGGTCTTCCAGGAAACGATGAAACCGTAGACTGTTTGAGACATTACTCCCATGGAGGAAAGTGCGCATGGTGACTGTTGTATTCAATCCCGATGCTATTTCTGTGTTTCATCAACACTCTGATAGTCCACAGATTACAGAATGCCACCAGATGTGCATCGGAAACTACTACTGGTCTTCCAGGGAACGATCAAATCGTTGACTGTTTGAGACATTACTCCCATGGAGGTAAGTGCGCATGGTGACTGTTGTATTCAATCCCGATGCTATTTCTGTGTTTCACCAACACTCTGATAGTCCACAGATTACAGAATGCCACCAGATGTGCATCGGAAATTACTACTGGTCTTCCAAGGAACGATCAAAGCGTACACTCTTTGAGACATTACTCCCATGGAGGAAAGTGGGCATGGTGACTGTTGTATTTAATCCCGATGCAATTTCTGTCTTTTATCAACACCCGGGTAGACCACAGATTACAGAATACCTCCAGATGTGCATCAGAAACTACTACTGGTCTTCCAGGGAACGATCAAAGCGTAGACTGTTTGAGACATTACTCCCGTGGAGGAATGTGCACATGTTGACTGTTGTATTCTATCCCGATGCAATTTCTGTGTTCATCAACTCTCTGATAGTCCACAGATTACAGAATGCCTCCAGATGTGCATCGAAAACTACTACTGGTATTCCAGGGAACGATCAAAGCGTAGACTAATTGAGACTTTACTCCCATGGAGGTAAGTGCGCATGGTGACTGTTGTATTCAATCCCGTTGCAATTTCTGTGTTTCATGAACACTCTGGTAGTCCACAGATTACAGAACGCCACCAGATGTGTATCGGAGACTACTACTGGTCTTCCTGGAAGGATCAAAGCGTAGACTGTTTGAGATATTACTGACATGGAAGAAAGTGCGCATGGTGACTCTTGTATTCAATCCCGATGCTATTTCTGTGTTTCATCAACTCTCTGATAGTCCACAGAGTACAGAATGCCACCAGATGTGAATCGGAAACTACTACTGGTATTCCAGGGAACGATCAAAGCGTAGACTGTTTGAGACATTACTCCCAAGGAGGAAAGTGCTCGTGATGACTGTTGTATTCAATCCCGATGCTATTTCTGTTTTTCATCAACACTCTGGTAGTCCACCGATTACAGAATGCCATTAGATGTGCATCGGAAACTACTACTGGTCTTCCAGATAACGATCAAAGCGTAGACTGTTTGAAAATTACTCCCATGGAGGAAAGTGCGCATGGTGACTGTTGTATTCAATCCCGATGGAATTTCTGTGTTTCATCAACACTCTGATAGTCCACAATTACAGAATGCCTCCAGATGTGCATCGAAAACTACTACTGGTCTTCAGGGGAACAATCAAAACGTAGACTGCTTGAGACATTACTCCCATGGAGGAAAGTGCGCATGGTGACTGTTGTATTCAATCCCGATGCAATTTCTGTGTTTCATCAACACTCTGGTAGTCCACAGATTACAGAATGCCACCAGATGTCCATCGGAAACTACTACTTTTCTTCCAGGGAACGATCAAAGCGTAGACTGTTTGAGACGTTACTCCCATGGAGGAAAGTGCGCATGGTGACTGTTGTATTCAATCCCGGTGCTATTTCTGTGTTTCATCAACACTCTGATAGTCCACAGATTACAGAATGCACCAGATGTGCATCGGAAACTACTACTGGTCGTCCAGGAAACGATCAAAGCTTAGAATGTTTCAGACGTTACTCCCATTGAGGAAAGTGCGGATGGTGACTGTTGTATTCAATCCCGATGCAATTTCTGTGTTTCATCAACACTCTGATAGTCCATATATTACAGAATGCCACCAGATGTGCATCGGAAACTTCTACTTTTCTTCCAGGGAATGATCAAAGCGTAGACTGTTTGAGACATTACTCCCATGGAGGAATGTGCGCATGGTGCCTGTTGTATTTAATCCTTATGCAATTTCTGTGTTTCATCAACACTCTGATAGTCCACAGATTACAGAATGCCACCAGATGTGCATCGGAAACTACTACTCGTATTCCAGGGAACGATCAAAGCGTAGACTGTTTGAGATATCACTCACGTGGGGGAAGTGCACATGGTGACTGTTGTATTTAATCCCGATGCATTTTCTGTGTTTCATCAACACTCTGACAGTCTACAGATTACAGAACGCCACCAGTTGTGCATCGGAAACCACTACTGGTCTTCCAGGGAACGATCAACGCGTAGACTGTTTGAGACATTACTCCCATGGAGGAAAGTGCGCATGGTGACTGTTGTATTCAATCCCGATGCAATTTGTGTATTTCATCAACACTCTGATAGTCCACAGATTACAGATTGCCACCAGATGTGCATCGGAAACTACCACTGGTCTTCCTGGGAACGATCAAAACGTAGACTGTTTGAGACATTACTCCCATGGAGGTAAGTGCGCATGGTGACTGTTGTATTCAATTCCGTTGCTATTTCTGTGTTTCACCAACACTCTGATAGTCCACAGGATACAGAATGCCACCAGATGTGCATCGGAAATTACTACTGGTGTTCCAGGGAACGATCAAAGCGTACACTCTTTGAGACATTTTACCATGGAGGAAATGCGAGTATTGACTGTTGTATTCAATCCCGTTGCAATTTCTGTGTTTCATGAACACTCTGGTAGTCCACAGATTACAGGACGCCACCAGATGTGTATCGGAGACTACTACTGGTCTTCCAGGAAGGATCAAAGCGTAAACTGTTTGAGACATTACTCCCATGGAAGAAAGTGCGCATGGTGACTCTTGTATTCAATCCCGATGCTATGTCTGTGTTTCATCAACTCTCTGATAGTCCACAGAGTACAGAATGCGACCAGATGTGCATTGGAAACTACTACTGGTATTCCAGGGAACGATCAAAGCGTAGACTGTTTGAGATATCACTCACGTGGGGGAAAGTGCACATGGTGACTGTTGTATTTAATCCCGATGCATTTTCTGTGTTTCATCAACACTCTGATAGTCTACAGATTACAGAACGCCACCAGTTGTGCATCGGAAACCACTACTGGTCTTCCAGGGAACGATCAACGCGTAGACTGTTTGAGACATTACTCCAATGGAGGAATGTGCGCATGGTGACTGTTGTATTTAATCCCGATGCAATTTCTGTGTTTCATGAACACTCTGGTAGTCCACAGATTACAGAACGCCACCAGATGTGTATCGGATACTACTACTGGTCTTCCTGGAAGGATCAAAGCGTAGACTGTTTGAGATATTACTGACATGGAAGAAAGTGCGCATGGTGACTCTTGTATTCAATCCCGATGCTATTTCTGTGTTTCATCAACACTCTGATAGTCCACAGATTACAGGATGCCACCAGATGTGCATCGGGAACTACAACTGGTATTCCAGGGAACGATCAAAGCGTAGACTGTTTGAGACATTACTCCCAAGGAGGAAAGTTCTCATGATGACTGTTGTATTCAATCCCGATGCTATTTCTGTTTTTCATCAACACTCTGGTAGTCCACCGATTACAGAATGCCATTAGATGTGCATCGGAAACTACTACTGGTCTTCCAGATAACGATCAAAGCGTAGACTGTTTGAAAATTACTCCCATGGAGGAAAGTGCGCATGGTGACTGTTGTATTCAATCCCGATAGAATTTCTGTGTTTCATCAACACTCTGATAGTCCACAGATTACAGAATGCCTCCAGATGTGCATCGAAAACTGCTACTGGTCTTCAGGGGAACAATCAAAACGTAGACTGCTTGAGACATTACTCCCATGGAGGAAAGTGCGCATGGTGACTGTTGTATTCAATCCCGTTGCAATTTCTGTGTTTCATGAACACTCTGGTAGTCCACAGATTACAGAACGCCACCAGATGTGTATCGGAGACTACTACTGGTCTTCCTGGAAGGATCAAAGCGTAGACTGTTTGAGATATTACTGACATGGAAGAAAGTGCGCATGGTGACTCTTGTATTCAATCCCGATGCTATTTCTGTGTTTCATCAACTCTCTGATAGTCCACAGAGTACAGAATGCCACCAGATGTGAATCGGAAACTACTACTGGTATTCCAGGGAACGATCAAAGCGTAGACTGTTTGAGACATTACTCCCAAGGAGGAAAGTGCTCGTGATGACTGTTGTATTCAATCCCGATGCTATTTCTGTTTTTCATCAACACTCTGGTAGTCCACCGATTACAGAATGCCATTAGATGTGCATCGGAAACTACTACTGGTCTTCCAGATAACGATCAAAGCGTAGACTGTTTGAAAATTACTCCCATGGAGGAAAGTGCGCATGGTGACTGTTGTATTCAATCCCGATGGAATTTCTGTGTTTCATCAACACTCTGATAGTCCACAATTACAGAATGCCTCCAGATGTGCATCGAAAACTACTACTGGTCTTCAGGGGAACAATCAAAACGTAGACTGCTTGAGACATTACTCCCATGGAGGAAAGTGCGCATGGTGACTGTTGTATTCAATCCCGATGCAATTTCTGTGTTTCATCAACACTCTGGTAGTCCACAGATTACAGAATGCCACCAGATGTCCATCGGAAACTACTACTTTTCTTCCAGGGAACGATCAAAGCGTAGACTGTTTGAGACGTTACTCCCATGGAGGAAAGTGCGCATGGTGACTGTTGTATTCAATCCCGGTGCTATTTCTGTGTTTCATCAATACTCTGATAGTCCACAGATTACAGAATGCACCAGATGTGCATCGGAAACTACTACTGGTCGTCCAGGAAACGATCAAAGCTTAGAATGTTTCAGACGTTACTCCCATTGAGGAAAGTGCGGATGGTGACTGTTGTATTCAATCCCGATGCAATTTCTGTGTTTCATCAACACTCTGATAGTCCATATATTACAGAATGCCACCAGATGTGCATCGGAAACTTCTACTTTTCTTCCAGGGAATGATCAAAGCGTAGACTGTTTGAGACATTACTCCCATGGAGGAATGTGCGCATGGTGACTGTTGTATTTAATCCTTATGCAATTTCTGTGTTTCATCAACACTCTGATAGTCCACAGATTACAGAATGCCACCAGATGTGCATCGGAAACTACTACTCGTATTCCAGGGAACGATCAAAGCGTAGACTGTTTGAGATATCACTCACGTGGGGGAAGTGCACATGGTGACTGTTGTATTAAATCCCGATGCATTTTCTGTGTTTCATCAACACTCTGACAGTCTACAGATTACAGAACGCCACCAGTTGTGCATCGGAAACCACTACTGGTCTTCCAGGGAACGATCAACGCGTAGACTGTTTGAGACATTACTCCCATGGAGGAAAGTGCGCATGGTGACTGTTGTATTCAATCCCGATGCAATTTGTGTATTTCGTCAACACTCTGATAGTCCACAGATTACAGATTGCCACCAGATGTGCATCGGAAACTACCACTGGTCTTCCTGGGAACGATCAAAACGTAGACTGTTTGAGACATTACTCCCATGGAGGTAAGTGCGCATGGTGACTGTTGTATTCAATTCCGTTGCTATTTCTGTGTTTCACCAACACTCTGATAGTCCACAGGATACAGAATGCCACCAGATGTGCATCGGAAATTACTACTGGTGTTCCAGGGAACGATCAAAGCGTACACTCTTTGAGACATTTTACCATGGAGGAAATGCGAGTATTGACTGTTGTATTCAATCCCGTTGCAATTTCTGTGTTTCATGAACACTCTGGTAGTCCACAGATTACAGGACGCCACCAGATGTGTATCGGAGACTACTACTGGTCTTCCAGGAAGGATCAAAGCGTAAACTGTTTGAGACATTACTCCCATGGAAGAAAGTGCGCATGGTGACTCTTGTATTCAATCCCGATGCTATGTCTGTGTTTCATCAACTCTCTGATAGTCCACAGAGTACAGAATGCGACCAGATGTGCATTGGAAACTACTACTGGTATTCCAGGGAACGATCAAAGCGTAGACTGTTTGAGATATCACTCACGTGGGGGAAAGTGCACATGGTGACTGTTGTATTTAATCCCGATGCATTTTCTGTGTTTCATCAACACTCTGATAGTCTACAGAGTACAGAACGCCACCAGTTGTGCATCGGAAACCACTACTGGTCTTCCAGGGAACGATCAACGCGTAGACTGTTTGAGACATTACTCCAATGGAGGAATGTGCGCATGGTGACTGTTGTATTTAATCCCGATGCAATTTCTGTGTTTCATGAACACTCTGGTAGTCCACAGATTACAGAACGCCACCAGATGTGTATCGGAGACTACTACTGGTCTTCCTGGAAGGATCAAAGCGTAGACTGTTTGAGATATTACTGACATGGAAGAAAGTGCGCATGGTGACTCTTGTATTCAATCCCGATGCTATTTCTGTGTTTCATCAACACTCTGAGAGTCCACAGATTACAGGATGCCACCAGATGTGCATCGGGAACTACAACTGGTATTCCAGGGAACGATCAAAGCGTAGACTGTTTGAGACATTACTCCCAAGGAGGAAAGTTCTCATGATGACTGTTGTATTCAATCCCGATGCTATTTCTGTTTTTCATCAACACTCTGGTAGTCCACCGATTACAGAATGCCATTAGATGTGCATCGGAAACTACTACTGGTCTTCCAGATAACGATCAAAGCGTAGACTGTTTGAAAATTACTCCCATGGAGGAAAGTGCGCATGGTGACTGTTGTATTCAATCCCGATAGAATTTCTGTGTTTCATCAACACTCTGATAGTCCACAGATTACAGAATGCCTCCAGATGTGCATCGAAAACTACTACTGGTCTTCAGGGGAACAATCAAAACGTAGACTGCTTGAGACATTACTCCCATGGAGGAAAGTGCGCATGGTGACTGTTGTATTCAATCCCGATGCAATTTCTGTGTTTCATCAACACTCTAGTAGTCCACAGATTACAGAATGCCACCAGATGTCCATCGGAAACTACTACTTTTCTTCCAGGGAACGATCAAAGCGTAGACTGTTTGAGACGTTACTCCCATGGAGGAAAGTGCGCATGGTGAGTGTTGTATTCAATCCCGATGCTATTTCTGTGTTTCATCAACACTCTGATAGTCCACAGATTACTGAATGCCACCAGATGTGCATCGGAAACTACTACTGGTCGTCCAGGAAACGATCAAAGCGTAGAATGTTTCAGACGTTACTCCCATGGAGGAAAGTGCGGATGGTGACTGTTGTATTCAATCCCGATGCAATTTCTGTGTTTCATGAACACTCTGATAGTCCACAGATTACAGAATGCCACCAGATGTAGATCGGTATCTACTACTGGTCTTCCAGAGAACGATCAAAGCGTAGACTGTTTGAGACATTACTCCCATGGAGGAAAGTGCGCATGGTGACTGTTGTATTCAATCCCGATGCTATTTCTGTGTTTCATCAACACTCTGATAGTCCACAGATTACAGAATGCCACCAGATGTGCATCGGAAACTACTACTTATCTTCCAGGGAACGATCAAAGCGTAGAAAGTTTGAGAATTACTCCCATGGAGGAAAGTGCGCATGGTGACTGTTGTGTTCAATCCCGATGCAATTTCTGTGTTTCATCAACACACTGATAGTCCAGAGATTACAGAATGCCTCCAGATGTGCATCGGAAACTACTACTGGTCTTCCAGGGAACGATCAAAACGTAGACTGTTTGAGACATTACTCCCATGGAGGAAAGTGCGCATGGTGACAGTTGTATTCAATCGGGATGCAACATCTGTGTTTCATCAACACTCTGATAGTATACAGATTACAGAATGCTACCAGATGTGCATCGGAAACTACTACTGGTCTTCCAGGGAACGATCAAAGCGTAGACTGTTTGAGACATTACTCCCATGGAGGTAAGTGCGCATGGTGACTGTTGTATTCAATCCCGATGCTATTTCTGTGTTTCACCAACACTCTGATAGTCCACAGGTTACAGAATGCCATCAGATGTGCATCGGAAATTACTATTGGTGTTCCAGGGAACGATCAAAGCGTGCACTCTTTGAGACATTACTCCCATGGAGTATTGACTGTTGTATTCAATCCCGTTGCAATTTCTGTGTTTCATCAACTCTCTGATATTCCACAGATTACAGAACGCCACCAGATGTGTACCGGAGACTACTACTGGTCTTCCAGGAAGGATCAAAGCGTAGACTGTTTGAGACATTACTCCCATGGAAGAAAGTGCGCATGGTAACCCTTGTATTCAATCCCGATGCTATTTCTGTGTTTCATCAACTCTCTGATAGTCCACAGTTTACAGAATGCCACCAGATGTGCATCGGAAACTACTACTGGTATTCCAGGGAACGATCAAAGCGTAGACTGTTTGAGATATCACTCACGTGGGGGAAAGTGCACATGGTGACTGTTGTATTTAATCCCGATGCATTTTCTGTGTTTCATCAACACTCTGATAGTCTACAGATTACAGAACGCCACCACGTGTGCATCGGAAACCACTACTGGTCTTCCAGGGAACGATCAACGCGTAGACTGTTTGAGACATTACTCCCATGGAGGAAAGTGCGCATGGTGACTGTTGTATTCAATCCCGATGCAATTTCTGTGTTTCATCAACACTCTGATAGTACACAGATTACAGATTGCCACCAGATGTGCATCGGAAACTACTACTGGTCTTCCTGAGAACGATCAAAGCGTAGACTGTTCGAGACATTACTCCCATGGAGGAAAGTGCACATGGTGACTGTTGTATTCAATCCCATTGCAATTTCTGTGTTTTATCAACACTCAGTTAGTCCACAAATTTCAGAATGCCTCCAGATGTGCATTGGAAACTACTACTGGTCTTCCAAGGAACGATCAAAGCGTACACTCTTTGAGACATTACTCCCATGGAGGAAAGTGCCCATGGTGATTGTTGTATTCAATCCCGATGCAATTTCTGTGTTTCATCAATACTTTGAAAAACTACAGATTACAGAATGCCTCCAGATGTGAAACGTAACTACTACTGGTCTCCCAGGGAACGATCAGAACTTAGAATGTTTGAGACATTACTCCCATGGAGGAAAGTGGGCATGGTGACTGTTGTATTTAATCCCGATGCAATTTCTGTCTTTTATCAACACCCTGGTAGACCACAGATTACAGAATACCTCCAGATGTGCATCAGAAACTACTACTGGTCTTCCAGGGAACGATCAAAGCGTACACTGTTTGAGACATTACTCCCGTGCAGGAATATGCACATGTTGACTGTTGTATTCAATCCCGATGCAATTTCTGTGTTCATCAACTCTCTGACAGTCCACAGATTACAGAATGCTACCAGATGTGCATCGGAAACTACTACTGGTCTTCCAGGGAACGATCAAAGCGTAGACTGTTTGAGACATTACTCCCATGGAGGTAAGTGCGCATGGTGACTGTTGTAATCAATTCCGATGCTATTTCTGTGTTTCACCAACACTCTGATAGTCCACAGGTTACAGAATGCCACCAGATGTGCATCGGAAATTACTACTGGTGTTCCAGGGAACGATCAAAGCGTACACTCTTTGAGACATTTTCTTATGGAGGAAATGCGAGTATTGACTGTTGTATTCAATCCCGTTGCAATTTCTGTGTTTCATGAACACTCTGGTAGTCCACAGATTACAGAACGCCACCAGATGTGTATCGGAGGCTACTACTGGTCTTCCAGGAAGGATCAAAGCGTAGACTGTTTGAGACATTACTCCCATGGAAGAAAGTGCGCATGGTGACTCTTGTATTCAATCCCGATGCTATGTCTGTGTTTCATCAACTCTCTGATAGTCCACAGAGTACAGAATGCGACCAGATGTGCATTGGAAACTACTACTGGTATTCCAGGGAACGATCAAAGCGTAGACTGTTTGAGATATCACTCACGTGGGGGAAAGTGCACATGGTGACTGTTGTATTTAATCCCGATGCATTTTCTGTGTTTCATCAACACTCTGATAGTCTACAGAGTACAGAACGCCACCAGTTGTGCATCGGAAACCACTACTGGTCTTCCAGGGAACGATCAACGCGTAGACTGTTTGAGACATTACTCCAATGGAGGAATGTGCGCATGGTGACTGTTGTATTTAATCCCGATGCAATTCCTGTGTTTCATGAACACTCTGGTAGTCCACAGATTACAGAACGCCACCAGATGTGTATCGGAGACTACTACTGGTCTTCCTGGAAGGATCAAAGCGTAGACTGTTTGAGATATTACTGACATGGAAGAAAGTGCGCATGGTGACTCTTGTATTCAATCCCGATGCTATTTCTGTGTTTCATCAACACTCTGATAGTCCACAGATTACAGGATGCCACCAGATGTGCATCGGGAACTACAACTGGTATTCCAGGGAACGATCAAAGCGTAGACTGTTTGAGACATTACTCCCAAGGAGGAAAGTTCTCATGATGACTGTTGTATTCAATCCCGATGCTATTTCTGTTTTTCATCAACACTCTGGTAGTCCACCGATTACAGAATGCCATTAGATGTGCATCGGAAACTACTACTGGTCTTCCAGATAACGATCAAAGCGTAGACTGTTTGAAAATTACTCCCATGGAGGAAAGTGCGCATGGTGACTGTTGTATTCAATCCCGATAGAATTTCTGTGTTTCATCAACACTCTGATAGTCCACAGATTACAGAATGCCTCCAGATGTGCATCGAAAACTACTACTGGTCTTCAGGGGAACAATCAAAACGTAGACTGCTTGAGACATTACTCCCATGGAGGAAAGTGCGCATGGTGACTGTTGTATTCAATCCCGATGCAATTTCTGTGTTTCATCAACACTCTAGTAGTCCACAGATTACAGAATGCCACCAGATGTCCATCGGAAACTACTACTTTTCTTCCAGGGAACGATCAAAGCGTAGACTGTTTGAGACGTTACTCCCATGGAGGAAAGTGCGCATGGTGAGTGTTGTATTCAATCCCGATGCTATTTCTGTGTTTCATCAACACTCTGATAGTCCACAGATTACTGAATGCCACCAGATGTGCATCGGAAACTACTACTGGTCGTCCAGGAAACGATCAAAGCGTAGAATGTTTCAGACGTTACTCCCATGGAGGAAAGTGCGGATGGTGACTGTTGTATTCAATCCCGATGCAATTTCTGTGTTTCATGAACACTCTGATAGTCCACAGATTACAGAATGCCACCAGATGTAGATCGGTATCTACTACTGGTCTTCCAGAGAACGATCAAAGCGTAGACTGTTTGAGACATTACTCCCATGGAGGAAAGTGCGCATGGTGACTGTTGTATTCAATCCCGATGCTATTTCTGTGTTTCATCAACACTCTGATAGTCCACAGATTACAGAATGCCACCAGATGTGCATCGGAAACTACTACTTATCTTCCAGGGAACGATCAAAGCGTAGAAAGTTTGAGAATTACTCCCATGGAGGAAAGTGCGCATGGTGACTGTTGTGTTCAATCCCGATGCAATTTCTGTGTTTCATCAACACACTGATAGTCCAGAGATTACAGAATGCCTCCAGATGTGCATCGGAAACTACTACTGGTCTTCCAGGGAACGATCAAAACGTAGACTGTTTGAGACATTACTCCCATGGAGGAAAGTGCGCATGGTGACAGTTGTATTCAATCGGGATGCAACATCTGTGTTTCATCAACACTCTGATAGTATACAGATTACAGAATGCTACCAGATGTGCATCGGAAACTACTACTGGTCTTCCAGGGAACGATCAAAGCGTAGACTGTTTGAGACATTACTCCCATGGAGGTAAGTGCGCATGGTGACTGTTGTATTCAATCCCGATGCTATTTCTGTGTTTCACCAACACTCTGATAGTCCACAGGTTACAGAATGCCATCAGATGTGCATCGGAAATTACTATTGGTGTTCCAGGGAACGATCAAAGCGTGCACTCTTTGAGACATTACTCCCATGGAGTATTGACTGTTGTATTCAATCCCGTTGCAATTTCTGTGTTTCATCAACTCTCTGATATTCCACAGATTACAGAACGCCACCAGATGTGTACCGGAGACTACTACTGGTCTTCCAGGAAGGATCAAAGCGTAGACTGTTTGAGACATTACTCCCATGGAAGAAAGTGCGCATGGTAACCCTTGTATTCAATCCCGATGCTATTTCTGTGTTTCATCAACTCTCTGATAGTCCACAGTTTACAGAATGCCACCAGATGTGCATCGGAAACTACTACTGGTATTCCAGGGAACGATCAAAGCGTAGACTGTTTGAGATATCACTCACGTGGGGGAAAGTGCACATGGTGACTGTTGTATTTAATCCCGATGCATTTTCTGTGTTTCATCAACACTCTGATAGTCTACAGATTACAGAACGCCACCACGTGTGCATCGGAAACCACTACTGGTCTTCCAGGGAACGATCAACGCGTAGACTGTTTGAGACATTACTCCCATGGAGGAAAGTGCGCATGGTGACTGTTGTATTCAATCCCGATGCAATTTCTGTGTTTCATCAACACTCTGATAGTACACAGATTACAGATTGCCACCAGATGTGCATCGGAAACTACTACTGGTCTTCCTGAGAACGATCAAAGCGTAGACTGTTCGAGACATTACTCCCATGGAGGAAAGTGCACATGGTGACTGTTGTATTCAATCCCATTGCAATTTCTGTGTTTTATCAACACTCAGTTAGTCCACAAATTTCAGAATGCCTCCAGATGTGCATTGGAAACTACTACTGGTCTTCCAAGGAACGATCAAAGCGTACACTCTTTGAGACATTACTCCCATGGAGGAAAGTGCCCATGGTGATTGTTGTATTCAATCCCGATGCAATTTCTGTGTTTCATCAATACTTTGAAAAACTACAGATTACAGAATGCCTCCAGATGTGAAACGTAACTACTACTGGTCTCCCAGGGAACGATCAGAACTTAGAATGTTTGAGACATTACTCCCATGGAGGAAAGTGGGCATGGTGACTGTTGTATTTAATCCCGATGCAATTTCTGTCTTTTATCAACACCCTGGTAGACCACAGATTACAGAATACCTCCAGATGTGCATCAGAAACTACTACTGGTCTTCCAGGGAACGATCAAAGCGTACACTGTTTGAGACATTACTCCCGTGCAGGAATATGCACATGTTGACTGTTGTATTCAATCCCGATGCAATTTCTGTGTTCATCAACTCTCTGACAGTCCACAGATTACAGAATGCTACCAGATGTGCATCGGAAACTACTACTGGTCTTCCAGGGAACGATCAAAGCGTAGACTGTTTGAGACATTACTCCCATGGAGGTAAGTGCGCATGGTGACTGTTGTAATCAATTCCGATGCTATTTCTGTGTTTCACCAACACTCTGATAGTCCACAGGTTACAGAATGCCACCAGATGTGCATCGGAAATTACTACTGGTGTTCCAGGGAACGATCAAAGCGTACACTCTTTGAGACATTTTCTTATGGAGGAAATGCGAGTATTGACTGTTGTATTCAATCCCATTGCAATTTCTGTGTTTCATGAACACTCTGGTAGTCCACAGATTACAGAACGCCACCAGATGTGTATCGGAGGCTACTACTGGTCTTCCAGGAAGGATCAAAGCGTAGACTGTTTGAGACATTACTCCCATGGAAGAAAGTGCGCATGGTGACTCTTGTATTCAATCCCGATGCTATTTCTGTGTTTCATCAACTCTCTGATAGTCCACAGAGTACAGAATGCCACCAGATGTGCATCGGAAACTACTACTGGTATTCCAGGGAACGATCAAAGCGTAGACTGTTTGAGATACCACTCACGTGGGGGAAAGTGCACATGGTGACTGTTGTATTTAATCCCGATGCATTTTCTGTGTTTCATCAACACTCTGATAGTCTACAGATTACATAACGCCACCAGTTGTGCATCCGAAACCACTACTGGTCTTCCAGGGAACGATCAACCCGTAGACTGTTTGAGACATTACTCCCATGGAGGAATGTGCGCATGGTGACTGTTGTATTCAATCCCGATGCAATTTCTGTGTTTCATCAACACTCTGATAGTCCACAGATTACAGATTGCCACCAGATGTGCATCGGAAACTACTACTGGTCTTCCTGGGAACGATCAAAGCGTAGACTGTTTGAGACATTACTCCCATGGAGGAAAGTGCGCATGGTGACTGTTGTATTCAATCCCATTGCAATTTCTGTGTTTTATCAACACTCAGTTAGTCCACAAATTTCAGAATGCCTCCAGATGTGCATTGGAAACTACTACTGGTCTTCCTGGAAACGATCAAATCGTAGACTGTATCAGACATTACTCCCATGGAGGAAAGTGCGGATTGTGACTGTTGTATTCACTCCCGATGCAATTTCTGTTTTTCATCAACACTCTGATAGTCCACAGATTACAGAATGCCTCCAGATGTGCATCGGAAACTACTACTGGTCTTCCAGGGAGCGATCAAACCCTAGACTGTTTGAGACATTACTCCCATGGAGGAAAGTGCGCATGGTGACTGTTGTATTCAATCCCGATGCTATATCTGTGTTTCATCAACACTCTGATAGTCCACAGGTTACAGAATGCCACCAGATGTGCATCGGAAATTACTACTGGTCTTCCAAGGAACGATCAAAGCGTACACTCTTTGAGACATTACTCTCATGGAGGAAAGTGCCCATGGTGATTGTTGTATTCAATCCCGATGCAATTTCTGTGTTTCATCAATACTTTGAAGAACCACAGATTACAGAATGCCTCCAGATGTGAAACGTAACTACTACTGGTCTCCCAGGGAACGATCAGAACTTAGAATGTTTGAGACATTACTCCCATAGAGGAAAGTGGGCATGGTGACTGTTGTATTTAATCCCGATGCAATTTCTGTCTTTTATCAACACCCTGGTAGACCACAGATTACAGAATACCTCCAGATGTGCATCAGAAACTACTACTGGTCTTCCAGGGACCGATCAAAGCGTACACTGTTTGAGACATTACTCCCGTGCAGGAATATGCACATGTTGACTGTTGTATTCAATCCCGATGCAATTTCTGTGTTCATCAACTCTCTGACAGTCCACAGATTACAGAATGCCTCCAGATGTGCATCGAAAACTACTACTGGTATTCCAGGGAACGATCAAAGCGTAGACTGTTTGAGATATCACTCACGTGGGGGAAAGTGCACATGGTGACCGTTGTATTTAATCCCGATGCATTTTCTGTGTTTCATCAACACTCTGATAGTCTACAGATTACAGAACGCCACCAGTTGTGCATCGGTAACCACTACTGGTCTTCCAGGGAACGATCAACGCGTAGACTCTTTGAGACATTACTACCATGGAGGAAAGTGCGCATGGTGACTGTTGTATTCAATCCGGATGCAATATCTGTGTTTCATCAACACTCTGATAGTCCACAGATTACAGAATGCTACCAGATGTGCATCGGAAACTACTACTGGTCTTCCAGGGAACGATCAAAGCGTAGACTGTTTGAGACATTACTCCCATGGAGGTAAGTGCGCATGGTGACTGTTGTAATCAATTCCGATGCTATTTCTGTGTTTCACCAACACTCTGATAGTCCACAGGTTACAGAATGCCACCAGATGTGCATCGGAAATTACTAGTGGTGTTCCAGGGAACGATCAAAGCGTACACTCTTTGAGACATTTTCTTATGGAGGAAAAGCGAGTATTGACTGTTGTATTCAATCCCGTTGCAATTTCTGTGTTTCATGAACACTCTGGTAGTCCACAGATTACAGAACGCCACCAGATGTGTATCGGAGACTACTACTGGTCTTCCAGGAAGGATCAAAGCGTAGACTGTTTGAGACATTACTCCCATGGAAGAAAGTGCGCATGGTGACTCTTGTATTCAATCCCGATGCTATTTCTGTGTTTCATCAACTCTCTGATAGTCCACAGAGTACAGAATGCCACCAGATGTGCATCGGAAACTACTACTGGTATTCCAGGGAACGATCAAAGCGTAGACTGTTTGAGATACCACTCACGTGGGGGAAAGTGCACATGGTGACTGTTGTATTTAATCCCGATGCATTTTCTGTGTTTCATCAACACTCTGATAGTCTACAGATTACATAACGCCACCAGTTGTGCATCGGAAACCACTACTGGTCTTTCAGGGAACGATCAACCCGTAGACTGTTTGAGACATTACTCCCATGGAGGAATGTGCGCATAGTGACTGTTGTATTCAATCCCGATGCAATTTCTGTGTTTCATCAACACTCTGATAGTCCACAGATTACAGATTGCCACCAGATGTGCATCGGAAACTACTACTGGTCTTCCTGGGAACGATCAAAGCGTAGACTGTTTGAGACATTACTCCCATGGAGGAAAGTGCGCATGGTGACTGTTGTATTCAATCCCATTGCAATTTCTGTGTTTTATCAACACTCAGTTAGTCCACAAATTTCAGAATGCCTCCAGATGTGCATTGGAAACTACTACTGGTCTTCCTGGAAACGATCAAATCGTAGACTGTATCAGACATTACTCCCATGGAGGAAAGTGCGGATTGTGACTGTTGTATTCACTCCCGATGCAATTTCTGTTTTTCATCAACACTCTGATAGTCCACAGATTACAGAATGCCTCCAGATGTGCATCGGAAACTACTACTGGTCTTCCAGGGAGCGATCAAACCCTAGACTGTTTGAGACATTACTCCCATGGAGGAAAGTGCGCATGGTGACTGTTGTATTCAATCCCGATGCTATATCTGTGTTTCATCAACACTCTGATAGTCCACAGGTTACAGAATGCCACCAGATGTGCATCGGAAATTACTACTGGTCTTCCAAGGAACGATCAAAGCGTACACTCTTTGAGACATTACTCTCATGGAGGAAAGTGCCCATGGTGATTGTTGTATTCAATCCCGATGCAATTTCTGTGTTTCATCAATACTTTGAAGAACCACAGATTACAGAATGCCTCCAGATGTGAATCGAAACTACTACTGGTCTTCCAGGGAATGATCAGAGCTTAGACTGTTTGAGACATTACTCCCATGGAGGAAAGTGGGCATGGTGACTGTTGTATTTAATCCCGATGCAATTTCTGTCTTTTATCAACACCCGGCTAGACCACAGATTACAGATTACCTCCAGATGTGCATCAGAAACTACTACTGGTCTTCCAGGGAACGATCAAAGCGTAGACTGTTTGAGACATTACTCCCATGGAGGAATGTGCGCATGGTGACTGTTGTATTCAATCCCGATTCTATTTCTGTGTTTCATCAACTCTCTGATAGTCCACAGATTACAGAATGCCACCAGATGTGCATCGGAAACTACTACTGGTATTCCAGGGAACGATCAAAGCGTAGACTGTTTGAGATATCACTCACGTGGGGGAAAGTGCACATCGTGACCGTTGTATTTAATCCCGATGCATTATCTGTGTTTCATCAACACTCTGATAGTCTACAGATTACAGAACGCCACCAGTTGTGCATCGGAAACCACTACTGGTCTTCCAGGGAACGATCAACGTGTAGACTGTTTGAGACATTACTCCCATGGAGGAAAGTGCGCATGGTGACTGTTGTATTCAATCCGGATGCAATATCTGTGTTTCATCAACACTCTGATAGTCCACAGATTACAGAATGCTACCAGATGTGCATCGGAAACTACTACTGGTCTTCCAGGGAACGATCAAAGCGTAGACTGTTTCAGACATTACTCCCATGGAGGTAAGTGCGCATGGTGACTGTTGTATTCAATTCCGATGCTATTTCTGTGTTTCACCAACACTCTGATAGTCCACAGGTTACAGAATGCCACCAGATGTGCATCGGAAATTACTACTGGAGTTCCAGGGAACGATCAAAGCGTACACTCTTTGAGACATTTTCCCATGGAGGAAATGCGAGTATTGACTGTTGTATTCAATCCCGTTGTAATATCTGTGTTTCATGAACACTCTGGTAGTCCACATATTACAAAACGCCACCAGATGTGTATCGGAGACTACTACTGGTCTTCCAGGAAGGATCAAAGCGTAGACTGTTTGAGACATTACTCCCATGGAAGAAAGTGCGCATGGTGACTCTTGTAGTCAATCCCGATGCTATTTCTGTGTTTCATCAACTCTCTGATAGTCCACAGAGTACAGAATGCCACCAGATGTGCATCGGAAACTACTACTGGTATTCCAGGGAACGATCAAAGCGTAGACCGTTTGAGATATCACTCACGTGGGGGAAAGTGCACATGGTGACTGTTGTATTTAATCCCGATGCATTTTCTGTGTTTCATCAACACTCTGATAGTCTACAGATTACAGAACGCCACCAGGTGTGCATCGGAAACCACTACTGGTCTTCCAGGGAACGATCAACGCGTAGACTGTTTGAGACATTACTCCCATGGAGGTAAGTGCGCATGGTGACTGTTGTAATCAATTCCGATGCTATTTCTGTGTTTCACCTACACTCTGATAGTCCACAGGTCACAGAATGCCACCAGATGTGCATCGGAAATTACTACTGGTGTTCCAGGGAACGATCAAAGCGTACACTCTTTGAGACATTTTCCCATGGAGGAAATGCGAGTATTGACTGTTGTATTCAATCCCGTTGTAATATCTGTGTTTCATGAACACTCTGGTAGTCCACATATTACAGAACGCCACCAGATGTGTATCGGAGACTACTACTGGTCTTCCAGGAAGGATCAAAGCGTAGACTGTTTGAGACATTACTCCCATGGAAGAAAGTGCGCATGGTGACTCTTGTAGTCAATCCCGATGCTATTTCTGTGTTTCATCAACTCTCTGATAGTCCACAGAGTACAGAATTCCACCAGATGTGCATCGGAAACTACTACTGGTATTCCAGGGAACGATCAAAGCGTAGACTGTTTGAGATATCACACACGTGGGGGAAAGTGCACATGGTGACTGTTGTATTTAATCCCGATGCATTTTCTGTGTTTCATCAACACTCTGATAGTCAACAGACTACAGAACGCCACCAGTTGTGCATCGGAAACCACTACTGGTCTTCCAGGGAACGATCAACGCGTAGACTATTTGAGACATTACTCCCATGGAGGAATGTGCGCATGGTGACTATTGTATTCAATCCCGATGCAATTTCTGTGTTTCATCAACACTCTGATAGTCCACAGATTACAGATTGCCACCAGATGTGCATCGGAAACTACTACTGGTCTTCCTGGGAACGATCAAAGCGTAGACTGTTTGAGACATTACTCCCATGGAGGAAAGTGCGCATGATGACTGTTGTATTCAATCCCATTGCAATTTCTGTGTTTTATCAACACTCAGTTAGTCCACAAATTTCAGAATGCCTCCAGATGTGCATTGGAAACTACTACTGGTCTTCCTGGAAGCGATCAAATCGTAGACTGTATCAGACATTACTCCCATGGAGGAAAGTGCGGATTGTGACTGTTGTAATCACTCCCGATGCAATTTATGTTTTTCATCAACACTCTGATAGAACACAGATCACAGAATGCCTCCAGATGTGCATCGGAAACTACTACTGGTCTTCCAGGGAGCGATCAAACCCTAGACTGTTTGAGACATTACTCCCATGGAGGAATGTGCGCATGGTGACTGTTGTATTCAATCCCGATGCTATTTCTGTGTTTCATCAACTCTCTGATAGTCCACAGATTACAGAATGCCACCAGATGTGCATCGGAAACTACTACTGGTATTCCAGGGAACGATCAAAGCGTAGACTGTTTGAGATATCACTCACGTGGGGGTAAGTGCACATGGTGACCGTTGTATTTAATCCCGATGCATTTTCTGTTTCATCTACACTCTGATAGTCTACAGATTACAGAACGCCACCAGTTATGCATCGGAAACCACTACTGGTCTTCCAGGGAACGATCAACGCGTAGACTGTTTGAGACATTACTCCCATGGAGGAAAGTGCGCATGGTGACTGTTGTATTCAATCCGGATGCAATATCTGTGTTTCATCAACACTCTGATAGTCCACAGATTACAGAATGCTACCAGATGTGCATCGGAAACTACTACTGGTCTTCCTGGGAACGATCAAAGCGTAGACTGTTTGAGACATTACTCCCATGGAGGTAAGTGCGCATGGTGACTGTTGTATTCAATTCCGATGCTATATCTGTGTTTCACCAACACTCTGATAGTCCACAGGTTACAGAATGCTACCAGATGTGCATCGGAAATTACTACTGGTGTTCCAGGGAACGATCAAATCGTACACTCTTTGAGACATTTTCCCATGGAGGAAATGCAAATATTGACTGTTGTATTCAATCCCGTTGCAATTTCTGTGTTTCATGAACACTCTGGTAGTCCACAGATTACAGAACGCCACCAGATGTGTATCGGAGACTACTACTGGTCTTCCAGGAAGGATCAAAGCGTAGACTGTTTGAGACATTACTCCCATGGAAGATAGTGCGCTTGGTGACTCTTGTATTCAATCCCGATGCTATTTCTGTGTTTCATCAACTCTCTGATAGTCCACAGAGTACAGAATGCCACCAGATGTGCATCGGAAACTACTACTGGTATTCCAGGGAACGATCAAAGCGTAGACTGTTTGAGACATTACTCCCATGGAGGAAAGTGCGCATGGTGACTGTTGTATTCAATCCCATTGCAATTTCTGTGTTTTATCAACACTCAGTTAGTCCACAAATTTCAGAATGCCTCCAGATGTGCATTGGAAATTACTACTGGTCTTCCTGGAAACGATCAAATCGTAGACTGTATCAGACATTACTCCCATGGAGGAAAGTGCGGATTGTGACTGTTGTATTCACTCCCGATGCAATTTCTGTTTTTCATCAACACTCTGATAGTCCACAGATTACAGAATGCCTCCAGATGTGCATCGGAAACTACTACTGATCTTCCAGGGAGCGATCAAACCCTAGACTGTTTGAGACATTACTCCCATGGAGGAAAGTGCGCATGGTGACTGTTGTATTCAATCCCGATGCTATATCTGTGTTTCATCAACACTCTGATAGTCCACAGATTACAGAATGCCACCAGATGTGCATCGGAAATTACTACTGGTCTTCCAAGGAACGATCAAAGCGTACACTCTTTGAGACATTCCTCTCATGGATGAAAGTGCCCATGGTGATTGTGGTATTCAATCCCGATGCAATTTCTGTGTTTCATCATTACTTTGAAGAACCACAGATTACAGAATGCCTCCAGATGTGAATCGAAACTACTACTCGTCTTCCAGGGAACGATCAGAGCTTAGACTGTTTGAGACATTACTCCCATGGAGGAAAGTGGGCATGGTGACCGTTGTATTTAATCCCGATGCAATTTCTGTCTTTTATCAACACCCGGCTAGACCACAGATTACAGAATACCTCCAGATGTGCATCAGAAACGACTACTGGTCTTCCAGGGAACGATCAATGCGTAGACTGTTTGAGACATTACTCCCATGGAGGAATGTGCGCATGGTGACTGTTGTATTCAATCCCGATGCTATTTCTGTGTTTCATCAACTCTCTGATAGTCCAGGGAACGATCAAAGCGTACACTTTTGAGACATTTTCCCATGGAGGAAATGCGAGTATTGACTGTTGTATTCAATCCTGTTGCAATTTCTGTGTTTCATGAACACTCTGGTAGTCCACAGATTACAGAACGACACCAGATGTGTATCGGAGACTACTACTGGTCTTCCAGGAAGGATCAAAGCGTAGTCTGTTTGAGACATTACTCCCATGGAGGAATGTGCGCATGGTGACTCTTGTATTCAATCCCGATGCTATTTCTGTGTTTCATCAACTCTCTGATAGTCCACAGAGTACAGAATGCTACCAGATGTGCATCGGAAACTACTACTGGTCTTCCAGGGAACGATCAAAGCGTAGACTGTTTGAGACATTACTCCCATGGAGGAAAGTGCGCATGGTGACTGTTGTATTCAATCCCGATGCTATTTCTGTGTTTCATCAACACTCTGATAGTCCACAGATTACAGAATGCCTCCAGATGTGCATCGGAAACTACTACTGCTCTTCCAGGGAGCGATCAAACCCTAGACTGTTTGAGACATTACTCCCATGGAGGAAAGTGCGCATGGTGACTGTTGTATTCAATTCCGATGCTATTTCTGTGTTTCATCAACTCTCTGATAGTCCACAGATTACAGAATGCCACCAGATGTGCATCGGAAACTACTACTGGTATTCCAGGGAACGATCAAAGCGTAGACTGTTTGAGATATCACTCACGTGGGGGAAAGTGCACATGGTGACCGTTGTATTTAAACCCGATGCATTTTCTGTGTTTCATCAACACTCTGATAGTCTACAGATTACAGAACGCCACCAGTTGTGCATCGGAAACCACTACTGGTCTTCCAGGGAACGATCAACGCGTAGACTGTTTGAGACATTACTCCCATGGAGGAAAGTGCGCATGGTGACTCTAGTATTCAATCCGGATGCAATATCTGTGTTTCATCAACACTCTGATAGTCCACAGATTACAGAATGCTACCAGATGTGCATCGGAAACTACTACAGATCTTCCAGGGAACGATCAAAGCGTAGACTGTTTGAGACATTACTCCCATGGAGGAATGTGCGCATGGTGACTCTTGTATTCAATCCCGATGCTATTTCTGTGTTTCATCAACTCTCTGATAGTCCACAGAGTACAGAATGCCACCAGATGTGCATCGGAAATTACTACTGGCACTCCAGGGAACGATCAAAGCGTAGACTGTTTGAGATATCACTCACGTGGGGGAAAGTGCACATGGTGACTGTTGTATTTAATCCCGATGCATTTTCTGTGTTTCATCAACACTCTGATAGTCTACAGATTACAGAACGCCACCAGTTGTGCATCGGAAACCACTACTGGTCTTCCAGGGAACGATCAACGCGTAGACTGTTTGAGACATTACTCCCATGGAGGAATGTGCGCATGGTGACTGTTGTATTCAATCCCGATGCAATTTCTGTGTTTCATCAACACTCTGATAGTCCACAGATTACAGATTGCCACCAGATGTGCATCGGAAACTACTACTGGTCTTCCTGGGAACGATCAAAGCGTAGACTGTTTGAGACATTACTCCCATGGAGGAAAGTGCGCATGGTGACTGTTGTATTCAATCCCATTGCAATTTCTGTGTTTTATCAACACTCAGTTAGTCCACAAATTCCAGAATGCCTCCAGATGTGCATTGGAAACTACTACTGGTCTTCCTGGAAACGATCAAATCGTAGACTGTATCAGACATTACTCCCATGGAGGAAAGTGCGGATTGTGACTGTTGTATTCACTCCCGATGCAATTTCTGTTTTTCATCAACACTCTTATAGTCCACAGATTACAGAATGCCTCCAGATGTGAATCGAAACTACTACTGGTCTTCCAGGGAACGATCAGAGCTTAGACTGTTTGAGACATTACTCCCATGGAGGAAAGTGGGCATGGTGACTGTTGTATTTAATCCTGATGCAATTTCTGTCTTTTATCAACACCCGGCTAGACCACAGATTACAGAATACCTCCAGATGTGCATCAGAAACTACTACTGGTCTTCCAGGGAACGATCAAAGCGTAGACTGTTTGAGACATTACTCCCATGGAGGAATGTGCGCAAGGTGACTGTTGTATTCAATCCCGATGCTATTTCTGTGTTTCATCAACTCTCTGATAGTCCACAGATTACAGAATGCCACCAGATGTGCATCGGAAACTACTACTGGTATTCCAGGGAACGATCAAAGCGTAGACTGTTTGAGATATCACTCACGTGGGGGAAAGTGCAGATGGTGACCGTTGTGTTTAATCCCGATGCATTTTCTGTGTTTTATCAACACTCTGATAGTCTACAGATTACAGAACGCCACCAGTTGTGAATCGGAAACCACTACTGGTCTTCCAGGGAACGATCAACGCGTAGACTGTTTGAGACATTACTCCCATGGAGGAAAGTGCGCATGGTGACTGTTGTATTCAATCCGGATGCAATATCTGTGTTTCATCAACACTCTGATAGTCCACAGATTACAGAATGCTACCAGATGTGCATCGGAAACTACTACTGGTCTTCCAGGGAACGATCAAAGCGTAGACTGTTTGAGACATTACTCCCATGGAGGTAAGTGCGCATGGTGACTGTTGTATTCAATTCCGATGCTATTTCTGTGTTTCACCAACACTCTGATAGTCCACAGGTTACAGAATGCCACCAGATGTGCATCGGAAATTACTACTGGTGTTCCAGGGAACGATCAAAGCGTACACTCTTTGAGACATTTTCCCATGGAGGAAATGCGAGTATTGACTGTGGTATTCAATCCCGTTGCAATTTCTGTGTTTCATGAACACTCTGGTAGTCCACAGATTACAGAACGCCACCAGATGTGTATCGGAGACTACTACTGGTCTTCCAGGAAGGATCAAAGCGTAGACTGTTTGAGACATTACTCCCATGGAAGAAAGTGCGCATGGTGACTCTTGTAGTCTATCCCGATGCTATTTCTGTGTTTCATCAACTCTCTGATAGTCCACAGAGTACAGAATGCCACCAGATGTGCATCGGAAACTACTACTGGTATAACAGGGATCGATCAAAGCGTAGACTGTTTGAGATATCACTCACGTGGGGGAAAGTGCACATGGTGACTGTTGTATTTAATCCCGATGCATTTTCTGTGTTTCATCAACACTCTGATAGTCTACAGATTACAGAACGCCACTAGTTGTGCATCGGAAAACACTACTGGTCTTCCAGGGAACGATCAACGCGTAGACTGTTTGAGACATTACTCCCATGGAGGAATGTGCGCATGGTGACTGTTGTATTCAATCCCGATGCAATTTCTGTGTTTCATCAACACTCTGATAGTCCACAGATTACAGATTGCCACCAGATGTGCATCGGAAACTACTACTGGTCTTCCTGGGAACGATCAAAGCGTAGACTGTTTGAGACATTACTCCCATGGAGGAAAGTGCGCATAGTGACTGTTGTATTCAATCCCATTGCAATTTCTGTGTTTTATCAACACTCAGTTGGTCCACAAATTTCAGAATGCCTCCAGATGTGCATTGGAAACTACTACTGGTCTTCCTGGAAACGATCAAATCGTAGACTGTATCAGACATTACTCCCACGGAGGAAAGTGCGGATTGTGACTGTTGTATTCACTCCCGATGCAATTTCTGTTTTTCATCATCACTCTGACAGTCCACAGATTACAGAATGCCTCCAGATGTGCAACGGAAACTACTACTGGTCTTCCAGGGATCGATCAAACAATAGACTGTTTGAGACATTACTCCCATGGTGGAAAGTGCGCATGGTGACTGTTGTATTCAATCATGATGCTATATCTGTGTTTCATCAACACTCTGATTGTCCACAGATTACAGAATGCCACCAGATGTGCATCGGAAATTACTACTGGTCTTCCAAGGAACGATCAAAGCGTACACTCTTTGAGACATTACTCCCATGGAGGAAAGTGCCCATGGTGATTGTTGTATTCAATCCCGATGCAATTTCTGTGTTTCATCAATACTTTGAAGAACCACAGATTACAGAATGCCTCCAGATGTGAATCGAAACTACTACTTGTCTTCCAGGGAACGATCAGAGCTTAGACTGTTTGAGACATTACTCCCATGGAGGAAAGTGGGCATGGTGACTGTTGTATTTAATCCCGATGCAATTTCTGTCTTTTATCAACACCCGGCTAGACCACAGATTACAGAATACCTCCAGATGTGCATCGGAAACTACTACTGGTCTTCCTGGGAACGATCAAAGCGTAGACTGTTTGAGACATTACTCCCATGGAGGAAAGTGCGCATGATGACTGTTGTATTCAATCCCATTGCAATTTCTGTGTTTTATCAACACTCAGTTAGTCCACAAATTTCAGAATGCCTCCAGATGTGCATTGGAAACTACTACTGGTCTTCCTGGAAGCGATCAAATCGTAGACTGTATCAGACATTACTCCCATGGAGGAAAGTGCGGATTGTGACTGTTGTAATCACTCCCGATGCAATTTATGTTTTTCATCAACACTCTGATAGAACACAGATCACAGAATGCCTCCAGATGTGCATCGGAAACTACTACTGGTCTTCCAGGGAGCGATCAAACCCTAGACTGTTTGAGACATTACTCCCATGGAGGAATGTGCGCATGGTGACTGTTGTATTCAATCCCGATGCTATTTCTGTGTTTCATCAACTCTCTGATAGTCCACAGATTACAGAATGCCACCAGATGTGCATCGGAAACTACTACTGGTATTCCAGGGAACGATCAAAGCGTAGACTGTTTGAGATATCACTCACGTGGGGGTAAGTGCACATGGTGACCGTTGTATTTAATCCCGATGCATTTTCTGTTTCATCTACACTCTGATAGTCTACAGATTACAGAACGCCACCAGTTATGCATCGGAAACCACTACTGGTCTTCCAGGGAACGATCAACGCGTAGACTGTTTGAGACATTACTCCCATGGAGGAAAGTGCGCATGGTGACTGTTGTATTCAATCCGGATGCAATATCTGTGTTTCATCAACACTCTGATAGTCCACAGATTACAGAATGCTACCAGATGTGCATCGGAAACTACTACTGGTCTTCCTGGGAACGATCAAAGCGTAGACTGTTTGAGACATTACTCCCATGGAGGTAAGTGCGCATGGTGACTGTTGTATTCAATTCCGATGCTATATCTGTGTTTCACCAACACTCTGATAGTCCACAGGTTACAGAATGCTACCAGATGTGCATCGGAAATTACTACTGGTGTTCCAGGGAACGATCAAATCGTACACTCTTTGAGACATTTTCCCATGGAGGAAATGCAAATATTGACTGTTGTATTCAATCCCGTTGCAATTTCTGTGTTTCATGAACACTCTGGTAGTCCACAGATTACAGAACGCCACCAGATGTGTATCGGAGACTACTACTGGTCTTCCAGGAAGGATCAAAGCGTAGACTGTTTGAGACATTACTCCCATGGAGGTAAGTGCGCATGGTGACTGTTGTATTCAATCCCGATGCTATGTCTGTGTTTCATCAACTCTCTGATAGTCCACAGAGTACAGAATGCCACCAGATGTGCATCGGAAACTACTACTGGTATTCCAGGGAACGATCAAAGCGTAGACTGTTTGAGACATTACTCCCATGGAGGAAAGTGCGCATGGTGACTGTTGTATTCAATCCCGATGCTATGTCTGTGTTTCATCAACTCTCTGATAGTCCACAGAGTACAGAATGCCACCAGATGTGCATCGGAAACTACTACTGGTATTCCAGGGAACGATCAAAGCGTAGACTGTTTGAGACATTACTCCCATGGAGGAAAGTGCGCATGGTGACTGTAGTATTCAATCCCATTGCAATTTCTGTGTTTTATCAACACTCAGTTAGTCCACAAATTTCAGAATGCCTCCAGATGTGCATTGGAAACTACTACTGGTCTTCCTGGAAACGATCAAATCGTAGACTGTATCAGACATTACTCCCATGGAGGAAAGTGCGGATTGTGACTGTTGTATTCACTCCCGATGCAATTTCTGTTTTTCATCAACACTCTGATAGTCCACAGATTACAGAATGCCTCCAGATGTGCATCGGAAACTACTACTGATCTTCGAGGGAGCGATCAAACCCTAGACTGTTTGAGACATTACTCCCATGGAGGAAAGTGCGCATGGTGACTGTTGTATTCAATCCCGATGCTATATCTGTGTTTCATCAACACTCTGATAGTCCACAGATTACAGAATGCCACCAGATGTGCATCGGAAATTACTACTGGTCTTCCAAGGAACGATCAAAGCGTACACTCTTTGAGACATTCCTCTCATGGAGGAAAGTGCCCATGGTGATTGTGGTATTCAATCCCGATGCAATTTCTGTGTTTCATCATTACTTTGAAGAACCACAGATTACAGAATGCCTCCAGATGTGAATCGAAACTACTACTCGTCTTCCAGGGAACGATCAGAGCTTAGACTGTTTGAGACATTACTCCCATGGAGGAAAGTGGGCATGGTGACTGTTGTATTTAATCCCGATGCAATTTCTGTCTTTTATCAACACCCGGCTAGACCACAGATTACAGAATACCTCCAGATGTGCATCAGAAACTACTACTGGTCTTCCAGGGAACGATCAATGCGTAGACTGTTTGAGACATTACTCCCATGGAGGAATGTGCGCATGGTGACTGTTGTATTCAATCCCGATGCTATTTCTGTGTTTCATCAACTCTCTGATAGTCCACAGATAACAGAATGCCACCAGATGTGCATCGGAAACTACTACTGGTATTCCAGGGAACGATCAAAGCGTAGACTGTTTGAGATATCACTCACGTGGGGGAAAGTGCACATGGTGACCGTTGTATTTAATCCCGATGCATTTTCTGTGTTTCATCAACACTCTGATAGTCTACAGATTACAGAACGCCACCGGTTTTGCATCGGAAACCACTACTGGTCTTCCAGGGAACGATCAACGCGTAGACTGTTTGAGACATTACTCCCATGGAGGAAAGTGCACATGGTGACTCTGGTATTCAATCCGGATGCAATATCTGTGTTTCATCAACACTCTGATAGTCCACAGGTTACAGAATGCTACCAGATGTGCATCGGAAACTACTACTGGTCTTCCAGGGAACGATCAAAGCGTAGACTGTTTGAGACATTACTCCCATGGAGGTAAGTGCGCATGGTGACTGTTGTATTCAATTCCGATGCTATTTCTGTGTTTCACCAACACTCTGATAGTCCACAGGTTACAGAATGCCACCAGATGTGCATCGGAAATTACTACTGGTGTTCCAGGGAACGATCAAAGCGTACACTTTTGAGACATTTTCCCATGGAGGAAATGCGAGTATTGACTGTTGTATTCAATCCTGTTGCAATTTCTGTGTTTCATGAACACTCTGGTAGTCCACAGATTACAGAACGACACCAGATGTGTATCGGAGACTACTACTGGTCTTCCAGGAAGGATCAAAGCGTAGTCTGTTTGAGACATTACTCCCATGGAGGAAAGTGCGCATGGTGACTGTTGTATTCAATCCCATTGCAATTTCTGTGTTTTATCAACACTCAGTTAGTCCACAAATTCCAGAATGCCTCCAGATGTGCATTGGAAACTACTACTGGTCTTCCTGGAAACGATCAAATCGTAGACTGTATCAGACATTACTCCCATGGAGGAAAGTGCGGATTGTGACTGTTGTATTCACTCCCGATGCAATTTCTGTTTTTCATCAACACTCTGATAGTCCACAGATTACAGAATGCCTCCAGATGTGCATCGGAAACTACTACTGATCTTCCAGGGAGCGATCAAACCCTAGACTGTTTGAGACATTACTCCCATGGAGGAAAGTGCGCATGGTGACTGTTGTATTCAATCCCGATGCTATATCTGTGTTTCATCAACACTCTGATAGTCCACAGATTACAGAATGCCACCAGATGTGCATCGGAAATTACTACTGGTCTTCCAAGGAACGATCAAAGCGTACACTCTTTGAGACATTCCTCTCATGGAGGAAAGTGCCCATGGTGATTGTGGTATTCAATCCCGATGCAATTTCTGTGTTTCATCATTACTTTGAAGAACCACAGATTGCAGAATGCCTCCAGATGTGAATCGAAACTACTACTCGTCTTCCAGGGAACGATCAGAGCTTAGACTGTTTGAGACATTACTCCCATGGAGGAAAGTGGGCATGGTGACTGTTGTATTTAATCCCGATGCAATTTCTGTCTTTTATCAACACCCGGCTAGACCACAGATTACAGAATACCTCCAGATGTGCATCGGAAACTACTACTGGTCTTCCTGGGAACGATCAAAGCGTAGACTGTTTGAGACATTACTCCCATGGAGGAAAGTGCGCATGATGACTGTTGTATTCAATCCCATTGCAATTTCTGTGTTTTATCAACACTCAGTTAGTCCACAAATTTCAGAATGCCTCCAGATGTGCATTGGAAACTACTACTGGTCTTCCTGGAAGCGATCAAATCGTAGACTGTATCAGACATTACTCCCATGGAGGAAAGTGCGGATTGTGACTGTTGTAATCACTCCCGATGCAATTTATGTTTTTCATCAACACTCTGATAGAACACAGATCACAGAATGCCTCCAGATGTGCATCGGAAACTACTACTGGTCTTCCAGGGAGCGATCAAACCCTAGACTGTTTGAGACATTACTCCCATGGAGGAATGTGCGCATGGTGACTGTTGTATTCAATCCCGATGCTATTTCTGTGTTTCATCAACTCTCTGATAGTCCACAGATTACAGAATGCCACCAGATGTGCATCGGAAACTACTACTGGTATTCCAGGGAACGATCAAAGCGTAGACTGTTTGAGATATCACTCACGTGGGGGTAAGTGCACATGGTGACCGTTGTATTTAATCCCGATGCATTTTCTGTTTCATCTACACTCTGATAGTCTACAGATTACAGAACGCCACCAGTTATGCATCGGAAACCACTACTGGTCTTCCAGGGAACGATCAACGCGTAGACTGTTTGAGACATTACTCCCATGGAGGAAAGTGCGCATGGTGACTGTTGTATTCAATCCGGATGCAATATCTGTGTTTCATCAACACTCTGATAGTCCACAGATTACAGAATGCTACCAGATGTGCATCGGAAACTACTACTGGTCTTCCTGGGAACGATCAAAGCGTAGACTGTTTGAGACATTACTCCCATGGAGGTAAGTGCGCATGGTGACTGTTGTATTCAATTCCGATGCTATATCTGTGTTTCACCAACACTCTGATAGTCCACAGGTTACAGAATGCTACCAGATGTGCATCGGAAATTACTACTGGTGTTCCAGGGAACGATCAAATCGTACACTCTTTGAGACATTTTCCCATGGAGGAAATGCAAATATTGACTGTTGTATTCAATCCCGTTGCAATTTCTGTGTTTCATGAACACTCTGGTAGTCCACAGATTACAGAACGCCACCAGATGTGTATCGGAGACTACTACTGGTCTTCCAGGAAGGATCAAAGCGTAGACTGTTTGAGACATTACTCCCATGGAGGTAAGTGCGCATGGTGACTGTTGTATTCAATCCCGATGCTATGTCTGTGTTTCATCAACTCTCTGATAGTCCACAGAGTACAGAATGCCACCAGATGTGCATCGGAAACTACTACTGGTATTCCAGGGAACGATCAAAGCGTAGACTGTTTGAGACATTACTCCCATGGAGGAAAGTGCGCATGGTGACTGTTGTATTCAATCCCGATGCTATGTCTGTGTTTCATCAACTCTCTGATAGTCCACAGAGTACAGAATGCCACCAGATGTGCATCGGAAACTACTACTGGTATTCCAGGGAACGATCAAAGCGTAGACTGTTTGAGACATTACTCCCATGGAGGAAAGTGCGCATGGTGACTGTAGTATTCAATCCCATTGCAATTTCTGTGTTTTATCAACACTCAGTTAGTCCACAAATTTCAGAATGCCTCCAGATGTGCATTGGAAACTACTACTGGTCTTCCTGGAAACGATCAAATCGTAGACTGTATCAGACATTACTCCCATGGAGGAAAGTGCGGATTGTGACTGTTGTATTCACTCCCGATGCAATTTCTGTTTTTCATCAACACTCTGATAGTCCACAGATTACAGAATGCCTCCAGATGTGCATCGGAAACTACTACTGATCTTCGAGGGAGCGATCAAACCCTAGACTGTTTGAGACATTACTCCCATGGAGGAAAGTGCGCATGGTGACTGTTGTATTCAATCCCGATGCTATATCTGTGTTTCATCAACACTCTGATAGTCCACAGATTACAGAATGCCACCAGATGTGCATCGGAAATTACTACTGGTCTTCCAAGGAACGATCAAAGCGTACACTCTTTGAGACATTCCTCTCATGGAGGAAAGTGCCCATGGTGATTGTGGTATTCAATCCCGATGCAATTTCTGTGTTTCATCATTACTTTGAAGAACCACAGATTACAGAATGCCTCCAGATGTGAATCGAAACTACTACTCGTCTTCCAGGGAACGATCAGAGCTTAGACTGTTTGAGACATTACTCCCATGGAGGAAAGTGGGCATGGTGACTGTTGTATTTAATCCCGATGCAATTTCTGTCTTTTATCAACACCCGGCTAGACCACAGATTACAGAATACCTCCAGATGTGCATCAGAAACTACTACTGGTCTTCCAGGGAACGATCAATGCGTAGACTGTTTGAGACATTACTCCCATGGAGGAATGTGCGCATGGTGACTGTTGTATTCAATCCCGATGCTATTTCTGTGTTTCATCAACTCTCTGATAGTCCACAGATAACAGAATGCCACCAGATGTGCATCGGAAACTACTACTGGTATTCCAGGGAACGATCAAAGCGTAGACTGTTTGAGATATCACTCACGTGGGGGAAAGTGCACATGGTGACCGTTGTATTTAATCCCGATGCATTTTCTGTGTTTCATCAACACTCTGATAGTCTACAGATTACAGAACGCCACCGGTTTTGCATCGGAAACCACTACTGGTCTTCCAGGGAACGATCAACGCGTAGACTGTTTGAGACATTACTCCCATGGAGGAAAGTGCACATGGTGACTCTGGTATTCAATCCGGATGCAATATCTGTGTTTCATCAACACTCTGATAGTCCACAGGTTACAGAATGCTACCAGATGTGCATCGGAAACTACTACTGGTCTTCCAGGGAACGATCAAAGCGTAGACTGTTTGAGACATTACTCCCATGGAGGTAAGTGCGCATGGTGACTGTTGTATTCAATTCCGATGCTATTTCTGTGTTTCACCAACACTCTGATAGTCCACAGGTTACAGAATGCCACCAGATGTGCATCGGAAATTACTACTGGTGTTCCAGGGAACGATCAAAGCGTACACTTTTGAGACATTTTCCCATGGAGGAAATGCGAGTATTGACTGTTGTATTCAATCCTGTTGCAATTTCTGTGTTTCATGAACACTCTGGTAGTCCACAGATTACAGAACGACACCAGATGTGTATCGGAGACTACTACTGGTCTTCCAGGAAGGATCAAAGCGTAGTCTGTTTGAGACATTACTCCCATGGAGGAAAGTGCGCATGGTGACTGTTGTATTCAATCCCATTGCAATTTCTGTGTTTTATCAACACTCAGTTAGTCCACAAATTCCAGAATGCCTCCAGATGTGCATTGGAAACTACTACTGGTCTTCCTGGAAACGATCAAATCGTAGACTGTATCAGACATTACTCCCATGGAGGAAAGTGCGGATTGTGACTGTTGTATTCACTCCCGATGCAATTTCTGTTTTTCATCAACACTCTGATAGTCCACAGATTACAGAATGCCTCCAGATGTGCATCGGAAACTACTACTGATCTTCCAGGGAGCGATCAAACCCTAGACTGTTTGAGACATTACTCCCATGGAGGAAAGTGCGCATGGTGACTGTTGTATTCAATCCCGATGCTATATCTGTGTTTCATCAACACTCTGATAGTCCACAGATTACAGAATGCCACCAGATGTGCATCGGAAATTACTACTGGTCTTCCAAGGAACGATCAAAGCGTACACTCTTTGAGACATTCCTCTCATGGAGGAAAGTGCCCATGGTGATTGTGGTATTCAATCCCGATGCAATTTCTGTGTTTCATCATTACTTTGAAGAACCACAGATTGCAGAATGCCTCCAGATGTGAATCGAAACTACTACTCGTCTTCCAGGGAACGATCAGAGCTTAGACTGTTTGAGACATTACTCCCATGGAGGAAAGTGGGCATGGTGACTGTTGTATTTAATCCCGATGCAATTTCTGTCTTTTATCAACACCCGGCTAGACCACAGATTACAGAATACCTCCAGATGTGCATCAGAAACTACTACTGGTCTTCCAGGGAACGATCAATGCGTAGACTGTTTGAGACATTACTCCCATGGAGGAATGTGCGCATGGTGACTGTTGTATTCAATCCCGATGCTATTTCTGTGTTTCATCAACTCTCTGATAGTCCACAGATTACAGAATGCCACCAGATGTGCATCGGAAACTACTACTGGTATTCCAGGGAACGATCAAAGCGTAGACTGTTTGAGATATCACTCACGTGGGGGAAAGTGCACATGGTGACCGTTGTATTTAATCCCGATGCATTTTCTGTGTTTCATCAACACTCTGATAGTCTACAGATTACAGAACGCCACCGGTTTTGCATCGGAAACCACTACTGGTCTTCCAGGGAACGATCAACGCGTAGACTGTTTGAGACATTACTCCCATGGAGGAAAGTGCACATGGTGACTCTGGTATTCAATCCGGATGCAATATCTGTGTTTCATCAACACTCTGATAGTCCACAGGTTACAGAATGCTACCAGATGTGCATCGGAAACTACTACTGGTCTTCCAGGGAACGATCAAAGCGTAGACTGTTTGAGACATTACTCCCATGGAGGTAAGTGCGCATGGTGACTGTTGTATTCAATTCCGATGCTATTTCTGTGTTTCACCAACACTCTGATAGTCCACAGGTTACAGAATGCCACCAGATGTGCATCGGAAATTACTACTGGTGTTCCAGGGAACGATCAAAGCGTACACTTTTGAGACATTTTCCCATGGAGGAAATGCGAGTATTGACTGTTGTATTCATTCCTGTTGCAATTTCTGTGTTTCATGAACACTCTGGTAGTCCACAGATTACAGAACGACACCAGATGTGTATCGGAGACTACTACTGGTCTTCCAGGAAGGATCAAAGCGTAGTCTGTTTGAGACATTACTCCCATGGAGGAAAGTGCGCATGGTGACTGTTGTATTCAATCCCATTGCAATTTCTGTGTTTCATGAACACTCTGGTAGTCCACAGATTACAGAACGACACCAGATGTGCATCGGAAACCACTACTGGTCTTCCAGGGAACGATCAACGCGTAGACTGTTTGAGACATTACTCCCATGGAGGAAAGTGCACATGGTGACTCTGGTATTCAATCCGGATGCAATATCTGTGTTTCATCAACACTCTGATAGTCCACAGGTTACAGAATGCTACCAGATGTGCATTGGAAACTACTACTGGTCTTCCTGGAAACGATCAAATCGTAGACTGTATCAGACATTACTCCCATGGAGGTATGTGCGCATGGTGACTCTTGTATTCAATCCCGATGCTATTTCTGTGTTTCATCAACTCTCTGATAGTCCACAGAGTACAGAATGCTACCAGATGTGCATCGGAAACTACTACTGGTCTTCCAGGGAACGATCAAAGCGTAGACTGTTTGAGACATTACTCCCATGGAGGAAAGTGCGCATGGTGACTGTTGTATTCAATCCCGATGCTATTTCTGTGTTTCATCAACACTCTGATAGTCCACAGATTACAGAATGCCTCCAGATGTGCATCGGAAACTACTACTGCTCTTCCAGGGAGCGATCAAACCCTAGACTGTTTGAGACATTACTCCCATGGAGGAAAGTGCGCATGGTGACTGTTGTATTCAATTCCGATGCTATTTCTGTGTTTCATCAACTCTCTGATAGTCCACAGATTACAGAATGCCACCAGATGTGCATCGGAAACTACTACTGGTATTCCAGGGAACGATCAAAGCGTAGACTGTTTGAGATATCACTCACGTGGGGGAAAGTGCACATGGTGACCGTTGTATTTAAACCCGATGCATTTTCTGTGTTTCATCAACACTCTGATAGTCTACAGATTACAGAACGCCACCAGTTGTGCATCGGAAACCACTACTGGTCTTCCAGGGAACGATCAACGCGTAGACTGTTTGAGACATTACTCCCATGGAGGAAAGTGCGCATGGTGACTCTAGTATTCAATCCGGATGCAATATCTGTGTTTCATCAACACTCTGATAGTCCACAGATTACAGAATGCTACCAGATGTGCATCGGAAACTACTACAGATCTTCCAGGGAACGATCAAAGCGTAGACTGTTTGAGACATTACTCCCATGGAGGAATGTGCGCATGGTGACTCTTGTATTCAATCCCGATGCTATTTCTGTGTTTCATCAACTCTCTGATAGTCCACAGAGTACAGAATGCCACCAGATGTGCATCGGAAATTACTACTGGCATTCCAGGGAACGATCAAAGCGTAGACTGTTTGAGATATCACTCACGTGGGGGAAAGTGCACATGGTGACTGTTGTATTTAATCCCGATGCATTTTCTGTGTTTCATCAACACTCTGATAGTCTACAGATTACAGAACGCCACCAGTTGTGCATCGGAAACCACTACTGGTCTTCCAGGGAACGATCAACGCGTAGACTGTTTGAGACATTACTCCCATGGAGGAATGTGCGCATGGTGACTGTTGTATTCAATCCCGATGCAATTTCTGTGTTTCATCAACACTCTGATAGTCCACAGATTACAGATTGCCACCAGATGTGCATCGGAAACTACTACTGGTCTTCCTGGGAACGATCAAAGCGTAGACTGTTTGAGACATTACTCCCATGGAGGAAAGTGCGCATGGTGACTGTTGTATTCAATCCCATTGCAATTTCTGTGTTTTATCAACACTCAGTTAGTCCACAAATTCCAGAATGCCTCCAGATGTGCATTGGAAACTACTACTGGTCTTCCTGGAAACGATCAAATCGTAGACTGTATCAGACATAACTCCCATGGAGGAAAGTGCGGATTGTGACTGTTGTATTCACTCCCGATGCAATTTCTGTTTTTCATCAACACTCTGATAGTCCACAGATTACAGAATGCCTCCAGATGTGAATCGAAACTACTACTGGTCTTCCAGGGAACGATCAGAGCTTAGACTGTTTGAGACATTACTCCCATGGAGGAAAGTGGGCATGGTGACTGTTGTATTTAATCCTGATGCAATTTCTGTCTTTTATCAACACCCGGCTAGACCACAGATTACAGAATACCTCCAGATGTGCATCAGAAACTACTACTGGTCTTCCAGGGAACGATCAAAGCGTAGACTGTTTGAGACATTACTCCCATGGAGGAATGTGCGCAAGGTGACTGTTGTATTCAATCCCGATGCTATTTCTGTGTTTCATCAACTCTCTGATAGTCCACAGATTACAGAATGCCACCAGATGTGCATCGGAAACTACTACTGGTCTTCCAGGGAACGATCAAAGCGTAGACTGTTTGAGACATTACTCCCATGGAGGTAAGTGCGCATGGTGACTGTTGTATTCAATTCCGATGCTATTTCTGTGTTTCACCAACACTCTGATAGTCCACAGGTTACAGAATGCCACCAGATGTGCATCGGAAATTACTACTGGTGTTCCAGGGAACGATCAAAGCGTACACTCTTTGAGACATTTTCCCATGGAGGAAATGCGAGTATTGACTGTGGTATTCAATCCCGTTGCAATTTCTGTGTTTCATGAACACTCTGATAGTCTACAGATTACAGAACGCCACCAGTTGTGAATCGGAAACCACTACTGGTCTTCCAGGGAACGATCAACGCGTAGACTGTTTGAGACATTACTCCCATGGAGGAAAGTGCGCATGGTGACTGTTGTATTCAATCCGGATGCAATATCTGTGTTTCATCAACACTCTGATAGTCCACAGATTACAGAATGCTACCAGATGTGCATCGGAAACTACTACTGGTCTTCCAGGGAACGATCAAAGCGTAGACTGTTTGAGACATTACTCCCATGGAGGTAAGTGCGCATGGTGACTGTTGTATTCAATTCCGATGCTATTTCTGTGTTTCACCAACACTCTGATAGTCCACAGGTTACAGAATGCCACCAGATGTGCATCGGAAATTACTACTGGTGTTCCAGGGAACGATCAAAGCGTACACTCTTTGAGACATTTTCCCATGGAGGAAATGCGAGTATTGACTGTGGTATTCAATCCCGTTGCAATTTCTGTGTTTCATGAACACTCTGGTAGTCCACAGATTACAGAACGCCACCAGATGTGTATCGGAGACTACTACTGGTCTTCCAGGAAGGATCAAAGCGTAGACTGTTTGAGACATTACTCCCATGGAAGAAAGTGCGCATGGTGACTCTTGTAGTCTATCCCGATGCTATTTCTGTGTTTCATCAACTCTCTGATAGTCCACAGAGTACAGAATGCCACCAGATGTGCATCGGAAACTACTACTGGTATAACAGGGATCGATCAAAGCGTAGACTGTTTGAGATATCACTCACGTGGGGGAAAGTGCACATGGTGACTGTTGTATTTAATCCCGATGCATTTTCTGTGTTTCATCAACACTCTGATAGTCTACAGATTACAGAACGCCACTAGTTGTGCATCGGAAAACACTACTGGTCTTCCAGGGAACGATCAACGCGTAGACTGTTTGAGACATTACTCCCATGGAGGAATGTGCGCATGGTGACTGTTGTATTCAATCCCGATGCAATTTCTGTGTTTCATCAACACTCTGATAGTCCACAGATTACAGATTGCCACCAGATGTGCATCGGAAACTACTACTGGTCTTCCTGGGAACGATCAAAGCGTAGACTGTTTGAGACATTACTCCCATGGAGGAAAGTGCGCATGGTGACTGTTGTATTCAATCCCATTGCAATTTCTGTGTTTTATCAACACTCAGTTAGTCCACAAATTTCAGAATGCCTCCAGATGTGCATTGGAAACTACTACTGGTCTTCCTGGAAACGATCAAATCGTAGACTGTATCAGACATTACTCCCATGGAGGAAAGTGCGGATTGTGACTGTTGTATTCACTCCCGATGCAATTTCTGTTTTTCATCATCACTCTGACAGTCCACAGATTACAGAATGCCTCCAGATGTGCAACGGAAACTACTACTGGTCTTCCAGGGATCGATCAAACAATAGACTGTTTGAGACATTACTCCCATGGTGGAAAGTGCGCATGGTGACTGTTGTATTCAATCATGATGCTATATCTGTGTTTCATCAACACTCTGATTGTCCACAGATTACAGAATGCCACCAGATGTGCATCGGAAATTACTACTGGTCTTCCAAGGAACGATCAAAGCGTACACTCTTTGAGACATTACTCCCATGGAGGAAAGTGCCCATGGTGATTGTTGTATTCAATCCCGATGCAATTTCTGTGTTTCATCAATACTTTGAAGAACCACAGATTACAGAATGCCTCCAGATGTGAATCGAAACTACTACTTGTCTTCCAGGGAACGATCAGAGCTTAGACTGTTTGAGACATTACTCCCATGGAGGAAAGTGGGCATGGTGACTGTTGTATTTAATCCCGATGCAATTTCTGTCTTTTATCAACACCCGGCTAGACCACAGATTACAGAATACCTCCAGATGTGCATCAGAAACTACTACTGGTCTTCCAGGGAACGATCAAAGCGTAGACTGTTTGAGACATTACTCCCATGGAGGAATGTGCGCATGGTGACTGTTGTATTCAATCCCGATGCTATTTCTGTGTTTCATCAACTCTCTGATAGTCCACAGATTACAGAATGCCACCAGATGTGCATCGGAAACTACCACTGGTATTCCAGGGAACGATCAAAGCGTAGACTGTTTGAGATATCACTCACGTGGGGGAAAGTGCACATGGTGACTGTTGTATTTAATCCCGATGCATTTTCTGTGTTTCATCAACACTCTGATAGTCTACAGATTACAGAACGCCACCAGTTGTGCATCGGAAACTACTACTGGTCTTGCAGGGAACGATCAACGCGTAGACTGTTTGAGACATTACTCCCATGGAGGAAAGTGCGCATGGTGACTGTTGTATTCAATCCGGATGCAATATCTGTGTTTCATCAACACTCTGATAGTCCACACATTACAGAATGCTACCAGATGTGCATCGGAAACTACTACTGGTCTTCCAGGGAACGATCAAAGCGTAGACTGTTTGAGACATTACTCCCATGGAGGTAAGTGCGCATGGTGACTGTTGTATTCAACTTCGATGCTATTTCTGTGTATCACCAACACTCTGATAGTCCACAGGTTACAGAAGGCCACCAGATGTGCATCGTAAAATTACTACTGGTGTTCCAGGGTACGATCAAAGCGTACACTCTTTGAGACATTTTTCCCATGGAGGAAATGCGAGTATTGACTGTTGTATTCAATCCCGTTGCAATTTCTGTGTCTCATGAACACTCTGGTAGTCCACAGATTACAGAACGAAACCAGATGTGTATCGGAGACTACTACTGGTCTTCCAGGAAGGATCAAAGCGTAGACTGTTTGAGATATTACTGACATGGAAGAAAGTGCGCATGGTGACTCTTGTATTCAATCCCGATGCTATTTCTGCGTTTCATCAACAATCTGATAGTCCACAGATTACAGAATGCCACCAGATGTGCATCGGAAACTACTACTGGTATTCCAGGGAACGATCAAAGCGTAGACTGTTTGAGACATTACTCCCAAGGAGGAAAGTGCTCATGATGACTGTTGTATTCAATCCCGATGCTATTTCTGTTTTTCATCAACACTCTGGTAGTCCACCGATTACAGAATGCCATTAGATGTGCATCGGAAACTACTACTGGTCTTCCAGATAACGATCAAAGCGTAGACTGTTTGAAAATTACTCTCATGGAGGAAAGTGCGCATGGTGACTGTTGTATTCAATCCCGATGGAATTTCTGTGTTTCATCAACACTCTGATAGTCCACAGATTACAGAATGCCTCCAGATGTGCATCGAAAACCACTACTGGTCTTCAGGGGAACAATCAAAACGTAGACTGCTTGAGACATTACTCCCATGGAGGAAAGTGTGCATGGTGACTGTTGTATTCAATCCCGATGCAATTTCTGTGTTTCATCAACACTCTGGTAGTCCACAGATTACAGAATGCCACCAGATGTCCATCGGAAACTACTACTTTTCATCCAGGGAACGATCAAAGCGTAGACTGTTTGAGACGTTACTCCCATGGAGGAAAGTGCGCATGGTGACTGTTGTATTCAATCCCGATGCTATTTCTGTGTTTCATCAACACTCTGATAGTCCACAGATTACAGAATGCCACCAGATGTGCATCGGAAACTACTACTGGTCGTCCAATAAACGATCAAAGCGTAGAATGTTTCGGACGTTACTCCCATGGAGGAAAGTGCGGATGGTGACTGTTGTATTCAATCCCGATGCAATTTCTGTGTTTCATCAACACTCTGATAGTCCATAGATTATAGAATGCCACCAGATGTGCATCGGAAACTTCTACTGGTCTTCCAGGGAATGATCAAAGCGTAGACTGTTTGAGACATTACTAGCATGGAGGAATGTGCGCATGGTGACTGTTGTATTTAATCCCGATGCAATTTCTGTGTTTCATGAACACTCTGATAGTCCACAGATTACAGAATGCCACCAGATGTAGATCGGTATCGACTACTGGTCTTCCAGGGAACGATCAAGGCGTAGACTGTTTGAGACATTACTCCCATGGAGGAAAGTGCGCATGGTGACTGTTGTGTTCAATCCCAATGCAATATCTGTGTTTCATCAACACACTGATAGTCCAGAGATTACAGAATGCCTCCAGATGTGCATCGGAAACTACTACTGGTCTTCCAGGGAACGATCAAAACGTAGACTGTTTGAGACATTACTCCCATGGAGGTAAGTGCGCATGGTGACTGTTGTATTCAGTTCCGATGCTATTTCTGTGTTTCACCAACACTCTGATAGTCCACAGGTTACAGAATGCCACCAGATGTGCATCGGAAATTACTACTGGTGTTCCAGGGAACGATCAAAGCGTACACTCTTTGAGACATTTTCCCATGGAGGAAATGCGAGTATTGACTGTTGTATTCAATCCCGTTGCAATTTATGTGTTTCATGAACACTCTGGTAGTCCACAGATTACAGAACGCCACCAGATGTGTATCGGAGACTACTACTGGTCTTCCAGGAAGGATCAAAGCGTAGACTGTTTGAGACATTACTCCCATGGAAGAAAGTGCGCATGGTGACTCTTGTATTCAATCCCGATGCTATTTCTGTGTTTCATCAACTCTCTGATAGTCCACAGAGTACAGAATGCCACCAGATGTGCATCGGAAACTACTACTGGTATAACAGAAATCGATCAAAGCGTAGACTGTTTGAGATATCACTCACGTGGGGGAAAGTGCACATGGTGACTGTTGTATTTAATCCCGATGCATTTTCTGTGTTTCATCAACACTCTGATAGTCTACAGATTACAGAACGCCACCAGTTGTGCATCGGAAAACACTACTGGTCTTCCAGGGAACGATCAACGCGTAGACTGTTTGAGACATTACTCCCATGGAGGAATGTGCGCATGGTGACTGTTGTATTCAATCCCGATGCAATTTCTGTGTTTCATCAACACTCTGATAGTCCACAGATTACAGATTGCCACCAGATGTGCATCGGAAACTACTACTGGTCTGCCTGGGAACGATCAAAGCGTAGACTGTTTGAGACATTACTCCCATGGAGGAAAGTGCGCATGGTGACTGTTGTATTCAATCCCATTGCAATTTCTGTGTTTTATCAACACTCAGTTAGTCCACAAATTTCAGAATGCCTCCAGATGTGCATTGGAAACTACTACTGGTCTTCCTGGAAACGATCAAATCGTAGACTGTATCAGACATTACTCCCATGGAGGAAAGTGCGGATTGTGACTGTTGTATTCACTCCCGATGCAATTTCTGTTTTTCATCAACACTCTGACAGTCCACAGATTACAGAATGCCTCCAGATGTGCAACGGAAACTACTACTGGTCTTCCAGGGATCGATCAAACCCTAGACTGTTTGAGACATTACTCCCATGGAGGAAAGTGCGCATGGTGACTGTTGTATTCAATCATGATGCTATATCTGTGTTTCATCAACACTCTGATTGTCCACAGATTACAGAATGCCACCAGATGTGCATCGGAAATTACTACTGGTCTTCCAAGGAACGATCAAAGCGTACACTCTTTGAGACATTACTCCCATGGAGGAAAGTGCCCATGGTGATTGTTGTATTAAATCCCGATGCAATTTCTGTGTTTCATCAATACTTTGAAGAACCACAGATTACAGAATGCCTCCAGATGTGAATCGAAACTACTACTGGTCTTCCAGGGAACGATCAGAGCTTAGACTGTTTGAGACATTACTCCCATGGAGGAAAGTGGGCATGGTGACTGTTGTATTTAATCCCGATGCAATTTCTGTCTTTTATCAACACCCGGCTAGACCACAGATTACAGAATACCTCCAGATGTGCATCAGAAACTACTACTGGTCTTCCAGGGAACGATCAAAGCGTAGACTGTTTGAGACATTACTCCCATGGAGGAATGTGCGCATGGTGACTGTTGTATTCAATCCCGATGCTATTTCTGTGTTTCATCAACTCTCTGATAGTCCACAGATTACAGAATGCCACCAGATGTGCATCGGAAACTACTACTGGTATTCCAGGGAACGATCAAAGCGTAGACTGTTTGAGATATCACTCACGTGGGGGAAAGTGCACATGGTGACTGTTGTATTTAATCCCGATTCATTTTCTGTGTTTCATCAACACTCTGATAGTCTACAGATTACAGAACGCCACCAGTTGTGCATCGGAAACTACTACTGGTCTTGCAGGGAACGATCTACGCGTAGACTGTTTGAGACATTACTCCCATGGAGGAAAGTGCGCATGGTGACTGTTGTATTCAATCCGGATGCAATATCTGTATTTCATCAACACTCTGATAGTCCACACATTACAGAATGCTACCAGATGTGCATCGGAAACTACTACTGGTCTTCCAGGGAACGATCAAAGCGTAGACTGTTTGAGACATTACTCCCATGGAGGTAAGTGCGCATGGTGACTGTTGTATTCAACTTCGATGCTATTTCTGTGTATCACCAACACTCTGATAGTCCACAGGTTACAGAAGGCCACCAGATGTGCATCGGAAATTACTACTGGTGTTCCAGGGTACGATCAAAGCGTACACTCTTTGAGACATTTTCCCATGGAGGAAATGCGAGTATTGACAGTTGTATTCAATCCCGTTGCAATTTCTGTGTTTCATGAACACTCTGGTAGTCCACAGATTACAGAACGCCACCAGATGTGTATCGGAGACTACTACTGGTCTTCCAGGAAGGATCAAAGCGTAGACTGTTTGAGATATTACTGACATGGAAGAAAGTGCGCATGGTGACTCTTGTATTCAATCCCGATGCTATTTCTGCGTTTCATCAACAATCTGATAGTCCACAGATTACAGAATGCCACCAGATGTGCATCGGAAACTACTACTGGTATTCCAGGGAACGATCAAAGCGTAGACTGTTTGAGACATTACTCCCAAGGAGGAAAGTGCTCATGATGACTGTTGTATTCAATCCCGATGCTATTTCTGTTTTTCATCAACACTCTGGTAGTCCACCGATTACAGAATGCCATTAGATGTGCATCGGAAACTACTACTGGTCTTCCAGATAACCATCAAAGCGTAGACAGTTTGAAAATTACTCTCATGGAGGAAAGTGCGCATGGTGACTGTTGTATTAAATCCCGATGGAATTTCTGTGTTTCATCAACACTCTGATAGTCCACAGATTACAGAATGCCTCCAGATGTGCATCGAAAACCACTACTGGTCTTCAGGGGAACAATCAAAACGTAGACTGCTTGAGACATTACTCCCATGGAGGAAAGTGTGCATGGTGACTGTTGTATTCAATCCCGATGCAATTTCTGTGTTTCATCAACACTCTGGTAGTCCACAGATTACAGAATGCCACCAGATGTCCATCGGAAACTACTACTTTTCTTCCAGGGAACGATCAAAGCGTAGACTGTTTGAGACGTTACTCCCATGGAGGAAAGTGCGCATGGTGACTGTTGTATTCAATCCCGATGCTATTTCTGTGTTTCATCAACACTCTGATAGTCCACAGATTACAGAATGCCACCAGATGTGCATCGGAAACTACTACTGGTCGTCCAATAAACGATCAAAGCGTAGAATGTTTCGGACGTTACTCCCATGGAGGAAAGTGCGGATGGTGACTGTTGTATTCAATCCCGATGCAATTTCTGTGTTTCATCAACACTCTGATAGTCCATAGATTATAGAATGCTACCAGATGTGCATCGGAAACTTCTACTGGTCTTCCAGGGAATGATCAAAGCGTAGACTGTTTGAGACATTACTAGCATGGAGGAATGTGCGCATGGTGACTGTTGTATTTAATCCCGATGCAATTTCTGTGTTTCATGAACACTCTGATAGGCCACAGATTACAGAATGCCACCAGATGTAGATCGGTATCGACTACTGGTCTTCCAGGGAACGATCAAGGCGTAGACTGTTTGAGACATTACTCCCATGGAGGAAAGTGCGCATGGTGACTGTTGTGTTCAATCCCAATGCAATTTCTGCGTTTCATCAACACACTGATAGTCCAGAGATTACAGAATGCCTCCAGATGTGCATCGGAAACTACTACTGGTCTTCCAGGGAACGATCAAAACGTAGACTGTTTGAGACATTACTCCCATGGAGGTAAGTGCGCATGGTGACTGTTGTATTCAATCCCGATGCTATTTCTGTGTTTCACCAACACTCTGATAGTCCACAGGTTACAGAATGCCACCAGATGTGCATCGGAAATTACTACTGGTGTTCCAGGGAACGATCAAAGCGTACACTCTTTGAGACATTACTCCCATGGAGGAAATGCGAGTATTGACTGTTGTATTCAATCCCGTAGCAAATTCTGTGTTTCATGAACACTCTGGTAGTCCATAGATTACAGAACGCCACCAGATGTGTATCGGAGACTACTACTGGTTTTCCAGGAAGGATCAAAGCGTAGACTGTTTGAGACATTACTCCCATGGAAGAAAGTGCGCGTGGTGACTCTTGTATTCAATCCCGATGCTATTTCTGTGTTTCATCAACTCTCTGATAGTCCACAGATTACAGAATGCCACCAGATGTGCATCGGAAACTACTACTGGTATTCCAGGGAACGATCAAAGCGTAGACTATTTGAGATATCACTCACGTGGGGGAAAGTGCACATGGTGACTGTTGTATTTAATCCCGATGCATTTTCTGTGTTTCATCAACACTCTGATAGTCTACAGATTACAGAACGCCACCAGTTGTGCATCGGAAACCACTACTGGTCTTCCAGGGAACGATCAACGCGTAGACTGTTTGAGACATTACTCCCATGGAGGAAAGTGCGCATGGTGACTGTTGTATTCAATCCCGATGCAATTTCTGTGTTTCATCAACACTCTGATAGTACACAGATTACAGATTGCCACCAGATGTGCATCGGAAACTACTACTGGTCCTCCTGTTAACGATCAAAGCGTAGACTGTTCGAGACATTACTCCCATGGGGGAAAGTGTGCATGGTGACTGTTGTATTCAATCCCATTGCAATTTCTGTGTTTTATCAACACTCAATAAGTCCACAAATTTCAGAATGCCTCCAGATGTGCATTGGAAACTACTACTGGTCTTCATGGAAACGATCAAATCGTAGACTGTATCAGACATTACTCCCATGGAGGAAAGTGCGGATTGTGACTGTTGTATTCACTCCCGATGCAATTTCTGTTTTTCATCAACACTCTGATAGTCCACAGATTACAGAATGCCTCCAGATGTGCATCGGAAACTACTACTGGTCTTCCAGGGAGCGACCAAACACTAGACTGTTTGAGACATTATTCCCATGGAGGAAAGTGCGCATTGTGACTGTTGTATTCAATCCCGATGCTATTTCTGTGTTCACCAACACTCTGATAGTCCACAGATTACAGAATGCCACCAGATGTGCATCGGAAATTACTACTGGTCTTCCAAGGAACGATCAAAGCGTACACTCTTTGAGACATTACTCCCATGGAGGAAAGTGCCCATGGTGATTGTTGTATTCAATCCCGATGCAATTTCTGTGTTTCATCAATACTTTGAAGAACCACAGATTACAGAATGCCTCCAGATGTGAATCGAATCTGCTACTGGTCTTCCAGGGAACGATCAGAGCTTAGACTGTTTGAGACATTACTCCCATGGAGGAAAGTGGGCATGGTGACTGTTGTATTTAATCCCGATGCAATTTCTGTCTTTTATCAACACCTGGCTAGACCACAGATTACAGAATACCTCCAGATGTGCATCAGAAACTACTACTGGTCTTCCAGGGAACGATCAAAGCGTAGACTGTTTGAGACATTACTCCCATGGAGGAATGTGCGCATGTTGACTGTTGTATTCAATCCCGATGCAATTTCTGTGTTCATCAACTCTCTGATAGTCCACAGATTACAGAATGCCACCAGATGTGCATCGGAAACTACTACTGGTATTCCAGGGAACGATCAAAGCGTAGACTGTTTGAGATATCACTCACGTGGGGGAAAGTGCACATGGTGACTGTTGTATTTAATCCCGATGCATTTTCTGTGTTTCATCAACACTCTGATAGTCTACAGATTACAGAACGCCACCAGTTGTGCATCGGAAACCACTACTGGTCTTCCAGGGAACGATCAACGCGTAGACTGTTTGAGACATTACTCCCATGGAGGAAAGTGCGCATGGTGACTGTTGTATTCAATCCCGATGCATTCTCTGTGTTTCATCAACACTCTGATAGTCCACAGATTACAGAATGCCACCAGTTGTGCATCGGAAACAACTACTGGTCTTCCAGGGAACGATCAACGCGTAGACTGTTTGAGACATTACTCCCATGGAGGAAAGTGCGCATGGTGACTGTTGTATTCAATCCGGATGCAATATCTGTGTTTCATCAACACTCTGATAGTCCACAGATTACAGAATGCTACCAGATGTGCATCGGAAACTACTACTGGTCTTCCAGGGAACGATCAAAGCGTAGACTGTTTGAGACATTACTCCCATGGAGGAAAGTGCGCATGGTGACTGTTGTATTCAATCCCGATGCATTCTCTGTGTTTCATCAACACTCTGATAGTCCACAGATTACAGAATGCCTCCAGATGTGCATCGGAAACTACTACTGGTCTTCCAGGGAGCGATCAAACCCTAGACTGTTTGAGACATTACTCCCATGGAGGAAAGTGCGCATGGTGACTGTTGTATTCAATCCCGATGCTATTTCTGTGTTTCACCAACACTCTGATAGTCCACAGATTACAGAATGCCACCAGATGTGCATCGGAAATTACTACTGGTCTTCCAGGGAACGATCAAAGCGTAGACTGTTTGAGACATTACTCCCATGGAGGAATGTGCGCATGTTGACTGTTGTAATCAATCCCGATGCAATTTCTGTGTTTCATGAACACTCTGGTAGTCCACAGATTACAGAACGCCACCAGATGTGTATCGGAGACTACTACTGGTCTTCCAGGAAGGATCAAAGCGTAGACTGTTTGAGACATTACTCCCATGGAAGAAAGTGCGCGTGGTGACTCTTGTATTCAATCCCGATGCTATTTCTGTGTTTCATCAACTCTCTGATAGTCCACAGATTACAGAATGCCACCAGATGTGCATCGGAAACTACTACTGGTATTCCAGGGAACGATCAAAGCGTAGACTATTTGAGATATCACTTACGTGGGGGAAAGTGCACATGGTGACTGTTGTATTTAATCCCGATGCATTTTCTGTGTTTCATCAACACTCTGATAGTCTACAGATTACAGAACGCCACCAGTTGTGCATCGGAAACCACTACTGGTCTTCCAGGGAACGATCAACGCGTAGACTGTTCGAGACATTACTCCCATGGAGGAAAGTGCGCATGGTGACTGTTGTATTCAATCCCATTGCAATTTCTGTGTTTTATCAACACTCAGTTAGTCCACAAATTTCAGAATGCCTCCAGATGTGCATTGGAAACTACTACTGGTTTTCCTGGAAACGATCAAATCGTAGACTGTATCAGACATTACTCCCATGGAGGAAAGTGCGGATTGTGACTGTTGTATTCACTCCCGATGCAATTTCTGTTTTTCATCAACACTCTGATAGTCCACAGATTACAGAATGCCACCAGATGTGCATCGGAAATTACTACTGGTCTTCCAAGGAACGATCAAAGCGTACACTCTTTGAGACATTACTCCCATGGAGGAAAGTGCCCATGGTGATTGTTGTATTCAATCCCGATGCAATTTCTGTGTTTCATCAATACTTTGAAGAACCACAGATTACAGAATGCCTCCAGATGTGAATCGAAACTGCTACTGGTCTTCCAGGGAACGATCAGAGCTTAGACTGTTTGAGACATTACTCCCATGGAGGAAAGTGGGCATGGTGACTGTTGTATTTAATCCCGATGCAATTTCTGTCTTTTATCAACACCTGGCTAGACCACAGATTACAGAATACCTCCAGATGTGCATCAGAAACTACTACTGGTCTTCCAGGGAACGATCAAAGCGTAGACTGTTTGAGACATTACGCCCATGGAGGAATGTGCGCATGTTGACTGTTGTATTCAATCCCGATGCAATTTCTGTGTTCATCAACTCTCTGATAGTCCACAGATTACAGAATGCCTCCAGATGTGCATCGAAAACTACTACTGGTATTCCAGGGAACGATCAAAGCGTAGACTGTTTGAGATATCACTCATGTGGGGGAAAGTGCACATGGTGACTGTTGTATTTAATCCCGATGCATTTTCTGTGTTTCATCAACACTCTGATAGTCTACAGATTACAGAACGCCACCAGATGTGTATCGGAGACTACTACTGGTCTTCCAGGAAGGATCAAAGCGTAGACTGTTTGAGACATTACTCCCATGGAAGAAAGTGCGCATGGTGACTCCTGTATTCAATCCCGATGCTATTTCTGTGTTTCATCAACTTTCTGATAGTCCACAGAGTACAGAATGCCACCAGATGTGCATCGGAAGCTACTACTGGTATTCCAGGGAACGATCAAAGCGTAGACTGTTTGAGACATTACTCCCATGGAGGTAAGTGCGCATGGTGACTGTTGTATTCAATTCCGATGCTATTTCTGTGTTTCACCAACACTCTGATAGTCCACAGGTTACAGAATGCCACCAGATGTGCATCGGAAATTACTACTGGTGTTCCAGGGAACGATCAAAGCGTACACTCTTTGAGACATTCTCCCATGGAGGAAATGCGAGTATTGACTGTTGTATTCAATCCCGTTGCAATTTCTGTGTTTCATGAACACTCTGGTAGTCCACAGATTACAGAACGCCACCAGATGTGTATCGGAGACTACTACTGGTATTCCAGGAAGGATCAAAGCGTAGACTGTTTGAGACATTACTCCCATGGAAGAAAGTGCGCATGGTGACTCTTGTATTCAATCCCGATGCTATTTCTGTGTTTCATCAACTCTCTGATAGTCCACAGAGTACAGAATGCCACCAGATGTGCATCGGAAACTACTACTGGTATTCCAGGGAACGATCAAAACGTAGACTGTTTGAGATATCACTCACGTGGGGGAAAGTGCACATGGTGACTGTTGTATTTAATCCCGATGCATTTTCTGTGTTTCATCAACACTCTGATAGCCTACAGATTACAGAACGCCACCAGTTGTGCATCGGAAACCACTACTGGTCTCCCAGGGAACGATCAACGCGTAGACTGTTTGAGACATTACTCCCATGGAGGAATGTGCGCATGGTGACTGTTGTATTCAATCCCGATGCAATTTCTGTGTTTCATCAACACTCTGATAGTCCACAGATTACAGATTGCCACCAGATGTGCATCGGAAACTACTACTGGTCTTCTTGGGAACGATCAAAGCGTAGACTGTTTGAGACATTACTCCCATGGAGGAATGTGCGCATGGTGACTGTTGTATTCTATCCCGATGCAATTTCTGTGTTTCATCAAACACTCTGATAGTCCACAGATTACAGATTGCCACCAGATGTGCATTGGAAACTACTACTGGTCTCCCTGGAAACGATCAAATCGTAGACTGTATCAGACATTACTCCCATGGAGGAAAGTGCGGATTGTGACTGTTGTATTCACTCCCGATGCAATTTCTGTTTTTCATCAACACTCTGATAGTCCACAGATTACAGAATGCCTCCAGATGTGCATCGGAAACTACTACTGGTCTTCCAGGGAGCGATCAAACCCTAGACTATTTGAGACATTACTCCCATGGAGGAAAGTGCGCATGGTGACTGTTGTATTCAATCCCGATGCTATATCTGTGTTTCATCAACACTCTGATAGTCCACAGATTACAGAATGCCACCAGATGTGCATCGGAAATTACTACTGGTCTTCCAAGGAACGATCAAAGCGTACACTCTTTGAGACATTACTCCCATGGAGGAAAGTGCTCATGGTGATTGTTGTATTCAATCCCGATACAATTTCTGTGTTTCATCAATACTTTGAAGAACCACAGATTACATAATACCTCCAGATGTGCATCAGAAACTACTACTGGTCTTCCAGGGAACGATCAAAGCGTAGACTGTTTGAGACATTACTCCCATGGAGGAATGTGCGCATGTTGCCTGTTGTATTCAATCCCGATGCAATTTCTGTGTTCATCAACTCTCTGATAGTCCACAGATTACAGAATGCCTCCAGATGTGCATCGAAAACTACTACTGGTATTCCAGGGAACGATCAAAGCGTAGACTGTTTGAGACATTACACCCATGGAGGTAAGTTCGCATGGTGACTGTTGTATTCAATCCCGTTGCAATTTCTGTGTTTCATGAACACTCTGGTAGTCCACAGATTACAGAACGCCACCAGATGTGTATCGGAGACTACTACTGGTCTTCCAGGAAGGATCAAAGCGTAGACTGTTTGAGACATTACTGCCATGGAAGAAAGTGCGCATGGTGACTCTTGTATTCAATCCCGATGCTATTTCTGCGTTTCATCAACACTCTGATAGTCCACAGATTACAGAATGCCACCAGATGTGCATCGGAAACTACTACTGGTCTTCCAGGGAATGATCAAAGCGTAGACTGTTTGAGACATTACTCCCATGGAGGAATGTGCGCATGGTGACTGTTGTATTCAATCCCGATGCTATTTCTGTGTTTCATCAACTCTCTGACAGTCCACAGATTACAGAACGCCACCACATGTGCATCGGAAACTACTACTGGTATTCCAGGGAACGATCAAAGCGTAGACTGTTTGAGATATCACTCACGTGGGGGAAAGTGCACATGGTGACTGTTGTATTTAATCCCGATGCATTTTCTGTGTTTCTTCAACACTCTGATAGTCTACAGATTACAGAACTCCACCAGTTGTGCATCGGAAACCACTACTGTTCTTCCAGGGAACGATCAACGCGTAGACTGTTTGAGACATTACTCCCATGGAGGAAAGTGCGCATGGTGACTGTTGTATTCAATCCGGATGCAATATCTGTGTTTCATCAACACTCTGATAGTCCACAGATTACAGAATGCTAACAGATGTGCATCGGAAACTACTACTGGTCTTCCTGGGAACGATCAAAGCGTATACTGTTTGAGACATTACTCCCATGGAGGTAAGTGCGCATGGTGACTGTTGTATTCAATTCCGATGCTATTTCTGTGTTTCACCAACACTCTGATAGTCCACAGGTTACAGAATGCCACCAGATGTGCATCGGAAATTACTACTGGTGTTCCAGGGAACGATCAAAGCGTACACTCTTTGAGACATTTTCCCATGGAGGAAATGCGAGTATTGACTGTTGTATTCAATCCCGTTGCAATTTCTGTGTTTCATGAACACTCTGGTAGTCCACAGATTACAGAACGCCACCAGATGTGTATCGGAGACTACTACTGGTCTTCCAGGAAGGATCAAAGCGTAGACTGTTTGAGACATTACTCCCATGGAAGAAAGTGCGCATGGTGACTCCTGTATTCAATCCCGATGCTATTTCTGTGTTTCATCAACTCTCTGATAGTCCACAGAGTACAGAATGCCACCAGATGTGCATCGGAAACTACTACTGGTATTCCAGGGAACGATCAAAGCGTAGACTGTTTGAGATATCACTCACGTGGGGGAAAGTGCACATGGTGACTGTTGTATTAAACCCCGATGCATTTTCTGTGTTTCATCAACACTCTGATAGTCTACAGATTACAGAACGCCACCAGTTGTGCATCGGAAGCCACTACTGGTCTTCCAGTGAACGATCAACGCGTAGACTGTTTGAGACATTACTCCCATGGAGGAATGTGCGCATGGTGACTGTTGTATTCAATCCCGAATCAATTTCTGTGTTTCATCAACACTCTGATAGTCCACAGATTACAGATTGAAACCAGATGTGCATCGGAAACTACTACTGGTCTTCCTGGGAACGATCAAAGCGTAGACTGTTTGAGACATTACTCCCAAGGAGGAAAGTGCTCATGATGACTGTTGTATTCAATCCCGATGCTACTTCTGTTTTTCATCAACACTCTGATAGTCCACAGATTACAGAATGCCATTAGATGTGCGTCGGAAACTACTACAGGTCTTCCAGATAACGATCAAAGCGTAGACTGTTTGAAAATTACTCCTATGGAGGAAAGTGCGCATGGTGACTGTTGTATTCAATCCCGATGGAATTTCTGTGTTTCATGAACACTCTGATAGTCCACAGATTACAGAATGCCTCCAGATGTGCATCGAAAACTACTACTGGTCTTCAGGGATACAATCAAAACGTAGACTGCTTTAGACATTACTCCCATGGAGGAAAGTGCGCATGGTGACTGTTGTATTCCATCCCGATGCAATTTCTGTGTTTCATCAACACTCTGGTAGTCCGCAGATTACAGAATGCCACCAGATGTCCATCGGAAACTACTAGTGGTCTTCCAGGGAACGATCAAAGCGTAGACTGTTTGAGACGTTACTCCCATGGAGGAATGTGCGCATGGTGACTGTTGTATTCAATCCCGATGCAATTTCTGTGTTTCATCAACACTCTGATAGTCCACAGATTACAGAATGCCACCAGATGTGCATCGGAAACTACTACTGGTCGTCCAGGAAACGATCAAAGCGTAGAATGTTTCAGACGTTACTCCCATGGAGAAAGTGCGGATGGTGACTGTTGTATTCAATCCCGATGCAATTTCCGTGTTTCATCAACACTCTGATAGTCCATAGATTACAGAATGCCACCAGATGTGCATCGGAAACTTGTACTGGTCTTCCAGGGAATGATCAAAGAGTAGACTGTTTGAGACATTACTCCCATAGAGGAATGTGCGCATGGTGATTGTTGTATTTAATCCCAATGCAATTTCTGTGTTTCATGAACACTCTGATAGTCCACAGATTTCAGAATGCCACCAGATGTCCATCGGTATCTACTACTGGTCTTCCAGGGAACGATCAAAGCGTAGACTGTTTGAGACATTACTCCCATGAAGGAAAGTGCGCATGGTGACTGTTGTATTCAATCTCGATGCATTCTCTGTGTTTCATCAACACTCTGATAGTCCACAGTCTACAGAATGCCACCAGTTGTGCATCGGAAACCACTACTGGTCTTTCAGGGAACGATCAAAGCGTAGACTGTTTGAGACATTACTCCCATGGAGGAAAGTGCGGATTGTGACTGTTGTATTCACTCCCGATGCAATTTCTGTTTTTCTTCAACACTCTGATAGTCCACAGATTACAGAATGCTTCCAGATGTGCTTCGGAAACTACTACTGGTCTTCCAGGAAACGATGAAACCGTAGACTGTTTGAGACATTACTCCCATGGAGGAAAGTGCGCATGGTGACTGTTGTATTCAATCCCGATGCTATGTCTGTGTTTCATCAACACTCTGATAGTCCACAGATTACAGAAATCCACCAGATGTGCATCGGAAACTACTACTGGTCTTCCAGTTAACGATCAAAGCGTAGCCTGTTTGAGACATTACTCCCACGGAGGTAAGTGCGCATGGTGACTGTTGTATTCAATCCCGATGCTATTTCTGTGTTTCACCAACACTCTGATAGTCCACAGATTACAGAATGCCACCAGATGTGCATCGGAAATTACTACTGGTCTTCCAAGGAACGATCAAAGCGTACACTCTTTGAGACATTACTCCCATGGAGGAAAGTGCCCATGGTGATTGTTGTATTCAATCCCGATGCAATTTCTGTGTTTCATCAATACTTTGAAGAACCACAGATTACAGAATGCCTCCAGATGTGAAACGAAACTACTACTGGTCTCCCAGGGAACGATCAGAACTTAGACTGTTTGAGACATTACTCCCATGGAGGGAAGTGGGCATGGTGAGTGTTGTATTTAATCCCGATGCAATTTCTGTCTTTTATCAACACCAGGGTAGACCACAGATTACAGAATACCTCCAGATGTGCATCAGAAACTACTACTGGTCTTCCAGGGAACGATCAAAGCGTAGACTGTTTGAGACATTACTCCCGTGGACTAATGTGTGCATGTTGACTGTTGTATTCAATCCCGTTGCAATTTCTGTGTTCATCAACTCTCTGATAGTCCACAGATTACAGAATGCCTCCAGATGTGCATCGAAAACTACTACTGGTATTCCAGGGAACGATCAAAGCGTAGACTGTTTGAGACATTACTCCCATTTAGGTAAGTGCGCATGGTGACTGTTGTATTCAATCCCGTTGCAATTTCTGTTTTTCATCAACACTCTGGTAGTCCACCGATTTCAGAATGCCATTAGATGTGCATCGGAAACTACTACTGGTCTTCCAGATAACGATCAAAACGTAGACTGTTTGAAAATTACTCCCATGGAGGAAAGTGGGCATGGTGACTGTTGTATTCAATCCCGATGGAATTTATGTGTTTCATCAACACTCTGACAGTCCACAGATTACAGAATGCCACCTGATGTCCATCGGTATCTACTACTGGTCTTCCAGGGAACGATCAAAGCGTAGACTGTTTGAGACGTTGCTCCCATGGAGGAAAGTGCGCATGGTGACTGTTGTATTCAATGCCGATGCTATTTCTGTGTTTCATCAACACTCTGATAGTCCACAGATTACAGAATGCCACCAGATGTGCATCGGAAACTACTACTGGTCGTCCAGGAAACGATCAAAGCGTAGAATGTTTCAGACGTTACTCCCATGGAGGAAAGTGCGGATGGTGACTGTTGTAGTCAATCCCGATGCAATTTCTGTGTTTCATGAACACTCTGATAGTCCACAGATTACAGAATGCCACCTGATGTCCATCGGTATCTACTACTGGTCTTCCAGGGAACGATCAAAGCGTAGAAAGTTTGAGAATTACTCCCATGGAGGAAAGTGCGCATGGTGTCTGTTGTATTCAATCCCGATGCAATTTCTGTGTTTCATCAACACACTGATAGTCCAGAGATTACAGAATGCCTCCAGATGTGCATCGGAAACTACTACTGGTCTTCCAGGGAACGATCAAAACGTAGACTGTTTGAGACATTACTCCCATGGAGAAAGTGCGCATGGTGACTGTTGTATTCAATCCCGATGGAATTTCTGTGATTCATCAACACTCTGATAGTCCACAGATTACAGAATGCCTCCAGATGTGAATCGAAACTACTACTGGTCTTCCAGGGAACGATCAGAGCTTAGACTGTTTGAGACATTACTCCCATGGAGGAAAGTGGGCATGCTGACTGTTGTATTTAATCCCGATGCAATTTCTGTCTTTTATCAACACCCGGCTAGACCACAGATTACAGAATACCTCCAGATGTGCATCAGAAACTACTACTGGTCTTCCAGGGAACGATCAAAGCGTAGAGTGTTGGAGACATTACTCCCATGGAGGAATGTGCGCATGTTGACTGTTGTATTCAATCCCGATGCAATTTCTGTGTTCATCAACTCTCTGATAGTCCACAGATTACAGAATGCCTCCAGATATGCATTGAAAACTACTACTGGTATCCCAGGGAACGATCAAAGCGTAGACTGTTTGAGACATTACTCCCATGGAGGTAAGTGCGCATGGTGACTGTTGTATTCAATCCCGACGCTATTTCTGTGTTTCATCAACTCTCTGATAGTCCACAGATTACAGAATGCCACCAGATGTGCATCGGAAACTACTACTGGTATTCCAGGGAACGATCAAAGCGTAGACTGTTTGAGATATCACTCACGTGGGGGAAAGTGCACATGGTGACTGTTGTATTTAATCCCGATGCATTTTCTGTGTTTCATCAACACTCTGATAGTCTACAGATTACAGAACGCCACCAGTTGTGCATCGGAAACCACTACTGGTCTTCCAGGGAAAGATCAACGCGTAGACTGTTTGAGACATTACTCCCATGGAGGAAAGTGCGCATGGTGACTGCTGTATTCAATCCCGATGCAATTTCTGTGTTTCATCAACACTCTGATAGTCCACAGATTACAGATTGCCACCAGATGTGCATCGGAAACTACTACTGGTCTTCCTGGGAACGATCAAAGCGTAGACCGTTTGAGACATTACTCCCATGGAGGAAAGTGCGCATGGTGACTGTTGTATTCAATCCCGATGCAATTTCTGTGTTTCATCAACACTCTGATAGTCCACAGATTACAGATTGCCACCAGATGTGCATCGGAAACTACTACTGGTCTTCCTGGGAACGATGAAAGCGTAGACTTTTTGAGACATTACTCCCATGGAGGAAAGTGCGCATGGTGACTGTTGTATTCAATCCCATTGCAATTTCTGTGTTTTATCAACACTCAGTTAGTCCACAAATTTCAGAATGCCTCCAGATGTGCATTGGAAACTACTACTGGTCTTCCTGGAAACGATCAAATCGTAGACTGTATCAGACATTACTCCCATGAGGAAAGTGCGGATTGTGACTGTTGTATTCACTCCCGATGCAATTTCTGTTTTTCATCAACACTCTGATAGTCCACAGATTACAGAATGCCTCCAGATGTGCATCGGAAACTACTACTGGTCTTCCAGGGAGCGATCAAACCCTAGACTGTTTGAGACATTACTCCCATGGAGGAAAGTGCGCATGGTGACTGTCGTATTCAATCCCGATGCTATTTCTGTGTTTCACCAACACTCTGATAGTCCACAGATTACAGAATGCCACCAGATGTGCATCGGAAATTACTACTGGTCTTCCAAGGAATGATCAAAGCGTACACTCTTTGAGACATTACTCCCATGGAGGAAAGTGCGCATGGTGACTGTTGTATTCAATCCGGATGCAATATCTGTGTTTCATCAACACTCTGATAGTCCACAGATTACAGAATGCTACCAGATGTGCATCGGAAACTACTACTGGTCTTATAGGGAACGATCAAAGCGTAGACTGTTTGAGACATTACTCCCATGGAGGTAAGTGCGCATGGTGAATGTTGTATTCAATCCCGATGCTATTTCTGTGTTTCACCAACACTCTGATAGTCCACAGGTTACAGAATGCCACCAGATGTGCATCGGAAATTACTACTGGTGTTCCAGGGAACGATCAAAGCGTACACTCTTTGAGACATTACTCCCATGGAGGAACTGCGAGTATTGACTGTTGTATTCAATCCCGTTGCAATTTCTGTGTTTCATGAACACTCTCGTAGTCCACAGATTACAGAACGCCACCAGATGTGTATCGGAGGCTACTACTGGTCTTCCAGGAAAGATCAAAGCGTAGACTGTTTGAGACATTACTCCCATGGAAGAAAGTGCGCATGGTGACTCTTGTATTCAATCCCGATGCCATCTCTGTGTTTCATCAACTCTCTGATAGTCCACAGATTACAGAATGCCACCAGATGTGCATCGGAAACTACTACTGGTATTCCAGGGAACGATCAAAGCGTAGACTGTTTGAAATATCACTCACGTGGGGGAAAGTGCACATGGTGACTGTTGTATTTAATCCCGATGCATTTTCTGTGTTTCATCAACACTCTGATAGCCTACAGATTACAGAACGCCACCAGTTGTGCATCGGAAACCACTACTGGTCTTCCAGGGAACGATCAAAGCGTAGACTGTTTGAGACTTTACTCCCATGGAGGAAAGTGCCCATGGTGATTGTTGTATTCAATCCCGATGCAATTTCTGTGTTTCATCAATACTTTGAAGAACCACAGATTACAGAATGCCTCCAGATGTGAAACGAAACTACTACTGGTCTCCCAGGGAACGATCAGAACTTAGACTGTTTGAGACATTACTCCCATGGAGGGAAGTGGGCATGGTGAGTGTTGTATTTAATCCCGATGCAATTTCTGTCTTTTATCAACACCAGGGTAGACCACAGATTACAGAATACCTCCAGATGTGCATCAGAAACTACTACTGGTCTTCCAGGGAACGATCAAAGCGTAGACTGTTTGAGACATTACTCCCGTGGACTAATGTGTGCATGTTGACTGTTGTATTCAATCCCGTTGCAATTTCTGTGTTCATCAACTCTCTGATAGTCCACAGATTACAGAATGCCTCCAGATGTGCATCGAAAACTACTACTGGTATTCCAGGGAACGATCAAAGCGTAGACTGTTTGAGACATTACTCCCATTTAGGTAAGTGCGCATGGTGACTGTTGTATTCAATCCCGTTGCAATTTCTGTTTTTCATCAACACTCTGGTAGTCCACCGATTTCAGAATGCCATTAGATGTGCATCGGAAACTACTACTGGTCTTCCAGATAACGATCAAAACGTAGACTGTTTGAAAATTACTCCCATGGAGGAAAGTGGGCATGGTGACTGTTGTATTCAATCCCGATGGAATTTATGTGTTTCATCAACACTCTGACAGTCCACAGATTACAGAATGCCACCTGATGTCCATCGGTATCTACTACTGGTCTTCCAGGGAACGATCAAAGCGTAGACTGTTTGAGACGTTGCTCCCATGGAGGAAAGTGCGCATGGTGACTGTTGTATTCAATGCCGATGCTATTTCTGTGTTTCATCAACACTCTGATAGTCCACAGATTACAGAATGCCACCAGATGTGCATCGGAAACTACTACTGGTCGTCCAGGAAACGATCAAAGCGTAGAATGTTTCAGACGTTACTCCCATGGAGGAAAGTGCGGATGGTGACTGTTGTAGTCAATCCCGATGCAATTTCTGTGTTTCATGAACACTCTGATAGTCCACAGATTACAGAATGCCACCTGATGTCCATCGGTATCTACTACTGGTCTTCCAGGGAACGATCAAAGCGTAGAAAGTTTGAGAATTACTCCCATGGAGGAAAGTGCGCATGGTGTCTGTTGTATTCAATCCCGATGCAATTTCTGTGTTTCATCAACACACTGATAGTCCAGAGATTACAGAATGCCTCCAGATGTGCATCGGAAACTACTACTGGTCTTCCAGGGAACGATCAAAACGTAGACTGTTTGAGACATTACTCCCATGGAGAAAGTGCGCATGGTGACTGTTGTATTCAATCCCGATGGAATTTCTGTGATTCATCAACACTCTGATAGTCCACAGATTACAGAATGCCTCCAGATGTGAATCGAAACTACTACTGGTCTTCCAGGGAACGATCAGAGCTTAGACTGTTTGAGACATTACTCCCATGGAGGAAAGTGGGCATGCTGACTGTTGTATTTAATCCCGATGCAATTTCTGTCTTTTATCAACACCCGGCTAGACCACAGATTACAGAATACCTCCAGATGTGCATCAGAAACTACTACTGGTCTTCCAGGGAACGATCAAAGCGTAGAGTGTTGGAGACATTACTCCCATGGAGGAATGTGCGCATGTTGACTGTTGTATTCAATCCCGATGCAATTTCTGTGTTCATCAACTCTCTGATAGTCCACAGATTACAGAATGCCTCCAGATATGCATTGAAAACTACTACTGGTATCCCAGGGAACGATCAAAGCGTAGACTGTTTGAGACATTACTCCCATGGAGGTAAGTGCGCATGGTGACTGTTGTATTCAATCCCGACGCTATTTCTGTGTTTCATCAACTCTCTGATAGTCCACAGATTACAGAATGCCACCAGATGTGCATCGGAAACTACTACTGGTATTCCAGGGAACGATCAAAGCGTAGACTGTTTGAGATATCACTCACGTGGGGGAAAGTGCACATGGTGACTGTTGTATTTAATCCCGATGCATTTTCTGTGTTTCATCAACACTCTGATAGTCTACAGATTACAGAACGCCACCAGTTGTGCATCGGAAACCACTACTGGTCTTCCAGGGAAAGATCAACGCGTAGACTGTTTGAGACATTACTCCCATGGAGGAAAGTGCGCATGGTGACTGCTGTATTCAATCCCGATGCAATTTCTGTGTTTCATCAACACTCTGATAGTCCACAGATTACAGATTGCCACCAGATGTGCATCGGAAACTACTACTGGTCTTCCTGGGAACGATCAAAGCGTAGACCGTTTGAGACATTACTCCCATGGAGGAAAGTGCGCATGGTGACTGTTGTATTCAATCCCGATGCAATTTCTGTGTTTCATCAACACTCTGATAGTCCACAGATTACAGATTGCCACCAGATGTGCATCGGAAACTACTACTGGTCTTCCTGGGAACGATGAAAGCGTAGACTTTTTGAGACATTACTCCCATGGAGGAAAGTGCGCATGGTGACTGTTGTATTCAATCCCATTGCAATTTCTGTGTTTTATCAACACTCAGTTAGTCCACAAATTTCAGAATGCCTCCAGATGTGCATTGGAAACTACTACTGGTCTTCCTGGAAACGATCAAATCGTAGACTGTATCAGACATTACTCCCATGAGGAAAGTGCGGATTGTGACTGTTGTATTCACTCCCGATGCAATTTCTGTTTTTCATCAACACTCTGATAGTCCACAGATTACAGAATGCCTCCAGATGTGCATCGGAAACTACTACTGGTCTTCCAGGGAGCGATCAAACCCTAGACTGTTTGAGACATTACTCCCATGGAGGAAAGTGCGCATGGTGACTGTCGTATTCAATCCCGATGCTATTTCTGTGTTTCACCAACACTCTGATAGTCCACAGATTACAGAATGCCACCAGATGTGCATCGGAAATTACTACTGGTCTTCCAAGGAATGATCAAAGCGTACACTCTTTGAGACATTACTCCCATGGAGGAAAGTGCGCATGGTGACTGTTGTATTCAATCCGGATGCAATATCTGTGTTTCATCAACACTCTGATAGTCCACAGATTACAGAATGCTACCAGATGTGCATCGGAAACTACTACTGGTCTTATAGGGAACGATCAAAGCGTAGACTGTTTGAGACATTACTCCCATGGAGGTAAGTGCGCATGGTGAATGTTGTATTCAATCCCGATGCTATTTCTGTGTTTCACCAACACTCTGATAGTCCACAGGTTACAGAATGCCACCAGATGTGCATCGGAAATTACTACTGGTGTTCCAGGGAACGATCAAAGCGTACACTCTTTGAGACATTACTCCCATGGAGGAACTGCGAGTATTGACTGTTGTATTCAATCCCGTTGCAATTTCTGTGTTTCATGAACACTCTCGTAGTCCACAGATTACAGAACGCCACCAGATGTGTATCGGAGGCTACTACTGGTCTTCCAGGAAAGATCAAAGCGTAGACTGTTTGAGACATTACTCCCATGGAAGAAAGTGCGCATGGTGACTCTTGTATTCAATCCCGATGCCATCTCTGTGTTTCATCAACTCTCTGATAGTCCACAGATTACAGAATGCCACCAGATGTGCATCGGAAACTACTACTGGTATTCCAGGGAACGATCAAAGCGTAGACTGTTTGAAATATCACTCACGTGGGGGAAAGTGCACATGGTGACTGTTGTATTTAATCCCGATGCATTTTCTGTGTTTCATCAACACTCTGATAGCCTACAGATTACAGAACGCCACCAGTTGTGCATCGGAAACCACTACTGGTCTTCCAGGGAACGATCAACGCGTAGACTGTTTGAGACATTACTCATATGGAGGAAAGTGCGCATGGTGACTGTTGTATTCAATCCCGATGCAATTTCTGTGTTTCATCAACACTCTGATAATCCACAGATTACAGATTGCCACCAGATGTGCATCGGAAACTACTACTGGTCTTCCTGGGAACGATCAAAGCGTAGACTGTTTGAGACATTACTCCCATGGAGGAAAGTGCGCATGGTGACTGTTGTATTCAATCCCATTGCAATTTCTGTGTTTTATCAACACTCAGTTAGTCCACAAATTTCGGAATGCCTCCAGATGTGCATTGGAAACTACTACTGGTCTACCTGGAAACGATCAAATCGTAGACTGTATCAGACATTACTCCCATGGAGGAAAGTGCGGATTGTAACTGTTGTATTCACTCCCGATGCAATTTCTGTTTTTCATCAACACTCTGATAGTCCACAGATTACAGAATGTCTCCAGATGTGCATCGGAAACTACTACTGGTCTTCCAGGGAACGATCAAACCCTAGACTGTTTGAGACATTACTCCAATGGAGGAAAGTGCTCATGGTGACTGTTGTATTCAATCCCGATGCTATATCTGTGTTTCACCAACACTCTGATAGTCCACAGATTACAGAATGCCACCAGATGTGCACCGGAAATTACTACTGGTCTTCCAAGGAACGATCAAAGCGTACACTCTTTGAGACATTAGTCCCATGGAGGAAAGTGCCCATGGTGATTGTTGTATTCAATCCCGATGCAATTTCTGTGTTTCATTAATACTTTGAAGAACCACAGATTACAGAATGCCTCCAGATGTGAATCGAAAATACTACTGGTCTTCCAGGTAACGATCAAAGCTTAGACTGTTTGAGACATTATTCCCATGGAGGAAAGTGCCCATGGTGATTGTTGTATTCAATCCCGATGCAATTTCTGTGTTTCATCAATACTTTGAAGAACCACAGATTACAGAATGCCTCCAGATGTGCATCGGAAACTACTACTGGTCTTATAGGGAACGATCAAAGCGTAGACTGTTTGAGACATTACTCCCATGGAGGTAAGTGCGCATGGTGAATGTTGTATTCAATCCCGATTCTATTTCTGTGTTTCACCAACACTCTGATAGTCCACAGGTTACAGAATGCCACCAGATGTGCATCGGAAATTACTACTGGTGTTCCAGGGAACGATCAAAGCGTACACTCTTTGAGACATTACTCCCATGGAGGAAATGCGAGTATTGACTGTTGTATTCAATCCCGTTGCAATTTCTGTGTTTCATGAACACACTGGTAGTCTACAGATTACAGAACGCCACCAGTTGTGCATCGGAAACCACTACTGGTCTTCCAGGGAACGATCAACGCGTAGACTGTTTGAGACATTACTCATATGGAGGAAAGTGCGCATGGTGACTGTTGTATTCAATCCCGATGCAATTTCTGTGTTTCATCAACACTCTGATAGTCCACAGATTACAGATTGCCACCAGATGTGCATCGGAAACTACTACTGGTCTTCCTGGGAACGATCAAAGCGTAGACTGTTTGAGACTTTACTCCCATGGAGGAAAGTGCGGATTGTGACTGTTGTATTCACTCCCGATGCAATTTCTGTTTTTCATCAACACTCTGATAGACCACAGATTACAGAATGCCTCCAGATGTGCATCGGAAACTACTACTGGTCTCCAAGGGAGCGATCAAACCCTAGACTGTTTGAGACATTACTCCCATGGAGGAAAGTGCGCATGGTGACTGTTGTATTCAATCCCGATGCTATTTCTGTGTTTCACCAACACTCTGATAGTCCACAGATTACAGAATGCCACCAGATGTGCATCGGAAATTACTACTGGTCTTCCAAGGAATGATCAAAGCGTACACTCTTTGAGACATTACTCCCATGGAGGAAAGTGCGCATGGTGACTGTTGTATTCAATCCGGATGCAATATCTGTGTTTCATCAACACTCTGATAGTCCACAGATTACAGAATGCTACCAGATGTGCATCGGAAACTACTACTGGTCTTATAGGGAACGATCAAAGCGTAGACTGTTTGAGACATTACTCCCATGGAGGTAAGTGCGCATGGTGAATGTTGTATTCAATCCCGATGCTATTTCTGTGTTTCACCAACACTCTGATAGTCCACAGGTTACAGAATGCCACCAGATGTGCATCGGAAATTACTACTGGTGTTCCAGGGAACTATCAAAGCGTACACTCTTTGAGACATTACTCCCATGGAGGAACTGCGAGTATTGACTGTTGTATTCAATCCCCGTTGCAATTTCTGTGTTTCATGAACACTCTGGTAGTCCACAGATTACAGAACGCCACCAGATGTGTATCGGAGGCTACTACTGGTCTTCCAGGAAAGATCAAAGCGTAGACTGTTTGAGACATTACTCCCATGGAGGAAAGTACGCATGGTGTCTGTTGTATTCAATCCCATTGCAATTTCTTTGTTTTATCAACACTCAGTTAGTCCACAAATTTCAGAATGCCTCCAGATGTGCATTGGAAACTACTACTGGTCTTCCTGGAAACGATCAAATCGTAGACTGTATCAGACATTACTCCCATGGAGGAAAGTGCGGATTGTGACTGTTGTATTCACTCCCGATGCAATTTCTGTTTTTCATCAACACTCTGATAGACCACAGATTACAGAATGCCTCTAGATGTACACCGGAAACTACTACTGGTCTCCAAGGGAGCGATCAAACCCTAGACTGTTTGAGACATTACTCCCATGGAGGAAAGTGCGCATGGTGACTGTTGTATTCAATCCCGATGCTATTTCTGTGTTTCACCAACACTCTGATAGTCCACAGATTACAGAATGCCACCAGATGTGCATCGGAAATTACTACTGGTCTTCCATGGAATGATCAAAGCGTACACTCTTTGAGACATTACTCCCATGGAGGAAAGTGCGCATGGTGACTGTTGTATTCAATCTGGATGCAATATCTGTGTTTCATCAACACTCTGATAGTCCACAGATTACAGAATGATACCAGATGTGCATCGGAAACTACTACTGGTCTTATAGGGAACGATCAAAGCGTAGACTGTTTGAGACATTACTCCCATGGAGGTAAGTGCGCATGGTGAATGTTGTATTCATTCCCGATGCTATTTCTGTGTTTCACCAACACTCTGATAGTCCACAGGTTACAGAATGCCACCAGATGTGCATCGGAAATTACTACTGGTGTTCCAGGGAACGATCAAAGCGTACACTCTTTGAGACATTACTCCCATGGAGGAAATGCGAGTATTGACTGTTGTATTCAATCCCGTTGCAATTTCTGTGTTTCATGAACACACTGGTAGTCTACAGATTACAGAACGCCACCAGTTGTGCATCGGAAACCACTACTGGTCTTCCAGGGAACGATCAACGCGTAGACTGCTTGAGACATTACTCATATGGAGGAAAGTGCGCATGGTGACTCTTGTATTCAATCCCATTGCAATTTCTGTGTTTTATCAACACTCAGTTAGTCCACAAATTTCAGAATGCCTCCAGATGTGCATTGGAAACTACTACTGGTCTTCCTGGATACGATCAAATCGTAGACTGTATCAGACATTACTCCCATGGAGGAAAGTGCTGATTGTAACTGTTGTATTCACTCCCGATGCAATTTCTGTTTTTCATCAACACTCTGATACTCCACAGATTACAGAATGCCTCCAGATGTGCATCGAAAACTACTACTGGTGTTCAGGGGAACAATCAAAACGTAGACTGCTTTAGACATAACACCCATGGAGGAAAGTGCGCATGGTGACTGTTGTATTCAATCCCGATGCAATTTCTGTGTTTCATCAACACTCTGGTAGTCCACAGATTACAGAATGCCACCAGATGTCCATCGGAAACTACTACTGGTCTTCCAGGGAACGATCAAAGCGTAGACTGTTTGAGACGTTACTCCCATGGAGGAAAGTGCGCATGGTGACTGATGTATTCAATCCCGATGCTATTTCTGTGTTTCATTAACACTCTGATAGTCCACAGATTAAGAATGCCACCAGATGTGCATCGGAAACTACTACTGGTCGTCCAGGAAACGATCAAAGCGTAGAATGTTTCAGACGTTACTCCCATGGAGAAAGTGCGGATGGTGACTGTTGTATTCAATCCCGATGCAATTTCTGTGTTTCATCAACACTCTGATAGTCCATGGATTACAGAATGCCTTCAGATGTGCATCGGAAACTTCTACTGGTCTTCCAGGGAATGATCAAAGCGTAGACTGTTTGAGACATTACTCCCATGGAGAAATGTGCGCATGGTGATTGTTGTATTTAATCCCGATGCAATTTCTGTGTTTCATGAACACTCTGATAGTCCACAGATTACAGAATGCCACCAGATGTCCATCGGTATCTACTACTGGTCTTCCAGGGAACGATCAAAGCGTAGACTGTTTGAGACATTACTCCCATGAAGGAAAGTGCGCATGGTGACTGTTGTATTCAATCCCGATGCATTCTCTGTGTTTCATCAACACTCTGATAGTCCACAGATTACAGAATGCCACCATTTGTGCATCGGAAACCACTACTGGTTTTCCAGGGAACGATCAAATCGTAGACTGTTTGAGACATTACTCCCATGGAGGGAAGTGCGCATGGTGACTGTTGTATTCAATCAGGATGCAATTTCTGTGTTTCATCAACACTCTGACAGTCCACAGATTACAGAATGCCACCAGATGTGCATCCAAAACTACTACTGGTCTTCCAGAGAACGATCAAAGTGTAGACTGTTTGCGACATTACTCCCAAGGAGGAAAGTGCTCATGATGACTGTTGTATTCAATCCCGATGCTACTTCTGTGTTTCATCAACACTCTGATAGTCCACAGATTACAGAATGCCGCCAGATGTGCATCGGAAACTACTACTGGTCTTCCAGGGAACGATCAAAGCGTAGACTGTTTGAGAATTACTCCCATGGAGGAAAGTGCGCATAGTGACTGTTGTATTCAATCCCGATGGAATTTCTGTGTTTCATCAACACTCTGATAGTCCACAGATTACAGAATGCCTCCATTTGAGCATCGAAAACTACTACTGGTCTTCCAGGGAACAACCAAAACGTACACTGTTTGAGACAATACTCACATGGTGGAAAGTGCGCATGGTGACTGTTGTATTCAATCCCGATGCAATTACTGTGTTTCATCAACACTCTGATAGTCCATAGATTACAGAATGCTACCAGATGTGCATCGGAAATTTCTACTGGTCTTCCAGGGAACGATCAAAGCGTAGACTGTTTGAGACATTACTCCCATGGAGGAAAGTGCGAATATTGACTGTTGTATTCAATCCCGATGGAATTTCTCTGTTTCATCAACACTCTGTTAGTCCACAGATTACAGAATGCCACCAGATGTGCATCGGAAACTACTACTGGTCTTCCAGGGAACGATCAAAGTGTAGACTGTTTGAGACATTACTCCCATGGAGAAAAGTGCGCATGGTGACTGTTGTATTCAATCCCAGTGCTACTTCTGTGTTTCATCAACACTCTGATAGCCCACTGATTACAGAATGGCACCAGATGTGCATCGGAAACTACTACTGCATTCCAGAGACCGATCAAAGCGTAGACTGTTTGATATTTCACTCCCGTGGAGGAAAGTGCGCATGGTGACTGTTGTATTCAATCCCGATGCATTCTCTGTGTTTCATCAACACTCTGATGGTACGCAGATTACAGAATGCCACCAGTTGTGCATCGGAAACCACTACTGGTCTTTCAGGGAACGATCAAAGCGTAGACTGTGTGAGATATTACTCCCATGGAGGAATGTGCGCATGGTGACTGTTGAATTCAATCCCGATGCAATTTCTGTGTTTCATCAACACTCTGATAGTCCACAGATTACAGACTGCCACCAGATGTGCATCGGAAACTACTACTGGTCTTCCAGGGAACGATCAAAACGTAGACTATTTGAGACATTACTCCCATGGAGGGAAGTGCGCATGGTGACTGTTGTATTCAATCCCGATGCTATATCTGTGTTTCATCAACACTCTGATAGTCCACAGATTACAGAATGCCTCCAGATGTGCATCGGAAATTTCTACTGGTTTTCCAGGGATTTATCAAAGCGTAGACTGTTTGAGACATTACTCCCATGGAGGAAAGTGAGAAAATTGACTGTTGTATTCAATCCCGATGCAATTTCTGTGTTTCAACAACACTCTGTTAGTCCACAGATTACAGAATGCCACCAGATGTGCATCGGAGACTACTACTGGTCTTCCAGGGAACGATCAAAGCGTAGACTTTGAGACATTACTCCGATGGAGGAAAGTGCGCATGGTGACTGTTGTATTCAATCCCGATGCTATTTCTGTGTTTCATCAACACACTGATAGTCCACAGATTACAGAATGCCACCAGATGTGCATCGGAAACTACTAAGGGTATTCCAGGGAACGATCAAAGCGTAGACTGTTTGAGATATCACTCCCGTGGAGGAAAGTGCTCATGGTGACTGTTGTATTCAATCCCGATGCATTCTCTGTGTTTCATCAACACTCTGATAGTCCACAGATTACAGAATACCACCAGTTGAGCATCGGAAACCACTACTGGTCTTTCAGGGAACGATCAAAGCGTAGACTGTTTGAGACATTACAAACATGGAGGAATGTGCGCATTGTGACTGTTGTATTCAATCCCGATGCAATTTCTGTGTTTCATCAACTCTCTGATAGTCCACAGATTACAGAATGCCACCAGATGTGCATCGGAAACTACTACTGGTCATCCAGGGAACGATCAAATCGTAGACTGTTTGAGACATTACTCCCATGGAGGAAAGTGCGCATGGTGACTGTTGTATTCAATCCCGATGCTATTTCTGTGTTTCACCAACACTCTGATAGTCCACAGACTACTGAATGCCACCATATGTGCATCGGAAACTACTACTGGTCTTCCAGGGAATGATCAAAGCGTAGACTGTTTGAGACATTACTCCCATGGAGGAAAGTGCGAATATTGACTGTTGTATTCAATCCCGATGCAATTTCTCTGTTTCATCAACACTCTGTTAGTCCACAGATTACAGAATGCCACCAGGTGTGCATCGGAAACTACTACTGGTCTTCCAGGGAACGATCAAAATGTAGACTATTTGAGACATTACTCCCATGGAGAAAAGTGCGCATGGTGACTGTTGTATTCAATCCCAGTGCTATTTCTGTGTTTCATCAACACTCTGATAGCCCACTGATTACAGAATGGCACCAGATGTGCATCGGAAACTACTACTGCATTCCAGAGAACGATCAAAGCGTAGACTATTTGAGATATCACTCCCGTGGAGGAAAGTGCGCGTGGTGACTGTTGTATTCAATCCCGATGCATTCTCTGTGTTTCATCAACACTCTGATGGTACGCAGATTACAGAATGCCACCAGTTGTGCATCGGAAACCACTACTGGTCTTTCAGGGAACGATCAAAGCGTAGACTGTTTGAGACATTACTCCCATGGAGGAATGTGCGCATGGTGACTGTTGAATTCAATCCCGATGCAATTTCTGTGTTTCATCAACACTCTGATAGTCCACAGATTACAGAATGCCACCAGATGTGCATCGGAAACTACTACTGGTCTTCCAGGGAACGATCAAAGCGTAGAATGTATGAGAATTACTCCCATGGAGGAATGTGCGCATGGTGACTGTTGTATTCAAACCCGATGCATTCTCTGTGTTTCATCAACACTCTGATAGTCCACAGATTACAGAATACCACCAGTTGAGCATCGGAAACCACTACTGGTCTTTCAGGGAACGATCAAAGCGTAGACTGTTTGAGCCATTACTCACATGGAGGAATGTGCGCATTGTGACTATTGTATTCAATCCCGATGCAATTTCTGTGTTTCATCAATTCTCAGATAGTCCACAGATTACAGAATGCCACCAGATGTGCATCGGAAACTACTACTGGTGTTCCAGGGAGCGGTCAAACCGTAGACTGTTTGAGACATTACTCCCAAGGAGGAAAGTGCTCATGATGACTGTTGTATTTAATCCCGATGCAATTTCTGTGTTTCATCAACACTCTGATAGTCCACAGATTACAGAATGCCACCAGATGTGCATCGGAAACTACTAGTGGTCTTCCAGGGAACGATCAAAGCGTAGACTGTTTGAAAATTACTCCCATGGAGGAAAGTGCGCATGGTGACTGTTGTATTCAATCCCGATGCAATATCTGTGTTTCATCAACACTCTGATAGTCCACAGATTACAGAATGCCACCAGATGTGCATCGGAAACTACTAATTGTCTTCCAGGGAACGATCAAATCGGAGACGGTTTGAGACATTACTCCCATGGAAGAAAGTGCGCATGGTGACTGTTGTATTCAATCCCGATGCTATTTCTGTGTTTCACCAACACTCTGATAGTCCACAGATTACTGAATGCCACCCGATGTGCATCGGAAACTACTACTGGTCTTCCAGGGAACGATCAAAGCGTAGAAAGTTTGAGAATTACTCCCATGGAGGGAAGTGCGCATGGTGATTGTTGTATTCAATCCCGATGCAATTTCTGTGTTTCATCTACACTCTGATAGTCCACAGATTGCAGAATGCCTCCAGATGTGCATCGGAAATTACTACTGGTCTTCCAGGGAACGATCAAAGCGTAGACTGTTTGAGACATTACTCCCGTGTAGGAAAGTGCGAATATTGACTGTTGTATTCAATCCCGATGCAATTTCTCTGTTTCATCAACACTCTGTTACTCCACAGATTACAGAATGCCACCAGATGTGCATCGGAAACTACTACTGGTCTTCCAGGGAACGATCAAAGCGTAGACTGTTTGAGACATTACTCCCATGGAGGAAAGTGCGCATGGTGAATGTTGTATTTTCATCCCGATGCTATTTCTGTGTTTCATCAACACTCTGATAGTCCACAGATTACAGAATGCCACCAGATGTGCATCGGAAACTACTACTGGTCTTCCAGGGAACGATCAAAGCGTAGAATGTTTGAGAATTACTCCCATGGAGGAAAGTGCGCATGGTGACTGTTGTATTCAATCCCGATGCTACTTCTGTGTTTCATCAACACTCTGATAGTCCACAGATTACAGAATGCCTTCAGATGTGCATCGGAAACTACTACTGGTCTTCCTGGGAACGATCAAAACGTAGACTGTTTGAGACATTACTCCCATGGAGGAAAGTGCGCATGGTGACTGTTGCATTCAATCCCGATGCAATTTCTGCGTTTCATCAACACTCTTATAGTCCACAGATTACAGAATGCCTCAAGATGTGCATCGGAAATTACTACTGGTCTTCCAGGGAACTATCAAAGCGTAGACTGTTTGAGACATTACTCCCATGGAGGAAAGTGAGAAAATTGACTGTTGTATTCAATCCCGATGCAATTTCTGTGTTTCATCAACACTCTGTTAGTCCACAGATTACAAAATGCCTCCAGATGTGCATCGGGGACTACTACTGGTCTTCCAGGGAACGATCAAAGCGTAGACTGTTTGAGATATCACTCCCGTGGAGGAAAGTGCGCATGGTGACTGTTGTATTCAATCCCGATGCATTCTCTGTGTTTCATCAAAACTCTGATAGTCCACAGATTACAGAATGCCACCAGTTGCGCATCGGAAACCACTACTGGTATTCCAGGGAACGATCAAAGCGTAGACTGTTTGAGATATCACTCCCGTGGAGGAAAGTGCGCATGGTGACTGTTGTATTGAATCGCGATGCATTCTCTGTGTCTCATCAACACTCTGATAGTCCACAGATTACAGAATGCCACCAGTTGCGCATCGGAAACCACTACTGGTCTTTCAGGGAACGATCAAATCGTAGACTGTTTGAGACATTACTCACATGGAGGTTCGTGCGCATGGTGACTGTTGTATTCAATCCCGATGCAATTTCTGTGTTTCATCAACTCTCTGATAGTCCACAGATTACAGAATGCCACCAGATGTGCATCGGAAACTACTACTGGTGTTCCAGGGAACGATCAAATCGTAGACTGTTTGAGACATTACTCCCATGGAGGAAAGTGCTCATGATGACTGTTGTATTCAATCCCGATGCTACTTCTGTGTTTCATCAACACTCTGATAGTCTACAGATTACAGAATGATACCAGATGTGCATCGGAAACTACTACTGGTCTTCCAGGGAACGATCAAAGCGTAGACTGTTTGAGACATTACTCCCATGGAGGAAAGTGCGCATGGTGAATGTTGTATTCAATCCCGATGCTATTTCTGTGCTTCATCAACACTCTGATAGTCCACAGATTACAGAATGCCTTGAGATGTGCATCGGAAACTACTACTGGTGTTCCAGGGAACGATCAAAACGTAGACTGTTTGAGACATTACTCCCATGGAGGAAAGTGCGCATAGTGACATTTGCATTCAATCCCGATGCAATTTCTGTGTTTCATCAAGACTCTTATAGTCCACAGATTACAGAATGCCTCCAGATGTGCATCGGAAATTACTACTGGTCTTCCAGGGAACAATCAAAGCGTAGACTGTTTGAGACATTACTCCCATGTAGGAAAGTGCGAATATTGACTGTTGTATTCAATCCCGATGCAATTTCTCTGTTTCATCAACACTCTGTTAGTCCACAGATTACAGAATGCCACCAGTTGCGCATCGGAAACCACTACAGGTATTCCAGGGAAGGATCAAAGCGTAGACTGTTTGAGATATCACTCCCGTGGAGGAAAGTGCGCATGGTGACTGTTGTATTGAATCCCGATGCATTCTCTGTGTTTCATCAACACACTGATAGTCCACAGATTACAGAATGCCACCAGTTGCGCATCGGAAACCACTACTGGTCTTTCAGGGATCGATCAAAGCGTAGTCTGTTTGAGACATTACTCACATGGAGGTTCGTGCGCATTGTAACTGTTGTATTCAATCCCGATGCAATTTCTGTGTTTCATCAACTCTCTGATAGTCCACAGATTACAGAATGCCACCAGATGTGCATCGGAAACTACTACTGGTGTTCCAGGGAACGATCAAATCGTAGACTGTTTGAGACATTTCTCCCATGGAGGAAAGTGCTCATGATGACTGTTGTATTCAATCCCGATGCCACTTCTGTGTTTCATCAACACTCTGATAGTCAACAGATTACAGAATGCCTCCATTTCTGCATCGAAAACTACTACTGGTCTTCCAGCGAACAATCAAAACGTAGACTGTTTGAGACAATATTCCCATGGAGGAAAGTGCGCATGGTGACTGTTGTAATCAATCCCGATGCAATTTCTGTGTTTCATCATCATTCTGATAGTCCATAGATTACAGAATCCTACCAGATGAGCATCGGAAACTTCTACTGGTCTTCCAGGGAACGATCAAATCGTAGACTGTTTGAGACATTACTCCCATGGAGGAAAGAGCGCATGGTGACTGTTGTATTCAATCCCGATGCTATTTCTGTGTTTCACCAACACTCTGATAGTCCACAGATTACTGAGTGCCACCAGATGTGCATCGGAAACTACTACTCGTCTTCCAGGGAACGATCAAAGCGTAGAAAGTTTGAGAATTACTCCCATGGAGGAAAGTGCGCATGATTATTGTTGTATTCAATCCCGATGCAATTTCTGTGTTTCATCAACACTCTGATAGTCCACAGATTGCAGAATGCCTCCAGATGTGCGTCGGAAATTACTACTGGTCTTCCTGGGAACAATCAAAGCGTAGACTGTTTGAGACATTACTCCCATGTAGGTAAGTGCGAATATTGACTGTTGTATTCAATCCCGATGCAATTTCTCTGTTTCACCAACACTCTGTTAGTCCACAGATTACAGAATGTCACCAGATGTGCATCGGAAACTACTACTGGTCTTCCAGGGAACGATCAAAGCGTAGACTGTTTGAGACATTACTCCCATGGAGGAAAGTGCGCATGGTGAATGTTGTATTCAATCCCGATGCTATTTCTGTGCTTCATCAACACTCTGATAGTCCACAGATTACAGAATGCCTTGAGATGTGCATCGGAAACTACTACTGGTGTTCCAGGGAACGATCAAAACGTAGACTGTTTGAGACATTACTCCCATGGAGGAAAGTGCGCATAGTGACATTTGCATTCAATCCCGATGCAATTTCTGTGCTTCATCAAGACTCTTATAGTCCACAGATCACAGAATGCCTCCAGATGTGCATCGGAAATTACTACTGGTCTTCCAGGGAACAATCAAAGCGTAGACTGTTTGAGACATTACTCCCATGTAGGAAAGTGCGAATATTGACTGTTGTATTCAATCCCGATGCAATTTCTCTGTTTCATCAACACTCTGTTAGTCCACAGATTACAGAATGTCACCAGATGTGCATCGGAAACTACTACTGGTGTTCCAGGGAACGATCAAATCGTAGACTGTTTGAGACATTACTCCCATGGAGGGAAGTGCGCATGGTGACTGTTGTATTCAAGCACGATGCAATTTCTGTGTTTCATCAACACTCTGATAGTCCACTGATTACAGAATGCCACCAGATGTGCATCCAAAACTACTACTGGTCTTCCAGAGAACGATCAAAGGGTAGACTGTTTGAGACATTACTCCCATGGAGGAAAGTGCTCATGATGACTGTTGTATTCAATCCCGATGCTACTTCTTTGTTTCATCAACACTCTGATAGTCCACAGATTACAGAATGCCACCAGATGTGCATCGGAAACTACTACTGGTCTTCCAGGGAACGATCAAGGCGTAGACTGTTTGAGAATTACCCCCAATGAAGGGAAGTGCGCATGGTGACTGTTGTATTAAATCCCGATGGAATTTCTGTGTTTCATCAACACTCTGATAGTCCACAGATTACAGAATGCCTCCATTTGTACATCGAAAACTACTACTGGTCTTCCAGGGAACAATCAAAACGTAGACTGTTTGAGACAATACTCCCATGGAGGAAAGTGCGCATGGTGACTGTTGTAATCAATCCCGATGCAATTTCTGTGTTTCATCAACACTCTGATAGTCCATAGATTATAGAATGCTACCAGATGAGCATCGGAAACTTCTACTGGTCTTCCAGGGAACGATGAAAGCGTAGACTGTGTGGGACATTACTCCCATGGAGGAATGTGCGCATGGTGACTGTTGTATTTAATCCCGATGCAATTTCTGTGTTTCATCAACACTCTGATAGTCCACAGATTATCAGAATGCCACCAGATGTGCATCGGAAACTACTACTGGTCTTTCAGGGAACGACCAAATCATAGACTGTTTAAGACATTACTCCCATGGAGGAAAGGGCGCATGGTGACTGTTGTATTCAATCCCGATGCAATTTCTCTGTTTCATCAACACTCTGTTAGTCCACAGATTACAGAATGCCACCAGATGTGCATCGGAAACTACTACTGGTCTTCCAGGGAACGATCAAAGCGTAGACTGTTTGAGACATTACTCCCATGGAGGGAAGTGCGCATGGTGACTGTTGTATTCAAGCACGATGCAATTTCTGTGTTTCATCAACTCTCTGATAGTCCACAGATTACAGAATGCCACCAGATGTGCATCGGAAACTACTACTGGTGTTCCAGGGAACGATCAAATCGTAGACTGTTTGAGACATTACTCCCATGGAGGAAAGTGCTCATGATGACTGTTGTATTCAATCCCGATGCTACTTCTGTGTTTCATCAACACTCTGATAGTCTACAGATTACAGAATGATACCAGATGTGCATCGGAAACTACTACTGGTCTTCCAGGGAACGATCAAAGCGTAGACTGTTTGAGAATTACTCCCATGGAGGAAAGTGCGCATGATTATTGTTGTATTCAATCCCGATGCAATTTCTGTGTTTCATCAACACTCTGATAGTCCACAGATTGCAGAATGCCTCCAGATGTGCATCGGAAATTACTACTGGTCTTCCTGGGAACAATCAAAGCGTAGACTGTTTGAGACATTACTCCCATGTAGGAAAGTGCGAATATTGACTGTTGTATTCAATCCCGATGCAATTTCTCTGTTTCATCAACACTCTGTTAGTCCACAGATTACAGAATGCCACCAGATGTGCATCGGAAACTACTACTGGTCTTCCAGGGAACGATCAAAGCGTAGACTGTTTGAGACATTACTCCCATGGAGGAAAGTGCGCATGGTGAATGTTGTATTCAATCCCGATGCTATTTCTGTGCTTCATCAACACTCTGATAGTCCACAGATTACAGAATGCCTTGAGATGTGCATCGGAAACTACTACTGGTGTTCCAGGGAACGATCAAAACGTAGACTGTTTGAGACATTACTCCCATGGAGGAAAGTGCGCATAGTGACATTTGCATTCAATCCCGATGCAATTTCTGTGTTTCATCAAGACTCTTATAGTCCACAGATTACAGAATGCCTCCAGATGTGCATCGGAAATTACTACTGGTCTTCCAGGGAACAATCAAAGCGTAGACTGTTTGAGACATTACTCCCATGTAGGAAAGTGCGAATATTGACTGTTGTATTCAATCCCGATGCAATTTCTCTGTTTCATCAACACTCTGTTAGTCCACAGATTACAGAATGCCACCAGTTGCGCATCGGAAACCACTACAGGTATTCCAGGGAAGGATCAAAGCGTAGACTGTTTGAGATATCACTCCCGTGGAGGAAAGTGCGCATGGTGACTGTTGTATTGAATCCCGATGCATTCTCTGTGTTTCATCAACACACTGATAGTCCACAGATTACAGAATGCCACCAGTTGCGCATCGGAAACCACTACTGGTCTTTCAGGGATCGATCAAAGCGTAGTCTGTTTGAGACATTACTCACATGGAGGTTCGTGCGCATTGTAACTGTTGTATTCAATCCCGATGCAATTTCTGTGTTTCATCAACTCTCTGATAGTCCACAGATTACAGAATGCCACCAGATGTGCATCGGAAACTACTACTGGTGTTCCAGGGAACGATCAAATCGTAGACTGTTTGAGACATTTCTCCCATGGAGGAAAGTGCTCATGATGACTGTTGTATTCAATCCCGATGCCACTTCTGTGTTTCATCAACACTCTGATAGTCAACAGATTACAGAATGCCTCCATTTCTGCATCGAAAACTACTACTGGTCTTCCAGCGAACAATCAAAACGTAGACTGTTTGAGACAATATTCCCATGGAGGAAAGTGCGCATGGTGACTGTTGTAATCAATCCCGATGCAATTTCTGTGTTTCATCATCATTCTGATAGTCCATAGATTACAGAATCCTACCAGATGAGCATCGGAAACTTCTACTGGTCTCCCAGGGAACGATCAAATCGTAGACTGTTTGAGACATTACTCCCATGGAGGAAAGAGCGCATGGTGACTGTTGTATTCAATCCCGATGCTATTTCTGTGTTTCACCAACACTCTGATAGTCCACAGATTACTGAGTGCCACCAGATGTGCATCGGAAACTACTACTCGTCTTCCAGGGAACGATCAAAGCGTAGAAAGTTTGAGAATTACTCCCATGGAGGAAAGTGCGCATGATTATTGTTGTATTCAATCCCGATGCAATTTCTGTGTTTCATCAACACTCTGATAGTCCACAGATTGCAGAATGCCTCCAGATGTGCGTCGGAAATTACTACTGGTCTTCCTGGGAACAATCAAAGCGTAGACTGTTTGAGACATTACTCCCATGTAGGTAAGTGCGAATATTGACTGTTGTATTCAATCCCGATGCAATTTCTCTGTTTCATCAACACTCTGTTAGTCCACAGATTACAGAATGCCACCAGATGTGCATCGGAAACTACTACTGGTCTTCCAGGGAACGATCAAAGCGTAGACTGTTTGAGACATTACTCCCATGGAGGAAAGTGCGCATGGTGAATGTTGTATTCAATCCCGATGCTATTTCTGTGCTTCATCAACACTCTGATAGTCCACAGATTACAGAATGCCTTGAGATGTGCATCGGAAACTACTACTGGTGTTCCAGGGAACGATCAAAACGTAGACTGTTTGAGTCATTACTCCCATGGAGGAAAGTGCGCATAGTGACATTTGCATTCAATCCCGATGCAATTTCTGTGTTTCATCAAGACTCTTATAGTCCACAGATTACAGAATGCCTCCAGATGTGCATCGGAAATTACTACTGGTCTTCCAGGGAACAATCAAAGCGTAGACTGTTTGAGACATTACTCCCATGTAGGAAAGTGCGAATATTGACTGTTGTATTCAATCCCGATGCAATTTCTCTGTTTCATCAACACTCTGTTAGTCCACAGATTACAGAATGTCACCAGATGTGCATCGGAAACTACTACTGGTGTTCCAGGGAACGATCAAATCGTAGACTGTTTGAGACATTACTCCCATGGAGGTAAGTGCGCATGGTGACTGTTGTATTTAAGCACGATGCAATTTCTGTGTTTCATCAACACTCTGATAGTCCACTGATTACAGAATGCCACCAGATGTGCATCCAAAACTACTACTGGTCTTCCAGAGAACGATCAAAGGGTAGACTGTTTGAGACATTACTCCCATGGAGGAAAGTGCTCATGATGACTGTTGTATTCAATCCCGATGCTACTTCTTTGTTTCATCAACACTCTGATAGTCCACAGATTACAGAATGCCACCATATGTGCATCGGAAACTACTACTGGTCTTCCAGGGAACGATCAAGGCGTAGACTGTTTGAGAATTACCCCCAATGAAGGGAAGTGCGCATGGTGACTGTTGTATTAAATCCCGATGGAATTTCTGTGTTTCATCAACACTCTGATAGTCCACAGATTACAGAATGCCTCCATTTGTACATCGAAAACTACTACTGGTCTTCCAGGGAACAATCAAAACGTAGACTGTTTGAGACAATACTCCCATGGAGGAAAGTGCGCATGGTGACTGTTGTAATCAATCCCGATGCAATTTCTGTGTTTCATCAACACTCTGATAGTCCATAGATTATAGAATGCTACCAGATGAGCATCGGAAACTTCTACTGGTCTTCCAGAGAACGATGAAAGCGTAGACTGTGTGGGACATTACTCCCATGGAGGAATGTGCGCATGGTGACTGTTGTATTTAATCCCGATGCAATTCCTGTGTTTCATCAACACTCTGATAGTCCACAGATTATCAGAATGCCACCAGATGTGCATCGGAAACTACTACTGGTCTTTCAGGGAACGACCAAATCATAGACTGTTTAAGACATTACTCCCATGGAGGAAAGGGCGCATGGTGACTGTTGTATTCAATCCCGATGCAATTTCTCTGTTTCATCAACACTCTGTTAGTCCAAAGATTACAGAATGCCACCAGATGTGCATCGGAAACTACTACTGGTCTTCCAGGGAACGATCAAAGCGTAGACTGTTTGAGACATTACCCCCATGGAGGGAAGTGCGCATGGTGACTGTTGTATTCAAGCACGATGCAATTTCTGTGTTTCATCAACACTCTGATAGTCCACTGATTACAGAATGCCACCAGATGTGCATCCAAAACTACTACTGGTCTTTCAGGGAACGATCAAAACGTAGACTGTTTGAGACATTACTCCCATGGAGGAATGTGCGCATGGTGACTGTTGAATTCAATCCCGATGCAATTTCTGTGTTTCATCAACACTCTGATAGTCCACAGATTACAGAATGCCACCAGATGTGCATCGGAAACTACTACTGGTCTTCCAGGTAACGATCAAAGCGTAGAATGTTTGTGAATTACTCCCATGGAGGAACTTGTGCATGGTGACTGTTGTATTCAATCCCAATGCAATTTCTGTGTTTCATCAACACTCTGATAGTCCACAGATTACAGAATGCCTTCAGATGTGCATCGGAAACTACTACTGGTCTTCCAGGGAAGGATCAAAACGTAGAATGTTTGAGACATTACTCCCATGGAGGAAAGTGCGCAAGGTGTGTTGTATTCAATCCCGATGCAATTTCTGTGTTTCATCAACACTCTGATAGTCCACAGATTACAGAATGCCTCCAGATGTGCATCGAAAATTACTACTGGTCTTCCAGGGAACTATCAAAGGGTGGACTGTTTGAGACATTACTCCCATGGAGGAAAGTGAGAAAATTGACTGTTGTATTCAATCCCGATGCAATTTCTGTGTTTCATCAACACTCTGTTAGTCCACAGATTACAGAATGCCACCAGATGTGCATAGGAGACTACTACTGTTTCTTCCAGGGAACGATCAAAGCGTAGACATTGAGACATTACTCCCATGGAGGAAAGTGCGCATGGTGACTTTTGTATTCAATCCCGATGCTATTTCTGTGTTTCATCAACACTCTGATAGTCCACAGATTACAGAATGCCACCAGATGTGCATCGGAAACTACTACTGGTATTCCAGTGAACGATCAAAGCGTTGACTGTTTGAGATATCACTCCCGTGGAGTAAAGTGCTCATGGTGACTGTTGTAGTCAATCCCGATGCATTCTCTGTGTTTCATCAACACTCTGATAGTCCACAGATTACAGAATGCCACCAGTTGTGCATCGGAAAACACTACTGGTCTTTCAGGGAACGATCAAAGCGTAGACTGTTTGAGACATTACTCACATGGAGGAAAGTGCGAATATTGACTGTTGTATTCAATCCCGATGCAATTTCTGTGTTTCATCAACACTCTGTTAGTCCACAGATTACAGAATGCCACCAGATGTGCATCGGAGACTACTACTGTTCTTCCAGGGAACGATCAAAGCGTAGACTTTGAGACATTACTCCCATGGAGGATAGTGCGCATGGTGACTGTTGTATTCAATCCCGATGCTATTTCTGTGTTTCATCAACACTCTGATAGTCCACAGATTACAGAATGCCACCAGATGTGCATCGGAAACTACTACTGGTATTCCAGTGAACGATCAAAGCGTAGACTGTTTGAGATATCACTCCCGTGGAGGAAAGTGCTCATGGTGACTGTTGTAGTCAATCCCGATGCATTCTCTGTGTTTCATCAACACTTTGATAGTCCACAGATTACAGAATGCCACCAGTTGTGCATCGGAAAACACTACTGGTCTTCCAGGGAACGATCAAAGCTTAGACTGTTTGAGACATTACTCCCAAGGAGGAAAGTGCTCATGATGACTGTTGTATTCAATCCCGATGCTACTTCTGTGTTTCATCAACACTCTGATAGTCCACAGATTACAGAATGCCACCAGATGTGCATCGGAAATTACTACTGGTCTTTCTGGGAACGATCAAAGCGTACACTGTTTGAGAATTACTCCCATGGAGGAAAGTGCGAATAGTGACTGTTGTATTCAATCCCGATGTAATTTCTGTGTTTCATCAACACTCTGATAGTCCACAGATTACAGAATGCCTCCATTTGTGCATCGGAAACTTCTACTGGTCTTCCAGGGAACGATCAAAGCGTAGACTGTTTGAGACATTACTCCCATGGAGGAATGTGCGCATAGTGACTGTTGTATTCAATCCCGATGCTATTTCTGTGTTTCATCAACACTATGATAGTCCACAGATTACGGAATGCCACCAGATGTGCATCGGAAACTACTAATTGTCTTCCAGGGAACGATCAAAGCGTAGACTGTTTGAGACATTACTCCCATGGAGGAAAGTGCGAATATTGACTGTTGTATTCAATCCCGATGCTATTTCTGTGTTTCACCAACACTCTGATAGTCCACAGATTACTGAATGCCACCAGATGTGCATCGGAAACTACTACTGGTATTCCAGGGAACGATCAAAGCGTAGACTGTTTGAGACATTACTCCCATGGAGGAATGTGCGCATGGTGACTGTTGTATTCAATCCCGATGCAATTTCTGTGTTTCATCAACACTCTGATAGTCCACAGTTTACAGAATGCCACCAGATGTCCATCGGAAACTACTAATTGTCTTCCAGGGAACGATCAAATCGTAGACTGTTTGAGACATTACTCCCATGGAGGAAAGTGTGCATGGTAACTGTTGTATTCAATCCCGATGCAATTTCTGTGTTTCGTCAACAGTCTGATAGTCCACAGATTGCAGAATGCCTCCAAATATGCATTGGAAATTACTACTTTTCTTCCAGGGAACGATCAAAGCGTAGACTGTTTGAGACATTACTCCCATGGAGGAAAGTGCGAATATTGACTGTTGTATTCAATCCCGATGCAATTTCTCTGTTTCATCAACACTCTGTTAGTCCACAGATTACAGAATGCCACCAGATGCGCATCGGAAACTACTACTGGTCTTCCAGGGAACGATCAAAGCGTAGACTGTTTGAGACATTACTCCCATGGAGAAAAGTGCGCAACGTGACTGTTGTATTCAATCCCCATGCAATTTCTGTGTTTCATCAACTCTCTGATAGTCCACAGATTACAGAATGCCACCAGATGTGCATCGGAAACTACTACTGGTGTTCCAGGGAACGATCAAATCGTAGACTGTTTGAGACATTACTCCCATGGAGGGAAGTGCGCATGGTGTCTGTTGTATTCAATCACGATGCAATTTCTGTGTTTCATCAACACTCTGATAGTCCACAGATTACAGAATGCCACCAGATGTGCATCCAAAACTACTACTGGTCTTCCAGAGAACGATCAAAGCGTAGACTGTTTGAGACATTACTCCCATGGAGGAAAGTGCTCATGATGACTGTTGTATTCAACCCCGATGCTACTTCTGTGTTTCATCAACACTCTGATAGTCCACAGATTACAGAATGCCACCAGATGTGCATCGGAAACTACTACTGGTCTTCCAGGGAACGATCAAAGCGTAGACTGTTTGAGAATTACTCCCATGGAGGAAAGTGCGCATGGTGACTGTTGTATTCAAACCCGATGGAATATCTGTGTTTCATCAACACTCTGATAGTCCACAGATTACAGAACGCCTCCATTTGTGCATCGAAAACTACTACTGGTGTTCCAGGGAACAATCAAAACGTAGACTGTTTGAGACAATACTCCCATTTAGGAAAGTGCGCATGGTGACTGTTGTATTCAATCCCGATGCAATTTCTGTGTTTCATCAACACTCTGATAGTCCATAGATTACAGAATGCTACCAGATGAGCATCGGAAAATTCTACTGGTCTTCCAGGGAACGATGAAAGCGTAGACTGTTTGAGACATTACTCCCATGGAGGAATGTGCGCATGGTGACTGTTGTATTCAATAACGATGCAATTTCTGTGTTTCATCAACACTCTGATAGTCCACAGATTACAGAATGCCACCAGATGTGCATCGGAAACTAAAACTGGTCTTTCAGGGAACGATCAAATCGTAGACTGTTTGAGACATTACTCCCATGGAGGGAAGTGCGCATGGTGACTGTTGTATTCAATCCCGATGCTATATCTGTGTTTCACCAACACTCTGATAGTCCACAGATTACTGAATGCCACCAGATGTGCATCGGAAACTACTACTGGTCTTCCAGGGAACGATCAAAGCGTAGAATGTTTGAGAATTACTCCCATGGAGGAAAGTGCGCATGGTAACTGTTGTATTCAATCCCGATGCAATTTCTGTGTTTCATCAACACTCTGATAGTCCACAGATTACAGAATGCCACCAGATGTGCATCGGAAACTACTACTGCTCTTCCAGGGAACGATCAAAGCGTAGACTGTTTGAGAATTACTCTCATGGAGGAAAGTGCGCACGGTGACTGTTGTATCAATCCCGATGGAATTTCTGTGTTTCACCAACACTCTGATAGTCCACAGATTACAGAATGCCACCAGATGTGCATCGGAAACTACTACTTGTCTTCCAGGGAACGACCAAAGCGTAGAAAGTATGAGAATTACTCCCATGGAGGAAAGTGCGCATGGTGACTGTTGTATTCAATCCCGATGCAATATCTGTGTTTCATCAACACTCTGATAGTCCACAGATTGCAGAGTGCCTCCAGATGTGCATCGGAAATTACTACTGGTCTTCCAGAGAACGATCAAAGCGTAGACTGTTTGAGACATTACTCCCATGGAGGAAAGTGCGAATATTGACTGTTGTATTCAATCCCGATGCAATTTCTCTGTTTCATCAACATACTGTTAGTCCACAGATTGCAGAATGCCACCAGATGTGCATCGGAAACTACTACTGGTCTTCCAGGGAACGATCGAAGCGTAGACTGTTTGAGACATTACTCCCATGGTGAAAAGTGCGCGTGGTGACTGTTGTATTCAATCCCGATGCAATTTCTGTGTTTCATCAACTCTCTGATAGTCCACAGATTACAGAATGCCACCAAATGTGCATCGGAAACTACTACTGGTGTTCCAGGGAACGATCAAAGCGTAGACTGTTTGAGACATTACTCCCATGGAGGAAAGTGCGAATATTGATTGTTGTATTCAATCCCGATGCAATTTCTCTCTTTCATCAACACTCTGTTAGTCCACAGATTACAGAATGCCACCAGATGTGCATCGGAAACTAATACTGGTCTTCCAGGGAACGATCAAAGCGTAGACTGTTTGAGACATTACTCCCATGGAGAAAAGTGCGCATGGTGACTGTTGTATTCAATCCCCATGCAAGATCTGTGTTTCATCAACTCTCTGATAGTCCACAGATTACAGAATGCCACCAGATGTGCATCGGAAACTACTACTGGTGTTCCAGGGAACGATCAAATCGTAGACTGTTTGAGACATAACTCCCATGGAGGGAAGTGCGCATGGTGTCTGTTGTAATCAATCACGATGCAATTTCTGTGTTTCATCAACACTCTGATAGTCCACAGATTACAGAATGCCACCAGATGTGCATCCAAAACTACTACTGGTCTTCCAGAGAACGATCAAAGCGTAGACTGAGACATTACTCCCATTGAGGATAGTGCTCATGATGACTGTTGTATTCAATCCCGATGCTACTTCTGTGTTTCATCAACACTCTGATAGTCCACAGATTACAGAATGCCACCAGATGTGCATCGGAAACTACTGCTGGTCTTCCAGGGAACGATCAAAGCGTAGACTGTTTGAGAATTACTCCCATGGAGGAAAGTGCGCATGGTGACTGTTGTATTCAATCCCGATGGAATTTCTGTGTTTCATCGACACTCTGATAGTCCACAGATTACAGAATGCTTCCATTTATGCATCGAAAACTACTACTGGTCTTCCAGGGAACAATCAAAACGTAGACTGTTTGAGACAATACTCCCATTTAGGAAAGTGCGCATGGTGACTGTTGTACTCTAACCCGATGCAATTTCTGTGTTTCATCAACACTCTGATAGTCCATAGATTACAGAATGCTACCAGATGAGCATCGGAAACTTCTACTGGTCTTCCAGGGAACGATGAAAGCGTAGACTGTTTGAGACATTACTCCCATGGAGGAATGTGCGCATGGTGACTGTTGTATTCAATAACGATGCAATTTCTGTGTTTCATCAACACTCTGATAGTCCACAGATTACAGAATGCCACCAGATGTGCATCGGAAACTATAACTGGTCTTTCAGGGAACGATCAAATCGTAGACTGTTTGAGACATTACTCCCATGGAGGGAAGTGCGCATGGTGAATGTTGTATTCAATCCCGATGCTATATCTGTGTTTCACCAACACTCTGATAGTCCACAGATTACTGAATGCCACCAGATGTGCATCGGAAACTACTACTGGTCTTCCAGGGAACGATCAAAGCGTAGAATGTTTGAGAATTACTCCCATGGAGGAAAGTGCGCATGGTGACTGTTGTATTCAATCCCGATGCAATTTCTGTGTTTCATCAACACTCTGATAGTCCACAGATTACAGAATGCCACCAGATGTGCATCGGAAACTACTACTGGTCTTCCAGGGAACGATCAAAGCGTAGACTGTTTGAGACATTACTCCCATGGTGAAAAGTGCGCGTGGTGACTGTTGTATGCAATCCCGATGCAATATCTGTGTTTCATCAACTCTCTGATAGTCCACAGATTACAGAATGCCACCAGATGTGCATCGGAAACTACTACTGGTGTTCCAGGGAACGATCAAAGCGTAGACTGTTTGAGACATTACTCCCATGGAGGAAAGTGCGAATATTGATTGTTGTATTCAATCCCGATGCAATTTCTCTGTTTCATCAACACTCTGTTAGTCCACAGATTACAGAATGCCACCAGATGTGCATCGGAAACTAATACTGGTTTTCCAGGGAACAATCAAAACGTAGACTGTTTGAGACAATACTCCCATTTAGGAAAGTGCGCATGGTGACTGTTGTATTCTAACCCGATGCAATTTCTGTGTTTCATCAACACTCTGATAGTCCATAGATTACAGAATGCTACCAGATGAGCATCGGAAACTTCTACTGGTCTTCCAGGGAACGATGAAAGCGTAGACTGTTTGAGACATTACTCCCATGTAGGAATGTGCGCATGGTGACTGTTGTATTCAATAACGATGCAATTTCTGTGTGTCATCAACACTCTGATAGTCCACAGATTACAGAATGCCACCAGATGTGCATCGGAAACTAAAACTGGTCTTTCAGGGAACGATCAAATCGTAGACTGTTTGAGACATTACTCCCATGGAGGGAAGTCCGCATGGTGACTGTTGTATTCAATCCCGATGCTATATCTGTGTTTCACCAACACTCTGATAGTCCACAGAATACTGAATGCCACCAGATGTGCATCGGAAACTACTACTGGTCTTCCAGGGAACGATCAAAGCGTAGAATGTTTGAGAATTACTCCCATGTAGGAAAGTGCGCATGTTGACTGTTGTATTCAATCCCGATGCAATTTCTGTGTTTCATCAACACTCTGATAGTCCACAGATTACAGAATGCCACCAGATGTGCATCGGAAACTACTACTGGTCTTCCAGGGAACGATCAAAGCGTAGACTGTTTGAGAATTACTCTCATGGAGGAAAGTGCGCATGGTGATTGTTGTATCAATCCCGATGGAATTTCTGTGTTTCACCAACACTCTGATAGTCCACAGAATACTGAATGCCACCAGATGTGCATCGGAAACTACTACTTGTCTTCCAGGGAACGACCAAAGCGTAGAAAGTTTGAGAATTACTCCCATGGAGGAAAGTGCGCATGGTGACTGTTGTATTCAATCCCGATGCAATTTCTGTGTTTCATCAACACTGTGATAGTCCACAGATTGCAGAGTGCCTCCAGATGTGCATCGGAAATTACTACTGGTCTTCCAGGGAACGATCAAAGCGTAGACTGTTTGAGACATTACTCCCGTGGAGAAAAGTGCGCAACGTGACTGTTGTATTCAATCCCCATGCAATTTCTGTGTTTCATCAACTCTCTGATAGTCCACAGATTACAGAATGCCAGCAGATGTGCATCGGAAACTACTACTGGTGTTCCAGGGAACGATCAAATCGTAGACTGTTTGAGACATTACTCCCATGGAGGGAAGTGCGCATGGTGTCTGTTGTATTCAATCATGATGCCATTTCTGTGTTTCATCAACACTCTGATAGTCCACAGATTACAGAATGCCACCAGATGTGCATCCAAAACTACTACTGGTCTTCCAGAGAACGATCAAAGCGTAGACTGTTTGAGACATTACTCCCATGGAGGAAAGTGCTCATGATGACTGTTGTATTCAACCCCGATGCTACTTCTGTCTTTCATCAACACTCTGACAGTCCACAGATTACAGAATGCCACCAGATGTGCATCGGAAACTACTACTGGTTTTCCAGGGAACGATCAAAGCGTAGACTGTTTGAGAATTACTCCCATGGAGGAAAGTGCGCATGGTGACTGTTGTATTCAAACCCGATGGAATATCTGTGTTTCATCAACACTCTGATAGTCCACAGATTACAGAATGCCTCCATTTGTGCATCGAAAACTACTACTGGTCTTCCAGGGAACAATCAAAACGTAGACTGTTTGAGACAATACTCCCATTTAGGAAAGTGCGCATGGTGACTGTTGTATTCAATCCCGATGCAATTTCTGTGTTTCATCAACACTCTGATAGTCCATAGATTACAGAATGCTACCAGATGAGCATCGGAAAATTCTACTGGTCTTCCAGGGAACGATGAAAGCGTAGACTGTTTGAGACATTACTCCCATGGAGGAATGTGCGCATGGTGACTGTTGTATTCAATAACGATGCAATTTCTGTGTTTCATCAACACTCTGATAGTCCACAGATTACAGAATGCCACCAGATGTGCATCGGAAACCAAAACTGGTCTTTCAGGGAACGATCAAATCGTAGACTGTTTGAGACATTACTCCCATGGAGGAAAGTGCAAATATTGACTGTTGTATTCAATCCCGATGCAATTTCTCTGTTTCATCAACACTCTGTTAGTCCACAGATTACAGAATGCCACCAGATGTGCATCGGAAACTACTACTGGTCTTCCAGGGAACGATCAAAGCGTAGACTGTTTGAGACATTACTCCCATGGTGAAAAGTGCGCGTGGTGACTGTTGTATTCAATCCCGATGCAATATCTGTGTTTCATCAACTCTCTGATAGTCCACAGATTACAGAATGCCACCAGATGTGCATCGGAAACTACTACTGGTGTTCCAGGGAACGATCAAAGCGTAGACTGTTTGAGACATTACTCCCATGGGGGAAAGTGTGAATATTGATTGTTGTATTCAATCCCGATGCAATTTCTCTGTTTCATCAACACTCTGTTAGTCCACAGATTACAGAATGCCACCAGATGTGCATCGGAAACTACTACTGGTCTTCCAGGGAACGATCAAAGCGTAGACTGTTTGAGACATTACTCCCATGGTGAAAAGTGCGCGTGGTGACTGTTGTATTCAATCCCGATGCAATTTCTGTGTTTCATCAAATCTCTGATAGTCCGCAGATTACAGAATGCCACCAGATGTGCATCGGAAACTACTACTGGTGTTCCAGGGAACGATCAAATCGTAGACTGTTTGAGACATTACTCCCATGGAGGGAAGTGCGCATGGTGACTGTTGTATTCAATCACGATGCAATTTCTGGGTTTCATCAACACTCTGATAGTCCACAGATTACAGAATGCCACCAGATGTGCATCGGAAACTACTACTGGTCTTCCAGGGAATGATCAAAGCGTAGACTGTTTGAGACATTACTCCCATGGAGGAAAGTGCGCATGGTGACTGTTGTATTCAATCCCGATGGAATTTCTGTGTTTCATCAACACTCTGATAGTCCACAGATTACAGAATGCCTCCATTTGTGCATCGAAAACTACTACTGGTCTTCCAGGGAACAGTCAAAACGTAGACTGTTTGAGACAATACTCCCATGGAGGAAAGTGCGCATGGTGACTGTTGTATTCAATCCCGATGCAATTTCTGTGTTTCATCAACACTCTGATAGTCCATAGATTACAGAATGCTACCAGATGAGCATCGGAAACTTCTACTGGTCTTCCAGGGAACGCTGAAAGCGTAGACTGTTTGAGACATTACTCCCATGGAGGAATGTGCGCATGGTGACTGTTGTATTCAATAACGATGCAATTTCTGTGTTTAATCAACACTCTGATAGTCCACAGATTACAGAATGCCACCAGATGTACATCGGAAACTACTACTGGTCTTTCAGGGAACGATCAAATCGTAGACTGTTTGAGAATTTACTCGCAAGGAGGAAAGTGCGCATGGTGACTGTTGTATTCAATCCCGATGCTATTTCTGTGTTTCACCAACACTCTGATAGTCCACAGATTACTGAATGCCACCAGATGTGCATCGGAAACTACTACTGGTTTTCCAGGGAACGATCAAAGCGTAGACTGTTTGAGACATTACTCCCATGGAGGAAAGTGCGAATATTGACTGTTGTATTCAATCCCGATGCAATTTCTCTGTTTCATCAACACTCTGTTAGTCCACAGATTACAGAATGCCACCAGATGTGCATCGGAAACTACTACTGGTCTTCCAGGGAACGATCAAAGCGTAGACTGTTTGAGACATTACTCCCATGGAGAAAAGTGCGCATGGTGACTGTTGTATTCAATCCCGATGCTATTTCTCTTTTTCATCAACACTCTGATAGTCCACTGATTACAGAATGCCACCAGATGTGCATCGGAGACTACTACTGCATTCCAGGGAACGATCAAAGCGTAGACTGTTTGAGATATCACTCCCGTGGAGGAAAGTGCGCATGGTAACTGTTGTATTCAATCCAGATGCATTCTCTGTGTTTCATCAACACACTGATGGTCCACAGATTACAGAATGCCACCAGTTGTGCATCGGAAACCACTACTGGTCTTTCAGGGAACGATCAAAACGTAGACTGTTTGCGACATTACTCCCATGGAGGAATGTGCCCATGGTGACTGTTGAATTCAATCCCGATGCAATTTTTGTGTTTCATCAACACTCTGATAGTCCACAGATTACAGAATTCCACCAGATTTGCATCGGAAACTACTACTGGTCTTCCAGGGAACGATCAAAGCGTAGAATGTTTGAGAATTACTCCCATGGAGGAACGTGTGCATGGTGACTGTTGTATTGAATCCCGATGCAATGTCTGCGTTTCATCAACACTCTGATAGGCCACAGATTACAGAATGCCACCAGATGTGCATCGGAAACTACTACTGGTCTTCCAGGGAACGATCAAAACGTAGACTGTTTGAGACATTACTCCCATGGAGGAAAGTGAGAAAATTGACTGTTGTATTCAATCCCGATGCAATTTCTGTGTTTCATCAACACTCTGTTAGTCCACAGATTACAGAATGCCACCAGATGTGCATCGGAGACTACTACTGGTCTTCCAGGGAACGATCAAAGCGTAGACTTTGAGACATTACTTCCATGGAGGAAAGTGCGCATGGTGACTGTTGTATTCAATCCCGATGCTATTTCTGTGTTTCATCAACACTCTGATAGTCCACAGATTACAGAATGCCACCAGATGTGCATCGGAAACTACTACTGGCATTCCAGTGAACGATCAAAGCGTAGACTGTTTGAGATATCACTCCCGTGGAGGAAAGTGCTCATGGTGACTGTTGTATTCAATCCCGATGCATTCTCTGTGTTTCATCAACACTCTGATAGTCCACAGATTACAGAATGCCACCAGTTGTGCATCGGAAACCACTACTGGTCTTTCAGGGAACGATCAAAGCGTAGACTGTTTGAGACATTACTCACATGGAGGAATGTGCGCATTGTGACTGTTGTATTCAATCCAGATGCAATTTCTGTGTTTCATCAACTCTCTGATAGTACACAGATTACAGAATGCCACCAGATGAGCATCGGAAACTACTACTGGTGTTCCAGGGACCGATCAAATCGTAGACTGTTTGAGACATTACTCCCATGGAGGGAAGTGCGCATGGTGACTGTTGTATACAATCACGATGCAATTTCTGTGTTTCATCAACACTCTGATAGTCCACAGAATACAGAATGCCACCAGATGTGCATCCAAAACTACTACTGGTCTTCCAGAGAACGATCAAAGCGTAGACTGTTTGAGACATTACTCCCAAGGAGGAAAGTGCTCATGATGACTGTGGTATTCAATCCCGATGCTACTTCTGTGTTTCATCAACACTCTGATAGTCCACAGATTACAGAATGTCACCAGATGTGCATCGGAAATTACTACTGGTCTTTCAGGGAACGATCAAAGCGTACACTGTTTGAGAATTACTCCCATGGACGAAAGTGCGAATAGTGACTGTTGTATTCAATCCCGATGGAATTTCTGTGTTTCATCAACACTCTGATAGACCACAGATTACAGAATGCCTCCATTTGTGCATCGAAAACTACTACTGGTCTTCCAGGGAACAATCAAAACGTAGACTGTTTGAGACAATACTCCAATGGAGGAAAGTGCGCATGGTGACTGTTGTATTCAATCCCGATGCAATTTCTGTGTTTCATCAACACTCTGATAGTCCATAGATTACAGAATGCTACCAGATGTGCATCGGAAACTTCTACCGGTCTTCCAGGGAACGATCAAAGCGTAGACTGTTTGAGACATTACTCCCATGGAGGAATGTGCGCATGGTGACTGTTGTATTCAAACCCGATGCAATTTCTGTGTTTCATCAACACTCTGATAGTCCACAGATTACAGAATGCCACCAGATGTGCATCGGAGACTACTACTGGTCTTCCAGGGAACGATCAAAGCGTAGACTTTGAGACATTACTTCCATGGAGGAAAGTGTGCATGGTGACTGTTGTATTCAATCCCGATGCTATTTCTGTGTTTCATCAACACTCTGATAGTCCACAGACTACAGAATGCCACCAGATGTGCATCGGAAACTACTACTGGCATTCCAGTGAACGATCAAAGCGTAGACTGTTTGAGATATCACTCCCGTGGAGGAAAGTGCTCATGGTGACTGTTGTATTCAATCCCGATGCATTCTCTGTGTTTCATCAACACTCTGATAGTCCACAGATTATAGAATGTCACCAGATGTGCATCGGAAATTACTACTGGTCTTTCAGGGAACGATCAAAACGTACACTGTTTGAGAATTACTCCCATGGAGGAAAGTGCGAATAGTTACTGTTGTATTCAATCCCGATGGAATTTCTGTGTTTCATCAACACTCTGATAGTCCATAGATTACAGAATGCTACCAGATGTGCATCGGAAACTTCTACTGGTCTTCGAGGGAACGATCAAAGCGTAGACTGTTTGAGACATTACTCCCATGGAGGAATGTGCGCATGGTGACTGTTGTATTCAATCCCGATGCAATTTCTCTGTTTCATCAACACTCTGATAGTCCACAGATTACAGAATGCCACCAGATGTGCATCGGAATCTACTAATTGTCTTCCAGGGAACGATCAAATCGTAGACTGTTTGAGACATTACTCCCATGGAGGAATGTGCGCATGGTGACTGTTGTATTCAATCCCGATGCTATTTCTGTGTTTCACCAACACTCTGATAGTCCACAGATTACTGAATGCCACCAGATGTGCATCGGAAACTACTACTTGTCTTCCAGGGAACGATCAAAGCGTAGAAAGTTTGAGAATTACTCCCATGGAGGAAAGTGCGCATGGTGACTGTTGTATTCAATCCCGATGCAATTTGTGTGTTTCATCAACACTCTGATAATCCACAGATTGCAGAATGCCTCCAGATGTGCATCGGAAATTACTACTGGTCTTCCAGGGAACGATCAAAGCGTAGACTGTTTGAGACATTACTCCCATGGAGGAAAGTGTGAATATTGACTGTTGTATTCAATCCCGAAGCAATTTCTCTGTTTCATCAACACCCTGTTAGTCCACAGATTACAGAACGCCACCAGATGTGCATCGGAAACTACTACTGGTCTTCCAGGGAACGATCAAAGCGTAGACTGTTTGAGACATTACTCCCATGGAGAAAAGTGCGAATGGTGACTGTTGTATTCAATCCCGATGCAATTTCTGTGTTTCATCAACACTCTGATAGTCCACAGATTACAGAATGCCTCCTGATGTGCATCGGAATCTACTACTGGTCTTCCAGGGAACGATGAAAACGTAGACTGTTTGAGACATTACTCCCATGGAGGAAAGTGCGCATGGTGACTGTTGTATTCAATCCCGATGCAATTTCTGTGTTTCATCAACACTCTGATAGTCCACAGACTACAGAATACCTCCAGATGTGCATCGGAAATTACTACTGGTCTTCCAGGGAACTATCAAAGCGTAGACTGTTTGAGACATTACTCCCATGGAGGAAAGTGAGAAAATTGACTGTTGTATTCAATCCCGATGCAATTTCTGTGTTTCATCAACACTCTGATAGTCCACAGATTACAGAATGCCACCAGATCTGCATCCAAAACTACTACTGGTCTTCCAGAGAACATTCAAAGCGTAGACCGTTTGAGACATTACTCCCAAGGAGGAATGTGCTCATGATGACTGTTGTATTCAATCCCGATGCTATTTCTGTGTTTCACCAACACTCTTATAGTCCACAGATTACTGAATGCCACCAGATGTGCATCGGAAACTACTACTGGTCTTCCAGGGACCGAAAAAAGCGTAGAAATTTTGAGAATTACTCCCATGGAGGAAAGTGCGCATGGTGACTGTCGCATTCAATCCCGATGCAATATCTGTGTTTCATCAACACTCTGATGGTCCACAGATTACAGAATGCCACCAGATGTGCATCGGAAACTACTAATTGTCTTCCAGGGAACGATCAAATCGTAGACTGTTTGAGACATTACTCCCATGGAGGAAAGTGCGCATGGTGACAGTTGTATTCAATCCCGATGCTATTTCTGTGTTTCACCAACACTCTTATAGTCCACAGATTACTGAATGCCACCAGATGTGCATCGGAAACTTCTACTGGTCTTCCAGGGACCGAAAAAAGCGTAGAAAGTTTGAGAATTACTCCCATGGAGGAAAGTGCGCATGGTGACTGTCGTATTCAATCCCGATGCAATATCTGTGTTTCATCAACACTCTGATGGTCCACAGATTACAGAATGCCACCAGTTGTGCATCGGAAACCACTACTGGTCTTTCAGGGAACGATCAAAGCCTAGACTGTTTGAGACATTATTCCCATGGAGGAATGTGCGCATGGTGACTGTTGAATTCAATCCCGATGCAATTTCTGTGTTTCATCAACACTTTGATAGTCCACAGATTACAGATTGCCTCCAGATGTGCATCGGAAACTACTACTGGTCTTCCTAGGAACGATCAAAGCGTAGTCTGTTTCAGACCATACTCCCATGGAGGAAAGTGCGGATGGTGACTGTTGTATTCACTCCCGATGCAATTTCTGTGTTTTATCAACATTTTGAAGGTCCACAGATTACAGAATGCTTCCATATGTGCACCGGAAGCTACTAATGGTCTTCCAGGGAACGATCAAAGCGTAGATTGTTTCAGACATTACTCCCATGGAGGAAAGTGCGCATGGTGACTTTTGTATTCAATCCCGATGCAATTTCTGTGTTTCATCAACACTCTGTTAGTCCACAGATTACAGAATGCCACCAGATGTGCATCGGAGACTACTACTGCTCTTCCAGGGAACGATCAAAGCGTAGACTTTGAGACATTACTTCCATGGAGGAAAGTGCGCATGGTGACTGTTGTATTCAATCCCGATGCTATTTCTGTGTTTCATCAACACTCTGATAGTCCACAGATTACAGAATGCCATCAGATGTGCATCGGAAACTACTACTGGTATTCCAGGGAACGATCAAGTCGTAGACTGTTTGAGACATTACTTCCATGGAGGAAAGTGCGCATGGTGACTGTTGTATTCAATCCCGATGCTATTTCTGTGTTTCATCAACACTCTGATAGTCCACAGATTACAGAATGCCATCAGATGTGCATCGGAAACTACTACTGGTATTCCAGCGAACGATCAAAACGTAGACTGTTTGAGACATTACTCCCATGGAGTAAAGTGCGCATGGTGACTGTTGTATTCAATCCCGATGCAATTTCTGTGTTTCATCAACACTCTGATAGTCCACAGATTACAGAATGCCTCCATTTGTGCATCGAAAACTACTACTGGTCTTCCAGGGAACAATCAAAACGTAGACTGTTTGAGACAATACTCCCATGGAGGAAAGTGCGCATGGTGACTGTTGTATTCAATCCCGATGCAATTTCTGTGTTTCATCAACACTCTGATAGTCCATAGATTACAGAATGCTACCAGATGTGCATCGGAAACTTCTACTGGTCTTCCAGGGAACGATCAAAGCGTAGACTGTTTGAGACATTACTCCCATGGAGGAATGTGCGCATGGTGACTGTTGTATTCAATCCCGATGCAATTTCTGTGTTTCATCAACACTCTGATAGTCCACAGAATACAGAATGCCACCAGATGTGCATCGGAATCTACTAATTGTCTTCCAGGGAACGATCAATTCGTAGACTGTTTGAGACATTACTCCCATGGAGGAAAGTGCGCATGGTGACTGTTGTATTCAATCCCGATGCTATTTCTGTGTTTCACCAACATTCTGATAGTCCACAGATTACTGAATGCCACCAGATGTGCATCGGAAACTACTACTTGTCTTCCACGGAACGATCAAAGCGTAGAAAGTTTGAGAATTACTCCCATGGAATAATGTGCGCATGGTGACTGTTGTATTCAATCCCGATGCAATTTCTGTGTTTCATCAACACTCTGATAGTCCACAGATTGCAGAATGCCTCCGATGTGCATCGGAAATTACTACTGGTCTTCCAGGGAACGATCAAAGCGTATACTGTTTGAGACATTACTCCCATGGAGGAAAGTGCGAATATTGACTGTTGTATTCAATCCCGAAGCAATTTCTCTGTTTCATCAACACCCTGTTAGTCCACAGATTACAGAATGCCACCAGATGTGCATCGGAAACTACTACTGGTCTTCCAGGGAACGATCAAAGCGTAGACTGTTTGAGACATTACTCCCATGGAGAAAAGTGCGCATGGTGACTGTTGTATTCAATCCCGATGCAATTTCTGTATTTCATCAACACTCTGATAGTCCACAGATTACAGAATGCCTCCATTTGTGCATCGAAAACTACTACTGGTCTTCCAGGGAACAATCAAAACGTAGACTGTTTGAGACAATACTCCCATGGAGGAAAGTGCGCATGGTGACTGTTGTATTCAATCCCGATGCAATTTCTGTGTTTCATCAACACTCTGATAGTCCATAGATTACAGAATGCTACCTGATGTGCATCGGAAACTTCTACTGGTCTTCCAGGGAACGATCAAAGCGTAGACTGTTTGAGACATTACTCCCATGGAGGAATGTGCGCATGGTGACTGTTGTATTCAATCCCGATGCAATTTCTGTGTTTCATCAACACTCTGATAGTCCACAGATTACAGAATGCCACCAGATGTGCATCGGAATCTACTAATTGTCTTCCAGGGAACGATCAAATCGTAGACTGTTTGAGACATTACTCCCATGGAGGAAAGTGCGCATGGTGACTGTTGTATTCAATCCCGATGCTATTTCTGTGTTTCACCAACACTCTGATAGTCCACAGATTACTGAATGCCACCAGATGTGCATCGGAAACTACTACTTGTCTTCCACGGAACGATCAAAGCGTAGAAAGTTTGAGAATTACTCCCATGGAATAATGTGCGCATGGTGACTGTTGTATTCAATCCCGATGCAATTTCTGTGTTTCATCAACACTCTGATAGTCCACAGATTGCAGAATGCCTCCAGATGTGCATCGGAAATTACTACTGGTCTTCCAGGGAACGATCAAAGCGTATACTGTTTGAGACATTACTCCCATGGAGGAAAGTGCGAATATTGACTGTTGTATTCAATCCCGAAGCAATTTCTCTGCTTCATCAACACCCTGTTAGTCCACAGATTACAGAATGCCACCAGATGTGCATCGGAAACTACTACTGGTCTTCCAGGGAACGATCAAAGCGTAGACTGTTTGAGACATTACTCCCATGGAGAAAAGTGCGTATGGTGACTGTTGTATTCAATCCCGATGCAATTTCTGTGTTTCATCAACACTCTGATAGTCCACAGATTACAGAATGCCTCCAGATGTGCATCGGAATCTACTACTGGTCTTCCAGGGAACGATGAAAACGTAGACTGTTTGAGACATTACTCCCATGGAGGAAAGTGCGCATGGTGACTGTTGTATTCAATCCCGATGCAATTTATGTGTTTCATCAACACTCAGATAGTCCACAGATTACAGAATGCCTCCAGATGTGCATCGGAAATTACTACTGGTATTCCAGGGAACTATCAAAGCGTAGACTGTTTGAGACATCACTCCCATGGTGGAAAGTGAGAAAATTGACTGTTGTATTGAAACACGATACAGTTTCTATGTTTCATCAACACTCTGTTAGTCCACAGATTACAGAATGCCACCAGATGTGCATCGGAGACTACTACTGGTCTTCCAGGGAATGATCAAAGCGTAGACTTTGAGACATTACTCCCATGGAGGAAAGTGCCCATGGTGACTGTTGTATTCAATCCAGATGCTATATCTGTGTTTCATCAACACTCTGATAGTCCACAGATTACAGAATGCCACCCGATGTGCATCGGAAACTACTGCTGGTATTCCAGGGAACGATCAAAGCGTAGACTGTTTGAGACATTACTCCCATGGAGTAAAGTGCGCATGGTGACTGTTGTATTCAATCCCGATGCAATTTCTGTGTTTCATCAACACTCTGATAGTCCACAGATTACAGAATGCCTCCATTTGTGCATCGAAAACTACTACTGGTCTTCCAGGGAACAATCAAAACGTAGACTGTTTGAGACAATACTCCCATGGAGGAAAGTGCGCATGGTGACTGTTGTATTCAATCCCGATGCAATTTCTGTGTTTCATCAACACTCTGATAGTCCATAGATTACAGAATGCCACCAGATGTGCATCGGAAACTACTAATTGTCTTCCAGGGAACGATCAAATCGTAGACTGTTTGAGACATTACTCCCATGTAGGAAAGTGCGCATGGTGACTGTTGTATTCAATCCCGATGCTATTTCTGTGTTTCACCAACACTCTTATAGTCCACAGATTACTGAATGCCACCAGATGTGCATCGGAAACTACTACTGGTCTTCCAGGGACCGAACAAAGCGTAGAAAGTTTGAGAATTACTCCCATGGAGGAAAGTGCGCATGGTGACTGTTGTATTCAATCCCGATGCAATATCTGTGTTTCATCAACACTCTGATAGTCCACAGATTGCAGAATGCCTCCAGATGTGCATCGAAAATTACTACTGGTCTTCCAGGGAACGATGAAAGCGTAGACTGTTTGAGACATTACTCCCATGGAGGTAAGTGGGAATATTGACTGTTGTATTCAATCCCGATGCAATTTCTCTGTTTCATCAACACTCTGTTAGTCCACAGATTACAGAATGCCACCAGATATGCATCGGAAACTACTACTGGTCTTCCAGGGAACGATCAAAGCGTAGACTGTTTGAGACATTACTCCCATGGAGAAAAGTGCGCATGGTGACTGTCGTAATCAAATCACGATGCTATTTCTGTGTTTCATCAACACTCTGATAGTCCACTGCTTACAGAATGCCACCAGATGTGCATCGGAAACTGCTACTGCATTCCAGGGAACGATCAAAGCGTAGACTGTTTGTGATATCACTCCCGTGGGTGAAAGTGCGCATGGTGACTGTTGTATTCAATCCCGATGCAATCTCTGTGTTTCATCAACACTCTGATGGTCCACAGATTACAGAATGCCACCAGTTGTGCATCGGAAACCACTACTGGTCTTTCAGGGAACGATCAAAGCGTAGACTGTTTGAGACATTACTCCCATGGAGGAATGTGCGCATGGTGACTGTTGAATTCAATCCCGATGCAATTTCTGTGTTTCATCAACACTCTGATAGTCCACAGATTACAGATTGCCTCCAGATGTGCATCGGAAACTACTACTGGTCTTCCTGGGAACGATCAAAGCGTAGTCTGTTTCAGACGTTACTCCCATGGAGGAAAGTGCGGATGGTGACTGTTGTATTCACTCCCGATGCAATTTCTGTGTTTTATCAAGATTTTGAAGGTCCACAGGTTACAGAATGCTTCCAGATGTGCACCGGAAGCTACTAATGGTCTTCCAGGGAACGATCAAAGCGTAGATTGTTTCAGACATTACTCCCATGGAGGAAAGTGCGCATGGTGACTGTTGTATTCAATCCCGATGCAATTTCTGTGTTTCATCAACACTCTGTTAGTCCACAGATTACAGAATGCCACCAGATGTGCATCGGAGACTACTACTGGTCTTCCAGGGAACGATCAAAGCGTAGACTTTGAGACATTACTTCCATGGAGGAAAGTGCGCATGGTGACTGTTGTATTCAATCCCGATGCTATTTCTGTGTTTCGTCAACACTCTGATAGTCCACAGAATACAGAATGCCACCAGATGTGCATCGGAAACTACTATTGGTATTCCAGGGAACGATCAAGTCGTAGACTGTTTGAGATATTACTCCCGTGGAGGAAATTGCGCATGGAGACTGTTGTATTCAATCCCGATGCATTCCATGTGTTTCATCAACACTCTGATAGTCCACAGATTACAAAATGCACAAGATGTGCTTCGGAAACTACTACTGGTCTTCCAGCGAACGATCAAAACGTAGACTGTTTGAGACATTACTCCCATGGAGGAAAGTGCGCATGGTGACTGTTGTATTCAATCCCAAAGCAATTTCTGTGTTTCATCAACACTCTGATAGTCCACAGATTACAGAATGCCTCCAGATGTGCATCGGAAATTACTACTGGCCTTCCAGGGAACTATCAAAGCGTAGACTGTTTGAGACATTACTCCCATGGAGGAAAGTGAGAAAATTGACTGTTGTATTCAATCCCGATGCAATTTCTGTGTTTCATCAACACTCTGTTAGTCCACAGATTACAGAATGCCACCAGATGTGCATCGGAGACTACTACTGGTCTTCCAGGGAACGATCAAAGCGTAGACTTTGAGACATTACTCCCATGGAGGAAAGTGCGCATGGTGAGTGTTGTATTCAATCCCGATGCTATTTCTGTGTTTCATCAACACTCTGATAGTCCACAGAATACAGAATGCCACCAGATGTGCATCGGAAACTACTACTGGTATTCCTGGGAACGATCAAAGCGTAGACTGTTTGAGATATCACTCCCGTGGAGGAAAGTGCTCATGGTGACTGTTGTATTCAATCCCGATGCATTCTCTGTGTTTCATCAACACTCTGATAGTCCACAGATTACAGAATGCCACCAGATGTGCATCGGAAACTACTACTGGTCTTCCAGGGAACGATCAAAGCGTAGACTGTTTGAGAATTACTGCCATGGAGGAAAGTGAGCATGGTGACTGTTGTATTCAATCCCGATACAATTTCTGTGTTTCATCAACACTCTGATAGTCCACAGATTACAGAATGCCAGCAGATGTGCATCGGAAACTACTACTGGTCTTCCAGGGAACGATCAAAGCGTAGACTGTTTGAGAATTACTCCCATGGAGGAAAGTGCGCATGGTGACTGTTGTATTCAATCCCGATGCAATTTCTGTGTTTCATCAACACTCTGATAGTCCACTGATTACAGAATGCCACCAGATGTGCATTGGAAACTACTACTGCATTCCAGGGAACGATCAAAGCGTAGACTGTTTGAGACATTACTCCCATGGAGGGAAGTGCGCATGGTGACTGTTGTATTCAATCCCGATTCAATTTCAGTGTTTCAACAACACTCTGATAGTCCACAGATTACAGAATGCCTCCAGAGGTGCATCGAAAACTACTACTGTTCTTCCAGGGAACAATCAAAACGTATACTGTTTGAGACATTACTCCCATGGAGGAAAGTGCGCATGGTGAGTGTTGTATTCAATCCCGATGCAATTTCTGTATTTCATCAAAACTCTGATAGTAGACAGATGACAGAATCCTCCAGAAGTGCATCGAAAATTACTACTGGTCTTCCAGAGAACGATCATAGCGTAGACTGTTTGAGACATTACTCCCATGGAGGAATGTGCGAATATTGACTGTTATATTCAATCCCGATGCAATTTCTGTGTTTCATCAACACTCTGTTAGCACACAGATTACAGAATGCCTCCAGATGTGCATCGGAGACTACTACTGGTCTTCCAGGGAACGATCCAAGCGTAGACTGTTTGAGACATTACTCCCATGGAGGAAAGTGCGCATGGTGACTGTTGTATTCAATCCCGATGCAATTTCTGTGTTTCATCAACACTCAGTTAGTCCACTGATTACAGAGTGCCACCAGATGTGCATCGGAGACTACTACTGGTCATCCAGGGAACGATCAAAGCGTAGACTGTTTGAGACATTACTCCCATGGAAGAAAGTGCGCATGGTGACTGTTGTATACAATGCCGATGCTATTTCTGTGTTTCATCAACACTCTGCTAGTTCACAGATTACAGAATGCCACCAGATGTGCATCGGAAACTAATACTGGTATTCCAGGGAACGATCAAAGCGTAGACGATTTGAGATATCACTCCCGTGGAGGAATGTGCGCATGGTGACTGTTGTATTCAATCCCGATGCATTCTCTGTGTTTCATCAACACTCTGATAGTCCACAGATTACAGAATGCCACCAGTTATGCATCGGAAACCACTACTGGTCTTTCAGGGAGCGATCAGAGCGTAGACTGTTTGAGACATTACTCACATGGAGGAATGTGAGAATTGTGACTGTTGTATTCAATCCCGATGCTATTTCTGTGTTTTATCAACTCTCTGATAGTCCACAGATTACAGAATGCCACCACATGTGCATCGGAAACTACTACTGGTGTTCCAGGGGACGATCAAATCGTAGACTGTTTGAGACATTACTCCCATGGAGAGAGGTGCGCATGGTGACTGTTGTATTCAATCCCGATGCAATTTCTGTGTTTCATCAACACTCTGATAGTCCACAGATGACAGAATGCCTCCAGAAGAGCATCGAAATTTACTACTGGTCTTCCAGGGAACGATCATAGCGTAGACTGTTTGAGACATTACTCCCATGGAGGAAAGTGCGAATATTGACTGTTGTATTCAATCCCGATGCAATTTCTTTGTTTCATCAACACTCTGTTATTCCACAGATTACAGAATGCCACCTGATGAGCATCGGAGACTACTACTGGTCTTCCATTGAACGATCAAAGCGTAGACTGTTTGAGACATTCCTCCCATGGAGGAAAGTGCGCATGGTGACTGTTATATACAATCCCAATGCTATTTCTGTGTTTCATCAACACTCTGATAGTCCATAGATTACAGAATGCCACCAGATGTGCATCGGATACTTCTACTGGTCTTCCAGGGAACGATCAAAGCGTAGACTGTTTCAGACGTTACTCCCATGGAGGAAAGTGCGGATGGTGACTGTTGTATTCACTCCCGATGCAATTTCTGTGTTTCATCAACATTTTGAAGGTCCACAGATTACAGAATGCTTCCAGATGTGCACTGGAAACTACTAATGGTCTTCCAGGGTACGATCAAAGCGTAGACTGTTTCAGACATTACTCCCATGGAGGAAAGTGCGGATGGTGACTGTTGTATTCAATCCCGATTCAATTTCAGGGTTTCATCAACACTATGATAGTCCGCAGATTACGGAATGCCACCAGATGTGCATCGGAAACTACTACTGGTCTTCCAGGGAAAGAGCAAAGCGTAGACTGCTTGAGACTTTACTCCCATGGAGGAAAGTGCGCATGGTGACTGTTGTATTAAATCCCGATAAAATTTCTGTGTTTCATCAACACTCTGATGGTCCATAGATTACAGAATGCCACCAGATGTGCATCGGAAACTTCTACTGGTCTTCCAGGGAACGATCAAAGCGTAGACTGTTTGAGACATTACTCCCATGGAGGAATGTGCGCATGGTGACTGTTGTATTCAATTTCGATGCTATTTCTGTGTTTCATCAACTCTCTGATAGTCCACAGATTACAGAATGCCACCACATGTGCATCGGAAACTACTACTGGTGTTCCAGGGAACGATCAAATCGTAGACTGTTTGAGACATTACTCCCATGGAGAGAAGTGCGCATGGTGACTGTTGTATTCAATCCCTATGCAATTTCTGTGTTTCTTCATCACTCTCATAGTCCACAGATTACACAATGCCACCAGATGTGCATCGAAAACTACTACTGGTCTTCAAGTGCACGATCAAAGCGTAGACTGTTTGAGACATTACTCCCAAGGAGGAAAGTGCTCATGATGACTGTTGTATTCAATCCCGATGCTACTTCTGTGTTTCATCAACACTCTGATAGTCCACAGATTACAGAATGCCACCAGATGTGCATCGGAAACTACTACTGGTCTTCCAGGGAACGATCAAAGCGTAGAATGTTTGAGAATTACTCCCATGGAGGAAAGTGCGCATGGTGACTGTTGTATTCAATCCCGATGCAATTTCTGTGTTTCAACAACACTCTGATAGTCCACAGATTACAGAATGCCTCCAGATGTGCACCGGATACTACTAATGGTCTTCCAGGGAACGATCAAAACGTAGACTTCTTGAGACATTACTCCCATGGAGGAAAGTGCGCATGGTGACTGTTGTATTCAATCCCGATGCAATTTCTGTGTTTCATCAACACTCTGATAGTCCACAGATGACAGAATGCCTTCAGATGAGCATCGAAAATTACTACTGGTCTTCCAGGGTACGATCATAGCGTAGACTGTTTGAGACATTACTCCCATGGAGGAAAGTGCGAATATTGACTGTTGTATTCAGTCCCGATGCAATTTCTGTGTTTCATCAACACTCTGTTATTCCACAGATTACAGATTGCCACCAGAAGTGCATCGGAGACTACTACTGGTCTTCCAGGAAACGATCAAAGCGTAGACTGTTTGAGACATTCCTCCTATGGAGGAAAGTGCGCATGGTGACTGTTGTATACAATCCCGATGCTATTTCTGTGGTTCATCAACACTCTGATAGTCCATAGATTACAGAATGCCACCAGATGTGCATCGGATACTTCTGCTGGTCTTCCAGGGAACTATCAAAGCGTAGACTGTTTCAGACGTTACTCCCATGGAGGAAAGTGCGGATGGTGACTGTTGTATTCACTCCCGATGCAATTTCTGTGTTTCATCAACATTTTGAAGGTCCACAGATTACAGAATGCTTCCAGATGTGCACCGGAAACTACTAATGGTCTTCCAGGGTACGATCAAAGCGTAGACTGTTTCAGACATTACTCCCATGGAGGAGAGTGCGGATGGTGACTGTTGTATTCAATCCCGATTCAATTTCAGGGTTTCATCAACACTATGATAGTCCACAGATTACAGAATGCCACCAGATGTGCATCGGAAACTACTACTGGTCTTCCAGGGAAAGATCAAAGCGTAGACTGTTTGAGACATTACTCCCATGGTGGAAAGTGCGAATGGTGACAGTTGTATTCAATCCCGATGCTACCTCTGTGTTTCATCAACACTCTGATAGTCCACAGATTACAGAATGCCACCAGATGTGCATCGGAAACTACTACTGGTCTTCCAGGGAACGATCAAAGCGTAGAATGTTTGAGAATTACTCCCATGGAGGAAAGTGCGCATGGTGACTGTTGTATTCAATCCCGATGCAATTTCTGTGTTTCAACAACACTCTGATAGTCCACAGATTACAGAATGCCACCAGATGTGCATCGGAAACTACTACTGGTCTTCCAGGGAAAGAACAAAGCGTAGACTGTTTGAGACATTACTCCCATGGTGGAAAGTGCGAATGGTGACTGTTGTATTCAATCCCATTGCAATATCTGGGTTTTATCAACACTCAGTTAGTCCACAAATTTCAGAATGCCCCCAGATATGCATTGGAAACTACTACTGGTCTTCGTGGAAACGATCAAATCGTAGACTGTATCAGACCTTACTCCCATGGAGGAAAGTGCGGATTGTGACTGTTGTATTCACTCCCGATGCAATTTCTGTGTTTCATCAACACTTTGAAGGTCCACAGTCTACAGAATGCCTCCAGATGTGCATCGGAAACTTCTACTGGTATTCCATGGAACGATCAAAGCGTAGACTGTTTAAGATATTACTGCCATGGAGAAAAGTGCGGATGGTGACTGTTGTATTCCATCCCATGCAATTACTATGTTTCATCGACACTCTGATAGTCCACAGATTACAGATTGCCTCCAGATGTGCATCGGAAACTACTACTAGTCTTCCTGGGAACGATCAAAGCGTAGACTGTTTGAGACTTACTGCCATGGAGGAAAGTGTGCATGGTGACTGTTGTATTAAATCCCGATTAAATTTCTGTGTTTCATCAACACTCTGATAGTCCATAGATACAGAATGAGACCAGATGTGCATCGGAAACTTCTACTGGTCTTCCAGGGAACAATCAAAGCGTAGACTGTTTGAGACATTACTCCCATGGAGGAATGTGCGCATGGTGACTGTTGTATTCAATCCCGATGCTATTTCTGTGTTTCACCTACACTCTGATAGTCCACAGATTACTGAATGCCACCAGATGTGAATCGGAAACTACTACTGGTCTTCCAGGGAACGATCAAAGCGTAGAATGGTTGAGAATTACTCCCATGGAGGAAAGTGCGCATGGTGACTGTTGTATTCAATCCCGATGCAATTCCTGTGTTTCATCAACACTCTGATAGTCCACAGATTACAAAATGCCTCCAGATGTGCATCGGAAATTACTACTAGTCTTCCAGTGAACGATCAAAGGGTAGACTGTTTGAGACATTATTCCCATGGAGGAAAGTGCGAATATCGACCGTTGTATTCAATCCCGATGCAATTTCTGTCTTTCATCAACACTCTGTTAGTCCACAGATTACAGAATGCCACCAGATGTGCATCGGAAACTACTACTGCTCTTCCAGGTCACTATCAAAGCGTAGACTGTTTGAGAAATTACTCCCATGGAGGAATGTACGCATGGTGTTTGTTGTATTCAATCCCTATGCAATTTCTGTGTTTCTTCAACACTCTCATAGTCCACAGATTACACAATGCCACCAGATGTGCATCGAAAACTACTACTGGTCTTCCAGTGCACGATCAAAGCGTAGACTGTTTGAGACATTACTCCCAAGGAGGAAAGTGCTCATGATGACTGTTGTATTCAATCCCGATGCTACTTCTGTGTTTCATCAACACTCTGATAGTCCACAGATTACAGAATGCCACCAGATGTGCATCGGAAACTACTACTGGTCTTCCAGGGAACGATCAAAGCGTAGAATGTTTGGGAATTACTCCCATGGAGGAAAGTGCGCATGGTGACTGTTGTATTCAATCCCGATGCAATTTCTGTGTTTCAACAACACTCTGATAGTCCACAGATTACAGAATGCCTCCAGATGTGCACCGGATACTACTAATGGTCTTCCAGGGAACGATCAAAACGTAGACTTCTTGAGACATTACTCCCATGGAGGAAAGTGCGCATGGTGACTGTTGTATTCAATCCCGATGCAATTTCTGTGTTTCATCAACACTCTGATAGTCCACAGATGACAGAATGCCTTCAGATGAGCATCGAAAATTACTACTGGTCTTCCAGGGAACGATCATAGCGTAGACTGTTTGAGACATTACTCCCATGGAGGAAAGTGCGAATATTGACTGTTGTATTCAGTCCCGATGCAATTTCTGTGTTTCATCAACACTCTGTTATTCCACAGATTACAGATTGCCACCAGAAGTGCATCGGAGACTACTACTGGTCTTCCAGGAAACGATCAAAGCGTAGACTGTTTGAGACATTCCTCCTATGGAGGTAAGTGCGCATGGTGACTGTTGTATACAATCCCGATGCTATCTCTGTGGTTCATCAACACTCTGATAGTCCATAGATTACAGAATGCCACCAGATGTGCATCGGATACTTCTGCTGGTCTTCCAGGGAACTATCAAAGCGTAGACTGTTTCAGACGTTACTCCCATGGAGGAAAGTGCGGATGGTGACTGTTGTATTCACTCCCGATACAATTTCTGTGTTTCATCAACATTTTGAAGGTCCACAGATTACAGAATGCTTCCAGATGTGCACCGGAAACTACTAATGGTCTTCCAGGGTACGATCAAAGCGTAGACTGTTTCAGACATTACTCCCATGGAGGAGAGTGCGGATGGTGACTGTTGTATTCAATCCCGATTCAATTTCAGGGTTTCATCAACACTATGATAGTCCACAGATTACAGAATGCCACCAGATGTGCATCGGAAACTACTACTGGTCTTCCAGGGAAAGATCAAAGCGTAGACTGTTTGAGACATTACTCCCATGGTGGAAAGTGCGAATGGTGACAGTTGTATTCAATCCCGATGCTACTTCTGTGTTTCATCAACACTCTGATAGTCCACAGATTACAGAATGCCACCAGATGTGCATCGGAAACTACTACTGGTCTTCCAGGGAACGATCAAAGCGTAGAATGTTTGAGAATTACTCCCATGGAGGAAAGTGCGCATGGTGACTGTTGTATTCAATCCCGATGCAATTTCTGTGTTTCAACAACACTCTGATAGTCCACAGATTACAGAATGCCACCAGATGTGCATCAGAAACTACTACTGGTCTTCCAGGGAAAGATCAAAGCGTAGACTGTTTGAGACATTACTCCCATGGTGGAAAGTGCGAATGGTGACTGTTGTATTCAATCCCATTGCAATATCTGGGTTTTATCAACACTCAGTTAGTCCACAAATTTCAGAATGCCCCCAGATATGCATTGGAAACTACTACTGGTCTTCGTGGAAACGATCAAATCGTAGACTGTATCAGACCTTACTCCCATGGAGGAAAGTGCGGATTGTGACTGTTGTATTCACTCCCGATGCAATTTCTGTGTTTCATCAACACTTTGAAGGTCCACAGTCTACAGAATGCCTCCAGATGTGCATCGGAAACTTCTACTGGTATTCCATGGAACGATCAAAGCGTAGACTGTTTAAGATATTACTGCCATGGAGAAAAGTGCGGATGGTGACTGTTGTATTCCATCCCATGCAATTACTATGTTTCATCGACACTCTGATAGTCCACAGATTACAGATTGCCTCCAGATGTGCATCGGAAACTACTACTAGTCTTCCTGGGAACGATCAAAGCGTAGACTGTTTGAGACTTACTGCCATGGAGGAAAGTGTGCATGGTGACTGTTGTATTAAATCCCGATTAAATTTCTGTGTTTCATCAACACTCTGATAGTCCATAGATACAGAATGAGACCAGATGTGCATCGGAAACTTCTACTGGTCTTCCAGGGAACAATCAAAGCGTAGACTGTTTGAGACATTACTCCCATGGAGGAATGTGCGCATGGTGACTGTTGTATTCAATCCCGATGCTATTTCTGTGTTTCACCTACACTCTGATAGTCCACAGATTACTGAATGCCACCAGATGTGAATCGGAAACTACTACTGGTCTTCCAGGGAACGATCAAAGCGTAGAATGGTTGAGAATTACTCCCATGGAGGAAAGTGCGCATGGTGACTGTTGTATTCAATCCCGATGCAATTCCTGTGTTTCATCAACACTCTGATAGTCCACAGATTACAAAATGCCTCCAGATGTGCATCGGAAATTACTACTAGTCTTCCAGTGAACGATCAAAGGGTAGACTGTTTGAGACATTACTCCCATGGAGGAAAGTGCGAATATTGACCGTTGTATTCAATCCCGATGCAATTTCTGTCTTTCATCAACACTCTGTTAGTCCACAGATTACAGAATGCCACCAGATGTGCATCGGAAACTACTACTGCTCTTCCAGGTCACTATCAAAGCGTAGACTGTTTGAGAAATTACTCCCATGGAGGAATGTACGCATGGTGTTTGTTGTATTCAATCCCGACGCTATTTCTGTGATTCATCAACACTCTGATAGTCCACTGATTACAGAATGCCACCAGATGTGCATCGGAAACTACTACTGGTATTCCAGGGAACGATCAAAGCGTAGACTGTTTGAGATATCACTCCCGTGGAGGAAAGTGCGCATGGTGACTGTTGTATTCAATCCCGATGCATTCTCTGTGTTTCATCAACACTCTGAAGATCCACAGGTTACAAAATGCCACCAGTTGTGCATCGGAAACCACTACTATTCTTTCAGGGAACGATCAAAGCGTAGACTGTTTGAGACATTACTCCCATGGAGGAATGTGCGCATGATGACTTTTGTATTCAATTTCGATTCAATTTCAGTGTTTCATCAACACTCTGATAGTCCACAGATTACAGAATGCCTCCAGATGTGCATCGAAAACTACTACTGGTCTTCCAGGGAACAATCAAAACGTATACTGTTTGAGACATTACTCCCATGGAGATGAGTGCGCATGGTGACTGTTGTATTCAATCCCGATGCAATTTATGATTTTCATCAACACTCTGATAGTCCATAGATTACAGATTGCCTCCAGATGTGCATCGGAAACTACTACTGGTCTTCCTTTGAACGATCAAAGCGTAGACTGATTCAGACGTTACTCCCATGGAGGAAAATGCGCATGGTGACTGTTGTATTCAATCCCATTGCAATTTCTGTGTTTTATCAACACTCAGTTAGTCCACAGATTCCAGAATGCCACCAGATGTGCGTCGGAAACTACTACTGGTCTTCCAGGGAACGATCAAAGCGTAGACTGTTTGAGACATTACTCCCATGGAGGAAAGTGCGCATGGTGAATGTTGTATTCAATCCCGATGCAATTTCTGTGTTTCATCAACACTCTGATAGTCCATATATTACAGAATGTCACCAGATGTGCATCGGAAACTTCTACTGGTCTTCCAGGGAACGATCAAAGCGTAGACTGTTTGAGACATTACTCTAATGGAGGAATGTGCGCATGGTAACTGTTGTATTCAATCCCGATGCAATTTCTGTGTTTCATCAACACTCTGATAGTCCACAGATTACAGAATGCCTCCAGGTGTGCGTCGGAAATTACTACTGGTCTCCCAGGGGACGACCAAAGGGTAGACTGTTTGAGACATTACTCCCATGGAGGAAAGTGCGAATATTGACCGTTGTATTCAATCCCGATGCAATTTCTGTGTTTCATCAACACTCTGATAGTCCACAGATTAAAGAATGCCACCAGATGTGCGTCGAAAACTACTACTGGTCTTCCAGGGAACAATCAAAAAGTATACTGTTTGAGACATTACTCCCATGGAGGAAAGTGCGCATGGTGACTGTTGTATTAAATCCCGATGAAATTTCTGATTTTCATCAATACTCTGATAGTCCACAGATTACAGATTGCCTCCAGAGGTGCATCGGAAACTACTACTGGTCTTCCTGGGAACGATCAAAGCGTAGACTGTTTCAGACGTTATTCCCATGGAGGAAAGTGCGGATGGTGGCTGTTGTATTCACTCCCGATGCAATTTCTGTGTTTCATCAACATTTTGAAGGTCCACAGATTACAGAATGCCTCCGGATGTGCACCGGAAACTACTAATGGTCTTCCAGGGAACGATCAAAGCGTAGACTGTTTCAGACATTACTCCGATCGAGGAAAGTGCGGATGGTAACTGTTGTATTCAATCCCGAATCAATTTCAGTGTTCCATCAACACTATGATAGTCCACAGATTACAGAATGAAACCAAATGTGCATCGGAAACTACTACTGGTCTTCCAGGGAACGATCAAAGCGTAGACTGTTTGAGACATTACTCCCATGGAGGAAAGTGCGCATGGTGACTGTTGTATTCAATCCCATTGCAATTTCTGTGTTATATCAACACTCAGTTAGTCCACAGATTCCAGAATGCCTCCACATGTGCATCGGAAACTACTACTGGTCTTTCTGGGAACGATCAAAGCGTAGACTGTTTGAGACATTACTCCCATGGAGGAAATTGCGCATGGTGACTGTTGTATTCAATCCCATTGCATTTTCTGTGTTTTATCAACACTCAGTTAGTCCACAAATTTCTGAATGCCACCAGATGTGCATTACAAACTACTACTGGTCTTCCTGGAAACGATCAAAACGTAGACTGTATCAGACATTACTCCCATGGAGGAAAGTGCGGATTTTGACTGTTGTATTCACTCCCGATGCAATTTCTGTGTTTCATCAACACTTTGAAGGTCCACAGATTACAGAATGCCTCCAGATGTGCATCGGAAATTACTACTGGTCTTCCAGGGAACGATCAAACCGTAGACTGTTTGAGACATTATTCCCATGGAGGAAAGTGCGAATCTTGACCGTTGTATTCAATCCCGATGCAATTTCTGTGTTTCATGAACACTCTGATAGTCCACAGATTAAAGAATGCCACCATATATGCAAAGGAAACTACTACTGGTGTTCCAGGGAACGTTCAAATCGTAGACTGTTTGAGACATAACTCTCATGGAGGGAAGTGCGCATGGTGACTGTTGTATTCAATCCCGATTCAATTTCAGAGTTTCATCAACACTCTGATAGTCCACAGAATACAGAATGCCTCCAGATGTGCGTCGAAAACTACTACTGGTCTTCCAGGGAACAATCAAAAAGTATACTGTTTGAGACATTACACCCATGGAGGAAAGAGCGCATGGTGACTGTTGTATTAAATCCCGATGCAATTTCTGATTTTCATCAACACTCTGATAGTCCACAGATTACAGATTGCCTCCAGATGTGCATTGGAAACTACTACTGGTCTTCCTGGGAACGATCAAAGCGTAGACTGTTTCAGACGTTACTCCCATGGAGGAAAGTGCGGATGGTGACTGTTGTATTCACTCCCGATGCAATTTCTGTGTTTCATCAACATTTTGAAGGTCCACAGATTACAGAATGCTTCCAGATGTGCACCGGAATCTACTAATGGTCTTCCAGGGAAAGATCAAAGCGTAGACTGTTTCAGACATTACTCCCATGGAGGAAAGTGCGGATGGTGACTGTTGTATTCAATCCCGATTCAGTGTCAGTGTTTCATCAACACTCTGATAGTCCACTGACTACAGAATGCCACCAGATGTGCATCGGAAACTACTACTGGTATTCCAGGGAACGATCAAAGCGTAGACTGTTTGAGATATCACTCCCGTGGAGGAAAGTGCGCATGGTGACTGTTGTATTCAATCCCGATGCATTCTCTGTGTTTCATCAACACTCTGCTGATCCACAGATTACAGAATGACAACAGTTGTGCATCGGAAAACACTACTGGTCTTTCAGGGAACGATCAAAGCGTTGACTGTTTGAGACATTACTCCCATGGAGGAATGTGCTCATGGTGACTGTTGAATTCAATCCCGATGCAATTTCTGTGTTTCATCAACACTATGATAGTCCACAGATTAAAGAATGCCACCAGATGTGCATCGGAAACTACTACTGGTGTTCCAGGGAACTATCAAGTCGTAGAGTGTTTGAGACATTACTCAGATGGAGGGAAGTGCGCATGGTGACTGTTGTATTTAATCCCGATTCAATTTCAGTGTTTCATCAACACTCTGATAGTCCACAGATTACAGAATGCCTCCAGATGTGCATCGAAAACTACTACTGGTCTTCCAGGGAACAATCAAAACGTATACTGTTTGAGACATTACTCCCATGGAGGAGAGTGCGCATGGTGACTGTTGTATTCAATCCCGATTCAATTTCAGTGTTTCATCAACACTCTGATAGTCCACAGATTACAGAATGCCTCCAGATGTGCATTGAAAACTACTACTGGTCTTCCAGGGAACAATCAAAAAGTATACTGTTTGAGACATTACTCCCATGGAGGAAAGTGCGCATGGTGACTGTTGTATTAAATCCCGATGAAATTTCTGATTTTCATCAATACTCTGATAGTCCACAGTTTACAGATTGCCTCCAGATGTGCATCGGAAACTACTACTGGTCTTCCTGGGAACGATCAAAGCGTAGACTGTTTCAGACGTTACTCCCATGGAGGAAAGTGCGCATGGTGACTCTTGTATTCAATCCCATTGCAATTTCTGTGTTTTATCAACACTCAGTTAGTCCACAGATTTCAGAATGCCTCCAGATGTGCATCGGAAACTACTACTGGTCTTAATGGGAACGATCAAAGCGTAGACTGTATCAGACATTACTCCCATGGAGGAAAGTGCGTATTGTGTCTGTTGTATTCACTCCCGATGCAATTTCTGTGTTTCAACAACACTTTGAAGGTCCACAGATTACAGAATGCCTCCAGATGTGCATCGGAAACTACTACTGGTATTCCATGGAACTATCCAAGCGTAGACTGTTTCAGATATTACTCCCATGGAGAAAAGGGCGGATGGTGATTGTTGTATTCCATCCCTATGCAATTTATATGTTTCATCAACACTCTGATGGTCCACAGATTACAGATTGCCTCCACATGTGCATCGGAAACTACTACTGGTTTTTCTGGGAACGATCAAAGCGTAGACTGTTTGAGACATTACTCCCATGGAGGAAATTGCGCATGGTGACTGTTGTATTCAATCCCATTGCATTTTCTGTGTTTTATCAACACTCAGTTAGTCCACAAATTTCTGAATGCCACCAGATGTGCATTACAAACTACTACTGGTCTTCCTGGAAACGATCAAAACGTAGACTGTATCAGACATTACTCCCATGGAGGAAAGTGCGTATTGTGTCTGTTGTATTCACTCCCGATGCAATTTCTGTGTTTCATCAACACTTTGAAGGTCCACAGATTACAGAATGCCTCCAAATGTGCATCGGAAATTACTACTGGTCTTACAGGGAACGATCAAACCGTAGACTGTTTGAGACATTACTCCCATGGAGGAAAGTGCGAATATTGACCGTTGTATTCAATCCCGATGCAATTTCTGTGTTTCATCAACACTCTGATAGTCCACAGATTAAAGATTGCCACCATATATGCAAAGGAATCTACCACTGGTGTTCCAGGGGACGATCACATCGTAGACTGTTTGAGACATTACTCCCATGGAGGAGAGTGCGACTATTGACTGTTGTATTCAATCCCGATGAAATTTCTGTGTTTCATCAACACTCTGATAGTCCACAGATTACAGAATGCCTCCAGATGTGCATCAAAAACTACTACTGGTCTTCCAGGGAACAATCAAAATGTATACTGTTTGAGACATTACTCCCATGGAGGAAAGAGCGCATGGTGACTGTTGTATTAAATCCCGATGCAATTTCTGATTTTCATCAACACTCTGATAGTCCACAGATTACAGATTACCTCCAGATGTGCATCGGAAACTACTACTGGTCTTCCTGGGAACGATCAAAGCGTAGACTGTTTCAGACGTTACTCCCATGGAGGAAAGTGCGGATGGTGACTGTTGTATTTACTCCCGATGCAATATCTGTGTTTCATCAAAATTTTGAAGGTCCGCAGATTACAGAATGCTTCCAGATGTGCACCGGAAACTACTAATGGTCTTCCATTGAACGATCAAAGCGTAGACTGTTTCAGACATTACTCCCATGGAGGAAAGTGCGGATGGTGACTGTTCTATTCAATCCCGATTCAATTTCAGTGTTTCATCAACACTATGATAGTCCACAGATTACAGAATGCCACCAGATGTGCATCGGAAACTACTACAGGTCTTCCAGGGAACGATCAAAGCATAGACTGTTTGAGACATTACTCCCATGGAGGAAAGTGCGCATGGTGACTGTTGTATTCAATCCCATTGCAATATCTGTGTTTGATCAACCCTCAGTTAGTCCACAGATTACAGAATGCCTCCAGATGTGCATGGGAAACTACTACTGGTCTCCCAGGGTACGATCAAAGCGTAGACTGTTTGAGACATTACTCCCATGGAGGAAAGTGCTCTTGGTGACTGTTGTATTCAATCCCATTGCAATTTCTGTGTTTTATTAACACTCAGTTAGTCCACAGATTCCAGAATGCCTCCAGATGTGCATCGGAAACTACTACTGGTCTTAAAGGGAACGATCAAAGCATAGACTGTATCAGACATTACTCCCATGGAGGAAAGTGCGAATTGTGTCTGTTGTATTTACTCACGATGCAATTTCTGTGTTTCATCTACACTTTGAAGGTCCACAGATTACAGAATGCCTCCAGATGTGCATCGAAAACTACTACTGGTCTTCCAGGGAACAATCAAAACGTATACTGTTTGAGACATTACTCCCATGGAGGAGAGTGCGCATGGTGACTGTTGTATTCAATCCCGATTCAATTTCAGTGTTTCATCAACACTCTGATAGTCCACAGATTACAGAATGCCTCCAGATGTGCATCGAAAACTACTACTGGTCTTCCAGGGAACAATCAAAAAGTATACTGTTTGAGACATTACTCCCACGGAGGAAAGTGCGCATGCTGACTGTTGTATTAAATCCCGATGAAATTTCTGATTTTCATCAATACTCTGATAGTCCACAGATTACAGATTGCCTCCAGATGTGCATCGGAAACTACTACTGGTCTTCCTGGGAACGATCAAAGCGTAGACTGTTTCAGACGTTACTCCCATGGAGGAAAGTGCGGATGGTGACTGTTGTATTCACTCCCGATGCAATTTCTGTGTTTCATCAACATTTTGAAGGTCCACAGATTACAGAATGCTTCCAGATGTGCACCGGAAACTACTAATGGTCTTCCAGGGAACGATCAAAGCGTAGACTGTTTCAGACATTACTCCCATGGAGGAAAGTGCGCATGGTGACTGTTGTATTAAATCCCGATGAAATTTCTGATTTTCATCAATACTCTGATAGTCCACAGATTACAGATTGCCTCCAGATGTGCATCGGAAACTACTACTGGTCTTTCTGGGAACGATCAAAGCGTAGACTGTTTGAGACATAACTCCCATGGAGGAAATTGCGCATGGTGACTGTTGTATTCAATCCCATTGCATTTTCTGTGTTTTATCAACACTCAGTTAGTCCACAAATTTCTGAATGCCACCAGATGTGCATTACAAACTACTACTGGTCTTCCTGGAAACGATCAAAACGTAGACTGTATCAGACATTACTCCCATGGAGGAAAGTGCGGATTTTGACTGTTGTATTCACTCCCGATGCAATTTCTGTGTTTCATCAACACTTTGAAGGTCCACAGATTACAGAATGCCTCCAAATGTGCATCGGAAATTACTACTGGTCTTCCAGGGAACGATCAAACCGTAGACTGTTTTAGACATTACTCCCATGGGGGAAAGTGCGAATATTGACCGTAGTATTCAATCCCGATGCAATTTCTGTGTTTCATCAACACTCTGATAGTCCACAGATTAAAGATTGCCACCATATATGCAAAGGAATCTACCACTGGTGTTACAGGGAACGATCACATCGTAGACTGTTTGAGACATTACTCCCATGGAGGGAAGTGCGCATGGTGACTGTTGTATTCAATCCCGATTCAATTTCAGTGTTTCATCAACACTCTGATAGTCCACAGATTACAGAATGCCTCCAGATGTGCATCAAAAACTACTACTGGTCTTCCAGGGAACAATCAAAAAGTATACTGTTTGAGACATTACTCCCATGGAGGAAAGAGCGCATGGTGGCTGTTGTATTAAATCCCGATGCAATTTCTGACTTTCATCAACACTCTGATAGTCCACAGATTACAGATTGCCTCCAGATGTGCATCGGAAACTACTACTGGTCTTCCTGGGAACCATCAAAGCGTAGACTGTTTCAGACGTTACTCCCATGGAGGAAAGTGCGGATGGTGACTGTTGTATTCACTCCCGATGCAATTTCTGTGTTTCATCAACATTTTGAAGGTCCACAGATTACAGAATTCTTCCAGATGTGCACCGGAAACTACCAATGGTCTTCCAGGGAACGATCAAAGCGTAGACTGTTTCAGACATTACTCCCACGGAGGAAAGTGCGGATGGTGACTGTTGTATTCAATCCCGATTCAATTTCAGTGTTTCATCAACACTATGATAGTCCACAGATTACAGAATGCCACCAGATGTGCATCGGAAACTACTACAGGTCTTCCAGGGAACGATCAAAGCGTAGACTGTTTGAGACATTACTCCCATGGAGGAAAGTGCGCATGGTGACTGTTATATTCAATCCCATTGCAATTTCTGTGTTTGATCAACACTCAGTTAGTCCACAGATTACAGAATGCCTCCAGATGTGCATGGGAAACTACTACTGGTCTCCCAGGGTACGATCAAAGCGTAGACTGTTTGAGACATTACTCCCATGGAGGAAAGTGCTCTTGGTGACTGTTGTATTCAATCCCATTGCAATTTCAGTGTTTTATTAACACTCAGTTATTCCACAGATTCCAGAATGCCTCCAGATGTGCATCGGAAACTACTACTGGTCTTAAAGGGAACGATCAAAGCGTAGACTGTATCAGACATTACTCCTATGGAGGAAAGTGCGTATTGTGTCTGTTGTATTCACTCCCGATGCAATTTCTGTGTTTCAACAACACTTTGAAGCTCCACAGATTACAGAATGCCTCCAGATGTGCATTGGAAACTACTACTGGTCTTCGTGGAAACTATCAAATCGTAGACTGTATCAGACATTACTCCCATGGAGGAAAGTGCGGATTGTGACTGTTGTATTCACTCCCGATGCAATTTCTGTGTTTCATCAACACTTTGAAGGTCCACAGATTACAGAATGCCTCCAGATGTGCATCGGAAACTTCTACTGGTATTCCATGGAACGATCAAAGCGTAGACTGTTTAAGATATTACTGCCATGGAGAAAAGTGCGGATGGTGACTGTTGCATTCCATCCCATGCAATTACTATGTTTCATCCACACTCTGATAGTCCACAGATTACAGAATGCCTCCAGATGTGCATCGGAAACTACTACTAGTCTTCCTGGGAACGATCAAAGCGTAGACTGTTTGAGACTTACTGCCATGGAGGAAAGTGTGGATGGTGACTGTTGTATTGAAACTCGATGCAATTTCTGTGTTTCATCAACACTTTGAGGGTCCACAGATTACAGAATGCCTCCAGATGGGCATCGGAAACTACTACTGGTCTTCCAGGGAACGATCAAAGCGTAGACTGTTTGAGACATTACTCCCATGGAGGTAAGTGCGCATGGTGACTGTTGTATTCAAACCCGATGCAATTTCTGTGTTTCATCAACACTCTGACAGTCCACAGATTACAGTATGCCACCAGATGTGCATCGGAAACTACTACTGGTCTTCCAGGGAACGATCAAAGCGTAGACTGTTTCAGACGCTACTCGCATGGAGGAAAGTGCGGATGGTGACTGTTGTATTCAATCCCGATGCAATTTTTGTGTTTCATCAACACTTTGAAGGTCCACAGATTACAGAATGCCTCCAGATGTGCATCGGAAACTACTACTGGTATTCCAGGGAACGATCAAAGCGTAGACTGTTTCAGACGTTACTTCAATGGAGGAAAGTGCGGATGGTGTTGTATTCACTCCCGATGCTATTTCTGCGTTTCATCAACATTTTGAAGGTCCACAGATTACAGAATGTTTCCAGATGTGCACCGGAAACTAGTAATGGTCTTCCTGGGAACGATCAAAGCGTAGACTGTTTCAGACATTACTAACATGGAGGAAAGTGCGGATGGTGAATGTTGTATTCAATCCCGATTCAATTTCAGTGTTTCATCAACACTCTGATAGTCCACAGATTACAGAATTTCTCCAGATGTGCATCGGAAACTACTACTGGTCTTCCAGGGAACGATCAAAGCATAGGCTGTTTGAGACACTACTCCCGTATAGGAAAGTTCACATGGTGACTGTTGTATTCAATCTCGATGATATTTCTGTGTTTCACCAACTCTCTGATAGTCCACAGATTACAGAATGCCACCAGATGTGCATCGGAAATTACTACTGGTCTTCCAGGGAACGATCAAAGCGTACACTCTTTGAGACATTACTTCCATGGAGGAAAGTGCGCATGGTGACTGTTGTATTCAATCCCGATGCAATTTCTGTGTTTCATCAACACTCTGATAGTCCACAGATTACAGAATACCACCAGATGTGCATCGGAAACTACTACTGGTCTTCCTGGGAACGATCAAAGCGTAGACTGTTTGAGACATTACTCCCATGGAGGAAAGTGCGCATGGTGACTGTTGTATTCAATCCCATTGCAATATCTGTGTTTTATCAACACTCAGTTAGTCCACAAATTTCAGAATGCCTCCAGATGTGCATTGGAAACTACTACTGGTCTTCGTGGAAACGATCAAATCGTAGACTGTATCAGACATTACACCCATGGAGGAAAGTGCGGATTGTGACTGTTGTATTCACTCCCGATGCAATTTCTGTGTTTCATCAACACTTTGAAGGTCCACAGATTACAGAATTCCTCCAGATGTGCATCGGAAACTTCTACTGGTATTCCATGGAACGATCAAAGCGTAGACTGTTTAAGATATTACTGCCATGGAGAAAAGTGCGGATGGTGACTGTTGCATTCCATCCCATGCAATTACTATGTTTCATCCACACTCTGATAGTCCACAGATTACAGAATGCCTCCAGATGTGCATCGGAAACTACTACTAGTCTTCCTGGGAACGATCAAAGCGTAGACTGTTTGAGACTTACTGCCATGGAGGAAAGTGTGGATGGTGACTGTTGTATTGAAACTCGATGCAATTTCTGTGTTTCATCAACACTTTGAGGGTCCACAGATTACAGAATGCCTCCAGATGGGCATCGGAAACTACTACTGGTCTTCCAGGGAACGATCAAAGCGTAGACTGTTTGAGACATTACTCCCATGGAGGTAAGTGCGCATGGTGACTGTTGTATTCAAACCCGATGCAATTTCTGTGTTTCATCAACACTCTGACAGTCCACAGATTACAGTATGCCACCAGATGTGCATCGGAAACTACTACTGGTCTTCCAGGGAACGATCAAAGCGTAGACTGTTTCAGACGCTACTCGCATGGAGGAAAGTGCGGATGGTGACTGTTGTATTCAATCCCGATGCAATTTTTGTGTTTCATCAACACTTTGAAGGTCCACAGATTACAGAATGCCTCCAGATGTGCATCGGAAACTACTACTGGTATTCCAGGGAACGATCAAAGCGTAGACTGTTTCAGACGTTACTTCAATGGAGGAAAGTGCGGATGGTGTTGTATTCACTCCCGATGCTATTTCTGCGTTTCATCAACATTTTGAAGGTCCACAGATTACAGAATGATTCCAGATGTGCACCGGAAACTAGTAATGGTCTTCCTGGGAACGATCAAAGCGTAGACTGTTTCAGACATTACTAACATGGAGGAAAGTGCGGATGGTGAATGTTGTATTCAATCCCGATTCAATTTCAGTGTTTCATCAACACTCTGATAGTCCACAGATTACAGAATTTCTCCAGATGTGCATCGGAAACTACTACTGGTCTTCCAGGGAACGATCAAAGCATAGGCTGTTTGAGACACTACTCCCGTATAGGAAAGTTCACATGGTGACTGTTGTATTCAATCTCGATGATATTTCTGTGTTTCACCAACTCTCTGATAGTCCACAGATTACAGAATGCCACCAGATGTGCATCGGAAATTACTACTGGTCTTCCAGGGAACGATCAAAGCGTACACTCTTTGAGACATTACTTCCATGGAGGAAAGTGCGCATGGTGACTGTTGTATTCAATCCCGATGCAATTTCTGTGTTTCATCAACACTCTGATAGTCCACAGATTACAGAATACCACCAGATGTGCATCGGAAACTACTACTGGTCTTCCTGGGAACGATCAAAGCGTAGACTGTTTGAGACATTACTCCCATGGAGGAAAGTGCGCATGGTGACTGTTGTATTCAATCCCATTGCAATATCTGTGTTTTATCAACACTCAGTTAGTCCACAAATTTCAGAATGCCTCCAGATGTGCATTGGAAACTACTACTGGTCTTCGTGGAAACGATCAAATCGTAGACTGTATCAGACATTACACCCATGGAGGAAAGTGCGGATTGTGACTGTTGTATTCACTCCCGATGCAATTTCTGTGTTTCATCAACACTTTGAAGGTCCACAGATTACAGAATTCCTCCAGATGTGCATCGGAAACTTCTACTCGTATTCCATGGAACGATCAAAGCGTAGACTGTTTAAGATATTACTGCCATGGAGAAAAGTGCGGATGGTGAATGTTGTATTCTATCCCATGCAATTACTATGTTTCATGGGCACTCTGACAGTCCACAGATTACAGATTGCCTCCAGATGTGCATCGGAAACTACTACTAGTCTTCCTGGGAACGATCAAAGCGTAGACTGTTTGAGACTTACTGCCATGGAGGAAAGTGCGGATGGTGACTGTTGTATTCAAACTCGATGCAATTTCTGTGTTTTTCTTCAACACTTTGAGGGTCCACAGATTACAGAATGCCTCCAGATGGGCATCGGAAACTACTACTGGTCATCCAGGGAACGATCAAAGCGTAGACTGTTTGAGACATTACTCCCATGGAGGAAAGTGTGCATGGTGACTGTTGTATTCAATCCCGATGCAATTTCTGTGTTTCATCAACACTCTGATAGTCCACAGATTACAGAATGCCACCAGATGTGCATCGGAAACTACTCCTGGTCTTCCAGGGAACGATCAAAGCGTAGACTGTTTGAGACATTACTCCCATGGAGGTAAGTGCGCATGGTGACTGTTGCATTCAATCATGATGCTATTTCTATGTTTCACCAACACTCTGATTGTCCATAGATTACAGAATGCCACCAGCTGTGCATCGGAAATTACTACTGGTCTTCCAGGGAACGATCAAAGCGTAGACTGTTTTAGACATTACTCCCATGGAGGAAAGTGCGCATGGTGACTGTTGTATTCAAACCCGATGCAATTTCTGTGTTTCATCAACACTCTGACAGTCCACAGATTACAGAATGCCACCAGATGTGCATCGGAAACTACTACTGGTCTTCCAGGGAAAGATCAAAGCGTAGACTGTTTGAGACATTAGTCCCATGGAGGTAAGTGCGCATGGTGACTGTTGTATTCAATCCCGATGCTATTTCTGTGTTTCACCAACTCTCTGATAGTCCACAGATTACAGAATGCCACCAGATGTGCATCGGAAATTACTACTGGTCTTCCAGGGAACGATCAAAGCGTACACTCTTTGAGACATTACTTCCATGGAGGAAAGTGCGCATGGTGACTGTTGAATTCAATCCCGATGCAATTTCTGTGTTTCATCAACACTCTGATAGTCCACAGATTACAGAATGCCACCAGATGTGCATCGGAAACTACTACTGGTCTTCCAGGGATCGATCAAAGCGTAGACTGTTTGAGAATTACTCCCATGGAGGAAAGTGCGGATGGTGACTTTTGTATTCCATCCCGATGCAATTTCTATGTTTCATCAACACTCTGATGGTCCACAGATTACAGATTGCCTCCAGATGTGCATCGGAAACTACTACTGGTCTTCCTGGGAACGATCAAAGCGTAGACTGTTTGAGACATTACTCCCATGGAGGAAAGTGTGCATGGTGACTGTTGTATTCAATCCCATTGCAATATCTGGGTTTTATCAACACTCAGTTAGTCCACAAATTTCAGAATGCCCCCAGATATGCATTGGAAACTACTACTGGTCTTCGTGGAAACGATCAAATCGTAGACTGTATCAGACCTTACTCCCATGGAGGAAAGTGCGGATTGTGACTGTTGTATTCACTCCCGATGCAATTTCTGTGTTTCATCAACACTTTGAAGGTCCACAGTCTACAGAATGCCTCCAGATGTGCATCGGAAACTTCTACTGGTATTCCATGGAACGATCAAAGCGTAGACTGTTTAAGATATTACTGCCATGGAGAAAAGTGCGGATGGTGACTGTTGTATTCCATCCCATGCAATTACTATGTTTCATCGACACTCTGATAGTCCACAGATTACAGATTGCCTCCAGATGTGCATCGGAAACTACTACTAGTCTTCCTGGGAACGATCAAAGCGTAGACTGTTTGAGACTTACTGCCATGGAGGAAAGTGCGGATGGTGACTGTTGTATTGAAACTCGATGCAATTTCTGTGTTTCATCAACACTTTGAGGGTCCACAGATTACAGAATGCCTCCAGATGGGCATCGGAAACTACTACTGGTCTTCTAGGGAACGATCAAAGCGTAGACTGTTTGAGACATTAGTGCCATGGAGGAAAGTGCGCATGGTGACTGTTGTATTCAATCCCGATGCAATTTCTGTGTTTCATCAACACTCTAAAAGTCCATAGATTACAGAATGCCACCAGATGTGCATCGGAAACTACTACTGGTCTTCCAGGGAAAGATCAAAGCGTAGACTGTTTGAGACATTAGTCCCATGGAGGTAAGTGCGCATGGTAACTGTTGTATTCAATCCCGATGCAATTTCTGTGTTTCATCAACACTCTGATAGTCCACAGATTACAGAATGCCACCAGATGTGAATCGGAAACTACTACTGGTCTTCCAGGGATCGATCAAAGCGTAGACTGTTTGAGACATTACTCCCATGGAGGAAAGTGCGTATTGTGTCTGTTGTATTCACTCCCGATGCAATTTCTGTGTTTCAACAACACTTTGAAGCTCCACAGATTACAGAATGCCTCCAGATGTGCATTGGAAACTACTACTGGTCTTCGTGGAAACGATCAAATCGTAGACTGTATCAGACATTACTCCCATGGAGGAAAGTGCGGATTGTGACTGTTGTATTCACTCCCGATGCAATTTCTGTGTTTCATCAACAGTTTGAAGGTCCACAGATTACAGAATGCCTCCAGATGTGCATCGGAAACTTCTACTGGTATTCCATGGAACGATCAAAGCGTAGACTGTTTAAGATATTACTGCCATGGAGAAAAGTGCGGATGGTGACTGTTGCATTCCATCCCATGCAATTACTATGTTTCATCCACACTCTGATAGTCCACAGATTACAGAATGCCTCCAGATGTGCATCGGAAACTACTACTAGTCTTCCTGGGAACGATCAAAGCGTAGACAGTTTTAGACATTACTCCCATGGAGGTAAGTGCAATGGTGACTGTTGTATTCAAACCCGATGCAATTTCTGTGTTTCATCAACACTCTGACAGTCCACATATTACAGTATGCCACCAGATGTGCATCGGAATCTACTACTGGTCTTCCAGGGAACGATCAAAGCGTAGACTGTTTCAGACGTTACTCGCATGGAGGAAAGTGCGGATGGTGACTGTTGTATTCAATCCCGATGCAATTTCTGTGTTTCATCAACACTTTGAAGGTCCACAGATTACAGAATGCCTCCAGATGTGCATCGGAAACTACTACTGGTATTCCAGGGAACGATCAAAGCGTAGACTGTTTCAGACGTTACTCCCATGGAGGAAAGTGCGGATGGTGTTGTATTCACTCCCGATGCTATTTCTGCGTTTCATCAACATTTTGAAGGTCCACAGATTACAGAATGTTGCCAGATGTGCACCGGAAACTAGTAATGGTCTTCCTGGGAACGATCAAAGCGTAGACTGTTTCAGACATTACTAACATGGAGGAAAGTGCGGATGGTGAATGTTGTATTCAATCCCGATTCAATTTCAGTGTTTCATCAACACTCTGATAGTCCACAGATTACAGAATGCCTCCAGATGTGCATCGGAAACTACTACTGGTCTTCCAGGGAACGATCAAAGCATAGGCAGTTTGAGACACTACTCCCGTATAGGAAAGTTCGCATGGTGACTGTTGTATTCAATCCCGATGCAATATCTGTGTTTCATCAACACACTGATAGTCCACAGATTACAGAATGCCACCAGATGTGCATCGGAAACTACTACTGGTCTTCCTGGGAACGATCAAAGCGTAGACTGTATGAGACATTACTCCCATGGAGGAAAGTGCGGATGGTGACTGTTGTATTCATTCCCGATGCAATTTCTGTGTTTCATCAACACTTTGAAGGTCCACAAATTTCAGAATGCCTCCAGATGTGCATTGGAAACTACTACTGGTCTTCGTGGAAACGATCAAATCGTAGACTGTATCAGACATTACACCCATGGAGGAAAGTGCGGATTGTGACTGTTGTATTCACTCCCGATGCAATTTCTGTGTTTCATCAACACTTTGAAGGTCCACAGATTACAGAATGCCTCCAGATGTGCATCGGAAACTTCTACTCGTAATCCATGGAACGATCAAAGCGTAGACTGTTTAAGATATTACTGCCATGGAGAAAAGTGCGGATGGTGAATGTTGTATTCTATCCCATGCAATTACTATGTTTCATCGGCACTCTGATAGTCCACAGATTTCAGATTGCCTCCAGATGTGCATCGGCAGCTACTACTAGTCTTCCTGGGAACGATCAAAGCGTAGACTGTTTGAGACTTACTGCCATGGAGGAAAGTGCGGATGGTGACTGTTGTATTCAAACTCGATGCAATTTCTGTGTTTCATCAACACTTAGAGGGTCCACAGATTACAGAATGCCTCCAGATGGGCATCGGAAACTACTACTGGTCTTCCAGGGAACGATCAAAGCGTAGACTGTTTGAGACATTACTCCCATGGAGGAAAGTGCGCATGGTGACTGTTGTATTCAATCCCGATGCAATTTCTGTGTTTCATCAACACTCTGATAGTCCACAGATTACAGAATGCCACCAGATGTGCATCGGAAACTACTCCTGGTCTTTCAGGGAACGATCAAAGCGTAGACTGTTTGAGACATTACTCCCATGGAGGTAAGTGCGCATGGTGACTGTTGCATTCAATCCCGATGCTATTTCTATGTTTCACCAACACTCTGATTGTCCATAGATTACAGAATGCCACCAGCTGTGCATCGGAAATTACTACTGGTCTTCCAGGGAACGATCAAAGCGTAGACTGTTTTAGACATTACTCCCATGGAGGAAAGTGCGCATGGTGACTGTTGTATTCAAACCCGATGCAATTTCTGTGTTTCATCAACACTCTGACAGTCCAGAGATTACAGAATGCCACCAGATGTGCATCGGAAACTACTACTGGTCTTCCAGGGGAAGATCAAAGCGTAGACTGTTTGAGACATTAGTCCCATGGAGGTAAGTGCGCATGATGACTGTTGTATTCAATCCCGATGCTATTTCTGTGTTTCACCAACTCTCTGATAGTCCACAGATTACAGAATGCCACCAGATGTGCATCGGAAATTACTACTGGTCTTCCTGGGAACGATCAAAGCGTAGACTGTTTGAGACATTACTCCCATGGAGGAAAGTGCGCATGGTGACTGTTGTATTCAATCCCATTGCAATATCTGGGTTTTATCAACACTCAGTTAGTCCACAAATTTCAGAATGCCCCCAGATATGCATTGGAAACTACTACTGGTCTTCGTGGAAACGATCAAATCGTAGACTGTATCAGACCTTACTCAAATGGAGGAAAGTGCGGATTGTGACTGTTGTATTCACTCCCGATGCAATTTCTCTGTTTCATCAACACTTTGAAGGTCCACAGACTACAGAATGCCTCCAGATGTGCATCGGAAACTTCTACTGGTATTCCATGGAACGATCAAAGCGTAGACTGTTTAAGATATTACTGCCATGGAGAAAAGTGCGGATGGTGACTGTTGTATTCCATCCCATGCAATTACTATGTTTCATCGACACTCTGATAGTCCACAGATTACAGATTGCCTCCAGATGTGCATCGGAAACTACTACTAGTCTTCCTGGGAACGATCAAAGCGTAGACTGTTTGAGACTGACTGCCATGGAGGAAAGTGCGGATGGTGACTGTTGTATTCAAACTCGATGCAATTTCTGTGTTTCATCAACACTTTGAGGGTCCACAGATTACAGAATGCCTCCAGATGGGCATCGGAAACTACTACTGGTCTTCCAGGGAACGATCAAAGCGTAGACTGTTTGAGTTATTACTCCCATGGAGGAAAGTGCGCATGGTGACTGTTGTATTGAATCCCATTGCAATTTCTGTGTTTTATCAACACTCAGTTAGTCCACAGATTCCAGAATGCCTCCAGATGTGCATCGGAAACTACTACTGGTCTTAATGGGAACGATCAAAGCGTAGACGGTATCAGACATTACTCCCATGGAGGAAAGTGCGTATTGTGTCTGTTGTATTCACTCCCGATGCAATTTCTGTGTTTCAACAACACTTTGGAGGTCCACAGATTACAGAATGCCTCCAGATGTGCATTGGAAACTACTACTGGTCTTCGTGGAAACGATCAAATCGTAGACTGTATCAGACATTACTCCCATGGAGGAAAGTGCGGATTGTGACTGTTGTATTCACTCCCGATGCAATTTCTGTGTTTCATCAACACTTTGAAGGTCCACAGATTACAGAATGCCTCCAGATGTGCATCGGAAACTTCTACTGGTATTCCATGGAACGATCACAGCGTAGACTGTTTAAGATATTACTGCCATGGAGAAAAGTGCGGATGGTGACTGTTGCATTCCATCCCATGCAATTACTATGTTTCATCCACACTCTGATAGTCCACAGATTACAGAATGCCTCCAGATGTGCATCGGAAACTACTACTAGTCTTCCTGGGAACGATCAAAGCGTAGACTGTTTGAGACTTACTGCCATGGAGGAAAGTGCGGATGGTGACTGTTGTATTGAAACTCGATGCAATTTCTGTGTTTCATCAACACTTTGAGGGTCCACAGATTACAGAATGCCTCCAGATGGGCATCGGAAACTACTACTGGTCGTCCAGGGAACGATCAAAGCGTAGACTGTTTGAGACATTACTCCCATGGAGGAAAGTGCGCATGGTGACTGTTGTATTCAATCCCGATGCAATTTCTGTGTTTCATCAACACTCTGATAGTCCACAGATTACAGAATGACACCAGATGTGCATCGGAAACTACTCCTGGTCTTCCATGGAACGATCAACTCGTAGACTGTTTGAGACATTACTCCCATGGAGGTAAGTGCGCATGGTGACTGTTGTATTCAAACCCGATGCAATTTCTGTGTTTCATCAACACTCTGACAGTCCACAGATTACAGAATGCCACCAGATGTGCATCGGAAACTACTACTGGTCTTCCAGGGAACGATCAAAGCATAGGCTGTTTGAGACACTACTCCCGTATAGGAAAGTTCGCATCGTGACTGTTGTATTCAATCCCGATGCTATTTCTGTGTTTCACCAACTCTCTGATAGTCCACAGATTACAGAATGCCACCAGATGTGAATCGGAAATTACTACTGGTCTTCCAGGGAACGATCAAAGCGTACACTCTTTGAGACATTACTCCCATGGAGGAAAGTGCGCATGGTGACTGTTGTATTCAATCCCATTGCAATATCTGTGTTACATCAACACTCTGATAGTCCACAGATTACAGAATGCCACCAGATGTGCATCGGAAACTACTACTGGTCTTCCAGGGATCGATCAAAGCGTAGACTGTTTGAGAATTACTCCCATGGAGGAAAGTGCGGATGGTGACTGTTGTATTCCATCTCGATGCAATTTCTATGTTTCATCAACACTCTGATGGTCCACAGATTACAGATTGCCTATAGATGTGCATCGGAAACTACTATTGGTCATCCTGGGAACGATCAAAGCGTAGACTGTTTGAGACATTACTCCTATGGAGGAAAGTGCGCATGGTGACTGTTGTATTCAATCCCATTGCAATATCTGGGTTTTATCAACACTCAGTTTGTCCACAAATATCAGAATGCCCCCAGATATGCATTGGAAGCTACTACTGGTCTTCGTGGAAACGATCAAATCGTAGACTGTATCAGACCTTACTCCCATGGAGAAAAGTGCGGATTGTGGCTGTTGTATTCACTCCCGATGCAATTTCTGTGTTTCATCAACACTTTGAAGGTCCACAGACTACAGAATGCCTCCAGATGTGCATCGGAAACTTCTACTGGTATTCCATGGAACGATCAAAGCGTAGACTGTTTAAGATATTACTGCCATGGAGAAAAGTGCGGATGGTGACTGTTGTATTCCATCCCATGCAATTACTATGTTTCATCGACACTCTGATAGTCCACAGATTGCAGATTGCCTCCAGATGTGCATCGGAAACTACTACTAGTCTTCCTGGGAACGATCAAAGCGTAGACTGTTTGAGACTTACTGCCATGGAGGAAAGTGCGGATGGTGACTGTTGTATTCAAACTCGATGCAATTTCTGTGTTTCATCAACACTTTGATGGTCCACAGATTACAGAATGCCTCCAGATGGGCATCGGAAACTACTACTGGTCTTCCAGGGAACGATCAAAGCGTAGACTGTTTGAGACATTACTCCCATGGATGAAAGTGCGCAAGGTGACTGTTGTATTCAATCCCGATGCAATTTCTGTGTTTCATCAACACTCTAAAAGTCCATAGATTACAGAATGCCACCAGATGTGCATCGGAAACTACTACTGGTCTTCCAGGGAAAGATCAAAGCGTAGACTGTTTTAGACATTACTCCCATGGAGGAAAGTGCGCATGGTGACTGTTGTATTCAAACCCGATGCAATTTCTGTGTTTCATCAACACTTTGAAGGTCCACAGATTACAGAATGCCTCCAGATGTGCATCGGAAACTACTACTGGTCTTCCAGGGAACGATCAAAGCGTAGACTGTTTCAGATATTACACCCATGGAGGAAAGTGCGCATGGTGACTGTTCTATTGAATCCCGATGCTATTTCTGTGTTTCATTAACGCTCTGATAGTCCACAGATTACAGAATGCCACCAGAAGTGCATCGGAAACTACTACTGGTCTTCCAAGGAACGATCAAAGTGTAGACTGTTTCAGACATACTCCCATGGAGAAAAGTGCGCATGGTGACTGTTGTATTCAATCCCAATGGAATTTCTGTGTTTCATCAACACTCTGAATGTCCATAGATTACAGAATGCCACCAGCTGTGCATCGGAAATTACTACTGGTCTTCCAGGGAACGATCTAAGCGTAGACTGTTTTAGACATTACTCCCATGGAGGAAAGTGCGCATGGTGACTGTTGTATTCAAACCCGATGCCATTTCTGTGTTTCATCAACACTCTGACGGTCCACAGATTACAGAATGCCACCAGATGTGCATCGGAAACTACTACTGGTCTTCCAGGGAAAGATCAAAGCGTAGACTGTTTGAGACATTAGTCCCATGGAGGTAAGTGCGCATGATGACTGTTGTATTCAATCCCGATGCTATTTCTGTGTTTCACCAACTCTCTGATAGTCCACAGATTACAGAATGCCACCAGATGTGCATCGGAAATTACTACTGGTCTTCCAGGGAACGATCAAAGCGTACACTCTTTGAGACATTACTTCCATGGAGGAAAGTGCGCATGGTGACTGTTTTATTCAATCCTGATGCAATTTCTGTGTTTCATCAACACTCTGATAGTCCACAGATTACAGAATGCCACCAGATGTGCATCGGAAACTACTACTGGTCTTCCAGGGATCGATCAAAGCGTAGACTGTTTGAGAATTACTCCCATGGAGGAAAGTGCGGATGGTGACTGTTGTATTCCATCCCGATGCAATTTCTATGTTTCATCAACACTCTGATGGTCCACAGATTACAGATTGCCTATAGATGTGCATCGGAAACTACTGCTGGTCTTCCTGGGAACGATCAAAGCGTAGACTGTTTGAGACATTACTCCTATGGAGGAAAGTGCGCATGGTGACTGTTGTATTCAATCCCATTGCAATATCTGGGTTTTATCAACACTCAGTTTGTCCACAAATTTCAGAATGCCCCCAGATATGCATTCTAAACTACTACTGGTCTTCGTGGAAACGATCAAATCGTAGACTGTATCAGACCTTACTCCCATGGTGGAAAGTGCGGATTGTGACTGTTGTATTCACTCCCGATGCAATTTCTGTGTTTCATCAACACTTTGAAGGTCCACAGACTACAGAATGCCTCCAGATGTGCATCGGAAACTTCTACTGGTATTCCATGGAACGATCAAAGCGTAGACTGTTTATGATATTACTGCCATGGCGAAAAGTGCGGATGGTGACTGTTGTATTCCATCCCATGCAATTACTATGTTTCATCGACACTCTGATAGTCCACAGATTACAGATTGCCTCCAGATGTGCATCGGAAACTACTACTAGTCTTCCTGGGAACGATCAAAGCGTAGACTGTTTGAGACTTACTGCCATGGAGGAAAGTGCGGATGGTGACTGTTGTATTCAAACTCGATGCAATTTCTGTGTTTCATCAACACTTTGAGGGTCCACAGATTACAGAATGCCTCCAGATGGGCATCGGAAACTACTACTGGTCTTCCAGGGAACGATCAAAGCGTAGACTGTTTGAGACATTACTCCCATGGAGGAAAGTGCGCATGGTGACTGTTGTATTCAATCCCGATGCAATTTCTGTGTTTCATCAACACTCTAAAAGTCCATAGATTACAGAATGCCACCAGATGTGCATCGGAAACTACTACTGGTCTTCCAGGGAAAGATCAAAGCGTAGACAGTTTTAGACATTACTCCCATGAAGGAAAGTGCGCATGGTGACTGTTGTATTCAAACCCGATGCGATTTCTGTGTTTCATCAACACTTTGAAGGTCCACAGATTACAGAATGCCTCCAGATGTGCATCGGAAACTACTACTGGTCTTCCAGGGAACGATCAAAGCGTAGACTGTTTCAGATATTACTCCCATGGAGAAAAGTGCGCATGGTGACTGTTCTATTGAATCCCGATGCTATTTCTGTGTTTCATCAACGCTCTGATAGTCCACAGATTACAGAATGATACCAGATGTGCATCGGAAACTACTACTGGTCTTCCAGGGAACGATCAAAGCGTAGACTGTTTGAGACATACTCCCATGGAGAAAAGTGCGCATGGTGACTGTTGTATTCAATCCCAATGGAATTTCTGTGTTTCATCAACACTCTGATAGTCCACAGATTACAGAATGCCACCAGATGTGCATCGGAAACTACTACTGGTATTCCAGGGAACGATCAAAGCGTAGACTGTTTGAGATATCACTCCCGTGGAGGAAAGTGCGCATGGTGACTGTTGTATTCAATCCCGATGCAATTTCTGTGTTTCATCAACACTCGGATGGTCCACAGATTACAGAATGCCTCCAGATGTGCATCGGAAACTACTACTGGTCAACCAATGAACGATCCAATCGTAGACTGTTTGAGACATTACTCCCATGGAGGAAAGTGCGCATGGTGACTGTTGTATTCCATCCCGATGGAATTTCTGTGTTTCATCAACACTCTGATAGTCCACAGATTACAGAATGCCATCAGATGTGCATCGGAAACTACTACTGGTCTTTCAGAGAACGATCAAATCGTAGACTGTCTGAGACATTACTCCCATGGAGGAAAGTGCGCATGGTGACTGTTGTATTCAATCCCGATGCTATTTCTGTGTTTCATCAACACTCTGATAGTCCACACATTACAGAATGCCACTACGTGTGCGTCGGAAATTACTACTGGTCTTCCAGGGGACGATCAAAGCGTAGACTGTTTGAGACATTATTCCCATGGAGGAAAGTGCGAATATTGACTATTGTATACAATCCCGATGCAATTTTGTGTTTCATCAAAAGTCTGTTAGTCCACAGATTACAGAATGCCACCAGGTGTGCATCGGAGACTACTACTGGTCTTCCAGGGAACGTTCAAAGCGTAGACTGTTTGAGACATTACTCCCATGGAGGAAAGTGCGCATGGTAACTGTTGTATTCAATCCCGATGCTATATCTGTGTTTCATCAACACTCTGATAGTCCACAGATTACGGAATGCCACCAGATGTGCCTCAGAAACTACTAGTGGTATTCCAGGGAAGGACTAAAACGTAGACTGTTTGGGATATCACTCCCGTGGAGGAAATTGCGCATGGTGACTGTTGTATTCAAACCCGATGAAATTTCTTTGTTTCATCAACACTCTCACAGTCCACAGATTACAGAATGCCACCAGATGTGCATCGGAAGCTACTACTGGTATTCCAGGGAACGATCAAAGCGTAGACTGTTTGAGATATCACTCCCGAGGAGGAAAGTGAGCATGGTGACTGTTGTAATCAATCCCGAAGCAATTTCTGTGTTTCATCAACACTCTGATGGTCCACAGATTACAGAATGCCTCCAGATGTGCATCGGAAACTACTACTGGTCAAACAATGAACGATCCAATCGTAGACTGTTTGAGACATTACTCCCATGGAGGAAAGTGCGCATAGTGACTGTTGTATTCCATCCCGATGGAATTTCTGTGTTTCATCAACACTCTGATACTCCACAGATTACAGAATGCCATCAGATGTGCATCGGAAACTACTACGGGTCTTTCAGAGAACGATCAAATCGTAGACTGTCTGAGACATTACTCCCATGGAGGAAAGTGCGCATGGTGACTGTTGTATTCAATCCCGATGCTATTTCTGTGTTTCATCATCACTCCGATAGTCCACAGATTACAGAATGCCACCAGGTGTGCGTCGGAAATTACTACTGGTCTTCCAGGGGACGATCAAAGCGTAGACTGTTTGAGACATTATTCCCATGGACGAAAGTGCGAATATTGACTATTGTATTTAATCCCGATGCAATTTCTGTGTTTCATCAACACTCTGTTAGTCCACAGATTACAGAATGCCACCAGGTGTGCATCGGAGACTACTACTGGTCTTCCAGGGAATGATCAAAGCGTAGACTGTTTGAGACATTACTCCCATGGAGGAAAGTGCGCATGGTAACTGCTGTATTCAATCCCGATGCTATTTCTGTGTTTCATCAACACTCTGATAGTCCACAGATTACAGAATGCCACCAGATGTGCATCAGAAACTACTAGTGGTATTCCGGGGAAGGATTAAAGGGTAGACTGTTTGAGATATCACTCCCGTGGAGGAAAGTGCGCATGGTGACTGTTGTATTCAAACCCGATGCAATTTCTTTGTTTCATCAACACTCTCACAGTCCACAGATTACAGAATGCCACCACATGTGCATCGGAAACTACTACTGGTCTTCCAGGGAACGATCAAAGCGTAGACTGTTTGAGACATTACTCCCATGGAGGAAAGTGCGCATGGTGACTGTTGTATTCAATCCCGATGCAATTTCTGTGTTTCATCAACACTCTGATAGTCCACAGATTAGAGAATGCCACCAGATGTGCATCGGAAACTACTACTGGTCTTGCAGGGAACGATCAAAGCGTAGACTGTTTGAGACATTACTCCCATGGAGGTAAGTGCGCATGGTGACTGTTGTATTCAATCCCCATGCTATTTCTGTGTTTCACCAACACTCTGATAGTCCACAGATTACAGAATGCCACCAGATGTGCATCGGAATCTACTACTGGTATTCCAGGGAACGATCAAAGCGTAGACTGTTTGAGATATCACTCACGTTTAGAAAAGTGCACATGGTGACTGTTGTCTTCAATCCCGATGCATTTTCTATGTTTCATCAACACTCTGATAGTCCACAGATTACAGAATGCCACCAGTTTTGCATCGGATACCACTACTGGTCTTCCAGGGAACGATCAACGCGTAGACTCTTTGAGACATTACACCCATGGAGGAAAGTGCGCATGGTGACTGTTGTATTCAATCCCGATGCAATGTCTGTGTTTCATCAACACTCTGATAGTCCACAGATTACAGAATGCCACAAGATGTGCATCAGAAACTACTACTGGTCTTCCAGGGATCGATCAAAGCGTAGACTGTTTGAGAATTATTCCCATGGAGGAAAGTTCGCATGGTGACTGTTGTATTCAATCCCGATGGAATATCTGTGTTTCATCAACACTCTGATAGTCCACAGATTACACAATGCCTCCAGATGTGCATCGAAAACTACTACTGGTCTTCCTGGGAACAATCAAAACGTAGACTGTTTGAGACATTACTCCCATGGAGGAAAGTACTCATGGTGACTGTTGTATTCAATATCGATGCAATTTCTGATTTTCATCAACACTCTGATGGTCCACAGATTACAGAATGCCACCAGATGTGCATCAGAAACTACTACTGGTCTTCCAGGGAACGATCCAAGCGTAGACTGTTTGAGACATTACTCCCTTGGAGGAAAGTGCGCATGGTGACTGTTGTATTCAATCCCGATGCTATTTCTGTGTTTCACCAACACTCTGATAGTCCACAGATTACAGAATGCCACCAAATGTGCATCGGAAAGTACTACTGGTCTTCCAGGGATCGATCAAAGCGTAGACCCTTTGAGACATTACTCCCATGGAGGAATGTGCGAATATTGACTGTTGTATTCAATCCCGATGCAATTTATGTGTTTCATCAACACTCTGTTAGGCCACAGATTACAGAATGCCACCAGATGTGCATCGGAAACTAGTACTGGTGTTCCAGGGAACGATCAAATCGTAGACTGTTTGAGACATTACTCATATGGAGGGAAGTGCGCATGGTGACTGTTGTATTCAATCCCGATGGAATTTCTGTGTTTCATCAACACTCTGATAGTCCACAGATTACAGAATGCCTCCAGATGTGCATCGAAAACTACTACTAGTCTTAAAGGGTACAATCAAAACGTAGACTGTTTGAGACGTTACTCCCATGGAGAAAAGTGCGCATGGTGACTGTTGTATTCAATCCCGATGCAATTTCTGTGTTTCATCAACACTCTGATAGTCCACAGATTAGAGAATGCCACCAGATGTGCATCGGAAACTACTACTGGTCTTGCAGGGAACGATCAAAGCGTAGACTGTTTGAGACATTACTCCCATGGAGGTAAGTGCGCATGGTGACTGTTGTATTCAATCCCCATGCTATTTCTGTGTTTCACCAACACTCTGATAGTCCACAGATTACAGAATGCCACCAGATGTGCATCGGAATCTACTACTGGTATTCCAGGGAACGATCAAAGCGTAGACTGTTTGAGATATCACTCACGTTTAGAAAAGTGCACATGGTGACTCTTGTCTTCAATCCCGATGCATTTTCTATGTTTCATCAACACTCTGATAGTCCACAGATTACAGAATGCCACCAGTTTTGCATCGGATACCACTACTGGTCTTCCAGGGAACGATCAACGCGTAGACTCTTTGAGACATTACACCCATGGAGGAAAGTGCGCATGGTGACTGTTGTATTCAATCCCGATGCAATGTCTGTGTTTCATCAACACTCTGATAGTCCACAGATTACAGAATGCCACAAGATGTGCATCAGAAACTACTACTGGTCTTCCAGGGATCGATCAAAGCGTAGACTGTTTGAGAATTATTCCCATGGAGGAAAGTTCGCATGGTGACTGTTGTATTCAATCCCGATGGAATATCTGTGTTTCATCAACACTCTGATAGTCCACAGATTACACAATGCCTCCAGATGTGCATCGAAAACTACTACTGGTCTTCCTAGGAACAATCAAAACGTAGACTGTTTGAGACATTACTCCCATGGAGGAAAGTACTCATGGTGACTGTTGTATTCAATATCGATGCAATTTCTGATTTTCATCAACACTCTGATGGTCCACAGATTACAGAATGCCACCAGATGTGCATCAGAAACTACTACTGGTCTTCCAGGGAACGATCCAAGCGTAGACTGTTTGAGACATTACTCCCTTGGAGGAAAGTGCGCATGGTGACTGTTGTATTCAATCCCGATGCTATTTCTGTGTTTCACCAACACTCTGATAGTCCACAGATTACAGAATGCCACCAAATGTGCATCGGAAATTACTACTGGTCTTCCAGGGATCGATCAAAGCGTAGACCCTTTGAGACATTACTCCCATGGAGGAATGTGCGAATATTGACTGTTGTATTCAATCCCGATGCAATTTCTGTGTTTCATCAACATTCTGTTAGGCCACAGATTACAGAATGCCACCAGATGTGCATCGGAAACTAGTACTGGTGTTCCAGGGAACGATCAAATCGTAGACTGTTTGAGACATTACTCATATGGAGGGAAGTGCGCATGGTGACTGTTGTATTCAATCCCGATGGAATTTCTGTGTTTCATCAACACTCTGATAGTCCACAGATTACAGAATGCCTCCAGATGTGCATCGAAAACTACTACTAGTCTTAAAGGGTACAATCAAAACGTAGACTGTTTGAGACGTTACTCCCATGGAGAAAAGTGCGCATGGTGACTGTTGTATTCAATCTCGATGCAATTTCTGATTTTCATCAACACTCTGATAGTCCACAGATTATAGATTGCCTCCAGATGTGCATCGGAAACTACTACACGTCTTCCTGCTAACGATCAGAGCGTAGACTGTTTCAGACGTTACTCCCATGGAGGAAAGTGCGGATGGTGACTGTTGTATTCACTCCCGATGCAATTTCTGTGTTTCACCAACATTTTGAAGGTCCACAGATTACAGAATGCTTCCAGATGTGCACCGGAAACTACTAATGGTCTTCCTGGGAACGATCAAAGCGTAGACTGTTTCAGACATTACCACCATGGAGGAGAGTGCGGATGGAGTATGTTGTATTCAATCCCGATTCAATTTCAGTGTTTCATCAATACTCTGATAGTCCACAGATTACAGAATGCCTCCAGATGTCATCGGAAACTACTACTGATATTCCAGTGAACGATCAAAGCGTAGACTGTTTGAGACATTTCTCCCATGGAGGAAAGTGCGCATTGTAGCTGTTGTATTCAATCCCGGTGCAATTTCTGAGTTTCATCAACACTCTGATAGTCCACAGATTACAGAATGACTGAAGATGTGCATCGGAAATTACTACTGGTCTTCCAGGGAACGATCTAAGCATAGACTGTTTGAGACATTACTCCCATGGATGAAAGTGCGCATGGTGACTGTTGTATTCAATCCCGATGCAATTTCTGTGTTTCTTCATCACTCAGATGGTCCACAGATTACAGAATGCCTCCAGATGTGCATCGGAAAATACTACTGGTCTACCAAGAACCATCAAAGCGTAAACTGTTTGAGACATTACTCCCTTGCAGGAAAGTGCGCATGGTGACTGTTGTATTCAATCCCGATGCAATTTCTGTGTTTCATCAACACTCTGAAAGTCCACAGATTACAGAATGCCACCAGATGGGCATCGGAAACTACTACTGGTCTTCCTGGGAACGATCCAAGCGTAGACTGTATCACACGTTACTCCCATGTAGGAAAGGGCGGATTGTGACTGATGTATTCACTCCCGATGCAATTTCTGTGTTTCATCAACTCTTTGTAGGTCCACAGATTACAGAATGTCTCCAGATGTGCATCGGAAGCTGCTACTGGTCTTCCAAGAACCATCAAAACGTAAACTGTTTGAGACATTACTCCCTTGCAGGAAAGTGCGCATGGTGACTGTTGTATTCAATCCCGATGGAATTTCTGTGTTTCATCAACACTCTGATAGTCCGCAGATTACAGAATTCCATCAGATGTGCATCGGAAACTACTACTGGTCTTTCAGAGAACGATCAAATCGTAGACTGTCTGAGACATTACTCCCATGGAGGAAAGTGCGCATGGTGACTGTTGCATTCAATCCCAATGATATTTCTGTGTTTCATCATTACTCTGATAGTCCACAGGTTACAGAATGCCACCAGGTGTGCGTCGGAAATTACTACTGGTCTTCCAGGGGACGATCAAAGCGTAGACTGTTTGAGACATTACTCCCATGGAGGAAAGTGCGAATATTGACTATTGCATTCAATCCCGATGCTATTTCTGTGTTTCATCAACGCTCTGATAGTCCACAGATTACAGAATGCCACCAGATGTGCATCGGAATCTTCTACTGGTATTCCAGGGAACGATCAAAGCGTAGACAGTTTGAGATATCGCTCACGTGGAGAAAAGTGCACATTGTGACTGTTGTATTTAATCCCGATGCATTTTCTGTGTTTCATCAACACTCTGATAGTCCACAGATTACAGAATGCCACCAGATTTGCATCGGAAACCACTACTGGTCTTCCAGGGAACGATCAACGCGTAGACTGTTTGAGACATACTCCCATGGAGAAAAGTGCGCGTGGTGACTGTTGTATTCAATCCCGATGCAATTTCTGTGTTTCATCAACACTCTGATAGTCCACATATTACAGAATGCCTCCAGATGTGCATCGGAAATTACTACTGGTATTCCAGGGAACGATCAAAGCGTAGACTGCTTGAGACATTACTCCCATGGAGGAAAGTGCGCATGGTGACTGTTGTATTCAATCCCAATGGAATTTCTGTGTTTCATCAACACTCTGATAGTCCGCAGATTACAGAATGCCACCAGATGTGCATCAGAAACTACTACTGGTCTTCCAGGGATCGATCAAATCGTAGACTGTTTGAGAATTATTCCCATGGAGGAAAGTGCGCATGGTGACTGTTGTATTCAATCCCGATGGAATTTCTGTGTTTCATCAACACTCTGATAGTCCACAGATTACAGAATGCCTCCAGATGTGCATCGAAAACTACTACTGGTCTTCCAGGGAACAATCAAAACGTAGACTGTCTGAGACATTACTCCCATGGAGGAAAGTACTCATGGTGACTGTTGTATTCAATATCGATGCAATTTCTGATTTTCATCAACACTCTGATGGTCCACAGATTACAGAATGCCACCAGATGTGCATCGGAAACTACTACTGGTCTTCCAGGGAACGATCAAAGCGTAGACTGTTTGAGACATTACTCCCATGGAGGTAAGTGCGCATGGTGACTGTTGTATTCAATCCCGATGCTATTTCTGTGTTTCACCAACACTCTGATAGTCCACAGTTTACAGTATGCCACCAGTTGTGCATCGGAAATTACTACTGGTCTTCCAGGGAACGATCAAAGCGTAGACGCTTTGAGACATTACTCAAATGGAGGAAACTGCGAGTATTCACTGTTGTATTCAATCCCGTTGCAATTTCTGTGTTTCTTCAACACTCTGATAGTCCACAGATTACAGAATGCCACCAGATGTGCATCGGAATCTACTACTGGTATTCCAGGGAACGATCAAAGCGTAGACAGTTTAAGATATCACTCACGTTGAGAAAAGTGCACATTGTGACTGTTGTATTTAATCCCGATGCATTTTCTGTGTTTCATCAACACTCTGATAGTCCACAGATTACAGAATGCCACCAGATTTGCATCGGAAACCACTACTGCTCTTCCAGGGAACGATCAACGCGTAGACTGTTTGAGACATTACTCCCATGGAGGAAAGTGCGCATGGTGACTGTTGTATTCAATCCCGATGCAATTTCTGTGTTTCATCAACACTCTGATAGTCCACATATTACAGAATGCCTCCAGATGTGCATCGGAAATTACTACTGGTATTCCAGGGAACGATCAAAGCGTAGACTGTTTGAGACATTACTCCCATGGAGGAAAGTGCGCATGGTGACTGTTGTATTCAATCCCAATGGAATTTCTGTGTTTCATCAACACTCTGATAGTCCACAGATTACAGAATGCCACCAGATGTGCATCAGGAACTACTACTGGTCTTCCAGGGATCGATCAAAGCGTAGACTGTTTGAGAATTATTCCCATGGAGGAAAGTGCGCATGGTGACTGTTGTATTCAATCCCGATGGAATTTCTGTGTTTCATCAACACTCTGATAGTCCACAGATTACAGATTGCCTCCAGATGTGCATCGGAATCTAGTACTGGTGTTCCAGGGAACGATCAAATCGTAGACTGTTGAGACATTACTCATATGGAGGTAGTGCGCATGGCGACTGTTGTATTCAATCCCGATGGAATTTCTGTGTTTCATCAACACTCTGATAGTCCACAGACTACAGAATGCCTCCAGATGTGCATCGAAAACTACTACTAGTCTTCCAGGGTACAATCAAAACGTAGACTGTTTGAGACGTTACTCCCATGGAGAAAAGTGCGCATGGTGACTGTTGTATTCAATCTCGATGCAATTTCTGATTTTCATCAACACTCTGATAGTCCACAGATTATAGATTGCCTCCAGATGTGCATCGGAAACTACTACACGTCTTCCTGCTAACGATCAGAGCGTAGACTGTTTCAGACGTTACTCCCATGGAGGAAAGTGCGGATGGTGACTGTTGTATTCACTCCCGATGCAATTTCTGTGTTTCACCAACATTTTGAAGGTCCACAGATTACAGAATGCTTCCAGATGTGCACCGGAAACTACTAATGGTCTTCCTGGGAACGATCAAAGCGTAGACTGTTTCAGACATTACCACCATGGAGGAGAGTGCGGATGGAGTATGTTGTATTCAATCCCGATTCAATTTCAGTGTTTCATCAATACTCTGATAGTCCACAGATTACAGAATGCCTCCAGATGTCATCGGAAACTACTACTGATATTCCAGTGAACGATCAAAGCGTAGACTGTTTGAGACATTTCTCCCATGGAGGAAAGTGCGCATTGTAGCTGTTGTATTCAATCCCGATGCAATTTCTGAGTTTCATCAACACTCTGATAGTCCACAGATTACAGAATGACTGAAGATGTGCATCGGAAATTACTACTGGTCTTCCAGGGAACGATCTAAGCATAGACTGTTTGAGACATTACTCCCATGGATGAAAGTGCGCATGGTGACTGTTGTATTCAATCCCGATGCAATTTCTGTGTTTCATCATCACTCAGATGGTCCACAGATTACAGAATGCCTCCAGATGTGCATCGGAAAATACTACTGGTCTACCAAGAACCATCAAAGCGTAAACTGTTTGAGACATTACTCCCTTGCAGGAAAGTGCGCATGGTGACTGTTGTATTCAATCCCGATGCAATTTCTGTGTTTCATCAACACTCTGAAAGTCCACAGATTACAGAATGCCACCAGATGGGCATCGGAAACTACTACTGGTCTTCCTGGGAACGATCCAAGCGTAGACTGTATCACACGTTACTCCCATGTAGGAAAGGGCGGATTGTGACTGATGTATTCACTCCCGATGCAATTTCTGTGTTTCATCAACTCTTTGTAGGTCCACAGATTACAGAATGCCTCCGGATGTGCATCGGAAGCTGCTACTGGTCTTCCAAGAACCATCAAAACGTAAACTGTTTGAGACATTACTCCCTTGCAGGAAAGTGCGCATGGTGACTGTTGTATTCAATCCCGATGGAATTTCTGTGTTTCATCAACACTCTGATAGTCCGCAGATTACAGAATTCCATCAGATGTGCATCGGAAACTACTACTGGTCTTTCAGAGAACGATCAAATCGTAGACTGTCTGAGACATTACTCCCATGGAGGAAAGTGCGCATGGTGACTGTTGCATTCAATCCCAATGATATTTCTGTGTTTCATCATTACTCTGATAGTCCACAGGTTACAGAATGCCACCAGGTGTGCGTCGGAAATTACTACTGGTCTTCCAGGGGACGATCAAAGCGTAGACTGTTTGAGACATTACTCCCATGGAGGAAAGTGCGAATATTGACTATTGCATTCAATCCCGATGCTATTTCTGTGTTTCATCAACGCTCTGATAGTCCACAGATTACAGAATGCCACCAGATGTGCATCGGAATCTTCTACTGGTATTCCAGGGAACGATCAAAGCGTAGACAGTTTGAGATATCGCTCACGTGGAGAAAAGTGCACATTGTGACTGTTGTATTTAATCCCGATGCATTTTCTGTGTTTCATCAACACTCTGATAGTCCACAGATTACAGAATGCCACCAGATTTGCATCGGAAACCACTACTGGTCTTCCAGGGAACGATCAACGCGTAGACTGTTTGAGACATACTCCCATGGAGAAAAGTGCGAGTGGTGACTGTTGTATTCAATCCCGATGCAATTTCTGTGTTTCATCAACACTCTGATAGTCCACATATTACAGAATGCCTCCAGATGAGCATCGGAAATTACTACTGGTATTCCAGGGAACGATCAAAGCGTAGACTGCTTGAGACATTACTCCCATGGAGGAAAGTGCGCATGGTGACTGTTGTATTCAATCCCAATGGAATTTCTGTGTTTCATCAACACTCTGATAGTCCGCAGATTACAGAATGCCACCAGATGTGCATCAGAAACTACTACTGGTCTTCCAGGGATCGATCAAATCGTAGACTGTTTGAGAATTATTCCCATGGAGGAAAGTGCGCATGGTGACTGTTGTATTCAATCCCGATGGAATTTCTGTGTTTCATCAACACTCTGATAGTCCACAGATTACAGAATGCCTCCAGATGTGCATCGAAAACTACTACTGGTCTTCCAGGGAACAATCAAAACGTAGACTGTCTGAGACATTACTCCCATGGAGGAAAGTACTCATGGTGACTGTTGTATTCAATATCGATGCAATTTCTGATTTTCATCAACACTCTGATGGTCCACAGATTACAGAATGCCACCAGATGTGCATCGGAAACTACTACTGGTCTTCCAGGGAACGATCAAAGCGTAGACTGTTTGAGACATTACTCCCATGGAGGTAAGTGCGCATGGTGACTGTTGTATTCAATCCCGATGCTATTTCTGTGTTTCACCAACACTCTGATAGTCCACAGTTTACAGTATGCCACCAGTTGTGCATCGGAAATTACTACTGGTCTTCCAGGGAACGATCAAAGCGTAGACGCTTTGAGACATTACTCAAATGGAGGAAACTGCGAGTATTCACTGTTGTATTCAATCCCGTTGCAATTTCTGTGTTTCTTCAACACTCTGATAGTCCACAGATTACAGAATGCCACCAGATGTGCATCGGAATCTACTACTGGTATTCCAGGGAACGATCAAAGCGTAGACAGTTTAAGATATCACTCACGTTGAGAAAAGTGCACATTGTGACTGTTGTATTTAATCCCGATGCATTTTCTGTGTTTCATCAACACTCTGATAGTCCACAGATTACAGAATGCCACCAGATTTGCATCGGAAACCACTACTGCTCTTCCAGGGAACGATCAACGCGTAGACTGTTTGAGACATTACTCCCATGGAGGAAAGTGCGCATGGTGACTGTTGTATTCAATCCCGATGCAATTTCTGTGTTTCATCAACACTCTGATAGTCCACATATTACAGAATGCCTCCAGATGTGCATCGGAAATTACTACTGGTATTCCAGGGAACGATCAAAGCGTAGACTGTTTGAGACATTACTCCCATGGAGGAAAGTGCGCATGGTGACTGTTGTATTCAATCCCAATGGAATTTCTGTGTTTCATCAACACTCTGATAGTCCACAGATTACAGAATGCCACCAGATGTGCATCAGGAACTACTACTGGTCTTCCAGGGATCGATCAAAGCGTAGACTGTTTGAGAATTATTCCCATGGAGGAAAGTGCGCATGGTGACTGTTGTATTCAATCCCGATGGAATTTCTGTGTTTCATCAACACTCTGATAGTCCACAGATTACAGATTGCCTCCAGATGTGCATCGGAATCTAGTACTGGTGTTCCAGGGAACGATCAAATCGTAGACTGTTGAGACATTACTCATATGGAGAAAAGTGCGCATGGTGACTGTTGTATTCAATCTCGATGCAATTTCTGATTTTCATCAACACTCTGATAGTCCACAGATTACAGATTGCCTCCAGATGTGCATCGGAAACTACTACACGTCTTCCTGGGAACGAACAAAGCGAAGACTGTTTCAGACGTTACTCCCATGTAGGAAAGGGCGGGTGTGACTGATGTATTCACTCCGGATGCAATTTCTGTGTTTCATCAACACTTTGTAGGTCCACAGATTACAGAATGCCTCCAGATGTGCATCGGAAGCTACTACTGGTATTCCAGGGAACGATCCAAGCGTAGACTGTTTCAGATATTACTCCGATGGAGAAAAGCGCGGATGGTGACTGTTGTATTCAATCGCGATGCAATTTCTGAGTTTCATCAACACTCTGATAGTCCACAGATTACAGAATGCCTCCAGATGTGCATCGGAAACTACTACTGGTCAACCAATGAACGATCCAATCGTAGACTGTTTGAGACATTACTCCCATGGAGGAAAGTGCGCATGGTGACTGTTGTATTCAATCAAAATGGAATTTCTTTGTTTCATCAACACTCTGATAGTCCACAGATTACAGAATGCCACCAGATGTGCATCGGAAACTACTGCTGGTCTTCCAGGGAACGATCAAAGCGTAGACTGTTTGTGACATTACTCCAATGGAGGAAAGTCCGCGTGGAGCCTGTTGTATGCAATCCTGATGCAATTTCTCTGTTTCATCAACAATCTGATAGTCCACAGATTACAGAATGCCACCAGATGTGCATCGAAAACTACTACTGGTATTCCAGGGAACGATCAAAGCGTACACTGTTTGAGATATCACTCCCGTGGAGGAAAGTGTGCATGGTGACTGTTGTATTCAATCCCGATGCAATTTCTGTGTTTCATCAACACTCTGATAGTCCACAGATTACAGAATGCCTCCAGATGTGCATCGGAAACTACTACTGGTCAACCAATGAACGATCCAATCGTAGACTGTTTGAGACATTACGCCCATGGAGGAAAGTGCGCATGGTGACTGTTGTAATCAATCCCGATGGAACTTCTGTGTTTCATCAACACTCTGATAGTCCACAGATTACAGAATGCCATCAGATGTGCATCGGAAACTACTACTGGTCTTTCAGAGAACGATCAAATCGTAGACTGTCTGAGACATTACTCCCATGGACGAAAGTGCGCATGGTGACTGTTGCATTCAATCCCGATGCTATTTCTGTGTTTCATCATTACTCTGATAGTCCACAGGTTACAGAATGCCACCAGGTGTGCGTCGGAAATTACTACTGCTCTTCCAGGGAACGATCAACGCGTAGACTGTTTGAGACATTACTCCCATGGAGGAAAGTGCGCATGGTGACTGTTGTATTCAATCCCGATGCAATTTCTGTGTTTCATCAACACTCTGATAGTCCACATATTACAGAATGCCTCCAGATGTGCATCGGAAATTACTACTGGTATTCCAGGGAACGATCAAAGCGTAGACTGTTTGAGACATTACTCCCATGGAGGAAAGTGCGCATGGTGACTGTTGTATTCAATCCCAATGGAATTTCTGTGTTTCATCAACACTCTGATAGTCCACAGATTACAGAATGCCACCAGATGTGCATCAGGAACTACTACTGGTCTTCCAGGGATCGATCAAAGCGTAGACTGTTTGAGAATTATTCCCATGGAGGAAAGTGCGCATGGTGACTGTTGTATTCAATCCCGATGGAATTTCTGTGTTTCATCAACACTCTGATAGTCCACAGATTACAGAATGCCTCCAGATGTGCATCGAAAACTACTACTGGTCTTCCAGGGAACAATCAAAACGTAGACTGTTTGAGACATTACTCCCATGGAGGAAAGTACTCATGGTGACTGTTGTATTCAATATTGATGCAATTTCTGATTTTCATCAACACTCTGATGGTCCACAGATTACAGAATGCCACCAGATGTGCATCGGAAACTACTACTGGTCTTCCAGGGAACTATCCAAGCGTAGACTGTTTGAGACATTACTCCCATGGAGAAAAGTGCGCATGGTGACTGTTGTATTCAATCCCGATGGAATTTCTGTGTTTCATCAACACTCTGATAGTCCACAGATTACAGAATGTCTCCAGATGTGAATCGAAAACTACTACTAGTCTTCCAGGGTACAATCAAAACGTAGACTGTTTGAGACGTTACTCCCATGGAGAAAAGTGCGCATGGTGACTGTTGTATTCAATCTCGATGCAATTTCTGATTTTCATCAACACTCTGATAGTCCACAGATTACAGATTGCCTCCAGATGTGCATCGGAATCTAGTACTGGTGTTCCAGGGAACGATCAAATCGTAGACTGTTGAGACATTACTCATATGGAGGTAGTGCGCATGGCGACTGTTGTATTCAATCCCGATGGAATTTCTGTGTTTCATCAACACTCTGATAGTCCACAGACTACAGAATGCCTCCAGATGTGCATCGAAAACTACTACTAGTCTTCCAGGGTACAATCAAAACGTAGACTGTTTGAGACGTTACTCCCATGGAGAAAAGTGCGCATGGTGACTGTTGTATTCAATCTCGATGCAATTTCTGATTTTCATCAACACTCTGATAGTCCACAGATTACAGATTGCCTCCAGATGTGCATCGGAAACTACTACACGACTTCCTGGGAACGATCAAAGCGAAGACTGTTTCAGACGTTACTCCCATGTAGGAAAGGGCGGATTGTGACTGATGTATTCACTCCGGATGCAATTTCTGTGTTTCATCAACACTTTGTAGGTCCACAGATTACAGAATGCCTCCAGATGTGCATCGGAAGCTACTACTGGTATTCCAGGGAACGATCCAAGCGTAGACTGTTTCAGATATTACTCCGATGGAGAAAAGCGCGGATGGTGACTGTTGTATTCAATCGCGATGCAATTTCTGTGTTTCATCAACACTCTGATAGTCCACAGATTACAGAATGCCTCCAGATGTGCATCGGAAACTACTACTGGTCAACCAATGAACGATCCAATCGTAGACTGTTTGAGACATTACTCCCATGGAGGAAAGTGCGCATGGTGACTGTTGTATTCAATCAAAATGGAATTTCTTTGTTTCATCAACACTCTGATAGTCCACAGATTACAGAATGCCACCAGATGTGCATCGGAAACTACTGCTGGTCTTCCAGGGAACGATCAAAGCGTAGACTGTTTGTGACATTACTCCCATGGAGGAAAGTCCGCGTGGTGCCTGTTGTATGCAATCCTGATGCAATTTCTCTGTTTCATCAACAATCTGATAGTCCACAGATTACAGAATGCCACCAGATGTGCATCGGAAACTACTACTGGTATTCCAGGGAACGATCAAAGCGTACACTGTTTGAGATATCACTCCCGTGGAGGAAAGTGTGCATGGTGACTGTTGTATTCAATCCCGATGCAATTTCTGTGTCTCATCAACACTCTGATAGTCCACAGATTACAGAATGAAATCAGATGTGCATCGGAAACTACTACTGGTCTTTCAGAGAACGATCAAATCGTAGACTGTCTGAGACATTACTCCCATGGAGGAAAGTGCGCATGGTGACTGTTGCATTCAATCCCGATGCTATTTCTGTGTTTCATCATTACTCTGATAGTCCACAGGTTACAGAATGCCACCAGGTGTGCGTCGGAAATTACTACTGGTCTTCCAGGGGACGATCAAAGCGTAGACTGTTTGAGACATTACTCCCATGGAGGAAAGTGCGAATATTGACTATTGCATCAATCCCGATGCAATTTCTGTGTTTCATCAACACTCTGTTAGTCCACAGATTACAGAATGCCACCAGGTGTGCATCGGAGACTACTACTCGTCTTCCAGGGAACGATCAAAGCGTAGACTGTTTGAGACATTACTCCCATGGAGGAAAGTGCGCATGGTGACTGTTGTATTGATTCCCGATGCTATTTCTGTGTTTCATCAAAGCTCTGATAGTCCACAGATTACAGAATGCCACCAGATGTGCATCGGAAACTACTACTAGTCTTTCAGAGAACGATCAAATCGTAGACTGTCTGAGACATTACTCCCATGGAGGAAAGTGCGCATGGTGACTGTTGCATTCAATCCCGATGCTATTTCTGTGTTTCATCATTACTCTGATAGTCCACAGGTTACAGAATGCCACCAGGTGTGCGTCGGAAATTACTACTGGTCTTCCAGGGGACGATCAAAGCGTAGACTGTTTGAGACATTACTCCCATGGAGGAAAGTGCGAGTATTCACTGTTGTATTCAATCCCGTTGCAATTTCTGTGTTTCATCAACACTCTGGTAGTCCACAGATTACAGAACGCCACCAGATGTGTATCGGAGACTACTACTGGACTTCCAGGGAACGATCAAAACGTAGACTGTTTGAAACATTACTCCCATGGAGAAAAGTGCGCACGGTGACTGTTGTATTCAATCTCGATGCAATTTCTGACTTTCATCAACTCTCTGATAGTCCACAGACTACAGGTTGCCTCCAAATGTGCATCGGAAAGTACTACTCGTCTTCCTGGGAACGATCAAAGCGTAGACTGTTTCAGACGTTACTCCCATGGAGGAAAGTGCGGATTATGACTGTTGTATTCACTCCCGATGCAATTTCTGTGTTTCATCAACATTTTGAAGGTCCACAGATTACAGAATGCTTCCAGATGTGCATCGGAAACTACTACTGGTCTTCCAGGGAACGATCAAAACATAGGCTGTTTGAGACATTACTCCCGTATAGGAAAGTTCACATGGTGACTGTTGTATTCAATCCCGATGCAACTTCTGTGTCTCATCAACACTCTGATAGTCCATAGATTACAGAATGCCACCAGATGTGCATCGGAAACTACTACTGGTATTCCAGGAACGATCAAAGCGTAGACTGTTTGATACATGACTCCCATGGAGGAAAGTGCGCATGGTGACTGTTGTATTCAATCCCGATGCAATTTCTGTGTTTCATCAACACTCTGATAGTCCGCAGATTACAAAATGCCACCAGATGTGCATCGGAAACTGCTACTGGTCTTCCAGGGAACGATCAAATCGTACACTGTTTGAGACATTACTCCCATCGAGGAAAGTGCGCATGGTGAATGTTGTATTCAATCCCGATGCAATTTCTGTGTTCCATAAACACTCTGATAGTCCACAGATTACAGAATGCCATCAGATGCGCATCGGAAACTACTACTGGTCTTCCAGGGAACGATCAAAGCGTAGACTGTTTGAGAATTACTTCTATGGAGGAAAGTCCGCATGGTGACTGTTGTATCCATTCCCTATGGAATTTCTGTGTTTCATCAACACTCTGATAGTCCACAGATTGCAGAATACCTCCAGATGCGCATCGGAAACTACTACTGATATTCCAGAGAACGATCAAAGCGTAGACTGTTTGAGACATTACTCCCATGGAGGAAAGTGCGCATTGTGACTGTTGTATTCAATCCCGATGCAATTTCTGTGCTTCATCAACACTCTGATAGTCCACAGATTACAGAATGAGTCCAGATGTGCATGGGAAGTTACTACTGGTCTTCCAGGGAACGATCTAAGCATAGACTGTTTGAGACATTACTCCCATGGAGGAAAGTGCGCATGGTGACGGTTGTATTCAATCCCGATGCAATTTCTGTGTTTCAACAACACTCAGATAGTCCACAGATTACAGAATGCCTCCAGATGTGCATCGGAAACTACTACTGTCTTCCAAGAACGATCAAAGCGTAGACTGTTTGAGACATTACTCCCATGCAGGAAAGTGCGCATGGTGACTGTTGTATTCGATCCCGATGCAATTTCTGTGTTTCATCAACACTCTGAAAGTCCACAGATTACAGAATACCTCCAGATGCGCATCGGAAACTATTACTGATATTCCAGGGAACGATCAAAGCGTAGACTGTTTGAGACATTACTCCCATGGAGGAAAGTGCGCATTGTGACTGTTGTATTCAATCCCGATGCAATTTCTGTGTTTCATCAACACTCTGATAGTCCACAGATTGCAGAATACCTCCAGATGCGCATCGGAAACTACTACTGATATTCCTGGGAACGATCCAAGCGTAGACTGTACCACAAATTACTCCCACGGAGGTAAGGGCGAATCGTGACTGACGTATTCACTACCGATCTAATTTCTGTGTTTCATCAACACTTTGAAGGTCCACAGATTACAGAATGCCTCCAGATGTGCATCGGAAACTACTACTGGTATTCCAGGGAACGATCAAAGCGTAGACTGTTTCAGATATTACTCCGATGGAGAAAAGCGCGGATGGTGACTGTTGTATTCAATCGCGATGCGATTTCTGTGTTTCATCAACACTCTTATAGTCCACATATAACAGAATGCTTCCATATGTGCATCGGAAATTACTACTGGTCTTCCAGGGAACGATCAAATCGTAGACTGTTTGAGACATTACTCCCATGGAGGGAAGTGCGCATGTTGACTGTTGTATTCAATCCCAATGGAATTTCTGTGTTTCATCAACACTCTGATAGTCCACGTATTACAGAATGCCTCCAGACTTGCTTCGGAAACTACTACTGGTCTTCCAGAGAACGATCAAAGAGTAGACTGTTTGAGACATTACTCCCATGGTGGAAAGTGCGCATGGTGACTGTTGTATTCAGTCCCGATGCAATTTCTGTGTTTCATCAACACTCTGATAGTCCACAGATTACTGAATGCCTCCAGATGTGCATCGGAAACTACTACTGGCCTTCAAGGGAACGATCAAAGCTTAGAATGTTTGAGACATTTTTCCCATGAAGGAAAGTGCGCATGGTGACTGTTGTATTCAATCCCGATGTATTTTTTTGTTTGATCAACACTCGGATAGTCCACAGATTACATAATGCCTCCAGATGTGCATTAGAAACTGCTACTGGCCTTCCAGGGAATTATCAAAGCGTAGACTGTTAGAGACATTACTTCCATGGAGGAAAGTGCGCATTGTGACGGCTTTATTCAATCCCGATGCAATTTCTGTGTTTCATCAACACTCTGATAGTCCACAGATTACAGAATGCCTCCAGATGTGCATCGGAAACTACTACTGGTCTTCCAGGGAACGATCAAAGCGTAGACTGTTAGAGACTTTTCTCCCATGGTGGAAAGTGCGCGTGGTGACTGCTGTATTCAATCCCGATGCAATTTCTGTGTTTCATCAACACTGTGATAGTCCACAGATTACAGAATGCCATCAGATGTGCATCGGAAACTACTACTGGTCTTTCAGAGAACGATCAAATAGTAGACTGTCTGAGACATTACTCCCATATAGGAAAGTGCGCATGGTGACTGTTGTATTCAATCCCGATGCTATTTCTGTGTTTCATCATTACTCTGATAGTCCACAGATTACAGAATGCCACCAGGTGTGCGTCGGAAATTACTACTGGTCTTCCAAGGGACGATCAAAGCGTAGACTGTTTGAGACATTACTCCCATTGAGGAAAGTGCGAATATTGACTGTTGTATTCTATCCCGATGCAATTTCTGTGTTTCTCAACACTCTGTTAGTCCACAGATTACAGAATGCCACCAGGTGTGCATTGGAGACTACCACTGGTCTTCCAGGGAACGATCAAAGCGTAGACTGTTTGAGACATTACTCCCATGGAGGAAAGTGCGCATGGTGACTGTTGTATTGAATCCCGATGCTATTTCTGTGTTTCATCAACGCTCTGATAGTCCACAGATTACAGAATGCCACCAGATGTGCATCGGAAACCACTACTGGTCTTCCAGGGGACGATCAAAGCGTAGACTGTTTGGAACATTACTCCCATGGAGGAAAGTGCGAATATTGACTGTTGTATTCAATCCCGATGACATTTCTGTGTTTCATCAACATTCTGTTAGTCCACAGATGACAGAATGCCACCAAGTGTGCATCCTAGACTACTACTGGTCTTCCAGGGAACGATCAAAGCGTAGACTGTTTGACACATTACTCCCATGGAGGAAAGTGCGCATGATAACTGTTGTATTCAATCCCAATGCTATTTCTGTGTTTCATCAACACTCTGATAGTACACAGATTACAGAATGCCACCAGATGTGCATCGGAAACTACTAGTGGTATTCCAGGGAAGGATCAAAGCGTAGACTGTTGAGATATCACTCCCGTGGAGGAAGGTGTGCATGGTGACTGTTGTATTCAAACCCGATGCAATTTCTGTGTTTCATCAACACTCTCACAGTCCACAGATTACAGAATGCCACCAGATGTGCATCGGAAACTACTACTGGTCTTCCAGGGAACGATCAAAGCGTAGACTGTTTGAGACATACTCCCATGGAAGAAAGTGCGCATGGTGACTGTTGTATTCAATCCCGATACAATTTCTGTGTTTCATCAACACTCTGATAGTCCACAGATTACAGAATGCCACCAGATGTGCATCGGAAACTACTACTGGTCTTCCAGGGAACGATCAAAGCGTAGACGCTTTGAGACATTACTCAAATGGAGGAAAGTGCGAGTATTCACTGTTGTATTCAATCCCGTTGCAATTTCTGTGTTTCATCAACACTCTGGTAGTCCACAGATTACAGAACGCCACCAGATGTGTATCGGAGACTACTACTGGTCTTCCAGGGAACGATTAAAGCGTAGACTATTTGAGACATTACTCCCATGGAAGAAAGTGCGCATGGTGAGTGTTGTATTCAATCCCGATGCAATTTCTGTGTTTAATCAACACTCTGATAGTCCACAGATTACAGAATGCCACCAGATGTGCATCGGAATCTAGTACTGGTATTCCAGGGAACGATCAAAGCGTAGACAGTTTGAGATATCACTCACTTGGAGAAAAGTACACATTGTGACTGTTGTATTTAATCCCGATGCATTTTCTGTGTTTCATCAACACTCTGATAGTCCACAGATTACAGAATGCCACCAGATTTGCATCGGAAACCACTACTGGTCTTCCAGGGAACGATCAACGCGTAGACTGTTTGAGACATTACTCCCATGGAGGAAAGTGCGCATGGTGACTGTTGTATTCAATCCCGATGCAATTTCTGTGTTTCATCAACACTCTGATAGTCCACATATTACAGAATGCCTCCAGATGTGCATCGGAAATTACTACTGGTATTCCAGGGAACGATCAAAACGTAGACTGTTTGAGACATTACTCCCATGGAGGAAAGTGCGCATGGTGACTGTTGTATTCAATCCCAATGGAATTTCTGTGTTTCATCAACACTCTGATAGTCCACAGATTACAGAATGCAACCAGATGTGCATCGGAAACTACTGCTGGTCTACCAGGGAACGATCAAAGCGTAGACTGTTTGTGACATTACTCCCATGGAGGAAAGACCGCATGGTGCCTGTGTTATGCAATCCTGATGCAATTTCTCTGTTTCATCAACAATCTGATAGTCCACAGAATACAGAAAGCCACCAGATGTGCATCGGAAACTACTACTGGTATTCCAGGGAACGATCAAAGCGTACACTGTTTGAGATATCACTCACGTGGAGGAAAGTGCGCATGGTGACTGTGGTATTCAATCCCGATGCAATTTCTGTGTTTCATCAACACTCTGATAGTCCACAGATTACAGAATGCCTCCAGATGTGCATCGGAAACTACTACTGGTCAACCAATGAACGATCCAATCGTAGACTGTTTGAGACATTACTCCCATGGAGGAAAGTGCGCATGATGACTGTTGTATTCAATCCCGATGGAATTTCTGTGTTTCATCAACACTCTGATAGTCCACAGATTAGAGAATGCCATCAGATGTGCATCGGAAACAACTACTAATCTTTCAGAGAACGATCAAATCATAGACTGTCTGAGACATTACTCCCATGGAGGAAAGTGCGCATAGTGACTGTTGCATTCAATCCCGATGCTATTTCTGTGTTTCATCATCACTCTGATAGTCCACAGGTTACAGAATGCCACCAGGTGTGCGTCGGAAATTACTACAGGTCCTCCAGGGGACGATCAAAGCGTAGATTGATTGAGACGTTACTCCCATGGAGGAAAGTGCGAATATTGACTATTGCATTCAAACCCGATGCAATTTCTGTGTTTCATCAACACTCTGATAGTCCACAGATTACAGAATGCCTCCAAATGTGCATCGAAAATTACTACTGGTCTTCCAGGGAACGATCAAAGCGTAGACTGTTTGAGACATTACTCCCATGGAAGAAAGTGCGCATGGTGACTGTTGTATTCAATCCCGATGCAATTTCTGTGTTTCATCAACACTCTGATAGTCCACAGATTACAGAATGCCTCCAGATGTGCATCGGAAACTACTACTGGTCAACCAATGAACGATCCAATCGTAGACTGTTTGAGACATTACTCCCGTGGAGGAAAGTGCGCATGGCGACTGTTGTATTCAATCCCGATGGAATTTCTGTGTTTCATCAACACTCTGATAGTCCACAGATTACAGAATGCCATCAGATGTGCATCGGAAGCTACTACTGGTCTTTCAGAGAACGATCAAATCGTAGACCGTCTGAGACATTACTCCCGTGGAGGAAAGTGCGCATGGTGACTGTTGTATTCAATCCCGATGCTATTTCTGTGTTTCATCATTACTCTGATAGTCCACAGATTACAGAATGCCACCAGGTGTGCGTCGGAAATTACTACTGGTCTTCCAGGGGACGATCAAAGCGTAGACTGTTTGAGACATTACTCCCATTGAGGAAAGTGCGAATATTGACTGGTGTATTCAATCCCGATGCAATTTCTGTGTTCCATCAACACTCTGTTAGTCCACAGTTTACAGAATGAAACCAGGTGTGCATCGGAGACTACCACAGGTCTTCCAGGGAACGTTCAAAGCGTAGACTGTTTGAGACATTACTCCCATGGAGGAATGTGCGCATGGTGACTGTTGTATTGAATCCCGATGCTATTTCTGTGTTTCATCAACGCTCTGATAGTCCACAGATTACAGAATGCCTCCAGATGTGCATCGGAAACTACTACTGGTCTTCCAGGGGACGATCAAAGCGTAGACTGTTTGAGACATTACTCCCATGGAGGAGAGTGCGACTATTGACTGTTGTATTCAATCCCGATGAAATTTCTGTGTTTCATCAACACTCTGCTAGTCCACAGATTACAGAATGCCACCAGGTGTGCATCGGAGACTACTACTGGTCTTCCAGGGAACGATCAAAGCGTAGACTGTTTGAGACATTACCCCCATGGAGGAAAGTGCGCATGGTAACTGTTGTATTCAATCCCGATGCTATTTCTGTGTTTCATCAATACTCTGATAGTACACAGATTACAGAATGCCACCAGATGTGCATCGGAAACTACTACTGGCCTTCCAGGGAACGATCAAAGCGTAGACTGTTTGAGACATTACTCCCATGGAGGAAAGGGCGCATGGTGACTGTTGTATTCATTCCCGATGCAATTTCTGTGTTTCATCAACACTCTCACAGTCCACAGATTACAGAATGCCACCAGACGTGCATCGGAAACTACTACTGGCCTTCCAGGGAACGATCAAAGCGTAGACTGTTTCAGACGTTACTCCCATGGAGGAAAGTGCGGATTATGACTGTTGTATTCACTCCCGATGCAATTTCTGTGTTTCATCAACATTTTGAAGGTCCACAGATTACAGAATGCTTCCAGATGTGCATCGGAAACTACTACTGGTCTTCCAGGGAACGAACAAAACATAGGCTGTTTGAGACATTACTCCCGTTTAGGAAAGTTCACATGGTGACTGTTGTATTCAATCCCGATGCATCTTTTGTGTTTCATCAACACTCTGATAGTCCATAGATTACAGAATGCCACCAGATGTGCATCTGAAACTACTACTGGTATTCCAGGAACGATCAAAGCGTAGACTATTTGATACATGACTCCCATGGAGGAAAGTGCGCATGGTGACTGTTGTATTCAATCCCGATGCAATTTCTGTGTTTCATAACACTCTGATAGTCCACAGATTACAAAATGCCACCAGATGTGCATCGGAAACTGCTACTGGTCTTCCAGGGAACGATCAAATCTTTCACTGTTTGAGACATTACTCCCATCGAGGAAAGTGCGCATGGTGAATGCTGTATTCAATCCCGATGCAATTTCTGTGTTCCATAAACACTCTGATAGTCCACAGATTACAGAATGCCATCAGATGTGCATCGGAAACTACTACTGGTCTTCTAGAGAACGATCAAAGCGTAGACTGTCTGAGACATTAGTCCCAAGGAGGAAAGTGCGCATGGTGACTGTTGTATTGAATCCCGATGCAATTTCTGTGTTTCATCACCGCTCTGATAGTCCACAGATTACAGAATGCCACCAGATGTGCATCGGAAACTACTACTGGTCTTCCAGGGAACGATCAAAGCGTAGACTCTTTGAGAATTACTCCCATGGAGGAAAGTGCGCATGGTGACTGTTGTATTCAATCCCGATGGAATTTCTGTGTTTCATCAACACTCTGATAGTCCACAGATTACAGAATGATTCCAGTTGTGCATCGGAAACTACTACAGTCTTCCAAGAACGATCAAAGCGTAGACTGTTTGAGACATTACTCCCATGCAGGAAAGTGCGCATGGTGACTGTTGTATTCGATCCCGATGCAATTTCTGTGTTTCATCAACACTCTGAAAGTCCACAGATTACAGAATACCTCCAGATGCGCATCGGAAACTACTACTGATATTCCAGGGAACGATCAAAGCGTAGACTGTTTGAGACATTACTCCCATGGAGAAAAGCGCGGATGGTGACTGTTGTATTCAATCGCGATGCAATTTCTGTGTTTCATCAACACTCTGATAGTCCACATATTACAGAATGCCTCCAGATGCGCATCGGAAACTACTACTAATATTCCTGGGAACGATCCAAGCGTAGACTGTACCACACATTACTCCCACGGAGGAAAGGGCGAATCGTGACTGACGCCCTATTCACTACCGATGCAATTTCTGTGTTTCATCAACACTTTGAAGGTCCACAGATTACAGAATGCCTCCAGATGTGCATCGGAAACTACTACTGGTATTCCAGGGAACGATCAAAGCGTAGACTGTTTCAGATATTACTCCGATGGAGAAAAGCGCGGATGGTGACTGTTGTATTCAATCGCGATGCAATTTCTGTGTTTCATCAACACTCTGATAGTCCACATATTACAGAATGCCTCCAGACTTGCTTCGGAAACTACTACTGGTCTTCCAGAGAACGATCAAAGCGTAGACTGTTTGAGACATTACTCCCATGGAGGAAAGTGCGCATGGTGACTGTTGTATTCAGTCCCGATGCAATTTCTGTGTTTCATCAACACTCTGATAGTCCACACATTACTGAATGCCTCCAGATGTGCATCGGAAACTACTACTGGCCTTCAAGGGAACGATCAAAGCTTAGAATGTTTGAGACATTTTTCCCATGGAGGAAAGTGCGCATGGTGACTGTTGTATTCAATCCCGATGTAATTTTTTTGATTGATCAACACTCAGATAGTCCACAGATTACATAATGCCTCCAGATGTGCATTAGAAACTGCTACTGGTCTTCCAGGGAATTATCAAAGCGTAGACTGTTGGAGACATTACTTCCATGGAGGAAAGTGCGCATGGTGACGGATTTATTCAATCCCGATGCAATTTCTGTGTTTCATCAACACTCTGATAGTCCACAGATTACAGAATGCCTCCAGATGTGCATCGGAAACTACTACTGGTCTTCCAGGGAACGATCAAAACGTAGACTGTTTGAGACATTACTCCCATGGAGGAAAGTGCGCATGGTGACTGTTGTATTCAATCCCGATGCAATTTCTGTGTTTCATCAACACTCTGATAGGCCACAGATTACAGAATACTTCCAGATGTGCATCGGAAACTACTACTGGCCTTCAAGGGAACGATCAAAGCGTAGAATGCTTGAGACATTTTTCCCATGAAGGAAAGTGCGCATGGTGACTGTTGTATTCAATCCCGATGTAATTTTTTTGTTTGATCAACACTCAGATAGTCCACAGATTACAGAATGCCTCCAGATGTGCACAAGAAACTGCTACTGGTCTTCCAGGGAATTATCAAAGCGTAGACTGTTAGAGACATTACTTCCATGGAGGAAAGTGCGCATGGTGACGGCTTTATTCAATCCCGATGCAATTTCTGTGTTTCATCAACACTCTGATAGTCCACAGATTACAGAATGCCTCCAGATGTGCATCGGAAACTACTACTGGTCTTCCAGGGAACGATCAAAGCGTAGACTGTTAGAGACAATTCTCCCATGGTGAAAAGTGCGCGTGGTGACTGTTGTATTCAATCCCGATGCAATTTCTGTGTTTCATCAACACTCTGATAGTCCACAGATTACAGATTGTCTCCAGATGTGCATCGGGAACTACTACTGGTCATCCAGGAAACGATCAAAGAATAGCCTGTTTGAGACATTACTCCCATGGAGGAAAGTGCACATGGTGCCTGTTGTATTCAATCCCGATGCAATTTCTGTGTTTTATCAACAGTCTGATAGTCCACGGATTACAGAATGCCTCCAGATGTGCATCGGAAACTACTACTGGTCTTCCAGGGAACGATCAAGGAATAGCCTGTTTGAGACATTACTCCCATGGAGGAAAGTGCGCATGAAGACTGTTGTATTCAATCCCGATGCAGTTTCTGTGTTTCATCAACACTCTGATAGTCCACGGATTACAGAATGCCTCCAGATGTGCATCGGAAACTACTACTGGTCTTCAAGGGAACGATCAAAGCGTAGCCTGTATTAGAATTACTCACATGGAGAAAAGTGCATATGGTGACTGTCTTACTCAATCCCGATGCATTTTCTGAGTTTCATCAACACTCTGATAGTCCACAGATTACAGAATGCCTCCAGATGTGCATCGGAAACTACTTCTGGTCTTCCAGGGAACGATCAAAGCATAGACTGTTAGAGACATTACTTCCATGGAGGAAAGTGCGCATGGTGACGGCTGTATTCAATCCCGCTGCAATTTCTGTGTTTTATCAATACTCTGATAGTCCACAGATTACAGACTGCCTCCAGATGTGCATCGGGAACTACTACTGGTCTTCCAGGGAACGATCAAGGAATAGCCTGTTTGAGACATTACTCCCATGGAGGAAAGAGCGCATGGTGCCTGTTGTATTCAATCCCGATGCAATTTCTGTGTTTCATCAACAGTCTGATAGTCCACAGACTACAGAATGCCTCCAGATGTGCATCGTAAACTACTACTGGTCTTCCAGGGAACGATCAAAACGTAGACTGTTTGAGACATTACTCCCATGGAGTAAAGTGCGCATGGTGACTGTTGTATTCAATCCCGATGCAATTTCTATGTTTCATCAACAGTCTGATAGTCCACAGACTACAGAATGCCTCCAGATGTGCATCGTAAACTACTACTGGTCTTCCAGGGAACGATCAAAACGTAGACTGTTTGAGACATTAATCCCATGGAGGAAAGTGCGCATGGTGACTGTTGTATTCAATCCCGATGCAATTTCTGTGTTTCATCAACACTCTGATAGCCCACAGATTACAGAATGCCTCCAGATGTGCATCGGAAACTACTACTGGTCTTCCAGGGAACGATCGAAGCATAGACTGTTAGAGACATTACTCCCATGGAGGAAAGTGCGCATGGTGACTGTTGTATTAAATCCCGATGCAATTTCTGTGTTTCAGCAACAGTGTGATAGTCCACAGACTACAGAATGCCTCCAGATGTGCATCGTAAACTACTACTGGTCTTCCAGGGAACGATCAAAACGTAGACTGTTTGAGACATTACCACCATGGAGGAAAGTGCGCATGGTGACGATCGTATTCAATCCCGATGCAATTTCTGTGTTTCATCAACACTCTGATAGTCCACAGATTACAGAATGCCTCCAGACTTGCTTCGGAAACTACTACTGGTCTTCCAGAGAACGATCAAAGAGTAGACTGTTTGAGACATTACTCCCATGGAGGAAAGTGCGCATGGTGACTGTTGTATTCAGTCCCGAGGCAATTTCAGTGTTTCATCAACACTCTGATAGTCCACAGATTACTGAATGCCTCCAGATGTGCATCGGAAAGTACTACTGGCCTTCAAGGGAACGATCAAAGCGTAGAATGTTTGAGACATTTTTCCCATGAAGGAAAGTGCGCATGGTGACTTTCGTATTCAATCCCGATGTAATTTTTTTCTTTGATCAACACTCAGATAGTCCACAGACTACAGAATGCCTCCAGATGTGCATTAGAAACTGCTACTAGTCTTCCAGGGAATTATCAAAGTGAAGACTGTTAGAGACATTACTTCCATGGAGGAAAGTGCGCATGGTGACTGTTATATTCAATCCCGATGCAATTTCTGTGTTTTGATACACACTTTGAAGGTCCACAGATTACAGAATGCCTCCAGACGTGCATCGGAAACTACTACTGGTCTTCCACGGAACGATAAAAGCGTAGACTGTTTGAGAAATACCCCCATGGAGGAAAGTGCGCATGGTGACTGTTGTATTCAATCCCGATGCAATTTCTGTGTTTCATCATCACTCTGATAGTCCACAGATTACAGAATGCCTCCAGACTTGCTTCGGAAACTACTACTGGTCTTCCAGAGAAAGATCAAAGAGTAGACTGTTTGAGACATTACTTCCATGGAGGAAAGTGCGCATGGTGACGGCTTTATTCAATCCCGATGCAATTTCTGTGTTTCATCAACACTCTGATAGTCCACAGATTACAGAATGCCTCCAGATGTGCATCGGAAACTACTACTGGTCTTCCAGGGAACGATCAAAGCGTAGACTGTTAGAGACATTACTTCCATGGAGGAAAGTGCGCATGGTGACGGCTTTATTCAATCCCGATGCAATTTCTGTGTTTCATCAACACTCTGATAGTCCACAGATTACAGAATGCCTCTAGATGTGCATCGGAAACTACTACTGGTCTTCCAGGGAACGATGAAAACGTAGACTGTTTGAGACATTACTCCCATGGAGGAAAGTGCGCATGGTGACTGTTGTATTCAATCCCGATGCAATTTCTGTGTTTCATCAACACTCTGATAGCCCACAGATTACAGAATGCCTCCAGATGTGCATCGGAAACTACTACTGGTCTTCCAGGGAACGATCAAAGCATAGACTGTTAGAGACATTACTCCCATGGAGGAAAGTGCGCATGGTGCCTGTTGTATTCAATCCCGATGCAATTTCTGTGTTTCAGCAACAGTGTGATAGTCCACAGGCTACAGAATGCCTCCAGATGTGCATCGTAAACTACTACTGGTCTTCCAGGGAACGATCAAAACGTAGACTGTTTGAGACATTACCACCATGGAGGAAAGTGCGCATGGTGACTGTTGTATTCAATCCCGATGCAATTTCTGTGTTTCATCAACACTCTGATAGTCCACAGATTACAGAATGCCTCCAGACTTGCTTCGGAAACTACTACTGGTCTTCCAGAGAACGATCAAAGAGTAGACTGTTTGAGACATTACTCCCATGGAGGAAAGTGCGCATGGTGACTGTTGTATTCAGTCCCGATGCAATTTCAGTGTTTCATCAACACTCTGATAGTCCACAGATTACTGAATGCCTCCAGATGTGCATCGGAAAGTACTACTGGCCTTCAAGGGAACGATCAAAGCGTAGAATGTTTGAGACATTTTTCCCATGAAGGAAAGAGCGCATGGTGACTGTTGTATTCAATCCCGATGTAATTTTTTTGTTTGATCGACACGCAGATAGTCCACAGACTACAGAATGCCTCCAGATGTGCATTAGAAACTGCTACTGGTCTTCCAGGGAATTATCAAAGTGTAGACTGTTAGAGACATTACTTCCATGGAGGAAAGTTCGCATGGTGACTGTTATATTCAATCCTGATGCAATTTCTGTGTTTTGATACACACTTTGAAGGTCCACAGATTACAGAATGCCTCCAGACGTGCATCGGAAACTACTACTGGTCTTCCACGGAACGATAAATGTGTAGACTGTTTGAGAAATACCCCCATGGAGGAAAGTGCGCATGGTGACTGTTGTATTCAATCCCGATGCAATTTCTGTGTTTCATCATCACTCTGATAGTCCACAGATTACAGAATGCCTCCAGACTTGCTTCGGAAACTACTACTGGTCCTCCAGAGAACGATCAAAGAGTAGACTGTTTGAGACATTACTTCCATGGAGGAAAGTGCGCATGGTGACGGCTTTATTCAATCCCGATGCAATTTCTGTGTTTCATCAACACTCTGATAGTCCACAGATTACAGAATGCCTCCAGATGTGCATCGGAAACTACTACTGGTCTTCCAGGGAACGATCAAAGCGTAGACTGTTAGAGACATTACTTCCATGGAGGAAAGTGCGCATGGTGACGGCTTTATTCAATCCCGATGCAATTTCTGTGTTTCATCAACACTCTGATAGTCCACAGATTACAGAATGCCTCCAGATGTGCATCGGAAACTTCTACTGGTCTTCCAGGGAACGATCAAAGCGTAGACTGTTAGAGACATTTCTCCCATGGTGGAAAGTGCGCGTGGTGACTGTTGTATTCAATCCCGATGCAATTTCTATTTTTCATCAACACTCTGATAGTCCACAGATTACAGATTCTCTCCAGATGTGCATCGTAAACTACTACTGGTCTTCCAGAGAACGATCAAAGAGTAGACTGTTTGAGACATTACTCCCATGGAGGAAAGTGCGCATGGTGACTGTTGTATTCAGTCCCGATGCAATTTCAGTGTTTCATCAACACTCTGATAGTCCACAGATTACTGAATGCCTCCAGATGTGCATCGGAAAGTACTACTGGCCTTCAAGGGAACGATCAAAGCGTAGAATGTTTGAGACATTTTTCCCATGAAGGAAAGTGCGCATGGTGACTGTTGTATTCAATCCCGACGTAATTTTTTTGTTTGATCAACACTCAGATAGTCCACAGACTACAGAATGCCTCCAGATGTGCATTAGAAACTGCTACTGGTCTTCCAGGGAATTATCAAAGTGAAGACTGTTAGAGACATTACTTCCATGGAGGAAAGTGCGCATGGTGACTGTTATATTCAATCCCGATGCAATTTCTGTGTTTTGATACACACTTTGAAGGTCCACAGATTACAGAATGCCTCCAGACGTGCATCGGAAACTACTACTGGTCTTCCACGGAACGATAAAAGCGTAGACTGTTTGAGAAATACCCCCATGGAGGAAAGTGCGCATGGTGACTGTTGTATTCAATCCCGATGCAATTTCTGTGTTTCATCATCACTCTGATAGTCCACAGATTACAGAATGCCTCCAGACTTGCTTCGGAAACTACTACTGGTCTTCCAGAGAAAGATCAAAGAGTAGACTGTTTGAGACATTACTTCCATGGAGGAAAGTGCGCATGGTGACGGCTTTATTCAATCCCGATGCAATTTCTGTGTTTCATCAACACTCTGATAGTCCACAGATTACAGAATGCCTCCAGATGTGCATCGGAAACTACTACTGGTCTTCCAGGGAACGATCAAAGCGTAGACTGTTAGAGACATTACTTCCATGGAGGAAAGTGCGCATGGTGACGGCTTTATTCAATCCCGATGCAATTTCTGTGTTTCATCAACACTCTGATAGTCCACAGATTACAGAATGCCTCTAGATGTGCATCGGAAACTACTACTGGTCTTCCAGGGAACGATCAAAACGTAGACTGTTTGAGACATTACTCCCATGGAGGAAAGTGCGCATGGTGACTGTTGTATTCAATCCCGATGCAATTTCTGTGTTTCATCAACACTCTGATAGCCCACAGATTACAGAATGCCTCCAGATGTGCATCGGAAACTACTACTGGTCTTCCAGGGAACGATCAAAGCATAGACTGTTAGAGACATTACTCCCATGGAGGAAAGTGCGCATGGTGCCTGTTGTATTCAATCCCGATGCAATTTCTGTGTTTCAGCAACAGTGTGATAGTCCACAGGCTACAGAATGCCTCCAGATGTGCATCGTAAACTACTACTGGTCTTCCAGGGAACGATCAAAACGTAGACTGTTTGAGACATTACCACCATGGAGGAAAGTGCGCATGGTGACTGTTGTATTCAATCCCGATGCAATTTCAGTGTTTCATCAACACTCTGATAGTCCACAGATTACAGAATGCCTCCAGACTTGCTTCGGAAACTACTACTGGTCTTCCAGAGAACGATCAAAGAGTAGACTGTTTGAGACATTACTCCCATGGAGGAAAGTGCGCATGGTGACTGTTGTATTCAGTCCCGATGCAATTTCAGTGTTTCATCAACACTCTGATAGTCCACAGATTACTGAATGCCTCCAGATGTGCATCGGAAAGTACTACTGGCCTTCAAGGGAACGATCAAAGCGTAGAATGTTTGAGACATTTTTCCCATGAAGGAAAGTGCGCATGGTGACTGTTGTATTCAATCCCGATGTAATTTTTTTGTTTGATCAACACTCAGATAGTCCACAGACTACAGAATGCCTCCAGATGTGCATTAGAAACTGCTACTGGTCTTCCAGGGAATTATCAAAGTGTAGACTGTTAGAGACATTACTTCCATGGAGGAAAGTTCGCATGGTGACTGTTATATTCAATCCTGATGCAATTTCTGTGTTTTGATACACACTTTGGAGGTCCACAGATTACAGAATGCCTCCAGACGTGCATCGGAAACTACTACTGGTCTTCCACGGAACGATAGAAGTGTAGACTGTTTGAGAAATACCCCCATGGAGGAAAGTGCGCATGGTGACTGTTGTATTCAATCCCGATGCAATTTCTGTGTTTCATCATCACTCTGATAGTCCACAGATTACAGAATGCCCCCAGACTTGCTTCGGAAACTACTACTGGTCCTCCAGAGAACGATCAATGAGTAAACTGTTTGAGACATTACTTCCATGGCGGAAAGTGCGCATGGTGACGGCTTTATTCAATCCCGATGCAATTTCTGTGTTTCATCAACACTCTGATAGTCCACAGATTACAGAATGCCTCCAGATGTGCATCGGAAACTACTACTGGTCTTCCAGGGAACGATCAAAGCGTAGACTGTTAGAGACATTACTTCCATGGAGGAAAGTGCGCATGGTGACGGCTTTATTCAATCCCGATGCAATTTCTGTGTTTCATCAACACTCTCATAGTCCACAGATTACAGAATGCCTCCAGATGTGCATCGGAAACTACTACTGGTCTTCCAATGAACGATCAAAGCGTAGACTGTTAGAGACATTTCTCCCATGGTGGAAAGTGCGCGTGGTGACTGTTGTATTCAATCCCGATGCAATTTCTATTTTTCATCAACACTCTGATAGTCCACAGATTACAGATTGTCTCCAGATGTGCATCGTAAACTATTACTGGTCTTCCACAGAACGATAAAAGCGTAGACTGTTTGAGAAATACCCCCATGGGGGAAAGTTCGCATGGTGACTGTTATATTCAATCCCGATGCAATTTCTGTGTTTTGATACACACTTTGAAGGTCCACAGATTACAGAATGCCTCCAGACGTGCATCGGAAACTACTACTGGTCTTCCACAGAACGATAAAAGCGTAGACTGTTTGAGAAATACCCCCATGGAGGAAAGTGTGCATGGTGACTGTTGTATTCAATCCCGATGCAATTTCTGTGTTTCATCAACACTCTGATAGTCCACAGATTACAGAATGCCTCCAGACTTGCTTCGGAAACTACTACTGGATTCCAGAGAACGATCAAAGAGTAGACTGTTTGAGACATTACTCCCATGGAGGAAAGTGCGCATGGTGACTGTTGTATTCAGTCCCGATGCAATTTCTGTGTTTCATCAACACTCTGATAGTCCACAGATTACAGAATGCCTCCAGATGTGCATTAGAAACTGCTACTGGTCTTTCAGGGAATTATCAAAGCGTAGACTGTTAGAGACATTACTTCCATGGAGGAAAGTGCGCATGGTGACGGCTTTATTCAAACCCGATGCAATTTCTGTGTTTCATCAACACTCTGATAGTCCACAGATAACAGAATGCCTCCAGATGTGCATCGGAAACTACTACTGGTCTTCCAGGGAACGATCAAATCGTAGACTGTTAGAGACATTTCTCCCATGGTGGAAAGTGCGCGTGGTGACTGTTGTATTCAATCCCAATGCAATTTCTGTGTTTCATCAACACTCTGATAGTCCACAGATTACAGATTGTCTCCAGATGTCCATCGTAAACTACTACTGGTCTTCCAGGGAACGATCAATACGTAGACAGTTTGAGACATTACTCCCATGGAGGAAAGTGCGCATGGTGACTGTTGTATTCAATCCCGATGCAATTTCTGTGTTTCATCAACACTCTGATAGGCCACAGATTACAGAATACCTCCAGATGTGCATCGGAAACTACTACTGGCCTTCAAGGGAACGATCAAAGCGTAGAATGTTTGAGACATTTTTCCCATGAAGGAAAGTGCGCATGGTGACTGTTGTAGTCAATCCCGATGTAATTTTTTTGTTGGATCAACACTCAGATAGTCCACAGATTACAGAATGCCTCCAGATGTGCATTAAAAACTGCTACTGGTCTTCCAGGGAATTATCAAAGCGTAGACTGTTAGAGACATTACTCCCATGGAGGAATGTGCGCATGGTGACTGTTGTATTGAATCCCGATGCTATTTCTGTGTTTCATCAACGCTCTGATAGTCCACAGTTTACAGAATGCTTCCAGATGTGCATCGGAAACTACTACTGGTCTTCCAGGGGACGATCAAAGCGTAGACTGTTTGAGACATTACTCCCATGGAGGAGAGTGCGAATATTGACTGTTGTATTCAATCCCGATGAAATTTCTGTGTTTCATCAACACTCTGCTAGTCCACAGATTACAGAATGCCACCAGGTGTGCATCGGAGACTACTACGGGTCTTCCAGGGAACGATCAAATCGTAGTCTGTTTGAGACATTTCTCCCATGGTGGAAAGTGCGCGTGGTGACTGTTGTATTCAATCCCGATGCAATTTCTGTGTTTCATCAACACTCTGATAGTCCACAGATTGTAGATTGTCTCCAGATGTGCATCGTAAACTACTACTGGTCTTCCAGGGTACGATCAAAACGTAGACTGTTTGAGTCATTACTCCCATGGAGGAAAGTGCGCATGGTGACTGTTATATTCAATCCCGATGCAATTTCTGTGTTTTGATACACACTTTGAAGGTCCACAGATTACAGAATGCCTCCAGACGTGCATCGGAAACTACTACTGGTCTTCCACGGAACGATAAAAGCGTAGACTGTTTGAGAAATACCCCCATGGAGGAAAGTGCGCATGGTGACTGTTGTATTCAATCCCGATGCAATTTCTGTGTTTCATCAACACTCTGATAGTCCACAGATTACAGAATGCCTCCAGACTTGCTTCGGAAACTACTACTGGTCTTCCAGAGAACGATCAAAGAGTAGACTGTTTGAGACATTACTTCCATGGAGGAGAGTGCGCATGGTGACGGCTTTATTCAATCCCGATGCAATTTCTGTGTTTCATCAACACTCTGATAGTCCACAGATTACAGAATGCCTCCAGATGTGCATCGGAAACTACTACTGGTCTTCCAGGGAACGATCAAATCGTAGACTGTTAGAGACATTACTTCCATGGAGGAAAGTGCGCATGGTGACGGCTTTATTCAATCCCGATGCAATTTCTGTGTTTCATCGACACTCTCATAGTCCACAGATTACAGAATGCCTCCAGATGTGCATCGGAAACTACTACTGGTCTTCCAGGGAACGATCAAAGCGTAGACTGTTAGAGACATTTCTCCCATGGTGGAAAGTGCGCGTGGTGACTGTTGTATTCAATCCCGATGCAATTTCTGTTTTTCATCAACACTCTGATAGTCCACAGATTACAGATTGTCTCCAGATGTGCATCGTAAACTATTACTGGTCTTCCACAGAACGATAAAAGCGTAGACTGTTTGAGAAATACCCCCATGGCGGAAAGTGCGCATGGTGACTGTTGTATTCAATCCCGATGCAATTCCTGTGTTTCATCAACACTCTGATAGTCCACAGATTACAGAATGCCTCCAGACTTGCTTCGGAAACTACTACTGGATTCCAGAGAACGATCACAGAGTAGACTGTTTGAGACATTACTCCCATGGAGGAAAGTGCGCATGGTGACTGTTGTATTCAGTCCCGATGCAATTTCTGTGTTTCATCAACACTCTGATAGTCCACAGATTACAGAATGCATCCAGATGTGCATTAGAAACTGCTACTGGTCTTCCAGGGAATTATCAAAGTGTAGACTGTTAGAGACATTACTTCCATGGAGGAAAGTTCGCATGGTGACTGTTATATTCAATCCTGATGCAATTTCTGTGTTTTGATACACACTTTGGAGGTCCACAGATTACAGAATGCCTCCAGACGTGCATCGGAAACTACTACTGGTCTTCCACGGAACGATAAAAGTGTAGACTGTTTGAGAAATACCCCCATGGAGGAAAGTGCGCATGGTGACTGTTGTATTCAATCCCGATGCAATTTCTGTGTTTCATCATCACTCTGATAGTCCACAGATTACAGAATGCCCCCAGACTTGCTTCGGAAACTACTACTGGTCCTCCAGAGAACGATCAATGAGTAAACTGTTTGAGACATTACTTCCATGGCGGAAAGTGCGCATGGTGACGGCTTTATTCAATCCCGATGCAATTTCTGTGTTTCATCAACACTCTGATAGTCCACAGATTACAGAATGCCTCCAGATGTGCATCGGAAACTACTACTGGTCTTCCAGGGAACGATCAAAGCGTAGACTGTTAGAGACATTACTTCCATGGAGGAAAGTGCGCATGGTGACGGCTTTATTCAATCCCGATGCAATTTCTGTGTTTCATCAACACTCTCATAGTCCACAGATTACAGAATGCCTCCAGATGTGCATCGGAAACTACTACTGGTCTTCCAGGGAACGATCAAAGCGTAGACTGTTAGAGACATTTCTCCCATGGTGGAAAGTGCGCGTGGTGACTGTTGTATTCAATCCCGATGCAATTTCTATTTTTCATCAACACTCTGATAGTCCACAGATTACAGATTGTCTCCAGATGTGCATCGTAAACTATTACTGGTCTTCCACAGAACGATAAAAGCGTAGACTGTTTGAGAAATACCCCCATGGGGGAAAGTTCGCATGGTGACTGTTATATTCAATCCCGATGCAATTTCTGTGTTTTGATACACACTTTGAAGGTCCACAGATTACAGAATGCCTCCAGACGTGCATCGGAAACTACTACTGGTCTTCCACAGAACGATAAAAGCGTAGACTGTTTGAGAAATACCCCCATGGAGGAAAGTGTGCATGGTGACTGTTGTATTCAATCCCGATGCAATTTCTGTGTTTCATCAACACTCTGATAGTCCACAGATTACAGAATGCCTCCAGACTTGCTTCGGAAACTACTACTGGATTCCAGAGAACGATCAAAGAGTAGACTGTTTGAGACATTACTCCCATGGAGGAAAGTGCGCATGGTGACTGTTGTATTCAGTCCCGATGCAATTTCTGTGTTTCATCAACACTCTGATAGTCCACAGATTACAGAATGCCTCCAGATGTGCATTAGAAACTGCTACTGGTCTTTCAGGGAATTATCAAAGCGTAGACTGTTAGAGACATTACTTCCATGGAGGAAAGTGCGCATGGTGACGGCTTTATTCAAACCCGATGCAATTTCTGTGTTTCATCAACACTCTGATAGTCCACAGATAACAGAATGCCTCCAGATGTGCATCGGAAACTACTACTGGTCTTCCAGGGAACGATCAAATCGTAGACTGTTAGAGACATTTCTCCCATGGTGGAAAGTGCGCGTGGTGACTGTTGTATTCAATCCCAATGCAATTTCTGTGTTTCATCAACACTCTGATAGTCCACAGATTACAGATTGTCTCCAGATGTCCATCGTAAACTACTACTGGTCTTCCAGGGAACGATCAATACGTAGACAGTTTGAGACATTACTCCCATGGAGGAAAGTGCGCATGGTGACTGTTGTATTCAATCCCGATGCAATTTCTGTGTTTCATCAACACTCTGATAGGCCACAGATTACAGAATACCTCCAGATGTGCATCGGAAACTACTACTGGCCTTCAAGGGAACGATCAAAGCGTAGGATGTTTGAGACATTTTTCCCATGAAGGAAAGTGCGCATGGTGACTGTTGTATTCAATCCCGATGTAATTTTTTTGTTGGATCAACACTCAGATAGTCCACAGATTACAGAATGCCTCCAGATGTGCATTAGAAACTGCTACTGGTCTTCCAGGGAATTATCAAAGCGTAGACTGTTAGAGACATTACTCCCATGGAGGAATGTGCGCATGGTGACTGTTGTATTGAATCCCGATGCTATTTCTGTGTTTCATCAACGCTCTGATAGTCCACAGTTTACAGAATGCTTCCAGATGTGCATCGGAAACTACTACTGGTCTTCCAGGGGACGATCAAAGCGTAGACTGTTTGAGACATTACTCCCATGGAGGAGAGTGCGAATATTGACTGTTGTATTCAATCCCGATGAAATTTCTGTGTTTCATCAACACTCTGCTAGTCCACAGATTACAGAATGCCACCAGGTGTGCATCGGAGACTACTACGGGTCTTCCAGGGAACGATCAAATCGTAGTCTGTTTGAGACATTTCTCCCATGGTGGAAAGTGCGCGTGGTGACTGTTGTATTCAATCCCGATGCAATTTCTGTGTTTCATCAACACTCTGATAGTCCACAGATTGTAGATTGTCTCCAGATGTGCATCGTAAACTACTACTGGTCTTCCAGGGTACGATCAAAACGTAGACTGTTTGAGTCATTACTCCCATGGAGGAAAGTGCGCATGGTGACTGTTATATTCAATCCCGATGCAATTTCTGTGTTTTGATACACACTTTGAAGGTCCACAGATTACAGAATGCCTCCAGACGTGCATCGGAAACTACTACTGGTCTTCCACGGAACGATAAAAGCGTAGACTGTTTGAGAAATACCCCCATGGAGGAAAGTGCGCATGGTGACTGTTGTATTCAATCCCGATGCAATTTCTGTGTTTCATCAACACTCTGATAGTCCACAGATTACAGAATGCCTCCAGACTTGCTTCGGAAACTACTACTGGTCTTCCAGAGAACGATCAAAGAGTAGACTGTTTGAGACATTACTTCCATGGAGGAAAGTGCGCATGGTGACGGCTTTATTCAATCCCGATGCAATTTCTGTGTTTCATCAACACTCTGATAGTCCACAGATTACAGAATGCCTCCAGATGTGCATCGGAAACTACTACTGGTCTTCCAGGGAACGATCAAATCGTAGACTGTTAGAGACATTACTTCCATGGAGGAAAGTGCGCATGGTGACGGCTTTATTCAATCCCGATGCAATTTCTGTGTTTCATCGACACTCTCATAGTCCACAGATTACAGAATGCCTCCAGATGTGCATCGGAAACTACTACTGGTCTTCCAGGGAACGATCAAAGCGTAGACTGTTAGAGACATTTCTCCCATGGTGGAAAGTGCGCGTGGTGACTGTTGTATTCAATCCCGATGCAATTTCTGTTTTTCATCAACACTCTGATAGTCCACAGATTACAGATTGTCTCCAGATGTGCATCGTAAACTATTACTGGTCTTCCACAGAACGATAAAAGCGTAGACTGTTTGAGAAATACCCCCATGGAGGAAAGTGCGCATGGTGACTGTTGTATTCAATCCCGATGCAATTTCTGTGTTTCATCAACACTCTGATAGTCCACAGATTACAGAATGCCTCCAGACTTGCTTCGGAAACTACTACTGGATTCCAGAGAACGATCACAGAGTAGACTGTTTGAGACATTACTCCCATGGAGGAAAGTGCGCATGGTGACTGTTGTATTCAGTCCCGATGCAATTTCTGTGTTTCATCAACACTCTGATAGTCCACAGATTACAGAATGCATCCAGATGTGCATTAGAAACTGCTACTGGTCTTTCAGGGAATTATCAAAGCGTAGACTGTTAGAGACATTACTTCCATGGAGGAAAGTGCGCATGGTGACGGCTTTATTCAATCCCGATGCAATTTCTGTGTTTCATCAACACTCTGATAGTCCACAGATAACAGAATGCCTCCAGATGTGCATCGGAAACTACTACTGGTCTTCCAGGGAACGATCAAAGCGTAGACTGTTAGAGACATTTCTCCCATGGTGGAAAGTGCGCGTGGTGACTGTTGTATTCAATCCCAATGCAATTTCTGTGTTTCATCAACACTCTGATAGTCCACAGATTACAGATTGTCTCCAGATGTGCATCGAAAACTACTACTGGTCTTCCAGGGAACGATCAATACGTAGACTGTTTGAGACATTACTCCCATGGAGGAAAGTGCGCATGGTGACTGTTGTATTCAATCCCGATGCAATTTCTGTGTTTCATCAACACTCTGATAGGCCACAGATTACAGAATACCTCCAGATGTGCATCGGAAACTACTACTGGCCTTCAAGGGAACGATCAAAGCGTAGAATGTTTGAGACATTTTTCCCATGAAGGAAAGTGCGCATGGTGACTGTTGTATTCAATCCCGATGTAATTTTTTTTATTTGATCAACACTCAGATAGTCCACAGATTACAGAATGCCTCCAGATGTGCATTAGAAACTGCTACTGGTCTTCCAGGGAATTATCAAAGCGTAGACTGTTAGAGACATTACTTCCATGGAGGAAAGTGCGCATGGTGACGGCTTTATTCAATCCCGATGCAATTTCTGTGTTTCATCAACACTCTGATAGTCCATAGATTACAGAATGCCTCCAGATGTGCATCGGAAACTACTACTGGTCTTCCAGGGAACGATCAAAGAGTAGACTGTTAGAGACATTACTTCAATGAAGGAAAGTGCGCATGGTGACGGCTTTATTCAATCCCGATGCAATCGGGATTGAATACAACAGTCACCATGCGCACTTTCCTCCATGGGAGTCATGTATCAAACAGTCTACGCTTTGATCGTTCCTGGAATACCAGTAGTAGTTTCAGATGCACATCTGGTGGCATTCTGTAATCTGTGGACCATCAGAGTGTTGATGATACACAGATATTGCATCGGGATTGAATACAACAGTCACCATGCGCACTTTCTTCCATGGGAGTAATGTCTCAAATAGTCTACGCTTTGATCGTTCCCTGGAAGTCCAGTAGTAGTCTCCGATACACATCTGGTGGCCTTTTGTAATCTGTGGACTACCAGAGTGTTGATGAAACACAGAAATTGCAACGGGATTGAATACAACAGTGAATACTCGCACTTTCCTCCATGGGAGTAATGTCTCAAAGCGTCTACGCTTTGATCGTTCCCTGGAAGACCAGTAGTAATTTCCGATTCACATCTGGTGACATTCTGTGATCTGTGGACTATCAGAGTGTTGGTGAAACACAGAAATAGCATCGGGAATGAATACAACAGTCACCATGCGCCCTTTCCTCCATGGGAGGAATGTCTCAAAAAGTCTACGCTTTGATCGTTCCCTGGAAGGCCAGTAGTAGTTTCCGATGCACGTCTGGTGGCATTCTGTAATCTGTGGACTGTGAGAGTGTTGATGAAACACAGAAATTGCATCGGGAATGAATACAACAGTCACCATGCGCCCTTTCCTCCATGGGAGTAATGTCTCAAACAGTCTACGCTTTGATCGTTCCCTGGAAGGCCAGTAGTAGTTTCCGATGCACATCTGGTGGCATTCTGTAATCTGTGTACTATCAGAGTGTTGATGAAACACAGAAATAGCATCGGGATTGAATACAACAGTTACCATGCGCACTTTCCTCCATGGGGGTAATGTCTCAAACAGTCTACGCTTTGATCGTTCCCTGGAAGACCAGTAGTAGTCTCCGATGCACACCTGGTGGCATTCTGTAATCTGTGGACTAGCAGAGTGTTGATGAAACACAGAAATTTCATCGGGATTGAATACAACAGTCAATATTCGCACTCTCCTCCATGGGAGTAATGTCTCAAACAGTCTACGCTTTGATCGTCCCCTGGAAGACCAGTAGTAGTTTCCGATGCACATCTGGAGGCATTCTGTAATCTGTGGACTATTAGAGCGTTGATGAAACACAGAAATAGCATCGGGATTCAATACAACAGTCACCATGCGCACATTCCTCCATGGGAGTAATGTCTCAAACAGTCTACGCTTTGAACGTTCCCTGGAAGACCTGTGGTAGTCTCCGATGCACACCTGGTTTCATTCTGTAATCTGTAAACTAACAGAGTGTTGATGGAACACAGAAATTGCATCGGGATTGAATACACCAGTCAATATTCGCACTTTCCTCAATGGGAGTAATGTCTCAAACAGTCTACGCTTTGATCGTCCCCTGGAAGACCAGTAGTAGTTTCCGATGCACATCTGGAGGCATTCTGTAATCTGTGGACTATCAGAGTGTTGGTCTTCCAGGGAACGATCAAATCTTTCACTGTTTGAGACATTACTCCCATCGAGGAAAGTGCGCATGGTGAATGCTGTATTCAATCCCGATGCAATTTCTGTGTTCCATAAACACTCTGATAGTCCACAGATTACAGAATGCCATCAGATGTGCATCGGAAACTACTACTGGTCTTCTAGGGAACGATCAAAGCGTAGACTGTCTGAGACATTAGTCCCAAGGAGGAAAGTGCGCATGGTGACTGTAGTATTGAATCCCGATGCAATTTCTGTGTTTCATCACCGCTCTGATAGTCCACAGATTACAGAATGCCACCAGATGTGCATCGGAAAATACTACTGGTCTTCCAGGGAACGATCAAAGCGTAGACTCTTTGAGAATTACTCCCATGGAGGAAAGTGCGCATGGTGACTGTTGTATTCAATCCCGATGGAATTTCTGTGTTTCATCAACACTCTGATAGTCCACAGATTACAGAATGATTCCAGATGTGCATCGGAAACTACTACTGTCTTCCAAGAACGATCAAAGCGTAGACTGTTTGAGACATTACTTCCATGCAGGAAAGTGCGCATGGTGACTGTTGTATTCGATCCCGATGCAATTTCTGTGTTTCATCAACACTCTGAAAGTCCACAGATTACAGAATACCTCCAGATGCGCATCGGAAACTACTACTGATATTCCAGGGAACGATCAAATCGTAGACTGTTAGAGACATTTCTCCCATGGTGGAAAGTGCGCGTGGTGACTGTTGTATTCAATCCCGATGCAATTTCTGTGTTTCATCAACACTCTGATAGTCCACAGATTATAGATTGTCTCCAGATGTGCATCGTAAACTACTACTGGTCTTCCAGGGAACGATCAAAACGTAGACTGTTTGAGACATTACTCCCAGGGAGGAAAGGGCGCATGGTGACTGTTGTATTCATTCCCGATGCTATTTCTGTGTTTCACCAACACTCTGATAGTCCACAGATTACAGAATGCCACCAGATGTGAATCGGAAATTACTACTGGTCTTCCAGGGAACGATCAAAGCGTAGACGCTTTGAGACATTACTCCCATGGAGGAAAGTGCGAGTATTCACTGTTGTATTCAATCCCGTTGCAATTTCTGTGTTTCATCAACACTCTGGTAGTCCACAGATTACAAAAGGCCACCAGATGTGTATCGGAGACTACTACTGGACTTCCAGGGAACGATCAAAGCGTAGACTATTTGAGACATTACTCCCATGGAAGAAAGTGCGCATGGTGACTGTTGTATTCAATCCCGATGCTATTTCTGTGTTTCATCAACACTCTGATAGTCCACAGATTACAGAATGCCACTAGATGTGCATCGGAATCTACTATTGGTATTCCAGGGAACGATCAAAGCGTAGACTGTTTGAGATATCACTCACGTGGAGAAAAGTGCACATGGTGACTGTTGTATTTAATGCTGATGCATTTTCTGTGTTTCATCAACACTCTGATAGTCCACAGATTACAGAATGCCACCAGATTTGCATCGGAAACCACTACTGGTCTTCCAGGGAACGATAACGCGTAGACTGTTTGAGACATTACTCCCATGGAGGAAAGTGCGCATGGTGACTGTTGTATTCAATCCCGATGCAATATCTGTGTATCATCAACACTCTGATAGTCCACAGATTACAGAATGCCACCAGATGTGCATCGGAAACCACTACTGGTCTTCCAGGGAACGATCAAAGCGTAGACTGTTTGAGACATTACTCCCATGGAGGAAAGTGCGCATGGTGTCTGTTGTATTCAATCCCGATGGAATTTCTGTGTTTCATCATCACTCTGATAGTCCATAGATTACAGAATGCCTCCAGATGTGCATCGAAAACTACTACTAGTCTTCCAGGGAACAATCAAAACGTAGACTGTTTGGAACATTACTCCCATAGAGAAAAGTGCGCATGGTGACTGTTGTATTCAATCTCGATGCAATTTCTGACTTTCACCAACTCTCTGATAGTCCACAGACTACAGGTTGCCTCCAAATGTGCATCGGAAAGTACTACTCGTCTTCCTGGGAACGATCAAAGCGTAGACTGTTTCAGACGTTACTCCCATGGAGGAAAGTGCGGATTATGACTGTTGTATGGACTCCCGATGCAATTTCTGTGTTTCATCAACATTTTGAAGGTCCACAGATTACAGAATGTTTCCAGATGTGCATCGGAAACTACTACTGGTCTTCCAGGGAACGAACAAAACATAGGCTGTTTGAGACATTACTCCCGTATAGGAAAGTTCACATGGTGACTGTTGTACTCAATCCCGATGCAACTTCTGTGTTTCATCAACACTCTGATATTCCATAGATTACAGAATGCCACCAGATGTGCATCTGAAACTACTACTGGTATTCCAGGAACGATCAAAGCGTAGACTGTTTGATACATGACTCCCATGGAGGAAAGTGCGCATGGTGACTGATGTATTCAATCCCGATGCAATTTCTGTGTTTCATAACACTCTGATAGTCCACAGATTACAAAATGCCACCAGATGTGCATCGGAAACTGCTACTGGTCTTCCAGGGAACGATCAAATCTTTCACTGTTTGAGACATTACTCCCATCGAGGAAAGTGCGCATGGTGAATGCTGTATTCAATCCCGATGCAATTTCTGTGTTCCATAAACACTCTGATAGTCCACAGTTTACAGAATGCCATCAGATATGCATCGGAAACTACTACTGGTCTTCTAGAGAACGATCAAAGCGTAGACTGTCTGAGACATTAGTCCCAAGGAGGAAAGTGCGCATGGTGACTGTTGTATTGAATCCCGATGCAATTTCTGTGTTTCATCACCGCTCTGATAGTCCACAGATTACAGAATGCCACCAGATGTGCATCGGAAACTACTACTGGTCTTCCAGGGAACGATCAAAGCGTAGACTCTTTGAGAATTACTCCCATGGAGGAAAGTGCGCATGGTGACTGTTGTATTCAATCCCGATGGAATTTCTGTGTTTCATCAACACTCTGATAGTCCACAGATTACAGAATGATTCCAGATGTGCATCGGAAACTACTACTGTCTTCCAAGAACGATCAAAGCGTAGACTGTTTGAGACATTACTCCCATGCAGGAAAGTGCGCATGGTGACTGTTATATTCAATCCCGATGCAATTTCTGTGTTTTGATACACACTTTGAAGGTAAACAGATTACAGAATGCCTCCAGACGTGCATCGGAAACTACTACTGGTCTTCCACGGAACGATAAAAGCGTAGACTGTTTGAGAAATACCCCCATGGAGGAAAGTGTGCATGGTGACTGTTGTATTCAATCCCGATGCAATTTCTGTGTTTCATCATCACTCTGATAGTCCACAGATTACAGAATGCCTCCAGACTTGCTTCGGAAACTACTACTGGTCTTCCAGAGAACGATCAAAGAGTATACTGTTTGAGACATTACTTCCACGGAGGAAAGTGCGCATGGTGACGGCTTTATTCAATCCCGATGCAATTTCTGTGTTTCATCAACACTCTGATAGTCCACAGATTACAGAATGCCTCCAGATGTGCATCGGAAACTACTACTGGTCTTCCAGGGAACGATCAAAGCGTAGACTGTTAGAGACATTACTTCCATGGAGGAAAGTGCGCATGGTGACGGCTTTATTCAATCCCGATGCAATTTCTGTGTTTCATCAACACTCTCATAGTCCACAGATTACAGAATGCCTCCAGATGTGCATCGGAAACTACTACTGGTCTTCCAGGGAACGATCAAAGCGTAGACTGTTTGAGAAATACCCCCATGTTGGAAAGTGCGCGTGGTGACTGTTGTATTCAATCCCGATGCAATTTCTGTTTTTCATCAACACTCTGATAGTCCACAGATTACAGATTGTCTCCAGATGTGCATCGTAAACTATTACTGGTCTTCCACAGAACGATAAAAGCGTAGACTGTTTGAGAAATACCCCCATGGAGGAGAGTGCGCATGGTGACTGTTGTATTCAATCCCGATGCAATTTCTGTGTTTCATCAGCACTCTGATAGTCCACAGATTACAGAATGCCTCCAGACTTGCTTCGGAAACTACTACTGGTCTTCCAGGGAACGAACAAAACATAGGCTGTTTGAGACATTACTCCCGTATAGGAAAGTTCACATGGTGACTGTTGTACTCAATCCCGATGCAACTTCTGTGTTTCATCAACACTCTGATATTCCATAGATTACAGAATGCCACCAGATGTGCATCTGAAACTACTACTGGTATTCCAGGAACGATCAAAGCGTAGACTGTTTGATACATGACTCCCATGGAGGAAAGTGCGCATGGTGACTGATGTATTCAATCCCGATGCAATTTCTGTGTTTCATAACACTCTGATAGTCCACAGATTACAAAATGCCACCAGATGTGCATCGGAAACTGCTACTGGTCTTCCAGGGAACGATCAAATCTTTCACTGTTTGAGACATTACTCCCATCGAGGAAAGTGCGCATGGTGAATGCTGTATTCAATCCCGATGCAATTTCTGTGTTCCATAAACACTCTGATAGTCCACAGTTTACAGAATGCCATCAGATGTGCATCGGAAACTACTACTGGTCTTCTAGAGAACGATCAAAGCGTAGACTGTCTGAGACATTAGTCCCAAGGAGGAAAGTGCGCATGGTGACTGTTGTATTGAATCCCGATGCAATTTCTGTGTTTCATCACCGCTCTGATAGTCCACAGATTACAGAATGCCACCAGATGTGCATCGGAAACTACTACTGGTCTTCCAGGGAACGATCAAAGCGTAGACTCTTTGAGAATTACTCCCATGGAGGAAAGTGCGCATGGTGACTGTTGTATTCAATCCCGATGGAATTTCTGTGTTTCATCAACACTCTGATAGTCCACAGATTACAGAATGATTCCAGATGTGCATCGGAAACTACTACTGTCTTCCAAGAACGATCAAAGCGTAGACTGTTTGAGACATTACTCCCATGCAGGAAAGTGCGCATGGTGACTGTTATATTCAATCCCGATGCAATTTCTGTGTTTTGATACACACTTTGAAGGTAAACAGATTACAGAATGCCTCCAGACGTGCATCGGAAACTACTACTGGTCTTCCACGGAACGATAAAAGCGTAGACTGTTTGAGAAATACCCCCATGGAGGAAAGTGTGCATGGTGACTGTTGTATTCAATCCCGATGCAATTTCTGTGTTTCATCATCACTCTGATAGTCCACAGATTACAGAATGCCTCCAGACTTGCTTCGGAAACTACTACTGGTCTTCCAGAGAACGATCAAAGAGTAGACTGTTTGAGACATTACTTCCACGGAGGAAAGTGCGCATGGTGACGGCTTTATTCAATCCCGATGCAATTTCTGTGTTTCATCAACACTCTGATAGTCCACAGATTACAGAATGCCTCCAGATGTGCATCGGAAACTACTACTGGTCTTCCAGGGAACGATCAAAGCGTAGACTGTTAGAGACATTACTTCCATGGAGGAAAGTGCGCATGGTGACGGCTTTATTCAATCCCGATGCAATTTCTGTGTTTCATCAACACTCTCATAGTCCACAGATTACAGAATGCCTCCAGATGTGCATCGGAAACTACTACTGGTCTTCCAGGGAACGATCAAAGCGTAGACTGTTAGAGACATTTCTCCCATGGTGGAAAGTGCGCGTGGTGACTGTTGTATTCAATCCCGATGCAATTTCTGTTTTTCATCAACACTCTGATAGTCCACAGATTACAGATTGTCTCCAGATGTGCATCGTAAACTATTACTGGTCTTCCACAGAACGATAAAAGCGTAGACTGTTTGAGAAATACCCCCATGGAGGAGAGTGCGCATGGTGACTGTTGTATTCAATCCCGATGCAATTTCTGTGTTTCATCAGCACTCTGATAGTCCACAGATTACAGAATGCCTCCAGACTTGCTTCGGAAACTACTACTGGATTCCAGAGAACGATCAAAGAGTAGACTGTTTGAGACATTACTCCCATGGAGGAAAGTGCGCATGGTGACTGTTGTATTCAGTCCCGATGCAATTTCTGTGTTTCATCAACACTCTGATAGTCCACAGATTACAGAATGCCTCCAGATGTGCATTAGAAACTGCTACTGGTCTTTCAGGGAATTATCAAAGCGTAGACTGTTAGAGACATTACTTCCATGGAGGAAAGTGCGCATGGTGACGGCTTTATTCAATCCCGATGCAATTTCTGTGTTTCATCAACACTCTGATAGTCCACAGATAACAGAATGCCTCCAGATGTGCATCGGAAACTACTACTGGTCTTCCAGGGAACGATCAAAGCGTAGACTGTTAGAGACATTTCTCCCATGGTGGAAAGTGCGCGTGGTGACTGTTGTATTCAATCCCAATGCAATTTCTGTGTTTCATCAACACTCTGATAGTCCACAGATTACAGATTGTCTCCAGATGTGCATCGTAAACTACTACTGGTCTTCCAGGGAACGATCAATACGTAGACTGTTTGAGACATTACTCCATGGAGGAAAGTGCGCATGGTGACTGTTGTATTCAATCCCGATGCAATTTCTGTGTTTCATCAACACTCTGATAGGCCACAGATTACAGAATACCTCCAGATGTGCATCGGAAACTACTACTGGCCTTCAAGGGAACGATGAAAGCGTAGAATGTTTGAGACATTTTTCCCATGAAGGAAAGTGCGCATGGTGACTGTTGTATTCAATCCCGATGTAATTTTTTTGTTTGATCAACACTCAGATAGTCCACAGATTACAGAATGCCTCCAGATGTGCATTAGAAACTGCTACTGGTCTTCCAGGGAATTATCAAAGCGTAGACTGTTAGAGACATTACTTCCATGGAGGAAAGTGCGCATGGTGACGGCTTTATTCAATCCCGATGCAATTTCTGTGTTTCATCAACACTCTGATAGTCCACAGAATACAGAATGCCTCCAGATGTGCATCGGAAACTACTACTGGTCTTACAGGGGACGATCAAAGCGTAGACTGTTTGAGACATTACTCCCATTGAGGAAAGTGCGAATATTGACTGGTGTATTCAATCCCGATGCAATTTCTGTGTTCCATCAACACTCTGTTAGTCCACAGATTACAGAATGAAACCAGGTGTGCATCGGAGACTACCACAGGTCTTCCAGGGAACGTTCAAAGCGTAGACTGTTTGAGACATTACTCCCATGGAGGAATGTGCGCATGGTGACTGTTGTATTGAATCCCGATGCTATTTCTGTGTTTCATCAACGCTCTGATAGTCCACAGATTACAGAATGCCTCCAGATGTGCATCGGAAACTACTACTGGTCTTCCAGGGGACGATCAAACCGTAGACTGTTTGAGACATTACTCCCATGGAGGAGAGTGCGAATATTGACTGTTGTATTCAATCCCGATGAAATTTCTGTGTTTCATCAACACTCTGCTAGTCCACAGATTACAGAATGCCACCAGGTGTGCATCGGAGACTACTACTGGCCTTCCAGGGAACGATCAAAGCGTAGACTGTTTGAGACATTACCCCCATGGAGGAAAGTGCGCATGGTAACTGTTGTATTCAATCCCGATGCTATTTCTGTGTTTCATCAACACTCTGATAGTACACAGATTACAGAATGCCACCAGATGTGCATCGGAAACTACTACTGGCCTTCCAGGGAACGATCAAAGCGTAGACTGTTTGAGACATTACTCCCATGGAGGAAAGGGCGCATGGTGACTGTTGTATTCATTCCCGATGCAATTTCTGTGTTTCATCAACACTCTTACAGTCCACAGATTACAGAATGCCACCAGACGTGCATCGGAAACTACTACTGGCCTTCCAGGGAACGATCAAAGCGTAGACTGTTTGAGACATTACTCCCATGGAGGAAAGGGCGCATGGTGACTGTTGTATTCATTCCCGATGCTATTTCTGTGTTTCACCAACACTCTGATAGTCCACAGATTACAGAATGCCACCAGATGTGAATCGGAAATTACTACTGGTCTTCCAGGGAACGATCAAAGCGTAGACGCTTTGAGACATTACTCCCATGGAGGAAAGTGCGAGTATTCACTGTTGTATTCAATCCCGTTGCAATTTCTGTTTTTCATCAACACTCTGGTAGTCCACAGATTACAAAAGGCCACCAGATGTGTATCGGAGACTACTACTGGACTTCCAGGGAACGATCAAAGCGTAGACTATTTGAGACATTACTCCCATGGAAGAAAGTGCGCATGGTGACTGTTGTATTCAATCCCGATGCTATTTCTGTGTTTCATCAACACTCTGATAGTCCACAGATTACAGAATGCCACTAGATGTGCATCGGAATCTACTATTGGTATTCCAGGGAACGATCAAAGCGTAGACTGTTTGAGATATCACTCACGTGGAGGAAAGTGCACATGGTGACTGTTGTATTTAATCCCGATGCATTTTCTGTGTTTCATCAACACTCTGATAGTCCACAGATTACAGAATGCCACCAGATTTGCATCGGAAACCACTACTGGTCTTCCAGGGAACGATAACGCGTAGACTGTTTGAGACATTACTCCCATGGAGGAAAGTGCGCATGGTGACTGTTGTATTCAATCCCGATGCAATATCTGTGTACCATCAACACTCTGATAGTCCACAGATTACAGAATGCCACCAGATGTGCATCGGAAACCACTACTGGTCTTCCAGGGAACGATCAAAGCGTAGACTGTTTGAGACATTACTCCCATGGAGGAAAGTGCGCATGGTGTCTGTTGTATTCAATCTCGATGGAATTTCTGTGTTTCATCAACACTCTGATAGTCCATAGATTACAGAATGCCTCCAGATGTGCATCGAAAACTACTACTAGTCTTCCAGGGAACAATCAAAACGTAGACTGTTTGGAACATTACTCCCATGGAGAAAAGTGCGCATGGTGACTGTTGTATTCAATCTCGATGCAATTTCTGACTTTCATCAACTCTCTGATAGTCCACAGACTACAGGTTGCCTCCAAATGTGCATCGGAAAGTACTACTCGTCTTCCTGGGAACGATCAAAGCGTAGACTGTTTCAGACGTTACTCCCATGGAGGAAAGTGCGGATTATGACTGTTGTATTGACTCCCGAAGCAATTTCTGTGTTTCATCAACATTTGGAAGGTCCACAGATTACAGAATGTTTCCAGATGTGCATCGGAAACTACTACTGGTCTTCCAGGGAACGAACAAAACATAGGCTGTTTGAGACATTACTCCCGTGTAGGAAAGTTCACATGGTGACTGTTGTATTCAATCCCGATGCAACTTCTGTGTTTCATCAACACTCTGATAGTCCATAGATTACAGAATGCCACCAGATGTGCATCTGAAACTACTACTGGTATTCCAGGAACGATCAAAGCGTAGACTGTTTGATACATGACTCCCATGGAGGAAAGTGCGCATGGTGACTGTTGTATTCAATCCCGATGCAATTTCTGTGTTTCATAACACTCTGATAGTCCACAGATTACAAAATGCCACCAGATGTGCATCGGAAACTGCTACTGGTCTTCCAGGGAACGATCAAATCTTTCACTGTTTGAGACATTACTCCCATCGAGGAAAGTGCGCATGGTGAATGCTGTATTCAATCCCGATGCAATTTCTGTGTTCCAAAAACACTCTGATACTCCACAGATTACAGAATGCCATCAGATGTGCATCGGAAACTACTACTGGTCTTCTAGAGAACGATCAAAGCGTAGACTGTCTGAGACATTAGTCCCAAGGAGGAAAGTGCGCATGGTGACTGTTGTATTGAATCCCGATGCAATTTCTGTGTTTCATCACCGCTCTGATAGTCCACAGATTACAGAATGCCACCAGATGTGCATCGGAAACTACTACTGGTCTTCCAGGGAACGATCAAAGCGTAGACTCTTTGAGAATTACTCCCATGGAGGAAAGTGCGCATGGTGACTGTTGTATTCAATCCCGATGGAATTTCTGTGTTTCATCAACACTCTGATAGTCCACAGATTACAGAATGATTCCAGATGTACATCGGAAACTACTACTGTCTTCCAAGAACGCTCAAAGCGTAGACTGTTTGAGACATTACTCCCATGCAGGAAAGTGCGCATGGTGACTGTTGTATTCGATCCCGATGCAATTTCTGTGTTTCATCAACACTCTGAAAGTCCACAGATTACAGAATACCTCCAGATGCGCATCGGAAACTACTACTGATATTCCAGGGAACGATCAAAGCGTAGACTGTTTGAGACATTACTCCCATGGAGGAAAGTGCGCATTGTGACTGTTGTATTCAATCCCGATGCAATTTCTGTGCTTCATCAACACTCTGATAGTCCACAGATTACAGAATGAGTCCAGATGTGCATCGGAAATTACTACTGGTCTTACAGGGAACGATCTAAGCATAGACTGTTCGAGACATTACTCCCATGGAGAAAAGTGCGCATGGTGACTGTTGTATTCAATCCCCATGCAATTTCTGTGTTTCATCAACACTCTGATAATCCACAGATTGCAGAATACCTCCAGATGCGCATCGGAAACTACTACTAATATTCCTGGGAACGATCCAAGCGTAGACTGTACCACACATTACCCCCACGGAGGAAAGGGCGAATCGTGACTGACGTATTCACTACCGATGCAATTTCTGTGTTTCATCAACACTTTGAAGGTCCACAGATTACAGAATGCCTCCAGATGTGCATCGGAAACTACTACTGGTATTCCAGGGAACGATCAAAGCGTAGACTGTTTCAGATATTACTCCGATGGAGAAAAGCGCGGATGGTGACTGTTGTATTCAATCGCGATGCAATTTCTGTGTTTCATCAACACTCTGATAGTCCACATATTACAGAATGCCTCCAGACTTGCTTCGGAAACTACTACTGGTCTTCCAGAGGACGATCAAAGCGTAGACTGTTTGAGACATTACTCCCAAGGAGGAAAGTGCGCATGGTGACTGTTGTATTCAGTCCCGATGCAATTTCTGTGTTTCATCAACACTCTGATAGTCCACAGATTACTGAATGCCTCCAGATGTGCATCGGAAACTACTACTGGCCTTCAAGGGAACGATCAAAGCTTAGAATGTTTGAGACATTTTTCCCATGAAGGAAAGTGCGCATGGTGACTGTTGTATTCAATCCCGATGTTATTTTTTTGTTTGATCAACACTCAGATAGTCCACAGATTACATAATGCCTCCAGATGTGCATTAGAAACTGCTACTGGTCTTCCAGGGAATTATCAAAGCGTAGACTGTTGGAGACATTACTTCCATGGAGGAAAGTGCGCATGGTGACGGATTTATTCAATCCCGATGCAATTTCTGTGTTTCATCAACACTGTGATAGTCCACAGATTACAGAATGCCTCCAGATGTGCATCGGAAACTACTACTGGTCTTCCAGGGAACGATCAAAACGTAGACTGTTTGAGACATTACTCCCATGGAGGAAAGTGTGCATGGTGAATGTTGTATTCAATCCCGATGCAATTTCTGTGTTTCATCAACACTCTGATAGGCCACAGATTACAGAATACTTCCAGATGTGCATCGGAAACTACTACTGGCCTTCAAGGGAACGATCAAAGCGTAGAATGCATGAGACATTTTTCCCATGAAGGAAAGTGCGCATGGTGACTGTTGTATTCAATCCCGATGTAATTTTTTTGTCTGATCAACACTCAGATAGTCCACAGATTACAGAATGCCTCCAGCTGTGTACAAGAAACTGCTACTGGTCTTCCAGGGAATTATCAAAGCGTAGACTGTTAGAGACATTACTTCCATGGAGGAAAGTGCGCATGGTGACGGCTTTATTCAATCCCGATGCAATTTCTGTGTTTCATCAACACTCTGATAGTCCACAGATTACAGAATGCCTCCAGATGTGCATCGGAAACTACTACTGGTCTTCCAGGGAACGATCAAAGCGTAGACTGTTAGAGACAATTCTCCCATGGTGGAAAGTGCGCGTGGTGACTGTTGTATTCAATCCCGATGCAATTTCTGTGTTTCATCAACACTCTGATAGTCCACAGATTACAGATTGTCTCCAGATGTGCATCGGGAACTACTACTGGTCTTCCAGGGAACGATCAAGGAATAGCCTGTTTGAGACATTACTCCCATGGAGGAAAGTGCACATGGTGCCTGTTGTATTCAATCCCGATGCAATTTCTGTGTTTCATCAACAGTCTGATAGTCCACGGATTACAGAATGCCTCCAGATGTGCATCGGAAACTACTACTGGTCTTCCAGGGAACGATCAAGGAATAGCCTGTTTGAGACATTACTCCCATGGAGGAAAGTGCGCATGAAGACTGTTGTATTCAATCCCGATGCAATTTCTGTGTTTCATCAACACTCTGATAGTCCACGGATTACAGAATGCCTCCAGATGTGCATCGGAAACTACTACTGGTCTTGAAGGGAACGATCAAAGCGTAGCCTGTATTAGAATTACTCACATGGAGAAAAGTGCATATGGTGACTGTTTTACTCAATCCCGATGCATTTTCTGAGTTTCATCAACACTCTGATAGTCCACAGATTACAGAATGCCTCCAGATGTGCATCGGAAACTACTTCTGGTCTTCCAGGGAACGATCAAACATAGACTGTTAGAGACATTACTTCCATGGAGGAAAGTGCGCATGGTGACGGCTGTATTCAATCCCGATGCAATTTCTGTGTTTCATCAATACTCTGATAGTCCACAGATTACAGACTGCCTCCAGATGTGCATCGGGAACTACTACTGGTCTTCCAGGGAACGATCAAGGAATAGCCTGTTTGAGACATTACTCCCATGGAGGAAAGTGCGCATGGTGCCTGTTGTATTCAATCCCGATGCAATTTCTGTGTTTCATCAACACTCTGATAGCCCACAGATTACAGAATGCCTCCAGATGTGCATCGGAAACTACTACTGGTCTTCCAGGGAACGATCAAAGCATAGACTGTTAGAGACATTACTCCCATGGAGGAAAGTGCGCATGGTGCCTGTTGTATTCAATCCCGATTCAATTTCTGTGTTTCAGCAACAGTGTGATAGTCCACAGACTACAGAATGCCTCCAGATGTGCATCGTAAACTACTACTGGTCTTCCAGGGAACGATCAAAACGTAGACTGTTTGAGACATTACCACCATGGAGGAAAGTGCGCATGGTGACTGTTGTATTCAATCCCGATGCAATTTTCCCCCAGGGGCTCAGCATTCACTTGCTGAGTACGGGCTTGGCGACCCCGGGGTCCTGAGCTGGGGACTGGTCTGCGCCGCCAGTGTCCTGACACCGTAACCCCCGGACATGCTTCAGCGACCACCGTACGGCGCGGCGGTGAAACGTTGTGTGCTGCGGGGAATGGTAATCTTGGCTTGACCGCCTGGATTGCGAGGAAGGCCAACCTCTATAAAAACCCCTCAATCTTTCGGTGTGCTCCGCGCCTAGAAGATGCATGGCTGTTGGGGTGGAACAGTCGCAAGCGGGCAACCTCTGGGGCACCTGCCGCACCCCAGTTGTATAAGGCTTACTCAGGCATGCGGGGCTCTGTCTGAGCGGACTTTTAGTTCCCTAGCTGCTCGTGGGACCACAATGGACCCTTCGACCTCTACATTTCCCCCTACCAGTGGCTTGGGTGGGCCGCTCGTAGGAAAACACACCCAATCGAAAAAGCGGCTACGCGCTGCGAGTCCTCCAGCGCCTGGTGTTGCTAGAGATTTAACAGAATGTAGTAACGGAGCACATGCTGATCATCAGAATGTGTTTTTGATTATTAAAAGGAAGGAGGGTAGCTTTGAGAGGGTTTCTCCCTTTTACATCCACAAGGGTCTTGAGGGAATTGCAGGAACACTGAAATCTGTAAAGCGACTGCGCAATGGGACTCTGTTAGTTGAAACTTCTAGTTCCCGTCAAGTCGCTGCCCTTCGGAAAGCAAATTGTCTAGGAGAGTACGCTGTCGAGACCGAGCTCCACTCCACTTTGAACTATAGTAAGGGTGTTGTGACGTGTAGGGACTTGGTGGATATCCCCATAGACGTGCTAAAATCTGAGTGGGCTGACGAAGGAATTGTTGACGTGCAGCACATTATGAAACGAGTCAATGGGGACCTCGTCAAATCTGACTCGTTTATTCTCACATTCAGTTGCCCGAGACTCCCGGAGCATGTTAAAGCGGGGTTCTTACGTTTGTCCGTACGGCCATATTTCCCCAACCCAATGCGCTGTTTTAAATGTCAGCGCTTTGGGCATACTACGTTGGGGTGCAATGGAATAGCCACGTGTGGTAAATGTGGTCAGCCTGCCCATGACGGAGCCGATTGTTCCTCGCCTGTGAAGTGCGTGAATTGCTCTGGGAGTCACCCTGTCTGGAGCCGGATCTGCCCCATCTATCTCGAAGAGCGGAAGGTACAGGAGATTAAAACCTCTAAGCGCATCCCCTATGGTGAGGCCAAGAAGATCTTTAAGGCCATGCAACCTCCTGTTTTTTCCACATCTTTCGCTTCCGCTCTCAAAAAACCGGTACAACTGGCCACTGTTGCTACACAAACGGAGGTTGCTAGTGTTAGCACTAAAACCTGCGCTTGCCAGTGCACTTGTGCTGCTGCGGTTGTTTTGCAATCTGCGGCTCTCCCCGCTACATCGGACAAGGCCGTGGTTGCTGACATTGAGGTACTTCCAGCCTCCCCCCATATGGCGCCTTCTGCCCAGGCGAGTCAACCTCCAACTGTTGACAAGGCTCTGCATTCCAAGCCCCCCAAGACAAAGCCTCAGAAGCTGAAGGTTCTGCCACCTGAGGAGACTAGTCAGCGTCGGTCCGATGATGATGCCATCGTACTGTCTGACATCTCCCGTGGGTCGTCATCGGATCTTATGGACATTGATGTCGACCGGGGGCGGTCTTCTCGCCCCAGGAATAAATCTCCGGCCAGTACGGTCTCTCCTCCAAAGCACAGAGGCAGGGTGAACGTTCAGCCACCCTGATCACTGGCTCCCATATTACAGTGGAACCTGAATGGTTTCAGGACGCATGTGGCCGAATTACAACTCCTCATACGAGAGTGCCCCTTGTGCTTATGTCTCCAAGAGACACATTTTCGGGCCACTGATTCTCCTTCTTTACGCGGCTATACCGCATATCGAAAAGATGATCTGATGGGGCAAAGGGCAAAGGGTGGTGTTGCAGTTTTTTTCCGTGATGTGCACCCCTCATCTGAGCTCCCTCTCGTCACCGACTTGCAAGCAGTTGCAGTTGACATTCTTGTGGGTCGGAGGCTCACAGTCTGTTCTGTTTATTTACCACCTCCGGATGCGATAGACACTGAGGCTCTCACGGACCTTATTAGTCAACTCCCTCGCCCATTTCTTCTTCTGGGGGACTTCAACGCTCATAATGTCTTATGGGGCTCTCCGACTACTTGCCCCAGGGGTCGCATTCTGGAAGGCGTCATGATGTCTGAAGAACTGTGCCTCCTCAACTCTGGTGCTCCCACTCATTTCTGTACTGCTTCCGGATCGTCATCGGCTATTGACCTTTCCTTTTGCTCTCCTGCACTCGCGGATTCTGCTCTGTGGGAGGCTGCAGCTGACCTCCATTCTAGTGACCACTTCCCCCTCTGGATTCGCCTCCTGGATGAGGCTGTGGCATTACCAGTGCCGCCCCGGTGGCACCTTTGCAGAGCTGACTGGACACTTTTCAGCCAACTGGCTGTTTTGGAACACCGTGCCAGCGTCCACGAATGGGTAGACCATGTTGCAGCCGTGATCTCTCATGCTGCTGAATTGTCCATCCCACGGTCATCCGGTCATCCCAAGAGGCGTCCTGTCCCTTGGTGGACCACTGAGTGCCACTCAGCCATCCGCGCCCGCCGTGCAGCACTGCGCCGCTTCAAGTGCCGTCCCTCAGCTGACAATCTTGCGGCCTTTCGAGTGGCAAGGGCCAGAGCGCGGCGGGTGATTAACGAGAGCAAACGACGGTCATGGCAATCGTTCTTGAATTCCATCTCTCGCTCCACTAGTTCTACGAAAGTATGGGAAGCCATCAGGAGGATTTCCGGGAAACTCAGCCAGCTACCTGTCACAGCTTTGCTGCATCAGCGATGTCTCCTCACGGCGCCGAGAGACATTGCCCAGACACTGGCCATGCATTTTGCGGAATCTACCGCCACTATTAACTGTGATCCAGATTTCTGCCGCTACCGCACTGCCGTCGAAAGGGGTCACTTGGACTTCCGGTCTCTAAATTATGAACCCTATAACTGCCCCTTCACAATGTGGGAACTGGATTCTGCGCTGTCTGTGGCTCATGATACTGCGCCTGGTCATGATCAAATCCGGTACAGCATGCTGCGGCACCTGTCGCTGCCATCCAAGGAAGTTCTCCTGAACTGTTTCAATATGATATGGTTATCTGGCACGTACCCTGACTCGTGGAGGGAGGCAATTTTGATTCCCCTCCTCAAACCAGGGAAGGACCGAACGCATCCCAGTAGTTATCGGAGTATTGCCTTGACGAGCTGTGTTGGGAAGACGTTGGAACGCATGGTCAACCGCCGCCTGGTTTGGCTGCTCGAGACCAGGCAGCTCCTTAGCCCCTCTCAGTGTGGCTTTCGGAGATGTCGTTCCACTATAGACAACTTGACCCTGCTTGAGGCCGCCATCCAGTAGGCCTTTCTACGTAACCAGCATTGTCTAGGGGTCTTCTTTGACATTAATAAGGCGTATGACACTACTTGGCGCCGCCTTATCCTCAATCAACTCCATGAGTGGGGCTTTCGTGGCCGTCTCCCCATCTTCATTCGATCCTTTCTTTCTCACCGCCTCTTTCGGTATCGGGTTGGTAATGTGCTATCGGATTTGTACATGCAGGAGAATGGTGTTCCTCAGGGCAGCGTTTTAAGTGTCACCCTCTTTGCCGTTGCTATTAACAGTATCACGTCCACTATCCGGAGTCCTGCCCAATGCTCCTTGTTTGTGGACGATTTTGCTGTTTTCTGTTCTTCCTCCAGTCTTGTCAGTGCTAGTCGGCAGTTACAGCTTACGATAAAGCGCTTAGAGGCATGGACTGCAAAGACGGGTTTTACCTTTTCTGCAGACAAATCTGTGTGTGTTCATTTTAATCGTTCTCGGCGTCTTTTTACCTCCTCTGAATTGCGTCTGAGGGACACCGTTCTTCCTTTTAGAGACACTGTGAGGTTCCTGGGCCTCACTTTTGATTCCAAGTTGTCGTGGTTGCCTCACCTTAAAGACCTCAAGGTGCGGGCCCTGAAGGCACTGAATATTTTGAAGTGTCTGAGCCATCGGTCCTGGGGAGCAGATCGGGCGCGTCTGCTTCAGTTTTATAGGGCTTTCGTCCGATCGCGTCTTGACTATGCTTGCACCGTGTATGGGTCAGCAAGGCCTTCGTATCTGAAGATCCTTGACGCAGTACACCATGAGGGTATCAGGCTGGCCACTGGTGCTTTCCGTACCAGTCCCATCCCCAGCCTGTGTGCTGAGGCAGGGGAACCGCCGCTCGCCATCCGGCGGAAACTCCTCATGGTGCGACGGGTGTGTCATTTCCTTGCCTGTCCTACCTCCCCTGCGTACCCTACCGTTGCCCGACCGCCTATGGAACGTCTCTTTTCCAGTCGTCCCAGGGCAACAAAACCATTTGGGATTCGTGCCAAGCATTTGCTTGAGTCCCTTGGTGTGGAGCGTGTGGCCCCCCAACGACAAGGTTTTACTCGCCTGCCTCCCTGGTTGCTCCAGAGGCCCAGCATCCTTTTAGACTTGTCGGAGAACCGGAGGAACTGCACTCCGGCGTTTGTTTTTACCTCCTTATTTTACGATATTTTAAATCAGCATCCGGACCATGTACCTGTATTCACAGATGGCTCTAAACAAGGGGACACTGTTGGTTGTGCTGTTGTTTTCCCTGATCGAGTCGTCAAGTTACGGCTTCCTGCGGTGTTTACCATCCTCGATGCCGAATTATTTGCAATACTGCGGGCATTGGAGCAGATGAGATGTGTTCCCAGTATTAAGTTCCTCATCTGTTCTGACTCCCTGAGTGCCCTTCAGACCATTCAACACTTGTACCCAGCGGATACGGTCGTCCAGAACATCCATGATGCCCTACTCCACCTGCAACGGCAGGGGAAGGTGGTTTCTTTCTGCTGGGTGCCGGGGCACGTGGGTATTAGGGGCAACGAACTGGCGGATGTGGCTGCCAAAGATGCATGTTCCCTCCCTCACGTTGTTGAATGTGCCGTCCCCCTCCATGCTGTAACCTCCCTTTTGCGTTTTCGTGTTATGCATCAATGGGAAGAGGAGTGGTTGGCAGTTTCTGACAATAAGCTGCGTCTGGTAAAGGCCACTACGCGACCATGGCGTACGTCCTACCAGTCATACAGGCGGGATGAGGTCCTCCTCACTCGCCTCCGCATTGGACACAGTCCCTTCACGCATGGTTTTTTACTCCGGCGGGAGGACCCCCCAATCTGCAGTGCTTGTGGCGTCCAGATTACTGTCCGCCACATTTTACTTGACTGTCTTTTATTCTCTGACCAGAGGGCGGTGGTTTCCTTGCCACCGGATTTGCCCTCTATTTTGCAAGACGACGCAGCGACTGTGGTTAAGGTTTTACGGTTTTGTGTCCTGTCCAATCTGTTGCCTCGGATTTTAGGGAGAAGGTTTTAATGTGCTGCTGGGTGACTGGCTCACCCAGTTTTTAGGTAAGAGGTCCGCCAGTCACGATTACCTCCTTGTTTCACTTCGGTATCTGTTCTCTTTTCCTTGTGTTTCCTTTCCTTTTTTAGTGTGTTTCTTCTCCTCTTGTTTTGCCTCTGTATGTGCGCATTTGGAACTGCATCAGGCCTGTGTCTTTTAGCCGTTCTCCTTGTTCGGCGTCCGTCTTCGTCCCTTCACCGCCTGTGTTCCTGTTTCTATGCGCTTGGGCGCTGAAGACCACGCTGTTTAGCGCCCGTAAACCTCAAACACACACACACACACACACACACACACCCGATGCAATTTCTGTGTTTCATCAACATTCTGATAGTTCACAGATTACAGAATGCCTCCAGACTTGCTTCGGAAACTACTACTGGTCTTCCAGAGAACGATCAAAGAGTAGACTGTTTGAGACATTACTCCCATGGAGGAAAGTGCGCATGGTGACTGTTGTATTCAGTCCCGATGCAATTTCAGTGTTTCATCAACACTCTGATAGTCCACAGATTACTGAATGCCTCCAGATGTGCATCGGAAAGTACTACTGGCCTTCAAGGGAACGATCAAAGCGTAGAATGTTTGAGACATTTTTCCCATGAAGGAAAGTGCGCATGGTGACTGTTGTATTCAATCCCGATGTAATTTTTTTGTTTGATCAACACTCAGATAGTCCACAGACTACAGAATGCCTCCAGATGTGCATTAGAAACTGCTACTGGTCTTCCAGGGAATTATCAAAGTGTAGACTGTTAGAGACATTACTTCCATGGAGGAAAGTGCGCATGGTGACGGCTTTATTCAATCCCGATGCAATTTCTGTGTTTCATCAACACTCTGATAGTCCACAGATTACAGAATGCCTCCAGATGTGCATCGGAAACTATTACTGGTCTTCCAGGGAACGATCAAATCGTAGACTGTTAGACACATTTCTCCCATGGTGGAAAGTGCGCGTGGTGACTGTTGTATTCAATCCCTATGCAATTTCTGTGTTTCATCAACACTCTGATAGTCCACAGATTACAGATTGTCTCCAGATGTGCATCGTAAACTACTACTGGTCTTCCAGGGAACGATCAAAACGTAGACTGTTTGAGACATTACTCCCATGGAGGAAAGTGCGCATGGTGACTGTTATATTCAATCCCGATGCAATTTCTGTGTTTTGATACACACTTTGAAGGTCCACAGATTACAGAATGCCTCCAGACGTGCATCGGAAACTACTACTGGTCTTCCACGGAACGATAAAAGCGTAGACTGTTTGAGAAATACCCCCATGGAGGAAAGTGCGCATGGTGACTGTTGTATTCAATCCCGATGCAATTTCTGTGTTTCATCATCACTCTGATAGTCCACAGATTACAGAATGCCTCCAGACTTGCTTCGGAAACTACTACTGGTCTTCCAGAGAACGATCAAAGTGTAGACTGTTTGAGACATTACTCCCATGGAGGAAAGTGCGCATGGTGACTGTTGTATTCAGTCCCGATGCAATTTCTGTGTTTCATCAACACTCTGATAGTCCACAGATTACAGAATGCCTCCAGATGTGCATTAGAAACTGCTACTGGTCTTTCAGGGAATTATCAAAGCGTAGACTGTTAGAGACATTACTTCCATGGAGGAAAGTGCGTATGGTGACGGCTTTATTCAATCCCGATGCAATTTCTGTGTTTCATCAACACTCTGATAGTCCACAGATAACAGAATGCCTCCAGATGTGCATCGGAAACTACTACTGGTCTTCCAGGGAACGATCAAAGCGTAGACTGTTAGAGACATTTCTCCCATGGTGGAAAGTGCGCGTGGTGACTGTTGTATTCAATCCCAATGCAATTTCTGTGTTTCATCAACACTCTGATAGTCCACAGATTACAGATTGTCTCCAGATGTGCATCGTAAACTACTACTGGTCTTCCAGGGAACGATCAATACGTAGACTGTCTGAGACATTACTCCCATGGAGGAAAGTGCGCATGGTGACTGTTGTATTCAATCCCGATGCAATTTCTGTGTTTCATCAACACTCTGATAGGCCACAGATTACAGAATACCTCTAGATGTGCATCGGAAACTACTACTGGCCTTCAAGGGAACGATCAAAGCGTAGAATGTTTGAGACATTTTTCCCATGAAGGAAAGTGCGCATGGTGACTGTTGTATTCAATCCCGATGTAATTTTTTTGTTTGATCAACACTCAGATAGTCCACAGATTACAGAATGCCTCCAGATGTGCATTAGAAACTGCTACTGGTCTTCCAGGGAATTATCAAAGCGTAGACTGTTAGAGACATTACTTCCATGGAGGAAAGTGCGCATGGTGACGGCTTTATTCAATCCCGATGCAATTTCTGTGTTTCATCAACACTCTGATAGTCCATAGATTACAGAATGCCTCCAGATGTGCATCGGAAACTACTACTGGTCTTCCAGGTAACGATCAAAGAGTAGACTGTTAGAGACATTACTTCAATGAAGGAAAGTGCGCATGGTGACGGCTTTATTCAATCCCGATGCAATTTCTGTGTTTCATCAACACTCTGATAGTCCACAGATTACAGAATGCCTCCAGATGTGCATCGGAAACTACTACTGGTCTTCCAGGGAACGATCAAAGCGTAGACTGTTAGAGACATTTCTCCCATGGTGGAAAGTGCGCGTGGTGACTGTTGTATTCAATCCCGATGCAATATCTGTGTTTCATCAACACTCTGATAGTCCACAGATTACAGATTGTCTCCAGATGTGCATCGTAAACTACTACTGGTCTTCCAGGGAACGATCAAAACGTAGACTGTTTGAGACATTACTCCCATGGAGGAAAGTGCGCATGAAGACTGTTGTATTCAATCCCGATGCAATTTCTGTGTTTCATCTACACTCTGATAGTCCACGGATTACAGAATGCCTCCAGATGTGCATCGGAAACTACTACTGGTCTTCCAGGGAACAATCAAAGCATAGACTGTTAGAGACATTACTTCCATGGAGGAAAGTGCGCATGGTGACGGCTGTATTCAATCCCGATACAATTTCTGTGTTTCATCAATACTCTGATAGTCCACAGATTACAGACTGCCTCCAGATGTGCATCGGAAACTACTACTGGTCTTCCAGGGAACGATCAAAGCGTAGACAGTTTGAGACATTTCTCCCATGGTGGAAAGTGCGCGTGGTGACTGTTGTATTCAATCCCGATGAAATTTCTGTGTTTCATCAGCACTATGATAGTCCACAGATTACAGAATGCCTCCAGATGTGCATCGGAAACTACTACTGGTCTTCCTGGGAACGACCAAAGTGTAGACTGTATGAGACAATGGTCCCATGGAGGAAAGTGCGCAAGGTGACTGTTGTATTCAATCCCGATGCAATTTCTGTGTTTCATCAACACTCTGATAGCCCACAGATTACAGAATGCCTCCAGATGTGCATCGGGAACTACTACTGGTCTTCCAGGGAACGATCAAAGAATAGCCTGTTTGAGACATTACTCCCATGGAGGAAAGTGCGCATGGTGCCTGTTGTATTCAATCCCGATGCAATTTCTGTGATTCATCAACAGTCTGATAGTCCACAGACTACAGAATGCCTCCAGATGTGCATCGTAAACTACTACTGGTCTTCCAGGGAACGATCAAAACGTAGACTGTTTGAGACATTACTCCCAAGGAGGAAAGTGCGCATGGTGACTGTTGTATTCAATCCCGATGCAATTTCTGTGTTTCATCAACACTCTGATAGTCCTTAGACTACAGAATGCCTCCAGATGTGCATCGTAAACTACTACTGGTCTTCCAGGGAACGATCAAAACGTAGACTGTTTGAGACATTACCCCCATGGAGGAAAGTGCGCATGGTGACTGTTGTATTCAATCCCGATGCAATTTCTGTGTTTCATCAACACTCTGATAGTCCACAGATTACTGAATGCATCCAGATGTGCATCGGAAACTACTACTGGCCTTCAAGGGAACGATCAAAGCGTAGATTGTTTGAGACATTTTTCCCATGAAGGAAAGTGCGCATGGTGACTGTTGTATTCAATGCCGATGTAATTTTTTTGTTTGATCAACACTCAGATAGTCCACAGATTACAGAATGCCTCCAGATGTAAATTAAAAACTACTACTGGTCTTCCAGGTAATTATCAAAGCGTAGACTGTTAGAGACATTACTTCCATGGAGGAAAGTGCGCATGGTGACTGATTTACTCAATCCCGATGCAATTTCTGTGTTTCATCAACACTCTGATAGTCCACAGATTACAGAATGCCTCCAGATGTGCATTAGAAACTGTTACTGGTCTTCCAGGGAACGATCAAAGCATAGACTGTTAGAGAAATTACTCCCATGGAGGAAAGTGCGCATGGTGCATTTTGTATTCAATCCCGATGCAATTTCTGTGTTTCATCAACACTCTGATAGTCCACAGATTACAGAGTGCCTCCAGATGTGCATCGGAAACTACTACTGGTCTTCCAGGGAACGATCAAAGCGTAGACTGTTAGAGACATTTCTCCCATGGTTGAAAGTGCGCATGGTGACTGTTGTCTTCAATCCCGATGCAATTTCTGTGTTTCATCAACACTCTGATAGTCCACAGATTACAGATTGTCTCCAGATGTGCATCGTAAACTACTACTGGTCTTCCAGGGAACGATCAAAGCATAGACTGTTAGAGAAATTACTCCCATGGAGGAAAGTGCGCATGGTGCATGTTGTATTCAATCCCGATGCAATTTCTGTGTTTCATCAACAGTGTGATAGTCCACAGACTACAGAATGCCTCCAGATGTGCATCGTAAACTACTACTGGTCTTGCAGGGAACGATCAAAACGTAGACTGTTTGAGACATTACCCCCATGGAGGAAAGTGCGCATGGTGACTGTTGTATTCAATCCCGATGCAATTTCTGTGTTTCATCAACACTCTGATAGTCCACAGATTACAGAATGCCTCCAGACTTGCTTCGGAAACTACTACTGGTCTTCCAGAGAACGATCAAAGTGTAGACTGTTTGAGACATTACTCCCATGGAGGAAAGTGCGCATGGTGACTGTTGTATTCAGTCCCGATGCAATTTCTGTGTTTCATCAACACTCTGATAGTCCACAGACTACAGAATGCCTCCAGATGTGCATCGTAAACTACTACTGGCCTTCCAGGGAACGATCAAAACGTAGACTGTTTGAGACATTACTCCCATTTAGGAAAGTGCGCATGGTGACTGTTGTATTCAATCCCGATGCAATTTCTGTGTTTCATCAACACTCTGATAGCCCACAGATTACGGAATGCCTCCAGATGTGCATCGGAAAGTACTACTGGCCTTCAAGGGAACGATGAAACCGTAGAATGTTTGAGACATTTTTCCCATGAAGGAAAGTGCGCATGGTGACTGTTGTATTCAATCCCGATGTAATTTTTTTGTTTGATCAACACTCAGATAGTCCACAGATTACAGAATGCCTCCAGATGTGCATTAGAAACTGCTACTGGTCTTCCAGGGAATTATCAAAGCGTAGACTGTTAGAGACATTACTTCCATGGAGGAAAGTGCGCATGGTGATGGCTTTATTCAATCCCGATGCAATTTCTGTGTTTCATCAACACTCTGATAGTCCACAGATTACAGAATGCCTCCAGATGTGCATCGGAAACTACTACTGGTCTTCCAGGGAACGATCAAAGCATAGACTGTTTGAGACATTACTCCCATGGATTAAAGTGCGCATGGTGACTGTTATATTCAATCCCGATGCAATTTCTGTGTTTTGATACACACTTTGAAGGTCCACAGATTACAGAATGCCTCCAGACGTGCATCGGAAACTACTACTGGTCTTCCACGGAACGATAAAAGCGTAGACTGTTTGAGAAATACCCCCATGGAGGAAAGTGCGCATGGTGACTGTTGTATTCAATCCCGATGCAATTTCTGTGTTTCATCAACACTCTGATAGTCCACAGATTACAGAATGCCTCCAGACTTGCTTTGGAAACTACTACTGGTCTTCCAGAGAACGATCAAAGAGTAGACTGTTTGAGACATTACTTCCATGGAGGAAAGTGCGCATGGTGACGGCTTTATTCAATCCCGATGCAATTTCTGTGTTTCATCAACACTCTGATAGTCCACAGATTACAGAGTGCCTCCAGATGTGCATCGGAAACTACAACTGGTCTTCCAGGGAACGATCAAAGCGTAGACTGTTAGAGACATTTCTCCCATGGTGGAAAGTGCGCGTGGTGACGGCTTTATTCAATCCCGATGCAATTTCTGTGTTTCATCAACACTCTGATAGTCCACAGATTACAGATTGTCTCCAGATGTGCATCGTAAACTACTACTGGTCTTCCAGGGAACGATCAAAGCATAGACTGTTAGAGAAAGTGCGCATGGTGCATGTTGTATTCAATCCCGATTCAATTTCTGTGTTTCATCAACAGTGTGATAGTCCACAGACTACAGAATGCCTCCAGATGTGCATCGTAAACTACTACTGGTCTTGCAGGGAACGATCAAAACGTAGACTGTTTGAGACATTACCCCCATGGAGGAAAGTGCGCATGGTGACTGTTATATTCAATCCCGATGCAATTTCTGTGTTTTGATACACACTTTGAAGGTCCACAGATTACAGAATGCCTCCAGACGTGCATCGGAAACTACTACTGGTCTTCCACGGAACGATAAAAGCGTAGACTGTTTGAGAAATACCCCCATGGAGGAAAGTGCGCATGGTGACTGTTGTATTCAATCCCGATGCAATTTCTGTGTTTCATCAACACTCTGATAGTCCACAGATTACAGAATGCCTCCAGACTTGCTTTGGAAACTACTACTGGTCTTCCAGAGAACGATCAAAGAGTAGACTGTTTGAGACATTACTTCCATGGAGGAAAGTGCGCATGGTGACGGCTTTATTCAATCCCGATGCAATTTCCGTGTTTCATCAACACTCAGATAGTCCACAGATTACAGAATGCCTCCAGATGTAAATTAGAAACTACTACTGGTCTTCCAGGTAATTATCAAAGCGTAGACTGTTAGAGACATTACTTCCATGGAGGAAAGTGCGCATGGTGACTGATTTATTCAATCCCGATGCAATTTCTGTGTTTCATCAACACTCTGATAGTCCACAGATTACAGAATGCCTCCAGATGTGCATCGGAAACTACTACTGGTCTTCCAGGGAACGATCAAAGCATAGACTGTTAGAGAAATTACTCCCATGGAGGAAAGTGCGCATGGTGCATGTTGTATTCAATCCCGATGCAATTTCTGTGTTTCATCAACAGTGTGATAGTCCACAGACTACAGAATGCCTCCAGATGTGCATCGTAAACTACTACTGGCCTTGCAGGGAACGATCAAAACGTAGACTGTTTGAGACATTACCCCCATGGAGGAAAGTGCGCATGGTGACTGTTGTATTCAATCCCGATGCAATTTCTGTGTTTCATCAACACTGTGATAGTCCACAGATTACAGAATGCCTCCAGACTTGCTTCGGAAACTACTACTGGTCTTCCAGAGAACGATCAAAGAGTAGACTGTTTGAGACATTACTCCCATGGAGGAAAGTGCGCATGGTGACTGTTGTATTCAGTCCCGATGCAATTTCTGTGTTTCATCAACACTCTGATAGTCCACAGATTACTGAATGCATCCAGATGTGCATCGGAAACTACTACTGGCCTTCAAGGGAACGATCAAAGCGTAGATTGTTTGAGACATTTTTCCCATGAAGGAAAGTGCGCATGGTGACTGTTGTATTCAATGTCGATGTAATTTTTTTGTTTGATCAACACTCAGATAGTCCACAGATTACAGAATGCCTCCAGATGTGCATTAGAAACTACTACTGGTCTTCCAGGGAATTATCAAAGCGTAGACTGTTAGAGACATTACTTCCATGGAGGAAAGTGCGCATGGTGACTGATTTATTCAATCCCGATGCAATTTCTGTGTTTCATCAACACTCTGATAGTCCACAGATTACAGAATGCCTCCAGATGTGCATCGGAAACTACTACTGGTCTTCCAGGGAACGATCAAAGCGTAGACTGTTAGAGACATTTCTCCCATGGTGGAAAGTGCGCGTGGTGACTGTTGTATTCAATCCCGATGCAATTTCTGTGTTTCATCAACACTCTGATAGTCCACAGATTACAGATTGTCTCCAGATGTGCATCATAAATTACTACTGGTCTTCCAGGGAACGATCAAAACGTAGACTGTTTGAGACATTACTCCCATGGAGGAAAGTGCGCATGGTGACTGTTGTATTCAATCCCGATGCAATTTCTGTGTTTTGATACACACTTTGAAGGTCCACAGATTACAGAATGCCTCCAGACGTGCATCGGAAACTACTACTGGTCTTCCACGGAACGATAAATGCGTAGACTGTTTGAGAATTACCCCCATGGAGGAAAGTGCGCATGGTGACTGTTGTATTCAATCCCGATGCAATTTCTGTGTTTCATCAACACTCTGATAGTCCACAGACTACAGAATGCCTCCAGATGTGCATCGTAAACTACTACTGGCCTTCCAGGGAACGATCAAAACGTAGACTGTTTGAGACATTACTCCCATTTAGGAAAGTGCGCATGGTGACTGTTGTATTCAATCCCGATGCAATTTCTGTGTTTCATCAACACTCTGATAGCCCACAGATTACGGAATGCCTCCAGATGTGCATCGGAAACTACTACTGGTCTTCCAGGGAACGATCAAAGCATAGACTGTTAGAGACATTACTCCCATGGAGGAAAGTGCGCATGGTGCCTGTTGTATTCAATCCCGATGCAATTTCTGTGTTTCATCAACAGTGTGATAGTCCACAGACTACAGAATGCCTCCAGATGTGCATCGTAAACTACTACTGGTCTTCCAGGGAACGATCAAAACGTAGACTGTTTGAGACATTACCACGATGGAGGAAATTGCACTTGGTGACTGTTGTATTCAATCCCGATGCAATTTCTGTGTTTCATCAACACTCTGATAGTCCACAGATTACAGAATGCCTCCAGACTTGCTTCGGAAACTACTACTGGTCTTCCAGAGAACGATCAAAGAATAGACTGTTTGAGACATTACTCCCATGGAGGAAAGTGCGCATGGTGACTGTTGTATTCAGTCCCGATGCAATTTCTGTGTTTCATCAACACTCTGATAGTCCACAGACTACAGAATGCCTCCAGATGTGCATCGTAAACTACTACTGGCCTTCCAGGGAACGATCAAAACGTAGACTGTTTGAGACATTACTCCCATTTAGGAAAGTGCGCATGGTGACTGTTGTATTCAATCCCGATGCAATTTCTGTGTTTCATCAACACTCTGATAGCCCACAGATTACGGAATGCCTCCAGATGTGCATCGGAAAGTACTACTGGCCTTCAAGGGAACGATGAAACCGTAGAATGTTTGAGACATTTTTCCCATGAAGGAAAGTGCGCATGGTGACTGTTGTATTCAATCCCGATGTAATTTTTTTGTTTGATCAACACTCAGATAGTATACAGATTACAGAATGCCTCCAGATGTGCATTAGAAACTGTTACTGGTCTTCCAGGGAATTATCAAAGCGTAGACTGTTAGAGACATTACTTCCATGGAGGAAAGTGCGCATGGTGATGGCTTTATTCAATCCCGATGCAATTTCTGTGTTTCATCAACACTCTGATAGTCCACAGATTACAGAATGCCTCCAGATGTGCATCGGAAACTACTACTGGTCTTCCAGGGAACGATCAAAGCGTAGAGTGTTAGAGACATTACTTCCATGGAGGAAAGTGCGCATGGTGACGGCTTTATTCAATCCCGATGCAATTTCTGTGTTTCATCAACACTCTGATAGTCCACAGATTACAGATTGTCTCCAGATGTGCATCGTAAACTACTACTGGTCTTCCAGGGAACGATCAAAACGTACACTGTTTGAGACATTACTCCCATGGAGGAAAGTGCGCATGGTGACTGTTATATTCAATCCCGATGCAATTTCTGTGTTTTGATACACACTTTGAAGGTCCACAGATTACAGAATGCCTCCAGACGTGCATCGGAAACTACTACTGGTCTTCCACGGAACGATAAAAGCGTAGACTGTTTGAGAAATACCCCCATGGAGAAAAGTGCGCATGGTGACTGTTGTATTCAATCCCGATGCAATTTCTGTGTTTCATCAACACTCTGATAGTCCACAGATTACAGAATGCCTCCAGACTTGCTTTGGAAACTACTACTGGTCTTCCAGAGAACGATCAAAGAGTAGACTGTTTGAGACATTACTTCCATGGAGGAACGTGCGCATGGTGACGGCTTTATTCAATCCCGATGCAATTTCTGTGTTTCATCAACACTCTGATAGTCCACAGATTACAGAGTGCCTCCAGATGTGCATCGGAAACTACTACTGGTCTTCCAGGGAACGATCAAAGCGTAGACTGTTAGAGACATTTCTCCCATGGTGGAAAGTGCGCGTGGTGACTGTTGTATTCAATCCCGATGCAATTTCTGTGTTTCATCAACACTCTGATAGTCCACAGATTACAGAATGCCTCCAGATGTGCATCGTAAACTACTACTGGTCTTCCACGGAACGATAAAAGCGTAGACTGTTTGAGAAATACCCCCATGGAGGAAAGTGCGCATGGTGACTGTTGTATTCAATCCCGATGCAATTTCTGTGTTTCATCAACACTCTGATAGTTCACAGATTACAGAATGCCTCCAGACTTGCTTCGGAAACTACTACTGGTCTTAAAGAGAACGATCAAAGAGTAGACTGTTTGAGACATTACTCCCATGGAGGAAAGTGCGCATGGTGACTGTTGTATTCAGTCCCGATGCAATTTCAGTGTTTCATCAACACTCTGATAGTCCACAGATTACTGAATTCCTCCAGATGTGCATCGGAAAGTACTACTGGCCTTCAAGGGAACGATCAAACCGTAGAATGTTTGAGACATTTTTCCCATGAAGGAAAGTGCGCATGGTGACTGTTGTATTCAATCCCGATGTAATTTTTTTGTTTGAGCAACACTCAGATAGTCCACAGATTACAGAATGCCTCCAGATGTGCATTAGAAACTGCTACTGGTCTTCCAGGGAATTATCAAAGCGTAGACTGTTAGAGACATTACTTCCATGGAGGAAAGTGCGCATTGTGATGGCTTTATTCAATCCCGATGCAATTTCTGTGTTTCATCAACACTCTGATAGTCCACAGATTACAGAATGCCTCCAGATGTGCATCGGAAACTACTACTGGTCTTCCAGGGAACGATCAAAGCGTAGACTGTTAGAGACATTACTTCCATGGAGGAAAGTGCGCATGGTGACGGCTTTATTCAATCCCGATGCAATTTCTGTGTTTCATCAACACTCTGATAGTCCACAGATTACAGATTGTCTCCAGATGTGCATCGTAAACTACTACTGGTCTTCCAGGGAACGATCAAAACGTACACTGTTTGAGACATTACTCCCATGGAGGAAAGTGCGCATGGTGACTGTTATATTCAATCCCGATGCAATTTCTGTGTTTTGATACACACTTTGAAAGTCCACAGATTACAGAATGCCTCCAGACGTGCATCGGAAACTAATACTGGCCTTCTACGGAACGATAAAAGCGTAGACAGTTTGAGAAATACCCCCATGGAGGAAAGTGCGCATGGTGACTGTTGTATTCAATCCCGATGCAATTTCTGTGTTTCATCAACACTCTGATAGTCCACAGATTACAGAATGCCTCCAGACTTGCTTTGGAAACTACTACTGGCCTTCCAGAGAACGATCAAAGAGTAGACTGTTTGAGACATTACTTCCATGGAGGAAAGTGCGCATGGTGACGGCTTTATTCAATCCCGATGCAATTTCTGTGTTTCATCAACACTCTGATAGTCCACAGATTACTGAATGCATCCAGATGTGCATCGGAAACTACTACTGGCCTTCAAGGGAACGATCAAAGCGTAGATTGTTTGAGACATTTTTCCCATGAAGGAAAGTGCGCATGGTGACTGTTGTATTCAATGTCGATGTAATTTTTTTGTTTGATCAACACTCAGATAGTCCACAGATTACAGAATGCCTCCAGATGTGCATTAGAAACTACTACTGGTCTTCCAGGGAATTATCAAAGCGTAGACTGTTAGAGACATTACTTCCATGGAGGAAAGTGCGCATGGTGACTGATTTATTCAATCCCGATGCAATTTCTGTGTTTCATCAACACTCTGATAGTCCACAGATTACAGAATGCCTCCAGATGTGCATCGGAAAGTACTACTGGCCTTCAAGGGAACGATGAAACCGTAGAATGTTTGAGACATTTTTCCCATGAAGGAAAGTGCGCATGGTGACTGTTGTATTCAATCCCAATGTAATTTTTTTGTTTGATCAACACTCAGATAGTCCACAGATTACAGAATGCCTCCAGATGTGCATTAGAAACTGTTACTGGTCTTCCAGGGAATTATCAAAGCGTAGACTGTTAGAGACATTACTTCCATGGAGGAAAGTGCGCATGGTGATGGCTTTATTCAATCCCGATGCAATTTCTGTGTTTCATCAACACTCTGATAGTCCACAGATTACAGAATGCCTCCAGATGTGCATCGGAAACTACTACTCGTCTTCCAGGGAACGATCAAAGCTTAGACTGTTAGAGACATTACTTCCATGGAGGAAAGTGCGCATGGTGACGGCTTTATTCAATCCCGATGCAATTTCTGTGTTTCATCAACACTCTGATAGTCCACAGATTACAGATTGTCTCCAGATGTGCATCGTAAACTACTACTGGTCTTCCAGGGAACGATCAAAACGTACACTGTTTGAGACATTACTCCCATGGAGGAAAGTGCGCATGGTGACTGTTATATTCAATCCCGATGCAATTTCTGTGTTTTGATACACACTTTGAAGGTCCACAGATTACAGAATGCCTCCAGACGTGCATCGGAAACTACTACTGGTCTTCCACGGAACGATAAAAGCGTAGACTGTTTGAGAAATACCCCCATGGAGGAAAGTGCGCATGGTGACTGTTGTATTCAATCCCGATGCAATTTCTGTGTTTCATCAACACTCTGATAGTCCACAGATTACAGAATGCCTCCAGACTTGCTTTGGAAACTACTACTGGTCTTCCAGAGAACGATCAAAGAGTAGACTGTTTGAGACATTACTTCCATGGAGGAACGTGCGCATGGTGACGGCTTTATTCAATCCCGATGCAATTTCTGTGTTTCATCAACACTCTGATAGTCCACAGATTACAGAGTGCCTCCAGATGTGCATCGGAAACTACTACTGGTCTTCCAGGGAACGATCAAAGCGTAGACTGTTAGAGACATTTCTCCCATGGTGGAAAGTGCGCGTGGTGACTGTTGTATTCAATCCCGATGCAATTTCTGTGTTTCATCAACACTCTGATAGTCCACAGATTACAGAATGCCTCCAGATGTGCATCGTAAACTACTACTGGTCTTCCACGGAACGATAAAAGCGTAGACTGTTTGAGAAATACCCCCATGGAGGAAAGTGCGCATGGTGACTGTTGTATTCAATCCCGATGCAATTTCTGTGTTTCATCAACACTCTGATAGTCCACAGATTACAGAATGCCTCCAGACTTGCTTCGGAAACTACTACTGGTCTTAAAGAGAACGATCAAAGAGTAGACTGTTTGAGACATTACTCCCATGGAGGAAAGTGCGCATGGTGACTGTTGTATTCAGTCCCGATGCAATTTCAGTGTTTCATCAACACTCTGATAGTCCACAGATTACTGAATGCCTCCAGATGTGCATCGGAAAGTACTACTGGCCTTCAAGGGAACGATCAAACCGTAGAATGTTTGAGACATTTTTCCCATGAAGGAAAGTGCGCATGGTGACTGTTGTATTCAATCCCGATGTAATTTTTTTGTTTGAGCAACACTCAGATAGTCCACAGATTACAGAATGCCTCCAGATGTGCATTAGAAACTGCTACTGGTCTTCCAGCGAATTATCAAAGCGTAGACTGTTAGAGACATTACTTCCATGGAGGAAAGTGCGCATTGTGATGGCTTTATTCAATCCCGATGCAATTTCTGTGTTTCATCAACACTCTGATAGTCCACAGATTACAGAATGCCTCCAGATGTGCATCGGAAACTACTACTGGTCTTCCAGGGAACGATCAAAGCGTAGACTGTTAGAGACATTACTTCCATGGAGGAAAGTGCGCATGGTGACGGCTTTATTCAATCCCGATGCAATTTCTGTGTTTCATCAACACTCTGATAGTCCACAGATTACAGATTGTCTCCAGATGTGCATCGTAAACTACTACTGGTCTTCCAGGGAACGATCAAAACGTACACTGTTTGAGACATTACTCCCATGGAGGAAAGTGCGCATGGTGACTGTTATATTCAATCCCGATGCAATTTCTGTGTTTTGATACACACTTTGAAAGTCCACAGATTACAGAATGCCTCCAGACGTGCATCGGAAACTACTACTGGCCTTCTACGGAACGATAAAAGCGTAGACAGTTTGAGAAATACCCCCATGGAGGAAAGTGCGCATGGTGACTGTTGTATTCAATCCCGATGCAATTTCTGTGTTTCATCAACACTCTGATAGTCCACAGATTACAGAATGCCTCCAGACTTGCTTTGGAAACTACTACTGGCCTTCCAGAGAACGATCAAAGAGTAGACTGTTTGAGACATTACTTCCATGGAGGAAAGTGCGCATGGTGACGGCTTTATTCAATCCCGATGCAATTTCTGTGTTTCATCAACACTCTGATAGTCCACAGATTACTGAATGCATCCAGATGTGCATCGGAAACTACTACTGGCCTTCAAGGGAACGATCAAAGCGTAGATTGTTTGAGACATTTTTCCCATGAAGGAAAGTGCGCATGGTGATTGTTGTATTCAATGTCGATGTAATTTTTTTGTTTGATCAACACTCAGATAGTCCACAGATTACAGAATGCCTCCAGATGTGCATTAGAAACTACTACTGGTCTTCCAGGGAATTATCAAAGCGTAGACTGTTAGAGACATTACTTCCATGGAGGAAAGTGCGCATGGTGACTGATTTATTCAATCCCGATGCAATTTCTGTGTTTCATCAACACTCTGATAGTCCACAGATTACAGAATGCCTCCAGATGTGCATCGGAAACTACTACTGGTCTTCCAGGGAACGATCAAAGCGTAGACTGTTAGAGACATTTCTCCCATGGTGGAAAGTGCGCGTGGTGACTGTTGTATTCAATCCCGATGCAATTTCTGTGTTTCATCAACACTCTGATAGTCCACAGATTACAGATTGTCTCCAGATGTGCATCATAAATTACTACTGGTCTTCCAGGGAACGATCAAAACGTAGACTGTTTGAGACATTACTCCCATGGAGGAAAGTGCGCATGGTGACTGTTGTATTCAATCCCGATGCAATTTCTGTGTTTTGATACACACTTTGAAGGTCCACAGATTACAGAATGCCTCCAGACGTGCATCGGAAACTACTACTGGTCTTCCACGGAACGATAAATGCGTAGACTGTTTGAGAATTACCCCCATGGAGGAAAGTGCGCATGGTGACTGTTGTATTCAATCCCGATGCAATTTCTGTGTTTCATCAACACTCTGATAGTCCACAGACTACAGAATGCCTCCAGATGTGCATCGTAAACTACTACTGGCCTTCCAGGGAACGATCAAAACGTAGACTGTTTGAGACATTACTCCCATTTAGGAAAGTGCGCATGGTGACTGTTGTATTCAATCCCGATGCAATTTCTGTGTTTCATCAACACTCTGATAGCCCACAGATTACGGAATGCCTCCAGATGTGCATCGGAAACTACTACTGGTCTTCCAGGGAACGATCAAAGCATAGACTGTTAGAGACATTACTCCCATGGAGGAAAGTGCGCATGGTGCCTGTTGTATTCAATCCCGATGCAATTTCTGTGTTTCATCAACAGTGCGATAGTCCACAGACTACAGAATGCCTCCAGATGTGCATCGTAAACTACTACTGGTCTTCCAGGGAACGATCAAAACGTAGACTGTTTGAGACATTACCACCATGGAGGAAAGTGCACTTGGTGACTGTTGTATTCAATCCCGATGCAATTTCTGTGTTTCATCAACACTCTGATAGTCCACAGATTACAGAATGCCTCCAGACTTGCTTCGGAAACTACTACTGGTCTTCCAGAGAACGATCAAAGCGTAGACTGTTTGAGACATTACTCCCATGGAGGAAAGTGCGCATGGTGACTGTTGTATTCAGTCCCGATGCAATTTCTGTGTTTCATCAACACTCTGATAGTCCACAGACTACAGAATGCCTCCAGATGTGCATCGTAAACTACTACTGGCCTTCCAGGGAACGATCAAAACGTAGACTGTTTGAGACATTACTCCCATTTAGGAAAGTGCGCATGGTGACTGTTGTATTCAATCCCGATGCAATTTCTGTGTTTCATCAACACTCTGATAGCCCACAGATTACGGAATGCCTCCAGATGTGCATCGGAAAGTACTACTGGCCTTCAAGGGAACGATGAAACCGTAGAATGTTTGAGACATTTTTCCCATGAAGGAAAGTGCGCATGGTGACTGTTGTATTCAATCCCGATGTAATTTTTTTGTTTGATCAACACTCAGATAGTCCACAGATTACAGAATGCCTCCAGATGTGCATTAGAAACTGCTACTGGTCTTCCAGGGAATTATCAAAGCGTAGACTGTTAGAGACATTACTTCCATGGAGGAAAGTGCGCATGGTGATGGCTTTATTCAATCCCGATGCAATTTCTGTGTTTCATCAACACTCTGATAGTCCACAGATTACAGAATGCCTCCAGATGTGCATCGGAAACTACTACTGGTCTTCCAGGGAACGATCAAAGCGTAGACTGTTAGAGACATTACTTCCATGGAGGAAAGTGCGCATGGTGACGGCTTTATTCAATCCCGATGCAATTTCTGTGTTTCATCAACACTCTGATAGTCCACAGATTACAGATTGTCTCCAGATGTGCATCGTAAACTACTACTGGTCTTCCAGGGAACGATCAAAACGTACACTGTTTGAGACATTACTCCCATGGAGGAAAGTGCGCATGGTGACTGTTATATTCAATCCCGATGCAATTTCTGTGTTTTGATACACACTTTGAAGGTCCACAGATTACAGAATGCCTCCAGACGTGCATCGGAAACTACTACTGGTCTTCCACGGAACGATAAAAGCGTAGACTGTTTGAGAAATACCCCCATGGAGGAAAGTGCGCATGGTGACTGTTGTATTCAATCCCGATGCAATTTCTGTGTTTCATCAACACTCTGATAGTCCACAGATTACAGAATGCCTCCAGACTTGCTTTGGAAACTACTACTGGTCTTCCAGAGAACGATCAAAGAGTAGACTGTTTGAGACATTACTTCCATGGAGGAAAGTGCGCATGGTGACGGCTTTATTCAATCCCGATGCAATTTCTGTGTTTCATCAACACTCTGATAGTCCACAGATTACAGAGTGCCTCCAGATGTGCATCGGAAACTACTACTGGTCTTCCAGGGAACGATCAAAGCGTAGACTGTTAGAGACATTTCTCCCATGGTGGAAAGTGCGCGTGGTGACTGTTGTATTCAATCCCGATGCAATTTCTGTGTTTCATCAACACTCTGATAGTCCACAGATTACAGAATGCCTCCAGATGTGCATCGTAAACTACTACTGGTCTTCCACGGAACGATAAAAGCGTAGACAGTTTGAGAAATACCCCCATGGAGGAAAGTGCGCATGGTGACTGTTGTATTCAATCCCGATGCAATTCCTGTGTTTCATCAACACTCTGATAGTCCACAGATTACAGAATGCCTCCAGACTTGCTTCGGAAACTACTACTGGTCTTAAAGAGAACGATCAAAGAGTAGACTGTTTGAGACATTACTCCCATGGAGGAAAGTGCGCATGGTGACTGTTGTATTCAGTCCCGATGCAATTTCAGTGTTTCATCAACACTCTGATAGTCCACAGATTACTGAATGCCTCCAGATGTGCATCGGAAAGTACTACTGGCTTTCAAGGGAACGATCAAACCGTAGAATGTTTGAGACATTTTTCCCATGAAGGAAAGTGCGCATGGTGACTGTTGTATTCAATCCCGATGTAATTTTTTTGTTTGAGCAACACTCAGATAGTCCACAGATTACAGAATGCCTCCAGATGTGCATTAGAAACTGCTACTGGTCTTCCAGGGAATTATCAAAGCGTAGACTGTTAGAGACATTACTTCCATGGAGGAAAGTGCGCATTGTGATGGCTTTATTCAATCCCGATGCAATTTCTGTGTTTCATCAACACTCTGATAGTCCACAGATTACAGAATGCCTCCAGATGTGCATCGGAAACTACTACTGGTCTTCCAGGGAACGATCAAAGCGTAGACTGTTAGAGACATTACTTCCATGGAGGAAAGTGCGCATGGTGACAGCTTTATTCAATCCCGATGCAATTTCTGTGTTTCATCAACACTCTGATAGTCCACAGATTACAGATTGTCTCCAGATGTGCATCGTAAACTACTACTGGTCTTCCAGGGAACGATCAAAACGTACACTGTTTGAGACATTACTCCCATGGAGGAAAGTGCGCATGGTGACTGTTATATTCAATCCCGATGCAATTTCTGTGTTTTGATACACACTTTGAAAGTCCACAGATTACAGAATGCCTCCAGACGTGCATCGGAAACTACTACTGGCCTTCTACGGAACGATAAAAGCGTAGACAGTTTGAGAAATACCCCCATGGAGGAAAGTGCGCATGGTGACTGTTGTATTCAATCCCGATGCAATTTCTGTGTTTCATCAACACTCTGATAGTCCACAGATTACAGAATGCCTCCAGACTTGCTTTGGAAACTACTACTGGTCTTCCAGAGAACGATCAAAGAGTAGACTGTTTGAGACATTACTTCCATGGAGGAAAGTGCGCATGGTGACGGCTTTATTCAATCCCGATGCAATTTCTGTGTTTCATCAACACTCTGATAGTCCACAGATTACAGAATGCCTCCAGATGTGCATCGGAAACTACTACTGGTCTTCCAGGGAACTATCAAAGCGTAGACTGTTAGAGACATTACTTCCATGGAGGAAAGTGCGCATGGTGACGGCTTTATTCAATCCCGATGCAATTTCTGTGTTTCATCAACACTCTGATAGTCCACAGATTACAGAATGCCTCCAGATGTGCATCGGAAACTACTACTGGTCTTCCAGGGAACGATCAAAGCGTAGACTGTTAGAGACATTACTTCCATGGAGGAAAGTGCGCATGGTGACGGCTTTATTCAATCCTGATGCAATTTCTGTGTTTCATCAACACTCTGATAGTCCACAGATTACAGATTGTCTCCAGATGTGCATCGTAAACTACTACTGGTCTTAAAGAGAACGACCAAAGAGTAGACTGTTTGAGACATTACTCCCATGGAGGAAAGTGGGCATGGTGACTGTTGTATTCAGTCCCGATGCAATTTCTGTGTTTCATCAACACTCTGATAGTCCACAGATTACTGAATGCCTCCTGATGTGCATCAGAAACTACGACTGGCCTTCAAGGGAACGATCAAAGCGAAGAATGTTTGAGACATTTTTCCTATGAAGGAAAGTGCGCATGGTGACTGTTGTATTCAATCCCGATGTAATTTTTTTGTTTGATCAACACTCAGATAGTCCACAGATTACAGAATGCCTCCAGATGTGCATTAGAAACTGCTACTGGTCTTTCAGGGAATTATCAAAGCGTAGACTGTGAGACATTACTTCCATGGAGGAAAGTGCGCATGGTGACGGCTTTATTCAATCCCGATGCAATTTCTGTGTTTCATCAACACTCAGATAGTCCACAGATTACCGAATGCCTCCAGATGTGCATCGGAAACTACTAGTGGTCTTCCAGGGAACGATCAAAGCGTAGACTGTTAGAGACATTTCTCCCATGGTGGAAAGTGCGCGTGGTGACTGTTGTATACAATCCCAATGCAATTTCTGTGTTTCATCAACACTCTGATAGTCCACAGATTACAGATTGCCTCCAGATGTGCATCGTAAACTACTACTGGTCTTCCAGGGAACGATCAAAACGTAGACTGTTTGAGACATTACTCCCATGGAGGAAAGTGCGCATAGTGACTCTTGTATTCAATCCCGATGCAATTTCTGTGTTTCATCAACACTCTGATAGGCCACAGATTACAGAATACCTCCAGATGTGCATCGGAAACTACTACTGGCCTTCATGGGAACGATCAAAGCGTAGAATGTTTGAGACATTTTTCCCATGAAGGAAAGTGCGCATGGTGACTGTTGTATTCAATCCCGATGTAATTTTTTTGTTTGATCAACACTCAGATAGTCCACAGATTACAGAATGCCTCCAGATGTGCATTAGAAACTGCTACTGGTCTTCCAGGGAATTATCAAAGCGTAGACTGTAAGAGACATTACTTCCATGGAGGAAAGTGCGCATGGTGACGGCTTTATTCAATCCCGATGCAATTTCTGTGTTTCATCAACACTCTGATAGTCCACAGATTACAGAATGCCTCCAGATGTGCATCGGAAACTACTACTGGTCTTCCAGGGAACGATCAAAGCGTAGACTTTTAGAGACATTACTTCCATGGAGGAAAGTGCGCATGGTGACGGCTTTATTCAATCCCGATGCAATTTCTGTGTTTCATCAACACTCTGATAGTCCACAGATTACAGAATGCCTCCAGATGTGCATTGGAAACTACTACTGGTCTTCCAGGGAACGATCAAAGCGTAGACTGTTAGAGACATTTCTCCCATGGTGGAAAGTGCGCGTGGTGACTGTTGTATTCAATCCCGATGCAATTTCTGTTTTTCATCAACACTCTGATAGTCCACAGATTACAGATTGTCTCCAGATGTGCATCGTAAACTACTACTGGTCTTCCACGGAACGATAAAAGCGTAGACTGTTTGAGAAATACCCCCATGGAGGAAAGTACGCATGGTGACTGTTGTATTCAATCCCGATGCAATTTCTGTGTTTCATCAACACTCTGATAGTCCACAGATTACAGAATGCCTCCAGACTTGCTTCGGAAACTACTACTGGTCTTAAAGAGAACGATCAAAGAGTAGACTGTTTGAGACATTACTCCCATGGAGGAAAGTGCGCATGGTGACTGTTGTATTCAGGCCCGATGCAATTTCAGTGTTTCATCAACACTCTGATAGTCCACAGATTACTGAATGCCTCCAGATGTGCATCGGAAAGTACTACTGGCCTTCAAGGGAACGATCAAACCGTAGAATGTTTGAGACATTTTTCCCATAAAGGAAAGTGCGCATGGTGACTGTTGTATTCAATCCCGATGTAATTTTTTTGTTTGATCAACACTCAGATAGTCCACAGATTACAGAATGCCTCCAGATGTGCATTAGAAACTGCTACTGGTCTTCCAGGGAATTATCAAAGCGTAGACTGTTAGAGACATTACTTCCATGGAGGAAAGTGCGCATGGTGATGGCTTTATTCAATCCCGATGCAATTTCTGTGTTTCATCAACACTCTGATAGTCCACAGATTACAGAATGCCTCCAGATGTGCATCGGAAACTACTACTGGTCTTCCAGGGAACGATCAAAGCGTAGACTGTTAGAGACATTACTTCCATGGAGGAAAGTGCGCATTTTGAAGGCTTTATTCAATCCCGATTCAATTTCTGTGTTTCATCAACACTCTGATAGTCCACAGATTACAGATTGTCTCCAGATGTGCATCGTAAACTACTACTGGTCTTCCAGGGAACGATCAAAACGTACACTGTTTGAGACATTACTCCCATGGAGGAAAGTGCTCATGGTGACTGTTATATTCAATCCCGATGCAATTTCTGTGTTTTGATACACACTTTGAAGGTCCACAGATTACAGAATGCCTCCAGACGTGCATCGGAAACTACTACTGGCCTTCCACGGAACGATAAAAGCGTAGACTGTTTGAGAAATACCCCCATGGAGGAAAGTGCGCATGGTGACTGTTGTATTCAATCCCGATGCAATTTCTGTGTTTCATCAACACTCTGATAGTCCACAGATTACAGAATGCCTCCAGACTTGCTTTGGAAACTACTACTGGTCTTCCAGAGAACGATCAAAGAGTAGACTGTTTGAGACATTACTTCCATGGAGGAAAGTGCGCATGGTGACGGCTTTATTCAATCCCGATGCAATTTCTGTGTTTCATCAACACTCTGATAGTCACAGATTACAGAATGCCTCCAGATGTGCATCGGAAACTACTACTGGTCTTCCAGGGAACGATCAAAGCGTAGACTGTTAGAGACATTACTTCCATGGAGGAAAGTGCGCATGGTGACGGCTTTATTCAATCCCGATGCAATTTCTGTGTTTCATCAACACTCTGATAGTCCACAGATTACAGAATGCCTCCAGATGTGCATCGGAAACTACTACTGGTCTTCTAGGGAACGATCAAAGCGTAGACTGTTAGAGACATTTCTCCCATGGTGGAAAGTGCGCGTGGTGACTGTTGTATTCAATCCCGATGCAATTTCTGTTTTTCATCAACACTCTGATAGTCCACAGATTACAGATTGTCTCCAGATGTGCATCGTAAACTACTACTGGTCTTCCACGGAACGATAAAAGCGTAGACTGTTTGAGAAATACCCCCATGGAGGAAAGTGCGCATGGTGACTGTTGTATTCAATCCCGATGCAATTTCTGTGTTTCATCAACACTCTGATAGTCCACAGATTACTGAATGCCTCCAGACTTGCTTCGGAAACTACTACTGCTCTTAAAGAGAACGATCAAAGGGTAGACTGTTTGAGACATTACTCCCATGGAGGAAAGTGCTCATGGTGACTGTTATATTCAATCCCGATGCAATTTCTGTGTTTTGATACACACTTTGAAGGTCCACAGATTACAGAATGCCTCCAGACGTGCATCGGAAACTACTACTGGCCTTCCACGGAACGATAAAAGCGTAGACTGTTTGAGAAATACCCCCATGGAGGAAAGTGCGCATGGTGACTGTTGTATTCAATCCCGATGCAATTTCTGTGTTTCATCAACACTCTGATAGTCCACAGATTACTGAATGCCTCCAGACTTGCTTCGGAAACTACTACTGCTCTTAAAGAGAACGATCAAAGGGTAGACTGTTTGAGACATTACTCCCATGGAGGAAAGTGCGCATGGTGACTGTTGTATTCAGTCCCGATGCAATTTCTGTGTTTCATCAACACTCTGATAGTCCACAGATTACAGAATGCCTCCAGACTTGCTTCGGAAACTACTACTGGTCTTCCAGAGAACGATCAAAGAGTAGACTGTTTGAGACATTACTCCCATGGAGGAAAGTGCGCATGGTGACTGTTGTATTCAGTCCCGATGCAATTTCAGTGTTTCATCAACACTCTGATAGTCCACAGTTTACTGAATGCCTCCAGATGTGCATCGGAAAGTACTACTGGCCTTCAAGGGAACGATCAAACCGTAGAATGTTTGAGACATTTTTCCCATGAAGGAAAGTGCGCATGGTGACGGCTTTATTCAATCCCGATGCAATTTCTGTGTTTCATCAACACTCTGATAGTCCACAGATTACAGAATGCCTCCAGATGTGCATCGGAAACTACTACTGGTCTTTCAGGGAACGATCAAAGCGTAGACTGTTAGAGACATTACTTCCATGGAGGAAAGTGCGCATGGTGACGGCTTTATTCAATCCCGATGCAATTTCTGGGTTTCATCAACACTCTGATAGTCCACAGATTACAGAATGCCTCCAGATGTGCATCGGAAACTACTACTGGTCTTCCAGGGAACGATCAAAGCGTAGACTGTTAGAGACATTTCTCCCATGGTGGAAAGTGCGCGTGGTGACTGTTGTATTCAATCCCGATGCAATTTCTGTTTTTCATCAACACTCTGATAGTCCACAGATTACAGATTGTCTCCAGATGTGCATCGTAAACTACTACTGGTCTTCCACGGAACGATAAAAGCGTAGACTGTTTGAGAAATACCCCCATGGAGGAAAGTGCGCATGGTGACTGTTGTATTCAATCCCGATGCAATTTCTGTGTTTCATCAACACTCTGATAGTCCACAGATTACAGAATGCCTCCAGACGTGCTTCGGAAACTACTACAGGCCTTAAAGAGAACGATCAAAGAGTAGACAGTTTCAGACATTACTCCCATGGAGGAAAGTGAGCATGGTGACTGTTGTATTCAGTCCCGATGCAATTTCTGTGTTTCATCAACACTCTGATAGTCCACAGATTACTGAATGCCTCCAGATGTGCATCAGAAACTACGACTGGCCTTCAAGGGAACGATCAAAGCGAAGAATGTTTGAGACATTTTTCCCATGAAGGAAAGTGCGCATGGTGACTGTTGTATTCAATCCCGATGTAATTTTTTTGTTTGATCAACACTCAGATAGTCCACAGATTACAGAATGCCTCCAGATGTGCATTAGAAACTGCTACTGGTCTTTCAGGGAATTATCAAAGCGTAGACTGTTAGAGACATTACTTTCATGGAGGAAAGTGCGCATGGTGACGGCTTTATTCAATCCCGATGCAATTTCTGTGTTTCATCAACACTCAGATAGTCCACAGATTACAGAATGCCTCCAGATGTGCATCGGAAACTACTTGTGGTCTTCCAGGGAACGATCAAAGCGTAGACTGTTAGAGACATTTCTCCCATGGTGGAAAGTGCGCGTGGTGACTGTTGTATTCAATCCCGATGCAATTTCTGTGTTTCATCAACACTCTGATAGTCCACAGATTACAGATTGCCTCCAGATGTGCATCGTAAACTACTACTGGTCTTCCAGGGAACGATCAAAACGTAGACTGTTTGAGACATTACTCCCATGGAGGAAAGTGCGCATGGTGACTCTTGTATTCAATCCCGATGCAATTTCTGTGTTTCATCAACACTCTGATAGGCCACAGATTACAGAATACCTCCAGATGTGCATCGGAAACTACTACTGGCCTTCAAGGGAACGATCAAAGCGTAGAATGTTTGAGACATTTTTCCCATGATGGAAAGTGCGCATGGTGACTGTTGTATTCAATGCCGATGTAATTTTTTTGTTTGATCATCACTCAGATAGTCCACAGATTACAGAATGCCTCCAGATGTGCATTAGAAACTGCTACTGGTCTTCCAGGGAATTATCAAAGCGTAGACTGTTAGAGACATTACTTCCATGGAGGAAAGTGCGCATGGTGACGGCTTTATTCAATCCCGATGCAATTTCAGTGTTTCATCAACACTCTGATAGTCCACAGATTACAGAATGCCTCCAGATGTGCATCGGAAACTACTACTGGTCTTCCAGGGAACGATCAAAGCGTAGCCTGTATTAGAATTACTCACATGGAGGAAAGTGCACATGGTGACTGTTTTACTCAATCCCGATGCATTTTCTGAGTTTCATCAACACTCTGATAGTCCACAGATTACAGAATGCCTCCAGATGTGCATCGGAAACTACTTCTGGTCTTCCAGGGAACGATCAAAGCATAGACTGTTAGAGACATTACTTCCATTGAGGAAAGTGCGCATGGTGACGGCTGTATTCAATCCCGATGCAATTTCTGTGTTTCATCAATACTCTGATAGTCCACAGATTACAGACTGCCTCCAGATGTGCATTGGGAACTACTACTGGTCTTCCAGGGAACGATCAAAGAATAGCCTGTTTGAGACATTACTCCCATGGAGGAAAGTGCGCACTGTGCCTGTTGTATTCAATCCCGATGCAATTTCTGTGATTCATCAACAGTCCGATAGTCCACAGACTACAGAATGCCTCCAGATGTGCATCGTAAACTACTACTGGTCTTCCAGTGATCGATCAAAACGTAGACTGTTTGAGACATTACTACCAAGGAGGAAAGTGCGCATGGTGACTGTTGTATTCAATCCCGATGCAATTTCTGTGTTTTATCAACACTCTGGTAGCCCACAGATTACAGAATGCCTCCAGATGTGCATCGGAAACTACTTCTGGTCTTCCAGGGAACGATCAAAGCATAGACTGTTAGAGACATTACTTCCATGGAGGAAAGTGCGCATGGTGACGGCTGTATTCAATCCCGATGCAATTTCTGTGTTTCATCAATACTCTGATAGTCCACAGATTACAGACTGCCTCCAGATGTGCATCGGAAACTACTACTGGTCTTCCAGGGAACGATCAAAGCATAGACTGTTAGAGACATTACTTATATGGAGGAAAGTGCGCATGGTGACGGCTGTATTCAATCCCGATGCAATTTCTGTGTTTCATCAACACTCTGATAGCCCACAGATTACAGAATGCCTCCAGATGTGCATCGGAATCTACTACTGGTCTTCCAGGGAACGATCAAAGCATAGACTGTTAGAGACATTACTCCCATGGAGGAAAGTGCGCAGGGTGCCTGTTGTATTCAATCCCGATGCAATTTCTGTGTTTCATCAACAGTGTGATAGTCCACAGACTACAGAATGCCTCCAGATGTGCATCGTAAACTACTACTGGTCTTCCAGGGACCGATCAAAACGTAGAATGTTTGAGACATTACCCCCATGGAGGAAAGTGCGCATGGTGACTGTTGTATTCAATCCCGATGCAATTACTGTGTTTCATCAACACTCTGATAGTCCACAGATTACAGAATGCCTCCAGACTTGCTTCGGAAACTACTACTGGTCTTCCAGAGAACGATCAAAGAGTAGACAGTTTGAGACATTACTCCTATGGAGGAAAGTGCGCATGGTGACTGTTGTATTCAGTCCCGATGCAATTTCTGTGTTTCATCAACACTCTGCTAGTCCACAGATTACTGAATGCATCCAGATGTGCATCGGAAACTACTACTGGCCTTCAAGGGAACGATCAAACGTAGAATGTTTGAGACATTTTTCCCATGAAGGAAGGTACGCATGGTGACTGTTGTATTCAATGCCGATGTAATTTTTTTGTTTGATCAACACTCAGATAGTCCACAGATTACAGAATGCCTCCAGATGTGCATTGGAAACTACTACTGGTCTTCCAGGGAATTATCAAAGCGTAGACTGTTAGAGACATTACTTCCATGGAGGAAAGTGCGCATGGTGATTGTTTTATTCAATCCCGATGCAGTTTCTGTGTTTCATCAACACTCTGATAGTCCACAGATTACAGAATGCCTCCAGATGTGCATCGGAAACTACTACTGGTCTTCCAGGGAACAATCAAAGCGTAGACTGTTAGAGACATTTCTCCCATGGTGGAAAGTGCGCGTGGTGACTGTTGTATTCAATCCCGATGCAATTTCTGTGTTTCATCGACACTCTGATAGTCCACAGATTACAGATTGTCTCCAGATGTGCATCATAAACTACTACTGGCCTTCCAGGGAACGATTAAAACGTAGACTGTTTGAGACATTACTCCCATGGAGGAAAGTGCGCATGGTGACTGTTGTATTCAATCCCGATGCAATTTCTGTGTTTTGATACACACTTTGAAGGTCCACAGATTACAGAATGCCTCCAGACGTGCATCGGAAACTACTACTGGTCTTCCACGGAACGATAAATGCGTAGACTGTTTGAGAATTACCCCCATGGGGGAAAGTGCGCGTGGTGACTGTTGTATTCAATCCCGATGCAATTTCTGTGTTTCATCAACACTCTGATAGTCCACAGATTACAGATTGGCTCCAGATGTGCATCGTAAACTACTACTGGTCTTCCAGGGAACGATCAAAACGTATACTGTTTGAGACATTACTCCCATGGAGGAAAGTGCGCATGGTGACTGTTGTATTCTATCCCGATGCAATTTCTGTGTTCATCAACACTCTGATAGGCCACAGATTACAGAATACCTCCAGATGTGCATCGGAAACTACTACTGGCCTTCAAGGGAATGATCAAAGCGTAGAATGTTTGAGACATTTTTCCCATGAAGGAAAGGGCGCATGGTGACTGTCGTATTCAATCCCGATGTAATTATTTTGTTTGATCAACACTCAGATAGTCCACAGATTACAGAGTGCCTCCAGATGTGCATTAGAAACTGCTACTGGTCTTCCAGGGAATTATCAAAGCGTAGACTGTTAGAGACATTACTTCCATGGAGGAAAGTGCGCATGGTGACGGCTTTATTCAATCCCGATGCAATTTCTGTGTTTCATCAACGCTCTGATAGTCCACAGATTACAGAATGCCTCCAGATGTGCATCGGAAACTACTACTGGTCTTCCAGGGAACGATCAAAGCGTAGACTGTTAGAGACATTTCTCCCATGGAGGAAAGTGCGCGTGGTGACTGTTGTATTCAATCACGATGCAATTTCTGTGTTTCATGAACACTCTGATAGTCCACAGATTACAGATTGTCTCCAGATGTGCATCGTAAACTACTACTGGTCTTCCAGGGAACGATTAAAACGTAGACTGTTTGAGACATTACTCCCTTGGAGGAAAGTGCGCATAGTGACTCTTGTATTCAATCCCGATGCAATTTCTGTGTTTCATCAACACTCTGATAGGCCACAGATTACAGAATGCCTCCAGACTTGCTTCGGAAACTACTACTGGTCTTCCAGAGAACGATCAAAGAGTAGACAGTTTGAGACATTACTCCCATGGAGGAAAGTGCGCATGGTGACTGTTGTATTCAGTCCCGATGCAATTTCTGTGTTTCATCAACACTCTGCTAGTCCACAGATTACTGAATGCATCCAGATGTGCATCGGAAACTACTACTGGCCTTCAAGGGAACGATCAAACGTAGAATGTTTGAGACATTTTTCCCATGAAGGAAGGTACGCATGGTGACTGTTGTATTCAATGCCGATGTAATTTTTTTGTTTGATCAACACTCAGATAGTCCACAGATTACAGAATGCCTCCAGATGTGCATTGGAAACTACTACTGGTCTTCCAGGGAATTATCAAAGCGTAGACTGTTAGAGACATTACTTCCATGGAGGAAAGTGCGCATGGTGACTGTTTTATTCAATCCCGATGCAATTTCTGTGTTTCATCAACACTCTGATAGTCCACAGATTACAGAATGCCTCCAGATGTGCATCGGAAACTACTACTGGTCTTCCAGGGAACAATCAAAGCGTAGACTGTTAGAGACATTTCTCCCATGGTGGAAAGTGCGCGTGGTGACTGTTGTATTCAATCCCGATGCAATTTCTGTGTTTCATCGACATTCTGATAGTCCACAGATTACAGATTGTCTCCAGATGTGCATCATAAACTACTACTGGTCTTCCAGGGAACGATTAAAACGTAGACTGTTTGAGACATTACTCCCATGGAGGAAAGTGCGCATGGTGACTGTTGTATTCAATCCCGATGCAATTTCTGTGTTTTGATACACACTTAGAAGGTCCACAGATTACAGAATGCCTCCAGACGTGCATCGGAAACTACTACTGGTCTTCCACGGAACGATAAATGCGTAGACTGTTTGAGAATTACCCCCATGGGGGAAAGTGCGCGTGGTGACTGTTGTATTCAATCCCGATGCAATTTCTGTGTTTCATCAACACTCTGATAGTCCACAGATTACAGATTGTCTCCAGATGTGCATCGTAAACTACTACTGGTCTTCCAGGGAACGATCAAAACGTATACTGTTTGAGACATTACTCCCATGGAGGAAAGTGCGCATGGTGACTGTTGTATTCAATCCCGATGCAATTTCTATGTTCATCAACACTCTGATAGGCCACAGATTACAGAATACCTCCAGATGTGCATCGGAAACTACTACTGGCCTTCAAGGGAACGATCAAAGCGTAGAATGTTTGAGACATTTTTCCCATGAAGGAAAGGGCGGATGGTGACTGTCGTATTCAATCCCGATGTAATTATTTTGTTTGATCAACACTCGGATAGTCCACAGATTACAGAGTGCCTCCAGATGTGCATTAGAAACTGCTACTGGTCTTCCAGGGAATTATCAAAGCGTAGACTGTTAGAGACATTACTTCCATGGAGGAAAGTGCGCATGGTGACGGCTTTATTCAATCCCGATGCAATTTCTGTGTTTCATCAACACTCTGATAGTCCACAGATTACAGAATGCCTCCAGATGTGCATCGGAAACTACTACTGGTCTTCCAGGGAACGATCAAAGCGTAGACTGTTAGAGACATTTCTCCCATGGAGGGAAGTGCGCGTGGTGACTGTTGTATTCAATCACGATGCAATTTCTGTGTTTCATGAACACTCTGATAGTCCACAGATTACAGATTGTCTCCAGATGTGCATCGTAAACTACTACTGGTCTTCCAGGGAACGATCAAAACGTAGACTGTTTGAGACATTACTCCCATGGAGGAAAGTGCGCATAGTGACTCTTGTATTCAATCCCGATGCAATTTCTGTGTTTCATCAACACTCTGATAGGCCACAGATTACAGAATACCTCCAGATGTGCATCGGAAACTACTACTGGCCTTCAAGGGAACGATCAAAGCGTAGAATGTTTGAGACATTTTTCCCATGAAGGAAAGTGCGCATGGTGACTGTTGTATTCAATCCCGATGTAATTTTTTTGTTTGATCAACACTCAGATAGTCCACAGATTACAGAATGCCTCCAGATGTGCATTAGAAACTGCTACTGGTCTTCCAGGGAATTATCAAAGCGTAGACTGTAAGAGACATTACTTCCATGGAGGAAAGTGCGCATGGTGGCGGCTTTATTCAATCCCGATGCAATTTCTGTGTTTCATCAACACTCTGATAGTCCACAGATTACAGAATGCCTCCAGATGTGCATCGGAAACTACTACTGGTCTTCCAGGGAACGATCAAATTGTAGCCTGTATTAGAATTACTCACATGGAGGAAAGTGCACATGGTGACTGTTTTACTCAATCCCGATGTATTTTCTGAGTTTCATCAACACTCTGATAGTCCACAGATTACAGAATGCCTCCAGATGTGCATCTGAAACTACTTCTGGTCTTCCAGGGAACGATCAAAGCATAGACTGTTAGAGACATTACTTCCATGGAGGAAAGTGCGCATGGTGACGGCTGTATTCAATCCCGATGCAATTTCTGTGTTTCATCAATACTCTGATAGTCCACAGATTACAGACTGCCTCCAGATGTGCATCGGGAACTACTACTGGTCTTCCAGGGAACGATCAAAGAATAGCCTGTTTGAGACATTACTCCCATGGAGGAAAGTGCGCATGGTGCCTGTTGTATTCAATCCCGATGCAATTTCTGTGATTCATCAACAGTCTGATAGTCCACAGACTACAGAATGCCTCCAGATGTGCATCGTAAACTACTACTGGTCTTCCAGTGATCGATCAAAACGTAGACTGTTTGAGACATTACTCCCAATGAGGAAAGTGAGCATGGTGACTGTTGTATTCAATCCCGATGCAATTTCTGTGTTTCATCAACACTCTGGTAGCCCACAGATTACAGAACGCCTCCAGATGTGCATCGGAAACTACTACTGGTCTTCCAGGGAACGATCAAAGAGTAGACTGTTAGAGACATTACTTCCATGGAGGAAAGTGCGCATGGTGACGGCTGTATTCAATCCCGATTCAATTTCTGTGTTTCATCAATACTCTGATAGTCCACAGATTACAGACTGCCTCCAGACGTGCATCGGAAACTACTACTGGTCTTCCAGGGAACGATCAAAGCGTAGACAGTTTGAGACATTTCTCCCATGGTGGAAAGTGCGCGTGGTGACTGTTGTATTCAATCCCGATGCAATTTCTGTGTTTCATCAGCACTATGATAGTCCACAGATTACAGAATGCCTCCAGATGTGCATCGGAAACTACTACTGGTCTTCCTGGGAACGACCAAAGTGTAGACTGTATGAGACAATACTCCCATGGAGGAAAGTGCGCATGGTCACTGTTGTATTCAATCCCGATGCAATTTCTATGTTCATCAACACTCTGATAGGCCACAGATTACAGAATACCTCCAGATGTGCATCGGAAACTACTACTGGCCTTCAAGGGAACGATCAAAGCGTAGAATGTTTGAGACATTTTTCCCATGAAGGAAAGGGCGCATGGTGACTGTCGTATTCAATCCCGATGTAATTATTTTGTTTGATCAACACTCGGATAGTCCACAGATTACAGAGTGCCTCCAGATGTGCATTAGAAACTGCTACTGGTCTTCCAGGGAATTATCAAAGCGTAGACTGTTAGAGACATTACTTCCATGGAGGAAAGTGCGCATGGTGACGGCTTTATTCAATGCCGATGCAATTTCTGTGTTTCATCAACACTCTGATAGTCCACAGATTACAGAATGCCTCCAGATGTGCATCGGAAACTACTACTGGTCTTCCAGGGAACGATCAAAGCGTAGACTGTTAGAGACATTTCTCCCATGGAGGAAAGTGCGCGTGGTGACTGTTGTATTCAATCACGATGCAATTTCTGTGTTTCATGAACACTCTGAAAGTCCACAGATTACAGATTGTCTCCAGATGTGCATCGTAAACTACTACTGGTCTTCCAGGGAACGATCAAAACGTAGACTGTTTGAGACATTACTCCCATGGAGGAAAGTGCGCATAGTGACTCTTGTATTCAATCCCGATGCAATTTCTGTGTTTCATCAACACTCTGATAGGCCACAGATTACAGAATACCTCCAGATGTGCATCGGAAACTACTACTGGCCTTCAAGGGAACGATCAAAGCGTAGAATGTTTGAGACATTTTTCCCATGAAGGAAAGTGCGCATGGTGACTGTTGTATTCAATCCCGATGTAATTTTTTTGTTTGATCAACACTCAGATAGTCCACAGATTACAGAATGCCTCCAGATGTGCATTAGAAACTGCTACTGGTCTTCCAGGGAATTATCAAAGCGTAGACTGTAAGAGACATTACTTCCATGGAGGAAAGTGCGCATGGTGACGGCTTTATTCAATCCCGATGCAATTTCTGTGTTTCATCAACACTCTGATAGTCCACAGATTACAGAATGCCTCCAGATGTGCATCGGAAACTACTACTGGTCTTCCAGGGAACGATCAAATTGTAGCCTGTATTAGAATTACTCACATGGAGGAAAGTGCACATGGTGACTGTTTTACTCAATCCCGATGTATTTTCTGAGTTTCATCAACACTCTGATAGTCCACAGATTACAGAATGCCTCCAGATGTGCATCTGAAACTACTTCTGGTCTTCCAGGGAACGATCAAAGCATAGACTGTTAGAGACATTACTTCCATGGAGGAAAGTGCGCATGGTGACGGCTGTATTCAATCCCCATGCAATTTCTGTGTTTCATCAATACTCTGATAGTCCACAGATTACAGACTGCCTCCAGATGTGCATCGGGAACTACTACTGGTCTTCCAGGGAACGATCAAAGAATAGCCTGTTTGAGACATTACTCCCATGGAGGAAAGTGCGCATGGTGCCTGTTGTATTCAATCCCGATGCAATTTCTGTGATTCATCATCAGTCTGATAGTCCACAGACTACAGAATGCCTCCAGATGTGCATCGTAAACTACTACTGGTCTTCCAGTGATCGATCAAAACGTAGACTGTTTGAGACATTACTCCCAATGAGGAAAGTGAGCATGGTGACTGTTGTATTCAATCCCGATGCAATTTCTGTGTTTCATCAACACTCTGGTAGCCCACAGATTACAGAACGCCTCCAGATGTGCATCGGAAACTACTACTGGTCTTCCAGGGAACGATCAAAGAGTAGACTGTTAGAGACATTACTTCCATGGAGGAAAGTGCGCATGGTGACGGCTGTATTCAATCCCGATTCAATTTCTGTGTTTCATCAATACTCTGATAGTCCACAGATTACAGACTGCCTCCAGACGTGCATCGGAAACTACTACTGGTCTTCCAGGGAACGATCAAAGCGTAGACAGTTTGAGACATTTCTCCCATGGTGGAAAGTGCGCGTGGTGACTGTTGTATTCAATCCCGATGCAATTTCTGTGTTTCATCAGCACTATGATAGTCCACAGATTACAGAATGCCTCCAGATGTGCATCGGAAACTACTACTGGTCTTCCTGGGAACGACCAAAGTGTAGACTGTATGAGACAATACTCCCATGGAGGAAAGTGCGCATGGTCACTGTTGTATTCAATCCCGATGCAATTTCTATGTTCATCAACACTCTGATAGGCCACAGATTACAGAATACCTCCAGATGTGCATCGGAAACTACTACTGGCCTTCAAGGGAACGATCAAAGCGTAGAATGTTTGAGACATTTTTCCCATGAAGGAAAGGGCGCATGGTGACTGTCGTATTCAATCCCGATGTAATTATTTTGTTTGATCAACACTCGGATAGTCCACAGATTACAGAGTGCCTCCAGATGTGCATTAGAAACTGCTACTGGTCTTCCAGGGAATTATCAAAGCGTAGACTGTTAGAGACATTACTTCCATGGAGGAAAGTGCGCATGGTGACGGCTTTATTCAATCCCGATGCAATTTCTGTGTTTCATCAACACTCTGATAGTCCACAGATTACAGAATGCCTCCAGATGTGCATCGGAAACTACTACTGGTCTTCCAGGGAACGATCAAAGCGTAGACTGTTAGAGACATTTCTCCCATGGAGGAAAGTGCGCGTGGTGACTGTTGTATTCAATCACGATGCAATTTCTGTGTTTCATGAACACTCTGATAGTCCACAGATTACAGATTGTCTCCAGATGTGCATCGTAAACTACTACTGGTCTTCCAGGGAACGATCAAAACGTAGACTGTTTGAGACATTACTCCCATGGAGGAAAGTGCGCATAGTGACTCTTGTATTCAATCCCGATGCAATTTCTGTGTTTCATCAACACTCTGATAGGCCACAGATTACAGAATACCTCCAGATGTGCATCGGAAACTACTACTGGCCTTCAAGGGAACGATCAAAGCGTAGAATGTTTGAGACATTTTTCCCATGAAGGAAAGTGCGCATGGTGACTGTTGTATTCAATCCCGATGTAATTTTTTTGTTTGATCAACACTCAGATAGTCCACAGATTACAGAATGCCTCCAGATGTGCATTAGAAACTGCTACTGGTCTTCCAGGGAATTATCAAAGCGTAGACTGTAAGAGACATTACTTCCATGGAGGAAAGTGCGCATGGTGACGGCTTTATTCAATCCCGATGCAATTTCTGTGTTTCATCAACACTCTGATAGTCCACAGATTACAGAATGCCTCCAGATGTGCATCGGAAACTACTACTGGCCTTCAAGGGAACGATCAAACGTAGAATGTTTGAGACATTTTTCCCATGAAGGAAGGTACGCATGGTGACTGTTGTATTCAATGCCGATGTAATTTTTTTGTTTGATCAACACTCAGATAGTCCACAGATTACAGAATGCCTCCAGATGTGCATTGGAAACTACTACTGGTCTTCCAGGGAATTATCAAAGCGTAGACTGTTAGAGACATTTCTCCCATGGAGGAAAGTGCGCGTGGTGACTGTTTTATTCAATCACGATGCAATTTCTGTGTTTCATGAACACTCTGATAGTCCACAGATTACAGATTGTCTCCAGATGTGCATCGTAAACTACTACTGGTCTTCCAGGGAACGATCAAAACGTAGACTGTTTGAGACATTACTCCCATGGAGGAAAGTGCGCATAGTGACTCTTGTATTCAATCCCGATGCAATTTCTGTGTTTCATCAACACTCTGATAGGCCACAGATTACAGAATACCTCCAGATGTGCATCGGAAACTACTACTGGCCTTCAAGGGAACGATCAAAGCGTAGAATGTTTGAGACATTTTTCCCATGAAGGAAAGTGCGCATGGTGACTGTTGTATTCAATCCCGATGTAATTTTTTTGTTTGATCAACACTCAGATAGTCCACAGATTACAGAATGCCTCCAGATGTGCATTAGAAACTGCTACTGGTCTTCCAGGGAATTATCAAAGCGTAGACTGTAAGAGACATTACTTCCATGGAGGAAAGTGCGCATGGTGACGGCTTTATTCAATCCCGATGCAATTTCTGTGTTTCATCAACACTCTGATAGTCCACAGATTACAGAATGCCTCCAGATGTGCATCGGAAACTACTACTGGTCTTCCAGGGAACGATCAAATTGTAGCCTGTATTAGAATTACTCACATGGAGGAAAGTGCACATGGTGACTGTTTTACTCAATCCCGATGTATTTTCTGAGTTTCATCAACACTCTGATAGTCCACAGATTACAGAATGCCTCCAGATGTGCATCTGAAACTACTTCTGGTCTTCCAGGGAACGATCAAAGCATAGACTGTTAGAGACATTACTTCCATGGAGGAAAGTGCGCATGGTGACGGCTGTATTCAATCCCGATGCAATTTCTGTGTTTCATCAATACTCTGATAGTCCACAGATTACAGACTGCCTCCAGATGTGCATCGGGAACTACTACTGGTCTTCCAGGGAACGATCAAAGAATAGCCTGTTTGAGACATTACTCCCATGGAGGAAAGTGCGCATGGTGCCTGTTGTATTCAATCCCGATGCAATTTCTGTGATTCATCAACAGTCTGATAGTCCACAGACTACAGAATGCCTCCAGATGTGCATCGTAAACTACTACTGGTCTTCCAGTGATCGATCAAAACGTAGACTGTTTGAGACATTACTCCCAAGGAGGAAAGTGCGCATGGTGACTGTTGTATTCAATCCCGATGCAATTTCTGTGTTTCATCAACACTCTGGTAGCCCACAGATTACAGAACGCCTCCAGATGTGCATCGGAAACTACTACTGGTCTTCCAGGGAACGATCAAAGAGTAGACTGTTAGAGACATTACTTCCATGGAGGAAAGTGCGCATGGTGACGGCTGTATTCAATCCCGATTCAATTTCTGTGTTTCATCAATACTCTGATAGTCCACAGATTACAGACTGCCTCCAGATGTGCATCGGAAACTACTACTGGTCTTCCAGGGAACGATCAAAGCGTAGACAGTTTGAGACATTTCTCCCATGGTGGAAAGTGCGCGTGGTGACTGTTGTATTCAATCCCGATGCAATTTCTGTGTTTCATCAGCACTATGATAGTCCACAGATTACAGAATGCCTCCAGATGTGCATCGGAAACTACTACTGGTCTTCCTGGGAACGACCAAAGTGTAGACTGTATGAGACAATACTCCCATGGAGGAAAGTGCGCATGGTCACTGTTGTATTCAATCCCGATGCAATTTCTATGTTCATCAACACTCTGATAGGCCACAGATTACAGAATACCTCCAGATGTGCATCGGAAACTACTACTGGCCTTCAAGGGAACGATCAAAGCGTAGAATGTTTGAGACATTTTTCCCATGAAGGAAAGGGCGCATGGTGACTGTCGTATTCAATCCCGATGTAATTATTTTGTTTGATCAACACTCGGATAGTCCACAGATTACAGAGTGCCTCCAGATGTGCATTAGAAACTGCTACTGGTCTTCCAGGGAATTATCAAAGCGTAGACTGTTAGAGACATTACTTCCATGGAGGAAAGTGCGCATGGTGACGGCTTTATTCAATCCCGATGCAATTTCTGTGTTTCATCAACACTCTGATAGTCCACAGATTACAGAATGCCTCCAGATGTGCATCGGAAACTACTACTGGTCTTCCAGGGAACGATCAAAGCGTAGACTGTTAGAGACATTTCTCCCATGGAGGAAAGTGCGCGTGGTGACTGTTGTATTCAATCACGATGCAATTTCTGTGTTTCATGAACACTCTGATAGTCCACAGATTACAGATTGTCTCCAGATGTGCATCGTAAACTACTACTGGTCTTCCAGGGAACGATCAAAACGTAGACTGTTTGAGACATTACTCCCATGGAGGAAAGTGCGCATAGTGACTCTTGTATTCAATCCCGATGCAATTTCTGTGTTTCATCAACACTCTGATAGGCCACAGATTACAGAATACCTCCAGATGTGCATCGGAAACTACTACTGGCCTTCAAGGGAACGATCAAAGCGTAGAATGTTTGAGACATTTTTCCCATGAAGGAAAGTGCGCATGGTGACTGTTGTATTCAATCCCGATGTAATTTTTTTGTTTGATCAACACTCAGATAGTCCACAGATTACAGAATGCCTCCAGATGTGCATTAGAAACTGCTACTGGTCTTCCAGGGAATTATCAAAGCGTAGACTGTAAGAGACATTACTTCCATGGAGGAAAGTGCGCATGGTGACGGCTTTATTCAATCCCGATGCAATTTCTGTGTTTCATCAACACTCTGATAGTCCACAGATTACAGAATGCCTCCAGATGTGCATCGGAAACTACTACTGGCCTTCAAGGGAACGATCAAACGTAGAATGTTTGAGACATTTTTCCCATGAAGGAAGGTACACATGGTGACTGTTGTATTCAATGCCGATGTAATTTTTTTGTTTGATCAACACTCAGATAGTCCACAGATTACAGAATGCCTCCAGATGTGCATTGGAAACTACTACTGGTATTCCAGGGAATTATCAAAGCGTAGACTGTTAGAGACATTACTTCCATGGAGGAAAGTGCGCATGGTGACTGTTTTATTCAATCCCGATGCAATTTCTGTGTTTCATCAACACTCTGATAGTCCACAGATTACAGAATGCCACCAGATGTGCATCGGAAACTACTACTGGTCTTCCAGGGAACAATCAAAGCGTAGACTGTTAGAGACATTTCTCCCATGGTGGAAAGTGCGCGTGGTGACTGTTGTATTCAATCCCGTTGCAATTTCTGTGTTTCATCGACAATCTGATAGTCCACAGATTACAGATTGTCTCCAGATGTGCATCATAAACTACTACTGGTCTTCCAGGGAACGATTAAAACGTAGACTGTTTGAGACATTACTCCCATGATGGAAAGTGCGCATGGTGACTGTTGTATTCAATCCCGATGCAATTTCTGTGTTTTGATACACACTTTGAAGGTCCACAGATTACAGAATGCCTCCAGACGTGCATCGGAAACTACTACTGGTCTTCCACGGAACGATAAATGCGTAGACTGTTTGAGAATTACCCCCATGGGGGAAAGTGCGCGTGGTGACTGTTGTATTCAATCCCGATGCAATTTCTGTGTTTCATCAACACTCTGATAGTCCACAGATTACAGATTGTCTCCAGATGTGCATCGTAAACTACTACTGGTCTTCCAGGGAACGACCAAAGTGTAGACTGTATGAGACAATACTCCCATGGAGGAAAGTGCGCATGGTCACTGTTGTATTCAATCCCGATGCAATTTCTATGTTCATCAACACTCTGATAGGCCACAGATTACAGAATACCTCCAGATGTGCATCGGAAACTACTACTGGCCTTCAAGGGAACGATCAAAGCGTAGAATGTTTGAGACATTTTTCCCATGAAGGAAAGGGCGCATGGTGACTGTCGTATTCAATCCCGATGTAATTATTTTGTTTGATCAACACTCGGATAGTCCACAGATTACAGAGTGCCTCCAGATGTGCATTAGAAACTGCTACTGGTCTTCCAGGGAATTATCAAAGCGTAGACTGTTAGAGACATTACTTCCATGGAGGAAAGTGCGCATGGTGACGGCTTTATTCAATCCCGATGCAATTTCTGTGTTTCATCAACACTCTGATAGTCCACAGATTACAGAATGCCTCCAGATGTGCATCGGAAACTACTACTGGTCTTCCAGGGAACGATCAAAGCGTAGACTGTTAGAGACATTTCTCCCATGGAGGAAAGTGCGCGTGGTGACTGTTGTATTCAATCACGATGCAATTTCTGTGTTTCATGAACACTCTGATAGTCCACAGATTACAGATTGTCTCCAGATGTGCATCGTAAACTACTACTGGTCTTCCAGGGAACGATCAAAACGTAGACTGTTTGAGACATTACTCCCATGGAGGAAAGTGCGCATAGTGACTCTTGTATTCAATCCCGATGCAATTTCTGTGTTTCATCAACACTCTGATAGGCCACAGATTACAGAATACCTCCAGATGTGCATCGGAAACTACTACTGGCCTTCAAGGGAACGATCAAAGCGTAGAATGTTTGAGACATTTTTCCCATGAAGGAAAGTGCGCATGGTGACTGTTGTATTCAATCCCGATGTAATTTTTTTGTTTGATCAACACTCAGATAGTCCACAGATTACAGAATGCCTCCAGATGTGCATTAGAAACTGCTACTGGTCTTCCAGGGAATTATCAAAGCGTAGACTGTAAGAGACATTACTTCCATGGAGGAAAGTGCGCATGGTGACGGCTTTATTCAATCCCGATGCAATTTCTGTGTTTCATCAACACTCTGATAGTCCACAGATTACAGAATGCCTCCAGATGTGCATCGGAAACTACTACTGGTCTTCCAGGGAACGATCAAATTGTAGCCTGTATTAGAATTACTCACATGGAGGAAAGTGCACATGGTGACTGTTTTACTCAATCCCGATGTATTTTCTGAGTTTCATCAACACTCTGATAGTCCACAGATTACAGAATGCCTCCAGATGTGCATCTGAAACTACTTCTGGTCTTCCAGGGAACGATCAAAGCATAGACTGTTAGAGACATTACTTCCATGGAGGAAAGTGCGCATGGTGACGGCTGTATTCAATCCCGATGCAATTTCTGTGTTTCATCAATACTCTGATAGTCCACAGATTACAGACTGCCTCCAGATGTGCATCGGGAACTACTACTGGTCTTCCAGGGAACGATCAAAGAATAGCCTGTTTGAGACATTACTCCCATGGAGGAAAGTGCGCATGGTGCCTGTTGTATTCAATCCCGATGCAATTTCTGTGATTCATCAACAGTCTGATAGTCCACAGACTACAGAATGCCTCCAGATGTGCATCGTAAACTACTACTGGTCTTCCAGTGATCGATCAAAACGTAGACTGTTTGAGACATTACTCCCAAGGAGGAAAGTGCGCATGGTGACTGTTGTATTCAATCCCGATGCAATTTCTGTGTTTCATCAACACTCTGGTAGCCCACAGATTACAGAACGCCTCCAGATGTGCATCGGAAACTACTACTGGTCTTCCAGGGAACGATCAAAGAGTAGACTGTTAGAGACATTACTTCCATGGAGGAAAGTGCGCATGGTGACGGCTGTATTCAATCCCGATTCAATTTCTGTGTTTCATCAATACTCTGATAGTCCACAGATTACAGACTGCCTCCAGATGTGCATCGGAAACTACTACTGGTCTTCCAGGGAACGATCAAAGCGTAGACAGTTTGAGACATTTCTCCCATGGTGGAAAGTGCGCGTGGTGACTGTTGTATTCAATCCCGATGCAATTTCTGTGTTTCATCAGCACTATGATAGTCCACAGATTACAGAATGCCTCCAGATGTGCATCAGAAACTACTACTGGTCTTCCTGGGAACGACCAAAGTGTAGACTGTATGAGACAATACTCCCATGGAGGAAAGTGCGCATGGTCACTGTTGTATTCAATCCCGATGAAATTTCTGTGTTTCACCAACACTCTGATAGCCCACAGATTACAGAATGCCTCCAGATGTGCATCGGAAACTACTACTGGTCTTCCAGGGAACGATCAAAGCATAGACTGTTAGAGACATTACTTCCATGGAGGAAAGTGCGCATGGTGACGGCTGTATTCAATCCCGATGCAATTTCTGTGTTTCATCAACACTCTGATAGCCCACAGATTACAGAATGCCTCCAGATGTGCATCGGAAACTACTACTGGTCTTCCAGGGAACGATCAAAGCATAGACTGTTAGAGACATTACTCCCATGGAGGAAAGTGCGCAGGGTGCCTGTTGTATTCAATCCCGATGCAATTTCTGTGTTTCATCAACAGTGTGATAGTCCACAGACTACAGAATGCCTCCAGATGTGCATCGTAAACTACTACTGGTCTTCCAGGGAACGATCAAAACGTAGAATGTTTGAGACATTACCCCCATGGAGGAAAGTGCGCATGGTGACTGTTGTATTCAATCCCGATGCAATTTCTGTGTTTCATCAACACTCTGATAGTCCACAGATTACAGAATACCTCCAGACTTGCTTCGGAAACTACTACTGGTCTTCCAGAGAACGATAAAAGAGTAGACAGTTTGAGACATTACTCCCATGGAGGAAAGTGCGCATGGTGACTGTTGTATTCAGTCCCGATGCAATATCTGTGTTTCATCAACACTCTGCTAGTCCACAGATTACTGAATGCATCCAGATGTGCATCGGAAACTACTACTGGCCTTCAAGGGAACGATCAAACGTAGTATGTTTGAGACATTTTTCCCATGAAGGAAGGTGTGCATGGTGACTGTTGTATTCAATGCCGATGTAATTTTTTTGTTTGATCAACACTCAGATAGTCCACAGATTACAGAATGCCTCCAGATGTGCATTGGAAACTACTACTGGTCTTCCAGGGAATTATCAAAGCGTAGACTGGTAGAGACATTACTTCCATGGAGGAAAGTGCGCATGGTGACTGTTTTATTCAATCCCGATGCAATTTCTGTGTTTCATCAACACTCTGATAGTCCACAGATTACAGAATGCCTCCAGATGTGCATCGGAAACTACTACTGGTCTTCCAGGGAACGATCAAAGCGTAGACTGTTAGAGACATTTCTCCCATGGTGGAAAGTGCGCGTGGTGACTGTTGTATTCAATCCCGATGCAATTTCTGTGTTTCATCAACACTCTGATAGTCCACAGATTACAGATTGTCTCCAGATGTGCATCAAAAACTACTACTGGTCTTCCAGGGAACGATTAAAACGTAGACTGTTTGAGACATTACTCCCATGGAGGAAAGTGCGCATGGTGACTGTTGTATTCAATCCCGATGCAATTTCTGTGTTTTGATACACACTTTGAAGGTCCACAGATTACAGAATGCCTCCAGACGTGCATCGGAAACTACTACTGGTCTTCCACGGAACGATAAATGCGTAGACTGTTCGAGAATTACCCCCATGGGGGAAAGTGCGCGTGGTGACTGTTGTATTCAATCCCGATGCAATTTCTGTGTTTCATCAACACTCTGATAGACCACAGATTACAGAATGCCTCCAGTTGTGCATCGGAAACTACTACTGGTCTTCCAGGGGACGATCAAAGCGTAGACTGTTAGAGACATTACTTCCATGGACGGAAGTGCGCATGGTGACGGCTTTATTCAATCCCGATGCAATTTCTGTGTTTCATCAACACTCTGATAGTCCACAGATTACATAATGCCTCCAGATGTGCATCGGAAACTACTACTGGTCTTCCAGGGAACGATCAAAGCGTAGACTGTTAGAGACATTTCTCCCATGGAGGAAAGTGCGCGTGGTAACTGTTGTATTCAATCACGATGCAATTTCTGTGTTTCATGAACACTCTGATAGTCCACAGATTACAGATTGTCTCCAGATGTGCATCGTAAACTACTACTGGTCTTCCAGGGAACGATCAAAACGTAGACTGTTTGAGACATTACTCCCATGGAGGAAAGTGCGCATGGTGACTGTTGTATTCAATCCCGATGCAATTTCTGTGTTTCATCAACACTCTGATAGGACAAGGATTACAGAATACCTCCAGATGTGCATCGGAAACTACTACTGGCCTTCAAGGGAACGATCAAAGCGTAGAATGTTTGAGACATTTTTCCCATGAAGGAAAGTGCGCATGGTGACTGTCGTATTCAATCCCGATGTAATTATTTTGTTTGATCAACACTCAGATAGTCCACAGATTACAGAGTGCCTCCAGATGTGCATTAGAAACTGCTACTGGTCTTCCAGGGAATTATCAAAGCGTAGACTGTTAGAGACATTACTTCCATGGAGGAAAGTGCGCATGGTGACGGCTTTATTCAATCCCGATGCAATTTCTGTGTTTCATCAACACTCTGATAGTCCACAGATTACAGAATGCCTCCAGTTGTGCATCGGAAACTACTACTGGTCTTCCAGGGGACGATCAAAGCGTAGACTGTTAGAGACATTACTTCCATGGACGGAAGTGCGCATGGTGACGGCTTTATTCAATCCCGATGCAATTTCTGTGTTTCATCAACACTCTGATAGTCCACAGATTACAGAATGCCTCCAGATGTGCATCGGAAACTACTACTGGTCTTCCAGGGAACGATCAAAGCGTAGACTGTTAGAGACATTTCTCCCATGGTGAAAAGTGCCCGTGGTGACTGTTGTATTCAATCCCGATGCAATTTCTGTGTTTCATCAACACTCTGATAGTCTACAGATTACAGATTGTCTCCAGATGTGCATCGTAAACTACTACTGGTCTTCCAGGGAACGATCAAAACGTAGACTGTTTGAGACATTACTCCCATGGAGGAAAGTGCGCATAAAGACTGTTGTATCCAATCCCGATGCAATTTCTGTGTTCCAACAACACTCAGATAGTCCACGGATTACAGAATGCCTCCAGATGTGCATCGGAAACTCCTACTGGTCTTCCAGGGAACGATCAAAGCGTAGCCTGTATTAGACTTACTCACATGGAGGAAAGTGCACATGGTGACTGTTTTACTCAATCCCGATGCTTTTTCTGAGTTTCATCAACACTCTGATAGTCCACAGATTACAGAATGCCTCCAGATGTGCATCGGAAACTACTTCTGGTCTTCCAGGAACGATCAAAGCATAGACTGTTTAAGACATTACTTCCATGGAGGAAAGTGCGCATGGTGACGGCTGTATTCAATCCCCATGCAATTTTTTGTGTTTCATCAATATTCTGATAGTCCACAGACTACAGACTGCCTCCAGATGTGCAATCGGGAACTACTACTGGTCTTCCAGGGAACGATCAAAGAATAGCCTGTTTGAGACATTACTCCCATGGAGGAAAGTGCGCATGGTACCTGTTGTATTCAATCCCGATGCAATTTCTGTGTTTCGTCAACAGTGTGATAGTCCACAGACTACAGAATGCCTCCAGATGTGCATCGTAAACTACTACTGGTCTTCCAGGGAACGATCAAAACGTAGACTGTTTGAGACATTACTCCCAAGGAGGAAAGTGCGCATGGTGACTGTTGTATTCAATCCCGATGCAATTTCTGTGTTTTGATACACACTTTGAAGGTACACAGATTACAGAATGCCTCCAGACGTGCATCGGAAACAACTACTGGTCTTCCACGGAACGATAAATGCGTAGACTGTTTGAGAATTACCCCCATGGAGGAAAGTGCGCATGGTGACTGTTGTATTCAATCCCGATGCAATTTCTGTGTTTCATCAACACTCTGATAGTCCACAGATAACAGAATGCCGCCAGACTTGCTTCGGAAACTACTACTGGTCTTCCAGAGAACGATCAAAGAGTAGACTGTTAGAGACATTACTCCCATGGAGGATAGTGCGCATGGTGACTGTTGTATTCGGTCCCGATGCAATTTCTGTGTTTCATCAACACTCTGATAGTCCACAGATTACTGAATGCCTCCAGATGTGCATCGGAAGCTACTACTGGCCTTCAAGGGATCGATCAAAGCGTAGAATGTTTGAGACATTTTTCCCATGAAGGAAAGTGCGCATGGTGACTGTTGTATTCAATCCCGATGTAATTTTTTTGTTTGATCAACACTCAGACAGTCCACAGATTACAGAATGCCTCCAGATGTGCATTACAAACTGCTACTGGTCTTCCAGGGAATTATCAAAGCGTAGACTGTTAGAGACATTACTTCCATGGAGGAAAGTGCGCATGGTGACGGCTTTATTCAATCCCGATGCAATTTCTGTGTTTCATCAACACCCTGATAGTCCACAGATTACAGAATGCCTCCAGATGTGCATCGGAAACTACTACTGGTCTTCCAGGGAACGATCAAAGCGTAGACTGTTAGAGACATTTCTCCTATGGTGGAAAGTGCGCGTTGTGACTGTTGCATTCAATCCCGATGCAATTTCTGTGTTTCATCAACACTCTGATAGTCCACAGATTACAGATTGTCTCCAGATGTGCATCGTAAACTACTACTGGTCTTCCAGGGAACGATCAAAACGTAGACTGTTTGAGACATTACTCCCATGGAGGAAAGTGCGCATGGTGACTGTTGTATTCAATCCCGATGCAATTTCTGTGTTTCATCAACACTCTGATAGGCCACAGATTACAGAATACCTCCAGATGTGCATCGGAAACTACTACTGGCCTTCAAGGGAACGATCAAAGCGTAGAATGTTTGAGACATTTTTCCCATGAAGGTAAGTGCGCATGGTGACTGTTGTATTCAATCCCGATGTAATTATTTTGTTTGATCAACACTCAGGTAGTCCACAGATTACAGAGTGCCTCCAGATGTGCATTAGAAACTGCTACTGGTCTTCCAGGGAATTATCAAATCGTAGACTGTTAGAGACATTACTTCCATGGACGAAAGTGTGCATTGTGACGGCTTTATTCAATCCCGATGCAATTTCTGTGTTTCATCAACACTCTGATAGTCCACAGATTACAGAATGCCTCCAGATGTGCATCGGAAACTACTACTGGTCTTCCAGGGAACGATCAAAGCGTAGACTGTTAGAGACATTACATCCATGGAGGGAAGTGCGCATGGTGACGGCTTTATTCAATCCCGATGCAATCTCTGTGTTTCATCAACACTCTGATAGTCCACAGATTACAGAATGCCTCCACATGTGCATCGGAAACTACTACTGGTCTTCCAGGGAACGATCAAAGCGTAGACTGTTAGAGACATTTCTCCCATGGTGGAAAGTGCGCGTGGTGACTGTTGTATTCAATCCCGATGCAATTTCTGTGTTTCATCAACACTCTGATAGGCCACAGATTACAGAATACCTCCAGATGTGCATCGTAAACTACTACTGGTCTTCCAGGGAACGATCAAAACGTAGACTGTTTGAGACATTACTCCCATGGAGGAAAGTGCGCATAAAGACTGTTGTATTCAATCCCGATGCAATTTCTGTGTTTCATCAACACTCTGATAGCCAACAGATTACAGAATGCCTCCAGATGTGCATCGGAAACTACTACTAGTCTTCAAGGGAACGATCAAAGCGTAGACTGTTTGAGACATTACTTCCAAGGAGGAAAGTGCGCATGGTGACTGTTGTATTCAATCCCGATGCAATTTCTGTGTTTCATCAACACTCTGATAGGCCACAGATTACAGAATACCTCCAGATGTGCATCGGAATCTACTACTGACCTTCAAGGGAAAGACCAAAGCGTAGAATGTTTGAGACATTTTTCCCATGAAGGAAAGTGCGCATGGTGACTGTTGTATTCAATCCCGATATAATTTCTGTGTTTCATCAACACTCAGATAGTCCACAAATTACAGATTGTCTCCAGATGTGCATCGGAAACTACTACTGGTCTTCCTAGGTACGATCAAAGCGTAGACTGTTTCAGACATTACTCCCATGGAGCAAAGTGCGCATGGTGACTATTGTATTCAATCCCGATGCAATTTCTGTGTTTCATCAACAGTCTGATAGTCCACAGATTACAGAATGCCTCCAGATGTGCATCGGAAACTACTACTGGTCTTCCAGGGAACGATCAAAGCTTAGCCTGTATGAAAATTACTCACATGAGGTAAGTGCACATGGTGACTGTTTTACTCAATCTCGGTGCATTTTCTGTGTTTCATCACCACTCTGATAGTCCACAGATTACAGAATGCCTCCAGATGTGCATCGGAAACTACTACTGGTCTTCCTGGGAACGACCAAAGTGTAGACTGTCTGAGATAATACTCCCATGGACGAAAGTGCGCATGGTGACTGTTGTATTAAATCCCGATGCCATTTCTGTGGTTCATCAACACTCTGATAGTCCACAGGTTACAGAAAGCCTCCAGATGTGCATCGGAAACTACTACTAGTCTTCAAGGGAACGATCAAAGCGTAGACTGTTTGAGACATTACTTCCATGGAGGAAAGTGCGCATGGTGACTGTTGTATTCAATCCCGACGCTATTTCTGTGTCTCATCAACACTCAGATAGTCCACAGATTACAGAATGCCTCCAGATGTGCATCGGAAACTACTACTGGTCTTCCAGGGAATGATCAAAGCGTAGACTGTTAGAGACATTACTCCCATGGAGGAAAGTGCGCATGATGACTGTTGTATTTAATCCCGATGCAATTTCTGTGTTTCAATCCACACTTTGAAATTCCACAGATTACTGAATGCCTTAAGATGTGCATCGGAAACTACTACTGGTCTTCCAGGGAACGATCAAAGCGTAGACTGTTTGAGACATTACTCCCATGGAGCAAGTGCACATGGTGACTGTTGTATTCAATCCCGATGCAATTTCTGTGTTTTGATACACACTTTGAAGGTCCACAGATTACAGAATGCACCAGACGTGCATCGGAAACTACTACTGGTCTTCCATGGAACGATAAAAGCGTAGACTGTTTGAGAATTACCCCCATGGAGGAAAGTGCGCATGCTGACTGTTGTATTCAATCCCGATGCAATTCCTGTGTTTCATCAACACTCTGATAGTCCACAGATTACAGAATGCCTCCAGACTTGCTTCGGAAACTACTACTGGTCTTCGAGAGAACGATCAAAGAGTAGACTGTTTGAGACATTACTCCCATGGAATAAAGTGCGCATGGTGACTGTTGTATTCAGTCCCGATGCAATTTCTGTGTTTCATCAACACTCTGATAGTCCACAGATTACTGAATGCCTCCAGATGTGCATCGGAAACTACTACTGGTCTTCCAGGGAACAATCAAACCGTAGACTGTTTGAGACATTACTCCCATGGAGGAAAGTGCGCATGGTGACTCTTGTATTCAATCCCGATGCAATTTCTGTGTTTCATCAACACTCTGATAGGCCACAGATTACAGAATACCTCCAGATGTGCATCGGAAACTACTACTGGCTTTCAAGGGAACGATCAAAGCGTAGAATGTTTGAGACATTTTTCCCAGAAGGAAAGTGCGCATGGTGACTGTTGTATTCAATCCCGATTTAATTTTTTTGTTTGATCAACACTCAGATAGTCCACAGATTACAGAAGGCCTCCAGATGTGCATTGGAAACTTCTACTGGTCTTCCAGGGAATTATCAAAGCGTAGACTGTTATAGACATTACTCCCATGGAGGAAAGTGCGCATGGTGACTGTTGTATTCAATCCCGATGCAATTTCTGTGTTTCATCAACTCTCTGATAGTCCACAGATTACAAAATGCCTCCAGATGTGCATCGGTACTACTACTGGTCTTCCAGGAAACGATCAAAGCGTAGACTGTTTGAACATTACTACCATGGAGGAAAGTGCGCATGGTGACTGTTGTATTCAATCCCGATGCAATTTCTGTGTTTCATCAACACTCTGATAGGCCACAGATTACAGAATACCTCCAGATGTGCATCGGAATCTACTACTGGCCTTCAAGGGAAAGACCAAAGCGTAGAATGTTTGAGAAATTTTTCCCATGAAGGAAAGTGCGCATGGTGACTGTTGTATTCAATCCCGATATAATTTCTGTGTTTCATCAACACTCAGATAGTCCACAGAATACAGATTGTCTCCAGATGTGATTCGGAAACAACTACTGGTCTTCCTAGGTACGATCAAAGCGTAGACTGTTTCAGACATTACTCCCATGGAGGAAAGTGCGCATGGTGACTATTGTATTCAATCCCGATGCAATTTCTGTGTTTCATCAACAGTCTGATAGTCAACAGGTTACAGAATGCCTCCAGATGTGCATCGGAAACTACTACTGGTCTTCCAGGGAACGATCAAAGCTTAGCCTGTATGAAATTTACTCACATGGAGGAAAGTGCACATGGTGACTGTTTCACTCAATCCCGATGCATTTTCTGTGTTTCATCACCACACTGATAGTCCACAGATTACAGAATGCCTCCAGATGTGCATCGGAAACTACTACTGGTCTTCCTGGGAACGACTGAAGTGTAGACTGTCTGAGACAATACTCCCATGGAGAAAAGTGCGCATGGTGACTGTTGTATTGAATCCCGATGCCATTTCTGTGTTTCATCAACACTCTGATAGTCCACAGGTTACAAAATGCCTCGAGATGTGCATCGGAAACTACTACTAGTCTTCAAGGGAACGATCAAAGCGTAGACTGTTTGAGACATTACTTCCATGGAGGAAAGTGCGCATGGTGACTGTTGTATTCAATCCCGACGCTATTTCTGTGTTTCATCAACACTCCGATAGTCCACAGATTACAGAATGCCTCCAGATGTGCATCGGAAACTACTACTGGTCTTCCAGGGAATGATCAAAGCGTAGACTGTTAGAGACATTACTCCCATGGAGGAAAGTGCGCATGATGACTGTTGTATTTAATCCCGATGCAATTTCTGTGTTTCAATCCACACTTTGAAGGTCCACAGATTACAGAATGCCTCCAAATGTGCATCGGAAAGTACTACTAGTCTTCAAGGGAACGATCAAAGCGTAGACTGTTTGAGACATTACTTCCATGGAGGAAAGTGCGCATGGTGACTGGTGTATTCAATCCCGACGCTATTTCTGTGTCTCATCAACACTCAGATAGTCCACAGATTACAGAATGCCTCCAGATGTGCATCGGAAACTACTACTGGTCTTCCAGGGAATGATCAAAGCGTAGACTGTTAGAGACATTACTCCCATGGAGGAAAGTGCGCATGATGACTGTTGTATTTAATCCCGATGCAATTTCTGTGTTTCAATCCACACTTTGAAATTCCACAGATTACAGAATGCCTTAAGATGTGCATCGGAAACTACTACTGGTCTTCCAGGGAACGATCAAAGCGTAGACTGTTTGAGACATTACTCCCATGGAGGAAGTGCACATGGTGACTGTTGTATTCAATCCCGATGCAATTTCTCTGTTTTGATACACACTTTGTAGGTCCACAGATTACAGAATGCACCAGACGTGCATCGGAAACTACTACTGGTCTTCCATGGAACGATAAAAGCGTAGACTGTTTGAAAATTACCCCCATGGAGGAAAGTGCGCATGCTGACTGTTGTATTCAATCCCGATGCAATTTCTGTGTTTCATCAACACTCTGATAGTCCACAGATTACAGAATGCCTCCAGACTTGCTTCGGAAACTACTACTGGTCTTCGAGAGAACGATCAAAGAGTAGACTGTTTGAGACATTACTCCCACGGAATAAAGTGCGCATGGTGACTGTTGTATTCAGTCCCGATGCAATTTCTGTGTTTCATCAACACTCTGATAGTCCACAGATTACTGAATGCCTCCAGATGTGCATCGGAAACTACTACTGGTCTTCCAGGGAACAATCAAACCGTAGACTGTTTGAGACATTACTCCCATGGAGGAAAGTGCGCATGCTGACTGTTGTATTCAATCCCGATGCAATTTCTGTGTTTCATCAACACTCTGATAGGCCACAGATTACAGAATACCTCCAGATGTGCATCGGAAACTACTACTGGCCTTCAAGGGAACGATCAAAGCGTAGAATGTTTGAGACATTTTTCCCAGAAGGAAAGTGCGCATGGTGACTGTTGTATTCAATCCCGATTTAATTTTTTTGTTTGATCAACACTCAGATAGTCCACAGATTACAGAATGCCTCCAGATGTGCATTGGAAACTTCTACTGGTCTTCCAGGGAATTATCAAAGCGTAGACTGTTATAGACATTACTCCCATGGAGGAAAGTGCGCATGGTGACTGTTGTATTCAATCCCGATGCAATTTCTGTGTTTCATCAACTCTCTGATAGTCCACAGATTACAAAATGCCTCCAGATTTGCATCGGTACTACTACTGGTCTTCCAGGAAACGATCAAAGCGTAGACTGTTTGAGACATTACTCCCATGGAGGAAAGTGCGCATGGTGACTGTTGTATTCAATCCCGATGCAATTTCTGTGTTTCATCAACACTCTGATAGGCCACAGATTACAGAATACCTCCAGATGTGCATCGGAATCTACTACTGGCCTTCAAGAGAAAGACCAAAGCGTAGAATGTTTGAGACATTTTTCCCATGAAGGAAAGTGCGCATGGTGACTGTTGTATTCAATCCCGATATAATTTCTGTGTTTCATCAACACTCAGATAGTCCACAGAATACAGATTGTCTCCAGATGTGCATCGGAAACAACTACTGGTCTTCCTAGGTACGATCAAACCGTAGACTGTTTCAGACATTACTCCCATGGAGGAAAGTGCGCATGGTGACTATTGTATTCAATCCCGATGCAATTTCTGTGTTTCATCAACAGTCTAATAGTCAACAGGTTACAGAATGCCTCCAGATGTGCATCGGAAACTACTACTGGTCTTCCAGGGAACGATCAAAGCTTAGCCTGTATGAAAATTACTCACATGGAGGAAAGTGCACATGGTGACTGTTTCACTCAATCCCGATGCATTTTCTGTGTTTCATCACCACACTGATAGTCCACAGATTACAGAATGCCTCCAGATGTGCATCGGAAACTACTACTGGTCCTCCTGGGAACGACTGAAGTGTAGACTGTCTGAGACAATACTCCCATGGAGGAAAGTGCGCATGGTGACTGTTGTATTGAATCCCGAAGCCATTTCTGTGTTTCATCAACACTCTGATAGTCCACAGGTTACAAAATGCCTCGAGATGAGCATCGGAAACTACTACTAGTCTTCAAGCGAACGATCAAAGCGTAGACTGTTTGAGACATTACTCCCATGGAGGAAAGTGCGCATGATGACTGTTGTATTTAATCCCGATGCAATTTCTGTGTTTCAATCCACACTTTGAAGGTCCACAGATTACAGAATGCCTCCAGATGTGCATAGGAAACTACTACTAGTCTTCAAGGGAACGATCAAAGCGTAGACTGTTTGAGACATTACTTCCATGGAGGAAAGTGCGCATGGTGACTGTTGTATTCAATCCCGACGCTATTTCTGTGTCTCATCAACACTCAGATAGTCCACAGATTACAGAATGCCTCCAGATGTGCATCGGAAACTACTACTGGTCTTCCAGGGAATGATCAAAGCGTAGACTGTTAGAGACATTACTCCCATGGAGGAAAGTGCGCATGATGACTGTTGTATTTAATCCCGATGCAATTTCTGTGTTTCAATCCACACTTTGAAATTCCACAGATTACAGAATGCCTTAAGATGTGCATCGGAAACTACTACTGGTCTTCCAGGGAACGATCAAAGCGTAGACTTTTTGAGACATTACTCACATGGAGGAAGTGCACATGGTGACTGTTGTATTCAATCCCGATGCAATTTCTGTGTTTTGATACACACTTTGAAGGTCCACAGATTACAGAATGCACCAGACGTGCATCGGAAACTACTACTGGTCTTCCATGGAACGATAAAAGCGTAGACTGTTTGAGAATTACCCCCATGTAGGAATGTGCGCATGCTGACTGTTGTATTCAATCCCGATGCAATTTCTGTGTTTCATCAACACTCTGATAGTCCACAGATTACAGAATGCCTCCAGACTTGCTTCGGAAACTACTACTGGTCATCGAGAGAACGATCAAAGAGTAGACTGTTTGAGACATTACTCCCATGGAATAAAGTGCGCATGGTGACTGTTGTATTCAGTCCCGATGCAATTTCTGTGTTTCATCAACACTCTGATAGTCCACAGATTACTGAATGCCTCCAGATGTGCATCGTAAACTACTACTGGTCTTCCAGGGAACAATCAAACCGTAGACTGTTTGAGACATTACTCCCATGGAGGAAAGTGCGCATGCTGACTGTTGTATTCAATCCCGATGCAATTTCTGTGTTTCATCAACACTCTGACAGGCCACAGATTACAGAATACCTCCAGATGTGCATCGGAAACTACTACTGGCCTTCAAGGGAACGATCAAAGCGTAGAATGTTTGAGACACTATTCCCAGAAGGAAAGTGCGCATGGTGACTGTTGTATTCAATCCCGATTTAATTTTTTTGTTTGATCAACACTTAGAAAGTCAACAGATTACAGAATGCCTCCAGATGTGCATTGGAAACTTCTACTGGTCTTCCAGGGAATTATCAAAGCGTAGACTGTTATAGACATTACTCCCATGGAGGAAAGTGCGCATGGTGACTGTTGTATTCAATCCCGATGCAATTTCTGTGTTTCATCAACTCTCTGATAGTCCACAGATTACAAAATGCCTCCAGATGTGCATCGGTACTACTACTGGTCTTCCAGGAAACGATCAAAGCGTAGACTGTTTGAGACATTACTCCCATGGAGGAAAGTGCGCATGGTGACTGTTGTATTCAATCCCGATGCAATTTCTGTGTTTCATCAACACTCTGATAGGCCACAGATTACAGAATACCTCCAGATGTGCATCGGAATCTACTACTGGCCTTCAAGGGAAAGACCAAAGCGTAGAATGTTTGAGACATTTTTCCCTTGAAGGAAAGTGCGCATGGTGACTGTTGTATTCAATCCCGATATAATTTCTGTGTTTCATCAACACTCAGATAGTCCACAGAATACAGATTGTCTCCAGATGTGCATCGGAAACAACTACTGGTCTTCCTAGGTACGATCAAACCGTAGACTGTTTCAGACATTACTCCCATGGAGGAAAGTGCGCATGGTGACTATTGTATTCAATCCCGATGCAATTTCTGTGTTTCATCAACAGTCTGATAGTCAACAGGTTACAGAATGCCTCCAGATGTGCATCGGAAACTACTACTGGTCTTCCAGGGAACGATCAAAGCTTAGCCTGTATGAAAATTACTCACATGGAGGAAAGTGCACATGGTGACTGTTTCACTCAATCCCGATGCATTTTCTGTGTTTCATCACCACACTGATAGTCCACAGATTACAGAATGCCTCCAGATGTGCATCGGAAACTACTACTGGTCTTCCTGGGAACGACTGAAGTGTAGACTGTCAGAGACAATACTCCCATGGAGGAAAGTGCGCATGGTGACTGTTGTATTGAATCCCGATGCCATTTCTGTGTTTCATCAACACTCTGATAGTCCACAGGTTACAAAATGCCTCGAGATGTGCATCGGAAAGTACTACTAGTCTTCAAGGGAACGATCAAAGCGTAGACTGTTTGAGACATTACTTCCATGGAGGAAAGTGCGCATGGTGACTGTTGTATTCAATCCCGACGCTATTTCTGTGTTTCATCAACACTCAGATAGTCCACAGATTACAGAATGCCTCCAGATGTGCATCGGAAACTACTACTGGTCTTCCAGGGAATGATCAAAGCGTAGACTGTTAGAGACATTACTCCCATGGAGGAAAGTGCGCATGATGACTGTTGTATTTAATCCCGATGCAATTTCTGTGTTTCAATCCACACTTTGAAGGTCCACAGATTACAGAATGCCTCCAGATGTGCATCGGAAACTACTACTGGCCTTCCAGGGAACGATCGAAGCGTAGACTGTTTGAGACATTACTCCCATGGAAGAAAGTGCGCATGGTGACTGTTATATTCAATCCCGATGCAATTTCTGTGTTTTGATACACACTTTGAAGGTCCACAGATTACAGAATGCCTCCAGATGTGCATCGGAAACTACTACTGGTCTTCCACGGAACGATAAAAGCGTAGACTGTTTGAGAATTACCCCCATAAAGGAAAGTGCGCATGGTGACTGTTGTATTCAATCCCGATGCAATATCTGTGTTTCATCAACACTCTGATAGGCCACAGATTACAGAATACCTCCAGATGTGCATCGGAAACTACTACTAGCCTTCAAGGGAACGATCAAAGCGTAGAATGTTTGAGACATTTTTCCCATGAAGGAAAGTGCGCATGGTGACTGTTGTATTCAATCCCGATTTAATTTTTTTGTTTGATCAACACTCAGATAGTCCACAGATTACAGAATGCCTCCAGATGTGCATTGGAAACTTCTACTGGTCTTCCAGGGAATTATCAAAGCGTAGACTGTTATAGACATTACTCCCATGGAGGAAAGTGTGCATGGTGACTGTTGTATTCAATCCCGATTTAATTTTTTTGTTTGATCAACACTCAGATAGTCCACAGATTACAGAATGCCTCCAGATGTGCATTGGAAACTACTACTGTCCTTCCAAAGAATGATCGAAGCGTAGACTGTTAGAGACACTACTTCCATGGAGGAAAGTGCGCATGGTGACGGCTTTATTCAATCCCGATGCAATTTCTGTGTTTCATCAACACTCTGATAGCCCACAGATTACAGAATGCCTCCAGATGTGCATCGGAAACTACTACTGGTCTTCCAGGGAACGATCAAACCATAGACTGTTAGAGACATTACTTCCATGGAGGAAAGTGCGCATGGTGACGGCTGTATTCAATCCCGATGCAATTTCTGTGTTTCATCAATACTCTGATAGTCCACAGATTACAGAATGCCTCCAGATGTGCATCGGAAACTACTACTGGTCTTCCAGGGAACGATCAGAGCGTAGTCTGTTAGAGACATTTCTCCCATGGTGGAAAGTGCGCGTGGTGACTGTTGTATTCAATCCCGATGCAATTTCTGTGTTTCATCAGAACTCTGATAGTCCACAGATTACAGAATGCCTCCAGATGTGCATCGGAAACTACTACTGGTCTTCCAGGGAACGATCAAAAAATAGACTGTTTGAGACAATACTCCCTAGGAGGAAAGTGCGCATGGTGAATGTTGAATTCAATCCCGATGCAATTTCTGTGTTTCATCAACACTCTGATAGTCCACAGATTACAGAATATCTCCAGATGTGCATCGGAAACTACTACTGGTCTTCCAGGGAACGATTAAAGCATAGACTGTTTGAGACATTACTCCCATAAAGGAATGTGCGCATGGTGACTGTTGTATTCGGTCCCGATGCAATATCTGTGTTTCATTAACACTCTGATAGTCCACAGATTACAGAATGCCTCAATATGAGCATCGGAGACTACTACTGATATTCCAGGGAGCGATCAAAGCATAGACTGTTTGAGACATTACTCCCATGGAGGAACGTTCTAATGGTGACTCTTGTATTCATTCCCGATGTAATTTCTGTGTTTCATCAGCACTCTGATAGTCCACAGATTACAGAATGCATCCAGATGTGCATAGGAAACTACTACTGGTCTTCCAGGGAACGATCAAATCGTAGACTGTTAGAGACATTACTTCCATGGAGGAAAGTGCGCATGGTGCCTCCTGTACTCAATCACGATGCAATATCTTTGTTTCATCAACACTCTGATAGTCCACAGATTACAGAATGCCACCAGATGGGCATCGGAAACTACTACTGGTCTTCCAGGGAACGATCAAAGCGTAGTCTGTTTGAGACATACCTCCCGTGGAGGAAAGTACGAATGGTGACTGTTGTATTAAATCCCGATGCAATTTCTGTGTTTCATCAACACTCTGACAGGCCACTTATTACAGATTGCCTCCAGATGTGCTTCGGAAATTACTACTGGTCTTCCAGAGAACGATCAAAGCGTAGACTGTTTGAGACATAACTTTTATAGAGGAAAGTGCTCTTGGTGACTGTTGTATTCAATCCCGATGCAATTTCTGTGATACATCAACACTCTGATAGTCCACAGATTACAGAATACAACGAGATTTGCATCGGAAACTACTACTGGTCTTTCAGGGAACGATCAAAGCGTAGACTGTTTGAGACATTACTCCCACGGAGGAAGGTGCGCATGGTGACAGTTGTATTCAATCCCGATGCAATTTCTGTGTTTCATCAACACTCTGATACTCCACAGATTACAGAATGCCTCCAGATGTGCATCGGAACTACTACTGGTCTTCCAGGGAATTATCAAAGCGTAGACTGTTTGAGACATTACTCCCACGGAGGAAAGTGCACTTCGTGACTGTAGTCAATCCCGATGCAATTTCTGTGTTTCATCAACAGTCTGATAGACCACAGATTACAGAATGCCTCCAGAAGTGAATCGGAAACTACTGCTGGTCTTCCAGGGAACCACCAAAGCGTAGACTGTTTGAGACATTACTCCCATGGAGGAAAGTGCGCATGGTGACCGTTGTATTCAATCCCGATGCAATTTCTGTGTTTCATCAACACTCTGATAGTCCACAGATTACAGAATATCTCCAGATGTGCATCGGAAACTACTACTGGTCTTCCAGGGAACGATTAAAGCATAGACTGTTTGAGACATTACTCCCATAAAGGAATGTGCGCATGGTGACTGTTGTATTCGGTCCCGATGCAATATCTGTGTTTCATTAACACTCTGATAGTCCACAGATTACAGAATGCCTCAATATGAGCATCGGAGACTACTACTGATATTCCAGGGAGCGATCAAAGCATAGACTGTTTGAGACATTACTCCCATGGAGGAACGTTCTAATGGTGACTCTTGTATTCATTCCCGATGTAATTTCTGTGTTTCATCAGCACTCTGATAGTCCACAGATTACAGAATGCATCCAGATGTGCATAGGAAACTACTACTGGTCTTCCAGGGAATGATCAAAGCGTAGACTGTTAGAGACATTACTCTCATGGAGGAAAGTGCGCATGATGACTGTTGTATTTAATCCCGAAGCAATTTATATGATTCATCAACACTCTGATAGTCTACAGATTACAGATTGTCTCCAGATGTGCATCGTAAACTACTACTGGTCTTCCAGGGAACGATCAAAACGTAGACTGTTTGAGACATTACTCCCATGGAGGAAAGTGCGCATAAAGACTGTTGTATTCAATCCCGATGCAATTTCTGTGTTTCATCAACACTCTGATAGCCAACAGATTACAGAATGCCTCCAGATGTGCATCGGAAACTACTACTAGTCTTCAAGGGAACGATCAAAGCGTAGACTGTTTGGGACATTACTTCCAAGGAGGAAAGTGCGCATGGTGACTGTTGTATTCAATCCCGATGCAATTTCTGTGTTTCATCAACACTCTGATAGGCCACAGATTACAGAATACCTCCAGATGTGCATCGGAATCTACTACTGGCCTTCAAGGGAAAGACCAAAGCGTAGACTGTTAGAGACATTTCTCCCATGGTGGAAAGTGCGCGTGGGGACTGTTGTATTCAATCCCGATGCAATTTCTGTGTTTCATCAACACTCCGATAGTCCACAGATTACAGATTGTCTCCAGATGAGCATCGGAAACTACTACTGGTCTTCCTGGGAGCGATCAAAGCGTAGACTGTTTCAGACATTACTCCCATGGAGGAAAGTGCACATGGTGACTCTTGTATTCAATCCCGATGCAATTTCTGTGATTCATCAACACTTTGAAGGTCCACAGATTACAGAATACCACCAGATGTGCATCGGAAACTACTACTGGTCTTCCAAGGAACGGTCAAAGCGTAGCCTGTTTGAGAATTACTCCCATGGAGGAGAGTGCGGATGGTGACTGTTGTATTCAATCCCGATGAAATTTCTCAGTTTCATCTACAGTCGGATAGTCCACAGATTACAGAATGCCGCCAGATGTGCATCGTAAACTACTACTGCTCTTCCAGGGAACGATCAACACGTAGACTGTATGAGACATTACTCCCATGGAGGAAAGTGCGCATGGTGACTGTTGTATTCAATCCCGATGAAATTTCTGTGTTTCATCGACACTCTGATAGTCCACCGATTACAGATTGTCTCCAGATGTGCATCGGAAACTACTACTCGTCTTCCAGGGAACGATCAAAACATAGACTGTTTGAGTCATTACTCCCATAAAGGAAAGTGCGAATGGTGACCGTTGTATTCAATCCCGATGCAATTTCTGTGTATCATCAACACTCTGATAGTCCACAGATTACAGAATGCCACCAGATGGTCATCGGAAACTACTACTGGTCTTCCAGTTAACGATCAAATCGTAGACTGTTAGAGACATTACTTCCATGGAGGAAAGTGCGCATGGTGCCTGTTGTATTCAATTCCGATGCAATTTTTGTGTTTCATCAACACTCTGATAGTCCACAGATTACAGAATGAAACCAGATGTGCATCGAAAACAACTACTGGTCTTCCAGGGAACGATCAAAGCGTAGTCTGTTTGAGACATACTTCCCGTGGAGGAAAGTGCGCATGGTGACCGTTGTATTCAATCCCGATGCAATTTCTGTGTTTCTTCAACACTCTGATAGTCCACAGATTGCAGAATGCCACTAGATGGGCATCGGAAACTACTACTGGTCTTCGAGGGAACGATCAAAGCGTAGACTGTTTGAGACATTACTTCCATGGAGGAAAGTGCGCATGGTGAATGTTGTATTAAATCCCGACGCAATTTCTGTGTTTCATCAACACTCAGATAGTTCACAGATTACAGAATGCCTCCAGATGTGCATCGGAAACTACTACTGGTCTTCCAGGGAATGATCAAAGCGTAGGCTGTTAGAGACATTACTCCCATGGAGGAGAGTGCGCATGGTGACTGTTGTATTTAATCCCGATGCAATTTATGTGATTCATCAACACTCTGATAGTCCACAGATTACAGAATGCCTCCAGTTGTGCATCGGAAACTACTACTGGTCTTCCAGGGAACGATCAAAGAGTAGACTGTTTGAGACACTGTTCGCATGGAGGAAAGTGTGCATGGTGACTGTTGTATTGAATCCCGATGCCATTTCTGTGTTCCATCAACACTCTGATAGTCCACAGATTACAGATTGCCTCCAGATGAGCATCGGAAACTACTACTGGTCTTCAAGGGAACGATCAAAGCGTAGACTGTTTGAGACATTACTTCCATGGAGGAAAGTGCGCATGGTGACTGGGTATTCAATCCAGATGCAATTATTGTGTTTCATCAACACTTTGAACGTCCACAGATTACAGAATGCCTCCATATGTGCATCGGAAACTACTACTGGTCTTCCAGGGAACGATCAAAGCGTAGACTGTTTGAGACACTGCGCCCTTGGAGGAAAGTGCGCATGGTGACTGTTATATTCAATTCCGATGCAATTTCTGTGGTTCATCAACACTCAGATGGTCCACAGATTACGGAATGCTTCCAGATGTGCATCGGAAACTACTACTGGTCTTCCAGGGAATAATCAAATCGTAGACTGTTAGAGACATTACTACAATGGAGGAAAGTGCGAATGCTGACTGTTATATTCAATCCCGATGCAATTTCTGTGTTTCATCAACAGTCTGATAGACCACAGATTACAGAATGCCTCCAGATGTGCATCGGAAACTACTGCTGGACTTCCAGGGAACGATCAAAGCGTAGACTGTTTGAGGCATTACCCCATGGAGGAAAGTGCGCATGGTGACTGTTGTATTCAATCCCGATGCAATTTCTGTGTTTCATCAACACTCTGACAGACCACTGATTACAGAATGCCTCCAGATGTGCATCGGAACTACTACTGGTCTTCCAGGGAATTATCAAAGCGTAGACTGTTTGAGACATTACTCCCACGGAGGAAAGTGCACTTGGTGACTGTAGTCAATCCCGATGCAATTTCTGTGTTTCATCAACAGTCTGATAGACCACAGATTACAGAATGCCTCCAGAAGTGAATCGGAAACTACTGCTGGTCTTCCAGGGAACGATCAAAGCGTAGAGTGTTTGAGACATTACTCCCATGGAGGAAAGTGCGCATGGTGACCGTTGTATTCAATCCCGATGCAATTTCTGTGTATCATCAACACTCTGATAGTCCACAGATTGCAGAATGCCACCAGATGGGCATCGGAAACTACTACTGGTCTTCCAGGGAATGATCAAAGCGTAGACTGTTAGAGACATTACTTCCATGGAGAAAAGGGCGCATGGTGACTGTTGTATTCAATCCCGACGCAATTTCTGTGTTTCATCAACACTCAGATAGTTCACAGATTACAGAATGCCTCCAGATGTGCATCGGTAACTACTACTGGTCTTCCAGGGAACGATCAAAGCGTAGACTGTTTGAGACATTACTCCCATGGTGGAAAGTGCGCATGGTGACTTATATATTCAATCCCGAGGCAATTTCTGTGTTTCAATACACACTTTGAAGGTACATAGATTACAGAATGCCTCCAGATGTGCATCGGAAACTGCTACTGGCCTTCCAGGGAACGATCAAAGCATAGACTGTTTGAGAATTACCCCCATGGAGGAAAGTGCGCATGGTGGCTGTTGTATTCAATGCCGATGCAATTTCTGTGTTTCATCAACACTCTGATAGTCCACAGATTACAGAATGCCACGAGACGTGCAAAGGAACTATTACTGGTCTCCCAGGGAACAATCAAAGCGTAGGCTGTTTGAGACAATACTCCCGTGGAGGAAAGTGCGCATGGTGACTGGGTATTCAATCCAGATGCAATTATTGTGTTTCATCAACACTTTGAACGTCCACAGATTACAGAATGCCTCCATATGTGCATCGGAAACTACTACTGGTCTTCCAGGGAACGATCAAAGCGTAGACTGTTTGAGACACTGCGCCCTTGGAGGAAAGTGCGCATGGTGACTGTTATATTCAATTCCGATGCAATTTCTGTGGTTCATCAACACTCAGATGGTCCACAGATTACGGAATGCTTCCAGATGTGCATCGGAAACTACTACTGGCCTTCCAGGGAATAATCAAATCGTAGACTGTTAGAGACATTACTACAATGGAGGAAAGTGCGAATGCTGACTGTTATATTCAATCCCGATGCAATTTCTGTGTATCATCAACACTCTGATAGTCCACAGATTGCAGAATGCCACCAGATGGGCATCGGATACTACTACTGGTCTTCCAGGGAATGATCAAAGCGTAGACTGTTAGAGACATTACTCCCATGGAGGAAAGTGCGCATGATGACTGTTGTATTTAATCCCGATGCAATTTATATGATTCATCAACACTCTGATAGTACACAGATTACAGAATGCCTACAGATGTGCATCGGTAACTACTACTGGTCTTCCAGGGAACGATCAAAGCGTAGACTGTTACAGACATTACTGCCATGGAGGAAAGTGCGCATGATGACTGTTGAATTTAATCCCGATGCAATTTCTGTGTTTCATCAATACTCTGATAGTCCACAGATTACAGAATGCCTCCAGATGTGCATCGGAAACTACTACTGGTCTTCCAGGGAACGATCAAAGCGTAGACTGTTAGAGACATTTCTCCCATGGTGGAAAGTGCGTGTGGTGACTGTTGTATTCAATCCCGATGCAATTTCTGTGTTTCATCAGCACTATGATAGTCCACAGATTACAGAATGCCTCCAGATGTGCATCTGAAACTACTACTGGTCTTCCAGGGAACGATCAAAGCGTAGACTGTTAGAGACATTTCTCCCATGGTGGAAAGTGCGCGTGGGGACTGTTGAATTCAATCCCGATGCAATTTCTGTGTTTCATCAACACTCTGATAGTCCACAGATTACAGATTGTCTCCAGATGTGCATCGGAAACTACTACTGGTCTTCCTGGGAGCGATCAAAGCGTAGACTGTTTCAGACATTACTCCCATGGAGGAAAGTGCGCATGGTGACTCTTGTATTCAATCCCAAAGCAATTTCTGTGATTCATCAACACTTTGAAGGTCCAAAGATTACAGAATACCACCAGATGTGCATCGGAAACTATTACTGGTCTTCCAAGGAACGATCAAAGCGTAGCCTGTTTGAGAATTACTCCCATGGAGGAGAGTGCGGATGGTGACTGTTGTATTCAATCCCGATGGAATTTCTCAGTTTCATCAACAGTCTGATAGTCCACAGATTGCAGAATGCCTCCAGATGTGCATCGGAAACTACTTCTCGTCTTCCAGGGTACGATCAAAGAATAGACTGCTTGAGACATTACGCCCATGGAGGAAAATGAGCAAGGTGCCTGTGGAATTCAATCCCGATGCAATTTCTGTGTTTCATCTACAGTCGGATAGTCCACAGATTACAGAATGCCGCCAGATGTGCATCGTAAACTACTACTGCTCTTCCAGGGAACGATCAACACGTAGACTGTATGAGACATTACTCCCATGGAGGAAAGTGCGCATGGTGACTGTTGTATTCAATCCCGACGCAATTTCTGTGTTTCATCAACACTCAGATAGTTCACAGATTACAGAATGCCTCCAGATGTGCATCGGTAACTACTACTGGTCGTCCAGGGAACGATCAAAGCGTAGACTGTTTGAGACATTACTCCCATGGTGGAAAGTGCCCATGATGACTTTTGTATTCAATCCCTAGGCAATTTCTGTGTTTCAATACACACTTTGAAGGTACACAGATTACAGAATGCCTCCAGATGTGCATCGGAAACTGCTACTGGCCTTCCAGGGAACGATCAAAGCATAGACTGTTTGAGAATTACCCCCATGGAGGAAAGTGCGCATGGTGGCTGTTGTATTCAATCCCGATTCTATTTATGTGTTTCATCAACACTCTGATACTCCACAGATTACAGAATGCCACGAGACGTGCATCGGAACTACTACTGGTCTCCCAGGGAACGATCAAAGCGTAGACTGTTTGAGAATTACCCCATGGAGGAAAGAGTTCATGGTGTCTGTTGTATTCAATCCCGCTCCAATATCTGTGTTTCATCATCACTCTGATAGTCCACAGATTTCAGATTGCCTCCAGATGTGCTTCGGATACTACTACTGGTCTTCCAGGGAACGATCAATGCGTAGACTGATTGAGACATTACCTTTATGGAGGAAAGTGCGCATGGTGACTGTTGTATTCAATCCCGATGCAATTTCTGCGTTTCATCAACACTATGATAGTCCACAGTTTACAGAATGCCTCCAGATATGCATCAGAAACTACTACTGACTTCCAGCTAACGATCAAAGCGTAGACTGTTTGAGACATTATTCCCATGGAGGAAAGTGGGCATGGTGACTGTTGTACTCAGTCCCGATGCATTTTCTGTGTTTCATCAACAGTCTGATAGTCCACAGATTACAGAATGCCTCCAGATGTGCATCGTAAACTACTACTGCTCTTCCAGGGAACGATCAAAACGTAGACTGTATGAGACATTACTCCCATGGAGGAAAGTGCGCATGGTGACTGTTGTATTCAATCCCGATGCAATTTCTGTGTTTCGTCAACACTCTGATAGTCCACAGATTACAGATTGTCTTCAGATGTGCATCGGAAACTACTACTGGTCTTCCAGGGAACGATCAAATCGTAGACTGTTAGAGACATTACTCCCATGGAGGAAAGTGCGCATGGTGCCTGTTGTATTCAATTCCGATGCAATTTCTGTGTTTCATCAGCACTCTGATAGTCCACAGATTACAGAACGCCTGCAGATGTGCATAGGAAACTACTACTGGTCTTCCAGGGAACGATCAAATCGTAGACTGTTAGAGACATTACTCCCATGGAGGAAAGTGCGCATGGTGCCTGTTGTATTCAATTCCGATGCAATTTTTGTGTTTCATCACCACTCTGATAGTCCACAGATTACAGAATGCCACCAGATGTGCATCGGAAACTACTACTGGTCTTCCAGGGAACGATCAAAGCGTAGTCAGTTTGAGACATACCTCCCGTGGAGGAAAGTGCGCATGGTGACTGTTGTATTCAATCCCGATGCAATTTCTGTGTTTCATCAACAGTCTGATAGTCCACAGATTACAGAATGCCTCCAGATGTGCATCGTAAACTACTACTGCTCTTCCAGGGAACGATCAAAACGTAGACTGTATGAGACATTACTCCCATGGAGGAAAGTGCGCATGGTGACTGTTGTATTCAATCCCGATGCAATTTCTGTGTTTCATCAACACTCTGATAGTCCACAGATTACAGATTGTCTTCAGATGTGCATCGGAAACTACTACTGGTCTTCCTGGGAACGATCAAAACGTAGACTGTTTGAGTCATTACTCCCATAAAGGAAAGTGCGAATGGTGACTGTTGTATTCAGTCCCGATGCAATTTCTGTGTTTCATTAACACTCTGATAGTCCACAGATTACAGAATGCCTCAAGATGAGCATCGGAAACTACTACTGGTCTTCCATGGAACGATCAAAGCATAGACTGTTTGAGGCATTACTCCCATGGAGGAACGTTCTCATGGTGACTGTTGTATTCAATCCCAAGGCAATTTCTGTGTTTCATCAGCACTCTGATAGTCCACAGATTACAGAACGCCTGCAGATGTGCATAGGACACTACTACTGGTCTTCCAGGGAACGATCAAATCGTAGACTGTTAGAGACATTACTCCCATGGAGAAAAGTGCGCATAGTGCCTGTTGTATTCAATCCCGATGCAATTTTTGTGTTTCATCAACACTCTGATAGTCCACAGATTACAGAATGCCACCAGATGTGCATCGGAAACTACTACTGGTCTTCCAGGGAACGATCAAAGCGTAGACTGTTTGAGACATTACTCCCATGGTGGAAAGTGCGCATGGTGACTGTTGTATTCAATCCCGATTCTATTTCTGTGTTTCATCAACACTCTGATACTCCACAGATTACAGAATGCCACGAGACGTGCATCGGAACTACTACTGGTCTCCCAGGGAACGATCAAAGCGTAGACTGTTTGAGACATTACTCCCGTGGAGGAAAGTGCGCATGGTGACTGGGTATTCAATCCAGATGCAATTATTGTGTTTCATCAACACTTTGAAAGTCCACAGATTACAGAATGCCTCCATATGTGCATCGGAAACTACTACTGGTCTTCCAGGGAACGATCAAAGCGTAGACTGTTTGAGACACTGGTCCCTTGGAGGAAAGTGCGCATGGTGACTGTTATATTCAATTCCGATGCAATTTCTGTGGTTCATCAACACTCAGATAGTCCACAGATTACAGAATGCCTCCAGATGTGCATCGGAAACTACTACTGGACTTCCAGGGAACGATCAAAGCGTAGACTGTTTGAGAATTATCCCCATGGAGGAAAGTGCGCGTGGTGACTGTTGTATTCAATCCCGATGCAATTTCTGTGTTTCATCAACACTCTGATAATCCACAGATAACAGATTGCCTCCAGATGTGCATCGGAAACTACTACTTGTCTTCCAGGGAACGATCAAAGCGTAGACTGTTGGAGACATTACTCCCAAGGAGGAAAGTGGGCATGGTGACTGTTGTACTCAATCCCGATGCAATTTCTGTGTTTCATCAACAGTCTGATAGTCCACAGATTACAGAATGCCTCCAGATGTGCATCGTAAACTACTACTGCTCTTCCAGGGAACGATCAAATCCTAGACTGTATGATACATTACTCCCATGGAGGAAAGTGCGTATGGTGACTGTTGTATTCAATCCCGATGCAATTTCTGTGTTTCATCAACACTCTGATAGTCCACAGATTACAGATTGTCTTCAGATGTGCGTCGGAAACTACTACTGGTCTTCCAGGGAACGATCAAAACGTAGACTGTTTGAGTCATTACTCCCATAAAGGAAAGTGCGAATGGTGACTGTTGTAATCAGTCCCGATGCAATTTCTGTGTTTCATTAACACTCTGATAGTCCACAGATTACAGAATGCCTCAAGATGAGCATCGGAAACTACTACTGGTCTTCCAGGGAACGGTCAAATCATAGACTGTTTGAGACATTACTCCCATGGAGGAACGTTCTCATGGTGACTGTTGTATTCAATCCCGATGCAATTTCTGTGTTTCATCAGCACTCTGATAGTCCACAGATTACAGAACGCCTGCAGATGTGCATAGGAAACTACTACTGGTCTTCCAGGGAACGATCAAATCGTAGACTGTTAGAGACATTACTCCCATAGAGGAAAGTGCGCATGGTGCCTGTTGTATTCAATTCCGATGCAATTTTTGTGTTTCATCAACACTCTGATAGTCCACAGATTACAGAATGCCACCAGATGTGCATCGGAAACTACTACTGGTCTTCCAGGGAACGATCAAAGCGTAGTCAGTTTGAGACATACCTCCCGTGGAGGAAAGTGCGCATGGTGACTGTTGTATTCAATCCCGATGCAATTTCTGTGTTTCATCAACAGTCTGATAGTCCACAGATTACAGGATGCCTCCAGATGTGCATCGTATACTACTACTGCTCTTCCAGGGAACGATCAAAACGTAGACTGTATGAGAAATTACTCCCATGGAGGAAAGTGCGCATGGTGACTGTTTTATTCAATCCCGATGCAATTTCTGTGTTTCATCAACACTCAGATAGTCCACAGATTACAGATTGTCTTCAGATGTGCATCGGAAACTACTACTGGTCTTCCCGGGAACGATCAAAACGTAGACTGTTTGAGTCATTACTTTCATAAAGGAAAGTGCGAATGGTGACTGTTGTATTCAGTCCCGATGCAATTTCTGTGTTTCATTAACACTCTGATAGTCCACAGATTACAGAATGCCTCAAGATGAGCATCGGAAACTACTACTGGTCTTCCAGGGAACGATCAAAGCATAGACTGTTTGAGACATTACTCCCATGGAGGAACGTTCTCATGGTGACTGTTGTATTCAATCCCGATGCAATTTCTGTGTTTCATCAGCGCTCTGATAGTCCACAGATTACAGAACGATTGCAGATGTGCATAGGAAACTACTACTGGCTTCCAGGGAACGATCAAATCGTAGACTGTTAGAGACATTACTCCCATGGAGGAAAGTGCGCATGGTGCCTGTTGTATTCAATTCCGATGCAATTTTTGTGTTTCATCAACACTCTGATAGTCCAAAGATTACAGAATGCCACCAGATGTGCATCGGAACTACTACTGGTCTCCCAGGGAACGATCAAAGCGTAGACTGTTTGAGACATTACTCCCGTGGAGGAAAGTGCGCATGGTGACTGTTATATTCAATTCCGATGCAATTTCTGTGGTTCATCAACACTCAGATAGTCCACAGATTACAGAATGCTTCCAGATGTGCATCGGAAACTACTACTGGTCTTCCAGGGAATAATCAAATCGTAGACTGTTAGAGACATTACTACAATGGAGGAAACTGCGAATGCTGACTGTTATATTCAATCCCGATGCAATTTCTGTGTTTCATCAACAGTCTGATAGACCACAGATTACAGAATGCCTCCAGATGTGCATCGGAAACTACTACTGGTCTTCGAGGGAACGATCAAAGCGTAGACTGTTTGAAACATTACTTCCATGGAGGAAAGTGCGCATGGTGACTGTAGTATTAAATCCCGACGCAATTTCTGTGTTTCATCAACACTCAGATAGTCCACAGATTACAGAATGCCTCCAGATGTGCATCGGAAACTACTACAGGTCTCCCAGGGAACGATCAAAGCGTTGACTGTTTGAGAATTACCCCATGGAGGAAAGAGGGCATGGTGTCTGTTGTATTCAATCCCGCTCCAATATCTGTGTTTCATCATCACTCTGATAGTCCACAGATTTCAGATTGCCTCCAGATGTGCTTCGGAAACTACTACTGGTCTTCCAGGGAACGATCAAAGCGTAGTCAGTTTGAGACATACCTCCCGTGGAGGAAAGTGCGCATGGTGCCTGTTGTATTCAATCCCGATGCAATTTCTGTGTTTCATCAACACTCTCACAGTCCACTGATTACAGAATGCCTCCAGATGTGCATCGGTAACTACTACTGGTCTTCCAGGGAACGATCAAAGCGTAGACTGTTTGAGACATTACTCCCATGGTGGAAAGTGCGCATGGTGACTTTTGTATTCAATCCCGAAGCAATTTCTGTGTTTCAATACACACTTTGAAGGTCCGAAGATTACAGAATGAATCCAGATGTGCATCGGAAACTACTACTGGCCTTCCAGGGAACGATCAAAGCGTAGACTGTTTGAGAATTGCCCCCATGGAAGAAAGTGCGTATGGTGACTGTTGTATTCAATCCCGATGCAATTTCTGTGTTTCATCAACACTCTGATAGTCCACAGATTACAGAATGCCACCAGATGTGCATCGGAAACTACTACTGGTCTTCCAGGGAACGATCAAAGCGTAGACTGTTTGAGACACTGTTCGCATGGAGGAAAGTGCGCATGGTGACTGTTGTATTGAATCCCGATGCCATTTCTGTGTTTCATCAACACTCTGATGGTCCACAGATTACAGATTGCCTCCAGATGAGCATCGGAAACTACTACTGGTCTTCAAGGGAACGATCAAGGCGTAGACTGTTTGATACATTACTTCCATGGAGAAAAGGGCGCATGGTGACTGTTGTATTCAATCCCGACGCAATTTCTGTGTTTCATCAACACTCAGATAGTTCACAGATTACAGAATGCCTCCGGATGTGCATCGGAAACTACTACTGATCTTCCAGGGAATGAACAAAGCGTAGACTGTTACAGACACTTCTAATTTGGAGGAAAGTCGCATGGTGACTGTTATATTCAATTCCGATGCAATTTCTGTGGTTCATCAACACTCAGATTCTCCACAGATTACAGAATTCCTCCAGATGTGCTTCGGAAACTACTACTGGTCTTCCAGGGAACGATCAAAGCGTAGACTGTTTGAGACATTACTTCCACGGAGGAAAGTTCACTTGGTGACTGTTGTATTCAATCCCGATGCAATTTCTGTGTTTCATCAACACTCTGATAGTCTACAGATTACAGAATGCCACCAGATGTGCATCGGAAACTACTACAGGTCTTCCAGGGAACGATCAAAGCGTAGACTGTTTGAGAATTACCCCATGGAGGAATGAGGGCATGGTGTCTGTTGTATTCAATCCCGCTGCAATATCTGTGTTTCATTAACACTCTGATAGTCCACAGATTACAGATTGCCTCCAGATGTGCTTCGGAAACTACTACTGGTCTTCCAGGGAACGATCAAAGCGTAGACGGTTTGAGACATTACTTTTATGGAGGAAAGTGCGCATGGTGACTGTTGTTTTCAATCCCGATGCAATTTCTGTGTTTCATCAACACTATGATAGTCCACAGATTACAGAATGCCTCCATATGTGCATCGGAAACTACTACTGGTCTTCCAGGGAACGATCAAAGCGTAGACTGTTTAAGACACTGCTAATTTGGAGGAAAGTGCGCATGGTGACTGTTATATTCAATTCCGATGCAATTTCTGTGGTTCATCAACACTCAGATAGTCCACAGATTACAGAATGCTTCCAGATGTGCATCGGAAACTACTACTGGTCTTCAAGGGAACGATCTAAGCGTAGACTGTTTGAGAATTATCCCCATGGAGGAAAGTGCGCATGGTGACTGTTGTATTCAATCCCGATGCAATTTCTGTGTTTCATCAACACTCTGATAGTCCACAGATAACAGATTGCCTCCAGATGTGCATCGGAAACTACTACTGGTCTTCCAGGGAACGATCAAAGCGTAGACTGTTGGAGACATTACTCCCATGGAGGAAAGTGCGCATGGTGACTGTTGTATTCAATCCCGAGGCAATTTCTGTGTTTCAATCCACGATTTGAAGGTCCAGAGATTACAGAATGCCTCCAGATGTGCATCGTAAACTACTACTGGTCTTCCAGGGAACGATCAAAGCGTAGACTGTTGGAGACATTACTCCCATGGAGGAAAGTGCGCATGGTGACTGTTGTATTCAATCCCGATGCAATTTCTGTGTTTCATCAACACTCTGATAGTCCACAGATTACAGATTGTCTTCAGATGTGCATCGGAAACTACTACTGGTCTTCCAGGGAACGATCAAAACGTAGACTGTTTGAGTCATTACTCCCATAAAGGAAAGTGCGAATGGTGACTGTTGTATTTAGTCCCGAAGCAATTTCTGTGTTTCATTAACACTCTGATAGTCCACAGATTACAGAATGCCTCAAGATGAGCATCGGAAACTACTACTGGTCTTCCAGGGAACGATCAAAGCATAGACTGTTTGAGACATTACTCCCATGGAGGAAAGTGCGCATGGTGACTGTTGTTTTCAATCCCGATGCAATTTCTGTGTTTCATCAACACTATGATAGTCCACAGATTACAGAATGCCACCAGATGTGCATCGGAAACTACTACTGGTCTTCCAGAGAGCGATCAAAGCATAGTCAGTTTGAGACATACCTCCCGTGGAGGAAAGTGCGCATGGTGACTGTTGTATTCAATCCCGATGCAATTTCTGTGTTTCATCAACACTCTTACAGTCCACTGATTAAAGAATGCCTCCAGATGTGCATCGGAACTACTACTGGTCTTCCAGGGAACGATCAAAGCGTAGACTGTTTGAGACATTACTCAGACGGAGGAAAGTGCACTTGGGAACTGTAGTCAATCCCGATGCAATTTCTGTGTTTTATCAACAGTCTGATAGACCACAGATTACAGAATGCTTCCAGATGTGCATCGGAAACTACTGCTGGTCTTCCAGGGAACGATCAAAGCGTAGACTGTTTGAGAGATTACTCCCATGGAGGAAAGTGCGCATGGTGACCGTTGTATTCAATCCCGATGCAATTTCTGTGTTTCATCAACACTCTGAGAGTCCACAGATTACAGAATGCCTCCAGATGTGCATCGGTAACTACTACTAGTCTTCCAGGGAACGATCAAAGCGTAGACTGTTTGAGACATTACTCCCATGGTGGAAAGTGCGCATGGTGACTTTTGTATTCAATCCCGAAGCAATTTCTGTGTTTCAATACACACTTTGAAGGTCCAAAGATTACAGAATGCCTCCAGATGTGCATCGGAAGCTACTACTGGCCTTCCAGTGAACGATCAAAGCGTAGACTGTTTGAGAGTTACCCCCATGGAGGAAAGTGCGCATGGTGACTGTTGTATTCAATCCCGATGCAACTTCTGTGTTTCATCAACACTCTGATAGTCCACAGATTAGAGAATGCCACCAGATGTGCATCGGAAACTACTACTGGTCTTCCAGGGAACGATCAAAGCGTAGACTGTTTGAGACACTGTTCGCATGGAGGAAAGTGCGCATGGTGACTGTTGTATTGAATCCCGATGCCATTTCTGTGTTTCATCAACACTCTGATAGTCCGCAGATTACAGATTGCCTCCAGATGAGCATCGGAAACTACTACTGGTCTTCAAGGGAACGATCAAAGCGTAGACTGTTTGAGACATTACTTCCATGGAGAAAAGGGCGCATGGTGACTGTTGTATTCAATCCCGACGCAATTTCTGTGTTTTATCAACACTCAGATAGTTCACAGATAACAGAATGCCTCCAGATGTGCATCGGAAACTACTACTGGTCTTCCAGGGAATGAACAAAGCGTAGACTGTTACAGACATTACTGCCATGGAGGAAAGTGCGCATGATGACTGTTGTATTTAATCCCGATGCAATTTATGTGTTTCATCAACACTCTTATAGTCCACAGATTACAGAATGCCTCCATATGTGCATCGGAAACTACTACTGGTCTTCCAGGGAACGATCAAAGCGTAGACTGTTTGAGACACTGCTCCCTTGGAGGAAAGTGCGCATGGTGACTGTTATATTCAATTCCGATGCAATTTCTGTGGTTCATCAACACTCAGATAGTCCACAGATTACAGAATGCTTCCAGATGAGCATCGGAAACTACTATTGGTCTTCAAGGGAACGATCAAAACGTAGACTGTTTGAGAATTACCCCATGGAGGAAAGAGGGTATGGTGTCTGTTGTATTCAATCCCGCTGCAATATCTGTGTTTCATCAACACTCTGATAGTCCACAGATTACAGATTTCCTCCACATGTGCTTCGGAAACTACTACTGGTCTTCCAGGGAACGATCAAAGCGTGGACTGTTTGAGACATTACTTTTATGGAGGAAAGTGCGCATGGTGACTGTCGTATTCAATCCCGATGCAATTTCTGTGTTTCATCAACACTATGATAGTCCACAGATTACAGAATGCCTCCAGATATGCATCAGAAACTACTACTGGCTTCCAGCTAACGATCAAAGTGTAGACTGTTTGAGACATTATTCCCATGGAGGAAAGTGTTCATGGTGAATGTTGTACTCAATCCCGATGCAATTTCTGTGTTTCATCAACACTCTGATAGTCCACAGATTACAGAAAGCCTCGAGATGTGCATCGGAAACTACTACTGGTCTTCCAGGGAACGAACAAAGCGTAGACTGTTAGAGACATTACTCCCATGGAGGAAAGTGCGCATGGTGACTGTTGTATTCAATCCCGATGCAATTTCTGCGTTTCATCAACACTCAAATAGTCGACAGATTACAGAATGCCACCAGATGTGCATCGGAAACTACTACTGGTCTTCCAGGGGACGATCAAAGCGTAAAGACTTTGAGACATTACTCCCATTGTGAAAGTTGCACATGGTGACTTGTATTCTATCCCGATGCAATTTCTGTGTTTCAACAACAGCCTGATTCTGAACAGATTACAGAATTCCTCCAGATGTGCTTCGGAAACTACTACTGGTCTTCCAGGGAACGATCAAAGCGTAGACTGTTAGAGACATTACTCCCACGGAGGAAAGTTCACTTGGTGACTGTTGTATTCAATCCCGATGCAATTTCTGTGTTTTATCAACAGTCTGATAGACCACAGATTACAGAATGCTTCCAGATGTGCATCGGAAACTACTGCTGGTCTTCCAGGGAACGATCAAAGCGTAGACTGTTTGAGAGATTACTCCCATGGAGGAAAGTGCGCATGGTGACCGTTGTATTCAATCCCGATGCAATTTCTGTGTTTCATCAACACTCTGAGAGTCCACAGATTACAGAATGCCTCCAGATGTGCATCGGTAACTACTACTAGTCTTCCAGGGAACGATCAAAGCGTAGACTGTTTGAGACATTACTCCCATGGTGGAAAGTGCGCATGGTGACTTTTGTATTCAATCCCGAAGCAATTTCTGTGTTTCAATACACACTTTGAAGGTCCAACGATTACAGAATGCCTCCAGATGTGCATCGGAAGCTACTACTGGCCTTCCAGTGAACGATGAAAGCGTAGACTGTTTGAGAGTTACCCCCATGGAGGAAAGTGCGCATGGTGACTGTTGTATTCAATCCCGATGCAACTTCTGTGTTTCATCAACACTCTGATAGTCCACAGATTAGAGAATGCCACCAGATGTGCATCGGAAACTACTACTGGTCTTCCAGGGAACGATCAAAGCGTAGACTGTTTGAGACACTGTTCGCATGGAGGAAAGTGCGCATGGTGACTGTTGTATTGAATCCCGATGCCATTTCTGTGTTTCATCAACACTCTGATAGTCCGCAGATTACAGATTGCCTCCAGATGAGCATCGGAAACTACTACTGGTCTTCAAGGGAACGATCAAAGCGTAGACTGTTTGAGACATTACTTCCATGGAGAAAAGGGCGCATGGTGACTGTTGTATTCAATCCCGACGCAATTTCTGTGTTTCATCAACACTCAGATAGTTCACAGATAACAGAATGCCTCCAGATGTGCATCGGAAACTACTACTGGTCTTCCAGGGAATGAACAAAGCGTAGACTGTTACAGACATTACTGCCATGGAGGAAAGTGCGCATGATGACTGTTGTATTTAATCCCGATGCAATTTATGTGTTTCATCAACACTCTTATAGTCCACAGATTACAGAATGCCTCCATATGTGCATCGGAAACTACTACTGGTCTTCCAGGGAACGATCAAAGCGTAGACTGTTTGAGACACTGCTCCCTTGGAGGAAAGTGCGCATGGTGACTGTTATATTCAATTCCGATGCAATTTCTGTGGTTCATCAACACTCAGATAGTCCACAGATTACAGAATGCTTCCAGATGAGCATCGGAAACTACTATTGGTCTTCAAGGGAACGATCAAAACGTAGACTGTTTGAGAATTACCCCATGGAGGAAAGAGGGTATGGTGTCTGTTGTATTCAATCCCACTGCAATATCTGTGTTTTTTCAACACTCTGATAGTCCACAGATTACAGATTTCCTCCACATGTGCTTCGGAAACTACTACTGGTCTTCCAGGGAACGATCAAAGCGTGGACTGTTTGAGACATTACTTTTATGGAGGAAAGTGCGCATGGTGACTGTCGTATTCAATCCCGATGCAATTTCTGTGTTTCATCAACACTATGATAGTCCACAGATTACAGAATGCCTCCAGATATGCATCAGAAACTACTACTGGCTTCCAGCTAACGATCAAAGTGTAGACTGTTTGAGACATTATTCCCATGGAGGAAAGTGTTCATGGTGAATGTTGTACTCAATCCCGATGCAATTTCTGTGTTTCATCAACACTCTGATAGTCCACAGATTACAGAAAGCCTCGAGATGTGCATCGGAAACTACTACTGGTCTTCCAGGGAACGAACAAAGCGTAGACTGTTAGAGACATTACTCCCATGGAGGAAAGTGCGCATGGTGACTGTTGTATTCAATCCCGATGCAATTTCTGCGTTTCATCAACACTCAAATAGTCGACAGATTACAGAATGCCACCAGATGTTCATCGGAAACTACTACTGGTCTTCCAGGGGACGATCAAAGCGTAAAGACTTTGAGACATTACTCCCATTGTGAAAGTTGCACATGGTGACTTGTATTCTATCCCGATGCAATTTCTGTGTTTCATCAACACTCTGATAGTCTACAGATACAGAATGCCACCAGATGTGCATCGGAAACTACTGCTGGTCTTCCAGGGAACGATCAAAACGTAGACTGTTTGAGACATTACTCCCGTGGAGGTAAGTGCTAATGGTGACTGGGTATTCAATCCAGATGGAATTATTGTGTTTCATCAACACTTTTGAAGGTCCACAGATTACAGAATGCCTCCATATGTGCATCGGAAACTACTACTGGTCTTCCAGGGAACGATCAAAGCGTAGACTGTTTGAGACACTGCTAATTTGGAGGAAAGTGCGCATGGTGACTGTTATATTCAATTCCGATGCAATTTTTGTGGTTCATCAACACTCATATAGTCCACTATTTTACAGAATGCTTCCAGATGTGCATCGGAAACTACTACTGGTCTTCCAGGGAATAATCAAATCGTAGACTGTTAGAGACATTACTACAATGGAGGAAAGTGCGAATGCTGACTGTTATATTCAATTCCGATGCAATTTCTGTGTTTCATCGACACTCAGACAGTCCACAGATTACAGAATGATTCCAGATGTGCATCCGAAACTACTACTGGTCTTCAAGGGAACGATCAAAGCGTAGACTGTTTGAGAATTGTCCCCATGGACGAAAGTGCGCATGGTGACTGTTGTATTCAATCCCGATGCAATTTCTGTGTTTCATCAACACTCTGATAGTCCACAGATAACAGATTGCCTCCAGATGTGCATCGGAAACTACTACTGGTCTTCCAGGGAACGATCAAAGCGTAGACTGTTGGAGACATTACTCCCATGGAGGAAAGTGCGCATGGTGACTGTTGTATTCAATCCCGAGGCAATTTCTGTGTTTCAATCCACACTTTGAAGGTCCAGAGATTACAGAATGCCTCCAGATGTGCATCGGAAACTACTGCAGGTCTTCCAGGGAACGATCAAAGCGTAGACTGTTTGAGAATTACCCCATGGAGGAAAGAGGGCATGGTGTCTGTTGTATTCAATCCCGCTGCAATATCTGTGTTTCATCAACCCTCTGATAGTCCACAGATTACATATTGCCTCCAGATGTGCTTCGGAAACTACTACTGGTCTTCCAGGGAACGATCAAAGCGTAGACTGTTTGAGACATTACTTTTATGGAGGAAAGTGCGCATGGTGGCTGTTGTATCCAATCCCGATGCAATTTATGTGTTTCATCAACACTATGATAGTCCACAGATTACAGAATGCCACCAGATATGCATCAGAAACTACTACTGGCTTCCAGCTAACGATCAAAGCGTAGACTGTTTGAGACATTATTCCCATGGAGGAAAGTGTTCATAGTGAATGTTGTACTCAATCCCGATGCAATTTCTGTGTTTCATCAACACTCTGATAGTCCACAGATTACAGAAAGCCTCGAGATGTGCATCGGAAACTACTACTGGTCTTCCAGGGAACGATCAAAGCGTAGACTGTTAGAGACATTACTCCCATGGAGGAAAGTGCGCATGGTGACTGTTGTATTCAATCCCGATGCAATTTCTGTGTTTCATCAACACTCAAATAGTCGACAGATTACAGAATGCCACCAGATGTGCATCGGAAACTACTACTGGTCTTCCAGGGGACGATCAAAGCGTAAAGACTTTGAGACATTACTCCCATTGTGAAAGGTGCACATGGTGACTTGTATTCTATCCCGATGCAATTTCTGTGTTTCAACAACAGTCTGATTCTCCACAGATTACAGAATTCCTCCAGATGTGCTTCGGAAACTACTACTGGTCTTCCAGGGAACGATCAAAGCGTAGACTGTTAGAGACATTACTCCCACGGAGGAAAGTTCACTTGGTGACTGTTGTATTCAATCCCGATGCAATTCCTGTGTTTCATCAACACTCTGATAGTCTACAGATTAGAGAATGCCACCAGATGTGCATCGGAAACTACTACTGGGCTTCCAGGAAACGATCAAAACGTAGACTGTTTGAGACATTACTCCCGTGGAGGAAAGTGCTCATGGTGACTGGGTATTCAATCCAGATGGAATTATTGTGTTTCATCAACACTTTTGAAGGTCCACAGATTACAGAATGCCTCCATATGTGCATCGGAAACTACTACTGGTCTTCCAGGGAACGATCAAAGCGTAGACTGTTTGAGACACTGCTAATTTGGAGGAAAGTGCGCATGGTGACTGTAATATTCAATTCCGATGCAATTTCTGTGGTTCATCAACACTCAGATAGTCCACAGATTACAGAATGCTTCCAGATGTGCATCGGAAACTACTACTGGTCTTCCAGGGAATAATCAAATCGTAGACTGTTAGAGACATTACTACAATGGAGGAAAGTGCGAATGCTGACTGTTATATTCAATTCCGATGCAATTTCTGTGTTTCATCAACACTCAGACAGTCCACAGATTACAGAATGATTCCAGATGTGCATCGGAAACTACTACTGGTCTTCAAGGGAACGATCAAAGCGTAGACTGTTTGAGAATTGTCCCCATGGACGAAAGTGCGCATGGTGACTGTTGTATTCAATCCCGAGGATATTTCTGTGTTTCAATCCACACTTTGAAGGTCCAGAGATTACAGAATGCCTCCAGATGTGCATCGGAAACTACTGCAGGTCTTCCAGGGAACGATCAAAGCGTAGACTGTTTGAGAATTACCCCATGGAGGAAAGAGGGCATGGTGTCTGTTGTATTCAATCCCGCTGCAATATCTGTGTTTCATCAACCCTCTGATAGTCCACAGATTACATATTGCCTCCAGATGTGCTTCGGAAACTACTACTGGTCTTCCAGGGAACGATCAAAGCGTAGACTGTTTGAGACATTACTTTTATGGAGGAAAGTGCGCATTGTGACTGTTGTATCCAATCCCGATGCTATTTATGTGTTTCATCAACACTATGATAGTCCACAGATTACAGAATGCCACCAGATATGCATCACAAACTACTACTGGCATCCAGCTAACGATCAAATTTTAGACTGTTTGAGACATTTTTCCCATGGAGGAAAGTGCGCATGGTGACTGTTGTATTCAATCCCGATGCAATTTCTGTGTTTCATCAACACTCAAATAGTCGACAGATTACAGAATGCCACCAGATGTGCATCGGAAACTACTACTGGTCTTCCAGGGGACGATCAAAGCGTAAAGACTTTGAGACATTACTCCCATTGTGAAAGGTTCGCATGGTGACTGTTGTATTCAATCCCGATGTAATTTCTGTGTTTCAACAACAGTCTGATAGTCCACCGATTACAGAATGAATCCACAGGTGTGCATCGGAAACTACTACTGGTCTTCCAGGAAACGATCAAAGAGTAGACTGTTTGAGACGTTACTCCCATGGAGGAATGTGCGAATGGTGACTGTTGCATTCATTTCCGATGCAATTTCTGTGTCTCATCAACACTCTGATAGTCTACAGATTACAGAATGCCACTAGATGTGCATCGGAAACTACTACTGATCTTCCTGGGAACTATCAAAGCGTAGACTCTTTGAGACATTACTCCCATGGAGGAAAGTGCGCATGGTGACTGTTGTATTCATTCCTGTCGCAATTTCTGTGTTTCATTAACAATCAGATAGTCCACAGATTACAGAATGCCTCCAGATGTGCATCGGAGACTACTACTGGTCTTCCAGGGAATGTTCAAAGTGTAGACTGTTCGAGACATTACGTTTATGGAGGAAAGTGTGCATGGTAACTGTTGTATTAAATCCCGATGCAATTTCTGTGTTTCATCAACACTCTGATAGTCCACAGATTACAGAATGCCTCCAGATGTGCATCGGCAACAAATACTGGTCTTCCAGGGAACGATCAAAGCGTAGACTGTTTGAGACATTACTACCATGGAGGAAAGTGCGCATGGTGACTGTTGTATTCAATCCCGATGCAATTATTGTGTATCATCAAAACTTTGAAGGTCCACAGATTACAGAATGCCTCCAGATGTGCATCAGAAACTACTACTGGTCTTCCAGGGAAGGATCAAATCGTAGACTGTTTGAGACACTGCTCCCTTGGAGGACAGTGCGCATGGTGACTGTTGTATTGAATCCCGATGCAATATCTGTCTTTCATCAACACTCTGATAGTCCACAGATTACAGAATGCCTCCAGATGTGCATCTGAAACTACTACTGGTCTTCCAGGGAACGATCAATGCGTAGACTGCTTGAGAATTACTCCTATGGGGGAAAGTGCGCATTGTGACTGTTGTATTCAATTCCGATGCAATTTCTGTGTTTCATCAACACTCAGATAGTCCACAGATTACAGAATGCTTCCAGATGTGCACCGGAAACTACTACTGGTCTTCCAGGGAATGATCAAAGCGTAGACTGTTTGAGACTGTACTCCCGTGGAGGAAAGTGCGCATGGTGACTGGGTATTCAATCCCGATGCAATTTCTGTGTTTCATCAACACTCTGATACTCCACAGATTACAGAATTCCTCCAGATGTGCTTCGGAAACTACTACTGGTCTTCCAGGGAACGATCAAAGCGTAGACTGTTTGAGACATTACTCCCACGGAGGAAAGTGCACTTGGTGACTGTAGTCAATCCCGATGCAATTTCTGTGTTTCATCAACAGTCTGATAGTCCACAGATTACAGAATGCCTCCAGATGTGCATCGGAAACTACTGCTGGTCTTCCAGGGTACGATCAAAGCGTAGACTGTTTGAGACATTACTCCCATGGAGGTAAGTGCGCATGGTGACTGTTGTATTCAATCCTGATGCAATTTCTGTGTTTCATCAACAGTCTGATAGTCCACAGATTTTAGAATGCCTCCAGATGTGCATCGGAAACTACTGCTGGTCTTCCAGGGAACGATCAAAGCGTAGACTGTTTGAGACATTACTCCCATGGAGGAAAGTGCGCATGATGACTGTTGTATTCAATCCCGATGCAATTTCTGTGTTTCATCAACACTCTGATAGTCCACAGATTACAGAATGCCACCAGATGTGCATCGGAAACTACTACTGGTCTTCAAGGGAACGATCAAATCGTAGACTGTTTGAGACATTACTTCCATGGAGGAAAGTGCGCATGGTGACTGTTGTATTCAATCCCAGCGCAATATCTGTGTTTCATCAACCCTCAGATAGTCCACAGTTTACAGAATGCCTCCAGATGTGCATCGGTAAGTACTACTGGACTTCCAGGGAACGATCAAAGCGTAGACTGTTTGAGACATTACTCCCATCGTGGAAAGTGGGCATGGTGACTTTTGTATTCAATCCCGAGGCAATTTCTGTGTTTCAATCCACACTTTGAAGGACCAGAGATTACAGAATGCCTCCAGATGTGCATCGGAAACTACTACTGGTCTTCCAGGGAACGATCAAAGCGTAGACTGTTTGAGAATTACCCCATGGAGGAAAGAGGGCATGGTGTCTGTTGTATTCAATCCCGCTGCAATATCTGTGTATCATCAACACTCTGATAGTCCACAGATAACAGATTGCCTCCAGATGTGCTTCGGAAACTACTACTGGTCTTCCAGGAAACGATCAAATCGTAGACTGTTTGAGACGTTACTCCCATGGAGGAAAGTGCGCATGGTGACTGTTGCATTCATTCCGATGCAATGTCTGTGTTTCATCAACACTCTGATAGTCTACAGATTACAGAATGCCACGAGACCTGCATCGGAAACTACTACTGGTCTTCCAGTGAACGATCAAACCGTAGACTGTTTGAGACATTACTCCCATGGAGGAAAGTGCGCTTGGTGAATGTTGTATTCAATCTCGATGCAATTTCTGTGTTTCATCAACAGTCTGATAGTCCACAGATTATAGAATGCATCCAGATGTGCATCGGAAACTACATCTGGTCTTCCAGGGAGCGATCAAAGCGTAGACTCTTTGAGACATTACTTCCATGGAGGAAATGCGCCTGGTGACTGTTGTATTCAATACCGATGCAATTTCTGTGTTTCATCAACACTCTGATAGTCTACAGATTACAGAATGCATCCAGATGTGCATCGGAAACTACTACTGGTCTTCCAGGAAACGATCAAAGCCTAGACTGTTTGAGACATTACTCCCGTGGAGGAAAGTGCGCATGGTGACTGGGTATTCAATCCAGATGCAATTATTGTGTTCCATCAACACTTAGAAGGTCCACAGATAACAGAATGCCTCCATATGTGCATCGGAAACTACTACTGGTCTTCCAGGGAACGATCAAAGCGTAGACTGTTTGGGACACTGCTCCCTTGGAGGCGAGTGCGCATGGTGACTGTTGTATTGAATCCCGATGCAATATCTGTGTTTCGTCAACACTCTGATAGTCCACAGATTACAGAATGCCTCCAGATTTGCATCGGAAACTACTACTGGTCTTCTAGGGAACGTTCAAAGCGTAGACTGTTTCAGGGTTACTCCCATGGAGGAAAGTGCGCATGGTGACTGTTATATTCAATTCCGATGCAATTTCTGTGTTTCATCAACACTCAGATAGTCCACAGATTACAGAATGCATCCAGATATGCATCGGAAAGTACTACTGGTCTTCCAGGGAATAATCAAAGCGTAGCCTGTTAGAGACATTACTACGATGGAGAAAAGTGCGAATGCTGACTGTTATATTCAATTCCGATGCAATTTCTGTGTTTCATCAACACTCAGATAGTCCACAGATTACAGAATGCTTCCAGATGTGCATCGGAAACCACTACTGGTCTTCCAGGGAATGATCAAAGCGTAGACTGTTTGAGACATTACTTTTATGGAAGGAAGTGTGCATGGTGACTGTTGTATTCAATCCCGATGCAATTTCTGTGTTTCATCAACACTATGATAGTCCACAGATTACAGAATGTCTCCAGATATGCTTCGGAAACTACTACTGGTCTTCCAGGAAACGATCAAAGCGTAGACTGTTTGAGACGTTACTCCCATGGAGGAAAGTGCGCATGGTGACTGTTGCATTCATGTCCGAAGCAATGTCTGTGTTTCATCAACACTCTGATAGTCTACAGATTACAGAATGCCACTAGATGTGCATCGGAAACTACTACTGGTCTTCCACGGAACTATAAAAGCGTAGACTGTTTGAGACATTATTCCCATGGAGGAAAGTGCGCATGGTGACTGTTGTACTCAATCCCGATGCAATTTCTGTGTTTCATCAACACTCTGATAGTCCACAGATTACAGAAAGCCTCGAGATGTGCATCGGAAACTACTACTGGTCTTCCAGGGGACGATCAAAGCGTAAACACTTTGAGACATTACTCCCATTGTGAAAGGTGCGCATGGTGACTGTTGTATTCAATCCCGATGCAATTGCTGTGTTTCAACAACAGTCTGATAGTCCACCGATTACAGAATGCCTCCAGATGTGCATCGGAAACTACTACTGGTCTTCCAGGAAACGATCAAAGCGTAGACTGTTTGAGACGTTACTCCCATGGAGGAAAGTGCGCATGGTGACTGTTGCATTCATTTCCGATGCAATGTCTGTGTTTCATCAACACTCTGATAGTCTACAGATTACAGAATGCCACTAGATGTGCATCGGAAACTACTACTGGTCTGCTAGGGAACGATCAAAGCGTAGACTGTTTGAGACACTGCTCCCTTGGAGGAAAGTGCGCATGGTGACTGGGTATTCAATCCGGATGCAATTTCTGTGTTTCATCAACACTCTGATTGTCCACAGATTACAGAATGCCTCCAGATGTGCATCGGAAACTAACACAGGTCTTCCAGGGTACGATCAAAGCGCAGACTGTTTGTGACATTACTACCATGGAGGAAAGTGCGCATGGTGACTGTTGTATTCAATCCCGATGCAATTATTGTGTTTCATCAACACTTTGAAGGTCCACAGATTACAGAATGCCTCCAGATGTGCTGTGGAAACTACTACTGGTCTTCTAGGGAACGATCAAAGCGTAGACTGTTTTTGACATTACTCCCACGGAGGAAAGTGCGCATGGTGACTGTTGAATTCAATCCCGATGCAATATCTGTGTTTCATCAACACTCTGATAGTATACAGATTACAGAATGCCACGAGACGTGCATCGCAACTACTACTGGTCTTCCAAAGAACGATCAAAGCGTAGACTGTTTGAGACATTACTCCCACGGAGGAAGGTGCGCATGGTGACTGTTGTATACAATCCCGATTTTATTTCTGTGTTTCATCAACACTCTGATAGTCCACAGATTACAGAATGCCTCCAGATGTGCTTCGGAAACTACTACTGGTCTTCCAGGGAACGATTAAAGCGTAGACTCTTTGAGACATTACTCCCACGGAGGTAAGTGCACTTGGTGACTGTAGTCAATCCCGATGCAATTTCTGTGTTTCATCAACAGTCTGATAGACCACAGATTACAGACTGCCTCCAGATGTGCATCGGAAACTACTGCTGGTCTTCCAGGGAACGATCAAAGCGTAGACTGTATGAGACGTTACTCCCATGGAGTTAAGTGCGCATGGTGACTGTTGCATTCATTTCCGATGCAATGTCTGTGTTTCATCAACACTCTGATAGTCTACAGATTACAGAATGCCACTAGATGTGCATCGGAAACTACTACTGGTCTGCTAGGGAACGATCAAAGCGTAGACTGTTTGAGACACTGCTCCCTTGGAGGAAAGTGCGCATGGTGACTGGGTATTCAATCCGGATGCAATTTCTGTGTTTCATCAACACTCTGATAGTCCACAGATTACAGAATGCCTCCAGATGTTAATCGGTACCTACTACTGGTCTTCCAGGGAACGATCAAAGCGTAGACTGTTAGAGACATTACTCCCATGGAGGAAAGTGCGCATGGTGACTGTTGTATTCAATCCCGAGGCAATTTCTGTGCATCAATCCACACTTTGAAGGTCCACAGATTACAGAATGATTCCAGATGTGCATCGGAAACTACTACTGGTCTTCCAGGGAACAATGAAAGCGTAGACTGTTTGAGAACAACCCTAATGGAGGAAAGTGCGCATGGTGACTGTTGTATTCAGTCCCGATGCAATTACTGTGTTTCCTCAACACTCTGATAGTCCACAGACAACAGATTGCCTCCAGATGTGCTTCGGAAACTACTACTGGTTTTCCAGGGAACGATCAAAGCGTAGACTGTTTGAGACATTACTCCCATGGAGGAAAGAGCGCATGGTGACTGTTGCATTCAATCCCGATGCAATTTCTGTGTTTCATCAACACTCAGATAGTCTACAGATCACAAAATGCCACCAGATGTGCATCGGAAACTACTACTGGTCTTCTAGGGAACGATCAAAGCGTAGACTGTTTCAAGGTTACTCCCATGGAGGAAAGTGCGCATGGTGACTGTTATATTCAATTCCGATGCAATTTCTGTGTTTCATCAGCACTCAGATAGTCCACAGATTACAGAATGCATCCAGATATGCATCGGAGACTACTACTAGTCTTCCAGGGAATGATCAAAGCGTAGACTGTTTGAGACATTACTTTTATGGAAGAAAGTGTGCATGGTGACTTTTGTATTCAATCCCGATGCAATTTCTGTGTTTCGTCAACACTCAAACAGTCGACAGATTACAGAATGCCACCAGATGTGCATCGGAAACTACTACTGGTCTTCCAGGGGACGATCAAAACGTAAAGACTTTGAGACATTACTCCCATTGTGAAAGGTGCGCATGGTGACTGTTGTATTCAATCCCGATGCAATTGCTGTGTTTCAACAACAGTCTGATAGCCCACCGATTACAGAATGCCTCCAGATGTGCATCGGAAACTACTACTGGTCTTCTTGGGTACGTTCAAAGGGTAGACTGTTTGAGACATTACTCCCATGGAGGAAAGAGCGCATGGTGACTGTTGCATTCAATCCCGATGCAATTATTGTGTTCCATCAACACTCTGATAGTCTACAGATTACAGAATGGCACTAGATGTGCATCGGAAACTACTACTGGTCTTCTAGGGAACGATCAAAGCGTAGACTGTTTGAGACACTGCTCCCTTGGAGGAAAGTGCGCATGGTGACTGTTGTATTGAATCCCGATGCAATATCTGTCTTTCATCAACACTCTGATAATCCACAGATTACAGAATGCCTCCAGATGTGCATCGGAAACTACCACTGGTCTTCTAGGGAAATATCAGAGCGTAGACTGTTTTGGGATTACTCCCATGGAAGAAAGTGCGCATGGTGGCAGTTATATACAACAACGATGCAATATCTGTGTTTCATCAACACTCAGATAGTCCAGAGATTACAGAATGCTTCCAGATGTGCCTCGGAAACTACTACTGGTCATCCAGGGAATGATCAAAGCGTAGACTGTTTGAGACATTACTCCGGTGGAGGAAAGTGCGCATGGTGTCTGGGTACTCAATCCGGATGCAATTTCTGTGTTTCATCAACACTCTGATAATCCACAGATTACAGAATGCCTCCAGATGTGCATCGGGAACTAACACTGGTCTTCCAGGTTACGATCAAAGCGTAGACTGTTTGAGACATTACTCCCATGGAGGAAAGTGCGCATTGTGACTGTTGTATTAAATCCCGATGCAATTTCTGTGTTTCATCAACAGTCTGATAGTCCACAGATTATAGAATGCCTCCAGATGTGCATCGGAAACTACTTCTGGTCTTCCAGGGAGCGATCAAAGCGTAGACTGTTTGAGACATTACTCCCATGGAGGAAATGCGCATGGTGACTGTTGTATTCAATCCCGATGCAATTTCTGTGTTTCATCAACACTCTGATAGTCTACAGATTACAGAATGCATCCAGATGTGCATCGGAAACTACTACTGGTCTTCCAGGAATCGATCAAAGCGTAGACTGTTTGAGACATTACTCCCGTGGAGGAAAGTGCGCATGGTGACTGGGTATTCAATCCAGATGCAATTATTGTGTTTCATCAACACTTTGAAGGTCCACAGATAACAGAATGCCTCCATATGTGCATCGGAAACTACTACTGGTCTTCCAGGGAACGATCAAAGCGTAGACTGTTTGAGACACTGCTCCCTTGGAGGAGAAAGCGCATGGTGACTGTTGTATTGAATCCCGACGCAATATCTGTGTTTCGTCAACACTCTGATAGTCCACAGATTACAGAATGCCTCCAGATATGCATCGGAAACTACTACTGGTCTTCTAGGGAACGATAAAAGCGTAGACAGTTTCGGGGTTACTCCCATGGAGGATAGTGCGCATGGTGACTGTTATATTCAATTCCGATGCAATTTCTCTGTTTCATCAACACTTAGATAGTCCACAGATTACAGAATGCATCCAGATATGCATCGGAAACTACTACTGGTCTTCCACAGAATAATCAATGCGAAGACTGTTAGAGACATTACTACAATGGAGGAAAGTGCGAATGCTGACTGTTATATTCAATTCCGATGCAATTTCTGTGTTTCATCAACACTCAGATTGTCCACAGATTACAGAATGCTTCCAGATGTGCATCGGAAACTACTACTGGTCTTCCAGGGAATGATCAAAGCGCAGACTGTTTGAGACATTACTTTTATGGAAAAAAGTGTGCATGGTGACTGTTGTATTCAATCCCGATGCAATTTCTGTGTTTCATCAACACTCTGATAGTCCACAGATAAGAGATTGCCTCCAGATGTGCATCGGAAACTACTACTGGTCTTCTAGGGAACGATCAAAGCGTAGACTGTTGAAGACACTACTCCCATGGAGGAAAGTGCGCATGGTGACTGTTGTATTCAATCCCGAGGCAATTTCTGTGTTTCAATCCATACTTTGAAGGACCAGAGATTACAGAATGCCTCCAGATGTGCATCGGAAACTACTACTGGTCTTCCAGGGAACGATCAAAGTGTAGACTGTTTGAGAATTACCCCATGGAGGAAAGAGGGCATGGTGTCTGCTGTATTCAATCCCGCTGCAATATCTGTGTATCATCAACACTCTGATAGTCCACAGATAACAGATTGCCTCCAGGTGTGCTTCGGAAACTACTACTGGTCTTCCAGGGAACGATCAAAGCGTAGACTGTTTGAGACATTACTTTTATGGAGGAATGTGCGCATGGTGACTGTTGTATTCAATCCCGATGCAATTTCTGTGTTTCATCAACACTATGATAGTCCACAGATTACAGAATGCCTCCAGATATGCATCGGAAACTACTACTGGTCTTCCAGGAAACGATCAAATCGTAGACTGTTTGAGACGTTACTCCCATGGAGGAAAGTGCGCATGGTGACTGTTGCATTCATTTCCGATGCAATGTCTGTGTTTCATCAACACCCTGATAGTCTACAGATTACAGAATGCCACGCGACCTGCATCGGAAACTACTACTGGTCTTCCAGTGAACGATCAAACCGTAGACTGTTTGAGACATTACTCCCATGGAGGAAAGTGCGCTTGGTGAATGTTGTATTCAATCCCGATGCAATTTCTGTGTTTCATCAACAGTCTGATAGTCCACAGATTATAGAATGCATCCAGATGTGCATCGGAAACTACATCTGGTCTTCCCGGGAGCGATCAAAACGTAGACTGTTTGAGACAATACTCCCATGGAGGAAATGCGCATGGTGACTGTTGTATTCAATACCGATGCAATTTCTGTGTTTCATCAACACTCTGATAGTCTACAGATTACAGAATGCATCCAGATGTGCATCGGAAACTACTACTGGTCTTCCAGGAAACGATCAAAGCGTAGACTGTTTGAGACATTACTCCCGTGGAGGAAAGTGCGCATGGTGACTGGGTATTCAATCCAGATGCAATTATTGTGTTCCATCAACACTTAGAAGGTCCACAGATAACAGAATGCCTCCATATGTGCATCGGAAACTACTACTGGTCTTCCAGGGAACGATCAAAGCGTAGACTGTTTGAGACACTGCTCCCTTGGAGGCGAGTGCGCATGGTGACTGTTGTATTGAATCCCGATGCAATATCTGTGTTTCGTCAACTCTCTGATAGTCCACAGATTACAGAATGCCTCCAGATTTGCATCGGAAACTACTACTGGTCTTCTAGGGAACGTTCAAATCGTAGACTGTTTCAGGGTTACTCCCATGGAGGAAAGTGCGCATGGTGACTGTTATATTCAATTCCGATGCAATTTCTGTGTTTCATCAACACTCAGATAGTCCACAGATTACAGAATGCATCCAGATATGCATCGGAAAGTACTACTGGTCTTCCAGGGAATAATCAAAGCGTAGCCTGTTAGAGACATTACTACGATGGAGAAAAGTGCGAATGCTGGCTGTTATATTCAATTCCGATGCAATTTCTGTGTTTCATCAACACTCAGATAGTCCACAGATTACAGAATGCTTCCAGATGTGCATCGGAAACCACTACTGGTCTTCCAGGGAATGATCAAAGCGTAGACTGTTTGAGACATTACTTTTATGGAAGGAAGTGTGCATGGTGACTGTTGTATTCAATCCCGATGCAATTTCTGTGTTTCATCAACACTCTGATAGTGCACAGATTACAGAATGCCTCCAGATGTGCATCGGTAACTACTACTGGTCTTCCAGGGAACGATCAAAGCGTAGACCCTTTGAGACATTACTCCCATGGAGGAAAGTGCGCATGGTGCCTGTTTTATTCAATCCCGAGGCAATTTCTGTGTTTCAATCCACACTTTGAAGGACCAGAGATTACAGAATGCCTCCAGATGTGCATCGGAAACTACTACTGGTCTTCAAGGGAACGATCAAAGCGTAGACTGTTTGAGAATTACCCCATGGACTAAAGAGGGCATGGTGTCTGTTGTATTCAATCCCGCTGCAATATCTGTGTTTCATTAACACTCTGATAGTCCACAGATTACAGATTGCCTCCAGATGTGCTTCGGAAACTACTACTCGTTTTCCAGGGAACGATCAAAGCGTAGACTGATAGAGACATTACTTTTATGGAGGAAAGTGCGCATGGTGACTGTTGTATTCAATCCCGATGCAATTTCTGTGTTTCATCAACACTATGATAGTCCACAGATTACAGAATGTCTCCAGATATGCATCGGAAACTACTACTGGTCTTCCAGGAAACGATCAAAGCGTAGACTGTTTGAGACGTTACTCCCATGGAGGAAAGTGCGCATGGTGACTGTTGCATTCATGTCCGAAGCAATGTCTGTGTTTCATCAACACTCTGATAGTCTACAGATTACAGAATGCCACTAGATGTGCATCGGAAACTACTACTGGTCTTCCAGGGAACTATAAAAGCGTAGACTGTTTCAGACATTATTCCCATGGAGGAAAGTGCGCATGGTGACTGTTGTACTCAATCCCGATGCAATTTCTGTGTTTCATCAACACTCTGATAGTCCACAGATTACAGAAAGCCTCGAGATGTGCATCGGAAACTACTACTGGTCTTCCAGGGGACGATCAAAGCGTAAACACTTTGAGACATTACTCCCATTGTGAAAGGTGCGCATGGTGACTGTTGTATTCAATCCCGATGCAATTGCTGTGTTTCAGCAACAGTCTGATAGTCCATCGATTACAGAATGCCTCCAGATGTGCATCGGAAACTACTACTGGTCTTCCAGGAAACGATCAAAGCGTAGACTGTTTGAGACGTTACTCCCATGGAGGAAAGTGCGCATGGTGACTGTTGCATTAGTTTCCGATGCAATGTCTGTGTTTCATCAACACTCTGATAGTCTACAGATTACAGAATGCCACTAGATGTGCATCGGAAACTACTACTGGTCTTCTAGGGAACGATCAAAGCGTAGACTGTTTGAGACACTGCTCCCTTGGAGGAAAGTGCGCATGGTGACTGGGTATTCAATCCGGATGCAATTTCTGTGTTTCATCAACACTCTGATAGTCCACAGATTACAGAATGTCTCCAGATGTGCATCGGAAACTAACACAGGTCTTCCAGGGTACGATCAAAGCGCAGACTGTTTGTGACATTACTACCATGGAGGAAAGTGCGCATGGTGACTGTTGTATTCAATCCCGATGCAATTATTGTGTTTCATCAACACTTTGAAGGTCCACAGATTACAGAATGCCTCCAGATGTGCTGTGGAAACTACTACTGGTCTTCTAGGGAACGATCAAAGCGTAGACTGTTTGAGACATTACTCCCACGGAGGAAAGTGCGCATGGTGACTGTTGAATTCAATCCCGATGCAATATCTGTGTTTCATCAACACTCTGATAGTATACAGATTACAGAATGCCACGAGACGTGCGTCGCAACTACTACTGGTCTTCCAGCGAACGATCAAAGCGTAGACTGTTTGAGACATTACTCCCACGGAGGAAGGTGCGCATGGTGACTGTTGTATACAATCCCGATGTTATTTCTGTGTTTCTTCAACACTCTGATAGTCCACAGATTACAGAATGCCTCCAGATGTGCTTCGGAAACTACTACTGGTCTTCCAGGGAACGATTAAAGCGTAGACTGTTTGAGACATTACTCCCACGGAGGTAAGTGCACTTGGTGACTGTAGTCAATCCCGATGCAATTTCTGTGTTTCATCAACAGTCTGATAGACCACAGATTACAGACTGCCTCCAGATGTGCATCGGAAACTACTGCTGGTCTTCCAGGGAACGATCAAAGCGTAGACTGTATGAGACATTACTCCCATGGAGGTAAGTGCGCATGGTGACTGTTGTATTCAATCCCGATGCATCTTCTGTGTTTCATCAACACTTTGAAGGTCCACAGATTACAGAATGCCTCTAGATGTGCATCGGAAACTACTACTTGTCTTCCAGGGAACGTTCAAAGCGTAGACTGTTTGAGACACTGCTCCCTTGTAGGAAAGTGTGCATGGTGACTGTTGTATTCAATCCCGATGCATTTTCCGTGTTTCATCAACACTCTGATAGTCCACAGATTACAGAATGCCTCCAGATGTTAATCGGTAACTACTACTGGTCTTCCAGGGAACGATCAAAGCGTAGACTGTTAGAGACATTACTCCCATGGAGGAAAGTGCACATGGTGACTGTTGTATTCAATCCCGAGGCAATTTCTGTGCTTCAATCCACACTTTGAAGGTCCACAGATTACAGAATGATTCCAGATGTGCATCGGAAACTACTACTGGTCTTCCAGGGAACAATGAAAGCGTAGACTGTTTGAGAACAACCCTCATGGAGGAAAGTGCGCATGGTGACTGTTGTATTCAGTCCCGATGCAATTACTGTGTTTCCTCAACACTCTGATAGTCCACAGACAACAGATTGCCTCCAGATGTGCTTCGGAAACTACTACTGGTTTTCCAGGGAACGATCAAAGCGTAGACTGTTTGAGACATTACTCCCATGGAGGAAAGTGCGCATGGTGACTGTTGTACTCAATCCCAATGCAATTTCTGTGTTTCATCAACACTCTGATAGTCCACAGATTACAGAAAGCCTCGAGATATGCATCGGAAACTACCACTGTTCTTCCAGGGAATGATCAAAGCGTAGACTTTTAGAGACATTACTCCCATGGAGCAAAGAGCGCATAGTGACTGTTGTATTCAATCCCGATGCAATTTCTGTGTTTCATCAACACTCTGATAGTCTACAGATCACAAAATGCCACCACATGTGCATCGGAAACTACTACTGGTCTCCCAGGAAACGACCAAAGCGTAGACTGTTTGAGACGTGGCTCCCATGGAGATAAGTGCGCTTGGTGACTGTTGTACTCAATCCCGATGCAATATCTGTGTTTCATCAACATTGTGATAGTCTACAGATAACAGAATGCCTTCAGATGTGCTTTCGAAACTAATACTGGTCTTCCAGGGAACGATCAAAGCGTAGACTGTTTGAGACATTACTTTTACGTAGGAAAGTGCGCATGGTGACTGTTGTATTCAATCCCGATGCAATTTCTGTGTTTCATCAACACTCTGATAGTCCACAGATTACAGAATGCCACCAGATGGGCATCGCAAACTACTACTGGTTTTCCAGGGAAAGATCAAAGCATAGACTGCGTGAGACATTACACCCATGGAGGAAAGTGCGCATGGTTACCGTTGTATTCAATCCCGATGCAATTACTGTGTTTCATCAACACTCTGATAGTCCACAGATTACAGAATGACTCCAGATGTGCATCGGAAACTAATACTGGTCTTCCAGGGAACGATCAAAGCTTAGACTGTTTGAGACTTTACTCCCATGATGGAAAGTGCGCATGGTGACTGTTGTATTCAATCCCGAGACAATTTCTGTGTTTCAATCCACACTTTGAAGGTCCACATATTACAGAATGATTCCAGATGAGCATCGGAAACTACTACTGGTCTTCCAGGGAACGATGAAAGCGTAGACTGTTTGAGAAGTACCCCCATGGAGGAAAGTGCGCATGGTGACTGTTGTATTCAATCCCGATGCAATTTCTTTGTTTCATCAACGCTCTGATAGTCCACAGATTACACAAAACCTCGAGATGTGCATCGGAAACTACCACTGGTCTTCCTGGGAACGATCAAAGCGTAGACTGTTTCAGACATTACTCCCATGCATGAAAGTGCGCATGGTGTCTGTTGTATTCAATCCCGATGCTATTTCTGTGTTTCACCAACACTCTGATAGTCCACAGATTACTGAATGCCACCAGATATGCATCGGAAACTACTACTGGTCTTCCAGGGAACGATCAAATTGTAGACTGTTTGAGAATTACCCCCATGGAGGAAAGTGCGCATGGTGACTGTTGTAATCAATCCCGATGCAATTTCTGTGTTTCATCAACACTCTGATAAACCACAGGTAACAGATTGCTTCCAGATGTGCTTCGGAAACTACTACTGGTCTTCCAGGGAACGAACAAAGCGTAGACTGTTAGAGACATTACTTCCATGGAGGAAAGTGCGCATAGTGACTGTTGTATTCAATCCCGAGGCAATTTCTGTGGTTCAATCCACACTTTGAAGGTCCACAGATTACAGAATGATTCCAGATGAGCATCGGAAACTACTACTGGTCTTCCAGGGAACGATGAAAGCGTAGACTGTTTGAGAAGTACCCCCATGGAGGAAAGTGCGCATGGTGACTGTTGTATTCAATCCCGATGTAATTTCTTTGTTTCATCAACGCTCTGATAGTCCACAGATTACACAAAGCCTCGAGATGTGCATCGGAAACTGCCACTGGTCTTCCAGGGAAAGATCAAGGCGTAGACTGTTAGGGACTTTACTCCCATGGAGGAAAGAGCGCATGGTGACTGTTGTATTCAATCCCTTTGCTATTTCTGTGTTTCATCAACACTCTGATAGTCCACAGACAACAGATTGCCTCCAGATGAGCTTCGGAAACTACTACTGGTCTTCCAGGGAACGTTCAAAGCGTAGACTCTCTCAGGGTTACTCCCATGGAGGAAAGTGCGCATGGTGACTGTTATATTCAATTCCGATGCAATTTCTGTGTTTCATCAACACTCAGATAATCCACAGATTACAGAATGCATCCAGATATGCATCGGAAACTATTACTGGTCTTCCAGGGAATAATCAAAGCGTAGACTGTTAGAGACATTACTACAATGGAGGAAAGTGCGAATGCTGACTGTCATATTCAATTCCGATGCAATTTCTGTGTTTCAACAACACTCAGATAGTCCACAGATTACAGAATGCTTCCAGATGTGCATCGGAAACTACTACTGGTCTTCCAGGGAATGATCAAAGCGTAGACTGTTTGAGACATTACTTTTATGGAAGGAAGTGTGCATGGTGACTGTTGTATTCAATCCCGATGCAATTTCTGTGTTTCATCAACACTCTGATAGTCCACAGATTACAGAAAGCCTCGAGATGTGCATCGGAAACTACTACTGGTCTTCCAGGGGCGATCAAAGCGTAAACACTTTGAGACATTACTCCCATTGTGCAAGGTGCGCATTGTGACTGTTGTATTCAATCCCGTTGCAATTTCTGTGTTTCATCAACACTCTGATAGTCCACAGGTAACAGATTGCTTCCAGATGTGCTTCGGAAACTACTACTGGTCTTCCACGGAACGATCAAAGCGTAGACTGTTAGAGACATTAATCCCATGGAGGAAAGTGCGCATGGTGACTGTTGTACTCAATCCCGATGCAATTTCTGTGTTTCATCAACGCTCTGATAGTTCACAGATTACAGAAAGCCTCGAGATACGCATCGGAAACTGCCACTGGTCTTCCAGGGAAAGATCAATGCGTAGACTGTTAGAGACTTTACTCCCATGGAGGAAAGAGCGCATGGTGACTGTTGTATTCAATCCCTATGCTATTTCTGTGTTTCATCAATACTCTGATAGTCCACAGACAACAGATTGCCTCCAGATGTGCTTCGGAAACTACTACTGGTCTTCCAGGGAACGATCAAAGCGTAGACTGTTTGAGACATCAGTCCCATGGAGGAAAGTGCGCATGGTGACTGTTGTACTCAATCCCGATGCAGTTTCAGTGTTTCATCAACACTCTGATAGTTAACAGATAACAAAATGCCACCAGATGTGCATCGGAAACTACTACTGAACTCCCAGGAAACGATCAAAGCGTAGACTGTTTGAGACATTGCTCCCATGGAGGAAAGTGCGCATGGTGACTGTTGTATTCAATCCCGATGCAATTTCTGTGTTTCATCAACACTCTGATAGTCTACAGATTACAGAATGCCACCAGATGTGCATCGGAAACTACTACTGGTCTTCCAGTGAACGATCAAAGCGTTGACCGTTTGAGACATTACTCCCGTGGAGGAAAATGCGGTTGGTGACTGTTGTATTCAATCCCGATGTAATATCTGTGTTTCATCAACACTCTGATAGTCCACAGATTACAGAAAGCCTCGAGATGTGCATCGGAAACTACTACTGGTCTTCCAGGGAACGATCAAAGCGTAGACTATTAGAGACATTACTCCCATTGAGGGAGGTGCGCATGGTGACTGTTGTCTTCAATCCCGATGCAATTTCTGTGTTTCATCAACAGTCTGATAGTCCTCAGATTACAGAATGCCTCCAGATGTGCATCGGAATCTACTACTGATCTTCCATGGAACGATCAAAACGTAGACTGTTTGAGACATTACTCCCATGGAGGAAAGTGCGCATGGTGATTCTTGTATTCAATCCCGATGAATGTCTGTGTTTCACCAACACTCTAATAGTCCATAGATAACAGATTGCCTCCAGATGTGCATCGGAAACTACTACTGGTCTTCCAGGGAACGATCAAAGCGTAGACTGTTTGAGACATTACTCCCATGGAGGAAACTGCGCATGGAGACTGTTGTATTCAATCCCGAAGCAATTTCTGTGTTTCATCAACACTCTGATAGTCCACAGATTACAGAAAGCCTCAAGATGTGCATCGGAAACTACTACTGGACTTCCAGGGAACGATCAAAGCGTAGACTATTAGAGACATTACTCCCATGGAGGAAAGTGCGCATGGTGACTGTTGTATTGAATCCCGGTGCATTTACTGTGTTTCATTAACACTCTGATAGTCTACACATTACAGAATGCCACCAGATGTGTATCGGAAACTACTACTGGTCTTCCAGGGAATGATCAAAGCGTCGATTGTTTGAGACATTACTCCCGTTGAGGAAAGTGCGCATGGTGACTGTTGTATTCAATCCCGATGCAATTTCTGTGTTTCATCAACACTCTGATGGCCCACAGATTACAGAATGTATCCAGATGTGCATCGGAAACTACTTTTGGTCCTCCAGGGAACGATCAAAGCGTAGACTGTTTGACAATTACTCCCATGGAGGAATGTGCGCATGGTGACTGTTGAATTCAATCCCGATGCAATTTCTGTGTTTCATCAACACTCAGATAGTCCACAGATTACAGAATGCCTCCAGATGTGCATCGGAAACTACAACTGGTCATCTAGGGAACGATCAAAGCGTAGACTGTTTCAGGGTTACTCCCATGGAGGAAAGTGCGCATGGTGACTGTTATATTCAACTCCGATGCAATTTCTGTGTTTCATCAACACTCAGATAGTCCACAGATTACAGAATGCTTCCAGATGAGCATCGGAAACTACTACTGGTCTTCCAGGGAATGATCAAAGCGTATACTGTTTGAGACTTTACTTTTATGGAGGAAAGTGTGCATGGTGACTTTTGTATTCGATCCCTATGCAATTTACGTGTTTCATCAACACTCTGATAGTCCACAGACAACAGATTGCCTCCAGATGTGCTTCGGAAACTTCTACTGGTCTTCCAGGGAACGATAAAATCGTAGACTGTTTGAGACATTAGTTCCGTGGAGGAAAGTGCGCATGGTCACTGTTGTACTCAATCCCGATGCAATTTCTGTGTTTCATCAATACTCTGATAGTATACAGATTACAAAATGCCACCAGATGTGCATCGGAAACTACTACTGAAGTCCCAGGAAACGATCAAAGCGTAGACTGTTTGAGACACTGCTCCCATGGAGGTAAGTGCGCATGGTGACTGTTGTATTCAATCCCGATGCAATTTTTGTGTTTCATCAACATTGTGATAGTCCACAGATAACAGAATGCCTTCAGATGTCCTTTCTAAACGACCACTGGTCTTCCAGGGAACGATCAAAGCGTAGACTGTTTGAGACATTACTTTTACGGAGGAAAGTGCGCATGGTGACAGTTGTATTCAATCCCGATGCAATTTCTGTGTTTCATCAACACTCTGATAGTCCACAGATTACAGTATGCCTCCAGATGTGCATCGGAATCTACTACTGATCTTAAATGGAACGATCAAAACGTAGACTGTTTGAGACATTACTCCCATGGAGGAAAGTGCGCATGGTAATTGTTGTATTCAATCCCGATGAATTTCTGTATTTCACCAACACTCTAGTAGTGCACAGGTTACAGAATGCCTCCAGATGTGCATCGGAAACTACTATTGGGCTGCAGGGGAACGATCAAAGCGTAGACTGTTTGAGGCATAACTCCCATGGAGGAAACTGCGCAAGGAGACTGTTGTATTCAATCCCGATGCAATTTCTGTGTTTCATCAACACTCTGATAGTCCACAGATTACAGAAAGCCTCCAGATGTGCATCGGAAACTACTACTGGACTTCCAGGGAACGATCAAAATGTAGACTATTAGAGACATTACTCCCATGGAGGAAAGTGCGCATGGTGACTGTTATATTCAATTCCGATGCAATTTCTGTGTTTTATCAACACTCAGATAGTCCACAGATTACAGAATGCTTCCAGATGTGCATCGGAAACTACTACAGGTATTCCAGGGAATGATCAAATCGTAGACTGTTAGAGACATTACTCCCATGGAGGAAAGTGCGCATGGTGACTGTTATATTCAATTCCGATGAAATTTCTGTGTTTCATCAACACTCAGATAGTCCACAGATTACAGAATGCTTCCAGATGTGCATTTGAAACTACTACTGGTCTCCAGGGAATGATCAAAGCGTATACTGTTTGATACTTTACTTTTATGGAGGAAAGTGTGCATGGTGACTGTTGTATTCAATCCCGATGCAATTTCTGTGTTTCATCAACACTCTGATATTCCACAGATAACAGATTGCCTCCAGATGTGCATCGGAAACTACTACTGGTCTTCCAGGGAACGATCAAAGCGTACACTGTTTGAGACATTACTTTTACGTATTAAAGTGCGCATGGTGACTGTTGTATTCAATCCCGATGCAATTTCTGTGTTTCATCAACACACTGATAGTCGACAGATTACAGAATGCCACCAGATGGGCATCGCAAACTACTACTGGTTTTCCAGGGAAAGATCAAAGCGTAGACTGCTTGAGACATTACACCCATGGAGGAAAGTGCGCATGGTTACCGTTGTATTCAGTCCCGATGCAATTACTGTGTTTCATCAACACTCTGATAGTCCACAGATTACAGAATGACTCCAGATGTGCATCGGAAACTAATACTGGTCTTCCAGGGAACGATCAAAGCTTAGACTGTTTGAGACTTTACTCCCATGATGGAAAGTGCGCATGGTGACTGTTGTATTCAATCCCGAGACAATTTCTGTGTTTCAATCCACACTTTGAAGGTCCACAGATTACAGAATGATTCCAGATGAGCATCGGAAACTACTACTGGTCTTCCAGGGAACGATCAAAGCGTACACTGTTTGAGAATTACCCCCATGGAGGAAAGTGCGCATGGTGTCTGTTGTACGCAATCCCGATGCAATTTCTGTGTTTCATCAACACTCTGATAGTCCACAGGTAACAGATTGCTTCCAGATGTGCTTCCGAAACTACTACTGGTCTTCCAGGGAACGATCAAAGCGTAGACTGTTAGAGACATTAATCCCATGGAGGAAAGTGCGCATTGTGACTGTTGTACTCAATCCCGATGCAATTTCTGTGTTTCATCAACGCTCTGATAGTCCACGGATTACAGAAAGCCTCGAGATGTGCATCGGAAACTGCCACTGGTCTTCCAGGGAAAGATCAATGCGTAGACTGTTAGAGACTTTACTCCCATGGAGGAAAGAGCGCATGGTGACTGTTGTATTCAATCCCTATGCTATTTCTGTGTTTCATCAACACTCTGATTGTCCACAGACAACAGATTGCCTCCAGATGTGCTTCGGAAACTACTACTGGTCTTCCAGGGAACGATCAAATCGTAGACTGTTTGAGACATCAGTCCCATGGAGGAAAGTGCGCATGGTGACTGTTGTACTCAATCCCGATGCAGTTTCAGTGTTTCATCAACACTCTGATAGTATACAGATAACAAAATGCCACCAGATGTGCATCGGAAACTACTACTGAACTCCCAGGAAACGATCAAAGCGAAGACTGTTTGAGACATTGCTCCCATGGAGGAAAGTGCGCATGGTGACTGTTGTATTCAATCCCGATGCAATTTCTGTGTTTCATCAACACTCTGATAGTCTACAGATTACAGAATGCCACCAGATGTGCATCGGAAACTACTACTGGTCTTCCAGTGAACGATCAAAGCGTTGACCGTTTGAGACATCACTCCCGTGGAGGAAAATGCGGTTGGTGACTGTTGTATTCAATCCCGATGCAATATCTGTGTTTCATCAACACTCTGATAGTCCACAGATTACAGAAAGCCTCGAGATGTGCATCGGAAACTACTACTGGTCTTCCAGGGAACGATCAAAGCGTAGACTATTAGAGACATTACTCCCATTGAGGGCGGTGCGCATGGTGACTGTTGTCTTCAATCCCGATGCAATTTCTGTGTTTCATCAACAGTCTGATAGTCCACAGATTACAGAATGCCTCCAGATGTGCATCGGAATCTACTACTGATCTTCCATGGAACGATCAAAACGTAGACTGTTTGAGACATTACTCCCATGGAGGAAAGTGCGCATGGTGATTGTTGTATTCAATCCCGATGAATTTCTGTGTTTCACCAACACTCTAATAGTCCATAGATAACAGATTGCCTCCAGATGTGCATCGGAAACTACTTCTGGTCTTCCAGGGAACGATCAAAGCGTAGACTGTTTGAGACATTACTCCCATGGAGGAAACTGCGCATGGAGACTGTTGTATTCAATCCCGATGCAATTTCTGTGTTTCATCAACACTCTGATAGTCCACAGATTACAGAAAGCCTCCAGATGTGCATCGGAAACTACTACTGGACTTCCAGGGAACGATCAAAGCGTAGACTATTAGAGACATTACTCCCATGGAGGAAAGTGCGCATGGTGACTGTTGTATTGAATTCCGGTGCATTTTCTGTGTTTCATTAACACTCTGATAGTCTACACATTACAGAATGCCACCAGATGTGTATCGGAAACTACTACTGGTCTTCCAGGGAGTGATCAAAGTATAGATTGTTTGAGACATTACTCCCGTTGAGGAAAGTGCGCATGGTGACTGTTGTATTCAATCCCGATGCAATTTCTGTGTTTCATCAACACTCTGATAGCCCACAGATTACAGAATGCCTCCAGATGTGCATCGGAAACTACTTTTGGTCCTCCAGGGAACGATCAAAGGATAGACTGTTTGACAATTACTCCCATGGACGAATGTGCGCATGGTGACTGTTGAATTCAATCCCAATGCAATTTCTGTGTTTCATCAACACTCAGATAGTCCACAGATTACAGAATGCTTCCAGATGTGCATCGGAAACTACTACAGGTATTCCAGGGAATGATCAAATCGTAGACTGTTAGAGACATTACTCCCATGGAGGAAAGTGCGCATGGTGACTGTTATATTCAATTCCGATGCAATTTCTGTGTTTCATCAACACTCAGATAGTCCACAGATTACAGAATGCTTCCAGATGTGCATCGGAAACTACTACTGGTCTCCAGGGAATGATCAAAGCGTATACAGTTTGAGACTTTACTTTTATGGAGGAAAGTGTGCATGGTGACTGTTGTATTCAATCCCGATGCAATTTCTGTGTTTCATCAACACTCTGCTATTCCACAGATAACAGATTGCCTCCAGATGTGCATCGGAAACTACTACTGGTCTTCCAGGGAACGATCAAAGCGTAGACTGTTGGAGACATTACTCCCATTAAGGAATGTGTGCATAGTGACTTTTGTATTCAATCCCCAGGCAATTTCTGTGTTTCAATTCACACTTTAAAGTTCCAGAGATTCCAAAATGCCTCCAGATGTGCATCGGAAACTACTACTGGTCTTCCAGGGAACGATCAAAGCGTAGACTGTTTGAGAATTACCCCATGGAGGAAAGTGTGCATGGTGTCTGTTGTATTCATTCCCGCTGCAATATCTGTGTTTCATCAACACTCTGACAGTCCACAGATTACAGATTGCCGCCAGATGTGCTTCGGAAACTACTACTGGTCTTCCAGGGAACGATCAAAGCGTATACTGATAGAGACATTACTCCCATGGAGGAAAGTGCGCATGGTGACTGTTATATTCAATTCCGATGCAATTTCTGTGTTTCATCAACACTCAGATAGTCCACAGATTACAGAATGCTTCCAGATGTGCATCGGAAACTACTACTGGTCTTCCAGGGAATGATCAAAGCGTATACTGTTTGAGACTTTACTTTTATGGAGGAAAGTGTGCATGGTGACTGTTGTATTCAATCCCGATGCAATTTCTGTGTTTCATCAACACTCTGATATTCCACAGATAACAGATTGCCTCCAGATGTGCATCGGAAACTACTACTGGTCTTCCAGGGAACGATCAAAGCGTAGACTGATAGAGACATTACTCCCATGGAGGAAAGTGCGCATGGTGACTGTTATATTCAATTCCGATGCAATTTTTGTGTTTCAATCCACACTTTAATGGTCCAGAGGTTTCAAAATGCCTCCAGATGTGCATCGGAACTACTAATGGTCTTCCAGGGAACGATCAAAGCGTAGACTGTTTGAGAATTACCCCATGGAGGAAAGTGGGCATGGTTTCTGTTGTATTCAATTCCGCTGCAATATCTGTGTTTCATCAACACTCTGACAGTCCACAGATTACAGATTGCCTCCAGATGTGCTTCGGAAACTACAACTGGTCTTCCAGGGAACGATCAAAGCGTAGACTGTTAGAGACATTACTCCCATGGAGGAATGTGCGCATGGTGACTGTTGTATTCAATCCGGAGGCAATTTCTGTGTTTCAATCCACACTTTGTAGGTCCACAGATTACAGAATGATTCCAGATGTGCATCAGAAACTACTACTGGTCTTCAAGGGAACGATCAAAGAGTAGACTGTTTGAGAATTATCCCCATGGAGGAAAGTGCGCATGGTGACTGTTGTATTCAATCCCGATGCAATTTCTGTGTTTCCTCAACACTCTGATAGTCCACAGACAACAGATTGCCTCCAGATGTGCATCGGAAACTACTACTGGTTTTCCAGGGAACGATCAAAGCGTAGACTGTTTGAGACATTACTCCCATGGAGGAAAGTGCGCATGGTGACTGTTGTATTCAATCCCGAGGCAATTTCTGTGTTTCAATCCACACTTTAAAGGTCCAGAGGTTACAAAATGCCTCCAGATGTGCATCGGAAACTACTACTGGTCTTCCAGGGAACGATCAAAGCGTAGACTGTTTGAGAAATACCCCATGGAGGAAAGTGGGCATGGTGTCTGTTGTATTCAATCCCGCTGCAATATCTGTGTCTCATCAACACTCCGGCAGTCTACAGATTACAGATTGCCTCCAGATGTGCTTCGGAAACTACTACTGGTCTTCCAGGGAACAATGAAAGCGTAGACTGTTTGAGAATTACCCTCATGGAGGAAAGTACGCATGGTGACTGTTGTATTCAATCCCGATGCAATTTCTGTGTTTCCTCAACACTCTGATAGTCCACAGACAACAGATTGCCTCCAGATGTGCTTCGGAAACTACTACTGGTTTTCCAGGGAACGATCAAAGCGTAGACTGTTTGAGACATTACTCCCATGGAGGAAAGTGCGCATGGTGACTGTTGTACTCAATCCCGATGCAATTTCTGTGTTTCATCAACACTCTAATAGTCCACAGATTACAGAAAGCCTCGAGATGTGCATCGGAAGCTACCACTGGTCTTCCAGGGAAAGATCAAAGCGTAGACTTTTAGAGACATTACTCCCATGGAGGAAAGAGCGCATGGTGTCTGTTGTATTCAATCCCGATGCAATTTCTGTGTTTCATCAACACTCTGATAGTCTACAGATCACAAAATGCCAATAGATATGCATCGGAAACAACTACTGGTTTCCCAGTAAACGATCAAAGCGTAGACTGTTTGAGAAATTACTTTTACGTAGGAAAGTGCGCATGGTGACTGTTGTATTCAATACCGATGCAGTTTCTGTGTTTCATCAACACCCTGATAGTCACAGGTAACAGATTGCTTCCAGATGTGCTTCGGAAACTACTACTGGTCTTCCAGGGAACGATCAAAGCGTAGACTGTTAGACACATTACTCCCATGGAGGAAAGTGCGCATGGCGACTGTTGTATTCAATCCCGAGGCAATTTCTGTGTTTCAATCCACACTTTGAAGGTCCACAGATTACAGAATGATTCCAGATGAGCATCGGAAAATACTACTGGTCATCCAGGGAACGATCAAAGCGTAGACTGCCTGAGACATTACTCCCATGGAGGAAAGTGCGCATGGTTACCGTTGTATTCAATCCCGATGCAATTTCTGTGTTTCATCAACAGTCTGATAGTCCACAGATTACAGAATGACTCCAGATGTGCATCGGAAACTACTACTGGTCTTCCAGGGAATGATCAAGTCGTAGACTGTTAGAGACATTACTCCCATGGAGAAAAGTGCGCATGGTGACTGTTGTATTCAATCCCGATGCAACTTCTGTGTTTCATCAAAACTCTGATATTACACAGATTACAGAATGCCTCCAGATTTGCGTCGGTTACTACTACTGGTCTTACAGGGAACGATCAAAGCTTAGACTGTTTGAGACTTTACTCCTATGAAGGAAAGTGCGCATGGTGACTGTTGTATTCAATCCCAAGGCAATTTCTGTGTTTCAATCCACACTTTGAAGGTCCACAGATTACAGAATGATTCCAGATGTGCTTCGGAAACTACTACTGGTCTTCCAGGGAACGATCAAATCGTAGACTGCTTGAGAATTACCCCAATGGAGGAAAGTGCGCATGGTGACTGTTGTATTCAATCCCGATGCAATTTCTGTGATTCATCAATACTCTGATAGTCCACAGGTAACAGATTGCTTCCAGATGTGCTTCGGAAACTACTACTGGTCTTCCAGGGAACGATCAAAGCGTAGACTGTTAGACACATTACTCCCATGGAGGAAAGTGCGCATGGTGACTGTTGTATTCAATCCCGATGAATCTCTGTGTTTCACCAACACTCTAATAGACCACAGGTTACAGAATGCCTCCAGATGTGCATCGGTAACCTTTACTGGACTTCCAGGGAACGATCAAAGCGTAGACTATTAGAGACATTACTCCCATGGAGGAAAGTGCGCATGGTGACTGTTGTTTTGAATCCCGGTGCAATTACTGTGTTTCATCAACACTCTGATAGTCTACACATTACAGAATGCCACCATATGAGTATCGGAAACTACTACTGGTCTTCCAGGGAATGATCAAAGCGTAGATTGTTTGAGACATTACTCCCGTGGAGGAAAGAGCGCATGGTGATTGTTGTATTCAACCCCGATGCAATTTCTATGTTTCATCAACCCTCTGATAGTCCACAGATTACAGAATGCCACCAGATGTGCATCGGAAAGTAATACTGGTCTTTCCGGGAACGATCAAAGCGTAGACTGCTTGAGACATTACTCCCATGGAGGAAAGTGAGCATGGTGACTGTTTTATTCAATCCCGAGGCAATTACTGTGTTTCATCAACACTCTGATAGTCCACAGATTACAGAATGCCTTAAGATGTTAATCGGAAACTACTACTGGTCTTCCCAGGAACGATCAAAGCGTAGACTGTGTCAGACATTACTCCCATGGAGGAAAGTGCGGTTGGTGAATGTTTTATTCAATCCCGATACAATTTCTGTGTTTTATCAACTCTCTGATACTCCACAGATTACAGAATGCTTCCAGATGGGCATCGGAAACTACTACTGGTCTTCCAGGGAACGACCAAAGCGTAGACTGTTTGAGACATTACTGCCATGGAGGAAAGTGTGCATGGTGACTGTTGTATTCAATCCCGATGCAATTTCGGTGTTTCATCAACACTCTGATAGTCCACAGATTACAGAATGCCTCCAGATGTTAATCGGAAACTTCTACTGGTCTTCCAGGGAACGATCAAATTTTAGAGTGTTTGAGACATTACTCCTATGGAGGAATGTGCGCATAGTGACTGTTGTATTCAATCCCGATGCAATTTTTGTGTTTTATCAACACTCTGATACTCCACAGATTGCAGAATGCCTCCTAATGTGCATCGGAAACTACTACTGGTCTTCCAGGGAACGATCAAAGCGTAAACTCTTTGAGACATTACTCCCATGGAGGAAAGTGCGCAAGGTGACTGTTGTATTCAATCCCGATGCATTTTCTGTGTTTCATAAACACTCTGGTAGTAAACAGATTACACAATGACACAAGATGTGCATCGGAAACTACTACTGGTCTTCCCGAGAACGATCAAAGCGTAGACTGTTAGAGACATTACTCCCAAGGAGGAATGTGCGCATAGTGACTGTTGTATTCGATCCCAATGCAATTTCTGTGTTTTATCAACACTCTGACACTCCACAGATTACAGAATGCCTCCAAATGTGCATCGGAAACTACTACTGGTCTTCCAGGGAACGATCAAAGCGTAAACTCTTTGAGACATTACTCCCATGGAGGAAAGTGCGCATGGTGACTGTTGTATTCAATCCCGATGCAATTTCTGTGTTTCATCAACACTTTGATACTCCACAGGTTACAGAAAGCCTCCAGATGTTCATCGGAAGCTACTACTGGTCTTCCAGGGAACGATCAAAACGTAGACTGTTTGGGACATTACTCCCATGGAGGAAAGTGCGCATGGTGACTGTTGTATTCAATCCCGAAGCAATTTCTATGTTTCATCAACAATCTGATAGTCCACTGATTACAGAATGCCTCCAGATGTGCATCGGAAACTACTACTGGTCTTCCAGGGAACGATCAAAGCGTAGACTGTTTGAGACATTACTCAAATGGAGGAAGGTGCACATGGTGAGTGTTGTATTCAATCCCGATACAATTTCTGTGTTTCATCAACACTCTGATGGTCCACAGATTACAGAATGCATCCAGATGTGCATCGGAAACTACTACTGGTCTTCCAGGGAACGATCAAAGCCTAGACTGTTTGGGACATTACTCCCATGGAGGAATGTGCGCATGGTGACTGTTGTATTCAATCCCGATGCAATTTCTGTGTTGCATCAACACTCTGATAGTCCACAGATTACAGAATGCCTCCAGATGTGCATCGGAAACTACTACTTGTCTACCAGGGAACGAATAATGCGTAGACTGTTTGAGACATTGCTTTTATGGAAGGAACAGCGCATGGTGACTGTTGTATTCAATACCGATGGAATTTCTGTGTTTCATCAACACTCTGATAGTCCACAGATTACAGAATGCCTCAAGATGTGCATCGGAAACTACTACTGGTCTTTCCGGGAACGATCAAAACGTAGACTGCTTGAGACATTACTCCCATGGAGGAAAGTGAGCATTGTGACTGTTTTATTCAATTCCGAGGCAATTACTGTGTTTCATCAACACTCTGATAGACTAGACATTACAGAATGCCACCAGAAGTGCATCGGAAACTACTACTGGTCTTCCAGGGAACGATCAAAGCGTAGATTGTTTGAGATATTACTCCCTTGGAGGAAAGTGCGCATGGTGACTGTTGTATTCAATCCCGATGCATTTTCTGTGTTTCATCAACAGTCTGATACTCCACAGATTTTAGAAAGCCTTCAGATGTTCATCGTAAACTACTACTGGTCCTCGAGGGAACGATCAAAACGTTGACTGTTTGGGACATTACTCCCATGGAGGAAAGTGCGCATGGTGACTGTTGTATTCAATCCCGATGCAATTTCTGTGTTTCATCAACACTCTGATAGTCCACAGATTACAGAATGCCTCCAGATGTTATCGGAAACTACTACTGGTCTTCCCGGGAACGATCAAAGCGTAGACTGTTTCAGACATTACTCCCACGGAGGAAAGTGCGGATGGTGACTGTTTTATTCAATCCCGATACAATTTCTGTGTTTCATCAACTCTCTGATATTCCACAGATTACAGAATGCCTCCAGATGTGCATCGGAAACTACTACTGGTCTTCCAGGGAACGATCAAAGCGTAGACTGTTTGAGACATTACTGCCATGGAGGAAATTGTGCATGGTGACTGTTGTATTCAATCCCAATGCAATCTGTGTTTCATCAACACACTGATAGTCCACAGATTACAGAATACCTCCAGATGTTAATCGGAAACTTCTACTGGTCATCCAGGGAACGATCAAAGCGTAGACTGTTTGGGACATTACTCCCATGGAGGAAAGTGCGCATGGTGACTATTGTATTCAATCCCGATGCAATTTCTGTGTTTCATCAATACTCTGATAGTCCACATATTACAGAATGCCACCAGATGTGCATAGGAAATACTACTGGTCTTCCAGGGAACGATCAATGCGTAGACTGCTTGAGAATTACTCCTATGGGGGAAAGTGCGCATTGTGACTGTTGTATTCAATCCCGAAGCAATTTCTGTGTTTCATCAACACTCTGATAGTCCACAGATTACAGAATGCCTCCAGATGTGCATCGGAAACTACTACTGGTCTTCCAGGGAACGATCAAAGCGTAGACTGTTTGAGACTTTACTCAAATGGAGGAAGGTGCACATGGTGAGTGTTGTATTCAATCCCGATACAATTTCTATGTTTCATCAACACTCTGATAGTCCACAGATTACAGAATGCATCCAGATGTGCATCGGAAACTACTACTGGTCTTCCAGGGAACGATCAAATCGTAGACTGTTTGGGACATTACTCCCATGGAGGAAAGTGCGCATGGTGACTGTTGTATTCAATCCCGATGCAATTTCTGTGTTGCATCAACACTCTGATAGTCCACAGATTACAGAATGCCACGAGATGTGCATCGGAAACTACTACTGGTCTTCCCGGGAACGATCAAAGCGTAGACTGCTTGAGACATTACACCCATGGAGGAAAGTGCGGATGGTGACTGTTTTATTCAATCCCGATGCAATTTCTGTGTTTCATCAACACTCTGATAGTCCACAGATTACAGAATGCCACCAGAAGTGCATCGGAAACTACTACTGGTCTTCCAGGGAACGATCAAAACGTTGACTGTTTGGGACATTACTCCCATGGAGGAAAGTGCGCACGGTGACTGTTGTATTCAATCCCGATGCAATTTCTGTGTTTCATCAACACTCTGATAGTCCACAGATTACAGAATGCCTCCAGATGTTAATCGGAAGCTACTACTGGTCTTCCCAGGAACGATCAAAGCGTAGACTGTTTTAGACATTACTCCCATGGAGGAAAGTGCGGTTGGTGAATGTTTTATTCAATCCCGAAACAATTTCTGTGTTTCATCAACTCTCTGATACTCCACAGATTACAGAATGCCTCCAGATGGGCATCGGAAACTACTACTGGTCTTCCAGGGAACGATCAAAGCGTAGACTGTTTGAGACATTACTGCCATGGAGGAAAGTGTGCATGGTGACTGTTGTATTCAATCCCGATGCAATTTCGGTGTTTCATCAACACTCTGATAGTCCACAGATTACAGAATGCCTCCAGATGTTAATCGGAAACTTCTACTGGTCTTCCAGGGAACGATCAAATTTTAGAGTGTTTGAGACATTACTCCCATGGAGGAATGTGCGCATAGTGACTGTTGTATTCAATCCCGATGCAATTTTTGTGTTTTATCAACACTCTGATACTCCACAGATTACAGAATGCCTCCTAATGTGCATCGGAAACTACTACTGGTCTTCCAGGGAACGATCAAAGCGTAAACTCTTTGAGACATTACTCCCATGGAGGAAAGTGCGCATGGTGACTATTGTATTCAATCCCGATGCATTTTCTGTGTTTCATAAACACTCTGGTAGTCCACAGATTACACAATGCCACGAGATGTGCATCGGAAACTACTACTGGTCTTCCCGAGAACGATCAAAGCGTAGACTGTTTGAGACATTACTCCCATGGAGGAAAGTGCGCATGGTGACTGTTGTATTCAATCCCGATGCATTTTCTGTGTTTCATCAACACTCTGATACTCCACAGGTTACAGAAAGCCTCCAGATGTTCATCGGTAACTACTCCTGGTCTTCCAGGGAACGATCAAAACGTAGACTGTTTGGGACATTACTCCCATGGAGGAAAGTGCGCATGGTGACTGTTGTATTCAATCCCGAAGCAATTTCTATGTTTCATCAACAATCTGATAGTCCACAGATTACAGAATGCCTCCAGATGTGCATCGGAAACTACTACTGGTCTTCCAGGGAACGATCAAAGCGTAGACTGTTTGAGACATTACTCAAATGGAGGAAGGTGCACATGGTGAGTGTTGTATTCAATCCCGATGCAATTTCTGTGTTTCATCAACAGTCTGATGGTCCACAGATTACAGAATGCATCCAGATGTGCATCGGAAACTACTACTGGTCTTCCAGGGAACGATCAAAGCGTAGACTGTTTGGGACATTACTCCCATGGAAGAATGTGCGCCTGGTGACTGTTGTATTCAATCCCGATGCAATTTCTGTGTTTCATCAACACTATGATAGTCCACAGATTACAGAATGCCTCCAGATGTGCATCGGAAACTACTACTTGTCTTCCAGGGAACGAATAATGCGTAGACTGTTTGAGACATTGCTTTTATGGAACAAACAGCGCATGGTGACTGTTGTATTCAATCCCGATGGAATTTCTGTGTTTTATCAACACTCTGATAGTCCACAGATTACAGAATGCCTCAAGATGTGCATCGGAAACTACTACTGGTCTTTCCGGGAACGATCAAAGCGTAGACTGCTTGAGACATTACTCCCATGGAGGAAAGTGAGCATGGTGACTGTTTTATTCAATCCCGAGGCAATTACTGTGTTTCATCAACACTCTGATAGTCTAGACATTACAGAGTGCCACCAGAAGTGCATCGGAAACTACTACTGGTCTTCCAGGGAACGATCAAAGCGTAGATTGTTTGAGACATTACTCCCTTGGAGGAAAGTGCGCATGGTGACTGTTGTATTCAATCCCGATGCATTTTCTGTGTTTCATCAACACTCTGATACTCCACAGATTTTAGAAAGCCTTCAGATGTTCATCGGAAACTACTACTGGTCTTCCAGGGAACGATCAAAACGTTGACTGTTTGGGACATTACTCCCATGGAGGAAAGTGCGCATGGTGACTGTTGTATTCAATCCCGATGCAATTTCTGTGTTTCATCAACACTCTGATAGTCCACAGATTACAGAATGCCTCCAGATGTTAATCGGAAACTACTACTGGTCTTCCCGGGAACGGTCAAAGCGTAGACTATTTCAGACATTACTCCCACGGAGGAAAGTGTGGATGGTGACTGTTTTATTCAATCCCGACACAATTTCTGTGTTTCATCAACTCTCTGATACTCCACAGATTACAGAATGCCTCCAGATGTGCATCGGAAACTACTACTGGTCTTCCAGGGAACGATCAAAGCGTAGACTGTTTGAGACATTACTGCCATGGAGGAAATTGTGCATGGTGACTGTTGTATTCAATCCCAATGCAATCTGTGTTTCATCAACACACTGATAGTCCACAGATTACAGAATGCCTCCAGATGTTAATCGGAAATTTCTACTGGTCATCCAGGGAACGATCAAATCGTAGACTGTTTGGGACATTACTCCCATGGAGGAAAGTGCGCATGGTGACTATTGTATTCAATCCCGATGCAATTTCTGTGTTTCATCAATACTCTGATAGTCCACATACTACAGATTGCCACCAGATGTGCATAGGAAATACTACTGGTCTTCCAGGGAACGATCAATGCGTAGACAGCTTGAGAATTACTCCTATGGGGGAAAGTGCGCATTGTGACTGTTGTATTCAATCCCGAAGCAATTTCTGTGTTTCATCAACACTCTGATAGTCCACAGATTACAGAATGCCTCCAGATGTGCATCGGAAACTACTACTGGTCTTCCAGGGAACGATCAAAGCGTAGACTGTTTGAGACATTACTCAAATGGAGGTAGGTGCACATGGTGAGTGTTGTATTCCATCCCGATACAATTTCTATGTTTCATCAACACTCTGATAGTCCACAGATTACAGAATGCATCCAGATGTGCATCGGAAACTACTACTGGTCTTCCAGGGAACGATCAAAGCGTAGACTGTTTGGGACATTACTCCCATGGAGGAAAGTGCGCATGGTGACTGTTGTATTCAATCCCGATGCAATTTCTGTGTTGCATCAACACTCTGATAGTCCACAGATTACAGAATGCCACGAGATGTGCATCGGAAACTACTACTGGTCTTCCCGGGAACGATCAAAGCGTAGACTGCTTGAGACATTACACCCATGGAGGAAAGTGCGGATGGTGACTGTTTTATTCAATCCCGATGCAATTTCTGTGTTTCATCAACACTCTGATAGCCCACAGATTACAGAATGCCACCAGAAGTGCATCGGAAACTACTACTGGTCTTCCAGGGAACGATCAAAACGTTGACTGTTTATGACATTACTCCCATGGAGGAAAGTGCGCATGGTGACTGTTGTATTCAATCCCGATGCAATTTCTGTGTTTCATCAACACTCTGATAGTCCACAGATTACAGAATGCCACGAGATGTGCATCGGAAACTACTACTGGTCTTCCCGGGAACGATCAAAGCGTAGACTGTTTCAGACATTACTCCCACGGAGGAAAGTGCGGATGGTGACTGTTTTATTAAATCCCGATACAATTTCTGTGTTTCATCAACTCTCTGATACTCCACAGATTACAGAATGCCTCCAGATGGGCATCGGAAGCTACTACTGGTCTTCCAGGGAACGATCAAAGCGTAGACTGTTTGAGACATTACTGCCATGGAGGAAATTGTGCATGGTGACTGTTGTATTTAATCCCAATGCAATCTGTGTTTCATCAACACTCTGATAGTCCACAGATTACAGAATGCCTCCAGATGTTAATCGGAAACTTCTACTGGTCATCCAGGGAACGATCAAAGCGTAGACCGTTTGGGACATTACTCGCATGGAGGAAAGTGCGCATGGTGACTATTGTATTCAATCCCGATGCAATATCTGTGTTTCATCAATACTCTGATAGTCCACAGATTACAGAATGCCACCAGATGTGCATAGGAAATACTACTGGTCTTCCAGGGAACGATCAATGCGTAGACTGCTTGAGAATTACTCCTATGGGGGAAAGTGCGCATTGTGACTGTTGTATTCAATCCCGAAGCAATTTCTGTGTTTCATCAACACTCTGATAGTCCACAGATTACAGAATGCCTCCAGATGTGCATCGGAAACTACTACTGGTCTTCCAGGGAACGATCAAAGCGTAGACTGTTTGAGACATTACTCAAATGGAGGAAGGTGCACACGGTGAGTGTTGTATTCAATCCCGATACAATTTCTATGTTTCATCAACACTCTGATAGTCCACAGATTACAGAATGCATCCAGATGTGCATCGGAAACTACTACTTGTCTTCCAGGGAACGAATAAAGCGTAGACCGTTTGAGACATTGCTTTTATGGAAGAAACAGCGCATGGTGACTGTTGTATGCAATCCCGATGGAATTTCTGTGTTTCATCAACACTCTGATAGTCCACAGATTACAGAATGCCTCCAGATGTGCATCGGAAAGTAATACCGGTCTTTCCGGGAACGATCAAAGCGTAGACTGCTTGAGACATTACTCCCATGGAGGAAAGTGAGCATGGTGACTGTTTTATTCAATCCCGAGGAAATTACTGTGTTTCTTCAACACTCTGATAGTCTAGACATTACAGAATGCCACCAGAAGTGCATCGGAAACTACTACTAGTCTTCCAGGGAACAATCAAAGCGTAGATTGTTTGAGAAATTACTCCCTGGGAGGCAAGTGCGCATGGTGACTGTTGTATTCAATCCCGATGCATTTTATGTGTTTCATCAACACTCTGATACTCCACAGATTACAGAAAGCCTTCAGATGTTCATCGGAAACTACTACTGGTCTTCCAGGGAACGATCAAAACGTTGACTGTTTGGGACATTACTCCCATGGAGGAAAGTGCGCATGGTGACTGTTGTATTCAATCCCGATGCAATTTCTGTGTTTCATCGACACTCTGATAGTCCACAGATTACAGAATGCCTCCAGATGTTAATCGGAACCTACTAGTGGTCTTCCCAGGAACGATCAAAGCGTAGACTGTTTCAGACATTACTCCCATGGAGGAAAGTGCGGATGGTGACTGTTTTATTCAATCCCGAAACAATTTCTGTGTTTTATCAACTCTCTGATACTCCACAGATTACAGAATGCCTCCAGATGGGCATCGGAAACTACTACTGGTCTTCCAGGGAACGATCAAAGCGTAGACTGTTTGAGACATTACTGCCATGGAGGAAAGCGTGCATGGTGACTGTTGTATTCAATCCCGATGCAATTTCGGTGTTTAATCAACACTCTGATAGTCCACAGATTACAGAATGCATCCAGATGTTAATCGGAAACTTCTACTGGTCTTCCAGGGAACGATCAAATTGTAGAGTGTTTGAGACATTACTCCCATGGAGGAATGTGCGCATAGTAACTGTTGTATTCAATCCCGATGCAATTTTTGTGTTTTATCAACACTCTGATACTCCACAGATTACAGAAAACCTCCAGATGTTCATCGGAAACTACTACTGGTCTTCCAGGGAACGATCAAAACGTAGACTGTTTGGGACATTACTCCCATGGAGGAAAGTGCGCATGGTGACTGTTGTATTCAATCCCGAAGCAATTTCTGTGTTTCATCAACACTCTGATAGTCCACAGATTACAGAATGCCTCCAGATGTGCATTGGAAACTACTACTGGTCTTCCAGGGAACGATCAAAGCGTAGACTGTTTGAGACATTACTCAAATGGAGGAAGGTGCACATGGTGAGTGTTGTATTCAATCCCGATACAATTTCTGTGTTTCATCAACACTCTGATAGTCCACAGATTACAGAATGCATCCAGATGTGCATCGGAAACTACTACTGGTCTTCCAGGGAACGATCAAAGCGTAGACTGTATGGGACATTACTCCCATGGAGGAAAGTGCGCATCGTGACTGTTGTATTCAATACCGATGCAATTTCTGTGTTGCATCAACACTCTGATAGTCCACAGATTACAGAATGACTCCAGATTGTAATCGGAAACTACTACTGGTCTTCCTGGGAACGATCAAATCGTAGACTCTTTCAAACATTACACCCATGGAGGAAAGTGCGGATGGTGACTTATTCAATCCCGATGCAATTTCTGTGTTTCATCAACACTCTGATAGTCCACAGATTACAGAATGCCTCCAGATGTGCATCGGAAACCACTACTTGTCTTCCAGGGAACGAATAAAGCGTAGACTGTTTGAGACATACCTCCCGTGGAGGAATGTGCGCTTGGTGACTGTTGTATTCAATCCAGATGCAATTTCTGTGTTTCATCAACTCTCTGATAGTGAACAGATTACAGAATGCCACCAGATGTGCATCGGAAACTACTACTGGTCTTCCAGGGAACGATCAAATCGCAGACTGTTTGAGACATACCTCCCGTGGAGGAAAGTGCTCATGGTGACTGTTGTATTCAATCCCGATGCAATTTCTGAGTTTCATCAATACTCTGATTGTCCATAGATTTCAGAATGCCACCAGATGTGCATAGGAAATACTACTGGTCTTCCAGGGAACGATCAATGCTTAGACTGCTTGAGAATAACTCCTATGGAGGAAAGTGCGCATTGTGACTGTTGTATTCAATCCCGATGCAATTTCTGTGTTTCATCAACACTCTGATAGTCCACAGATTACAGAATGCCTCCAGATGTGCATCGGAAACTACTACTGGTCTTACAGGGAACGAACAAAGCGTAGACTGTTTGAGACATTACTCCCATGGAGGAAGATGCACATGGTGAGTGTCGTATTCAACAGTGATACAATTTCTGTGTTTTATCAACACTCTGATAGTCCACAGATTAAAGAATGCCTCCAGATGTGCATCGGAAACTACTACAGGTCTTCCAGGGAACGATCAAAGCGTAGACTGTTTTAGACAATACACCCATGGAGGAAATTGCGGATGGTGACTGTTTTATTCAATCTCGATGCAATTTCTGTGTTTCATCAAGTCTCTGAAACTCCACAGATTACAGAATGCCTCCAGATGTGCATCGGAAACTACTACTGGGGTTCCAGGGAACGAATAAACCGTAGACTGTTTGAGACCTTGCTTTTATGGAAGAAACACCCCATGGTGACTGTTGTATTCAATCCCGATGCAATTTCTGTGTTTCATCAAGACTCTGATAGTCCACAGATTACAGAATGCCTCCAGATGTGCATCGGAAACTACTACTGGTCTTCCAGGAAACGATCAAAGCGTAGACTGTTTGAGACATTACTTTTATGGAGGAATGTACGCATGGTGACTGTTGTATTCAATCCCGAAGCATTTTCTGTGTTTTATCAACACTCTTATAGTCCACAGATTAAAGAATGCCACGAGATGTACTTCGGAAACTACTACTGGTCTTCCCGGGAACGATCAAAGCGTAGACTGCTTGAGACATTACTAATATGGATGAAAGTGCGCATGGTGACTGTTGTATTCAATCCCGATGCAATTTCTGTGTTTCATCAACACTCTGATAGTCCACAGATTACAGAAAGCCTAAAGATGTTCATCGGAAACTAATACTGGTCTTCCAGGGAACGATCAAAGCGAAGACTGTTTGAGACATTACTCCCATGGAGGAAACAGCGCATGGAGAATGTTGTTTAAAATACCGATTCAATTTCTGTGTTTCATCAACACTCTGATAGTCCACAGATTACATAAAGCCTCCAGATGTTCATCGGAAACTACTACTGGTCTTCCAGGGAACGATCAAAGCGTAGACTGTTAGAGACATTATTCCCGTGGAGGAAAGTGAGCATGGTGACTGTTTTATTCAATCCCGATGCAATTACTGTGTTTCATCAACACTCTGATAGTCTAGACATTACAGAATGCCACCAGAAGTGCATCGGAAACTACTCCTGGTCTTCCAGGGAACGATCAAAGCGTAGATTGTTTGAGACATTACTCCCGTGGAGGAAAGTGCGCATGGTGACTGTTGTATTCAATACCGATGCATTTTCTGTGTTTCATCAACACTCTGATACTCCACAGATTACAGAATGCCTCCAGAAGTGCATCGGAAACTACTACTGGTCTTCCAGAGAACGATCAAATTGTAGAGTGTTTGAGACATTACTCCCAGGGAGGAAAGTGCGCATGGTGACTGTTGTATTCAGTCCCGATACAATTTCTGTGTTTCATCAACACTCTGATAGTCCACAGATAACAGAATGGCTCCAGATGTGCATCGGAAACTACTACTATTCTTCCAGGGAACCATCAAAACGTAGACTGTTTGGGACATTACTTCCATGGAGGAAAGTGCGCATGGTGACTGTTGTATTCAATCCCGATGCAATTTCTGTGTTTCATCAACACTCTGATAGTCCACAGATTACAGAATGCCTCCAGATGTTAATCGGAAACTACTACTGGTCTTCCCGGGAACGATCAGAGCGTAGACTGTTTCAGACATTACTCCCATGGAGGAAAGTGCGGATGGTGACTGTTTTATTCAATCCCGATACAATTGCTGTGTTTCATCAACTCTCTGATACTCCACAGATTACAAAATGCCTCCAGATGGATATCGGAAACTACTACTGGTCTTCCAGGGAACGATCAAAGCGTAGACTGTTTGTGACATTACTGCCATGGAGGAAAGTGTGCATGGTGACTGTTGTATTCAATCCCGATGCAATTTCTGTGTTTCATCAACACTCTGATAGTCCACAGATTACAGAATGCCTCCAGATGTGCATCGGAAACTTCTACTGGTCTTCCAGGGAACGATCAAATTGTAGACTGTTTGAGACATTACTCCCATGGAGGAATGTGCGCATGGTGACTGTTGTAATCAATCCCGATGCAATTTCTGTGTTTTATCAACACTCTGATACTCCACAGATTACAGAATGCCTCCAAATGTGCATTGGAAACTACTACTGGTCTTCCAGGGAACGATCAAACCGTAAACTCTTTGAGACATTACTCCGATGGAGGAAAGTGCGCATGGTGACTGTTGTATTCAATCCCGATGCATTTTCTGTGTTCTATCAACACTCTGATAGTCCACAGATTACAGAATGCCACGAGATGTGCATCGGAAACTACTACTGGTCTTCCCGGGAACGATCAAAGCGTAGACTGTTTGAGACATTACTCCCATGGAGGAAAGTGCGTATGGTGACTGTTGTATTCAATCCCGATGCCATTTCTGTGTTTCATCAACACTCTGACACTCAACAGATTACAGAATGCCTCCAGATGTGCAGTTGAAACTACTACTGGCCTTCCACTGAACGATCAAATCGTAGATTGTTTGAGACATTACTCCCATGGAGGAAACTGCGCATGGAGAATGTTGTATTCAATCACGATGCAATATCTGTGTTTCGTCAACATTCTGATAGTCCACAGATTACAGAATGCCTCCAGATGTTAATCGGAAACTACTACTGGTCATCCAGGGAACGATCAAAGCGTAGACTGTTTGGGACATTACTCCCATGGAGGAAAGTGCGCATGGTGACTGTTGTATTCAATCCCGATGCAATTTCTGTGTTTCATCAATACTCTGATAGTCCACAGATTACAGAATGCCACCAGATGTGCATAGGAAATACTACTGGTCTTCCAGGGAACGATCAATGCGTAGACTGCTTGAGAATTACTCCTATGGGGGAAAGTGCGCATTGTGACTGTTGTATTCAATCCCGAAGCAATTTCTATGTTTCATCAACACTCTGATAGTCCACAGATAACAGAATGCCTCCACATGTGCATCGGAAACTACTACTGGTCTTCCAGGGAACGATCAAAGCATAGACTGTTTGAGACATTACTCAAATGGAGGAAGGTGCACATGGTGAATGTTGTATTCAATCCCGATACAATTTCTGTGTTTCATCAACACTCTGATAGTCCACAGATTACAGAATGCATCCAGATGTGCATCGGAAACTACTATTGGTCTTCCAGGGAACGATCAAAGCGTAGACTGTTTATGACATTACTCCTATGGAGGAAAGTGCGCATGGTGACTGTTGTATTCAATCCCGATGCAATTTCTGTGTTGCATCAACACTCTGAAAGTCCACAGATTACAGAATGCCTACAGATGTTAATCGGAAACTACTACTGGTCTTCCAGGGAACGATCAAAGCGTAGACTGTTTCAGACATTACACCCATGGAGGAAAGTGCGGATGGTGACTGTTTTATTCAATCCTGATGCAATTTCTGTGTTTCATCAACTCTCTGATACTCCACAGATTACAGAATGCCTCCAGATGTGCATCGGAAACTACTACTTGTCTTCCTGGGAACGAATAAAGCGTAGACTGTTTGAGACATTGCTTTTATGGAAGAAACAGCGCATGGTGACTGTTGTATGCAATCCCGATGGAATTTCTGTGTTTCATCAACACTCTGATAGTCCACAGATTACAGAATGCCTCCAGATGTGCATCGGAAACTACTACATGTCTTCCAGGGAACGAATAATGCGTAGACTGTTTGAGACATTGCTTTTATGGAAGAAACAGCGCATGGTGACTGTTGTATTCAATGCCGATGGAATTTCTGTGTTTCATCAACACTCTGATAGTCCACAGATTACAGAATGCCTCAAGATGTGCATCGGAAACTACTACTGGTCATTCCGGGAACGATCAAAGCGTAGACTGCTTGAGACATTACTCCCATGGAGGAATGTGAGCATGGTGACTGTTTTATTCAATCCCGAGGCAATTACTGTGTTTCATCAACACTCTGATAGTCTAGACATTACAGAATGCCACCAGAAGTGCATCGGAAACCACTCCTGGTCTTCCAGGGAACGATCAAAGCGTAGATTGTTTGAGACATTACTCCCGTGGGGGAAAGTGCGCATGGTGACTGTTGTATTCAATACCGATGCATTTTCTGTGTTTCATCAACACTCTGATACTCCACAGATTACAGAATGCCTCCAGATGTGCATCGGAAACTACTACTGGTCTTCCAGAGAACGATCAAATTGTAGAGTGTTTGAGACATTACTCCCAGGGAGGAAAGTGCGCATGGTGACTGTTGTATTCAATCCCGATACAATATCTGTGTTTCATCAACACTCTGATAGTCCACAGATAACAGAATGGCTCCAGATGTGCATCGGAAACTACTACTGGTCTTCCAGGGAACGATCAAAACGTAGACTGTTTGGGACTTTACTCCCATGGAGGAAAGTGCGCATGGTGAATGTTGTATTCAATCCCGATGCAATTTCTGTGTTTCATCAACACTCTGATAGTCCACAGATTACAGAATGCCTCCAGATGTTAATCGGAAACTACTACTGGTCTTCCCGGGAACGATCAAAGCGTAGACTGTTTCAGACATTACTCCCATGGAGGAAAGTGCGGATGGTGACTGTTTTATTCAATCCCGATACAATTGCTGTGTTTCATCAACTCTCTGATACTCCACAGATTACAAAATGCCTCCAGATGGATATCGGAAACTACTACTGGTCTTCCAGGGAACGATCAAAGCGTAGACTGTTTGTGACATTACTGCCATGGAGGAAAGTGTGCATGGTGACTGTTGTATTCAATCCCGATGCAATTTCTGTGTTTCATCAACACTCTGATAGTCCACAGATTAGAGAATGCCTCCAGATGTGCATCGGAAACTTCTACTGGTCTTCCAGGGAACGATCAAATTGTAGACTGTTTGAGACATTACTCCCATGGAGGAATGTGCGCATGGTGACTGTTGTATTCAATCCCGATGCAATTTCTGTGTTTTATCAACACTCTGATACTCCACAGATTACAGAATGCCTCCAAATGTGCATTGGAAACTACTACTGGTCTTCCAGGGAACGATCAAACCGTAAACTCTTTGAGACATTACTCCGATGGAGGAAAGTGCGCATGGTGACTGTTGTATTCAATCCCGATGCATTTTCTGTGTTCTATCAACACTCTGATAGTCCACAGATTACAGAATGCCACGAGATGTGCATCGGAAACTACTACTGGTCTTCCCGGGAACGATCAAAGCGTAGACTGTTTGAGACATTACTCCCATGGAGGAAAGTGCGTATGGTGACTGTTGTATTCAATCCCGATGCCATTTCTGTGTTTCATCAACACTCTGACACTCAACAGATTACAGAATGCCTCCAGATGTGCAGTTGAAACTACTACTGGCCTTCCACTGAACGATCAAATCGTAGATTGTTTGAGACATTACTCCCATTGAGGAAACTGCGCATGGAGAATGTTGTATTCAATCCCGATGCAATATCTGTGTTTCGTCAACATTCTGATAGTCCACAGATTACAGAATGCCTCCAGATGTTAATCGGAAACTACTACTGGTCATCCAGGGAACGATCAAAGCGTAGACTGTTTGGGACATTACTCCCATGGAGGAAAGTGCGCATGGTGACTGTTGTATTCAATCCCGATGCAATTTCTGTGTTTCATCAATACTCTGATAGTCCACAGATTACAGAATGCCACCAGATGTGCATAGGAAATACTACTGGTCTTCCAGGGAACGATCAATGCGTAGACTGCTTGAGAATTACTCCTATGGGGGAAAGTGCGCATTGTGACTGTTGTATTCAATCCCGAAGCAATTTCTATGTTTCATCAACACTCTGATAGTCCACAGATAACAGAATGCCTCCGCATGTGCATCGGAAACTACTACTGGTCTTCCAGGGAACGATCAAAGCATAGACTGTTTGAGACATTACTCAAATGGAGGAAGGTGCACATGGTGAGTGTTGTATTCAATCCCGATACAATTTCTGTGTTTCATCAACACTCTGATAGTCCACAGTTTACAGAATGCATCCAGATGTGCATCGGAAACTACTATTGGTCTTCCAGGGAACGATCAAAGCGTAGACTGTTTGGGACATTACTCCTATGGAGGAAAGTGCCCATGGTGACTGTTGTATTCAATCCCGATGCAATTTCTGTGTTGCATCAACACTCTGAAAGTCCACAGATTACAGAATGCCTACAGATGTTAATCGGAAACTACTACTGGTCTTCCAGGGAACGATCAAAGCGTAGACTGTTTCAGACATTACACCCATGGAGGAAAGTGCGGATGGTGACTGTTTTATTCAATCCCGATGCAATTTCTGTGTTTCATCAACTCTCTGATACTCCACAGATTACAGAATGCCTCCAGATGTGCATCGGAAACTACTACTTGTCTTCCAGGGAACGAATAAAGCGTAGACTGTTTGAGACATTACTCAAATGGAGGAAGGTGCACATGGTGAGTGTTGTATTCAATCCCGATACAATTTCTATGTTTCATCAACACTGTGATAGTCCACAGATTACAGAATGCCTCCAGATGTGCATCGGAAACTACTACTGGTCTTCCAGGGAACGATCAAAGCGTAGACTGTTTGAGACATTACTCAAATGGAGGAAAGTGCGCATGGTGACTGTTGTATTCAATCCCGATGCAATTTCTGTGTTGCATCAACACTCTGAAAGTCCACAGATTACAGAATGCCTCCAGATGTTAATCGGAAACTACTACTGGCCTTCCCTGGGAACGATCAAAGTGTAGACTGTTTCAGACATTACACCCATGGAGGAAAGTGCGGATGGTGACTGTTTTATTCAATCCTGATGCAATTTCTGTGTTTCATCAACCCTCTGATACTCCACAGATTACAGAATGCCTCCAGATGTGCATCGGAAACTACTACTTGTTTTCCAGAGAACGAATATAGCGTAGACCGTTTGAGACATTGCTTTTATGGAAGAAACAGCGCATGGTGACTGTTGTATGCAATCCCGATGGAATTTCGGTGTTTCATCAACACTCTGATAGTCCACAGATTACAGAATGCCTCCAGATGTGCATCGGAAAGTAATACTGGTCTTTCCGGGAACGATCAAAGCGTAGACTGCTTGAGACATTACTCCCATGGAGGAAAGTGAGCATGGTGACTATTTTATTCAATCCCGAGGCGATGACTGTGTTTCATCAACACTCTGATAGTCTAGACATTACAGAATGCCACCAGAAGTGCATCGGAAACTACTACTGGTCTTCCAGGGAACAATCAAAGCGTAGATTGTTTGAGAAATTACTCCCTTGGAGGGAAGTGCGCATGGTGACTGTTGTATTCAATCCCGATGCATTTTCTGTGTTTCATCAACACTCTGATACTTTACAGATTACAGAAAGCTTTCAGATGTTCATCGGAAACTACTACTGGTCTTCCAGGGAACGATCAAAACGTTGACTGTTTGGGACATCACTCCCATGGAGGAAAGTGCGCATGGTGACTGTTGTATTCAATCCCGATGCAATTTCTGTGTTTCATCAACACTCTGATAGTCCACAGATTACAGAATGCCTCCAGATGTTAATCGGAAACTACTAGTGGTCTTCCCAGGAACGATCAAAGCGTACACTGTTTCAGACATTACGCCCATGGAGGAAAGTGCGGATGGTGACTGTTTTATTCAATCCCGATACAATTTCTGTGTTTCATCAACTCTCTGATACTCCACAGATTACAGAATGCCTAAAGATGGGCATCGGAAACTACTACTGGTCTTCCAGGGAACGATCAAAGCGTAGACTGTTTGGGACATTACTGCCATGGAGGAAATTGTGCATGGTGACTGTTGTATTTAATCCCAATGCAATCTGTGTTTCATCAACACTCTGATAGTCCACAGTTTACAGAATGCCTCCAGATGTTAATCGGAAACTTCTACTGGTCATCCAGGGAACGATCAAAGCGTAGACTGTTTGGGACATTACTCCCATGGAGGAAAGTGCGCATGGTGACTATTGTATTCAATCCCGATGCAATTTCTGTGTTTCATCAATACTCTGATAGTCCACATACTACAGAATGCCACCAGATGTGCATAGGAAATACTACTGGTCTTCCAGGGAACGATCAATGCGTAGACTGCTTGAGAATTACTCCTATGGGGGAAAATGCGCATTGTGACTGTTGTATTCAATCCCGAAGCAATTTCTGTGTTTCATCAACACTCTGATAGTCCACAGATTACAGAATGCCTCCAGATGTGCATCGGAAACTACTACTGGTCTTCCAGGGAACGATCAAAGCGTAGACTGTTTGAGACATTACTCAAATGGAGGAAGGTGCACATGGTGAGTGTTGTATTCAATCCCGATACAATTTCTATGTTTCATCAACACTCTGATAGTCCACAGATTACAGAATGCATCCAGATGTGCATCGGAAACTACTACTGGTCTTCCAGGGAACGATCAAATCGTAGACTGTTTGGGACATTACTCCTTTGGAGGAAAGTGCGGATGGTGACTGTTTTATTCAATCCCGATACAATTTCTGTGTTGCATCAACACTCTGAAAGTCCACAGATTACAGAATGCCTCCAGATGTTAATCGGAAACTACTACTGGTCTTCCCTGGGAACGATCAAAGTGTAGACTATTTCAGACATTACACCCATGGAGGAAAGTGCGGATGGTGACTGTTTTATTCAATCCTGATGCAATTTCTGTGTTTCATCAACACTATGATAGTCCACAGATTACAGAATGCCTCCAGATGTGCATCGGAAACTACTACTGGTCTTCCAGGGAACGATCAAAGCGTAGACTGTTTGAGACATTACTCCCATGGAGGAATGTGCGCATAGTAACTATTTTATTCAATCCCGATGCAATTTTTGTGTTTTATCAACACTCTGATACTCCACAGATTACAGAATGCCTCCAAATGTGCATCAAAAACTACTACTGGTCTTCCAGGGAACGATCAAAGCATAGACTGTTAGAGACATTACTCCCATGGAGGAATGTGAGCATGGTGACTGTTGTATTCAATCCCGATGCATTTTCTGTGTTTCATCAACACTCTGATACTCCACAGATTACAGAAAGCCTCCAGCTGTTCATCGGAAACTACTACTGGTCTTCCTGGGAACGATCAAAGTGTAGACTGTTTCAGACATTACACCTTTGGAGGAAAGTGCGGATGGTGACTGTTTTATTCAATCCCGATGGAATTTCTGTGTTTCATCAACACTCTGATAGTCCACAGATTACAAAATGCCTCCAGATGTGCATCGGAAACTACTACTTGTCTTCCAGGAAACGAATAAAGCGTAGACTGTTTGAGACATTGCTTTTATGGAAGAAACAGCGCATGGTGACTGTTGTATTCAATCCCGATGGAATTTCTGTGTTTCAACAACACTCTGATAGTCCACAGATTACAGAATGCCTCCAGATGTGCATCGGAAACTACTACTTGTCTTCCAGGGAACGAATAATGCGTAGACTGTTTGAGACATTGCTTTTATGGAAGAAACAGCGCATGGTGACTGTTGTATTCAATGCCGATGGAATTTCTGTGTTTCATCAACACTCTGATAGTCCACAGATTACAGAATGCCTCAAGATGTGCATCGGAAACTACTACTGGTCATTCCGGGAATGATCAAAGCGTAGACTGCTTGAGACATTACTCCCATGGAGGAATGTGAGCATGGTGACTGTTTTATTCAATCCCGAGGCAATTACTGTGTTTCATCAACACTCTGATAGTCTAGACATTACAGAATGCCACCAGAAGTGCATCGGAAACTACTCCTGGTCTTCCAGGGAACGATCAAAGCGTAGATTGTTTGAGACATTACTCCCGTGGGGGAAAGTGCGCATGGTGACTGTTGTATTCAATACCGATGCATTTTCTGTGTTTCATCAACACTCTGATACTCCACAGATTACAGAATGCCTCCAGATGTGCATCGGAAGCTACTACTGGTCTTCCAGAGAACGATCAAATTGTAGAGTGTTTGAGACATTACTCCCAGGGAGGAAAGTGCGCTTGGTGACTGTTGTATTCAATCCCGATACAATTTCTGTGTTTCATCAACACTCTGATAGTCCACAGATAACAGAATGGCTCCAGATGTGCATCGGAAACTACTACTGGTCTTCCAGGGAACGATCAAAACGTAGACTGTTTGGGACTTTACTCCCATGGAGGAAAGTGCGCATGGTGAATGTTGTATTCAATCCCGATGCAATTTCTGTGTTTCATCAACACTCTGATAGTCCACAGATTACAGAATGCCTCCAGATGTTAATCGGAAACTACTACTGGTCTTCCCGGGAACGATCAAAGCGTAGACTGTTTCAGACATTACTCCCATGGAGGAAAGTGCGGATGGTGACTGTTTTATTCAATCCCGATACAATTGCTGTGTTTCATCAACTCTCTGATACTCCACAGATTACAAAATGCCTCCAGATGGATATCGGAAACTACTACTGGTCTTCCAGGGAACGATCAAAGCGTAGACTGTTTGTGACATTACTGCCATGGAGGAAAGTGTGCATGGTGACTGTTGTATTCAATCCCGATGCAATTTCTGTGTTTCATCAACACTCTGATAGTCCACAGATTACAGAATGCCTCCAGATGTGCATCGGAAACTTCTACTGGTCTTCCAGGGAACGATCAAATTGTAGACTGTTTGAGACATTACTCCCATGGAGGAATGTGCGCATGGTGACTGTTGTATTCAATCCCGATGCAATTTCTGTGTTTTATCAACACTCTGATACTCCACAGATTACAGAATGCCTCCAAATGTGCATTGGAAACTACTACTGGTCTTCCAGGGAACGATCAAACCGTAAACTCTTTGAGACATTACTCCGATGGAGGAAAGTGCGCATGGTGACTGTTGTATTCAATCCCGATGCATTTTCTGTGTTCTATCAACACTCTGATAGTCCACAGATTACAGAATGCCACGAGATGTGCATCGGAAACTACTACTGGTCTTCCCGGGAACGATCAAAGCGTAGACTGTTTGAGACATTACTCCCATGGAGGAAAGTGCGTATGGTGACTGTTGTATTCAATCCCGATGCCATTTCTGTGTTTCATCAACACTCTGACACTCAACAGATTACAGAATGCCTCCAGATGTGCAGTTGAAACTACTACTGGCCTTCCACTGAACGATCAAATCGTAGATTGTTTGAGACATTACTCCCATGGAGGAAACTGCGCATGGAGAATGTTGTATTCAATCCCGATGCAATATCTGTGTTTCGTCAACATTCTGATAGTCCACAGATTACAGAATGCCTCCAATTGTTAATCGGAAACTACTACTGGTCATCCAGGGAACGATCAAAGCGTAGACTGTTTGGGACATTACTCCCATGGAGGAAAGTGCGCATGGTGACTGTTGTATTCAATCCCGATGCAATTTCTGTGTTTCATCAATACTCTGATAGTCCACAGATTACAGAATGCCACCAGATGTGCATAGGAAATACTACTGGTCTTCCAGGGAACGATCAATGCGTAGACTGCTTGAGAATTACTCCTATGGGGGAAAGTGCGCATTGTGACTGTTGTATTCAATCCCGAAGCAATTTCTATGTTTCATCAACACTCTGATAGTCCACAGATAACAGAATGCCTCCACATGTGCATCGGAAACTACTACTGGTCTTCCAGGGAACGATCAAAGCATAGACTGTTTGAGACATTACTCAAATGGAGGAAGGTGCACATGGTGAGTGTTGTATTCAATCCCGATACAATTTCTGTGTTTCATCAACACTCTGATAGTCCACAGTTTACAGAATGCAACCAGATGTGCATCGGAAACTACTATTGGTCTTCCAGGGAACGATCAAAGCGTAGACTGTTTGGGACATTACTCCTATGGAGGAAAGTGCCCATGGTGACTGTTGTATTCAATCCCGATGCAATTTCTGTGTTGCATCAACACTCTGAAAGTCCACAGATTACAGAATGCCTACAGATGTTAATCGGAAACTACTACTGGTCTTCCAGGGAACGATCAAAGCGTAGACTGTTTCAGACATTACACCCATGGAGGAAAGTGCGGATGGTGACTGTTTTATTCAATCCCGATGCAATTTCTGTGTTTCATCAACTCTCTGATACTCCACAGATTACAGAATGCCTCCAGATGTGCATCGGAAACTACTACTTGTCTTCCAGGGAACGAATAAAGCGTAGACTGTTTGAGACATTGCTTTTATGGAAGAAACAGCGCATGGTGACTGTTGTATGCAATCCCGATGGAATTTCTGTGTTTCATCAACACTCTGATAGTCCACAGATTACAGTATGCCTCCAGATGTGCATCGGAAAGTAATACTGTTCTTTCCGGGAACGATCAAAGCGTAGACTGCTTGAGACATTACTCCCATGGAGGAAAGTGAGCATGGTGACTGTTTTATTCAATCCCGAGGCGATGACTGTGTTTCATCAACACTCTGATAGTCTAGACATTACAGAATGCCACCAGAAGTGCATCGGAAACAACTACTGGTCTTCCAGGGAACAATCAAAGCGTAGATTGTTTGAGAAATTACTCCCTTGGAGGGAAGTGCGCATGGTGACTGTTGTATTCAATCCCGATGCATTTTCTGTGTTTTCTTCAACACTCTGATACTTTACAGATTACAGAAAGCCTTCAGATGTTCATCGGAAACTACTACTGGTCTTCCAGGGAACGATCAAAACGTTGACTGTTTGGGACATCACTCCCATGGAGGAAAGTGCGCATGGTGACTGTTGTATTCAATCCCGATGCAATTTCTGTGTTTCATCAACACTCTGATAGTCCACAGATTACAGAATGCCTCCAGATGTTAATCGGAAACTACTAGTGGTCTTCCCAGGAACGATCAAAGCGTACACTGTTTCAGACATTACGCCCATGGAGGAAAGTGCGGATGGTGACTGTTTTATTCAATCCCGATACAATTTCTGTGTTTCATCAACTCTCTGATACTCCACAGATTACAGAATGCCTAAAGATGGGCATCGGAAACTACTACTGGTCTTCCAGGGAACGATCAAAGCGTAGACTGTTTGAGACATTACTGCCATGGAGGAAATTGTGCATGGTGACTGTTGTATTTAATCCCAATGCAATCTGTGTTTCATCAACACTCTGATAGTCCACAGATTACAGAATGCCTCCAGATGTTAATCGGAAACTTCTACTGGTCATCCAGGGAACGATCAAAGCGTAGACTGTTTGGGACATTACTCCCATAGAGGAAAGTGCGCATGGTGACTATTGTATTCAATCCCGATGCAATTTCTGTGTTTCATCAATACTCTGATAGTCCACATACTACAGAATGCCACCAGATGTGCATAGGAAATACTACTGGTCTTCCAGGGAACGATCAATGCGTAGACTGCTTGAGAATTACTCCTATGGGGGAAAGTGCGCATTGTGACTGTTGTATTCAATCCCGAAGCAATTTCTGTGTTTCATCAACACTCTGATAGTCCACAGATTACAGAATGCCTCCAGATGTGCATCGGAAAGTACTACTGGTCTTCCAGGGAACGATCAAAGCGTAGACTGTTTGAGACATTACTCAAATGGAGGAAGGTGCACATGGTGAGTGTTGTATTCAATCCCGATACAATTTCTATGTTTCATCAACACTCTGATAGTCCACAGATTACAGAATGCATCCAGATGTGCATCGGAAACTACTACTGGTCTTCCAGGGAACGATCAAATCGTAGACTGTTTGGGACATTACTCCTATGGAGGAAAGTGCGGATGGTGACTGTTTTATTCAATCCCGATACAATTTCTGTGTTGCATCAACACTCTGAAAGTCCACAGATTACAGAATGCCTCCAGATGTTAATCGGAAACTACTACTGGTCTTCCCTGGGAACTATCAAAGTGTAGACTATTTCAGACATTACACCCATGGGGGAAAGTGCGGATGGTGACTGTTTTATTCAATCCTGATGCAATTTCTGTGTTTCATCAACACTCTGATAGTCCACAGATTACAGAATGCCTCCAGATGTGCATCGGAAACTACTACTGGTCTTCCAGGGAACGATCAAAGCGTAGACTGTTTGAGACATTACTCCCATGGAGGAATGTGCGCATAGTAACTATTTTATTCAATCCCGATGCAATTTTTGTGTTTTATCAACACTCTGATACTCCACAGATTACAGAATGCCTCCAAATGTGCATCAAAAACTACTACTGGTCTTCCAGGGAACGATCAAAGCATAGACTGTTAGTGACATTACTCCCATGGAGGAATGTGAGCATGGTGACTGTTGTATTCAATCCCGATGCATTTTCTGTGTTTCATCAACACTCTGATACTCCACAGATTACAGAAAGCCTCCAGCTGTTCATCGGAAACTACTACTGGTCTTCCTGGGAACGATCAAAGCGTAGACTGTTTCAGACATTACACCTTTGGAGGAAAGTGCGGATGGTGACTGTTTTATTCAATCCCGATGGAATTTCTGTGTTTCATCAACACTCTGATAGTCCACAGATTACAAAATGCCTCCAGATGTGCATCGGAAACTACTACTTGTCTTCCAGGAAACGAATAAATCGTAGACTGTTTGAGACATTGCTTTTATGGAAGAAACAGCGCATGGTGACTGTTGTATTCAATCCCGATGGAATTTCTGTGTTTCAACAACACTCTGATAGTCCACAGATTACAGAATGCCTCCAGATGTGCATCGGAAACTACTACTGGTCTTTCCGGGAACGATCAAAGCGTAGACTGCTTGAGACATTACTCCCATGGAGGAAAGTGAGCATGGTGACTGTTTTATTCAATCCCGAGGCAATTACTGTGTTTCATCAATACTCTGATAGTCTAGACATTACAGAATGCCACCAGAAGTGCATCGGAAAATACTACTGGTCTTCCAGGGAACGATCAAAGCGTAGATTGTTTGAGACATTACTCCCTTGGAGGAAAGTGCGCATGGTGACTGTTGTATTCAATCCCGATGCATTCTCTGTGTTTCATCAACACTCTGATACTCCACAGAATTTAGAAACCCTTCAGATGTTCATCGGAAACTACTACTGGTCTTCCAGGGAACGATCAAAACGTTGACTGTTTGGGACATTACTCCCATGGAGGAAAGTGCGCATGGTGACTGTTGTATTCAATCCCGATGCAATTTCTGTGTTTCATCAACACTCTGATAGTCCACAGATTACAGAATGCCTCCAGATGTTAATCGGAAACTACTACTGGTCTTCCCGGGAACGATCAAAGCGTAGACTGTTTCAGACATTACTCCCATGGAGGAAAGTGCGGATGGTGACTGTTTTATTCAATCCCGATACAATTTCTGTGTTTCATCAACTCTCTGATACTCCACAGATTACAGAATGCCTCCATATGGGCATCGGAAACTACTACTGGTCTTCCAGGGAACGATCAAAGCGTAGAGTGTTTGAGACATTACTGCCATGGAGGAAAGTGTGCATGGTGACCGTTGTATTCAATTCCAATGCAATTTCTGTGTTTCATCAAAGCTCTGATAGTCCACAGATTACAGAATGCCTCCAGATGTGCATCGGAAACTACTACTGCTCTTCCAGCGAACGATCAAATTGTAGAGTGTTTGAGACATTACTCCCATGGAGGAATGTGCGCATAGTGACTGTTGTATTCAATCCCGATGCAATTTTTGTGTTTTATCAACACTCATATACTCCACAGATTACAGAATGCCTCCAAATGTGCATCGGAAACTACTACTGGCCTTCCAGGGATGGATCAAAGTGTAAACTCTTTGAGACATTACTCCCATGGACGAAAGTGCGCATGCTGACTGTTGTATTCAATCCCGATGCATTTTCTGTGTTTTATCAACACTCTGATAGTCCACAGATTACAGAATGCCACGAGATGTGCATCGGAAACTACTACTGGTCTTCCCGGGAACGATCAAAGCGTAGACTGTTAGAGACATTACTCCCATGGAGGAATGTGCGCATAATGACTGTTGTATTCAATCCCAATGCAATATCTGTGTTTTATCAACACTCTGATACTCCACAGATTACAGAATGCCTCCAAATGTGCATCGGAAACTACTACTGGTCTTCCCGGGAACGATCAAAGTGTAGACTGTTTGAGACAATACTCCCATGGAGGAAAGTGCGCATGGTGACTGTTGTATTCAATCCCGATGCATTTTCTGTGTTTCATCAACACTCTGATACTCCACAGATTACAGAAAGCCTCCAGATGTGCATCGGAAACTACTACTGGTCTTCCAGGCAACGATCAAAGCGTAAACTCTTTGAGACAATACTCCCATGGAGGAAAGTGCGCATGGTGACTGTTGTATTCAATCCCGATGCATTTTCTGTGTTTCATCAACACTCTGATAGTCCACAGATTACAGAATGCCACGAGATGTGCATCGGAAACTACTACTGGTCTTCCCGGGAACGATCAAAGCGTAGACTGTTTGAGACATTACTCCCATGGAGGATTGTGCGCATAGTGACTGTTGTATTCAATCCCGATGCAATTTCTGTGTTTTATCAACACTCTGATACTCCACAGATTACAGAATGCCTCCAAACGTGCATCGTAAACTACTACTGGTCTTCCAGGGAACGATCAAAGCGTAAACTCTTTGAGACATTACTCCCATGGAGGAAATTGCGCATGGTGACTGTTGTATTCAATCCCGATGCACTTTCTGTGTTTCATCAACACTCTGATAGTCCACAGATTACAGAATGCCACGAGATGTGCATCGGAAACTACTACTGGTCTTCCCGGGAACGATCAAAGCGTAGACTGTTTGAGACATTACTCCCATGGAGGAATGTGCGCATAGTGACTGTTGTATTCAATCCCGATGCAATATCTGTGTTTTATCAACACTCTGATACTAAACAGAGTACAGAATGCCTCCAAATGTGCATCGGAAACTACTACTGGTCTTCCCGGGAACGATCAAAGTGTAGACTGTTAGAGATATTACTCCCATGGAGGAAAGTGCGCATGGTGACTGTTGTATTCAATCCCGATGCAATTTCTGTGTTTCATCAACACTCTGATACTCCACAGATTACAGAATGCCTCCAGATGTGCAGTTGAAACTACTACAGGCCTTCCACTGAACGATCAAAGCGTAGACTATTTGAGACATTACTCCTATGGAGGAAACTGCGCATGGAGAATGTTGTATTCAATCCCGATGCAGTTTCTGTGTTTCATCAACACTCTGATAGTCCACAGATTACAGAATGCCTCCAGATGTTAATCGGAAACTACTACTGCTCTTCCCGGGAACGATCAATGCGTAGACTGTTTCAGACTTTACTCCCATGGAGGAAAGTGCGGATGGTGACTGTTTTATTCAATCCCGATACAATTTCTGTGTTTCCTCAACTCTCTGATACTCCACAGATTACGGAATGCCTCCAGATGGGCATCGGAAACTACTACTGGTCTTCCAGGGAACGATCAAAGCGTAGACTGTTTGAGACATTACTGCCATGGAGGAAAGTGTGCATGGTGACTGTTGTATTCAATCCCGATGCAATTTCTGTGTTTCATCAACACTCTGATAGTCCACAGATTACAGAATGCCTCCAGATGTTAATCGGAAACTTCTACTGGTCTTCCAGGGAACGATGAAATTGTAGAGTGTTTGAGACATTACTCCCATGGAGGAATGTGCGCATAGTGACTGTTGTATTCAATCCCGATGCAATTTCTGTATTTTATTAACACTCTGATACTCCACAGATTACAGAATGCCTCCAAATGTGCATCGGAAACTACTACTGGCCTTCCAGGGAACGATCAAAGCGTAAACTCTTTGAGACATTACTCCCATGGAGGAAAGTGCGCATGGTGACTGTTGTATTCAATCCCGATGCAATTTCTGTGTTTCATCAACACTCTGATACTCCACAGATTACAGAATGCCTCCAGATGTGCAGTTGAAACTACTACAGGCCTTCCACTGAACGATCAAAGCGTAGACTATTTGAGACATTACTCCTATGGAGGAAACTGCTCATGGTGATTGTTGTATTCAATCCCGATTCAATTTCTATGTTTCATCAACACTCTGATAGTCCACAGATTACAGAATGCCTCCAGATGTTAATCGGAAACTACTACTGGTCTTCCCGGGAACGATCAAAGCGTAGACTGTTTGAGACATTACTTTTATGGAGAAAAGTGCGGATGGTGACTGTTTTATTCAATCCCCATACAATTCCTGTGTTTCATCAACTCTCTGATACTCCACAGATTACAGAATGCCTCCAGATGGGCATCGGAAACTACTACTGGTCTTCCAGGGAACGATCAAAGCGTAGACACTTTGAGACATTACTGCCATGGAGGAAAGTGTGCATGGTGACCGTTGTATTCAATTCCAATGCAATTTTTGTGTTTAATCAACACTCTGATAGTCCACAGATTACAGAATGCCTCCAGATGTGCATCGGAAACTACTGCTGCTCTTCCAGCGAACGATCAAATTGTACAGTGTTTGAGACATTACTCCCATGGAGGAATGTGCGCATAGTGACTGTTGTATTCAATCCCGATGCATTTTCTGTGTTTCATCAACACTCTGATAGTCCACAGATTACAGAATGCCTCCAGATGTTAATCGGAAACTACTACTGGTCTTCCGGGGAACGATCAAAGTGTAGACTGTTTGAGACAATACTCCCATGGAGGAAAGTGCGCATGGTGACTGTTGTATTCAATCCCGATGCATTTTCTGTGTTTCATCAACACTCTGATACTCCACAGATTACAGAAAGCCTCCAGATGTTCATCGGAAACTACTACTGGTCTTCCAGGGAACGATCAAAACGTAGACTGTTTGGGACATTACTCCCATGGAGGAAAGTGCGCATGGTGACTGTTGTTTTCAATCCCGATGCAATTTCTGTGTTTCATCAACACTCTGATAGACCACAGATTACAGAATGCCTCCACATGTTAATCGGAAACTACTACTGGTCTTCCAGGGAACGATCAAATTGTAGAGTGTTTGAGACATTACTCCCATGGAGGAATGTGCGCATAGTGACTGTTGTATTCAATCCCGATGCAATTTCTGTGTTTTATCAACACTCTGATACTCCACAGATTACAGAATGCCTCCAAATGTGCATCGGAAACTACTACTGGTCTTCCAGGCAACGATCAAAGCGTAAACTCTTTGAGACATTACTCCCATGGAGAAAAGTGCGCATGGTGACTGTTGTATTCAATCCCGATGCATTTTCTGTGTTTCATCAACACTCTGATAGTCCACAGATTACAGAATGCCACGAGATGTGCATCGGAAACTACTACTGGTCTTAACGGGAACGATCAAAGCGTAGACTGTTTGAGACATTACTCCCATGGAGGAATGTGCGCATAGTGACTGTTGTATTCAATCCCGATGCAATTTCTGTGTTTTATCAACACTCTGATACTCCACAGATTACAGAATGCCTCCAAATGTGCATCGGAAACTACTACTGGTCTTCCAGGGAACGATCAAAGCGTAAACTCTTTGAGACATTACTCCCATGGAGGAAATTGCGCATCGAGACTGTTGTATTCAATCCCGATGCACTTTCTGTGTTTCATCAACACTCTGATAGTCCACAGATTACAGAATGCCACGAGATGTGCATCGGAAACTACTACTGGTATTCCCGGGAACGATCAAAGCGTAGACAGTTTGAGACATTACTCCCATGGAGGAATGTGCGCATAGTGACTGTTGTATTCAATCCCGATGCAATTTCTGTGTTTTATCAACACTCTGATACTAAACAGATTACAGAATGCCTCCAAATGTGCATCGGAAACTACTACTGGTCTTCCAGGGAACGATCAAAGCGTAAACTCTTTGAGACATTACTCCCATGGAGGAAAGTGCGCATGGTGACTGTTGTATTCAATCCCGATGCATTTTCTGTGTTTCATCAACACTCTGATAGTCCACAGATTACAGAATGCCACGAGATGTGCATCGGAAACTACTACTGGTCTTCCCGGGAACGATCAAAGTGTAGACTGTTAGAGATATTACTCCCATGGAGGAAAGTGCGCATGGTGACTGTTGTAATCAATCCCGATGCAATTTCTGTGTTTCATCAACACTCTGATACTCCACAGATTACAGAATGCCTCCAGATGTGCAGTTGAAACTACTACAGGCCTTCCACTGAACGATCAAAGCGTAGACTATTTGAGACATTACTCCTATGGAGGAAACTGCGCATGGAGAATGTTGTATTCAATCCCGATGCAGTTTCTGTGTTTCATCAACACTCTGATAGTCCACAGATTACAGGATGCCTACAGATGTTAATCGGAAACTACTACTGGTCTTCCAGGGAACGATCAAAGCGTAGACTGTTTGAGACATTTCTTTTATGGAGGAATGTGCTCATGGTGATTGTTGTATTCAATCCCGATGCAATTTCTATGTTTCATCAACAGTCTGATAGTCCACAGATTACAGAATGCCTCCAGACGTTAATCGGAAACTACTACTGGTCTTCCCGGGAACGATCAATGCGTAGACTGTTTCAGACTTTACTCCCATGGAGGAAAGTGCGGATGGTGACTGTTTTATTCAATCCCGATACAATTTCTGTGTTTCATCAACTCTCTGATACTCCACAGATTACGGAATGCCTCCATATGGGCATCGGAAACTACTACTGGTCTTCCAGGGAACGATCAAAGCGTAGACTGTTTGAGACATTACTGCCATGGAGGAAAGTGTGCATGGTGACTGTTGTATTCAATCCCGATGCAATTTCTGTGTTTCATCAACACTCTGATAGTCCACAGATTACAGAATGCCTCCAGATGTTAATCGAAAACTTCTACTGGTCTTCCAGGGAACGATCAAATTGTAGAGTGTTTGAGACATTACTCCCATGGAGGAATGTGCGCATAGTGGCTGTTGTATTCAATCCCGATGCAACTTCTGTGTTTTATCAACACTCTGATACTCCACAGATTACAGAATGCCTCCAAATGTGCATCGGAAACTACTACTGGCCTTCCAGGGAACGATCAAAGCGTAAACTCTTTGAGACATTACTCCCATGGAGGAAAGTGCGCATGGTGACTGTTGTATTCAATCCCGATGCATTTTCTGTGTTTCATCAAAACTCTGATAGTCCACAGATTACAGAATGCCACGAGATGTGCATCGGAAACTACTACTGGTCTTCCCGGGAACGATCAAAGTGTAGACTGTTTGAGATATTATTCCCATGGAGGAAAGTGCGCATGGTGACTGTTGTATTCAATCCCGCTGCAATTTCTGTGTTTCATCAACACTCTGATACTCCACAGATTACAGAATGCCTCCAGATGTGAAGTTGAAACTAGTACTGGCCTTCCACTGAACGATCAAAGCGTAGACTGTTTGAGACATTACTTTTATGGAGGAATGTGCTCATTGTGATTGTTGTATTCAATCCCGATTCAATTTCTATGTTTCATCAACACTCTGATAGTCCACAGATTACAGAATGCCTCCAGATGTTAATCGGAAACTACTACTGGTTTTCCCGGGAACGATCAAAGCGTAGACTGTTTCAGACATTACTCCCACGGAGGAAAGTGCGGATGGTGACTGTTCTATTCAATCCCGATACAATTTCTGTGTTTCATCAACTCTCTGATACTCCACAGATTACAGAATGCCTTCAGATGATCATCTGAAACTACTACTGGTCTTCCAGGGAACGATCAAAGCGTAGACTGTTTGAGACATTACTGCCATGGAGGAAATTGTGCATGGTGACTGTTGTATTCAATCCCAATGCAATCTGTGTTTCATCAACACTCTGATAGTCCACAGATTACAGAATGCCTCCAGATGTTAATCGGAAACATCTACTGGTCATCCAGGGAACGATCAAAGCGTAGACTGTTTGGGACATTACTCCCATGGAGGAAAGTGCGCATGGTGACTATTGTATTCAATCCCGATGCAATTTCTGTGTTTCATCAATACTCTGATAGTCCACAGATTACAGAATACCACCAGATGTGCATAGGAAATACTACTGGTCATCCAGGGAACGATCAATGCGTAGACTGCTTGAGAAATACTCCTATGGGGGAAAGTGCGCATTGTGACTGTTGTATTCAATCCCGAAGCAATTTCTGTGTTTCATCAACACTCTGATAGTCCACAGATTACAGAATGCCTCCAGATGTGCATCGCAAACTACTACTGGTCTTCCAGGGAACGATCAAAGCGTAGACTGTTTGAGACATTACTCAAATGGAGGAAGGTGCACATGGTGAGTGTTGTATTCAATCCCGATACAATTTCTATGTTGCATCAACACTCTGATAGTCCACAGATTACAGAATGCATCCAGATGTGCATCGGAAACTACTACTGGTCTTCCAGGGAACGATCAAAGCGTAGACTGTTTGGGACATTACTCCTATGGAGGAAAGTGCGCATGGTGACTGCTGTATTCAATCCCGATGCAATTTCTGTGTTGCATCAACACTCTGAAAGTCCACAGATTACAGAATGCCTCCAGATGTTAATCATAAACTACTACTGGTCTTCCCTGTGAACGATCAAAGCGTAGACTGTTTCAGACATTACACCCATGGAGGAAAGGGCGGATGGTGACTGTTTTATTCAATCCCGATGCAATTTCTGTGTTTCATCAACCCTCTGATACTCCACAGATTACAGAATGCCTCCAGATGTGCATGGGAAACTACTGCTTGTCTTCCAGGGAACGAATAAAGCGTAGACTGTTTGAGACATTGCTTTTATGGAAGAAACAGCGCATGGTGACTGTTGTATGCAATCCCGATGGAATTTCTGTGTTTCATCAACACTCTGATAGTCCACAGATTACAGAATGCCTCCAGATGTGCATCGGAAAGTAATACTGGTCTTTCCGGGAACGATCAAAGCGTAGACTGCTTGAGACATTACTCCCAATGAGGAAAGTGAGCATGGTGACTGTTTTATTCAATCCCGAGGCAATTCCTGTGTTTCATCAACACACTGATAGTCTAGACATTACAGAATGCCACCAGAAGTGCATCGGAAACTACTACTGGTCTTCCAGGGAACAATCAAAGCGTAGATTGTTTGAGAAATTACTCCCTTGGAGGGAAGTGCGCATGGTGACTGTTGTATTCAATCCGCACTCTCTGTGTTTCATCAACACTCTGATACTCCACAGATTACAGAAAGCCTTCAGATGTTCATCGGAAACTACTACTGGTCTTCCAGGGAACGATCAAAGCGTAGACTGTTTGGGCCATTATGGCCATGGAGGAAAGTGTGCATGGTGACTGTTGTATTCAATCCCGATGCAATTTCGGTGTTTCAGCAACACTCTAATAGTCCACAGATTACAGAATGCCTCCAGATGTTAATCGGAAACTTCTACTGGTCTTCCAGGGAACGATCAAATTGTAGAGTGTTTGAGACATTACTCACATGGAGGAATGTGCGCATAGTGACTGTTGTATTCAATCGCAATGCAATTTTTGTCTTTTATCAACACTCTGATACTCCACAGATTACAGAATGCCTCCAAATGTGCATCGGAAACAACTACTGGTCTTCCAGGGAACGATCAAAGCGTAAACTCTTTGAGACATTACTCCCATGGAGGAAAGTGCGCATGGTGACTGTTGTATTCAATCGCAATGCATTTTCTGTGTTTCATCAACACTCTGATACTCCACAGATTACAGAAAGCCTCCAGATGTTCATCGGAAACTACTACTGGTCTTCCAGGGAACGATCAAAACGTAGACTGTTTGGGACATTACTCCCATGGAGGAAAGTGCGCATGGTGACTGTTGTATACAATCCCTAAGCAATTTCTGTGTTTCATCAACACTCTGATAGTCCACAGATTACAGAATGCCTCCAGATGTGCATCGGAAACTACTACTGGTCTTCCAGGGAACGATCAAAGCGTAGACTGTTTGAGACATTACTCAAATGGAGGAAGGTGCACGTGGTGAGTGTTGTATTCAATCCCGATACAATTTCTGTGTTTCATCAACACTCTGATAGTCCACAGATTACAGAATGCATCCAGATGTGCATCGGAAACTACTACTGGTCTTCCAGGGAACGATCGAAGCGTAGACTGTTTGGGACATTACTCCCATATAGGAAAGTGCGCATGGTGACTGTTGTATTCAATCCCGATGCAATGTCTGTGTTGCATCAACACTCTGATAATCCACAGATTACAGAATGACTCCAGATGTTCATCGGAAACTACTACTGGTCTTCCCGGGAACGATCAAAGCGTAGACTGTTTCAGACATTACACCCATGGAGGAAAGTGCGGATGGTGACTGTTTTATTCAATCCCGATGCAATTTCTGTGTTTCATCAACACACTGATAGTCCACAGATTACAGAATGCCTCCAGATGTGCATCGGAAACTACTACTTGTCTTCCAGGGAACGAATAAAGCGTAGACTGTTTGAGACATTGCTTTTATGGAAGAAACAGCGCATGGTGACTGTTGTATTCAATCCCGATGGAATTTCTGTGTTTCATCAACACTCTGATAGTCCACAGATTACAGAATGCCTCCAGATGTGCATCGGAAACTACTACTGGTCTTTCTGGGAACGATCAAAGCGTAGACTGTTTGAGACATTACTGCCATGGAGGAAATTGTGCATGGTGACTGTTGTATTCAATCCCAATGCAATCTGTGTTTCATCAACACACTGATAGTCCACAGATTACAGAATGCCTCCAGATGTTAATCGGAAACTTCTACTGGTCATCCAGGGAACGATCAAAGCGTAGACTGCTTGAGACATTACTCCCAATGAGGAAAGTGAGCATGGTGACTGTTTTATTCAATCCCGAGGCAATTACTGTGTTTCATCAACACTCTGATAGTCTAGACATTACAGAATGCCACCAGAAGTGCACCGGAAACTACTACTGGTCTTCCAGGGAACGATCAAAGCGTAGATTGTTTGAGACATTACTCCCTTGGAGGAAAGTGCGCATGGTGACTGTTGTATCCAATCCCGATGCATTTTCTGTGTTTCATCAACACTCTGATAGACCGCAGATTACAGAATGCCTCCAGATGTTAATCGGAAACTTCTACTGCCCTTCCAGGGAGCGATCAAATTGTAGAGTGTTTGAGACATTACTCCCATGGAGGAATGTGCGCATAGTGACAGTTGTATTCAATCCCGATGCAATTTCTGTGTTGCATCAACACTCTGATAATCCACAGATTACAGAATGACTCCAGATGTTAATCGGAAACTACTACTGGTCTTCCCGGGAACGATCAAAGCGTAGACTGTTTCAGACATTACACCCATGGAGGAAAGTGCGGATGGTGACTGTTTTATTCAATCCCGATGCAATTTCTGTGTTTCATCAACACACTGATAGTCCACAGATTACAGAATGCCTCCAGATGTGCATCGGAAACTACTACTTGTCTTCCAGGGAACGAATAAAGCGTAGACTGTTTGAGACATTGCTTTTATGGAAGAAACAGCGCATGGTGACTGTTGTATTCAATCCCGATGCATTTTCTGTGTTTCATAAACACTCTGATAGTCCACAGATTACAGAATTCCACGAGATGTGCATCGGAAACTACCACTGGTCTTCCCAAGAACGATCAAAGCGTAGACTGTTTCAGACATTACTCCCATGGAGGAAAGTGCTGATGGTGACTGTTTTATTCAATCCCGAAACAAAATCTGTGTTTCATCAACTCTCTGATACTCCACAGATTACAGAATGCCTCCAGATGGGCATCGGAAACTACTATTGGTCTTCCAGGGAACGATCAAAGCGTAGACTGTTTGAGACATTACTGCCATGGTGGAAAGTGTGCATGGTGACTGTTGTATTCAATCCCGATGCAATTTCTGTGTTTCATCAACACTCTGATAGTCCACAGATTACAGAATGCCTCCAGATGTTAATCGGAAACTTCTACTGGTCTACCAGGGACCGATCAAATTGTAGAGTGTTTGAGACATTACTCCCATGGAGGAATGTGCGCATAGTGACTATTGTATTCAATCCCGATGCAATTTCTGTGTTTTATCAACACTCTGATAGCCCACAGATTACAGAATGCCACGAGATGTGCATCGGAAACTACTACTGGTCTTCCCGGGAACGATCAAAGTGTAGACTGTTAGAGATATTACTCCCATGGAGGAATGTGCGCATAGTGACTGTTGTATTCAATCCCGATGCAATTTCTGTGTTTCATCAACACTCTGATAGTCCACAGATTACAGGATGCCACGAGATGTGCATCGGAAACTACTACTGGTCTTTCAGGGAACGATCAAAGCGTAAACTCTTTGAGACATTACTCCCATGGAGGAAAGTGCGCATGGTAACTGTTGTATTCAATCCCGATGCATTTTCTGTGTTTCATCAACACTCTGATACTCCACAGATTACAGAAAGCCTCCAGATGTTCATCGGAAACTACTACTGGTCTTCCAGGCAACGATCTAATTGTAGAGTGTTTGAGACATTACTTTTATGGAGGAATGTGCTCATGGTGATAGTTGTATTCAATCCCGATGCAATTTCGGTGTTTTATCAACACTCTGATACTCCACAGATTACAGAATGCCTCCAAATGTGCATCGGAAACTACTACTGGTCTTCCAGGGAACGATAAAAGCGTAAACTCTTTGAGACATTACTCCCATGGAGGAAAGTGGGCATGGTGACTGTTGTATTCAATCCCGATGCATTTTCTGTGTTTCATCAACACTCTGATAGTCCACAGATTACAGAATGCCACGAGATGTGCATCGGAAACTACTACTGGTCTTTCAGGGAACGATCAAAGCGTAAACTCTTTGAGACATTACTCCCATGGAGGAAAGTGCGCATGGTAACTGTTGTATTCAATCCCGATGCATTTTCTGTGTTTCATCAACACTCTGATACTCCACAGATTACAGAAAGCCTCCAGATGTTCATCGGAAACTACTACTGGTCTTCCAGGGAACGATCAAAACGTAGACTGTTTGGGACATTAGTCCCATGGAGGAAAGTGCGCATGGTGACTGTTGTATTCCATCCCGAAGCAATTTCTGTGTTTCATCAACACTCTGATAGTCCACAGATTACAGAATGCCTCCAGATGTGCATCGGAAACTACTACTGGTCTTCCAGGGAACGATCAAAGCGTAGACTGTTTGAGACATTACTCAAATGGAGGAAGGTGCACATGGTGAGTGTTGTATTCAATCCCGATACAATTTCTGTGTTTCATCAACACTCTGATAGTCCACAGATTACAGAATGACTCCAGATGTTAATCGCAAACTACTACTGGTCTTCCTGGGAACAATCAAAGCGTAGACTGCTTGAGACATTACTCCCATGGAGGAAAGTGAGCATGGTGACTGTTTTATTCAATCCCGAGGCAATTACTGTGTTTCATCAACACTCTGATAGTCTAGACATTACAGAATGCCACCAGAAGTGCATCGGAAACTACTACTGGTCTTCCCGGGAACGATCAAAGCGTAGACTGTTAGAGACATTACTCCCATGGACAAATGTGCGCATAGTGACTGTTGTATTCAATCCCAATGCAATTTCTGTGTTTTATCAACACTCTGATACTCCACAGATTACAGAATGCCTCCAAATGTGCATCGGAAACTACTACTGGTCTTCCAGGGAACGATCAAAACGTAGACTCTTTGGGACATTTTTGCCATGGAGGAATGTGCGCATGGTGACTGTTGTATTCAATCCCTATGCAATTTCTGTGTTTCATCAACACTCTGATAGACCACAGATTACAGAATGCCTTCAGATGTTAATCGGAAACTACTACTGGTCTTCCCGGGAACGATCAAAGCGTAGACTGTTTCAGACATTACTCCCATGGAGGAAAGTGCGGATGGTGACTGTTTTATTCAATTCCGAAACAAAATCTGTGTTTCATCAACTCTCTGATACTCCACAGATTACAGAATGCCTCCAGATGGGCATCGGAAACTACTACTGGTCTTCCAGGGAACGATCAAAGCGTAGACTGTTTGAGACATTACTGCCATGGTGGAAAGTGTGCATGGTGACTGTTGTATTCAATCCCGATGCAATTTCTGTGTTTCATCAACACTCTGATAGTCCACAGATTACAGAATGCCTCCAGATGTTAATCGGAAACTTCTACTGGTCTTCCAGGGAACGATCAAATTGTAGAGTGTTTGAGACATTACTCCCATGGAGAAATGTGCGCATAGTGACTATTGTATTCAATCCCGATGCAATTTCTGTGTTTTATCAACACTCCGATAGTCCACAGATTACAGAATGCCACGAGATGTGCATCGGAAACTACTACTGGTCTTCCCGGGAACGATCAAAGTGTAGACTGTTAGAGATTTTACTCCCATGGAGGAATGTGCGCATAGTGACTGTTGTATTCAATCCCGATGCAATTTCTGTGTTTCATCAACACTCTGATACTCCACAGATTACAGAATGCCTCCAGATGTGCAGTTGAAACTACTACAGGCCTTCCACTGAACGATCAAAGCGTAGACTGTTCGAGACATTACTCCTATGGAGGAAACTGCGCATGGAGAATGTTGTATTCAATCCCGATGCAGTTTCTGTGTTTCATCAACACTCTGATAGTCCACAGATTACAGGATGCCTCCAGATGTTAATCGGAAACTACTGCTGGTCTTCCAGGGAACGATCAAAACGTAGACTGTTTGAGACATTACTTTTATGGAGGAATGTGCTCATGGTGATTGTTGTATTCAATCCCGATGCAATTTCTATGTTTCATCAACACTCTGATAGTCCACAGATTACAGAATGCCTCCAGATGTTAATCGGAAACTAATACTGGTCTTCCCGGGAACGATCAATGCGTAGACTGTTTCAGACTTTAATCCCATTTAGGAAAGTTCAAATGGTGACTGTTTTATTCAATCCCGATACAATTTCTGTGTTTCATCAACTCTCTGATACTCCACAGATTACGGAATGCCTCCAGATGGGCATCGGAAACTACTACTAATGTTCCAGGGAACGATCAAAGCGTAGACTGTTTGATACATTATTGCCATGGAGGAAAGTTTGCATGGTGACTGTTGTATTCAATCCCGATGCAATTTCTGTGTTTCATCAACACTCTGATAGTCCACAGATTACAGAATGCCTCCAGATGTTAATCGGAAACTTCTACTGGTCTTCCAGGGAACGCTCAAATTGTAGAGCGTTTGAGACATTACTCCCATGGAGGAATGTGCGCATAGTGACTGTTGTATTCAAACCCAATGCAATTTCTGTGTTTTATCAACACTCTGATACTCCACAGATTACAGAATGCCTCCAAATGTGCATCGGAAACTACTACTGGTCTTCCAGGGAACGATCAGAGCGTAAACTCTTTCAGACATTACTCCCATGGAGGAAATTGCGCATGGTGACTGTTGTATTCAATCCCGATGCATTTTCTGTGTTTCATCAACACTCTGATAGTCTACAGACTTCAGAATGCCAAGAGATGTGCATCGGACACTACTACTGGTCTTCCCGGGAACGATCAAAGTGTAGACTGTTTGAGATATTACTCCCATGGAGGAAAGTGCGCATGGTGACTGTTGTATTCAATCCCGATGCAATTTCTGTGTTTCGTCAACACTCTGATACTCCACAGATTACAGAATGCCTCCAGATGTGAAGTTGAAACTACTACTGGCCTTCCACTGAACGATCAAAGCGTAGACTGTTTGAGACATTACTGCCATGGAGGAAAGTGTGCATGGTGACTGTTGTATTCAATCCCAATGCAATTTCTGTGTTTCATCAACACTCTGATAGTCCACAGATTACAGAATGCCTCCAAATGTGCATCGGAAACTACTACTGGTCTTCCAGGGAACGATCAAAGCGTAAACTCTTTGAGACATTACTCCCATGGAGGAAATTGCGCATGGTGACTGTTGTATTCAATCCCGATGCATCTTCTGTGTTTCATCAACACTCTGATAGTCTACAAATTACAGAATGCCACGAGATGTGCATCGGAAACTACTACTGGTCTTCCCGGGAACGATCAAAGCGTAGACTGTTTCAGACATTACTCCTATGGAGGAAAGTGCGGATGGTGACTGTTTTATTCAATCCCGATACAATTTCTGTGTTTCATCAACTCTCTGATACTCCACAGATTACAGGATGCCTCCAGATGGGCATCGGAAACTACTACTGGTCTTCCAGGGAACGATCAAAGCGTAGACTGTTTGAGACATTACTGCCATGGAGGAAAGTGTGCATGGTGACCGCTGTATTCAATCCCAATGCAATTTCTGTGTTTCATCAACACTCTGATAGTCCACAGATTACAGAATGCCTCCAGATGTTAATCGGAAACTTCTACTGCTCTTCCAGGGAACGATCAAATTGTAGAGTGATTGAGACATTACTCCCATGGAGGAATGTGCGCCTAGTGACTGTTGTATTCAATCCCGAATCAATTTTTATGTTTTATCAACACTCTGATACTCCACAGATTACAGAATGCCTCCAAATGTGCATCGGAAACTACTACTGGTCTTCCAGGGAACGATCAAAGCGTAAACTCTTTGAGACATTACTCCCATGGAGGAAAGTGCGCATGCTGACTGTTGTATTCAATCCCGATGCATTTTCTGTGTTTCGTCAACACTCTGATAGTCCACAGATTACAGAATGCCACGAGATGTGCATCGGAAACTACTACTGGTCTTCCCGGGAACGATGAAAGCGTAGACTGTTAGAGACATTACTCCCATGGACAAATGTGCGCATAGTGACTGTTGTATTCAATCCCAATGCAATTTCTGTGTTTCATCAACACTCTGATAGACCACAGATTACAGAATGTCTCCAGATGTTAATCGGAAACTACTACTGGTCTTCCTGGGAACGATCAAAGCGTAGACTGTTTCAGACATTACTCCCATGGAGGAAAGTGCGGATGGTGACTGTTTTATTCAATCCCGAAACAAAATCTGTGTTTCATCAACTCTCTGATACTCCACAGATTGCAGAATGCATCCAGATGGGCATCGGAAACTACTACTGGTCTACCAGGGAACGATCAAAGCGTAGACTGTTTGAGACATTACTTTTATGGAGGAATGTGCTCATGGTGATTGTTGTATTCAATCCCGATGCAATTTCTATGTTTCATCAACACTCTGATAGTCCACAGATTACAGATTGCCTCCAGATGTTAATCGGAAACTACTACTGGTCTTCCCGGGAACGATCAATGCGTAGACTGTTTCAGACATTAATCCCATTTAGGAAAGTGCAAATGTTGACTGTTTTATTCAATCCCGATACTATTTCTGTGTTTCATCAACTCTCTGATACTCCACAGATTACGGAATGCCTCCAGATGGGCATCGGAAACTACTACTGGTCTTCCAGGGAACGATCAAAGCGTAGACTGTTTGATACATTACTGCCATGGAGGAAAGTGTGCATGGTGACTGTTGTATTCAATCCCGATGCAATTTCTGTGTTTCATCAACACTCTGATAGTCCACAGATTACAGAATGCCTCCAGATGTTAATCGGAAACTTCTACTGGTCTTCCAGGGAACGATCAAATTGTAGAGTGTTAGAGACATTACTCCCATGGAGGAATGTGCGCATAGTGACTGTTGTATTCAATCCTGATGCAATTTCTGTGTTTTATCAACACTCTGATACTCCACAGATTACTGAATGCCTCCAAATGTGCATCGGAAACTACTACTGGTCTTCCAGGGAACGATCAAAGCGTAAACTCTTTCAGACATTACTCCCATGGAGGAAATTGCGCATGGTGACTGTTGTATTCAATCCCGATGCATTTTCTGTGTTTCATCAACACTCTTATAGTCCACAGATTACAAAATGCCACGAGATGTGCATCGGAAACTACTACTGGTCTTGCCGGGAACGATCAAAGCGTAGACTGTTTGAAACATTACTCCCATGGAGGAATGTGCGCATAGTGACTGTTGTATTCAATCCCCATGCAATTTCTGTGTTTTATCAACACTCTGATACTCCACAGATTACAGAATGCCTCCAGATGTGCAGTTGAAACTACTACTGGCCTTCCAGGGAACGATCAAAGCGTAAACTCTTTGAGACATTACTCCCATGGAGGAAAGTGCGCATGGTGACTGTTGTATTCAATCCCGATGCATTTTCTGTGTTTCATCAACACTCTGATAGTCCACAGATTACAGAATGCCACGAGATGTGCATCGGAAACTACTACTGGTCTTCCCGGGAACGATCAAAGTGTAGACTGTTTGAGACATTACTCCCATGGAGGAATGTGCGCATTGTGACTGTTGTATTCAATCCCGATGCAATTTCTGTGGTTTATCAACACTCTGATACTCCACAGATTACAGAATGCCTCCAAATGTGCATCGGAAACTACTACTGGTCTTCCAGGGAACGATCAAAGCGTAAACTCTTTCAGACATTACTCCCATGGAGGAAATTGCGCATGGTGACTGTTGTATTCAATCCCGATGCATTTTCTGTGTTTCATCAACACTCTGATAGTCCACAGATTAAAGAATGCCACGAGATGTGCATCGGAAACTACTACTGGTCTTCCCGGGAACGATCAAAGCGTAGACTGTTTGAAACATTACTCCCATGGAGGAATGTGCGCATAGTGACTGTTGTATTCAATCAAGATGCAATTTCTGTGTTTTATCAACACTCTGATACTCCACAGATTACAGAATGCCTCCAGATGTGCAGCTGAAACTACTACTGGCCTTCCAGGGAACGATCAAAGCGTAAACTCTTTGAGACATTACTCCCATGGAGGAAAGTGCGCATGGTGACTGTTGTATTCAATCCCAATGCATTTTCTGTGTTTCATCAACACTCTGATAGTCCACAGATTACAGAATGCCACGAGATGTGCATCGGAAACTACTACAGGTCTTCCCGGGAACGATCAAAGTGTAGACTGTTTGAGATATTACTCCCATGGAGGAAAGTGCGCATGGTGACTGTTGTATTCAATCCCGATGCAATTTCTGTGTTTCATCAACACTCTAATACTCCACAGATTACAGAATGCCTCCAGATGTGAAGTTGAAACTACTACTGGCCTTCCACTGAACGATCAAAGCGTAGACTGTTTGAGACATTACTTTTATGGAGGAATGTGCTCATGGTGACTGTTGTATTCAATACCGATTCAATTTCTATGTTTCATCAACACTCTGATAGTCCACAGATTACAGAATGCCTCCAGATGTTAATCGGAAACTACTACTGCTCTTCCCGGGAACGATCAATGCGTAGACTGTTCCAGACCTTACTCCGAAGGAGGAAAGTGCGGATGGTGACTGTTTTATTCAATCCCGATACAATTTCTGTGTTTCATCAACTCTCTGATACTGCACAGATTACGGAATGCCTCCAGATGGGCATCGGAAACTACTACTGTTCTTCCAGGGAACGATCAAAGCGTAAACTCTTTGAGACATTACTCCCATGGAGGAAAGTGTGCATGCTGCCTGTTGTATTCAATCCCGATGCAATTTCTGTGTTTCATCAACACTCTGATAGTCCACAGATTACACAATGCCTCCAAATCTGCATCGGAAACTACTACTGGTCTTCCAGGGAACGATCAAAGCGTAAACTCTTTGAGACATTACTCCCATGGAGGAAAGTGCGCATGGTGACTGTTGTATTCAATCCCGATGCATTTTCTGTGTTTCATCAACACTCTGATAGTCCACAGATTACAGAATGTAACGAGATGTGCATCGGAAACTACTACTGGTCTTCCTGGGAACGATCAATGCGTAGACTGTTTGAGACATTACTCCCATGGAGGAATGTGCGCAAAGTGACTGTTGTATTCAATCCCGATGCAATTTCTGTGTTTAATCAACACTCTGATACTCCACAGATTACAGAATGCCTCCAAATGTGCATCGGAAACTACTACTGGTCTTCCAGGGAACGATCAAAGCGTAAACTCTTTGAGACATTACTCCCATGGAGGAAACTGCGCATGGAGAATGTTGTATTCAATCCCGATGCAGTTTCTGTGTTTCATCAACACTCTGATAGTCCACAGATTACAGGATGCCTCCAGATGTTAATCGGAAACTACTACTGATCTTCCAGGGCACGATCAAAGCGTAGGCTGTTTGGGACATTACTTTTATGGAAGAATCTGCTCAGGTGATTGTTGTATTCAATCCCGATGCAATTTCTATGGTTCATCAACACTCTGATAGTCCACAGATTACAGAATTCCTCCAGATGTTAATCGGAAACTACTACTGGTCTTCCCGGGAACGATCAATGCGTAGACTGTTTCAGACATTACTCCCATTTAGGAAAGTGCGGATGGTGACTGTTTTATTCAATCCCGATCGAATTTCTGTGTTTCATCAACTCTCTGATACTCCACAGATTACGGAATGCCTCCAGATGGGCATCGGAAACTACTACTGGTCTTCCAGGGAACGATCAAAGCGTAGACTGTTTGAGACATTACTGCCATGGAGGAAAGTGTGCATGGTGACTGTTGTATTCAATCCCGATGCAATTTCTGTGTTTCATCAACACTCTGATAGTCCACAGATTACAAAATGCCTCCAGATGTTAATCGGAAACTACTACCTGTCCTCCAGGGAACGATCAAAGCGTAGACTGTTTGGGACATTACTCCCATGAAGGAAAGTGCGCATGGTGACTGTTGTATTCAATCCCGATGCAATTTCTGTGTTTCATCAACACTCTGATACTCCACAGATTACAGAATGCCTCCAAATGTGCATCGGAAACTACTACTGGTCTTCCAGGGAACGATCAAAGCGTAGACTGTTTGAGACATTACTACAATGGAGGAAAGTGAGCATGGTGAGTGTTTTATTCAATCCGGATGCAATTACTGTGTTTCATCAACACTCTGATAGTCTACAGATTACAGAATGCCTCCAGATGTGCATCGGAAACTACTACTGCTCTTCCAGGGAACGATCAAAGCGTAGACTGTTTGAGACATTACTGCCATGGAGGAAAGTGTGCATGGTGACTGTTGTATTCAATCCCAATGCAATTTGTGTGTTTCATCACCACTCTGATAGTCCACAGATTACAGAATGCCTCCAAATGTGCATCGGAAAGTACTACTGGTCTTCCAGGGAACGATCAAAGCGTAAACTCTTTGAGACATTACTCCCATGGAGGAAAGTGCGCATGGTGACTGTTGTATTCAATCCCGATGCATTTTCTGTGTTTCATCAACACTCTGATAGTCCACAGATTAAAGAATGCCACGAGATGTGCATCGGAAACTACTACTGGCCTTCCCGGGAACGATCAAAGCGTAGACTGTTTGAAACATTACTCCCATGGAGGAATGTGCGCATAGTGGCTGTTGTATTCAATCCCGATGCATTTTCTGTGTTTTATCAACACTCTGATACTCCACAGATTACAGAATGCCTCCAGATGTGAAGTTGAAACTACTACTGGCCTTCCACTGAACGATCAAAGCGTAGACTGTTTGAGACATTACTTTTATGGAAGAATGTGCTCATGGTGACTGTTGTATTCAATACCGATTCAATTTCTATGTTTCATCAACACTCTGATAGTCCACAGATTACAGAATGCCTCCAGATGTTAATCGGAAACTACTACTGCTCTTCCCAGGAACGATCAATGCGTAGACTGTTCCAGACCTTACTCCGAAGGAGGAAAGTGCGGATGGTGACTGTTTTATTCAATCCCGATACAATTTCTGTGTTTCATCAACTCTCTGATACTGCACAGATTGCGGAATGCCTCCAGATGGGCATCGGAAACTACTACTGTTCTTCCAGGGAACGATCAAAGCGTAAACTCTTTGAGACATTACTCCCATGGAGGAAAGTGTGCATGCTGACTGTTGTATACAATCCCGATGCAATTTCTGTGTTTCATCAACACTCTGATAGTCCACAGATTACACAATGCCTCCAAATCTGCATCGGAAACTACTACTGGTCTTCCAGGGAACGATCAAAGCGTAAACTCTTTGAGACATTACTCCCATGGAGGAAAGTGCGAATGGTGACTGTTGTATTCAATCCCGATGCATTTTCTGTGTTTCATCAACACTCTGATAGTCCACAGATTACAGAATGTAACGAGATGTGCATCGGAAACTACTACTGGTCTTCCTGGGAACGATCAATGCGTAGACTGTTTGAGACATTACTCCCATGGAGGAATGTGCGCATAGTGACTGTTGTATTCAATCCCGATGCAATTTCTGTGTTTTATCAACACTCTGATACTCCACAGATTACAGAATGCCTCCAAATGTGCATCGGAAACTACTACTGGTCTTCCAGGGAACGATCAAAGCGTAAACTCTTTGAGACATTACTCCCATGGAGGAAACTGCGCATGGAGAATGTTGTATTCAATCCCGATGCAGTTTCTGTGTTTCATCAACACTCTGACAGTCCACAGATTACAGGATGCCTCCAGATGTTAATCGGAAACTACTACTGATCTTCCAGGGCACGATCAAAGCGTAGGCTGTTTGGGACATTACTTTTATGGAGGAATCTGCTCAGGTGATTGTTGTATTCAATCCCGATGCAATTTCTATGGTTCATCAACACTCTGATAGTCCACAGATTACAGAATTCCTCCAGATGTTAATCGGAAACTACTACTGGTCTTCCCGGGAACGATCAATGCGTAGACTGTATCAGACATTACTCCCATTTAGGAAAGTGCGGATGGTGACTGTTTTATTCAATCCCGATCGAATTTCTGTGTTTCATCAACTCTCTGATACTCCACAGATTACGGAATGCCTCCAGATGGGCATCGGAAACTACTACTTGTCTTCCCGGGAACGATCAAAGCGTAGACTGTTTGAGACATTACTGCCATGGAGGAAAGTGTGCATGGTGACTGTTGTATTCAATCCCAATGCAATTTGTGTGTTTCATCACCACTCTGATAGTCCATAGATTACAGAATGCCACCAGATGTGCATCGGAAACTACTACTTGTCTTCCCGGGAACGATCAAAGCGTAGACTGTTTGAGACATTACTACAATGGAGGAAAGTGAGCATGGTGAGTGTTTTATTCAATCCGGATGCAATTACTGTGTTTCATCAGCACTCTGATAGTCTACAGATTACAGAATGCCACCAGAGGTGCATCGGAAACTACTACTGGTCTTCCAGGGAACGATCAAAGCGTAGATTGTTTGAGACATTACTCCTGTGGAGGAAAGTGGGCATGGTGACTGTTGTATTCACTCCCGATGCATTTTCTGTGTTTCATCAACACTCTGATAGTCCACAGATTACAGAATGCCTCCAGATGTGCATCGGAAACTACTACTGCTCTTCCAGGGAACGATCAAAGCGTAGACTGTTTGAGACATTACTGCCATGGAGGAAAGTGTGCATGGTGACTGTTGTATTCAATCCCAATGCAATTTGTGTGTTTCATCACCACTCTGATAGTCCACAGATTACAGAATGCCTCCAAATGTGCATCGGAAAGTACTACTGGTCTTCCAGGGAACGATCAAAACGTAAACTCTTTGAGACATTACTCCCATGGAGGAAAGTGCGCATGGTGACTGTTGTATTCAATCCCGATGCATTTTCTGTGTTTCATCAACACCCTGATAGTCCACAGATTACAGAATGCCACGAGATGTGCATCGGAAACTACTACTGGTCTTCCCGGGAACGATCAAAGCGTAGACTGTTTGAGACATTACTCCCATGGAGGAATGTGAGCATAGTGACTGTTGTATTCAATCCCAATGCATTTTCTGTGTTTTATCAACACTCTGATACTCCACAGATTACAGAATGCCTCCAAATGTGCAACGGAAACTACTACTGGTCTTCCAGGGAACGATGAAAGCATAAACTCTTTGAGACATTACTCCCATGGAGGAAAGTGCGCATGGTGACTGTTGTATTCAATCCCGATGCATTTTCTGTGTTTCATCAACACTCTGATAGTCCACAGATTACAAAATGCCACGAAATGTGCATCGGAAACTACTACTGGTCTTCCCGGGAACGATCAAAGTGTAGACTCTTTGAGACATTACTCCCATGGAGGAAAGTGCGCTTGGTGACTGTTGTATTCAATCCCGATGCAATTTCTGTGTTTCATCAACACTCTGATACTCAACAGATTACAGAATATCTCCAGATGTGCAGTTGAAACTACTACTGGCCTTCCACTGAACGATCAAAGCGTAGACTGTTTGAGACATTACTCCTATGGAGGGAACTGCGCATGGAGAATGTTGTATTCAATCCCGATGAAATTTCTGTGTTTCATCAACACTCTGATAGTCCACAGATTACAGAATGCCTCCACATAAGAAGCGGAAACTACTACTGGTCTTCCAGGAAACCATCAAAGCGTAGACTGTTTGAGACATTACTTTTATGGAGGAATGTACGCATGGTGACTGTTGTATTCAATCCCGATGCAATTTCTGTGTTTCATCAACACTCTGATAGTCACAGATTACAGAATGCCTCCAGATGTTAATCGGAAACTACTACTGGTCTTCCAGGGAACGATCAAAGCGTAGACTGTTTGAGACATTACTCCCATGGAGGAAACTGTGCATGGTGACTGTTGTATTCAATCCTGATGCAATTTCTCTGCTTCATCAACACTCTGATACTCCACAGATTACAGAATGCCTCCAAATGTGCATCGGAATCTACTACTGGTCTTCCAGGGAACGATCAAAGCGTAGACTGTTTAAGACATTACTCCCATGGAGGAATGTGCGCATGGTGACTGTTGTATCCAATCCCGATGCATTTTCTGTGTTTCATCAACACTCTGATAGTCCACAGATTACAGAATGCCACGAGATGTGCATCGGATACTACTACTGGTCTTCCCAGGAACGATCAAAGCGTAGACTGTTTAAGACATACACCCATGGAGGAAAGTGCGCATGGTGACTGTTGTATCCAATCCCGATGCATTTTCTGTGTTTCATCAACACTCTGATAGTCCACAGATTACAGAATGCCACGAGATGTGCATCGGATGCTACTACTTGTCTTGCCTTGGAACGATCAAAGCGTAGACTGTTTGAGACATTACTCCCATGGAGGAAAGTGCGCATGGTGACTGTTGTATTCAATCCCGATGCAATTTCTGTGTTTCATCAACACTCTGATACTCCACAGATTACAGAATGCCTCCAAATGTGCATCGGAAACTACTACTGGTCTTCCAGGGAACGATCAAAGCGTAGACTGTTTGAGAGATTACTCCCATGGAGGAAAGTGCGCATGGTGACTGTCGTATTCAATCCCGATGCAATTTCTATGTTTCATCAACACTCTGATAGTCCACAGATTACAGAAAGCCTCCAGTAGTTCATCGGAAACTACTACAGGTCTTCCTTGGAACGATCAAAGCGTAGACTGTTAGAGACATTACTCCCATGGAGGAAAGTGAGCATGGTGAGTGTTTTATTCAATCCGGATGCAATTACTGTGTTTCATCAACACTCTGATAGTCTACAGATTACAGAATGCCTCCAGATGTGCATCGGAAACTACTACTGCTCTTCCAGGGAACGATCAAAGCGTAGACTGTTTGAGACATTACTCCCATGGAGAAAAGTGCGCATGGTGACTGTTGTATTCAATCCCGATGCAATTTCTGTGTTTCATCAACACTCTGATACTCCACAGATTACAGAATGCCTCCAAATGTGCATCGGAAACCACTACTGGTCTTCCAGGGAACGATCAAAGCGTAGACTGTTTGAAACATTACTCCCATGGAGGAAAGTGAGCATGGTGACTGTTGTATCCAATCCCGATGCATTTTCTGTGTTTCATCAACACTCTGATAGTCCACAGATTACAGAATGCCACGAGATGTGCATCGGAAACTACTACTTGTTTTCCCGGGAACGATCAAAGCGAGGACTGTTTGAGACATTACTCCCATGGAGGAAAGTGCGCATGGTGACTGTCGTATTCAATCCCGATGCAATTTCTGTGTTTCATCAACACTCTGATAATCCACAGATTACAGAAAGCCTCCAGAAGTTCATCGGAAACTACTACTGGTCTTCCAGGGAACGATCAAAGCGTAGACTGTTAGAGACATTACTCCTATGGAGGGAACTGCGCATGGAGAATGTTGTATTCAATCCCGATGCAATTTCTGTGTTTCATCAACACTCTGATAGTCCACAGATTACAGAATGCCTCCAGATGTTAATCGGAAACTACTACTGGTCTTCCAGTTAACGATCAAAGCGTAGGCTGTTTGTTACATTACTCCCATGGAGGAATGGGCGCATGGTGGCTGTTGTATTCAATCACGATGCATTTACAGTGATTCATCGACAATCTGATAGACCACAGATTACAGAATGCCACGAGATGTGCATCGGAAACTACTACTGGTCCCCAGGGAACGATGAAAGCGTAGACTGTTTGAGACATTACTTTTATGTAAGAAACAGCGCATGGTGACTGTTGTATTGAATCCCGATGAAATTTCTGTGTTTCATCAACACTCTGATAGTCCACAGATTAAATAATGCCTCCACATAAGAATCGGAAACTACTACTGGTCTTCCTGTAAACCATCAAAGCGTAGACTGTTTGAGACATTACTCCCATGGAGGAATGTACGCATGGTGACTGTTGTATTCAATCCCGATGCAATTTCTGTGTTTCATCAACACTCTGATAGTCACAGATTACAGAATGCCTCCAGATGTTAATCGGAAACTACTACTGGTCTTCCAGGGAACGATCAAAGCGTAGACTGAGATATTACTCCCATGGAGGAAATTGCGCATGGTGACTGTTGTATTCAATCCTGATGCAATTTCTGTGCTTCATCAACACTCTGATACTCCACAGATTACAGAATGCCTCCAAATGTGCATCGGAATCTACTACTGGTCTTCCAGGGAACGATCAAAGCGTAGACTGTTTAAGACATTACTCCCATGGAGGAAAGTGCGCATGGTGACTGTTGTATCCAATCCCGATGCATTTTCTGTGTTTCATCAACACTCTGATAGTCCACAGATTACAGAATGCCACGAGATGTGCATCGGATACTACTACTGGTCTTCCCAGGAACGATCAAAGCGTAGACTGTTTAAGACATTACACCCATGGAGGAAAGTGCGCATGGTGACTGTTGTATCCAATCCCGATGCATTTTCTGTGTTTCATCAACACTCTGATAGTCCACAGATTACAGAATGCCACGAGATGTGCATCGGATGCTACTACTTGTCTTCCCTTGGAACGATCAAAGCGTAGACTGTTTGAGACATTACTCCCATGGAGGAAAGTGCGCATGGTGACTGTTGTATTCAATCCCGATGCAATTTCTGTGTTTCATCAACACTCTGATAGTCCACAGATTACACAATGCCTCCAAATCTGCATCGGAAACTACTACTGGTCTTCCAGGGAACGATCAAAGCGTAAACTCTTTGAGACATTACTCCCATGGAGGAAAGTGCGCATGGTGACTGTTGTATTCAATCCCGATGCATTTTCTGTGTTTCATCAACACTCTGATAGTCCACAGATTACAGAATGTAACGAGATGTGCATCGGAAACTACTACTGGTCTTCCTGGGAACGATCAATGCGTAGACTGTTTGAGACATTACTCCCATGGAGGAATGTGCGCATAGTGACAGTTGTATTCAATCCCGATGCAATTTCTGTGTTTTATCAACACTCTGATACTCCACAGATTACAGAATGCCTCCAAATGTGCATCGGAAACTACTACTGGTCTTCCAGGGAACGATCAAAGCGTAAACTCTTTGAGACATTACTCCCATGGAGGAAACTGCGCATGGAGAATGTGGTATTCAATCCCGATGCAGTTTCTGTGTTTCATCAACACTCTGATAGTCCACAGATTACAGGATGCCTCCAGATGTTAATCGGAAACTACTACTGATCTTCCAGGGCACGATCAAAGCGTAGGCTGTTTGGGACATTACTTTTATGGAGGAATCTGCTCAGGTGATTGTTGTATTCAATCCCGATGCAATTTCTATGGTTCATCAACACTCTGATAGTCCACAGATTACAGAATTCCTCCAGATGTTAATCGGAAACTACTACTGGTCTTCCCGGGAACGATCAATGCGTAGACTGTTTCAGACATTACTCCCATTTAGGAAAGTGCGGATGGTGACTGTTTTATTCAATCCCGATCGAATTTCTGTGTTTCATCAACTCTCTGATACTCCACAGATTACGGAATGCCTCCAGATGGGCATCGGAAACTACTACTGGTCTTCCAGGGAACGATCAAAGCGTAGACTGTTTGAGACATTACTGCCATGGAGGAAAGTGTGCATGGTGACTGTTGTATTCAATCCCGATGCAATTTCTGTGTTTCATCAACACTCTGATAGTCCACAGATTACAAAATGCCTCCAGATGTTAATCGGAAACTACTACCTGTCCTCCAGGGAACGATCAAAGCGTAGACTGTTTGGGACATTACTCCCATGAAGGAAAGTGCGCATGGTGACTGTTGTATTCAATCCCGATGCAATTTCTGTGTTTCATCAACACTCTGATACTCCACAGATTACAGAATGCCACCAAATGTGCATCGGAAACTACTACTGGTCTTCCAGGGAACGATCAAAGCGTAGACTGTTTGAGACATTACTCCCATGGAGGAAAGTGCGCATGGTGAGTGTTTTATTCAATCCGGATGCAATTACTGTGTTTCATCAACACTCTGATAGTCTACAGATTACAGAATGCCACCAGAGGTGCATCGGAAACTACTACTGGTCTTCCAGGGAACGATCAAAGCGTAGATTGTTTGAGACATTACTCCCGTGGAGGAAAGTGGGCATGGTGACTGTTGTATTCACTCCCGATGCATTTTCTGTGTTTCATCAACACTCTGATAGTCCACAGATTACAGAATGCCTCCAAATGTGCATCGGAAACTACTACTGCTCTTCCAGGGAACGATCAAAACGTAGACTGTTTGAGACATTACTGCCATGGAGGAAAGTGTGCATGGTGACTGTTGTATTCAATCCCAATGCAATTTGTGTGTTTCATCACCACTCTGATAGTCCACAGATTACAGAATGCTTCCAAATGTGCATCGGAAAGTACTACTGGTCTTCCAGGGAACGATCAAAGCGTAAACTCTTTGAGACATTACTCCCATGGAGGAAAGTGCGCATGGTGACTGTTGTATTCAATCCCGATGCATTTTCTGTGTTTCATCAACACCCTGATAGTCCACAGATTACAGAAAGCCACGAGATGTGCATCGGAAACTACTACTGGTCTTCCCGGGAACGATCAAAGCGTAGACTGTTTGAGACATTACTCCCATGGAGGAATGTGCGCATAGTGACTGTTGTATTCAATCCCGATGCAATTTCTGTGTTTTATCAACACTCTGATAGTCCACAGATTACAGAATGCCACGAGATGTGCATCGGATGCTACTACTTGTCTTCCCTTGGAACGATCAAAGCGTAGACTGTTTGAGACATTACTCCCATGGAGGAAAGTGCGCATGGTGACTGTTGTATTCAATCCCGATGCAATTTCTGTGTTTCATCAACACTCTGATAGTCCACAGATTACACAATGCCTCCAAATCTGCATCGGAAACTACTACTGGTCTTCCAGGGAACGATCAAAGCGTAAACTCTTTGAGACATTACTCCCATGGAGGAAAGTGCGCATGGTGACTGTTGTATTCAATCCCGATGCATTTTCTGTGTTTCATCAACACTCTGATAGTCCACAGATTACAGAATGTAACGAGATGTGCATCGGAAACTACTACTGGTCTTCCTGGGAACGATCAATGCGTAGACTGTTTGAGACATTACTCCCATGGAGGAATGTGCGCATAGTGACAGTTGTATTCAATCCCGATGCAATTTCTGTGTTTTATCAACACTCTGATACTCCACAGATTACAGAATGCCTCCAAATGTGCATCGGAAACTACTACTGGTCTTCCAGGGAACGATCAAAGCGTAAACTCTTTGAGACATTACTCCCATGGAGGAAACTGCGCATGGAGAATGTGCTATTCAATCCCGATGCAGTTTCTGTGTTTCATCAACACTCTGATAGTCCACAGATTACAGGATGCCTCCAGATGTTAATCGGAAACTACTACTGATCTTCCAGGGCACGATCAAAGCGTAGGCTGTTTGGGACATTACTTTTATGGAGGAATCTGCTCAGGTGATTGTTGTATTCAATCCCGATGCAATTTCTATGGTTCATCAACACTCTGATAGTCCACAGACTACAGAATTCCTCCAGATGTTAATCGAAAACTACTACTGGTCTTCCCGGGAACGATCAATGCGTAGACTGTTTCAGACATTACTCCCATTTAGGAAAGTGCGGATGGTGACTGTTTTATTCAATCCCGATCGAATTTCTGTGTTTCATCAACTCTCTGATACTCCACAGATTACGGAATGCCTCCAGATGGGCATCGGAAACTACTACTGGTCTTCCAGGGAACGATCAAAGCGTAGACTGTTTGAGACATTACTGCCATGGAGGAAAGTGTGCATGGTGACTGTTGTATTCAATCCCGATGCAATTTCTGTGTTTCATCAACACTCTGATAGTCCACAGATTACAAAATGCCTCCAGATGTTAATCGGAAACTACTACCTGTCCTCCAGGGAACGATCAAAGCGTAGACTGTTTGGGACATTACTCCCATGAAGGAAAGTGCGCATGGTGACTGTTGTATTCAATCCCGATGCAATTTCTGTGTTTCATCAACACTCTGATACTCCACAGATTACAGAATGCCACCAAATGTGCATCGGAAACTACTACTGGTCTTCCAGGGAACGATCAAAGCGTAGACTGTTTGAGACATTACTCCCATGGAGGAAAGTGCGCATGGTGAGTGTTTTATTCAATCCGGATGCAATTACTGTGTTTCATCAACACTCTGATAGTCTACAGATTACAGAATGCCACCAGAGGTGCATCGGAAACTACTACTGGTCTTCCAGGGAACGATCAAAGCGTAGATTGTTTGAGACATTACTCCCGTGGAGGAAAGTGGGCATGGTGACTGTTGTATTCACTCCCGATGCATTTTCTGTGTTTCATCAACACTCTGATAGTCCACAGATTACAGAATGCCTCCAAATGTGCATCGGAAACTACTACTGCTCTTCCAGGGAACGATCAAAGCGTAGACTGTTTGAGACATTACTGCCATGGAGGAAAGTGTGCATGGTGACTGTTGTATTCAATCCTAATGCAATTTGTGTGTTTCATCACCACTCTGATAGTCCACAGATTACAGAATGCTTCCAAATGTGCATCGGAAAGTACTACTGGTCTTCCAGGGAACGATCAAAGCGTAAACTCTTTGAGACATTACTCCCATGGAGGAAAGTGCGCATGGTGACTGTTGTATTCAATCCCGATGCATTTTCTGTGTTTCATCAACACCCTGATAGTCCACAGATTACAGAATGCCACGAGATGTGCATCGGAAACTACTACTGGTCTTCCCGGGAACGATCAAAGCGTAGACTGTTTGAGACATTACTCCCATGGAGGAATGTGCGCATAGTGACTGTTGTATTCAATCCCGATGCAATTTCTGTGTTTTATCAACACTCTGATACTCCACAGATTACAGAATGCCTCCAAATGTGCATCGGAAACTACTACTGGTCTTCCAGGGAACGATCAAAGCATAAACTCTTTGAGACATTACTCCCATGGAGGAAAGTGCGCATGGTGACTGTTGTATTCAATCCCGATGCATTTTCTGTGTTTCATCAACACTCTGATAGTCCACAGATTACAGAATGCCACGAAATGTGCATCGGAAACTACTACTGGTCTTCCCGGGAACGATCAAAGTGTAGACTCTTTGAGACATTACTCCCATGGAGGAAAGTGCGCTTGGTGACTGTTGTATTCAATCCCGATGCAATTTCTGAGTTTCATCAACACTCTGATACTCAACAGATTACAGAATATCTCCAGATGTGCAGTTGAAACTACTACTGGCCTTCCACTGAACGATCAAAGCGTAGACTCTTTGAGACATTACTCCTATGGAGGGAACTGCGCATGTAGAATGTTCTATTCAATCCCGATGCAATTTCTGTGTTTCATCAACACTCTGATAGTCCACAGATTACAGAATGCCTCCAGATGTTAATCGGAAACTACTACTGGTCTTCCAGTTAACGTTCAAAGCGTAGGCTGTTTGTTACATTACTCCCATGGAGGAAAGGGCGCATGGTGACTGTTGTATTCAATCACGATGCATTTACAGTGATTCATCGACAATCTGATAGACCACAGATTACAGAATGCCACGAGATGTGCATCGGAAACTACTACTGGTCCCCATTGAACGATGAAAGCATAGACTGTTTGAGACATTACTTTTATGTAAGAAACAGCGCATGGTGACTGTTGTATTGAATCCCGATGAAATTTCTGTGTTTCATCAACACTCTGATAGTCCACAGATTACAGAATGCCTCCACATAAGAATCGGAAACTACTACTGGTCTTCCAGGAAACCATCAAAGCGTAGACTGTTTGAGACATTACTTTTATGGAATAATGTACGCATGGTGACTGTTGTATTCAATCCCGATGCAATTTCTGTGTTTCATCAACACTCTGATAGTCACAGATTACAGAATGCCTCCAGATGTTAATCGGAAACTACTACTGGTCTTCCAGGGAACGATCAAAGCGTAGACTGTTTGAGACATTACTCCCATGGAGGAAACTGCGCATGGTGACTGTTGTATTCAATCCTGATGCAATTTCTGTGCTTCATCAACACTCTGATACTCCACAGATTACAGAATGCCTCCAAATGTGCATCGGAATCTACTACTGGTCTTCCAGGGAACGATCAAAGCGTAGACTGTTTATGACATTACTCCCATGGAGGAAAGTGCGCATGGTGACTGTTGTATCCAATCCCGATGCATTTTCTGTGTTTCATCAACACTCTGATAGTCCACAGATTACAGAATGCCACGAGATGTGCATCGGATACTACTACTGGTCTTCCCAGGAACGATCAAAGCGTAGACTGTTGAAGACATACACCCATGGAGGAAAGTGCGCATGGTGACTGTTGTATCCAATCCCGATGCATTTTCTGTGTTTCATCAACACTCTGATAGTCCACAGATTACAGAATGCCACGAGATGTGCATCGGATGCTACTACTTGTCTTGCCTTGGAACGATCAAAGCGTAGACTGTTTGAGACATTACTCCCATGGAGGAAAGTGCGCATGGTGACTGTTGTATTCAATCCCGATGCAATTTCTGTGTTTCATCAACACTCTGATACTCCACAGATTACAGAATGCCTCCAAATGTGCATCGGAAACTACTACTGGTCTTCCAGGGAACGATCAAAGCGTAGACTGTTTGAGACATTACTCCCATTGAGGAAAGTGCGCATGGTGACTGTTGTATCCAATCCGGATGCATTTTCTGTGTTTTATCAACACTCTGATAGTCCACAGATTACAGAATGCCTCGAGATGTGCATCGGAAACTACTACTTGTCTTCCCGGGAACGATCAAAGCGTAGACTGTTTGAGACATTACTCCCATGGAGGAAAGTGCGCATGGTGACTGTCGTATTCAATCCCGATGCAATTTCTATGTTTCATCAACACTCTGATAGTCCACAGATTACAGAAAGCCTCCAGTAGTTCATCGGAAACTACTACAGGTCTTCCTTGGAACGATCAAAGCGTAGACTCTTTGAGACATTACTCCCATGGAGGAAACTGCGCATGGTGACTGTTGTATTCAATCCCGATGCAATTTCTGTGTTTCATCAACACTCTGATACTCCACAGATTACAGAATGCCTCCAAATGTGCTTCGGAAACTACTACTGGTCTTCCAGGGAACGATCAAAGCGTAGACTGTTTAAGACATTACTCCCATGGAGGAAAGTGCGCATGGTGACTGTTGTATCCAATCCCGATGCATTTTCTGTGTTTCATCAACACTCTGATAGTCCACAGATTACAGAATGACACGAGATGTGCAACGGAAACTACTACTGGTCTTCCCAGGAACGATCAAAGCGTAGACTGTTTGAGACATTACTCCCATGGAGGAAAGTGCGCATGGTGACTGTTGTATCCAATCCCGATGCATTCTCTGTGTTTCATCAACACTCTGATAGTCCACAGATTACAAAATGCCACGAGATGTGCATCGGAAACTACTACTTGTCTTCCCGGGAACGATCAAAGCGAGGACTGTTTGAGACATTACTCCCATGGAGGAAAGTGCGCATGGTGACTGTCGTATTCAATCCCGATGCAATTTCTGTGTTTCATCAACACTCTGATAGTCCACAGATTACAGAAAGCCTCCAGAAGTTCATCGGAAACTACTACTGGTCTTCCAGGAAACGATCAAAGCGTAGACTGTTAGAGACATTACTCCCATGGAGGAAAGTGAGCATGGTGAGTGTTTTATTCAATCCGGATGCAATTACTGTGTTTCATCAACACTCTGATAGTCTACAGATTACAGAATGCCACCAGAGGTGCCTCGGAAACTACTACTGGTCTTCCAGGGAACGATCAAAGCATAGATTGTTTGAGACATTACTCCCGTGCAGGAAAGTGCGCATGGTGACTGTTGTATTCAATCTCGTGCATTTCTGTGTTTCATCAACACTCTGATAGTCCACAGACTACAGAATGCCTCCAGATGTGCATCGGAAACTACTACTGCTCTCCCATTGAACCATCAAAGCGTAGACTGTTTGAGACATTACTGCCATGGAGGAAAGTGTGCATGGTGACTGTTGTATTCAATCCCAATGCAATTTCTGTGTTTCATCAACACTCTGATAGTCCACAGATTACAGAAAGCCTCCAGAAGTTCATCGGAAACTGCTACTGGTCTTCCAGGAAACGATCAAAGCGTAGACTGTTAGAGACATTACTCCCATGGAGGAAAGTGAGCATGGTGAGTGTTTTATTCAATCCCGATGCATTTTCTGTGTTTCATCAACACTCTGATAGTCCACAGATTACTGAATGCCACCAGAGGTGCATCGGAAACTACTACTGGTCTTCCCAGGAACGATCAAAGCGTAGACTGTTTGAGACATTACTCCCATGGAGGAAAGTGCGCATGGTGACTGTTGTATTCAATCCCGATGCATTTTCTGTGTTTCATCAACACTCTGATAGTCCACAGATTACAGAATGCCACGAGATGTGCATCAAAAGCTACTACTTGTCTTCCCTTGGAACGATCAAAGCGTAGACTGTTTGAGACATTACTCCCATGGAGGAAAGTGCGCATGGTGACTGTTGTATCCAATCCCGATGCATTCTCTGTGTTTCATCAACACTCTGATAGTCCACAGATTACAGAATGCCTCCAGATGTGCATCGGAAACTACTACTGCTCTCCCATTGAACGATCAAAGCGTAGACTGTTTGAGACATTACTGCCATGGAGGAAAGTGTGCATGGTGACTGTTGTATTCAATCCCAATGCAATTTCTGTGTTTCATCAACACTCTGATAGTCCACAGATTACAGAAAGCCTCCAGAAGTTCATCGTCAACTACTACTGGTCTTCCAGGAAACGATCAAAGCGTAGACTGTTAGAGACATTACTCCCATGGAGGAAATTTGAGCATGGTGAGTGTTTCATTGAATCCCGATGCATTTTCTGTGTTTCATCAACACTCTGATAGTCCACAGATAACAGAATGCCACCAGAGGTGCATCGGAAACTACTACTGGTCTTCCCAGGAACGATCAAAGCGTAGACTGTTTGCGACATTACTCCCATGGAGGAGAGGGCGCATGGTGACTGTTGTATTCAAACCCGATGCATTTTCTGTGTTTCATCAACACTCTGATAGTCCACAGATTACAGAATGCCACGAGATGTGCATCAAAAGCTACTACTTGTCTTCCCTTGGAACGATCAAAGCGTAGACTGTTTGAGACATTACTCCCATGGAGGAAAGTGCGCATGGTGACAGTTGTATTCAATCCCGATGCAATTTCTGTGTTTCATCAACACTCTGATACTCCACAGATTACAGAATGCCTCCAAATGTGCATCGGAAACTGCTACTGGTCTTTCAGGGAACGATCAAAGCGTAGACTGTTTGAGACATTACTCCCATGGAGGAAAGTGCACATGGTGACTGTTGTATCCAATCCCGATGCATTCTCTGTGTTTCATCAACACTCTGATAGTCCACAGATTACAGATTGCCACGAGATGTGCATCGGAAAGTACTACTTGTCTTCCCGGGAACGATCAAAGCGAGGACTGTTTGAGACATTACTCCCATGGAGGAAAGTGCGCATGGTGACTGTCGTATACAATCCCTATACAATTTCTGTGTTTCATCAACACTCTGGTAGTCCACAGATTACAGAAAGCCTCCAGAAGTTCATCGGAAACTACTACTGGTCTTCCAGGAAACGATCAAAGCGTAGACTGTTAGAGACATTACTCCCATGGAGGAATGTGCGCATAGTGACTGTTGTATTCAATCCCGATGCAATTTCTGTGTTTTATCAACACTCTGATACTCCACAGATTACAGAATGCCTCCAAATGTGCATCGGAAACTACTACTGGTCTTCCAGGGAACGATCAAAGTGTAAACTCTTTGAGACATTACTCCCATGGAGGAAAGTGCGCATGGTGACTGTTGTATTCAATCCCGATGCATTTTCTGTGTTTCATCAACACTCTGATAGTCCACAGATTACAGAATGCCACGAGATGTGCATCGGAAACTACAACTGTTCTTCCTGGGAACGATCAAAGCGTAGACTCTTTGAGACATTACTCCCATGGAGGAAAGTGCGCATGGTGACTGTTGTATTCAATCCCGATGCAATTTCTGTGTTTCATCAACACTCTGATACTCAACAGATTACAGAATGCCTAAAGATGTACAGTTGAAACTACTACTGGCCTTCCACTGAACGATCAAAGCGTAGACTGTTTGAGACATTACTCCTATGGTTCGAACTGCGCATGGTGACTGTTGTATTCAATCCCGATGCAATTTCTGTGTTTCATCAACACTCTGATAGTCCACAGATTACAGAATGCCTCCAGATGTTAATCGGAAACTACTACTGGTCTTCCAGTTAACGATCTAAGCGTAGGCTGTTTGTTACATTACTCCCATGGAGGAAAGGACGCATGGTGACTGTTGTATTCAATCCCGATGCATTTACAGTGTTTCATCAACACTCTGATAGACCACAGATTACAGAATGCCTCCAGATGTTAATCGGAAACTACTACTGGTCTTCCAGTTAACGATCAAAGCGTAGGCTGTTTGTTACATTACTCCCATGGAGGAAAGGGCGCATGGTGACTGTTGTATTCAATCACGATGCATTTACAGTGATTCATCGACAATCTGATAGACCACAGATTACAGAATGCCACGAGATGTGCATCGGAAACTACTACTGGTCCCCATTGAACGATGAAAGCGTAGACTGTTTGAGACATTACTTTTATGTAAGAAACAGCGCATGGTGACTGTTGTATTGAATCCCGATGAAATTTCTGTGTTTCATCAACACTCTGATAGTCCACAGATTACTGAATGCCTCCACATAAGAATCGGAAACTACTACTGGTCTTCCAGGAAACCATCAAAGCGTAGACTGTTTGAGACATTACTTTTATGGAATAATGTACGCATGGTGACTGTTGTATTCAATCCCGATGCAATTTCTGTGTTTCATCAACACTCTGATAGTCACAGATTACAGAATGCCTCCAGATGTTAATCGGAAACTACTACTGGTCTTCCAGGGAACGATCAAAGCGTAGACCTTTTGAGACATTACTCCCATGGAGGAAACTGCGCATGGTGACTGTTGTATTCAATCCTGATGCAATTTCTGTGCTTCATCAACACTCTGATACTCCACAGATTACAGAATGCCTCCAAATGTGCATCGGAATCTACTACTGGTCTTCCAGGGAACGATCAAAGCGTAGACTGTTTATGACATTACTCCCATGGAGGAAAGTGCGCATGGTGACTGTTGTATCCAATCCCGATGCATTTTCTGTGTTTCATCAACACTCTGATAGTCCACAGATTACAGAATGCCACGAGATGTGCATCGGATACTACTACTGGTCTTCCCAGGAACGATCAAAGCGTAGACTGTTTAAGACATACACCCATGGAGGAAAGTGCGCATGGTGACTGTTGTATCCAATCCCGATGCATTTTCTGTGTTTCATCAACACTCTGATAGTCCACAGATTACAGAATGCCACGAGATGTGCATCGGATGCTACTACTTGTCTTGCCTTGGAACGATCAAAGCGTAGACTGTTTGAGACATTACTCCCATGGAGGAAAGTGCGCATGGTGACTGTTGTATTCAATCCCGATGCAATTTCTGTGTTTCATCAACACTCTGATACTCCACAGATTACAGAATGCCTCCAAATGTGCATCGGAAACTACTACTGGTCTTCCAGGGAACGATCAAAGCGTAGACTGTTTGAGACATTACTCCCATTGAGGAAAGTGCGCATGGTGACTGTTGTATCCAATCCGGATGCATTTTCTGTGTTTCATCAACACTCTGATAGTCCACAGATTACAGAATGCCTCGAGATGTGCATCGGAAACTACTACTTGTCTTCCCGGGAACGATCAAAGCGTAGACTGTTTGAGACATTACTCCCATGGAGGAAAGTGCGCATGGTGACTGTCGTATTCAATCCCGATGCAATTTCTATGTTTCATCAACACTCTGATAGTCCACAGATTACAGAAAGCCTCCAGTAGTTCATCGGAAACTACTACAGGTCTTCCTTTGAACGATCAAAGCGTAGACTGTTAGAGACATTACTCCCATGGAGGAAAGTGAGCATGGTGAGTGTTTTATTCAATCCGGATGCAATTACTGTGTTTCATCAACACTCTGATAGTCTACAGATTACAGAATGCCTCCAGATGTGCATCGGAAACTACTACTGCTCTTCCAGGGAACGATCAAAGCGTAGACTGTTTGAGACATTACTCCCATGGAGAAAAGTGCGCATGGTGACTGTTGTATTCAATCCCGATGCAATTTCTGTGTTTCATCAACACTCTGATACTCCACAGATTACAGAATGCCTCCAAATGTGCATCGGAAACCACTACTGGTCTTCCAGGGAACGATCAAAGCGTAGACTGTTTGAAACATTACTCCCATGGAGGAAAGTGAGCATGGTGACTGTTGTATCCAATCCCGATGCATTTTCTGTGTTTCATCAACACTCTGATAGTCCACAGATTACAGAATGCCACGAGATGTGCATCGGAAACTACTACTTGTTTTCCCGGGAACGATCAAAGCGAGGACTGTATGAGACATTACTCCCATGGAGAAAAGTGCGCATGGTGACTGTTGTATTCAATCCCGATGCAATTTCTGTGTTTCATCAACACTCTGATACTCAACAGATTACAGAATGCCACGAGATGTGCATCGGAAACTACTACTGGTCTCCAGGGAACGATGAAAGCGTAGACTGTTTGAGACATTACTTTTATGTAAGAAACAGCGAATGGTGACTGTTGTATTGAATCCCGATGCAATTTCAGTGTTTCATCAACACTCTGATAGTCCACAGATTACAGAATGCCTCCACATGTGAATCGGAAACTACTACTGGTCTTCCAGGGAACGATCAAAGCGTAGACTGTTTGAGACATTACTCCCATGGAGGAAACTGCGCATGGAGAATGTTGTATTCAATCCCGATGCAATTTCTGTGTTTCATCAACACTCTGATAGTCCACAGGTTACAAAATGCCTCCAGATGTTAATCGGAAACTACTACTGGTTCTCCAGGGAACGATCAAAGCGTAGACTGTTTGGGACATTACTCCCATGAAGGAAAGTGCGCATGGTGACTGTTGTATTCAATCCCGATGCAATTTCTGTTTTTCATCAAAACTCTGATACTCCACAGATTACAGAATGCCTCCAAATGTGCATCGGAAACTACTACTGGTCTTCCAGGGAACGATCAAAGCGTAGACTGTTAGAGACATTACTCCCATGGAGGAAAGTGAGCATGGTGAGTGTTTTATTCAATCCGGATGCAATTACTGTGTTTCATCAACACTCTGATAGTCTACAGATTACAGAATGCCACCAGAGGTGCCTCGGAAACTACTACTGGTCTTCCAGGGAACGATCAAAGCATAGATTGTTTGAGACATTACTCCCGTGCAGGAAAGTGCGCATGGTGACTGTTGTATTCAATCTCGATGCATTTCTGTGTTTCATCAACACTCTGATAGTCCACAGACTACAGAATGCCTCCAGATGTGCATCGGAAACTACTACTGCTCTCCCATTGAACGATCAAAGCGTAGACTGTTTGAGACATTACTGCCATGGAGGAAAGTGTGCATGGTGACTGTTGTATTCATTCCCAATGCAATTTCTGTGTTTCATCAACACTCTGATAGTCCACAGATTACAGAAAGCCTCCAGAAGTTCATCGGAAACTGCTACTGGTCTTCCAGGAAACGATCAAAGCGTAGACTGTTAGAGACATTACTCCCATGGAGGAAAGTGAGCATGGTGAGTGTTTTATTCAATCCCGATGCATTTTCTGTGTTTCATCAACACTCTGATAGTCCACAGATTACTGAATGCCACCAGAGGTGCATCGGAAACTACTACTGGTCTTCCCAGGAACGATCAAAGCGTAGACTGTTTGAGACATTACTCCCATGGAGGAAAGTGCGCATGGTGACTGTTGTATTCAATCCCGATGCATTTTCTGTGTTTCATCAACACTCTGATAGTCCACAGATTACAGAATGCCACGAGATGTGCATCAAAAGCTACTACTTGTCTTCCCTTGGAACGATCAAAGCGTAGACTGTTTGAGACATTACTCCCATGGAGGAAAGTGCGCATGGTGACTGTTGTATCCAATCCCGATGCATTCTCTGTGTTTCATCAACACTCTGATAGTCCACAGATTACAGAATGCCTCCAGATGTGCATCGGAAACTACTACTGCTCTCCCATTGAACGATCAAAGCGTAGACTGTTTGAGACATTACTGCCATGGAGGAAAGTGTGCATGGTGACTGTTGTATTCAATCCCAATGCAATTTCTTTGTTTCATCAACACTCTGATAGTCCACAGATTACAGAAAGCCTCCAGAAGTTCATCGTCAACTACTACTGGTCTTCCAGGAAACGATCAAAGCGTAGACTGTTAGAGACATTACTCCCATGGAGGAAAGTGAGCATGGTGAGTGTTTCATTGAATCCCGATGCGTTTTCTGTGTTTCATCAACACTCTGATAGTCCACAGATAACAGAATGCCACCAGAGGTGCATCGGAAACTACTACTGGTCTTCCCAGGAACGATCAAAGCGTAGACTGTTTGCGACATTACTCCCATGGAGGAGAGGGCGCATGGTGACTGTTGTATTCAATCCCGATGCATTTTCTGTGTTTCATCAACACTCTGATAGTCCACAGATTACAGAATGCCACGAGATGTGCATCAAAAGCTACTACTTGTCTTCCCTTGGAACGATCAAAGCGTAGACTGTTTGAGACATTACTCCCATGGAGGAAAGTGCGCATGGTGACAGTTGTATTCAATCCCGATGCAATTTCTGTGTTTCATCAACACTCTGATACTCCACAGATTACAGAATGCCTCCAAATGTGCATCGGAAACTGCTACTGGTCTTTCAGGGAACGATCAAAGCGTAGACTGTTTGAGACATTACTCCCATGGAGGAAAGTGCACATGGTGACTGTTGTATCCAATCCCGATGCATTCTCTGTGTTTCATCAACACTCTGATAGTCCACAGATTACAGATTGCCACGAGATGTGCATCGGAAACTACTACTTGTCTTCCCGGGAACGATCAAAGCGAGGACTGTTTGAGACATTACTCCCATGGAGGAAAGTGCGCATGGTGACTGTCGTATTCAATCCCTATGCAATTTCTGTGTTTCATCAACACTCTGGTAGTCCACAGATTACAGAAAGCCTCCAGAAGTTCATCGGAAACTACTACTGGTCTTCCAGGAAACGATCAAAGCGTAGACTGTTAGAGACATTACTCCCATGGAGGAATGTGCGCATAGTGACTGTTGTATTCAATCCCGATGCAATTTCTGTGTTTTATCAACACTCTGATACTCCACAGATTACAGAATGCCTCCAAATGTGCATCGGAAACTACTACTGGTCTTCCAGGGAACGATCAAAGTGTAAACTCTTTGAGACATTACTCCCACGGAGGAAAGTGCGCATGGTAACTGTTGTATTCAATCCCGATGCATTTTCTGTGTTTCATCAACACTCTGATAGTCCACAGATTACAGAATGCCACGAGATGTGCATCGGAAACTACAACTGTTCTTCCTGGGAACGATCAAAGCGTAGACTCTTTGAGACATTACTCCCATGGAGGAAAGTGCGCATGGTGACTGTTGTATTCAATCCCGATGCAATTTCTGTGTTTCATCAACACTCTGATACTCAACAGATTACAGAATGCCTAAAGATGTGCAGTTGAAACTACTACTGGCCTTCCACTGAACGATCAAAGCGTAGACTGTTTGAGACATTACTCCTATGGTTCGAACTGCGCATGGTGACTGTTGTATTCAATCCCGATGCAATTTCTGTGTTTCATCAACACTCTGATAGTCCACAGATTACAGAATGCCTCCAGATGTTAATCGGAAACTACTACTGGTCTTCCAGTTAACGATCAAAGCGTAGGCTGTTTGTTACATTACTCCCATGGAGGAAAGGACGCATGGTGACTGTTGTATTCAATCCCGATGCATTTACAGTGTTTCATCAACACTCTGATAGACCACAGATTACAGAATGCCTCCAGATGTTAATCGGAAACTACTACTGGTCTTCCAGTTAACGATCAAAGCGTAGGCTGTTTGTTACATTACTCCCATGGAGGAAAGGGCGCATGGTGACTGTTGTATTCAATCACGATGCATTTACAGTGATTCATCGACAATCTGATAGACCACAGATTACAGAATGCCACGAGATGTGCATCGGAAACTACTACTGGTCCCCATTGAACGATGAAAGCGTAGACTGTTTGAGACATTACTTTTATGTAAGAAACAGCGCATGGTGACTGTTGTATTGAATCCCGATGAAATTTCTGTGTTTCATCAACACTCTGATAGTCCACAGATTACTGAATGCCTCCACATAAGAATCGGAAACTACTACTGGTCTTCCAGGAAACCATCAAAGCGTAGACTGTTTGAGACATTACTTTTATGGAATAATGTACGCATGGTGACTGTTGTATTCAATCCCGATGCAATTTCTGTGTTTCATCAACACTCTGATAGTCACAGATTACAGAATGCCTCCAGATGTTAATCGGAAACTACTACTGGTCTTCCAGGGAACGATCAAAGCGTAGACTGTTTGAGACATTACTCCCATGGAGGAAACTGCGCATGGTGACTGTTGTATTCAATCCTGATGCAATTTCTGTGCTTCATCAACACTCTGATACTCCACAGATTACAGAATGCCTCCAAATGTGCATCGGAATCTACTACTGGTCTTCCAGGGAACGATCAAAGCGTAGACTGTTTATGACATTACTCCCATGGAGGAAAGTGCGCATGGTGACTGTTGTATCAAATCCCGATGCATTTTCTGTGTTTCATCAACACTCTGATAGTCCACAGATTACAGAATGCCACGAGATGTGCATCGGATACTACTACTGGTCTTCCCAGGAACGATCAAAGCGTAGACTGTTTAAGACATACACCCATGGAGGAAAGTGCGCATGGTGACTGTTGTATCCAATCCCGATGCATTTTCTGTGTTTCATCAACACTCTGATAGTCCACAGATTACAGAATGCCACGAGATGTGCATCGGATGCTACTACTTGTCTTGCCTTGGAACGATCAAAGCGTAGACTGTTTGAGACATTACTCCCATGGAGGAAAGTGCGCATGGTGACTGTTGTATTCAATCCCGATGCAATTTCTGTGTTTCATCAACACTCTGATACTCCACAGATTACAGAATGCCTCCAAATGTGCATCGGAAACTACTACTGGTCTTCCAGGGAACGATCAAAGCGTAGACTGTTTGAGACATTACTCTCATTGAGGAAAGTGCGCATGGTGACTGTTGTATCCAATCCGGATGCATTTTCTGTGTTTCATCAACACTCTGATAGTCCACAGATTACAGAATGCCTCGAGATGTGCATCGGAAACTACTACTTGTCTTCCCGGGAACGATCAAAGCGTAGACTGTTTGAGACATTACTCCCATGGAGAAAAGTGAGCATGGTGAGTGTTTTATTCAATCCGGATGCAATTACTGTGTTTCATCAACACTCTGATAGTCTACAGATTACAGAATGCCTCCAGATGTGCATCGGAAACTACTACTGCTCTTCCAGGGAACGATCAAAGCGTAGACTGTTTGAGACATTACTCCCATGGAGAAAAGTGCGCATGGTGACTGTTGTATTCAATCCCGATGCAATTTCTGTGTTTCATCAACACTCTGATACTCCACAGATTACAGAATGCCTCCAAATGTGCATCGGAAACCACTACTGGTCTTCCAGGGAACGATCAAAGCGTAGACTGTTTGAAACATTACTCCCATGGAGGAAAGTGAGCATGGTGACTGTTGTATCCAATCCCGATGCATTTTCTGTGTTTCATCAACACTCTGATAGTCCACAGATTACAGAATGCCACGAGATGTGCATCGGAAACTACTACTTGTTTTCCCGGGAACGATCAAAGCGAGGACTGTATGAGACATTACTCCCATGGAGGAAAGTGCGCATGGTGACTGTCGTATTCAATCCCGATGCAATTTCTGTGTTTCATCAACACTCTGATACCCAACAGATTACAGAATGCCACGAGATGTGCATCGGAAACTACTACTGGTCTCCAGGGAACGATGAAAGCGTAGACTGTTTGAGACATTACTTTTATGTAAGAAACAGCGAATGGTGACTGTTGTATTGAATCCCGATGCAATTTCTGTGTTTCATCAACACTCTGATAGTCCACAGATTACAGAATGCCTCCACATGTGAATCGGAAACTACTACTGGTCTTCCAGGGAACGATCAAAGCGTAGACTGTTTGAGACATTACTCCCATGGAGGAAACTGCGCATGGAGAATGTTGTATTCAATCCCGATGCAATTTCTGTGTTTCATCAACACTCTGATAGTCCACAGGTTACAAAATGCCTCCAGATGTTAATCGGAAACTACTACTGGTTCTCCAGGGAACGATCAAAGCGTAGACTGTTTGGGACATTACTCCCATGAAGGAAAGTGCGCATGGTGGCTGTTGTATTCAATCCCGATGCAATTTCTGTTTTTCATCAACACTCTGATACTCCACAGATTACAGAATGCCTCCAAATGTGCATCGGAAACTACTACTGGTCTTCCAGGGAACGATCAAAGCGTAGACTGTTAGAGACATTACTCCCATGGAGGAAAGTGCGCATGGTGACTGTTGTATTCAATCCCGATGCAATTTCTGTGTTTCATCAACACTCTGATACTCAACAGATTACAGAATGCCTCCAGATGTGCAGTTGAAACTGCTACTGGCCTTTCACTGAACGATCAAAGCGTAGACTGTTTGAGACATTAATCCTATGGATCGAACTGCGCATGGAGAATGTTGTATTCAATCCCGATGCAATTTCTGTGTTTCATCAACACTCTGATTGTCCACAGATTACAGAATGCCTCCAGATGTTAATCGGAAACTACTACTGGTCTTCCAGTTAACGATCAAAGCGTAGGCTGTTTGTTACATTACTCCCATGGAGGAAAGGGCGAATGGTGACTGTTGTATTCAATCACGATGCATTTACAGTGATTCACCAATAATCTGATAGACCACAGATTACAGAATGCCACGAGATGTGCATCGGAAACTACTACTGGTCTCCAGGGAACGATGAAAGCGTAGACTGTTTGAGACATTACTCTTATGTAAGAAACAGCGCATGGTGACTGTTGTATTGAATCCCAATGAAATTTCTGTGTTTCATCAACACTCTGATAGTCCACAGATTACAGAATGCCTCCACATGTGAATCGGAAACTACTAATGGTCTTGCAGGAAACCATCATATCGTAGACTGTTTGAGACACTACTTTTATGGAGGAATGTACGCATGGTGACTGTTGTATTCAATCCCGATGCAATTTCTGTGTTTCATCAACACTCTGATAATCCACAGATTACAGAATGCCTCCAGATGTCAATCGGAAACTACTACTGGTCTTCCAGGGAACGATCAAAGCGTAGACTGTTTGAGACATTACTCCCATGGAGGAAACTGCGCATGGTGACTGTTGTATTCAATCCCGATGCAATTTCTGTGTTTCATCAACACTCTGATACTCCACAGATTACAGAATGCCTCCAAATGTGCTTCGGAAACTACTACTGGTCTTCCAGGGAACGATCAAAGCGTAGACTGTTTAAGACATTACTCCCATGGAGGAAAGTGCGCATGGTGACTGTTGTATCCAATCCCGATGCATTTTCTGTGTTTCATCAACACTCTGATAGTCCACAGATTACAGAATGACACGAGATGTGCAACGGAAACTACTACTGGTCTTCCCAGGAACGATCAAAGCGTAGACTGTTTGAGACATTACTCCCATGGAGGAAAGTGCGCATGGTGACTGTTGTATCCAATCCCGATGCATTCTCTGTGTTTCATCAACACTCTGATAGTCCACAGATTACAAAATGCCACGAGATGTGCATCGGAAACTACTACTTGTCTTCCCGGGAACGATCAAAGCGAGGACTGTTTGAGACATTACTCCCATGGAGGAAAGTGCGCATGGTGACTGTCGTATTCAATCCCGATGCAATTTCTGTGTTTCATCAACACTCTGATAGTCCACAGATTACAGAAAGCCTCCAGAAGTTCATCGGAAACTACTACTGGTCTTCCAGGAAACGATCAAAGCGTAGACTGTTAGAGACATTACTCCCATGGAGGAAAGTGAGCATGGTGAGTGTTTTATTCAATCCGGATGCAATTACTGTGTTTCATCAACACTCTGATAGTCTACAGATTACAGAATGCCACCAGAGGTGCCTCGGAAACTACTACTGGTCTTCCAGGGAACGATCAAAGCATAGATTGTTTGAGACATTACTCCCGTGCAGGAAAGTGCGCATGGTGACTGTTGTATTCAATCTCGATGCATTTCTGTGTTTCATCAACACTCTGATAGTCCACAGACTACAGAATGCCTCCAGATGTGCATCGGAAACTACTACTGCTCTCCCATTGAACGATCAAAGCGTAGACTGTTTGAGACATTACTGCCATGGAGGAAAGTGTGCATGGTGACTGTTGTATTCAATCCCAATGCAATTTCTGTGTTTCATCAACACTCTGATAGTCCACAGATTACAGAAAGCCTCCAGAAGTTCATCGGAAACTGCTACTGGTCTTCCAGGAAACGATCAAAGCGTAGACTGTTAGAGACATTACTCCCATGGAGGAAAGTGAGCATGGTGAGTGTTTTATTCAATCCCGATGCATTTTCTGTGTTTCATCAACACTCTGATAGTCCACAGATTACTGAATGCCACCAGAGGTGCATCGGAAACTACTACTGGTCCACCCAGGAACGATCAAAGCGTAGACTGTTTGAGACATTACTCCCATGGAGGAAAGTGCGCATGGTGACTGTTGTATTCAATCCCGATGCATTTTCTGTGTTTCATCAACACTCTGATAGTCCACAGATTACAGAATGCCACGAGATGTGCATCAAAAGCTACTACTTGTCTTCCCTTGGAACGATCGAAGCGTAGACTGTTTGAGACATTACTCCCATGGAGGAAAGTGCGCATGGTGACTGTTGTATCCAATCCCGATGCATTCTCTGTGTTTCATCAACACTCTGATAGTCCACAGATTACTGAATGCCTCCAGATGTGCATCGGAAACTACTACTGCTCTCCCATTGAACGATCAAAGCGTAGACTGTTTGAGACATTACTGCCATGGAGGAAAGTGTGCATGGTGACTGTTGTATTCAATCCCAATGCAATTTCTGTGTTTCATCAACACTCTGATAGTCCACAGATTACAGAAAGCCTCCAGAAGTTCATCGTCAACTACTACTGGTCTTCCAGGAAACGATCAAAGCGTAGACTGTTAGAGACATTACTCCCATGGAGGAAAGTGAGCATGGTGAGTGTTTCATTGAATCCCGATGCATTTTCTGTGTTTCATCAACACTCTGATAGTCCACAGATAACAGAATGCCACCAGAGGTGCATCGGAAACTACTACTGGTCTTCCCAGGAACGATCAAAGCGTAGACTGTTTGCGACATTACTCCCATGGAGGAGAGTGCGCATGGTGACTGTTGTATTCAATCCCGATGCATTTTCTGTGTTTCATCAACACTCTGATAGTCCACAGATTACAGAATGCCACGAGATGTGCATCAAAAGCTACTACTTGTCTTCCCTTGGAACGATCAAAGCGTAGACTGTTTGAGACATTACTCCCATGGAGGAAAGTGCGCATGGTGACAGTTGTATTCAATCCCGATGCAATTTCTGTGTTTCATCAACACTCTGATACTCCACAGATTACAGAATGCCTCCAAATGTGCATCGGAAACTGCTACTGGTCTTTCAGGGAACGATCAAAGCGTAGACTGTTTGAGACATTACTCCCATGGAGGAAAGTGCACATGGTGACTGTTCTATCCAATCCCGATGCACTCTCTGTGTTTCATCAACACTCTGATAGTCCACAGATTACAGATTGCCACGAGATGTGCATCGGAAACTACTACTTGTCTTCCCGGGAACGATCAAAGCGAGGACTGTTTGAGACATTACTCCCATGGAGGAAAGTGCGCATGGTGACTGTCGTATTCAATCCCGATGCAATTTCTGTGTTTCATCAACACTCTGGTAGTCCACAGATTACAGAAAGCCTCCAGAAGTTCATCGGAAACTACTACTGGTCTTCCAGGAAACGATCAAAGCGTAGACTGTTAGAGACATTACTCCCATGGAGGAATGTGCGCATAGTGACTGTTGTATTCAATCCCGATGCAATTTCTGTGTTTTATCAACACTCTGATACTCCACAGATTACAGAATGCCTCCAAATGTGCATCGGAAACTACTACTGGTCTTCCAGGGAACGATCAAAGTGTAAACTCTTTGAGACATTACTCCCATGGAGGAAAGTGCGCATGGTGACTGTTGTATTCAATCCCGATGCATTTTCTGTGTTTCATCAACACTCTGATAGTCCACAGATTACAGAATGCCACGAGATGTGCATCGGAAACTACAACTGTTCTTCCTGGGAACGATCAAAGCGTAGACTCTTTGAGACATTACTCCCATGGAGGAAAGTGCGCATGGTGACTGTTGTATTCAATCCCGATGCAATTTCTGTGTTTCATCAACACTCTGATACTCAACAGATTACAGAATGCCTAAAGATGTGCAGTTGAAACTACTACTGGCCTTCCACTGAACGATCAAAGCGTAGACTGTTTGAGACATTACTCCTATGGTTCGAACTGCGCATGGTGACTGTTGTATTCAATCCCGATGCAATTTCTGTGTTTCATCAACACTCTGATAGTCCACAGATTACAGAATGCCTCCAGATGTTAATCGGAAACTACTACTGGTCTTCCAGTTAACGATCAAAGCGTAGGCTGTTTGTTACATTACTCCCATGGAGGAAAGGACGCATGGTGACTGTTGTATTCAATCCCGATGCATTTACAGTGTTTCATCAACACTCTGATAGACCACAGATTACAGAATGCCACGAGATGTGCATCGGAAACTACTACTGGTCTCCAGGGAACGATGAAAGCGTAGACTGTTTGAGACATTACTTTTATGTAAGAAACAGCGCATGGTGACTGTTGTATTGAATCCCGATGCAATTTCTGTGTTTCATCAAAACTCTGATAGTCCACAGATTACAGAATGCCTCCACATGTGAATCGGAAACTACTACTGGTCTTCCAGGAAACCATCAAACCGTAGACTGTTTGAGACATTACTTTTATGGAGGAATGTACGCATGGTGACTGTTGTATTCAATCCCCACGCAATTTCTGTGTTTCATCAACACTCTGATAGTCCACAGATTACAGAATGCCTCCAGATGTCAATCGGAAACTACTACTGGTCTTCCAGGGAACGATCAAAGCGTAGACTGTTTGAGACATTACTCCCATGGAGGAAACTGCGCATGGTGACTGTTGTATTCAATCCCGATGCAATTTCTGTGTTTCATCAACACTCTGATACTCCACAGATTACAGAATGCCTCCAAATGTGCTTCGGAAACTACTACTGGTCTTCCAGGGAACGATCAAAGCGTAGACTGTTTAAGACATTACTCCCATGGAGGAAAGTGCGCATGGTGACTGTTGTATCCAATCCCGATGCATTTTCTGTGTTTCATCAACACTCTGATAGTCCACAGATTACAGAATGACACGAGATGTGCAACGGAAACTACTACTGGTCTTCCCAGGAACGATCAAAGCGTAGACTGTTTGAGACATTACTCCCATGGAGGAAAGTGCGCATGGTGACTGTTGTATCCAATCCCGATGCATTCTCTGTGTTTCATCAACACTCTGATAGTCCACAGATTACAAAATGCCACGAGATGTGCATCGGAAACTACTACTTGTCTTCCCGGGAACGATCAAAGATAGGACTGTTTGAGACATTACTCCCATGGAGGAAAGTGCGCATGGTGACTGTCGTATTCAATCCCGATGCAATTTCTGTGTTTCATCAACACTCTGATAGTCCACAGATTACAGAAAGCCTCCAGAAGTTCATCGGAAACTACTACTGGTCTTCCAGGAAACGATCAAAGCGTAGACTGTTAGAGACATTACTCCCATGGAGGAAAGTGAGCATGGTGAGTGTTTTATTCAATCCGGATGCAATTACTGTGTTTCATCAACACTCTGATAGTCTACAGATTACAGAATGCCACCAGAGGTGCCTCGGAAACTACTACTGGTCTTCCAGGGAACGATCAAAGCATAGATTGTTTGAGACATTACTCCCGTGCAGGAAAGTGCGCATGGTGACTGTTGTATTCAATCTCGATGCATTTCTGTGTTTCATCAACACTCTGATAGTCCACAGACTACAGAATGCCTCCAGATGTGCATCGGAAACTACTACTGCTCTCCCATTGAACGATCAAAGCGTAGACTGTTTGAGACATTACTGCCATGGAGGAAAGTGTGCATGGTGACTGTTGTATTCAATCCCAATGCAATTTCTGTGTTTCATCAACACTCTGATAGTCCACAGATTACAGAAAGCCTCCAGAAGTTCATCGGAAACTGCTACTGGTCTTCCAGGAAACGATCAAAGCGTAGACTGTTAGAGACATTACTCCCATGGAGGAAAGTGAGCATGGTGAGTGTTTTATTCAATCCCGATGCATTTTCTGTGTTTCATCAACACTCTGATAGTCCACAGATTACTGAATGCCACCAGAGGTGCATCGGAAACTACTACTGGTCTTCCCAGGAACGATCAAAGCGTAGACTGTTTGAGACATTACTCCCATGGAGGAAAGTGCGCATGGTGACTGTTGTATTCAATCCCGATGCATTTTCTGTGTTTCATCAACACTCTGATAGTCCACAGATTACAGAATGCCACGAGATGTGCATCAAAAGCTACTACTTGTCTTCCCTTGGAACGATCGAAGCGTAGACTGTTTGAGACATTACTCCCATGGAGGAAAGTGCGCATGGTGACTGTTGTATCCAATCCCGATGCATTCTCTGTGTTTCATTAACACTCTGATAGTCCACAGATTACTGAATGCCTCCAGATGTGCATCGGAAACTACTACTGCTCTCCCATTGAACGATCAAAGCGTAGACTGTTTGAGACATTACTGCCATGGAGGAAAGTGTGCATGGTGACTGTTGTATTCAATCCCAATGCAATTTCTGTGTTTCATCAACACTCTGATAGTCCACAGATTACAGATTGCCACGAGATGTGCATCGGAAACTACTACTTGTCTTCCCGGGAACGATCAAAGCGAGGACTGTTTGAGACATTACTCCCATGGAGGAAAGTGCGCATGGTGACTGTCGTATTCAATCCCGATGCAATTTCTGTGTTTCATCAACACTCTGGTAGTCCACAGATTACAGAAAGCCTCCAGAAGTTCATCGGAAACTACTACTGGTCTTCCAGGAAACGATCAAAGCGTAGACTGTTAGAGACATTACTCCCATGGAGGAATGTGCGCATAGTGACTGTTGTATTCAATCCCGATGCAATTTCTGTGTTTTATCAACACTCTGATACTCCACAGATTACAGAATGCCTCCAAATGTGCATCGGAAACTACTACTGGTCTTTCAGGGAACGATCAAAGCGTAGACTGTTTGAGACATTACTCCCATGGAGGAAAGTGCACATGGTGACTGTTCTATCCAATCCCGATGCACTCTCTGTGTTTCATCAACACTCTGATAGTCCACAGATTACAGATTGCCACGAGATGTGCATCGGAAACTACTACTTGTCTTCCCGGGAACGATCAAAGCGAGGACTGTTTGAGACATTACTCCCATGGAGGAAAGTGCACATGGTGACTGTCGTATTCAATCCCGATGCAATTTCTGTGTTTCATCAACACTCTGGTAGTCCACAGATTACAGAAAGCCTCCAGAAGTTCATCGGAAACTACTACTGGTCTTCCAGGAAACGATCAAAGCGTAGACTGTTAGAGACATTACTCCCATGGAGGAATGTGCGCATAGTGACTGTTGTATTCAATCCCGATGCAATTTCTGTGTTTTATCAACACTCTGATACTCCACAGATTACAGAATGCCTCCAAATGTGCATCGGAAACTACTACTGGTCTTCCAGGGAACGATCAAAGTGTAAACTCTTTGAGACATTACTCCCATGGAGGAAAGTGCGCATGGTGACTGTTGTATTCAATCCCGATGCATTTTCTGTGTTTCATCAACACTCTGATAGTCCACAGATTACAGAATGCCACGAGATGTGCATCGGAAACTACAACTGTTCTTCCTGGGAACGATCAAAGCGTAGACTCTTTGAGACATTACTCCCATGGAGGAAAGTGCGCATGGTGACTGTTGTATTCAATCCCGATGCAATTTCTGTGTTTCATCAACACTCTGATACTCAACAGATTACAGAATGCCTAAAGATGTGCAGTTGAAACTACTACTGGCCTTCCACTGAACGATCAAAGCGTAGACTGTTTGAGACATTACTCCTATGGTTCGAACTGCGCATGGTGACTGTTGTATTCAATCCCGATGCAATTTCTGTGTTTCATCAACACTCTGATAGTCCACAGATTACAGAATGCCTCCAGATGTTAATCGGAAACTACTACTGGTCTTCCAGTTAACGATCAAAGCGTAGGCTGTTTGTTACATTACTCCCATGGAGGAAAGGACGCATGGTGACTGTTGTATTCAATCCCGATGCATTTACAGTGTTTCATCAACACTCTGATAGACCACAGATTACAGAATGCCACGAGATGTGCATCGGAAACTACTACTGGTCTCCAGGGAACGATGAAAGCGTAGACTGTTTGAGACATTACTTTTATGTAAGAAACAGCGCATGGTGACTGTTGTATTGAATCCCGATGCAATTTCTGTGTTTCATCAAAACTCTGATAGTCCACAGATTACAGAATGCCTCCACATGTGAATCGGAAGCTACTACTGGTCTTCCAGGAAACCATCAAACCGTAGACTGTTTGAGACATTACTTTTATGGAGTAATGTACGCATGGTGACTGTTGTATTCAATCCCCACGCAATTTCTGTGTTTCATCAACACTCTGATAGTCCACAGATTACAAAATGCCTCCAGATGTTAATCGGAAACTACTACTGGTTCTCCAGGGAACGATCAAAGCGTAGACTGTTTGAGACATTACTCATATGGAGGAAAGTGCGCATGGTGACTGTTGTATCCAATCCCGATGCATTTTCTTTGTTTCATCAACTCTCTGATAGTCCACAGATTACAGAATGCCACGAGATGTGCATCGGAAACTACTACTGGTCTTCCCGGGAACGGTCAAAGCGTAGACTGTTTGAGACATTACTCCCATGGAGGAAAGTGCGCATGGTGACTGTTGTATCCAATCCCGATGCATTCTCTGTGTTTCATCAACACTCTGATAGTCCACAGATTACAAAATGCCACGAGATGTGCATCGGAAACTACTACTTGTCTTCCCGGGAACGATCAAAGATAGGACTGTTTGAGACATTACTCCCATGGAGGAAAGTGCGCATGGTGACTGTCGTATTCAATCCCGATGCAATTTCTGTGTTTCATCAACACTCTGATAGTCCACAGATTACAGAAAGCCTCCAGAAGTTCATCGGAAACTACTACTGGTCTTCCAGGAAACGATCAAAGCGTAGACTGTTAGAGACATTACTCCCATGGAGGAAAGTGAGCATGGTGAGTGTTTTATTCAATCCGGATGCAATTACTGTGTTTCATCAACACTCTGATAGTCTACAGATTACAGAATGCCACCAGAGGTGCCTCGGAAACTACTACTGGTCTTCCAGGGAACGATCAAAGCATAGATTGTTTGAGACATTACTCCCGTGCAGGAAAGTGCGCATGGTGACTGTTGTATTCAATCTCGATGCATTTCTGTGTTTCATCAACACTCTGATAGTCCACAGACTACAGAATGCCTCCAGATGTGCATCGGAAACTACTACTGCTCTCCCATTGAACGATCAAAGCGTAGACTGTTTGAGACATTACTGCCATGGAGGAAAGTGTGCATGGTGACTGTTGTATTCAATCCCAATGCAATTTCTGTGTTTCATCAACACTCTGATAGTCCACAGATTACAGAAAGCCTCCAGAAGTTCATCGGAAACTGCTACTGGTCTTCCAGGAAACGATCAAAGCGTAGACTGTTAGAGACATTACTCCCATGGAGGAAAGTGAGCATGGTGAGTGTTTTATTCAATCCCGATGCATTTTCTGTGTTTCATCAACACTCTGATAGTCCACAGATTACTGAATGCCACCAGAGGTGCATCGGAAACTACTACTGGTCTTCCCAGGAACGATCAAAGCGTAGACTGTTTGAGACATTACTCCCATGGAGGAAAGTGCGCATGGTGACTGTTGTATTCAATCCCGATGCATTTTCTGTGTTTCATCAACACTCTGATAGTCCACAGATTACAGAATGCCACGAGATGTGCATCAAAAGCTACTACTTGTCTTCCCTTGGAACGATCGAAGCGTAGACTGTTTGAGACATTACTCCCATGGAGGAAAGTGCGCATGGTGACTGTTGTATCCAATCCCGATGCATTCTCTGTGTTTCATTAACACTCTGATAGTCCACAGATTACTGAATGCCTCCAGATGTGCATCGGAAACTACTACTGCTCTCCCATTGAACGATCAAAGCGTAGACTGTTTGAGACATTACTGCCATGGAGGAAAGTGTGCATGGTGACTGTTGTATTCAATCCCAATGCAATTTCTGTGTTTCATCAACACTCTGATAGTCCACAGATTACAGATTGCCACGAGATGTGCATCGGAAACTACTACTTGTCTTCCCGGGAACGATCAAAGCGAGGACTGTTTGAGACATTACTCCCATGGAGGAAAGTGCGCATGGTGACTGTCGTATTCAATCCCGATGCAATTTCTGTGTTTCATCAACACTCTGGTAGTCCACAGATTACAGAAAGCCTCCAGAAGTTCATCGGAAACTACTACTGGTCTTCCAGGAAACGATCAAAGCGTAGACTGTTAGAGACATTACTCCCATGGAGGAATGTGCGCATAGTGACTGTTGTATTCAATCCCGATGCAATTTCTGTGTTTTATCAACACTCTGATACTCCACAGATTACAGAATGCCTCCAAATGTGCATCGGAAACTACTACTGGTCTTTCAGGGAACGATCAAAGCGTAGACTGTTTGAGACATTACTCCCATGGAGGAAAGTGCACATGGTGACTGTTCTATCCAATCCCGATGCACTCTCTGTGTTTCATCAACACTCTGATAGTCCACAGATTACAGATTGCCACGAGATGTGCATCGGAAACTACTACTTGTCGTCCCGGGAACGATCAAAGCGAGGACTGTTTGAGACATTACTCCCATGGAGGAAAGTGCACATGGTGACTGTCGTATTCAATCCCGATGCAATTTCTGTGTTTCATCAACACTCTGGTAGTCCACAGATTACAGAAAGCCTCCAGAAGTTCATCGGAAACTACTACTGGTCTTCCAGGAAACGATCAAAGCGTAGACTGTTAGAGACATTACTCCCATGGAGGAATGTGCGCATAGTGACTGTTGTATTCAATCCCGATGCAATTTCTGTGTTTTATCAACACTCTGATACTCCACAGATTACAGAATGCCTCCAAATGTGCATCGGAAACTACTACTGGTCTTCCAGGGAACGATCAAAGTGTAAACTCTTTGAGACATTACTCCCATGGAGGAAAGTGCGCATGGTGACTGTTGTATTCAATCCCGATGCATTTTCTGTGTTTCATCAACACTCTGATAGTCCACAGATTACAGAATGCCACGAGATGTGCATCGGAAACTACAACTGTTCTTCCTGGGAACGATCAAAGCGTAGACTCTTTGAGACATTACTCCCATGGAGGAAAGTGCGCATGGTGACTGTTGTATTCAATCCCGATGCAATTTCTGTGTTTCATCAACACTCTGATACTCAACAGATTACAGAATGCCTAAAGATGTGCAGTTGAAACTACTACTGGCCTTCCACTGAACGATCAAAGCGTAGACTGTTTGAGACATTACTCCTATGGTTCGAACTGCGCATGGTGACTGTTGTATTCAATCCCGATGCAATTTCTGTGTTTCATCAACACTCTGATAGTCCACAGATTACAGAATGCCTCCAGATGTTAATCGGAAACTACTACTGGTCTTCCAGTTAACGATCAAAGCGTAGGCTGTTTGTTACATTACTCCCATGGAGGAAAGGACGCATGGTGACTGTTGTATTCAATCCCGATGCATTTACAGTGTTTCATCAACACTCTGATAGACCACAGATTACAGAATGCCACGAGATGTGCATCGGAAACTACTACTGGTCTCCAGGGAACGATGAAAGCGTAGACTGTTTGAGACATTACTTTTATGTAAGAAACAGCGCATGGTGACTGTTGTATTGAATCCCGATGCAATTTCTGTGTTTCATCAAAACTCTGATAGTCCACAGATTACAGAATGCCTCCACATGTGAATCGGAAGCTACTACTGGTCTTCCAGGAAACCATCAAACCGTAGACTGTTTGAGACATTACTTTTATGGAGTAATGTACGCATGGTGACTGTTGTATTCAATCCCCACGCAATTTCTGTGTTTCATCAACACTCTGATAGTCCACAGATTACAAAATGCCTCCAGATGTTAATCGGAAACTACTACTGGTTCTCCAGGGAACGATCAAAGCGTAGACTGTTTGAGACATTACTCATATGGAGGAAAGTGCGCATGGTGACTGTTGTATCCAATCCCGATGCATTTTCTTTGTTTCATCAACTCTCTGATAGTCCACAGATTACAGAATGCCACGAGATGTGCATCGGAAACTACTACTGGTCTTCCCGGGAACGGTCAAAGCGTAGACTGTTTGAGACATTACTCCTATGGAGGAAAGTGCGCATAGTGACTGTCGTATTCAATCCCGATGCAATTTCTGTGTTTCATCAACACTCTGATACTTCACAGATTACAGAATGCCTCCAAATGTGAATCGGAAACTACTACTGGACTTCCAGGGAACGATCAAAGTGTAGATTGTTAGAAACATTACTCCCATGGAGGAAAGTGAGCATGGTGACGGTTTTATTCAATCCGGATGCAATTACTGTGTTTCATCAACACTCTGATAGTCTACACATTACAGAATGCCACCAGAGGTGCATCGGAAACTACTACTGGTCTTTCAGGGAACGATCAAAGCGTACATTGTTTGAGACATTACTCCCACGGAGGAAAGTGCGCATGGTGACTGTTGTATTCAATCCCGATGCATTTTCTGTCTTTCATCAACACTCTGATAGTCCAAAGATTACAGAATGCCTCCAGATGTGCATCGGAAACTACTACTGCTCTTCCAGGGACCGATCTAAGCGTAGACTGTTTGAGGCATTACTCCCATGGATTAAAGTGCGCATGGTGTCTGTTGTATTCAATAGCGATGCTATTTCTGTGTTTCATCAACACTCTGATAGTCCACAGATTACAGAATGCCTCCAGATGTGCATCGGAAACTACTACTGGTCTTCCAGGGAACGATCAAAGCGTAGACTGTTTGAGACATTACTTTTATAGAGGAATGTGCGCATGGTGACTGTTGTATTCAATCCCGATGCAATTTCTGTGTATCATCAACACTCTAATAGTCCACAGATTACAGAATGCCTCCAGATGTGCATCGGAAACTACTACTGGTCTTCCAGGGAACGATCAAAGCGTAGACTGTTTGAGACATTACTTTTATGGAGGAATGTGCGCATGGTGACTGTTGTATTCAATCCCGATGCAATTTCTGTGTTTCATCAACACTCTAATAGTCCACAGATTACAGAATGCCTCCAGATGTGCATCGGAAACTACTACTGGTCTTCCAGGGAACAATCAAAGCGAAAAACTCTTTGAGACATTACTCCCATGGAGGAAAGTGGGCATGGTGACTGTTTTATTCAATCCCGATGCAATTACTGTGTTTCATCAGTACTCTGATAGTCTACACATTACAGAATGCCACCAGAAGTGCATCGGAAACTACTACTGGTCTTCCAGGGAACGATCAAAGCGTAGATTGTTTGAGACATTACTCCCGTGGAGGAAAGTGCGCATGGTGACTGTTGTATTCAATCCCGATGCATTTTCTGTGTTTCATCAACACTCTGATAGTCCACCGATTACAGAATGTCGCAAGATATGCATCAGGAACTACTACTGGTCTTCCAGGGAACGATCAAAACGTAGACTATTTTTGACATTACTCCCATGGAGGAAAGTGCTCATGGTGACTGTTGTATTCAATCCCGATGCAATATCTGTGTTTCATCAACACTCTGATACTCCACAGATTACAGAATGCCTCCAGATTTGCATTGGAAACTACTACTGGTCTTCCAGGGAACGATCAAAGCATAGACTGTTTGAGACATTACTTTTATGGAGGAATGTGCTCATGGTGATTGTTGTATTCAATCCCGATGCAATTTCTATGTTTCATCAACACTCTGATAGTCCACAGATTGCAAAATGCCTCCAGATGTTAATCGGAAACTACTACTGGTCTTCCAGGGAACGATCAAATCGTAGAGTGTTTGAGACATTACTCCCATGGAGGAAAGTGCGCATGGTGACTGTTGTATTCAATCCCGATGCAATTTGTGTCTTTCATCAACACTCTGATAGTCCACAGATTACAGAATGCCTCCAGATGTTAATCGGAAACTACTACTGGTCTTCCCGGGAACGATCAAAGCGTAGACTGTTTGAGACATTACTCCCCTGGAGGAAAGTGCGGATGGTGACTGTTTTATTCAATCCCGATACAATTTCTGTGTTTCATCAACTCTCTAATACTCCACAGATTACAGAATGCCTCCAGATGTGCATCGGAAACTTCTACTGGTCTTCCAAGGAACGATCAAATTGTAGACTGTTTGAGACATTACTCCCATGGAGGAATGTGCGCATGGTGACTGTTGTATTCAATCCTGATGCAATTTCTGAGTTTTATCAACACTCTGATACTCCACAGATTACAGAATGCCTCCAAATGTGCATCGGAAAATACTACTGGTCTTCCAGGGAACGATCAAAGCGTAGACTGTTTGAGACATTAGTCCCATGGAGGAAAGTGCGCATGGTGACTGTTGTATCCAATCCCGATGCATTTTCTGTGTTTCATCAACACTCTGATAGTCCACAGATTACAGAATGCCACGAGATGTGCATCGGAAACTACTACTGGTCTTCCATGTAACGATCAAAGCGTAAACTCTTTGAGACATTACTCCCATGGAGGAAAGTGCGCATGGTGATTGTTGCATTCAATCCCGATGCATTTTCTGTGTTTCATCAACACTCTGATAGTCCACAGATTACAGAATGCCACGAGATGTGCATCGGAAACTACTACTGGTCTTCCCGGGAACGATCGAAGCGTAGACTGTTTGAGACATTACTCCCATGGCGGAAAGTGCGCATGGTGACTGTTGTATTAAATCCCGATGCAATTTCTGTGTTTCATCAACACTCTAATAGTCCACAGATTACAGAATGCCCCCAGATGTGCATCGGAAACTACTACTGGTCTTCCAGGGAACAATCAAAGCAAAAAACTCTTTGAGACATTACTCCCATGGAGGAAAGTGGGCATGGTGACTGTTTTATTCAATCCCGATGCAATTACTGTGTTTCATCAATACTCTGATAGTCTACACATTACAGAATGCCACCAGAAGTGCATCGGAAACTACTACTGGTTTTCCAGGGAACGATCAAAGCGTAGATTGTTTGAGACATTACTCCCGTGGAGGAAAGTGCGCATGGTGACTGTTGTATTCAATCCCGATGCATTTTCTGTGTTTCATCAACACTCTGATAGTCCACAGATTACAGAATGTCGCAAGATATGCATCAGGAACTACTACTGGCCTTCCAGGGAACGATCAAAGCGTAAACTCTTTAAGACATTACTCCCATGGAGGAAAGTGCGCATGGTGACTGTTGCATTCAATCCCGATGCATTTTCTGTGTTTCATCAACACTCTGATAGTCCACAGATTACAGAATGCCACGAGATGTGCATCGGAAACTACTACTGGTCTTCCCGGGAACGATCGAAGCGTAGACTGTTTGAGACATTACTCCCATGGAGGAAAGTGTGCATGGTGACTGTTGTATTCAATCCCGATGCAATTTCTGTGTTTCATCAACACTCTGATAGTCCACACATTACGGAAAGCCTCCACATGTGCGTCGGAAACTACTACTGGTCTTCCAGGGAACGATCAAAGCGTAGACTGTTTGAGACATTACTCCCATGGAGAAAAGTGCGCATGGTGACTGTTGTATTCAATCCCGATGCAATTTCTGTGTTTCATCAACACTCTGATACTCCACAGATTACAGAATGCCTCCAAATGTGCATCGGAAACCACTACTGGTCTTCCAGGGAACGATCAAAGCGTAGACTGTTTGAAACATTACTCCCATGGAGGAAAGTGAGCATGGTGACTGTTGTATCCAATCCCGATGCATTTTCTGTGTTTCATCAACACTCTGATAGTCCACAGATTACAGAATGCCACGAGATGTGCATCGGAAACTACTACTTGTTTTCCCGGGAACGATCAAAGCGAGGACTGTTTGAGACATTACTCCCATGGAGGAAAGTGCGCATGGTGACTGTCGTATTCAATCCCGATGCAATTTCTGGTTTCATCAACACTCTGATAATCCACAGATTACAGAAAGCCTCCAGAAGTTCATCGGAAACTACTACTGGTCTTCCAGGGAACGATCAAAGCGTAGACTGTTAGAGACATTACTCCCATGGAGGAAAGTGCGCATGGTGACTGTTGTATTCAATCCCGATGCAATTTCTGTGTTTCATCAACACTCTGATACTCAACAGATTACAGAATGCCACGAGATGTGCATCGGAAACTACTACTTGTCTTCCCGGGAACGATCAAAGCGAGGACTGTTTGAGACATTACTCCCATGGAGGAAAGTGCGCATGGTGACTGTTGTATTCAATCCCGATGCAATTACTGTGTTTTATCAACACTCTGATACTCCACAGATTACAGAATGCCTCCAAATGTGCATCGGAAACTACTACTGGTCTTCCAGGGAACGATCAAAGTGTAAAGTCTTTGAGACATTACTCCCATGGAGGAAAGTGCGCATGGTGACTGTTGTATTCAATCCCGATGCATTTTCTGTGTTTCATCAACACTCTGATAGTCCACAGATTACAGAATGCCACGAGATGTGCATCGGAAACTACTACTGGTCTTCCGGGAACGATCAAAGCGTAGACTCTTTGAGACATTACTCCCATGGAGGAAAGTGCGCATGGTGACTCTTGTATTCAATCCCGATGCCATTTCTGTGTTTCATCAACACTCTGATACTCAACAAATTACAGAATGCCTCCAGATGTGCAGTTGAAACTACTACTGGCCTTCCACTGAACGATCAAAGCGTAGACTGTTTGAGACATTACTCCTATGGATCGAACTGCGCATGGAGAATGTTGTATTAAATCCCGATGCATTTTCTGTGTTTCATCAACACTCTGATAGTCCACAGATTACAGAATGCCTCCAGATGTTAATCGGAAACTACTACTGGTCTTCCAGTTAACGATCAAAGCGTAGGCTGTTTGTTACATTACTCCCATGGAGAAAAGTGCGCATGGTGATTGTTGTATTCAATCCCGATTCATTTACAGTGTTTCATCAACACTCTGATAGACCACAGATTACAGAATGCCACGAGATGTGCATCGGAAACTACTACTGGTCTCCAGGGAACGATGAAAGCGTAGACTGTTTGAGACATTACTTTTATGTAAGAAACAGCGAATGGTGACTGTTGTATTGAATCCCGATGCAATTTCTGTGTTTCATCAACACTCTGATAGTCCACAGATTACAGAATGCCTCCACATGTGAATCGGAAACTACTACTGGTCTTCCAGGGAACGATCAAAGCGTAGACTGTTTGAGACATTACTCCCATGGAGGAAACTGCGCATGGAGAATGTTGTATTCAATCCCGATGCAATTTCTGTGTTTCATCAACACTCTGATAGTCCACAGGTTACAAAATGCCTCCAGATGTTAATCGGAAACTACTACTGGGTCTCCAGGGAACGATCAAAGCGTAGACTGTTTGGGACATTACTCCCATGAAGGAAAGTGCGCATGGTGACTGTTGTATTCAATCCCGATGCAATTTCTGTTTTTCATCAACACTCTGATACTCCACAGATTACAGAATGCCTCCAAATGTGCATCGGAAACTACTACTGGTCTTCCAGGGAACGATCAAAGCGTAGACTGTTAGAGACATTACTCCCATGGAGGAAAGTGCGCATGGTGACTGTTGTATTCAATCCCGATGCAATTTCTGTGTTTCATCAACACTCTGATACTCAACAGATTACAGAATGCCTCCAGATGTTAATCGGAAACTACTACTGGTCTTCCAGTTAACGATCAAAGCGTAGGCTGTTTGTTACATTACTCCCATGGAGGAAAGGGCGAATGGTGACTGTTGTATTCAATCACGATGCATTTACAGTGATTCATCAATAATCTGATAGACCACAGATTACAGAATGCCACGAGATGTGCATCGGAAACTACTACTGGTCTCCAGGGAACGATGAAAGCGTAGACTGTTTGAGACATTACCCTTATGTAAGAAACAGCGCATGGTGACTGTTGTATTGAATCCCGATGAAATTTCTGTGTTTCATCAACACTCTGATAGTCCACAGATTACAGAATGCCTCCACATGTGAATCGGAAACTACTAATGGTCTTGCAGGAAACCATCATATCGTAGACTCTTTGAGACATTACTTTTATGGAGGAATGTACGCATGGTGACTGTTGTATTCAATCCCGATGCAATTTCTGTGTTTCATCAACACTCTGATAATCCACAGATTACAGAATGCCTCCAGATGTCAATCGGAAACTACTACTGGTCTTCCAGGGAACGATCAAAGCGTAGACTGTTTGAGACATTACTCCCATGGAGGAAACTGCGCATGGTGACTGTTGTATTCAATCCCGATGCAATTTCTGTGTTTCATCAACACTCTGATACTCCACAGATTACAGAATGCCTCCAAATGTGCTTCGGAAACTACTACTGGTCTTCCAGGGAACGATCAAAGCGTAGACTGTTTAAGACATTACTCCCATGGAGGAAAGTGCGCATGGTGACTGTTGTATCCAATCCCGATGCATTTTCTGTGTTTCATCAACACTCTGATAGTCCACAGATTACAGAATGACACGAGATGTGCAACGGAAACTACTACTGGTCTTCCCAGGAACGATCAAAGCGTAGACTGTTTGAGACATTACTCCCATGGAGGAAAGTGCGCATGGTGACTGTTGTATCCAATCCCGATGCATTCTCTGTGTTTCATCAACACTCTGATAGTCCACAGATTACAAAATGCCACGAGATGTGCATCGGAAACTACTACTTGTCTTCCCGGGAACGATCAAAGCGAGGACTGTTTGAGACATTACTCCCATGGAGGAAAGTGCGCATGGTGACTGTCGTATTCAATCCCGATGCAATTTCTGTGTTTCATCAACACTCTGATAGTCCACAGATTACAGAAAGCCTCCAGAAGTTCATCGGAAACTACTACTGGTCTTCCAGGAAACGATCAAAGCGTAGACTGTTAGAGACATTACTCCCATGGAGGAAAGTGAGTATGGTGAGTGTTTTATTCAATCCGGATGCAATTACTGTGTTTCATCAACACTCTGATAGTCTACAGATTACAGAATGCCACCAGAGGTGCATCGGAAACTACTACTGGTCTTCCAGGGAACGATCAAAGCATAGATTGTTTGAGACATTACTCCCGTGCAGGAAAGTGCGCATGGTGACTGTTGTATTCAATCTCGATGGATTTCTGTGTTTCATCAACACTCTGATAGTCCACAGATTACAGAATGCCTCCAGATGTGCATCGGAAACTACTACTGCTCTCCCATTGAACAATCAAAGCGTAGACTGTTTGAGACATTACTGCCATGGAGGAAAGTGTGCATGGTGACTGTTGTATTCAATCCCAATGCAATTTCTGTGTTTCATCAACACTCTGATAGTCCACAGATTACAGAAAGCCTCCAGAAGTTCATCGGAAACTACTACTGGTCTTCCAGGAAACGATCAAAGCGTAGACTGTTAGAGACATTACTCCCATGGAGGAAAGTGAGCATGGTGAGTGTTTTATTCAATCCCGATGCATTTTCTGTGTTTCATCAACACTCTGATAGTCCACAGATTACAGAATGCCACCAGAGGTGCATCGGAAACTACTACTGGTCTTCCCAGGAACGATCAAAGCGTAGACTGTTTGAGACATTACTCCCATGGAGGAAAGTGCGCATGGTGACTGTTGTATTCAATCCCGATGCATTTTCTGTGTTTCATCAACACTCTGATAGTCCACAGATTACAGAATGCCACGAGATGTGCATCAAAAGCTACTACTTGTCTTCCCTTGGAACGATCAAAGCGTAGACTGTTTGAGACATTACTCCCATGGAGGAAAGTGCGCATGGTGACTGTTGTATCCAATCCCGATGCATTCTCTGTGTTTCATCAACACTCTGATAGTCCACAGATTACAGAATGCCTCCAGATGTGCATCGGAAACTACTACTGCTCTCCCATTGAACGATCAAAGCGTAGACTGTTTGAGACATTACTGCCATGGAGGAAAGTGCGCATGGTGACTGTTGTATTCAATCCCAATGCAATTTCTGTGTTTCATCAACACTCTGATAGTCCACAGATTACAGAAAGCCTCCAGAAGTTCATCGTCAACTACTACTGGTCTTCCAGGAAACGATCAAACCGTAGACTGTTAGAGACATTACTCCCATGGAGGAAAGTGAGCATGGTGAGTGTTTCATTGAATCCCGATGCATTTTCTGTGTTTCATCAACACTCTGATAGTCCACAGATAACAGAATGCCACCAGAGGTGCATCGGAAACTACTACTGGTCTTCCCAGGAACGATCAAAGCGTAGACTGTTTGCGACATTACTCCCATGGAGGAGAGTGCGCATGGTGACTGTTGTATTCAATCCCGATGCATTTTCTGTGTTTCATCAACACTCTGATAGTCCACAGATTACAGAATGCCTCCAGATGTGCATCGGAAACTACTACTGCTCTCCCATTGAACGATCAAAGCGTAGAATGTTTGAGACATTACTGCCATGGAGGAAAGTGTGCATGGTGACTGTTGTATTCAATCCCAATGCAATTTCTGTGTTTCATCAACACTCTGATAGTCCACAGATTACAGAATGCCTCCAAATGTGCATCGGAAACTACTACTGGTCTTCCAGGGAACGATAAAAGCGTAAACTCTTTGAGACATTACTCTCATGGAGGAAAGTGCGCATGGTGACTGTTGTATTCAATCCCGATGCATTTTCTGTGTTTCATCAACACTCTGATAGTCCACAGATTACAGAATGCCACGAGATGTGCATCGGAAACTACTACTGTTCTTCCCGGGAACGATCAAAGCGTAGACTGTTTGAGACATTACTCCCATGGAGGAATGTGCGCATAGTGACTGTTGTATTCAATCCCGATGCAATTTCTGTGTTTTATCAACACTCTGATACTCCACAGATTACAGAATGCCTCCAAATGTGCATCGGAAACTACTACTGGTCTTCCAGGGAACGATCAAAGTGTAAACTCTTTGAGACATTACTCCCATGGAGGAAAGTGCGCATGGTGACTGTTGTATTCAATCCCGATGCATTTTCTGTGTTTCATCAACACTCTGATAGTCCACAGATTACAGAATGCCACGAGATGTGCATCGGAAACTACAACTGTTCTTCCCGGGAACGATGAAAGCGTCGACTCTTTGAGACATTACTCCCATGGAGGAAAGTGCGCATGGTGACTGTTGTATTCAATCCCGATGCAATTTCTGTGTTTCATCAACACTCTGATACTCAACAGATTACAGAATGCCTAAAGATGTGCAGTTGAAACTACTACTGGCCTTCCACTGAACGATCAAAGCGTAGACTGTTTGAGACATTACTCCTATGGTTCGAACTGCGCATGGTGACTGTTGTATTCAATCCCGATGCAATTTCTGTGTTTCATCAACACTCTGATAGTCCACAGATTACAGAATGCCTCCAGATGTTAATCGGAAACTACTACTGGTCTTCCAGTTAACGATCAAAGCGTAGGCTGTTTGTTACATTACTCCCATGGAGGAAAGGACGCATGGTGACTGTTGTATTCAATCCCGATGCATTTACAGTGTTTCATCAACACTCTGATAGACCACAGATTACAGAATGCCACGAGATGTGCATCGGAAACTACTACTGGTCTCCAGGGAACGATGAAAGCGTAGACTGTTTGAGACATTACTTTTATGTATGAAACAGCGCATGGTGACTGTTGTATTGAATCCCGATGCAATTTCTGTGTTTCATCAACACTCTGATAGTCCACAGATTACAGAATGCCTCCACATGTGAATCGGAAACTACTACTGGTCTTCCAGGAAACCATCAAACCGTAGACTGTTTGAGACATTACTTTTATGGAGGAATGTACGCATGGTGACTGTTGTATTCAATCCCCACGCAATTTCTGTGTTTCATCAACACTCTCATAGTCCACAGATTACAAAATGCCTCCAGATGTTAATCGGAAACTACTACTGGTTCTCCAGGGAACGATCAAAGCGTAGACTGTTTGAGACATTACTCATATGGAGGAAAGTGCGCATGGTGACTGTTGTATCCAATCCCGATGCATTTTCTGTGTTTCATCAACTCTCTGATAGTCCACAGATTACAGAATGCCACGAGATGTGCATCGGAAACTACTACTGGTCTTCCCGGGAACGGTCAAAGCGTAGACTGTTTGAGACATTACTCCTATGGAGGAAAGTGCGCATGGTGACTGTCGTATTCAATCCCGATGCAATTTCTGTGTTTCATCAACACTCTGATACTTCACAGATTACAGAATGCCTCCAAATGTGAATCGGAAACTACTACTGGACTTCCAGGGAACGATCAAAGTGTAGATTGTTAGAAACATTACTCCCATGGAGGAAAGTGAGCATGGTGACGGTTTTATTCAATCCGGATGCAATTACTGTGTTTCATCAACACTCTGATAGTCTACACATTACAGAATGCAACCAGAGGTGCATCGGAAACTACTACTGGTCTTTCAGGGAACGATCAAAGCGTACATTGTTTGAGACATTACTCCCACGGAGGAAAGTGCGCATGGTGACTGTTGTATCCAATCCCGATGCATTTTCTGTGTTTCATCAACACTCTGATAGTCCACAGATTACAGAATGACACGAGATGTGCAACGGAAACTACTACTGGTCTTCCCAGGAACGATCAAAGCGTAGACTGTTTGAGACATTACTCCCATGGAGGAAAGTGCGCATGGTGACTGTTGTATCCAATCCCGATGCATTCTCTGTGTTTCATCAACACTCTGATAGTCCACAGATTACAAAATGCCACGAGATGTGCATCGGAAACTACTACTTGTCTTCCCGGGAACGATCAAAGCGAGGACTGTTTGAGACATTACTCCCATGGAGGAAAGTGCGCATGGTGACTGTCGTATTCAATCCCGATGCAATTTCTGTGTTTCATCAACACTCTGATAGTCCACAGATTACAGAAAGCCTCCAGAAGTTCATCGGAAACTACTACTGGTCTTCCAGGAAACGATCAAAGCGTAGACTGTTAGAGACATTACTCCCATGGAGGAAAGTGAGCATGGTGAGTGTTTTATTCAATCCGGATGCAATTACTGTGTTTCATCAACACTCTGATAGTCTACAGATTACAGAATGCCACCAGAGGTGCATCGGAAACTACTACTGGTCTTCCAGGGAACGATCAAAGCATAGATTGTTTGAGACATTACTCCCGTGCAGGAAAGTGCGCATGGTGACTGTTGTATTCAATCTCGATGCATTTCTGTGTTTCATCAACACTCTGATAGTCCACAGATTACAGAATGCCTCCAGATGTGCATCGGAAACTACTACTGCTCTCCCATTGAACGATCAAAGCGTAGACTGTTTGAGACATTACTGCCATCTTGGAAAGTGTGCATGGTGACTGTTGTATTCAATCCCAATGCAATTTCTGTGTTTCATCAACACTCTGATAGTCCACAGATTACAGAAAGCCTCCAGAAGTTCATCGGAAACTACTACTGGTCTTCCAGGAAACGATCAAAGCGTAGACTGTTAGAGACATTACTCCCATGGAGGAAAGTGAGCATGGTGAGTGTTTTATTCAATCCCGATGCATTTTCTGTGTTTCATCAACACACTGATAGTCCACAGATTACAGAATGCCACCAGAGGTGCATCGGAAACTACTACTGGTCTTCCCAGGAACGATCAAAGCGTAGACTGTTTGAGACATTACTCCCATGGAGGAAAGTGCGCATGGTGACTGTTGTATTCAATCCCGATGCATTTTCTGTGTTTCATCAACACTCTGATAGTCCACAGATTACAGAATGCCACGAGATGTGCATCAAAAGCTACTACTTGTCTTCCCTTGGAACGATCAAAGCGTAGACTGTTTGAGACATTACTCCCATGGAAAAAGTGCGCATGGTGACTGTTGTATCCAATCCCGATGCATTCTCTGTGTTTCATCAACACTCTGATAGTCCACAGATTACAGAATGCCTCCAGATGTGCATCGGAAACTACTACTGCTCTCCCATTGAACGATCAAAGCGTAAACTGTTTGAGACATTACTGCCATGGAGGAAAGTGTGCATGGTGACTGTTGTATTCAATCCCAATGCAATTTCTGTGTTTCATCAACACTCTGATAGTCCACAGATTACAGAAAGCCTCCAGAAGTTCATCGTCAACTACTACTGGTCTTCCAGGAAACGATCAAAGCGTAGACTGTTAGAGACATTACTCCCATGGAGGAAAGTGAGCATGGTGGGTGTTTCATTGAATCCCGATGCATTTTCTGTGTTTCATCAACACTCTGATAGTCCACAGATAACAGAATGCCACCAGAGGTGCATCGGAAACTACTACTGGTCTTCCCAGGAACGATCAAAGCGTAGACTGTTTGCGACATTACTCCCATGGAGGAGAGTGCGAATGGTGACTGTTGTATTCAATCCCGATGCATTTTCTGTGTTTCATCAACACTCTGATAGTCCACAGATTACAGAATGCCACGAGATGTGCATCAAAAGCTACTACTTGTCTTCCCTTGGAACGATCAAAGCGTAGACTGTTTGAGACATTACTCCCATGGAGGAAAGTGCGCATGGTGACTGTCGTATTCAATCCCGATGCAATTTCTGTGTTTCATCAACACTCTGGTAGTCCACAGATTACAGAAAGCCTCCAGAAGTTCATCGGAAACTACTACTGGTCCTCCAGGAAACGATCAAAGCGTAGACTGTTAGAGACATTACTCCCATGGAGGAAAGTGAGCATGGTGAGTGTTTTATTCAATCCGGATGCAATTACTGTGTTTCATCAACACTCTGATAGTCTACAGATTACAGAATGCCACCAGAGGTGCATCGGAAGCTACTACTGGTCTTCCAGGGAACGATCAAAGCGTAGATTGTTTGAAACATTACTCCCGTGGAGGAAAGTGCGCATGGTGACTGTTGTATTCAATCTCGATGCATTTTCTGTGTTTCATCAACACTCTGATAGTCCACAGATTACAGAATGCCTCCAGATGTGCATCGGAAACTACTACTGCTCTCCCATTGAACGATCAAAGCGTAGACTGTTTGAGACATTACTGCCATGGAGGAAAGTGTGCATGGTGACTGTTGTATTCAATCCCAATGCAATTTCTGTGTTTCATCAACACTCTGATAGTCCACAGATTACAGAATGCCTCCAAATGTGCATCGGAAACTACTACTGGTCTTCCAGGGAACGATAAAAGCGTAAACTCTTTGAGACATTACTCTCATGGAGGAAAGTGCGCATGGTGACTGTTGTATTCAATCCCGATGCATTTTCTGTGTTTCATCAACACTCTGATAGTCCACAGATTACAGAATGCCACGAGATGTGCATCGGAAACTACTACTGTTCTTCCCGGGAACGATCAAAGCGTAGACTGTTTGAGACATTACTCCCATGGAGGAATGTGCGCATAGTGACTGTTGTATTCAATCCCGATGCAATTTCTGTGTTATATCAACACTCTGATACTCCACAGATTACAGAATGCCTCCAAATGTGCATCGGAAACTAGTACTGGTCTTCCAGGGAACGATCAAAGTGTAAACTCTTTGAGACATTACTCCCATGGAGGAAAGTGCGCATGGTGACTGTTGTATTCAATCCCGATGCATTTTCTGTGTTTCATCAACACTCTGATAGTCCACAGATTACAGAATGCCACGAGATGTGCATCGGAAACTACAACTGTTCTTCCCGGGAACGATCAAAGCGTAGACTCTTTGAGACATTACTCCCATGGAGGAAAGTGCGCATGGTGACTGTTGTATTCAATCCCGATGCAATTTCTGTGTTTCATCAACACTCTGATACTCAACAGATTACAGAATGCCTAAAGATGTGCAGTTGAAACTACTACTGGCCTTCCACTGAACGATCAAAGCGTAGACTGTTTGAGACATTACTCCTATGGTTCGAACTGCGCATGGTGACTGTTGTATTCAATCCCGATGCAATTTCTGTGTTTCATCAACACTCTGATAGACCACAGATTACAGAATGCCACGAGATGTGCATCGGAAACTACTACTGGTCTCCAGGGAACGATGAAAGCGTAGACTGTTTGAGACATTACTTTTATGTAAGAAACAGCGCATGGTGACTGTTGTATTGAATCCCGATGCAATTTCTGTGTTTCATCAACACTCTGATAGTCCACAGATTACAGAATGCCTCCACATGTGAATCGGAAACTACTACTGGTCTTCCAGGAAACCATCAAACCGTAGACTGTTTGAGACATTACTTTTATGGAGGAATGTACGCATGGTGACTGTTGTATTCAATCCCCACGCAATTTCTGTGTTTCATCAACACTCTGATAGTCCACAGATTACAAAATGCCTCCAGATGTTAATCGGAAACTACTACTGGTTCTCCAGGGAACGATCAAAGCGTAGACTGTTTGAGACATTACTCATATGGAGGAAAGTGCGCATGGTGACTGTTGTATCCAATCCCGATGCATTTTCTGTGTTTCATCAACTCTCTGATAGTCCACAGATTACAGAATGCCACGAGATGTGCATCGGAAACTACTACTGGTCTTCCAGGGAACGGTCAAAGCGTAGACTGTTTGAGACATTACTCCTATGGAGGAAAGTGCGCATGGTGACTGTCGTATTCAATCCCGATGCAATTTCTGTGTTTCATCAACACTCTGATACCTCACAGATTACAGAATGCCTCCAAATGTGAATCGGAAACTACTACTGGACTTCCAGGGAACGATCAAAGTGTAGATTGTTAGAAACATTACTCCCATGGAGGAAAGTGATCATGGTGACGGTTTATTCAATCCGGATGCAATTACTGTGTTTCATCAACACTCTGATAGTCTACACATTACAGAATGCAACCAGAGGTGCATCGGAAACTACTACTGGTCTTTCAGGGAACGATCAAAGCGTACATTGTTTGAGACATTACTCCCACGGAGGAAAGTGCGCATGGTGACTGTTGCATTCAATCCCGATGCATTTTCTGTCTTTCATCAACACTCTGATAGTCCAAAGATTACAGAATGCCTCCAGATGTGCATCGGAAACTACTACTGCTCTTCCAGGGACCGATCTAAGCGTAGACTGTTTGAGGCATTACTCCCATGGTTTAAATTGCGCATGGTGACTGTTGTATTCAATAGCGATGCTATTTCTGTGTTTCATCAACACTCTGATAGTCCACAGATTACAGAATGCCTCCAGATGTGCATCGGAAACTACTACTGGTCTTCCAGGGAACGATCAAAGCGTAGACTGTTTGAGACATTACTTTTATAGAGGAATGTGCGCATGGTGACTGTTGTATTCAATCCCGATGCAATTTCTGTGTTTCATCAACACTCTAATAGTCCACAGATTACAGAATGCCTCCAGATGTGCATCGGAAACTACTACTGGTCTTCCAGGGAACGATCAAAGCGTAGACTGTTTGAGACATTACTTTTATGGAGGAATGTGCGCATGGTGACTGTTGTATTCAATCCCGATGCAATTTCTGTGTTTCATCAACACTCTAATAGTCCACAGATTACAGAATGCCTCCAGATGTGCATCGGAAACTACTACTGGTCTTCCAGGGAACAATCAAAGCGAAAAACTCTTTGAGACATTACTCCCATGGAGGAAAGTGGGCATGGTGACTGTTTTATTCAATCCCGATGCAATTACTGTGTTTCATCAGTACTCTGATAGTCTACACATTACAGAATGCCACCAGAAGTGCATCGGAAACTACTACTGGTCTTCCAGGGAACGATCAAAGCGTAGATTGTTTGAGACATTACTCCCGTGGAGGAAAGTGCGCATGGTGACTGTTGTATTCAATCCCGATGCATTTTCTGTGTTTCATCAACACTCTGATAGTCCACAGATTACAGAATGTCGCAAGATATGCATCAGGAACTACTACTGGTCTTCCAGGGAACGATCAAAACGTAGACTATTTTTGACATTACTCCCATGGAGGAAAGTGCTCATGGTGACTGTTGTATTCAATCCCGATGCAATATCTGTGTTTCATCAACACTCTGATACTCCACAGATTACACAATGCCTCCAGATTAGCATTGGAAACTACTACTGGTCTTCCAGGGAACGATCAAAGCATAGACTGTTTGAGACATTACTTTTATGGAGGAATGTGCTCATGGTGATTGTTGTATTCAATCCCGATGCAATTTCTATGTTTCATCAACACTCTGATAGTCCACAGATTACAAAATGCCTCCAGATGTTAATCGGAAACTACTACTGGTCTTCCAGGGAACGATCAAATCGTAGAGTGTTTGAGACATTTCTCCCATGGAGGAAAGTGCGCATGGTGACTGTTGTATTCAATCCCGATGCAATTTGTGTCTTTCATCAACACTCTGATAGTCCACAGATTACAGAATGCCTCCAGATGTTAATCGGAAACTACTACTGGTCTTCCCGGGAACGATCAAAGCGTAGACTGTTTCAGACATTACTCCCCTGGAGGAAAGTGCGGATGGTGACTGTTTTATTCAATCCCGATACAATTTCTGTGTTTCATCAACTCTCTAATACTCCACAGATTACAGAATGCCTAAAGATGTGCAGTTGAAACTACTACTGGCCTTCCACTGAACGATCAAAGCGTAGACTGTTTGAGACATTACTCCTATGGTTCGAACTGCGCATGGTGACTGTTGTATTCAATCCCGATGCAATTTCTGTGTTATATCAACACTCTGATACTCCACAGATTACAGAATGCCTCCAAATGTGCATCGGAAACTAGTACTGGTCTTCCAGGGAACGATCAAAGTGTAAACTCTTTGAGACATTACTCCCATGGAGGAAAGTGCGCATGGTGACTGTTGTATTCAATCCCGATGCATTTTCTGTGTTTCATCAACACTCTGATAGTCCACAGATTACAGAATGCCACGAGATGTGCATCGGAAACTACAACTGTTCTTCCCGGGAACGATCAAAGCGTAGACTCTTTGAGACATTACTCCCATGGAGGAAAGTGCGCATGGTGACTGTTGTATTCAATCCCGATGCAATTTCTGTGTTTCATCAACACTCTGATACTCAACAGATTACAGAATGCCTAAAGATGTGCAGTTGAAACTACTACTGGCCTTCCACTGAACGATCAAAGCGTAGACTGTTTGAGACATTACTCCTATGGTTCGAACTGCGCATGGTGACTGTTGTATTCAATCCCGATGCAATTTCTGTGTTTCATCAACACTCTGATAGACCACAGATTACAGAATGCCACGAGATGTGCATCGGAAACTACTACTGGTCTCCAGGGAACGATGAAAGCGTAGACTGTTTGAGACATTACTTTTATGTAAGAAACAGCGCATGGTGACTGTTGTATTGAATCCCGATGCAATTTCTGTGTTTCATCAACACTCTGATAGTCCACAGATTACAGAATGCCTCCACATGTGAATCGGAAACTACTACTGGTCTTCCAGGAAACCATCAAACCGTAGACTGTTTGAGACATTACTTTTATGGAGGAATGTACGCATGGTGACTGTTGTATTCAATCCCCACGCAATTTCTGTGTTTCATCAACACTCTGATAGTCCACAGATTACAAAATGCCTCCAGATGTTAATCGGAAACTACTACTGGTTCTCCAGGGAACGATCAAAGCGTAGACTGTTTGAGACATTACTCATATGGAGGAAAGTGCGCATGGTGACTGTTGTATCCAATCCCGATGCATTTTCTGTGTTTCATCAACTCTCTGATAGTCCACAGATTACAGAATGCCACGAGATGTGCATCGGAAACTACTACTGGTCTTCCCGGGAACGGTCAAAGCGTAGACTGTTTGAGACATTACTCCTATGGAGGAAAGTGCGCATGGTGACTGTCGTATTCAATCCCGATGCAATTTCTGTGTTTCATCAACACTCTGATACCTCACAGATTACAGAATGCCTCCAAATGTGAATCGGAAACTACTACTGGACTTCCAGGGAACGATCAAAGTGTAGATTGTTAGAAACATTACTCCCATGGAGGAAAGTGATCATGGTGACGGTTTTATTCAATCCGGATGCAATTACTGTGTTTCATCAACACTCTGATAGTCTACACATTACAGAATGCAACCAGAGGTGCATCGGAAACTACTACTGGTCTTTCAGGGAACGATCAAAGCGTACATTGTTTGAGACATTACTCCCACGGAGGAAAGTGCGCATGGTGACTGTTGCATTCAATCCCGATGCATTTTCTGTCTTTCATCAACACTCTGATAGTCCAAAGATTACAGAATGCCTCCAGATGTGCATCGGAAACTACTACTGCTCTTCCAGGGACCGATCTAAGCGTAGACTGTTTGAGGCATTACTCCCATGGTTTAAATTGCGCATGGTGACTGTTGTATTCAATAGCGATGCTATTTCTGTGTTTCATCAACACTCTGATAGTCCACAGATTACAGAATGCCTCCAGATGTGCATCGGAAACTACTACTGGTCTTCCAGGGAACGATCAAAGCGTAGACTGTTTGAGACATTACTTTTATAGAGGAATGTGCGCATGGTGACTGTTGTATTCAATCCCGATGCAATTTCTGTGTTTCATCAACACTCTAATAGTCCACAGATTACAGAATGCCTCCAGATGTGCATCGGAAACTACTACTGGTCTTCCAGGGAACGATCAAAGCGTAGACTGTTTGAGACATTACTTTTATGGAGGAATGTGCGCATGGTGACTGTTGTATTCAATCCCGATGCAATTTCTGTGTTTCATCAACACTCTAATAGTCCACAGATTACAGAATGCCTCCAGATGTGCATCGGAAACTACTACTGGTCTTCCAGGGAACAATCAAAGCGAAAAACTCTTTGAGACATTACTCCCATGGAGGAAAGTGGGCATGGTGACTGTTTTATTCAATCCCGATGCAATTACTGTGTTTCATCAGTACTCTGATAGTCTACACATTACAGAATGCCACCAGAAGTGCATCGGAAACTACTACTGGTCTTCCAGGGAACGATCAAAGCGTAGATTGTTTGAGACATTACTCCCGTGGAGGAAAGTGCGCATGGTGACTGTTGTATTCAATCCCGATGCATTTTCTGTGTTTCATCAACACTCTGATAGTCCACAGATTACAGAATGTCGCAAGATATGCATCAGGAACTACTACTGGTCTTCCAGGGAACGATCAAAACGTAGACTATTTTTGACATTACTCCCATGGAGGAAAGTGCTCATGGTGACTGTTGTATTCAATCCCGATGCAATATCTGTGTTTCATCAACACTCTGATACTCCACAGATTACAGAATGCCTCCAGATTAGCATTGGAAACTACTACTGGTCTTCCAGGGAACGATCAAAGCATAGACTGTTTGAGACATTACTTTTATGGAGGAATGTGCTCATGGTGATTGTTGTATTCAATCCCGATGCAATTTCTATGTTTCATCAACACTCTGATAGTCCACAGATTACAAAATGCCTCCAGATGTTAATCGGAAACTACTACTGGTCTTCCAGGGAACGATCAAATCGTAGAGTGTTTGAGACATTTCTCCCATGGAGGAAAGTGCGCATGGTGACTGTTGTATTCAATCCCGATGCAATTTGTGTCTTGCATCAACACTCTGATAGTCCACAGATTACAGAATGCCTCCAGATGTTAATCGGAAACTACTACTGGTCTTCCCGGGAACGATCAAAGCGTAGACTGTTTCAGACATTACTCCCCTGGAGGAAAGTGCGGATGGTGACTGTTTTATTCAATCCCGATACAATTTCTGTGTTTCATCAACTCTCTAATACTCCACAGATTACAGAATGCCTCCAGATGTGCATCGGAAACTTCTACTGGTCTTCCAAGGAACGATCAAATTGTAGACTGTTTGAGACATTACTCCCATGGAGGAATGTGCGCATGGTGACTGTTGTATTCAATCCTGATGCAATTTCTGAGTTTTATCAACACTCTGATACTCCACAGATTACAGAATGCCTCCAAATGTGCATCGGAAAATACTACTGGTCTTCCAGGGAACGATCAAAGCGTAGACTGTTTGACACATTAGTCCCATGGAGGAAAGTGCGCATGGTGACTGTTGTATCCAATCCCGATGCATTTTCTGTGTTTCATCAACACTCTGATAGTCCACAGATTACATAATGCCACGAGATGTGCATCGGAAACTACTACTGGTCTTCCATGTAACGATCAAAGCGTAAACTCTTTGAGACATTACTCCCATGGAGGAAAGTGCGCATGGTGATTGTTGCATTCAATCCCGATGCATTTTCTGTGTTTCATCAACACTCTGATAGTCCACAGATTACAGAATGCCACGATATGTGCATCGGAAACTACTACTGGTCTTCCCGGGAACGATCGAAGCGTAGACTGTTTGAGACATTACTCCCATGGCGGAAAGCGCGCATGGTGACTGTTGTATTAAATCCCGATGCAATTTCTGTGTTTCATCAACACTCTAATAGTCCACAGATTACATAATGCCACGAGATGTGCATCGGAAACTACTACTGGTCTTCCATGTAACGATCAAAGCGTAAACTCTTTGAGACATTACTCCCATGGAGGGAAGTGCGCATCGTGACTGTTGTATTCAATCCCGATGCAATTTGTGTCTTTCATCAACAGTCTGATAGTCCACAGATTACAGAATGCCTCCAAATGTTAATCGGAAACTACTACTGTTCTTCCCGGGAACGATCAAAGCGTAGACTCTTTGAGACATTACTCCCATGGAGGAAAGTGCGCATGGTGACTGTTGTATTCAATCCCGATGCAATTTCTGTGTTTCATCAACACTCTGATACTCAACAGATTACAGAATGCCTCCAGATGTGCAGTTGAAACTACTACTGGCCTTCCACTGAACGATCAAAGCGTAGACTGTTTGAGACATTACTCCTATGGTTCGAACTGCGCATGGAGAATGTTGTATTCAATCCCGATGCAATTTCTGTGTTTCATCAACACTCTGATAGTCCACAGATTACAGAATGCCTCCAGATGTTAATCGGAAACTACTACTGGTCTTCCAGTTAACGATCAAAGCGTAGGCTGTTTGTTACATTACTCCCATGGAGGAAAGGACGCATGGTGACTGTTGTATTCAATCCCGATGCATTTACAGTGTTTCATCAACACTCTGATGGACCACAGATTACAGAATGCCACGAGATGTGCATCGGAAGCTACTACTGGTCTCCAGGGAACGATGAAAGCGTAGACTGTTTGAGACATTACTTTTATGTAAGAAACAGCGCATGGTGACTGTTGTATTGAATCCCGATGCAATTTCTGTGTTTCATCAGCACTCTAATAGTCCACAGATTACAGAATGCCTCCAGATGTGCATCGGCAACTACTACTGGTCTTCCAGGGAACAATCAAAGCGAAAAACTCTTTGAGACATTACTCCCATGGAGGAAAGTGGGCATGGTGACTGTTTTATTCAATCCCGATGCAATTACTGTGTTTCATCAGTACTCTGATAGTCTACACATTACAGAATGCCACCAGAAGTGCATCGGAAACTACTACTGGTCTTCCAGGGAACGATCAAAGCGTAGATTGTTTGAGACATTACTCCCGTGGAGGAAAGTGCGCATGGTGACTGTTGTATTCAATCCCGATGCATTTTCTGTGTTTCATCAACACTCTGATAGTCCACAGATTACAGAATGTCGCAAGATATGCATCAGGAACTACTACTGGTCTTCCAGGGAACGATCAAAGCGTAAACTCTTTAAGACATTACTCCCATGGAGGAAAGTGCGCATGGTGACTGTTGCATTCAATCCCGATGCATTTTCTGTGTTTCATCAACACTCTGATAGTCCACAGATTACAGAATGCCACGAGATGTGCATCGGAAACTACTACTGGTCTTCCCGGGAACGATCGAAGCGTAGACTGTTTGAGACATTACTCCCATGGAGGAAAGTGTGCATGGTGACTGTTGTATTCAATCCCGATGCAATTTCTGTGTTTCATCAACACTCTGATAGTCCACACATTACGGAAAGCCTCCACATGTGCGTCGGAAACTACTACTGGTCTTCCAGGGAACGATCAAAGCGTAGACTGTTAGAGACATTACTCCCATGGAGGAAAGTGCGCATGGTGACTGTTGTATTCAATCCCGATGCAATTTCTGTGTTTCATCAACACTCTGATAGTCCACAGATTACAGAAAGCCTCCAGATGTTCATCGGAAACTACTACTGGTCTTCCAGGGAACGATCAAAGCGTAGATTGTTTGAGACATTACTCCCGTGGAGGAAAGTGCGCATGGTGACTGTTGTATTCAATCCCGATGCATTCTCTGTGTTTCATCAACACTCTGATAGTCCACAGATTACAGAATGTCGCAAGATGTGCATCGGGAACTACTACTGGTCTTCCAGGGAACGATCAAAGAGGTTGACTGTTTTTGACGTTACTCCCATGGAGGAAAGTGCGCTTGGTGACTGTTGTATTCAATCCCGATGCAATATCTGTGTTTCATCAACACTCTGATACTCCACAGATTACAGAATGCCTCCAGATTTGCATCGGAAAATACTACTGGTCTTCCAGGGAACGATCAAAGCGTAGACTGTTTGAGACATTACTTTTATGGAGTAATGTGCTCATGGTGATTGTTGTATTCAATCCCGATGCAATTTCTATGTTTCATCAACACTCTGATAGTCCGCAGATTACAGAATGCCTCCAAATGTGCATCGGAAACTACTACTGGTCTTCCAGGGAACGATCAAAGCGTAGACTGTTTGAGACATTACTCCCATGGAGGGAAGTGCGCATCGTGACTGTTGTATTCAATCCCGATGCAATTTGTGTCTTTCATCAACAGTCTGATAGTCCACAGATTACAGAATGCCTCCAGATGTTAATCGGAAACTACTACTGTTCTTCCCGGGAACGATCAAAGCGTAGACTCTTTGAGACATTACTCCCATGGAGGAAAGTGCGCATGGTGACTGTTGTATTCAATCCCGATGCAATTTCTGTGTTTCATCAACACTCTGATACTCAACAGATTACAGAATGCCTCCAGATGTGCAGTTGAAACTACTACTGGCCTTCCACTGAACGATCAAAGCGTAGACTGTTTGAGACATTACTCCTATGGTTCGAACTGCGCATGGAGAATGTTGTATTCAATCCCGATGCAATTTCTGTGTTTCATCAACACTCTGATAGTCCACAGATTACAGAATGCCTCCAGATGTTAATCGGAAACTACTACTGGTCTTCCAGTTAACGATCAAAGCGTAGGCTGTTCGTTACATTACTCCCATGGAGGAAAGGACGCATGGTGACTGTTGTATTCAATCCCGATGCATTTACAGTGTTTCATCAACACTCTGATGGACCACAGATTACAGAATGCCACGAGATGTGCATCGGAAACTACTACTGGTCTCCAGGGAACGATGAAAGCGTAGACTGTTTGAGACATTACTTTTATGTAAGAAACAGCGCATGGTGACTGTTGTATTGAATCCCGATGCAATTTCTGTGTTTCATCAACACTCTGATAGTCCACAGATTACAGAATGCCTCCACATGTGAATCGGAAACTACTACTGGTCTTCCAGGAAACCATCAAACCGTAGACTGTTTGAGACATTACTTTTATGGAGGAATGTACGCATGGTGACTGTTGTATTGAAACCCGATGCAATTTCTGTGTTTCATCAACACTCTGATAGTCCGCAGATTACAGAATGCCTCCAGATGTTAATCGGAAACTACTACTGGTCTTCCAGGGAACGATCAAAGCGTAGACTGTTTGAGACATTACTCCCATGGAGGGAACTGCGCATGGAGAATGTTGTATTCAATCCCGATGCAATTTCTGTGTTTCATCAACACTCTGATAGTCCACAGATTACAAAATGCCTCCAGATGTTAATCGGAAACTACTTCTGGTTCTCCTGGGAACGATCAAAGCGTAGACTGTTTGAGACATTACTCCCATGGAGGAAAGTGCGCATGGTGACTGTTGTATTCAATCCCGATGCATTTTCTGTCTTTCATCATCACTCTGATAGTCCAAAGATTACAGAATGCCTCCAGATGTGCATCGGAAACTACTACTGCTCTTCCAGGGACCGATCAAAGCGTAGACTGTTTGAGGCATTACTCCCATGGATTAAAGTGCGCATGGTGACTGTTGTATTCAATAGCGATGCTATTTCTGTGTTTCATCAACACTCTAATAGTCCACAGACTACAGAATGCCTCCAGATGTGCATCGGAAACTACTACTGGTCTTCCAGGGAACGATCAAAGCGTAGACTGTTTGAGACATTACTTTTATGGAGGAATGTGCGCATGGTGACTGTTGTATTCAATCCCGATGCAATTTCTGTGTTTCATCAACACTCTAATAGTCCACAGATTACAGAATGCCTCCAGATGTGCATCGGAAACTACTACTGGTCTTCCAGGGAACAATCAAAGCGAAAAACTCTTTGAGACATTACTCCCATGGAGGAAAGTGGGCATGGTGACTGTTGTATTCAATCCCGATGCATTTTCTGTGTTTCATCAACACTCTGATAGTCCACAGATTACAGAGTGTCGCAAGATATGCATCGGGAACTACTACTGGTCTTCCAGGGAACGATCAAAACGTAGACTGTTTTTGACATTACTCCCATGGAGGAAAGTGCGCATGGTGACTGTTGTATTCAATTCCGATGCAATATCTGTGTTTCATCAACACTCTGATACTCCACAGATTACAGAATGCCTCCAGATTTGCATCGGAAACTACTACTGGTCTTCCAGGGAACGATCAAAGCATAGAATGTTTGAGACATTACTTTTATGGAGGAATGTGCTCATGGTGATTGTTGTATTCAATCCCGATGCAATTTCTATGTTTCATCAACACTCTGATAGTCCACAGATTACAAAATGCCTCCCGATGTTAATCGGAAACTACTACTGGTCTTCCAGGGAACGATCAAAGCGTAGAGTGTTTGAGACATTACTCCCATGGAGGAGAGTGCGCATGGTGACTGTTGTATTTAATCCCGATGCAATTTGTGTCTTTCATCAACACTCTGATAGTCCACAGATTACAGAATGCCTCCAGATGTTAATCGGAAACTACTACTGGTCTTCCCGGGAACGATCTAAGCGTAGACTGTTTCAGACATTACTCCCCTGGAGGAAAGTGCGGATGGTGACTGTTTTATTCAATCCCGATACAATTTCTGTGTTTTATCAACACTCTGATACTCCACAGATTACAGAATGCCTCCAAATGTGCATCGGAAAATACTACTGGTCTTCCAGGGAACGATCAAAGCGTAGACTGTTTGAGACATTACTCCCATGGAGCAAAGTGCGCATGGTGACTGTTGTATTCAATCCCGATGCATTTTCTGTGTTTCATCAACACTCTGATAGTCCACAGATTACAGAATGCCACGAGATGTGCATCGGAAACTACTACTGGTCTTCCATGTAACGATCAAAGCGTAAACTCTTTGAGACATTACTCCCATGGAGGAAAGTGCGCATGGTGACTGTTGCATTCAATCCCGATGCATTTTCTGTGTTTCATCAACACTCTGATAGTCCACAGATTACAGAATGCCACGAGATGTGCATCGGAAACTACTACTGGTCTTCCTGGGAACGATCGAAGCGTAGACTGTTTGAGACATTACTCCTATGGAGGAAAGTGCGCATGGTGACTGTTGTATTCAATCCCGATGCAATTTCTGTGTTTCATCAACACTCTGATAGTCCACACATTACGGAAAGCCTCCAGATGTGCATCGGAAACTACTACTGGTCTTCCAGGGAACGATCAAAGCGTAGACTGTTAGAGACATTACTCCCATGCAGGAAAGTGCGCATGGTGACTGTTGTATTCAATCCCGATGCAATTTCTGTGTTTCATCAACACTCTGATAGTCCACAGATTACAGAATGACACGAGATGTGCATCGGAAACTACTACTGGTCTTCCCGGGAACGATCGAAGCGTAGACTGTTTGAGACATTACTCCCATGGAGGAAAGTGCGCATGGTGACTGTTGTATTCAATCGCGATGCAATTTCTGTGTTTCATCAACTCTCTGTCAGTCCACACATTACGGAAAGCCTCCACATGTGCGTCGGAAACTACTACTGGTCTTCCAGGGAACGATCAAAGCGTAGACTGTTAGAGACATTACTCCCATGGACGAAAGTGCGCATGGTGACTGTTGTATTCAATCCCGATGCAATTTCTGTGTTTCATCAACACTCTGATAGTCCACAGATTACAGAAAGCCTCCAGATGTTCATCGGAAACTACTACTGGTCTTCCAGGGAACGACCAAAGCGTAGACTGTTTGAGACATTACTTTTATGGAGGAATGTGCGCATGGTGACTGTTGTATTCAATCCCGATGCAATTTCTGTGTTTCATCAACACTCTGATACTCCACAGATTACAGAATGCCTCCAAATTTGCATCGGAAACTACTACTGGTCTTCCAGGGAACGATCAAATCGTAGACTGTTTGAGACATTACTCCCATGGAGGAAACTGCGCATGGAGAATGTTGTATTCAATCCCGATCCAATTTCTGTGCTTCATCAACACTCTGATAGTCTACACATTACAGAATGCCACCAGAGGTGCATCGGAAACTACTACTGGTCTTCCAGGGAGCGATCAAAGCGTCGATTGTTTGTGACAATACTCCCGTGGAGGAAAGTGCGCATGGTGACTGTTGTATTCAATCCCGATGCATTTTCTGTGTTTCATCAACACTCTGATAGTCCACAGATTACAGAATGCCTGCAGATGTGCATCGGAAACTACTACTGGTTTTCCAGGGAAGATCAAAGCGTAGACTGTTTGAGACATTACTCACATGGAGGAAAGTGCGCATGGTGACTCTTGTATTCAATACCGATGCAATATCTGTGTTTCATCAACACTCTGATACTCAACAGATTACAGAATGCCTCCAGATGTGCATCGGGAACTACTACTGGTCTTCCAGGGAACAATCAAAGCGTAAACTCTTTGAGACATTACTCCCATTTAGGAAAGTGCGCATGGTGTCTGTTGTATTCAATCCCGATGCATTTACTGTGTTTCATCAACACTCTGATAGACCACAGATTACAGAATGCCACGAGATGTGCATCGGAAACTACTACTGGTCTTCCAGGGAACGATGAGAGCGTAGACTGTTTGAGACATTACTTTTATGTTAGAAACAGCGCATGGTGACTGTTGTATTCAATCCCGATGCAATTTCTGTGTTTCATCAACACTCTGATAGTCCACAGATTACAGAATGCCTCCACATGTGAATCGGAAACTACTACTGGTCTTTTAGGAAACGATCAAATCGTAGACTGTTGGAGACATTCCATTTATGGAGGATTGTCCGCATGGTGACTGTTGTATTCAATCCCGATGCAATTTCTGTGTTTCATCAACACTCTGATAGTCCACAGATTACAGAATGCCTCCAGATGTTAATCGGAAACTACTACTGGTCTTCCAGGGAACGATCAAAGCTGTTGTATTCAATCCCGATGCAATTTCTGTGTTTCATCAACACTCTGATAGTCCACAGATTACAGAATGCCTCCAGATGTTAATCGGAAACTACTACTGGTCTTCCAGGGAACGATCAAAGCGTAGACTGTTTGGGACATTACTCCCATGGAGGAAAGTGCGCATGGTGACTCTTGTATTCAATCCCGATGCAATTTCTGAGTTTCATCAACACTCTGATAGTCCACTGATTACAGAATGCCACGAGATATGCATCGGAAGCTACTACTGGTCTTCCCGGGAACGATCGAAGCGTAGACTGTTTGAGACATTACTCCCATGGAGGAAAGTGCGCATGGTGACTGTTGTATTCAATCCCGATACAATTTCTGTGTTTCATCAACACTCTGATACTCCACAGATTACAGAATGCCTCCAGATGTGCATCGGGAACTACTACTACTCTTCCAGGGAACGATCAAAACGTAGACTGTTTTTGACATTACTCCCTTGGAGGAAAGTGCGCATGGTGACTGTTGTATTCAATCCCGATGCAATTTCTGTGTTTCATCAACACTCTGATAGTCCACAGATTACAGAATGCCTCCAGATGTTAATCGGAAACTACTACTGGTCTTCCTGGGAACGATCAAAGCGTAGACTGCTTGAGACATTACTCCCATGGAGGAAACTGCGCATGGAGAATGTTGTATTCAATCCCGATGCAATTTCTGTGTTTCATCAACACTCTGATAGGCCACAGTTTACAAAATGCCTCCAGATGTTAATCGGAAACTACTACTGGTCCTCCAGGGAATGATCAAAGCGTAGACTGTTTGGGACTTTACTCCCATGAAGGAAAGTGCGCATGGTGACTGTTGCATTCAATCCCGATGCTATTTCTGTGTTTAATCAACACTCTGATACTCCACAAAGTACAGAATGCCTCCAAATGTGCATCGGAAACTACTACTGGTCTTCCAGGGAACGATCAAAGCGTAAACTCTTTGAGACATTACTCCCATGGAGGAAAGTGCGCATGGTGACTGTTGTATTCAATCCCGATGCATTTTCTGTGTTTCATCAACACTCTGATAGTCCACAGATTACAGAATGCCACGAGAAGTGCATCGGAAACTACTACTGGTCTTCCCGGGAATGATCAAAGCGTAGACTCTATGAGACATTACACCCATGGTGGAAAGTGCGCATGGTGACTGTTGTATTCAATCCCGATGGAATTTCTGTGTTTCATCATCACTCTGATACTCAACAGATTACAGAATGCCTCCAGATGTGCAGTTGAAACTACTACTGGTCTTCCACTGAACGATCAAAGCGTAGACTGTTTGAGACATTACTCCCATGGAGGAAACTGCGCATGGAGAATGTTGTATTCAATCCCGTTGCAATTTCTGTGTTTCATCAACACTCTGATAGTCCACAGATTACAGAAAGCCTCCAGATGTTCATCGGAAAGTACTACTGGTCTTCCAGGGAACGATCAAAGCGTAGATTGTTTGTGACAATACTCCCGTGGAGGAAAGTGCGCATGGTGACTGTTGTATTCAATCCCGATGCATTTTCTGTGTTTCATCAACACTCTGATAGTCCACAGATTACTGAATGCCTGCAGATGTGCATCGGAAACTACTACTGGACTTCCAGGGAACGATCAAAACGTAGACTGTTAGAGACATTACTCCCACGGAGGAAAGTGAGCATGATGACTGTTTTATTCAATCCCGATGCAATTCCTGTGTTTCATCAACACTCTGATAGTCTACACATTACAGAATGCCACCAGAGGTGCATCGGAAACTACTACTGGTCTTCGAGGGAACGATCAAAGCATAGATTGTTTGACACATTACTTTTATGTAAGAAACAGCACATGGTGACTGTTGTATTCAATCCCGATGCAATTTCTGTGTTTCATCAACACTCTGATAGTCCACAGATTACAGAATGCCACGAATTGTGCATCGGAAACTACTACTGGTCTTCCAGGGAACGATCAAAGCGTAGACTGTTTGAGACATTACTTTTATGGAGGAATGTGCGCATGGTGACTGTTGTATTCAATCCCGATGCAATTTCTGTGTTTCATCAACACTCTAATAGTCCACAGATTACAGAATGCCGCCAGATGTGCATCGGAAACAACTACTGGTCTTCCAGGGAACGATCAAAGCGTAGATTGTTTGTGACAATACTCCCGTGGAGGAAAGTGCGCATGGTGACTGTTGTATTCAATCCCGATGCATTTTCTGTGTTTCAACAACACTCTGATAGTCCACAGATTACTGAATGCCTGCAGATGTGCATCGGAAACTACTACTGGTCTTCCAGGGAACGATCAAACCGTAGACTGTTTGAGACATTATTCCCATGGAGGATACTGCGCATGGAGAATGTTGTATCCAATCCCGATTCAATTTCTGTGTTTCATCAACACTCTGATGGTCTACACATTACAGAATGCCACCAGAGATGCATCGGAAACTACTACTGGTCTTCCAGGGAACGATCAAAGCGTAGATTGGTTGTGACAATACTCCCGTGGAGGAAAGTGCGCATGGTGATTGTTGTATTCAATACCGATGCATTTTCTGTGTTTCATCAACACTCTGATAGTCCACAGATTACTGAATGCCTGCAGATGTGCATCGGATACTACTACTGGTCTTCCAGGGAACGATCAAAGAGTAGACTGTTTGAGACATTACTCACATGGAGGAAAGTGCGCATGGTGACTGTTGTATTTAATACCGATGCAATTTCTGTGTTTCATCAACACTCTGATACTCCACAGATTACAGGATAACTCCAGATGTGCATCGTAAACTACTACTGGTCTTCCAGGGAACGATCAAAGCGTAGACTGTTTGAGACATTACTTTTATGGAGGTATGTGCGCACTGTGATTGTTGTATTCAATCCCGATGCAATTTCTGAAATTCATCAACACTCTGATACTCCACAGATTACAGAATGTCTCCAAATGTGCATCGGAAACTACTACTGGCCTTCCAGGGAACGATCAAACGTAGACTCTTTGACACATTACTCCCATGGAGGAAAGTGCGCATGGTGACTGTTGTATTCAATCCCGATGCATTTTCAGTGTTTCATCAACACTCTGATAGACCACAGATTACAGAATGCCACGAGATGTGCATCGGAAACTACTGCTGGTCTCCAGGGAACGATGAAAGCGTAGACTGTTTGAGACATTACTTTTATGTAAGAAACAGTGCATGGTGACTGTTGTATTGAATCCCGATGCAATTTCTGTGTTTCATCAACACTCTGATAGTCCACAGATTACATAATGCCTCCACATGTGAATCGGAAACTACTACTGGTCTTCCAGGGAACGATCAAAGCGTAGACTGTTTGAGACATTACTTTTATGGAGGTATGTGCGCATGGTGATTGTTGTATTCAATCCCGATGCATTTTCAGTGTTTCATCAACACTCTGGTAGTCCACAGATTACAGAATGCCTCCACATGTGAATCGGAAACTACTACTGGTCTTCCAGGAAACCATCAAAGCGTAGACTGTTTGAGACATTACTTTTATGGAGGTATGTGCGCATGGTGACTGTTGTATTCAATCCCGATGCAATTTCTGTGTTTCATCAACAATCCGATAGTCCACAGATTACAGAATGCCTCCAGATGTTAATCGGAAACTACTACTGGTCTTCCAGGGAACGATCAAAGCGTAGACTGTTTGAGACATTACTCCCATGGAGGAAACTGCGCATGGAGATTGTTGTATTCAATCCCAATGCAATTTCTGTGTTTCATCAACACTCTGATAGTCGACAGTTTACAAAATGCCACCAGATGTTAATCGGAAACTACTACTGGTCCTCCAGGGAACGATCAAAGCGTAGACTGTTTGGGACATTACTCCCATGGAGGAAAGTGCGCATGGTGACTGTTGTATCCAATCCCGATGCATTTTCTGTGTTTCATCAACACTCTGATAGTCCACAGACTACAGAATGCCACGAGATGTGCATCGGAAACTACTACTGGTCTTCCCGGGAACGATCAAAGCGTAGACTGTTTGAGACATTACTCCCATGGAGGAGAGTGCGCATGGTGACTGTCGTATTGAATCCCGATGCAATTTCTGTGTTTCATCAACACTCTGATAGTCCACAGATTACAGAAAGCCTCCATAAGTTCATCGGAAACTACTACTAATCTTCCAGGGAACGATCAAAGCGTAGACTGTTAGAGACTTTACTCCCATGGACGAAAGTGAGCATGGTGAGTGTTTTATTTAATCCGGATGCAATTACTGTGTTTCATCAACACTCTGATATTCTACAGATTACAGAATGCCACCAGAGGTGCATCGGAAACTACTACTGGTCTTCCTGGGAACGATCAAATCGTAGATTGTTTGAGACATTACTCCCGTGGAGGAAAGTGCGCATGGTGACTGTTGTATTCAATCTCGATGCATTTTCTGTGTTTCATCAACACTCTGATAGTCCACAGATTACATAATGCCTCCACATGTGAATCGGAAACTGCTACTGGTCTTCCAGGAAACCATCAAAGCGTAGACTGTTTGAGACATTACTTTTATCGAGGAATGTACGCATGGTGACTGTTGTATTCAATCCCATTGCAATGTCTGTGTTTCACCAACACTCTGATAATCCACAGATTACAGAATGCCTCCAGATGTTAATCGGAAACTACTACTGGTATTCCAGGGAACGATCAAAGCGTAGACTGCTTGAGACATTACTCCCATGGAGTAAACTGCGCATGGAGAATGTTGTATTCAATCCCGATGCAATTTCTGTGTTTCATCAACACTCTGATAGTCCACAGTTTACAAAATGCCTCCAGATGTTAATCGGAAACTACTACTGGTCCTCCAGGGAACGATCAAAGCGTAGACTGTTTGGGACATTACTCCCATGAAGGAAAGTGCGCATGGTGACTGTTGTATTCAATCCCGATGCAATTTCTGTGCTTTATCAACACTCTGATACTCCACAGATTAGAGAATGCCTCCAAATGTGCATCGGAAACTACTACTGGTCTTCCAGGGAACGATCAAAGCGTAAACTCTTTGAGACATTACTCCCATGGAGGAAAGTGCGCATGGTGACTGTTGTATTCAATCCCGATGCATTTTCTGTGTTTCATCAACACTCTGATAGTCCACAGATTACAGAATGCCTCCAGATGTTAATCGGAAACTACTACTGGTCTTCCAGTTAACGATCAAAGCGTAGGCTGTTTGTTACATTACTCCCATGGAGGAAAGGGCGCATGGTGACAGTTGTATTCAATCCCGATGCATTTACAGTGTTTCATCAACACTCTGATAGACCACAGATTACAGAATGCCACGAGATGTGCATCGGAAACTACTACTGGTTTTCCCGGGAACGACCAAACGTAGACTCTTTGAGACATTACTCCCATGGAGGAAAGTGCTCATGGTGACTGTTGTATTCAATCCCGATGCATTTACAGTGTTTCATCAACACTCTGATAGACCACAGATTACAGAATGCCACGAGATGTGCATCGGAAACTACTACTGGTCTCCAGGGAACGATGAAAGCGTAGACTGTTTGAGACATTACTTTTATGTAAGAAACCGCGCATGGTGACTGTTGTATTGAATCCCGATGCAATTTCTGTGTTTCATCAACACTCTGATAGTCCACAGATTACAGAATGCCTCCACATGTGAATCGGAAACTACTACTGGTCTTCCAGGAAACCATCAAAGCGTAGACTGTTTGAGACATTACTTTTATGGAGGAATGTACACATGGTGACTGTTGTATTCAATCCCGATGCAATTTCTGTGTTTCATCAACAATCTGATAGTCCACAGATTACAGAATGCCCCCAGATGTTAATCGGAAACTACTACTGGTCTTCCAGGGAGCGATCAAAGCGTAGACTGTTTGAGACATTACTCCCATGGAGGAAACTGCGCATGGAGATTGTTGTATTCAATCCCGATGCAATTTCTGTGTTTCATCAACACTCTGATAGTCCACAGATTACAGAAAGCCTCCAGAAGTTCATCGGAAACTACTACTGGTCTTCCAGGGAACGATCAAAGCGTAGACTGTTAGAGACTTTACTCCCATGGAGGAAAGTGAGCATGGTGAGTGTTTTATTCAATCCGGATGCAATTACTGTGTTTCATCAACAGTCTGATAGTCTACAGATTACAGAATGCCACCAGAGGTGCATCGGAAACTACTACTGGTCTTCCAGGGAACGATCAAAGTGTAGATTGTTTGAGACATTACTCCCGTGTAGGAAAGTGCGCATGGTGACTGTTGTATTCAATCCCGATGCATTTTCTGTGTTTCATCAACACTCTGATAGTCCACAGATTACAGAATGATTCCACATGTGAATCGGAAAGTACTACTGGTCTTCCAGGAAACCATCAAAGCGTAGACTGTTTGGGACACTACTTTTATGGAGGAATGTACGCATGGTGACTGTTGTATTCAATCCCGATGCAATTTCTGTGTTTCACCAACACTCTGATAGTCCACAGATTACAGAATGCTCCCAGATGTTAATCGGAAACTACTACTGGTCTTCCAGGGAACGATCAAAGCGTAGACTGTTTGAGACATTACTCGCATGGAGGAAACTGCGCATGGAGATTGTTGTATTCAATCCCGATGCAATTTCTGTGTTTCATCAACACTCTGATAGTCCACAGTTTACAAAATGCCTCCAGATGTTAATCGGAAACTACTACTGGTCCTCCAGGGAACGATCAAAGCGTAGACTGTTTGGGACATTACTCCCATGAAGGAAAGTGCGCATGGTGACTGTTGTATTCAATCCCGATGGAATATCTGTGTTTCATCAACACTCTGATACTCAACAGATTACAGAATGCCTCCAGATGTGCAGTTGAATCTACTACTGGCCTTCCACTGAACGATCAAAGCGTAGACTGTTTGAGACATTACTCCTATGGAGGGAACTGCGCATGGGGAATGTTGTATTCAATCCCGATGCAATTTCTGTGTTTCATCAACACTCTGATAGTCCACAGATTACAGAATGCCTCCAGATGTTAATCGGAAACTACTACTGGTCTTCCAGTTAACGATCAAAGCATAGGCTGTTTGTTACATTACTCCCATGGAGGAAAGGGCGCATGGTGACAGTTGTATTCAATCCCGATGCATTTACAGTGTTTCATCAACACTCTGATAGACCACAGATTACAGAATGCCACGAGATGTGCATCGGAAACTACTACTGGTCTTCCCGGGAACGACCAAACGTAGACTCTTTGAGACATTACTCCCATGGAGGAAAGTGCGCATGGTGATTGTTGTATTCAATCCCGATGCATTTATAGTGTTTCATCAACACTCTGATAGACCACAGATTACAGAATGCCACGAGATGTGCATCGGAAACTACTACTGGTCTCCAGGGAACGATCAAAGCGTAGACTGTTTGAGACATTACTCCTATGGAGGGTACTGCGCATGGGGAATGTTGTATTCAATCCCGATGCAATTTCTGTGTTTCATCAACACTCTGATAGTCCACAGATTACAGAATGCCTCCAGATGTTAATCGGAAACTACTACTGGTCTTCCAGTTAACGATCAAAGCGTAGGCTGTTGTTTACATTGCTCCCATGGAGGAAAGTGCGCATGGTGACTGTTGTATTCAATCCCGATGCATTTACAGTGTTTCATCAACACTCTGATAGACCACAGATTACAGAATGCCACGAGATGTGCATCGGAAACTACTACTGGTCTCCAGGGAACGATCAAAACGTAGACTGTTTGAGACATTACCCCCATGGAGGTAAGTGCGCATTGTGACTGTCGTATTCAATCCCAATTCAATTTCTGTGTTTCATCAACACTTTGATAGTCCACAGATTACAGAAAGCCTCCAGAAGTTCAACGGAAACTACTACTGGTCTTCCAGGGAACGATCAAAGCGTAGACTGTTAGAGACTTTATCCCATGGAGGAAAGTGAGCATGGTGAGTGTTTTATTCAATCCAGATGCAATTACTGTGTTTCATCAACACTCTGATAGTCTACAGATTACAGAATGCCACCAGAGGTGCATCGGAAACTACTACTGGTCTTCCAGGGAACGATCAAAGTGTAGATTGTTTGAGACATTACTCCCGTGGAGGAAAGTGCGCATGGTGACTGTTGTATTCAATCCCGATGCATTTTCTGTGTTTCATCAACACTCTGATAGTCCACAGTTTACAAAATGCCTCCAGATGTTAATCGGAAACTACTACTGGTCCTCCAGGGAACGATCAAAGCGTAGACTGTTTGGGACATTACTCCCATGGAGGAAAGTGCGCATGGTGACTGTTGTATCCAATCCCGATGCATTTTCTGTGTTTCATCAACACTCTGATAGTCCACAGATTACAGAATGATTCCACATGTGAAACGGAAACTACTACTGGTCTTCCAGGAAACCATCAGAGCGTAGACTGTTTGAGACATTACTTTTATGGAGGAATGTACGCACGGTGACTGTTGTATTCAATCCCGATGCAATTTCTGTGTTTCACCAACACTCTGATAGTCCACAGATTACAGAATGCCTCCAGATGTTAATCGGAAACTACTACTGGTCTTCCAGGGAACGATCAAAGCGTAGACTGCTTGAGACATTACTCCCATGGAGGAAACTGCGCATGGAGAATGTTGTATTCAATCCCGATGCAAATTCTGTGTTTCATCAACACTCTGATAGTCCACAGTTTACAAAATGCCTCCAGATGTTAATCGGAAACTACTACTGGTCCTCCAGGGAACGATCAAAGCGTAGACTGTTTGGGACATTACTCCCATGGAGGAAAGTGCGCATGGTGACTGTTGTATCCAATCCCGATGCATTTTCTGTGTTTCATCAACACTCTGATAGTCCACAGATTACAGAATGCCACGAGATGTGCATCGGAAACTACTACTGGTCTTCCCGGGAACGATCAAAACGTAGACTGTTTGAGACATTACTCCCATGGAGGAATGTGCGCATGGTGACTGTCGTATTCAATCCCGATGCAATTTCTGTGTTTCATCAACACTTTGATAGTCCACAGATTACAGAAAGCCTCCAGAAGTTCATCGGAAACTACTACTGGTCTTCCAGGGAACGTTCAAAGCGTAGACTGTTAGAGACTTTACTCCCATAGAGGAAAGTGAGCATGGTGAGTGTTTTATTCAATCCGGATGCAATTACTGTGTTTCATCAACACTCTGATAGTCTACAGATTACAGAATGCCTCCAGATGTTAATCGGAAACTACTACTGGTCTTCCAGGGAACGATCAAAGCGTAGACTGCTTGAGACATTACTCCCATGGAGGAAACTGCGCATGGAGAATGTTGTATTCAATCCCAATGCAATATCTGTGTTTCATCAACACTCTGATAGTCCACAGTTTACAAAATGCCTCCAGATGTTAATCGGAAACTACTACTGGTCCTCCAGGGAACGATCAAAGCGTAGACTGTTTGGGACATACTCCCATAAAGGAAAGTGCGCATGGTGACTGTTGTATTCAATCCCGATGCAATTTCTGTGTTTTATCAACACTCTGATAGTCCACAGATTACAGAATGCCTCCAGATGTTAATCGGAAACTACTACTGGTCTTCCAGTTAACGATCAAAGCGTAGGCTGTTTGTTACATTACTCCCATGGAGGAAAGGGCGCATGGTGACAGTTGTATTCAATCCCGATGCATTTACAGTGTTTCATCAACACTCTGATAGACCACAGATTACAGAATGCCTCCACATGTGAATCGGAAACTACTACTGGTCTTCCAGGAAACCATCAAAGGGTAGCCAGACATTACTTTTATGGAGGAATGTACGCATGGTGACTGTTGTATTGAATCCCGATGCTATTTCTGTGTTTCATCAACACTCTGATAGTCCACAGATTACAGAATGCCTCCAGATGTTAATCGGAAACTACTACTGGTCTTCCAGGGAACGATCAAAGCGAAGACTGTTTGAGACCATACTCCCATGGAGGAAACTGCGCATGGAGAACGTTGTATTCAATCCCGATGCAATTTCTGTGTTTCATCAACACTCTGATAGTCCACAGATTACAAAATGCCTCCAGATGTTAATCGGAAACTACTACTGGTCCTCCAGGGAACGATCAAAGCGTAGACTGTTTGGGACATTACTCCCATGAAGGAAAGTGCGCATGGTGACTGTTGTATTCAATCCCGATGCAATTTCTGTGTTTCATCAACACTCTGATACTCCACAGATTACAGAATGCCTCCAAATGTGCATCGGAAACTACTACTGGTCTTCCAGGGAACGATCAAAGCGTAGATTGTTTGAGACATTACTCCCGTGGAGGAAAGTGCGCATGGTGACTGTTGTATTCAATCCCGATGCATTTTCTGTGTTTCATCAACACTCTGATAGTCCACAGATTACACAATGCCTCCAGATGTGCATCGGAATCTACTAGCGCTCTTCCAGGGAACGATCAAAGCGTAGACTGTTTGAGACATTACTCCCATGGAGGAATGTGCGCATAGTGACTGTTGTATTCAATCCCGATGCAATTCCTGTGTTTTATCGACACTCTAATACTCCACAGATTACAGAATGCCTCCAAATGTGCATCGGAAACTACTACTGGTCATCCAGGGAACGATCAAAGCGTAAACTCTTAGAGACATTACTCCCATGGAGGAAAGTGCGCATGGTGACTGTTGTATTCAATCCCGATGCATTTTTTGTGTTTCATCAACACTCTGATAGTCCACAGATTACAGAATGCCACGAGAAGTGCATCGGAAACTGCTACTGGTCTTCCCGGGAACGATCAAAGCGTAGACTCTTTGAGACATTACTCCCATGGAGGAAAGTGCGCATGGCGACTGTTGTATTCAATCCCGATGCAATTTCTGTGTTTCATCAACACTCTGATACTCAACAGATTACAGAATGCCTCGAGATGTGCATCGGAAACTACTACTGGTCTTCCAGCTAACGATCAAAGCGTAGACTCTTTGAGACATACCTCCCGTGGAGGAAAGAGCGCATGGCGACTGTTGTATTCAATCCCGATGCAATTTCTGTGATTCATCAACACTCTGATACTCAACAGATTACAGAATGCCTCGAGATGTGCATCGGAAACTACTACTGGTCATCCAGGGAACGATCAAAGCGTAAACTCTTAGAGACATTACTCCCATGGAGGAAAGTGCGCATGGTGACTGTTGTATTCAATCCCGATGCATTTTCTGTGTTTCATCAACACTCTGATAGTCCACAGATTACAGAATGCCACGAGAAGTGCATCGGAAACTACTACTGGTCTTCCCGGGAACGATCAAAGCGTAGACTCTTTGAGACATTACTCCCATGGAGGAAAGTGCGCATGGCGACTGTTGTATTCAATCCCGATGCAATTTCTGTGTTTCATCAACACTCTGATACTCATCAGATTACAGAATGCCTCGAGATGTGCATCGGAAACTACTACTGGTCTTCCAGCTAACGATCAAAGCGTAGACTCTTTGAGACATATCTCCCGTGGAGGAAAGTGTGCATGGTGACTGTTGTTTCCAATCCCGATGCATTTTCTGTGTTTCATCAACACTCTGATGGTCCACAGATTACAGAATGCCACGAGATGTGCATCGGAAACTACTACTGGTCTTCCCGGGAACGATCAAAGCGTAGACTGTTTGAGACATTACTCCCATGGAGGAAAGTGCGCATGGTGACTGTCGTATTCAATCCCAATGCAATTTCTGTGTTTCATCGACACTCTGATAGTCCACAGATTACAGAAAGCCTCCAGAAGTTCACCAGAAACTACTACTGGTCTTCCAGGGAACGATCAAAGCGTAGACTGTTAGAGGCATTACTCCCATGGAGGAAAGTGAGCATGATGAGTGTTTTATTCAATCCGGATGCAATTACTGTGTTTCGACAACACTCTGATAGTCTACAGATTACAGAATGCCACCAGAGGTGCATCGGAGACTACTACTGGTCTTCCAGGGAACGATCAAAGCGTAGATTGTTTGAGACATTACTACCGTTGAGGAAAGTGCGCATGGTGACTGTTGTATTCAATCCCGATGCATTTTCTGTGTTTCATCAACACTCTGATAGTCCACAGATTACTGAATGCCTGCAGATGTGCATCGGATACTACTACAAGTCTTCCAAGGAACGATCAAAGAGTAGACTGTTTGAGACATTACTCACATGGAGGAAAGTGCGCATGGTGACTGTTGTATTTAATACCGATGCAATTTCTGTGTTTCATCAACACTCTGATACTCCACAGATTACAGGATAACTCCAGATGTGCATCGTAAACTACTACTGGTCTTCCAGGGAACGATCAAAGCGTAGACTGTTTGAGACATTACTTTTATGGAGGTATGTGCGCACTGTGATTGTTGTATTCAATCCCGATGCAATTTCTGAAATTCATCAACACTCTGATACTCCACAGATTACAGAATGTCTCCAAATGTGCATCGGAAACTACTACTGGCCTTCCAGGGAACGATCAAACGTAGACTCTTTGACACATTACTCCCATGGAGGAAAGTGCGCATGGTGACTGTTGTATTCAATCCCGATGCATTTTCAGTGTTTCATCAACACTCTGATAGACCACAGATTACAGAATGCCACGAGATGTGCATCGGAAACTACTGCTGGTCTCCAGGGAACGATGAAAGCGTAGACTGTTTGAGACATTACTTTTATGTAAGAAACAGTGCATGGTGACTGTTGTATTGAATCCCGATGCAATTTCTGTGTTTCATCAACACTCTGATAGTCCACAGATTACATAATGCCTCCACATGTGAATCGGAAACTACTACTGGTCTTCCAGGGAACGATCAAAGCGTAGACTGTTTGAGACATTACTTTTATGGAGGTATGTGCGCATGGTGATTGTTGTATTCAATCCCGATGCATTTTCAGTGTTTCATCAACACTCTGGTAGTCCACAGATTACAGAATGCCTCCACATGTGAATCGGAAACTACTACTGGTCTTCCAGGAAACCATCAAAGCGTAGACTGTTTGAGACATTACTTTTATGGAGGTATGTGCGCATGGTGACTGTTGTATTCAATCCCGATGCAATTTCTGTGTTTCATCAACAATCCGATAGTCCACAGATTACAGAATGCCTCCAGATGTTAATCGGAAACTACTACTGGTCTTCCAGGGAACGATCAAAGCGTAGACTGTTTGAGACATTACTCCCATGGAGGAAACTGCGCATGGAGATTGTTGTATTCAATCCCGATGCAATTTCTGTGTTTCATCAACACTCTGATAGTCGACAGTTTACAAAATGCCACCAGATGTTAATCGGAAACTACTACTGGTCCTCCAGGGAACGATCAAAGCGTAGACTGTTTGGGACATTACTCCCATGGAGGAAAGTGCGCATGGTGACTGTTGTATCCAATCCCGATGCATTTTCTGTGTTTCATCAACACTCAGATAGTCCACAGACTACAGAATGCCACGAGATGTGCATCGGAAACTACTACTGGTCTTCCCGGGAACGATCAAAGCGTAGACTGTTTGAGACATTACTCCCATGGAGGAAAGTGCGCATGGTGACTGTCGTATTGAATCCCGATGCAATTTCTGTGTTTCATCGACACTCTGATAGTCCACAGATTACAGAAAGCCTCCATAAGTTCATCGGAAACTACTACTAATCTTCCAGGGAACGATCAAAGCGTAGACTGTTAGAGACTTTACTCCCATGGACGAAAGTGAGCATGGTGAGTGTTTTATTTAATCCGGATGCAATTACTGTGTTTCATCAACACTCTGATATTCTACAGATTACAGAATGCCACCAGAGGTGCATCGGAAACTACTACTGGTCTTCCTGGGAACGATCAAATCGTAGATTGTTTGAGACATTACTCCCGTGGAGGAAAGTGCGCATGGTGACTGTTGTATTCAATCTCGATGCATTTTCTGTGTTTCATCAACACTCTGATAGTCCACAGATTACATAATGCCTCCACATGTGAATCGGAAACTGCTACTGGTCTTCCAGGAAACCATCAAAGCGTAGACTGTTTGAGACATTACTTTTATGGAGGAATGTACGCATGGTGACTGTTGTATTCAATCCCATTGCAATGTCTGTGTTTCACCAACACTCTGATAATCCACAGATTACAGAATGCCTCCAGATGTTAATCGGAAACTACTACTGGTATTCCAGGGAACGATCAAAGCGTAGACTGCTTGAGACATTACTCCCATGGAGTAAACTGCGCATGGAGAATGTTGTATTCAATCCCGATGCAATTTCTGTGTTTCATCAACACTCTGATAGTCCACAGTTTACAAAATGCCTCCAGATGTTAATCGGAAACTACTACTGGTCCTCCAGGGAACGATCAAAGCGTAGACTGTTTGGGACATTACTCCCATGAAGGAAAGTGCGCATGGTGACTGTTGTATTCAATCCCGATGCAATTTCTGTGCTTTATCAACACTCTGATACTCCACAGATTAGAGAATGCCTCCAAATGTGCATCGGAAACTACTACTGGTCTTCCAGGGAACGATCAAAGCGTAAACTCTTTGAGACATTACTCCCATGGAGGAAAGTGCGCATGGTGACTGTTGTATTCAATCCCGATGCATTTTCTGTGTTTCATCAACACTCTGATAGTCCACAGATTACAGAATGCCACGAGAAGTGCATCGGAAACTACTACTGGTCTTCCCGGGAACGAACAAAGCGTAGACTCTTTGAGACATTACTCCCATGGAGGAAAGTGCGCATGGTGACTGTTGTATTCAATCCCGATGGAATTTCTGTGTTTCATCAACACTCTGATACTCAACAGATTAGAGAATGCCTCCAGATATGCATTTGAAACTACTACTGGCCTTCCACTGAACGATCAAAGCGTAGACTGTTTGAGACATTACTCCTATGGAGGGAACTGCGCATGGAGAATGTTGTATTCAATTTCGATGCAATTTCTGTGATTCATCAACACTCTGATAGTCCACAGATTACAGAATGCCTCCAGATGTTAATCGGAAACTACTACTGGTCTTCCAGTTAACGATCAAAGCGTAGGCTGTTTGTTACATTACTCCCATGGAGGAAAGGGCGCATGGTGACAGTTGTATTCAATCCCGATGCATTTACAGTGTTTCATCAACACTCTGATAGACCACAGATTACAGAATGCCACGAGATGTGCATCGGAAACTACTACTGGTTTTCCCGGGAACGACCAAACGTAGACTCTTTGAGACATTACTCCCATGGAGGAAAGTGCTCATGGTGACTGTTGTATTCAATCCCGATGCATTTACAGTGTTTCATCAACACTCTGATAGACCACAGATTACAGAATGCCACGAGATGTGCATCGGAAACTACTACTGGTCTCCAGGGAACGATGAAAGCGTAGACTGTTTGAGACATTACTTTTATGTAAGAAACAGCGCATGGTGACTGTTGTATTGAATCCCGATGCAATTTCTGTGTTTCATCAACACTCTGATAGTCCACAGATTACAGAATGCCTCCACATGTGAATCGGAAACTACTACTGGTCTTCCAGGAAACCATCAAAGCGTAGACTGTTTGAGACATTACTTTTATGGAGGAATGTACACATGGTGACTGTTGTATTCAATCCCGATGCAATTTCTGTGTTTCATCAACAATCTGATAGTCCACAGATTACAGAATGCCCCCAAATGTTAATCGGAAACTACTACTGGTCTTCCAGGGAGCGATCAAAGCGTAGACTGTTTGAGACATTACTCCCATGGAGGAAACTGCGCATGGAGATTGTTGTATTCAATCCCGATGCAATTTCTGTGTTTCATCAACACTCTGATAGTCCACAGATTACAGAAAGCCTCCAGAAGTTCATCGGAAACTACTACTGGTCTTCCAGGGAACGATCAAAGCGTAGACTGTTAGAGACTTTACTCCCATGGAGGAAAGTGAGCATGGTGAGTGTTTTATTCAATCCGGATGCAATTACTGTGTTTCATCAACACTCTGATAGTCTACAGATTACAGAATGCCACCAGAGGTGCATCGGAAACTACTACTGGTCTTCCAGGGAACGATCAAAGTGTAGATTGTTTGAGACATTACTCCCGTGTAGGAAAGTGCGCATGGTGACTGTTGTATTCAATCCCGATGCATTTTCTGTGTTTCATCAACACTCTGATAGTCCACAGATTACAGAATGATTCCACATGTGAATCGGAAAGTACTACTGGTCTTCCAGGAAACCATCAAAGCGTAGACTGTTTGAGACACTACTTTTATGGAGGAATGTACGCATGGTGACTGTTGTATTCAATCCCAATGCAATTTCTGTGTTTCACCAACACTCTGATAGTCCACAGATTACAGAATGCTCCCAGATGTTAATCGGAAACTACTACTGGTCTTCCAGGGAGCGATCAAAGCGTAGACTGTTTGAGACATTACTCGCATGGAGGAAACTGCGCATGGAGATTGTTGTATTCAATCCCGATGCAATTTCTGTGTTTCATCAACACTCTGATAGTCCACAGTTTACAAAATGCCTCCAGATGTTAATCGGAAACTACTACTGGTCCTCCAGGGAACGATCAAAGCGTAGACTGTTTGGGACATTACTCCCATGAAGGAAAGTGCGCATGGTGACTGTTGTAATCAATCCCGATGGAATATCTGTGTTTCATCAACACTCTGATACTCAACAGATTACAGAATGCCTCCAGATGTGCAGTTGAATCTACTACTGGCCTTCCACTGAACGATCAAAGCGTAGACTGTTTGAGACATTACTCCTATGGAGGGAACTGCGCATGGGGAATGTTGTATTCAATCCCGATGCAATTTCTGTGTTTCATCAACACTCTGATAGTCCACAGATTACAGAATGCCTCCAGATGTTAATCGGAAACTACTACTGGTCTTCCAGTTAACGATCAAAGCATAGGCTGTTTGTTACATTACTCCCATGGAGGAAAGGGCGCATGGTGACAGTTGTATTCAATCCCGATGCATTTACAGTGTTTCATCAACACTCTGATAGACCACAGATTACAGAATGCCACGAGATGTGCATCGGAAACTACTACTGGTCTTCCCGGGAACGACCAAACGTAGACTCTTTGAGACATTACTCCCATGGAGGAAAGTGCGCATGGTGATTGTTGTATTCAATCCCGATGCATTTATAGTGTTTCATCAACACTCTGATAGACCAGAGATTACAGAATGCCACGAGATGTGCATCGGAAACTACTACTGGTCTCCAGGGAACGATCAAAGCGTAGACTCTTTGAGACATTACTCCTATGGAGGGTACTGCGCATGGGGAATGTTGTATTCAATCCCGATGCAATTTCTGTGTTTCATCAACACTCTGATAGTCCACAGATTACAGAATGCCTCCAGATGTTAATCGGAAACTACTACTGGTCTTCCAGTTAACGATCAAAGCGTAGGCTGTTGTTTACATTGCTCCCATGGAGGAAAGTGCGCATGGTGACTGTTGTATTCAATCCCGATGCATTTACAGTGTTTCATCAACACTCTGATAGACCACAGATTACAGAATGCCACGAGATGTGCATCGGAAACTACTACTGGTCTCCAGGGAACGATCAAAACGTAGACTGTTTGAGACATTACCCCCATGGAGGTAAGTGCGCATTGTGACTGTCGTATTCAATCCCAATTCAATTTCTGTGTTTCATCAACACTTTGATAGTCCACAGATTACAGAAAGCCTCCAGAAGTTCATCGGAAACTACTACTGGACTTCCAGGGAACGATCAAAGCGTAGACTGTTAGAGACTTTACTCCCATGGAGGAAAGTGAGCATGGTGAGTGTTTTATTCAATCCAGATGCAATTACTGTGTTTCATCAACACTCTGATAGTCTACAGATTACAGAATGCCACCAGAGGTGCATCGGAAACTACTACTGGTCTTCCAGGGAACGATCAAAGTGTAGATTGTTTGAGACATTACTCCCGTGGAGGAAAGTGCGCATGGTGACTGTTGTATTCGATCCCGATGCATTTTCTGTGTTTCATCAACACTCTGATAGTCCACAGTTTACAAAATGCCTCCAGATGTTAATCGGAAACTACTACTGGTCCTCCAGGGAACGATCAAAGCGTAGACTGTTTGGGACATTACTCCCATGGAGGAAAGTGCGCATGGTGACTGTTGTATCCAATCCCGATGCATTTTCTGTGTTTCATCAACACTCTGATAGTCCACAGATTACAGAATGATTCCACATGTGAAACGGAAACTACTACTGGTCTTCCAGGAAACCATCAGAGCGTAGACTGTTTGAGACATTACTTTTATGGAGGAATGTACGCACGGTGACTGTTGTATTCAATCCCGATGCAATTTCTGTGTTTCACCAACACTCTGATAGTCCACAGATTACAGAATGCCTCCAGATGTTAATCGGAAACTACTACTGGTCTTCCAGGGAACGATCAAAGCGTAGACTGCTTGAGACATTACTCCCATGGAGGAAACTGCGCATGGAGAATGTTGTATTCAATCCCGATGCAAATTATGTGTTTCATCAACACTCTGATAGTCCACAGTTTACAAAATGCCTCCAGATGTTAATCGGAAACTACTACTGGTCCTCCAGGGAACGATCAAAGCGTAGACTGTTTGGGACATTACTCCCATGGAGGAAAGTGCGCATGGTGACTGTTGTATCCAATCCCGATGCATTTTCTGTGTTTCATCAACACTCTGATAGTCCACAGATTACAGAATGCCACGAGATGTGCATCGGAAACTACTACTGGTCTTCCCGGGAACGATCAAAAGGTAGACTGTTTGAGACATTACTCCCATGGAGGAAAGTGCGCATGGTGACTGTCGTATTCAATCCCGATGCAATTTCTGTGTTTCATCAACACTTTGATAGTCCACAGATTACAGAAAGCCTCCAGAAGTTCATCGGAAACTACTACTGGTCTTCCAGGGAACGTTCAAAGCGTAGACTGTTAGAGACTTTACTCCCATGGAGGAAAGTGAGCATGGTGAGTGTTTTATTCAATCCGGATGCAATTACTGTGTTTCATCAACACTCTGATAGTCTACAGATTACAGAATGCCTCCAGATGTTAATCGGAAACTACTACTGGTCTTCCAGTTAACGATCAAAGCATAGGCTGTTTGTTACATTACTCCCATGGAGGAAAGGGCGCATGGTGACAGTTGTATTCAATCCCGATGCATTTACAGTGTTTCATCAACACTCTGATAGACCACAGATTACAGAATGCCACGAGATGTGCATCGGAAACTACTACTGGTCTTCCCGGGAACGACCAAACGTAGACTCTTTGACACATTACTCCCATGGAGGAAAGGGCGCATGGTGACAGTTGTATTCAATCCCGATGCATTTACAGTGTTTCATCAACACTCTGATAGACCACAGATTACAGAATGCCACGAGATGTGCATCGGAAACTACTACTGGTTTTCCCGGGAACGACCAAACGTAGACTCTTTGAGACATTACTCCCATGGAGGAAAGTGCTCATGGTGACTGTTGTATTCAATCCCGATGCATTTACAGTGTTTCATCAACACTCTGATAGACCACAGATTACAGAATGCCACGAGATGTGCATCGGAAACTACTACTGGTCTCCAGGGAACGATGAAAGCGTAGACTGTTTGAGACATTACTTTTATGTAAGAAACAGCGCATGGTGACTGTTGTATTGAATCCCGATGCAATTTCTGTGTTTCATCAACACTCTGATAGTCCACAGATTACAGAATGCCTCCACATGTGAATCGGAAACTACTACTGGTCTTCCAGGAAACCATCAAAGCGTAGACTGTTTGAGACATTACTTTTATGGAGGAATGTACACATGGTGACTGTTGTATTCAATCCCGATGCAATTTCTGTGTTTCATCAACAATCTGATAGTCCACAGATTACAGAATGCCCCCAAATGTTAATCGGAAACTACTACTGGTCTTCCAGGGAGCGATCAAAGCGTAGACTGTTTGAGACATTACTCCCATGGAGGAAACTGCGCATGGAGATTGTTGTATTCAATCCCGATGCAATTTCTGTGTTTCATCAACACTCTGATAGTCCACAGATTACAGAAAGCCACCAGAAGTTCATCGGAAACTACTACTGGTCTTCCAGGGAACGATCAAAGCGTAGACTGTTAGAGACTTTACTCCCATGGAGGAAAGTGAGCATGGTGAGTGTTTTATTCAATCCGGATGCAATTACTGTGTTTCATCAACACTCTGATAGTCTACAGATTACAGAATGCCACCAGAGGTGCATCGGAAACTACTACTGGTCTTCCAGGGAACGATCAAAGTGTAGATTGTTTGAGACATTACTCCCGTGTAGGAAAGTGCGCATGGTGACTGTTGTATTCAATCCCGATGCATTTTCTGTGTTTCATCAACACTCTGATAGTCCACAGATTACAGAATGATTCCACATGTGAATCGGAAAGTACTACTGGTCTTCCAGGAAACCATCAAAGCGTAGACTGTTTGAGACACTACTTTTATGGAGGAATGTACGCATGGTGACTGTTGTATTCAATCCCGATGCAATTTCTGTGTTTCACCAACACTCTGATAGTCCACAGATTACAGAATGCTCCCAGATGTTAATCGGAAACTACTACTGGTCTTCCAGGGAGCGATCAAAGCGTAGACTGTTTGAGACATTACTCGCATGGAGGAAACTGCGCATGGAGATTGTTGTATTCAATCCCGATGCAATTTCTGTGTTTCATCAACACTCTGATAGTCCACAGTTTACAAAATGCCTCCAGATGTTAATCGGAAACTACTACTGGTCCTCCAGGGAACGATCAAAGCGTAGACTGTTTGGGACATTACTCCCATGAAGGAAAGTGCGCATGGTGACTGTTGTAATCAATCCCGATGGAATATCTGTGTTTCATCAACACTCTGATACTCAACAGATTACAGAATGCCTCCAGATGTGCAGTTGAATCTACTACTGGCCTTCCACTGAACGATCAAAGCGTAGACTGTTTGAGACATTACTCCTATGGAGGGAACTGCGCATGGGGAATGTTGTATTCAATCCCGATGCAATTTCTGTGTTTCATCAACACTCTGATAGTCCACAGATTACAGAATGCCTCCAGATGTTAATCGGAAACTACTACTGGTCTTCCAGTTAACGATCAAAGCATAGGCTGTTTGTTACATTACTCCCATGGAGGAAAGGGCGCATGGTGACAGTTGTATTCAATCCCGATGCATTTACAGTGTTTCATCAACACTCTGATAGACCACAGATTACAGAATGCCACGAGATGTGCATCGGAAACTACTACTGGTCTTCCCGGGAACGACCAAACGTAGACTCTTTGAGACATTACTCCCATGGAGGAAAGTGCGCATGGTGATTGTTGTATTCAATCCCGATGCATTTATAGTGTTTCATCAACACTCTGATAGACCAGAGATTACAGAATGCCACGAGATGTGCATCGGAAACTACTACTGGTCTCCAGGGAACGATCAAAGCGTAGACTGTTTGAGACATTACTCCTATGGAGGGTACTGCGCATGGGGAATGTTGTATTCAATCCCGATGCAATTTCTGTGTTTCATCAACACTCTGATAGTCCACAGATTACAGAATGCCTCCAGATGTTAATCGGAAACTACTACTGGTCTTCCAGTTAACGATCAAAGCGTAGGCTGTTGTTTACATTGCTCCCATGGAGGAAAGTGCGCATGGTGACTGTTGTATTCAATCCCGATGCATTTACAGTGTTTCATCAACACTCTGATAGACCACAGATTACAGAATGCCACGAGATGTGCATCGGAAACTACTACTGGTCTCCAGGGAACGATCAAAACGTAGACTGTTTGAGACATTACCCCCATGGAGGTAAGTGCGCATTGTGACTGTCGTATTCAATCCCAATTCAATTTCTGTGTTTCATCAACACTTTGATAGTCCACAGATTACAGAAAGCCTCCAGAAGTTCATCGGAAACTACTACTGGTCTTCCAGGGAACGATCAAAGCGTAGACTGTTAGAGACTTTACTCCCATGGAGGAAAGTGAGCATGGTGAGTGTTTTATTCAATCCAGATGCAATTACTGTGTTTCATCAACACTCTGATAGTCTACAGATTACAGAATGCCACCAGAGGTGCATCGGAAACTACTACTGGTCTTCCAGGGAACGATCAAAGTGTAGATTGTTTGAGACATTACTCCCGTGGAGGAAAGTGCGCATGGTGACTGTTGTATTCGATCCCGATGCATTTTCTGTGTTTCATCAACACTCTGATAGTCCACAGTTTACAAAATGCCTCCAGATGTTAATCGGAAACTACTACTGGTCCTCCAGGGAACGATCAAAGCGTAGACTGTTTGGGACATTACTCCCATGGAGGAAAGTGCGCATGGTGACTGTTGTATCCAATCCCGATGCATTTTCTGTGTTTCATCAACACTCTGATAGTCCACAGATTACAGAATGATTCCACATGTGAAACGGAAACTACTACTGGTCTTCCAGGAAACCATCAGAGCGTAGACTGTTTGAGACATTACTTTTATGGAGGAATGTACGCACGGTGACTGTTGTATTCAATCCCGATGCAATTTCTGTGTTTCACCAACACTCTGATAGTCCACAGATTACAGAATGCCTCCAGATGTTAATCGGAAACTACTACTGGTCTTCCAGGGAACGATCAAAGCGTAGACTGCTTGAGACATTACTCCCATGGAGGAAACTGCGCATGGAGAATGTTGTATTCAATCCCGATGCAAATTATGTGTTTCATCAACACTCTGATAGTCCACAGTTTACAAAATGCCTCCAGATGTTAATCGGAAACTACTACTGGTCCTCCAGGGAACGATCAAAGCGTAGACTGTTTGGGACATTACTCCTATGGAGGAAAGTGCGCATGGTGACTGTTGTATCCAATCCCGATGCATTTTCTGTGTTTCATCAACACTCTGATAGTCCACAGATTACAGAATGCCACGAGATGTGCATCGGAAACTACTACTGGTCTTCCCGGGAACGATCAAAAGGTAGACTGTTTGAGACATTACTCCCATGGAGGAAAGTGCGCATGGTGACTGTCGTATTCAATCCCGATGCAATTTCTGTGTTTCATCAACACTTTGATAGTCCACAGATTACAGAAAGCCTCCAGAAGTTCATCGGAAACTACTACTGGTCTTCCAGGGAACGTTCAAAGCGTAGACTGTTAGAGACTTTACTCCCATGGAGGAAAGTGAGCATGGTGAGTGTTTTATTCAATCCGGATGCAATTACTGTGTTTCATCAACACTCTGATAGTCTACAGATTACAGAATGCCTCCAGATGTTAATCGGAAACTACTACTGGTCTTCCAGGGAACGATCAAAGCGTAGACTGGTTGAGACATTACTCCCATGGAGGAAACTGCGCATGGAGAATGTTGTATTCAATCCCAATGCAATATCTGTGTTTCATCAACACTCTGATAGTCCACAGTTTACAAAATGCCTCCAGATGTTAATCGGTAACTACTACTGGTCCTCCAGGGAACGATCAAAGCGTAGACTGTTTGGGACATACTCCCATAAAAGAAAGTGCGCATGGTGACTGTTGTATTCAATCCCGATGCAATTTCTGTGTTTTATCAACACTCTGATAGTCCACAGATTACAGAATGCCTCCAGATGTTAATCGGAAACTACTACTGGTCTTCCAGTTAACGATCAAAGCGTAGGCTGTTTGTTACATTACTCCCATGGAGGAAAGGGCGCATGGTGACAGTTGTATTCAATCCCGATGCATTTACAGTGTTTCATCAACACTCTGATAGACCACAGATTACAGAATGCCTCCACATGTGAATCGGAAACTACTACTGGTCTTCCAGGAAACCATGAAAGGGTAGCCAGACATTACTTTTATGGAGGAATGTACGCATGGTGACTGTTGTATTGAATCCCGATGCTATTTCTGTGTTTCATCAACACTCTGATAGTCCACAGATTACAGAATGCCTCCAGATGTTAATCGGAAACTACTACTGGTCTTCCAGGGAACGATCAAAGCGAAGACTGTTTGAGACCATACTCCCATGGAGGAAACTGCGCATGGAGAACGTTGTATTCAATCCCGATGCAATTTCTGTGTTTCATCAACACTCTGATAGTCCACAGATTACAAAATGCCTCCAGATGTTAATCGGAAACTACTACTGGTCCTCCAGGGAACGATCAAAGCGTAGACTGTTTGGGACATTACTCCCATGAAGGAAAGTGCGCATGGTGACTGTTGTATTCAATCCCGATGCAATTTCTGTGTTTCATCAACACTCTGATACTCCACAGATTACAGAATGCCTCCAAATGTGCATCGGAAACTACTACTGGTCTTCCAGGGAACGATCAAAGCGTAGATTGTTTGAGACATTACTCCCGTGGAGGAAAGTGCGCATGGTGACTGTTGTATTCAATCCCGATGCATTTTCTGTGTTTCATCAACACTCTGATAGTCCACAGATTACACAATGCCTCCAGATGTGCATCGGAATCTACTAGCGCTCTTCCAGGGAACGATCAAAGCGTAGACTGTTTGAGACATTACTCCCATGGAGGAATGTGCGCATAGTGACTGTTGTATTCAATCCCGATGCAATTCCTGTGTTTTATCGACACTCTAATACTCCACAGATTACAGAATGCCTCCAAATGTGCATCGGAAACTACTACTGGTCATCCAGGGAACGATCAAAGCGTAAACTCTTAGAGACATTACTCCCATGGAGGAAAGTGCGCATGGTGACTGTTGTATTCAATCCCGATGCATTTTTTGTGTTTCATCAACACTCTGATAGTCCACAGATTACAGAATGCCACGAGAAGTGCATCGGAAACTGCTACTGGTCTTCCCGGGAACGATCAAAGCGTAGACTCTTTGAGACATTACTCCCATGGAGGAAAGTGCGCATGGCGACTGTTGTATTCAATCCCGATGCAATTTCTGTGTTTCATCATCACTCTGATACTCAACGGATTACAGAATGCCTCGAGACGTGCATCGGAAACTACTACTGGTCTTCCAGCTAACGATCAAAGCGTAGACTCTTTGAGACATACCTCCCGTGGAGGAAAGAGCGCATGGCGACTGTTGTATTCAATCCCGATGCAATTTCTGTGTTTCATCAACACTCTGATACTCAACAGATTACAGAATGCCTCGAGATGTGCATCGGAAACTACTACTGGTCATCCAGGGAACGATCAAAGCGTAAACTCTTAGAGACATTACTCCCATGGAGGAAAGTGCGCATGGTGACTGTTGTATTCAATCCCGATGCATTTTCTGTGTTTCATCAACACTCTGATAGTCCACAGATTACAGAATGCCACGAGAAGTGCATCGGAAACTACTACTGGTCTTCCCGGGAACGATCAAAGCGTAGACTCTTTGAGACATTACTCCCATGGAGGAAAGTGCGCATGGCGACTGTTGTATTCAATCCCGATGCAATTTCTGTGTTTCATCAACACTCTGATACTCATCAGATTACAGAATGCCTCGAGATGTGCATCGGAAACTACTACTGGTCTTCCAGCTAACGATCAAAGCGTAGACTCTTTGAGACATACCTCCCGTGGAGGAAAGTGTGCATGGTGACTGTTGTTTCCAATCCCGATGCATTTTCTGTGTTTCATCAACACTCTGATGGTCCACAGATTACAGAATGCCACGAGATGTGCATCGGAAACTACTACTGGTCTTCCCGGGAACGATCAAAGCGTAGACTGTTTGAGACATTACTCCCATGGAGGAAAGTGCGCATGGTGACTGTCGTATTCAATCCCAATGCAATTTCTGTGTTTCATCGACACTCTGATAGTCCACAGATTACAGAAAGCCTCCAGAAGTTCACCAGAAACTACTACTGGTCTTCCAGGGAACGATCAAAGCGTAGACTGTTAGAGGCATTACTCCCATGGAGGAAAGTGAGCATGATGAGTGTTTTATTCAATCCGGATGCAATTACTGTGTTTCGACAACACTCTGATAGTCTACAGATTACAGAATGCCACCAGAGGTGCATCGGAGACTACTACTGGTCTTCCAGGGAACGATCAAAGCGTAGATTGTTTGAGACATTACTACCGTTGAGGAAAGTGCGCATGGTGACTGTTGTATTCAATCCCGATGCATTTTCTGTGTTTCATCAACACTCTGATAGTCCACAGATTACAGAATGCCACGAGAAGTGCATCGGAAACAACTACAGGTCTTCCCGGGAACGATCAAAGCGTAGACTCTTTGAGACATTACTCCCATTGAGGAAAGTGCGCATGGTGACTGTTGTATTCAATCCCGATGCAATTTCTGTGTTTCATCAACACTCTGATACTCAACAGATTACAGAATGCCTCCAGATGTGCAGTTGAAACTACTACTGGCCTTCCACTGAACGATCAAAGCGTAGACTGTTTGAGACATTACTCCTATGGAGGGAACTGCGCATGGAGAATGTTGTATTCAATCCCGATGCAATTTCTGTGTTTCATCAACACTCTGATAGTCCACAGATTACAGAATGCCTCCAGATGTTAATCGGAAACTACTACTGTTCTTCCAGTTAACGATCAAAGCGTAGGCTGTTTGTAACATTACTCCCATGGAAGAAAGTGCGCATGGTGACTGTTGTATCCAATCCCGATGCATTTTCTGTGTTTCATCAACACTCTGATATTCCACAGATTACAGAATGCCACGAGATGTGCATCGGAAACTAGTACTGGTCTTCCAGGGAACGATCAAAGCGTAGACTGTTTGAGACATTACTGCCATTGAGGAAAGTGCGCATGGTGACTGTTGTATCCAATCCCGATGCATTTTCTGTGTTTCATCAACACTCTGATATTCCACAGATTACAGAATGCCACGAGATGTGCATCGGAAACTACTACTGGTCTTCCCGGGAACGATCAAATCGTAGACTCTTTGAGACATTACTCCCACAGAGGAAAGTGCGTATGGTGACTGTCGTATTCAATCCCGATGCAATTTCTGTGTTTCATAAACACTCTGATAGTCCACAGATTACAGAAAGCCTCCAGAAGTTCATCGGAAACTACTACTGGTCTTCCATTGAACGATCAAAGCGTAGACTGTTAGAGACATTACTCCCATGGAGGAAAGTGAGCATGGTGAGTGTTTTATTCAATCCGGACGCAATTACTGTGTTTTATCAACACTCTGATAGTCTACAGATTACAGAATGCCACCAGAGGTGCATCGGAAACTACTACTGGTCTTCCAGGGAACGATCAAAGCGTAGATTGTTTGAGACATTACTCCCCTGGAGGAAAGTGCGCATGGTGACTGTTGTATTCAATCCCGATGCATTTTCTGTGTTTCATGAATACTCTGATAGTCCACAGATTACAGAATGCCTCCACATGTGAATCGGAAACTACTACTTTTCTTCCAGGAAACCATCAAATCGTAGACTGTTTGAGACATTACTTTTATGGAGGAATGTACGCATGGTGACTGTTGTATTCAATCCCGATGCAATTTCTGTGTTTCATCAACACTCTGATAGTCCACAGATTACAGAATGCTTCCAGATGTTAATCGGAAACTACTACTGGTCTTCCAGGGAACGATCAAAGCGTAGACTATTTGAGACATTACCCCCATGGAGGAAAGTGCGCATGTTGACTGTTGTATCCAATCCCGATGCAATTTCTGTGTTTCATCAACACTCTGATAGTCCACAGATTACAGAAAGCTTCCAGAAGTTCAGCGGAAAAACTACAACTGGCCTTCCAGGGAACGATCAAAGCGTAGACTGTTAGAGACATTACTCCCATGGAGGAAAGTGTGCATGGTGACTGTTGTATTCAATCCCGATGCAATTTCTGTGTTTCATCAACACTCTGATACTCAACAGATTACAGAATGCCTCCAGATGTGCAGTTGAAACTACTACTGGCCTTCCATTGAACGATCAAAGCGAAGACTGTTTGAGACATTACTCCTATGGAGGAACCTGCGCATGGTGACTGTTGTATTCAATACCGATGCAATTTCTGTGTTTCATCAACACTCTGATAGTCCACAGATTACAGAATGCCTCCAGATGTTAAACGGAAACTACTACTGGTCCTCCAGGGAACGATCAAAGCGTAGACTGTTTGGGACATTACTCCCATGAATGAATGTGCGCATGGTGACTGTTGCATTCAATCCCGATGCAAATTCTGTGTTTCATCAACACTCTGATACTCCACAGATTACAGAATGCCTCCAAATGTGCATCGGAAACAACTACTGGTCTTCCAGGGAACGATCAAAGCGTAGACTATTTGGGACATTACCCCCATGGAGGAAAGTGCGCATGTTGACTGTTGTATCCAATCCCGATGCATTTTCTTTGTTTCATCAACACTCTGATAGTCCACAGATTACAGAATGCCACGAGATGTGCATCGGAAACTACTACTGGTCTTCCCGGCAACGATCAAAGCGTAGACTCTTTGAGACATTACTCCCATGGAGGAAAGTGCCCATGGTGACTGTCGTATTCAATCCCGATGCAATTTCTGTGTTTCATCAACACTCTGATAGTCCACAGATTACAGAAAGCTTCCAGAAGTTCAGCGGAAAAACTACAACTGGTCTTCCAGGGAACGATCAAAGCGTAGACTGTTAGAGACATTACTCCCATGGAGGAAAGTGAGCATGGTGACTGTTTTATTCAATCCGGATGCAATTACTGTGTTTCATCAACACTCTGATAGTCTCCACATTACAGAATGCCACCAGAGGTGCATCGGAAACTACTACTGGTCTTCCAGGGAACGATCAAAGCGTAGACTGTTTGAGACATTACTCCCGTGGAGGAAAGTGCGCATGGTGACTGTTGTATTCAATCCCGATGCATTTTCTGTGTTTCATCAACACTCTGATAGTCCACAGATTACAGAATGCCTCCAGATGTGCATCGGAAACTACTACTGCTCTTCCAGGGACCGATCAAAGCGTAGACGGTTTGAGACATTACTCCCATGGAGGAAAGTGCGCATGGTGACTGTTGTATTCAATACCGATGCAATTTCTGTGTTTCATCAACACTCTGATAGTCCACAGATTACAGAATGCCTCCAGATGTGCATCGGAAATTCTTACTGGTCTTCCCGGGAACCATCAAATCGTAGACTGTTTGAGACATTACTCCCATGGAGGAAAGTGCGCATTGTGAATGTCATATTCAATCCCGATGCAATTTCTGTGTTTCATCAACACTCTGATAGTCCACAGATTACAAAATGCCTCCAGATGTTAATCGGAAACTACTACTGGTCCTCCAGGGAACGATCAAAGCGTAGACTGTTTGGGACATTACTCCCATGAAGGAAAGTGCGCATGGTGACTGTTGTATTCAATCCCGATGCAATTTCTGTGTTTCATCAACACTCTGATACTCCACAGATTACAGAATGCCTCCAAATGTGCATCGGAAACTACTACTGGTCTTCCAGGGAACGATCAAAGCGTAGATTGTTTGAGACATTACTCCCGTGGAGGAAAGTGCGCATGGTGACTGTTGTATTCAATCCCGATGCATTTTCTGTGTTTCATCAACACTCTGATAGTCCACAGATTACACAATGCCTCCAGATGTGCATCGGAATCTACTAGCGCTCTTCCAGGGAACGATCAAAGCGTAGACTGTTTGAGACATTACTCCCATGGAGGAATGTGCGCATAGTGACTGTTGTATTCAATCCCGATGCAATTCCTGTGTTTTATCGACACTCTAATACTCCACAGATTACAGAATGCCTCCAAATGTGCATCGGAAACTACTACTGGTCATCCAGGGAACGATCAAAGCGTAAACTCTTAGAGACATTACTCCCATGGAGGAAAGTGCGCATGGTGACTGTTGTATTCAATCCCGATGCATTTTTTGTGTTTCATCAACACTCTGATAGTCCACAGATTACAGAATGCCACGAGAAGTGCATCGGAAACTGCTACTGGTCTTCCCGGGAACGATCAAAGCGTAGACTCTTTGAGACATTACTCCCATGGAGGAAAGTGCGCATGGCGACTGTTGTATTCAATCCCGATGCAATTTCTGTGTTTCATCAACACTCTGATACTCAACGGATTACAGAATGCCTCGAGACGTGCATCGGAAACTACTACTGGTCTTCCAGCTAACGATCAAAGCGTAGACTCTTTGAGACATACCTCCCGTGGAGGAAAGAGCGCATGGCGACTGTTGTATTCAATCCCGATGCAATTTCTGTGTTTCATCAACACTCTGATACTCAACAGATTACAGAATGCCTCGAGATGTGCATCGGAAACTACTACTGGTCATCCAGGGAACGATCAAAGCGTAAACTCTTAGAGACATTACTCCCATGGAGGAAAGTGCGCATGGTGACTGTTGTATTCAATCCCGATGCATTTTCTGTGTTTCATCAACACTCTGATAGTCCACAGATTACAGAATGCCACGAGAAGTGCATCGGAAACTACTACTGGTCTTCCCGGGAACGATCAAAGCGTAGACTCTTTGAGACATTACTCCCATGGAGGAAAGTGCGCATGGCGACTGTTGTATTCAATCCCGATGCAATTTCTGTGTTTCATCAACACTCTGATACTCATCAGATTACAGAATGCCTCGAGATGTGCATCGGAAACTACTACTGGTCTTCCAGCTAACGATCAAAGCGTAGACTCTTTGAGACATACCTCCCGTGGAGGAAAGTGTGCATGGTGACTGTTGTGTCCAATCCCGATGCATTTTCTGTGTTTCATCAACACTCTGATGGTCCACAGATTACAGAATGCCACGAGATGTGCATCGGAAACTACTACTGGTCTTCCCGGGAACGATCAAAGCGTAGACTGTTTGAGACATTACTCCCATGGAGGAAAGTGCGCATGGTGACTGTCGTATTCAATCCCAATGCAATTTCTGTGTTTCATCGACACTCTGATAGTCCACAGATTACAGAAAGCCTCCAGAAGTTCACCAGAAACTACTACTGGTCTTCCAGGGAACGATCAAAGCGTAGACTGTTAGAGGCATTACTCCCATGGAGGAAAGTGAGCATGATGAGTGTTTTATTCAATCCGGATGCAATTACTGTGTTTCGACAACACTCTGATAGTCTACAGATTACAGAATGCCACCAGAGGTGCATCGGAGACTACTACTGGTCTTCCAGGGAACGATCAAAGCGTAGATTGTTTGAGACATTACTACCGTTGAGGAAAGTGCGCATGGTGACTGTTGTATTCAATCCCGATGCATTTTCTGTGTTTCATCAACACTCTGATAGTCCACAGATTACAGAATGCCACGAGAAGTGCATCGGAAACTACTACAGGTCTTCCCGGGAACGATCAAAGCGTAGACTCTTTGAGACATTACTCCCATTGAGGAAAGTGCGCATGGTGACTGTTGTATTCAATCCCGATGCAATTTCTGTGTTTCATCAACACTCTGATACTCAACAGATTACAGAATGCCTCCAGATGTGCAGTTGAAACTACTACTGGCCTTCCACTGAACGATCAAAGCGTAGACTGTTTGAGACATTACTCCTATGGAGGGAACTGCGCATGGAGAATGTTGTATTCAATCCCGATGCAATTTCTGTGTTTCATCAACACTCTGATAGTCCACAGATTACAGAATGCCTCCAGATGTTAATCGGAAACTACTACTGTTCTTCCAGTTAACGATCAAAGCGTAGGCTGTTTGTAACATTACTCCCATGGAAGAAAGTGCGCATGGTGACTGTTGTATCCAATCCCGATGCATTTTCTGTGTTTCATCAACACTCTGATATTCCACAGATTACAGAATGCCACGAGATGTGCATCGGAAACTAGTACTGGTCTTCCAGGGAACGATCAAAGCGTAGACTGTTTGAGACATTACTGCCATTGAGGAAAGTGCGCATGGTGACTGTTGTATCCAATCCCGATGCATTTTCTGTGTTTCATCAACACTCTGATATTCCACAGATTACAGAATGCCACGAGATGTGCATCGGAAACTACTACTGGTCTTCCCGGGAACGATCAAATCGTAGACTCTTTGAGACATTACTCCCACAGAGGAAAGTGCGTATGGTGACTGTCGTATTCAATCCCGATGCAATTTCTGTGTTTCATAAACACTCTGATAGTCCACAGATTACAGAAAGCCTCCAGAAGTTCATCGGAAACTACTACTGGTCTTCCATTGAACGATCAAAGCGTAGACTGTTAGAGACATTACTCCCATGGAGGAAAGTGAGCATGGTGAGTGTTTTATTCAATCCGGACGCAATTACTGTGTTTTATCAACACTCTGATAGTCTACAGATTACAGAATGCCACCAGAGGTGCATCGGAAACTACTACTGGTCTTCCAGGGAACGATCAAAGCGTAGATTGTTTGAGACATTACTCCCCTGGAGGAAAGTGCGCATGGTGACTGTTGTATTCAATCCCGATGCATTTTCTGTGTTTCATGAATACTCTGATAGTCCACAGATTACAGAATGCCTCCACATGTGAATCGGAAACTACTACTTTTCTTCCAGGAAACCATCAAATCGTAGACTGTTTGAGACATTACTTTTATGGAGGAATGTACGCATGGTGACTGTTGTATTCAATCCCGATGCAATTTCTGTGTTTCATCAACACTCTGATAGTCCACAGATTACAGAATGCTTCCAGATGTTAATCGGAAACTACTACTGGTCTTCCAGGGAACGATCAAAGCGTAGACTATTTGAGACATTACCCCCATGGAGGAAAGTGCGCATGTTGACTGTTGTATCCAATCCCGATGCAATTTCTGTGTTTCATCAACACTCTGATAGTCCACAGATTACAGAAAGCTTCCAGAAGTTCAGCGGAAAAACTACAACTGGTCTTCCAGGGAACGATCAAAGCGTAGACTGTTAGAGACATTACTCCCACGGAGGAAAGTGTGCATGGTGACTGTTGTATTCAATCCCGATGCAATTTCTGTGTTTCATCAACACTCTGATACTCAACAGATTACAGAATGCCTCCAGATGTGCAGTTGAAACTACTACTGGCCTTCCATTGAACGATCAAAGCGAAGACTGTTTGAGACATTACTCCTATGGAGGAACCTGCGCATGGTGACTGTTGTATTCAATACCGATGCAATTTCTGTGTTTCATCAAAACTCTGATAGTCCACAGATTACAGAATGCCTCCAGATGTTAAACGGAAACTACTACTGGTCCTCCAGGGAACGATCAAAGCGTAGACTGTTTGGGACATTACTCCCATGAATGAATGTGCGCATGGTGACTGTTGCATTCAATCCCGATGCAAATTCTGTGTTTCATCAACACTCTGATACTCCACAGATTACAGAATGCCTCCAAATGTGCATCGGAAACAACTACTGGTCTTCCAGGGAACGATCAAAGCGTAGACTATTTGGGACATTACCCCCATGGAGGAAAGTGCGCATGTTGACTGTTGTATCCAATCCCGATGCATTTTCTTTGTTTCATCAACACTCTGATAGTCCACAGATTACAGAATGCCACGAGATGTGCATCGGAAACTACTACTGGTCTTCCCGGCAACGATCAAAGCGTAGACTGTTTGAGACATTACTCCCATGGAGGAAAGTGCCCATGGTGACTGTCGTATTCAATCCCGATGCAATTTCTGTGTTTCATCAACACTCTGATAGTCCACAGATTACAGAAAGCTTCCAGAAGTTCAGCGGAAAAACTACAACTGGTCTTCCAGGGAACGATCAAAGCGTAGACTGTTAGAGACATTACTCCCATGGAGGAAAGTGAGCATGGTGACTGTTTTATTCAATCCGGATGCAATTACTGTGTTTCATCAACACTCTGATAGTCTCCACATTACAGAATGCCACCAGAGGTGCATCGGAAACTACTACTGGTCTTCCAGGGAACGATCAAAGCGTAGACTGTTTGAGACATTACTCCCGTGGAGGAAAGTGCGCATGGTGACTGTTGTATTCAATCCCGATGCATTTTCTGTGTTTCATCAACACTCTGATAGTCCACAGATTACAGAATGCCTCCAGATGTGCATCGGAAACTACTACTGCTCTTCCAGGGACCGATCAAAGCGTAGACGGTTTGAGACATTACTCCCATGGAGGAAAGTGCGCATGGTGACTGTTGTATTCAATACCGATGCAATTTCTGTGTTTCATCAACACTCTGATAGTCCACAGATTACAGAATGCCTCCAGATGTGCATCGGAAATTCTTACTGGTCTTCCCGGGAACCATCAAATCGTAGACTGTTTGAGACATTACTCCCATGGAGGAAAGTGCGCATTGTGAATGTCATATTCAATCCCGATGCAATTTCTGTGTTTCATAAACACTCTGATAGTCCACAGATTACAGATGGCCTCCAGAAATTCATCGGAAACTACCACTGGTCTTCCAGGGAACGATCAAAGCGTGGACTGTTAGAGACATTACTCCCATGGAGGAAAGTGAGCACGGTGAGTGTTTTATTCAATCCGGATGCAATTACTGTGTTTCATCAACACTCTGATAGTCTACAGATTACAGAATGCCACCAGAGGTGCATCGGATACTGCTACTGGTCTTCCAGGGCACGATCAAAGCGTAGATTGTTTGAGACATTACTCCCGCGGAGGAAAGTGCGCATGGTGACTGTTGTATTCAATCCCGATGCATTTTCTGTGTTTCATCAACACTCTGATAGTCCACAGATTACAGAATGCCTCCACATGTGAATCGGAAACTACTACTGGAATTCCAGGAAACCATCAAAGCGTAGACTGTTTGAGACATTACTTTTATGGAGGAATGTACGCATGGTGACTGTTGTATTCAATCCCGATGCAATTTCTGTGTTTCATCAACACTCTGATAGTCCACAGATTACAGAATGCCTGCAGATGTTAATCGGAAACTACTACTGGTCTTCCAGGGAACGATCAAAGCGTATACTGTTTGAGACATTACTCCCATGGAGGAAACTGCGCATGGAGAATGTTGTATTCAATCCCGATGCAATTTCTGTGTTTCATCAACACTCTGATAGTCCACAGTTTACAAAATGCCTCCAGATGTTAATCGGAAACTACTACTGGTCCTCCAGGGAACGATCAAAGCGTAGACTGTTTGGGACATTACTCCCATGAAGGAAAGTGCGCATGGTGACTGTTGTATTCAATCCCGATGCAATTTCTGTGTTTCAACAACACTCTGATACTCCACAGATTACAGAATGCCTCCAAATGTGCATCGGAAACTACTACTGGTCTTCCAAGGAACGATCAAAGCGTAGATTGTTTGAGACATTACTCCCATGGAGGAAAGTGCGCAACGTGACTGTTGTATTCAATCCCGATGCAATTTCTGTGTTTCATCAACACTTTGATAGTCCACAGATTACAGAATGCCTCCAGATGTGCATCAGAAACTACTACTGCTCTTCCAGGGAACGATCAAAGCGTAGACTGTTTGAGACATTACTCCCATGGAGGAATGTGCGCATAGTGACTGTTGTATTCAATCCCCATGCAATATCTGTGTTTTATCAACACTCTGATACTCCACAGATTACAGAATGCCTCCAAATGTGCATCGGAAACTACTACTGGTCTTCCAGGGAACGATCAAAGCGTAAACTCTTTGAGACATTACTCCCATTGAGGAAAGTGCGCATGGTGACTGTTGTATTCAATCCCGATGCATTTTCTGTGTTTCATCAACACTCTGATAGTCCACAGATTACAGAAAGCCACGAGAAGTGCATCAGAAACTACTACTGGTCTTCCCGGGAACGATCAAAGCGTAGACTCTTTGAGACATTACTCCCATGGAGGAAAATGCGCATGGTGACTGTTGTATTCAATCCCGATGCAATTTCTGTGTTTCATCAACACTCTGATACACAACAGATTACAGAATGCCTCCAGATGTGCAGTTGAAATTACTACTGGCCTTCCACAGAACGATCAAAGCGTAGACTGTTTGAGACATTACTCCTATGGAGGGAACTGCGCATGGAGAATGTTGTATTCAATCCCGATGCAATTTCTGTGTTTCATCAACACTCTGATAGTCCACAGATTACAGAATGCCTCCAGATGTTAATCGGAAACTACTACTGGTCTTCCAGTTAACGATCAAAGCGTAGGCTGTTTGTTACATTACTCCCATGGAGGAAAGGGCGCATGGTGACGGTTGTATTCAATCCCGATGCATTTACAGTGTTTCATCAACACTCTGATAGACCACAGATTACAGAATGCCACGAGATGTGCATCGGAAACTACTTCTGGTCTCCAGGGAACGATGAAAGCGTAGACCGTTTGAGACATTACTTTTATGTAAGAAACAGCGCATGGTGACTGTTGAATTGAATCCCGATGCAATATCTGTGTTTCATCAACACTCTGATAGTCCACAGATTGCAGAATGCCTCCACATGTGAATCGGAAACTACTACTGGTCTTCCAGGAAACCATCAAAGCGTAGACTGTTGAAGACATTACTTTTATGGAGGAATGTACGCATGGTGACTGTTGTATTCAATCCCGATGCAATTTCTGTGTTTCATCAACACTCTGATAGTCCACAGATTACAGAATGCCTCCAGATGTTAATCGGAAACTACTACTGGTCTTCCAGGGAACGATCAAAGCGTAGACTGTTTGAGACATTACTCCCATGGAGGAAACTGCGCATGGAGAATGGTGTATTCAATCCCGATGCAATTTCTTTGTTTCATCAACACTCTGATAGTCCACAGATTACAAAATGCCACCAGATGTTAAACTGAAACTACTACTGGACCTCCAGGGAACGATCAAAGCGTAGACTGTTTGGGACATTACTCCCATGAAGGAAAGTGCGCATGGTGACTGTTGTATTCAATCCCGATGCAATTTCTGTGTTTCATCAACACTCTGATACTCCACAGATTACAGAATGCCTCCAAATGTGCATCGGAAACTACTACTGGTCTTCCCGGGAACGATCAAAGCGTACACTGTTTGAGACATTACTCCCATGGAGGAAAGTGCGCATGGTGACTGTTGTATCCAATCCCTATGCAATTTCTGTGTTTCATCAACACTCTGATAGTCCACAGATTACAGAATGCCTCCAGATGTGCATCGAAAACTACTACTGCTCTTCCAGGGACCGATCAAACCGTAGACTGTTTGAGACATTACTCCCATGGAGGAAAGTGCGCATGGTGACTGTTGTATTCAATCCCGATGCAATTTCTGTGTTTCATCAACACTCTGATAGTCCACAGATTACAGAATGCCTCCAGATGTGCATCGGAAACTACTACTGGTCTTCCAGGGAACGATCAAAGCGTAGACTGTTTAAAACATTACTTTTATGGAGGAATGTGCGAATGGTGACTGTTGTATTCAATCCCGATGCAATTTCTGTGTTTCATCAACACTCTAATAGTCCACAGATTACAGAATGCCTCCAGATGTGCATCGAAACTACTACTCGTCTTCCAGGGAACGATCAAAGCATAGACTGTTTGAGACATTACTTTTATGGAGGAATGTGCGCATGGTGACTGTTGTATACAATCCCGATGCAATTTCTGTGTTTGATCAACACTCTAATAGTCCACAGATTACAGAATGCCTCCAGATGTGCATCGGAAACTACTACTGGTCTTCCAGGGAACAATCAAAGCGTAAACTCTTTGAGACATTACTCCCATGGAGGAAAGTGCGCATGGTGACTGTTGTATTCAATCCCGATGCAATTTCTGTGTTTCATCAACACTCTGATAGTCCACAGATTACAGAATGCCTCAGATGTGCATCGGAAACTACTACTGCTCTTCCAGGGAACGATCAAAGCGTAGACTGTTTGAGACATTACTCCCATGGAGGAATGTGCGCATAGTGACTGTTGTATTCAATCCCCATGCAATATCTGTGTTTTATCAACACTCTGATACTCCACAGATTACAGAATGCCTGCAAATGTGCATCGGAAACTACTACTGGTCTTCCAGGGAACGATCAAAGCGTAAACTCTTTGAGACATTACTCCCATGGAGGAAAGTGCGCATGGTGACTGTTGTATTCAATCGCGATGCATTTTCTGTGTTTCATCAACACTCTGATAGTCCGCAGATTACAGAAAGCCACGAGAAGTGCATCAGAAACTACTACTGGTCTTCCCGGGAACGATCAAAGCGTAGACTCTTTGAGACATTACTCCCATGGAGGAAAGTGCGCATGGTGACTGTTGTATTCAATCCCGATGCAATTTCTGTGTTTCATCAACACTCTGATACCCAACAGATTACAGAATGCCTCCAGATGTGCAGTTGAAACTACTACTGGCCTTCCACTGAACGATCATAGCGTAGACTGTTTGAGACATTACTCCTATGGAGGGAACTGCGCATGGAGAATGTTGTATTCAATCCCGATGCAATTTCTGTGTTTCATCAACACTCTGATAGTCCACAGATTACAGAATGCCTCCAGATGTTAATCGGAAACTACTACTGGTCTTCCAGTTAACGATCAAAGCGTAGGCTGTTTGTTACATTACTCCCATGGAGGAAAGGGCGCATGGTGACAGTTGTATTCAATCCCGATGCATTTACAGTGTTTCATCAACACTCTGATAGACCACAGGTTACAGAATGCCTCCAGATGTTAATCGGAAACTACTACTGGTCTTCCAGGGAACGATCAAAGCGTAGACTGTTTGAGACATTACTCCCATGGAGGAAACTGCGCATGGAGAATGGTGTATTCAATCCCGATGCAATTTTTGTGTTTCATCAACACTCTGATAGTCCACAGATTACAAAATGCCACCAGATGTTAAACTGAAACTACTACTGGTCCTCCAGGGAACGATCAAAGCGTAGACTGTTTGAGACAATTCTCCCATGAAGGAAAGTGCGCATGGTGACTGTTGTATTCAATCCCGATGCAATTTCTGTGTTACATCAACACTCTGATACTCCACAGATTACAGAATGCCTCCAAATGTGCATCGGAAACTACTACTGGTCTTCCAGGGAACGATCAAAGCGTACACTGTTTGAGACATTACTCCCATGGAGGAAAGTGCGCATGGTGACTGTTGTATCCAATCCCTATGCAATTTCTGTGTTTCATCAACACTCTGATAGTCCACAGATTACAGAATGCCACCAGAGGTGCATCGGAAACTACTACTGGTCTTCCAGGGAACGATCAAAATGTAGATTGTTTAAGACATTACTCCCGTGGAGGAAAGTGCGCATGGTGACTGTTGTATTCAATCCCGATGCAATTTCTGTGTTTCATCAACACTCTGATAGTCCACAGATTACAGAATGCCTCCAGATGTGCATCGGAAACTACTACTGGTCTTCCAGGGAACGATCAAAGCGTAGACTGTTTAAAACATTACTTTTATGGAGGAATGTGCGAATGGTGACTGTTGTATTCAATCCCGATGCAATTTCTGTGTTTCATCAACACTCTAATAATCCACAGATTACAGAATGCCTCCAGATGTGCATCGGAAACTACTACTGGTCTTCCAGGGAACAATCAAAGCTTAAACTCTCTGAGACATTACTCCCATGGGGGAAAGTGAGCATGGTGACTGTTTTATTCAATCCCGATGCAATTACAGTGTTACATCAGTACTCTGATAGTCTACACATTACAGAATTCCATCAGAAGTGCATCGGAAACTACTACTGGTCTTCCAGGGAACGATCAGAGCGTAGACTGTTAGAGACATTACTCCCATGGAGGAAAGTGCGCATGGTGACTGCTGTATTCAATCCCGATGCAATATCTGTGTTTCATCAACACTCTGATAGTCCACAGATTACAGAATGCCTCCAGATGTTAATTGGAAACTACTACTGGTCTTTCCGGGAACGATCAAAGCGTAGACTGTTTCAGACATTACTCCCATGGAGGAAAGTGCGGATGGTGACTGTTTTATTCAATGCCGATACAATTTCTGTGTTTCATCAACTCTCTAATACTCCACAGATTACTTAATGCCTCCAGTTGTGGATCGGAAACTTCTACTGCTCTTCCAGGGAACGATCAAATTGTAGACTGTTTCAGACATTACTCCCATGGAGGAAAGCGCGGATGATGACTGTTTTATTCAATCCCGATACAATTTCTGTGTATCATAAATTCTCTAATACTCCACAGATTACAGAATGTTTCCAGATGTGCATCGGAAACATCTACTGGTCTTTCAGGGAACGATCAAATTGTAGACTGTTTGAGACATTACTCCCATGGAGGAAAGTGCGCATGGTGACTGCTGTATTCAATCCCGATGCAATATCTGTGTTTCATCAACACTCTGATAGTCCACAGATTACAGAATGCCTCCACATGTGCATCGGAAACTACTACTGCTCTTCCAGGGAACGATCAAAGCGTAGACTCTTTGAGACATTACTCCCATGGAGGAAAGTGCGCATGGTGACTGTTGTATTCAATCCCGATGCAATTTCTGTGTTTCATCAACACTCTGATACTCAACAGATTACAGAATGCCTCCAGATGTGCAGTTGAAACTACTACTGGCCTTCCACTGAACGATCAAAGCGTAGACTGTTTGAGACATTACTCCTATGGAGGGTACTGCGCATGGAGAATGTTGTATTCAATCCCGATGCAATTTCTGTGTTTCATCAACACTCTGATAGTCCACAGACTACAGAATGCCTCCAGATGTTAATCGGAAACTACTACTGGTCTTCCAGTTAATGATCAAAGCGTAGGCTGTTCGTCACATTACTCCCATGGAGGAATGGGCGCATGGTGACAGTTGTATTCAATCCCGATGCATTTACAGTGTTTCATCAACACTCTGATAGACCACAGATTACAGAATGCCACGAGATGTGCATCGGAAACTACTACTGGCCTTCCACTGAACGATGAAAGCGTAGACCGTTTGAGACATTACTTTTATGTAAGAAACAGCGCATGGTGACTGTTGTATTGAATCCCGATGCAATTTCTGTGTTTCATCAACACTCTGATAGTCCACAGATTACAGAATATCTCCACATGTGAATCAGAAACTACTACTGGTCTTCCAGGAAACCATCAAAGCGTAGACTGTTTGAGACATTACTTTTATGGAGGAATGTACGCATGGTGACTGTTGTATTCAATCCGGATGCAATTTCTGTGTTTCATCAACACTCTGATAGTCCACAGATTACAGAATGCCTCCAGATGTTAATCGGAAACTACTACTGGTCATCCAGGGAACGATCAAAGCGTAGATTGTTTGAGACATTACTCCCATGGAGGAAACTGCGCATGGAGAATGTTGTATCTAATCCCGATCCAATTTCTGTGTTTCATCAACACTCTGATAGTCCACAAATTACAAAATGCCTCCAGATGTTAATCGGAAACTACTACTGGTCCTCCAGGGAACGATCAAAGCGTAGACTGTTTGGGACCTTACTCCCATGAATTAAAGTGCGCATGGTGACTGTTGTATTCAATCCCGATGCAATTTCTGTGTTTCATCAACACTCTGATACTCCACAGATTACAGAATGCCTCCAAATGTGCATCGGAAACTACTACTGGTCTTCCAGGGAACGATCAAAGAGTAGACAGTTTGAGACATTACTCCCATGGAGGAAAGTGCGCATGGTGACTGTTGTATCCAATCCCGATGCAATTTCTGTGTTTCATCAACACTTTAATAGTCCACAGATTACAGAATGCCTCCAGATGTGCATCGGAAACTACTACTGGTCTTCCAGGGAACAATCAAAGCTTAAAATCTTTGAGACATTACTCCCATGGGGGAAAGTGAGCATGGTGACTGTTTTATTCAATCCCGATGCAATTACTGTGTTTCATCAGTACTCTGATAGTCTACACATTAGAGAATGCCACCAGAAGTGCATCGGAAACTACTACTGGTCTTCCAGGGAACGATCAAAGCGTAGACTGTTTGAGACATTACTCCCATGGCGGAAAGTGCGCATGGTGACTGTTGTATTCAATCCCGATGCAATTTCTGTGTTTCATCAACACTCTGATACTCCACAGATTACAGAATACCTCCAGATGTGCAGTTGAAACTACTATTGGTCTTTTGCTGAACGATCAAAGCGTAGACTGTTTGAGACATTACTCCCATGGAGGAAACTGCGCATGGTGACAGTTGTATTCAATCCCGATGCAATTTCTGTGTTTCATCAACACTCTGATAGTCCACAGATTACAGAATGCCTCCAAATGTGCATCGGAAACTACTACTGGTCTTCCAGGGAACGATCAAAGTGTAAACACTTTGAGACATTACTCCCATGGAGGAAAGTGCGCATGGTGACTATAGTATTCAATCCCGATGCATTCTCTGTGTTTCATCAACACTCTGATAGTCCACAGATTAAAGAATGCCACGAGATGTGCATCGGAAACTACTACTGGTCTTCCAGGGAACGTTCAAAGCGTAGACTGTTTGAGACATTACTTTTATGAAGGAATGTGCGCATGGTCACTATTGTTTTCAATCCCGATGCAATTTCTGTGTTTCATCAACACTCTAATAGTCCACAGATTACAGAATGCCTCCAGATGTGCATCGGAAACTACTACTGGTCTTCCAGGGAACAATCAAAGCGTAAACTCTTTGAGACATTACCCCCATGGAGGAAAGTGCGCATGGTGACTGTTGTATTCAATCCCGATGCATTTTCTGTGTTTCATCAACACTCCGATAGTCCACAGATTACAGAATGCCACGAGATGTGCATCGGAAACTACTACTGGTCTTCCCGGGAACGATCAAAGCGTAGACTGTTTGTGATATTACTCCCATGGAGGAAAGTGCGCATGGTGACTGTTGTATTCAATCCCGATGCAATTTCTGTGTTTCATCAACACTCTGATACTCCACAGATTACAGAATGCCTCCAAATTTGCATCGGAAACTACTACTGGTCTTCCAGGGAACGATCAAAGCGTAGATTGTTTGTGACAATACTCCCGTGGAGGAAAGTGCGCATGGTGACTGTTGTATTCAATCCCGATGCATTCTCTGTGTTTCATCAACACTCTGATAGTCCACAGATTACAGAATGCCACGAGATGTGCATCGGAAACTACTACTGGTCTTCCAGGGAACGATCAAAGCGTAGACTGTCTGAGACATTACTTTTATGAAGGAATGTGCGCATGGTGACTGTTGTTTTCAATCCCGATGCAATTTCTGTGTTTCATCAACACTCTAATAGTCCATAGATTACAGAATCCCTCCAGAGGTGCATCGGAAACTACTACTGGTCTTATAGGGAACGATCAAAGCGTAGATTGTTTGTGACAATACTCCCGTGGAGGAAAGTGCGCATGGTGACTGTTGTATTCAATCCCGATGCATTTTCTGTGTTTCATCAACACTCTGATAGTCCACAGATAACACAATGAGAGCAGATATGCATCGGAAACTACTACTGGTCTTCCAGGGAACGATCAAAGCGTAGACTGTTTGAGACATTACTCACATGGAGGAAAGTGCGCATGGTGATTGTTGTATTCAATACCGGTGCAATTTCTGTGTTTCATCAACACTCTGATAGTCCACAGATTACAGACTGCCTCCACATGTGAATCGGAAACTACTACTGGTCTTCCAGGAAACGATCAAACGTAGACTGTTTGAGACATTACTTTTATAGAGGAATATACGCAATGTGACTGTTGTATTCAATCCCGATGCAATTTCTGTGTTTCATCAACACTCTGATAGTCCACAGATTACAGAATGCCTCCAGATGTTAATCGGAAACTACTACTGGTCTTCCAGGGAACGATCAAAGCGTAGACTGTTCGGGACATTACTCCCTTGGAGGAAAGTGCGCATGGTGACTGTTGTATTCAATCCCGATGCAATTTCTGAAATTCATCAACACTCTGATACTCCACAGATTACAGAATGGCCCCAAATGTGCATCGGAAACTACTACTGGTCTTCCAGGGAACGATCAAAGCGTAAACTCTTTGAGACATTACTCCCATGGAGGAAAGTGCGCATGGTGACTGTTGTATACAATCCCGATGCATTTTCTGTGTTTCATCAACACTCTGATAGTCCACAGATTACAGAATGCCACGAGATGTGCATCGGAAACTACTACTGGTCTTCCGGGGAACGATCAAAGCGTAGACTGCATGAGACATTACTCCCATGGAGGAAAGTGCGCATGGTGACTGTTGTATTCAATCCCGAAGCAATTTCTGCGTTTCATCAACACTCTGATAGTCCACAGATAACAGAATGCCTCCAGATGTGCAATTGAAACTACTACTGGTTTTCCAGGGAACGATCAAAGCGTAGACTGTTTGAGACATTACTTCCATGGAGGAAAGTGAGCATGGTGACTGTTTTATTCAATCCCGATGCAATTACTGGGTTTCATCAACACTCTGATAGTCGACACATTACAGAATGCCACCAGAAGTGCAAGGGAAACTACTACTGGTCTTCCAGGGAACGATCAAAGCGTAGATTGTTTGAGACATTACTCCCGTGCAGGAAAGTGCGCATGGTGACTGTTGTATTCTATCCCGATACATTTTCTGTGTTTCATCAACACTCTGATAGTCCACAGATTACAGAATGCCTTTAGATGTGCTTCGGAAACTACTACTGGTCTTGCAGGGAACAATCACAGCGTAGACTATTAGAGACATTACTCCCATGGTGGAAAGTGCGCATGGTGACTGTTGTATTCAATCCCGATGCAATTTCTGTGTTTCATCAACACTCTGATAGTCCACAGATTCCAGAATGCCTCCAGATGTGCTTCGGAAACTACCACTGGGTATGCAGGGAACAATCAAAGCGTAGACTGCTTCAGACAATACTCCCATGGATGAAAGTGCGGATAGTAACTGTTGTATTCAATCCCAATGCAATTTCTGTGTTTCATCAACACTCTGATAGTCATGAGATTACAGAATGCCACCAGATGTGAATCGGAAACTACTACTGGTCTTCCAGGGAACTATCAAAGCGTAGACTGTTTCAGACATTACTCCCATGGAGGAAAGTGCGCACGGTGACTTGTATTCAATTCCGATGCAATTTCTGTGTTTCATCAACACTCTGATAGTCCACAGATTACAGAATGCCTCCAGATGTGCATCGGAAACTACTACTGGTCTTCCAGGGAACGATCAAGGCTTAGACTGTTTGAGACATACCTCCCGTGGAGGAAAGTGCGCATGGTGAATGTTGTATTCAATCCCGTTGCAATTTCTGTATTTCATCAACACTCTGATAGTCCACAGATTACAGAATGCCACCAGATGGTCTTCCAGGGAACGATCAAGGCGAAGACTGTTAGACACATTACTCCCATGGGGGAAAGTGCGCATGGTGACTGTTGTATTCAATCCCAATGCAATTTCTGTGTTTCATCAACACTCTGATAGTCCACAGATTACAAAATGCCTCCAGATGTGCAATTGAAACTACTACTGGTCTTCAGGGAACGATCAAAGCATATACTGTTTGAGAATTACTCCCATGGAGGAAAGTGCGCATGGTGAATGTTGTTTTCAATCCCGAGGCAATTTCTGTGTTTCATCAACACTCTGATAGTCCACAGATTACAGAAAGCCTCCAGATGTTCATCGGAAACTACTACTGATCTTTCAGGGAACGATCAAAGCGTAGACTGTTGGAGATATTACTCCCATGGAAAAAAGTGAGCATGGTGACTGTTTTATTCAATCCCGATGCAATTACTGTGTTTCATCAACACTCTGATAGTCTACACATTACAGAATGCCACCAGAAGTGCATCGGAAACTACTACTAGTCTTCCAGGGTACGATCAAAGCGTAGATTGTCTGAGACTTTACTCCCGTGTAGGAAAGTGCGCATGGTGACTGTTGTATTAAATCCCGATGCATTTTCTGTGTTTCATCATCACTCCGATAGTCCACAGATTACAGAATGCCTCATGATGTGCATCGGAAACTATTACTGGTCTTCCAGGGAACAATCAAAGCGTAGACTGTTTGAGACATTACTCCCATGGAGGAAAGGGCGCATGGTGACTGTTGTATTCAATCCCGATGCAATTTCTGTATTTCATCAACACTCTGATAATCCACAGATTACAGAACTATTCCAGTTGTGCATCGGAAACTACTACTGGTCTTCCGGGAAACGATCAAAGAGTAGACTGTTTGAGACATTACTTTTATGGAGGAATGTGCGCATGGTGACTGTTGTATTCAATCCCGATGCATTTTCTGTGTTTCATCAACACTCTGATAGACCACAGATTACAGAATGCCACGAGATGTGCATCGGAAACTACTACTGGTCTTCCAGGGAACGATCAAAGCGTAGACTGTTTCTGACATTACTCCCATGGAGGAAAGTGCTGATAGTGACTGTTGTATTCAATCCTGAGGCAATTTCTGTGTTTCATCAACACTCTGATAGTCCACAGATTACAGAATGCCACCAGATGTGCATCGGAAACTACTACTGGTCTTCCAGGGAACGATCAAAGCGTAGACTGTTTCAGACATACCTCCCGTGGAGCAAAGTGCGCATGTTGACTGTTGTATTCATTCCCGATGCAATTTCTGTGTTACATCAACACTCTAATAGTCCACAGATTTCAGAATGCCTCCAGATGTGCATCGGAAACTACTACTGGTCTTCCAGGGAACGATCAAAGCGTAAACTCTTTGAGACATTACTCCCATGGAGGAAAGTGCTCATGGTGACTGTTGTATTCAATCCCGATGCATTTTCTGTGTTTCATCAATACTCTGATAGTCCACAGATTACAGAATGCCACGAGATGTGCATCGCAAACTACTACCGGTCTTCCAGGGAACGATCAAAGCGTAGACTGTTTAAGACATACCTCCCGTGGAGGAAAGTGCGCATGGTGACTGTTGTATTCACTCCCGATGCAATTTCTGTGTTTCATCAACATTCAGATAGTAAACAGATTACAGAATTGCACCAGATATGCATCGGAAACTACTACTGGTATTCAGGGAACGATCAAAGCATAGACTGTTTGACAATTACTCCCAAGGAGGAAAGTACTCATGGTGACCGTTGTATTCAATCCCGATGCAATTTCTGTGTTTTATCAAGACTCTGATAGTCTACAGATTACAGAATGCCACCAGATGTGCATCGGAAACTACTACTGGTGTTCCTGGGAACGATAAAAGCGCAGACTGTTTGAGACATTACTAGCGTGGAGGAAAGTTTGCATGGTGACTGTTGTATTCAATCCCAATGCAATTTCTGTGTTTCATCAGCACTCTGATAGTCCACAGATTACAGAATGCCTCCAGATGTTCATCGGAAACTACTACCGGTCTTCCAGGGAACGATCAAATCGCAGAATCTTTGAAACATTACTTCTATGGAGGAATGTGCGCATGGTGACTGTTGTATTCAATCCCGTTGCAATTTCTGAGTTTCATCAACACTCTGTTAGTCCACAGATTACAGAATGCCTCCAGATGTGCATCGGAAACTACTACTGGTGTTCCAGGGAACGATCAAAGCGCAGACTGTTTGAGACAATACTCCCGTGGAGGAATGAGGTCATGGTGACTGTCGTATTCAATCCCGATGCATTTTCTGTGTTTCATCAACACTCTGATAGTCCACAGGTTACAGAATACCTCCAGATGTTCATCGGAAACTACTACTGGTCTTCCAGGGAACGAACAAAGCGCAGACTGTTTGAGACATTACTCCCATGGAGGAAAGTGCGCATGGTGACTGTTGTATTCAATCCCGATGCAATTTCTGTGTTTCATCAACACTCTGATAGTCCACAGATTACAGTATGCCTCCAGATGTTCATCGGAAGCTACTACCGGTCTTCCAGGGAACGATCAAAGCATAGATTGTTTGAGACATTACTTTTATGGAGGAATGTGCGCATGGTGACTGTTGTATTCAATCCCGATGCAATTTCTGTGTTTCATCAACACTCTGATAGTCCACAGATTACAGAATGCCTCGAGATGTGCATCGGAAACTACTACTGGTCTTCCAGCTAACGATCAAAGCGTAGACTCTTTGAGACATACCTCCCGTGGAGGAAAGAGTGCATGGTGAATGTTGTATTCAATCCCGTTGCAATTTCTGTGTTTCATCAACACTCTGATAGTCCACAGATTACAGAATGCCACCAGATGTTCATCGGAAACTACTACTGGTCTCCCAGGGAATGATCAAAGCATAGACTGTTTGAGAATTACTCCCATGGAGGAAAGTGCGCACGGTGACTGTTGTATTCAATCCCGATGCAATTTCTGTGTCTCATCAACACTCTGATACTCCACAGATTACAGAATGCTTCCAGATGTGCATCGGAAACTACTTCTGGTCTTCCAGGGAACGATCAAAGCGTAGTCTGTTTGGGACATTACTCCCATGGAGGAAAGTGCGCATGGTGACTGTTGTGTTCATTCCCGATGCAATTTCTGTGTTTCATCAACACTCAGATAGTAAACAGATAACAGAATGGCACCAGATATGCATCGGAAACTACTACTGGTATTCAGGGAACGATCAAAGCATAGACTGTTTGAGAATTACTCCCAAGGAGGAAAGTGCGCATGGTGACTGTTGTATTCAATCCCGATGCAATTTCTGTGTTACATCAACACTCTGAAAGTCCACAGATTACAGAATGCCTCCAGATGTTCATCGGAAACTACTACCGGTCTTCCAGGGAACGATCAAAGCATAGATTGTTTGAGACATTACTTTTATGGAGGAATGTGCGCATGGTGACTGTTGTATTCAATCCCGATGCAATTTCTGTGTTTCATCAACACTCTGATAGTTCACAGATTACAGAATGCCTCGAGATGTGCATCGGAAACTACTACTGGTCTTCCAGCTAACGATCAAAGCGTAGACTCTTTGAGACATACCTCCCGTGTAGGAAAGAGCGCATGGTGACTGTTGTATTCAATGCCGTTGCAATTTCTGTGTTTCATCAACACTCTGATAGTCCACAGATTACAGAATGCCACCAGATGTTCATCGGAAACTACTACTGGTCTCCCAGGGAACGATCAAAGCGTAGACTGTTTGAGAATCACTCCCATGGTGGAAAGTGCGCATGGTGACTGTTGTGTTCAATCCCGATGCAATTTCTGTGTCTCATCAACACTCTGATACTCCACAGATTACAGAATGCTTCCAGATGTGCATCGGAAACTACTTCTGGTCTTCCAGGGAACGATCAAAGCGTAGTCTGTTTGGGACATTACTCCCATGGAGGAAAGTGCGCATGGTGACTGTTGTGTTCATTCCCGATGCAATTTCTGTGTTTCATCAACACTCAGATAGTAAACAGATAACAGAATGGCACCAGATATGCATCGGAAACTACTACTGGTATTCAGGGAACGATCAAAGCATAGACTGTTTGAGAATTACTCCCAAGGAGGAAAGTGCGCATGGTGACTGTTGTATTCAATCCCGATGCAATTTCTGTGTTACATCAACACTCTGAAAGTCCACAGATTACAGAATGCCTCCAGATGTTCATCGGAAACTACTACCGGTCTTCCAGGGAACGATCAAAGCATAGATTGTTTGAGACATTACTTTTATGGAGGAATGTGCGCATGGTGACTGTTGTATTCAATCCCGATGCAATTTCTGTGTTTCATCAACACTCTGATAGTTCACAGATTACAGAATGCCTCGAGATGTGCATCGGAAACTACTACTGGTCTTCCAGCTAACGATCAAAGCGTAGACTCTTTGAGACATACCTCCCGTGTAGGAAAGAGCGCATGGTGACTGTTGTATTCAATGCCGTTGCAATTTCTGTGTTTCATCAACACTCTGATAGTCCACAGATTACAGAATGCCACCAGATGTTCATCGGAAACTACTACTGGTCTCCCAGGGAACGATCAAAGCGTAGACTGTTTGAGAATCACTCCCATGGTGGAAAGTGCGCATGGTGACTGTTGTGTTCAATCCCGATGCAATTTCTGTGTCTCATCAACACTCTGATACTCCACAGATTACAGAATGCCTCCAGATGTGCATCGGAAACTAGTTCTGGTCTTCCAGGGAACGATCAAAGCGTAGTCTGTTTGGGACATTACTCCCATGGAGGAAAGTGCGCATGGTGACTGTTGTATTCAATCAGGATTCAATTTCTGTGTTTCATCAAAACTCTGATAGTCCACGGATTACAGAATGCCTCCAGATGTGCATCGGAAACTACTACTGGTTTTCCAGGGAACGATCAAAGCGAACACTGTTAGAGACATTACTCCCATAGAGGAAAGTGCGCATGGTGACTGTTGTATTCAATCCCGATGCAATTTCTGTGTTTCATCAACACTCTGATAGTCTACAGATTACAGAATGCCACCAGATGTGCATCGGTAATTACTACTGGTGTTCCTACCGGTCTTCCAGGGAACCATCAAAGCGTAGACTGTTTAAGACATACCTCCCGTGGAGGAAAGTGCGCATGGTTACTGTTGTAATCATTCCCGATGCAATTTCTGTGTTTCATCAACACTCAGATAGTAAACAGATTACAGAATGGCACCAGATATGCATCGGAAACTACTACTGGTAATCAGGGAACGATCAAATCATAGACTGTTTGAGAATTACTCCCAAGGAGGAAAGTGCGCATGGTGACCGTTGTATTCAATCCCGATGCAATTTCTGTGTTTCATCAACACTCTGATAGTCTACAGACTACAGAATGCCACCAGATGTGCATCGGTAATTACTACTGGTGTTCCTGGGAACGATAAAAGCGCAGACTGTTTGAGACATTACTAGCGTGGAGGAAAGTTTGCATGGTGACTGTTGTATTCAATCCCAATGCAATTTCTGTGTTTCATCAACACTCTGATAGTCCACAGATTACAGAATGCCTCCAGATGTTCATCGGAAACTACTACCGGTCTTCCAGGAAACGATCAAAGCGCAGAATCTTTGAGACATTACTTTTATGGAGGAATGTGCGCATGGTGACTGTTGTATTCAATCCCGTTGCAATTTCTGTGTTTCATCAACACTCTGTTAGTCCACAGATTACAGACTGCCTCCAGATGTGCATCGGAAACTACTACTGGTGTTCCAGGGAACGATCAAAGCGCAGACTGTTTGAGACAATACTCCTGTGGAGGAATGAGTTCATGGTGACTGTTGTATTCAATCCCGATGCAATTTCTGTGTTACATCAACACTCTGATAGTCCACAGGTTACAGAATGCCTCCAGATGTTCATCGGAAACTACTAGTGGTCTTCCAGGGAACGATCAAAGCGCAGACTGTTTGAGACATTACTAGCGTGGAGGAAAGTGCGCATGGTGACTGTTGTATTCAATCCCGATGCAATTTCTGTGTTTCATCAACACTCTGATAGTCCACAGATTACAGAATGCCTCCAGATGTTCATCGGAAACTACTACCGGTCTTCCAGGGAACGATCAAAGCATAGATTGTTTGAGACATTACTTTTATGGAGGAATGTGCGCATGGTGACTGTTGTATTCAATCCCGATGCAATTTCTGTGTTTCATCAACACTCTGATAGTCCACAGATTACTGAATGCCTCGAGATGTGCATCGGAAACTACTACTGGTCTTCCAGCTAACGATCAAAACGTAGACTCTTTGAGACATACCTCCCGTGGAGGAAAGAGCGCATGGTGAATGTTGTATTCAATCCCGTTGCAATTTCTGTGTTTCATCAACACTCTGATAGTCCACAGATTTCAGAATGCCACCAGATGTTCATCGGAAACTACTACTGGTCTCCGAGGGAACGATCAAAGCTTAGACTGTTTGAGAATTACTCCCATGGAGGAAAGTGCGCACGGTGACTGTTGTATTCAATCCCGATGCAATTTTTGTGTTTCATCTACACTCTGATAGTCCACAGATTACAGAAAGCCTGCAGATGTGCATCGAAAACTACTACTGGTCTTCCAGGGAACAATCAAAGCGTAAACTCTTTGAGACTTTACTCCCATGGAGGAAAGTGCGCATGGAGACTGTTGTATTCAATCCCGATGCATTTTCTGTGTTTCATCAACACTCTGATAGACCACAGATTACAGAATGCCACGAGATGTGCATCGGAAACTACTACTGGTCTTCCAGGGAACGATCAAATCGTAGACTAATTCAGACATACCTCCCGTGGAGCAAAGTGCGCATGGTGACTGTTGTATTCATTCCCGATGCAATTTCTGTGTTTTATCAACACTCTGGTAGGCCACAGATTACAGAATGCCACCAGATGTGCATCGGAAACTACTACTGGTCTTCCAGGGAACGATCAAAGCATAGACTGTTTGAGAATTACTCCCATGGAGGAAAGTGCGTAAGTTGAATGTTGTTTTCAATCCAGAGGCAATTTCTGTGTTTCATCTACACTCTGATAGTCCACAGATTACAGAAAGCCTCCAGATGTGCATCGGAAACTACTACTGGTTTTCCAGGGAACGATCAAAGCGAAGACTGTTAGAGACATTACTCCCATAGAGGAAAGTGCGCATGGTGACTGTTGCATTCAATCCCGACGCATTTTCTGTGTTTCATCAACACTCTAATAGTCCACAGATTACAGAATGCCTCCAGATGTGCTTCGGAAACTACTACTGGTCTTCCAGGGAACGATCAAAGCGTAAACTCTTTGAGACATTACTCCCATGGAGGAAAGTGCTCATGGTGACTGTTGTATTCAATCCCGATGCATTTTCTGTGTTTCATCAATACTCTGATAGTCCACAGATTACAGAATAGTAAACAGATTACGGAATGGCACCAGATATGCATTGGAAACTACTACTGTGTGCATCGGAAACTACTTCTTTACTTCCAGGGAATGATCAAAGCGTAGACTGTTTGAGACATTACTCCCATGGAGGAAAGTGCGCATGGTGACTGTTGTATTCGATCCCGATGCAATTTCTGTGTTTCATCAACACTCTGATAGTCCACAGATTACAGAATGCCACCAGATGTTCATCGGGAACTACTACTGGCGTTCCAGGGAACGATCAAAGCGTAGACTGTTTGAGAATTACTCCTATTGAGGAAAGTGCTCATGGTGACTGTTGTATTCAATCCCGATGCATTTTCTGTGATTCATCAACACTCTGATAGTCCAGAGATTACAGAATGCCTCCAGATGTGCATCGGAAACTACTACTGGTCTTCCAGGGAACGATCAAAGCGTAGACTGTTTCAGACATTACTCCCATGGAGGAAAGTGTGCATGGTGACTGTTGTATTCAATCCCGATGCAATTTCTGTTTTTCATCAACACTCTGATAGTCCACAGATTACAGAATGCCTCCAGATGTGCATCGGAAACTACTACTGGTCTTTCATGGAACGATCAAAGCGTAGACTGTTCGAGACATACCTCCCGTGGAGGAAAGTGCGCATGGTGAATGTTGTATTCAATCCCGTTGCAATTTCTGTGTTTCATCAACACTCTGATAGTCCACAGATTACAGAATGCCACCAGATGTTCATCGGAAACTACTACTGGTCTTCCAGGGAACGATCAGAGCGTAGACTGTTTGATAATTACTCCCATGGAGGAAAGTGCGCATGGTGACTGTTGTATTCAATCCCGATGCAATTTCTGTGTCTCATCAACACTCTGATACTCCACAGATTACAGAATGCCTCCAGATGTGCATCGGAAACTACTTCTGGTCTTCCAGGGAACGATCAAAGCGTAGACTGTTTGAGACAATACTCCCATGGAGGAAAGTGCGCATTGTGACTGTTGTATTCAATCCCGATGCATTCTCTGTGTTTCATCAACACTCTGATAGTCCACAGATTACAGAATGCCACGAGATGTGCATCGGAAACATCTACTGGTCTTCCAGGGAACGATCAAAGCCAAGACTGTTTCAGACATTACTCCCATGGACGAAAGTGCGGATGGTGACTGTTGTATTCAATCCCGATGCAATATCTGTGTTTTATCAACACACTGATAGTCCACAGATTTCAGAATGCCTCCAGATGTGCATCGGAAACTACTACTGGTCTTCGAGGGAACGATCAAAGCGTAGACTGTTCGAGACATTACTCCCATGGAGGAAAGTGCGCATGGTGACTGTTGTAATCAATTCCGATGCAATTTCTGTAATTCATCAACACTCTGATAGTCCACAGATTACGGAAAGCCTCCAGATGTGCATCGGAAACTACTACTGGTCTTCCAGCGAACGATCAATACGTAGACTGTTTGAGACATTATTCAAATGGAGGAAAGTGCGCATGGTGGCTGTTGTATTCAATCACGAAGTAATTTCTGTGTACCATCATCACTCTGATAGTCCACAGATTACGGAAAGCCTCCAGATGTGCATCGGAAACTACTACTGGTCTTCCAGGGAACGATCAAATCGTAGACTGTTAGAGACAGTACTCCCATTTAGGAAAGTGCGCATGGTGATTGTTGTATTCAATCCCGATGCAATTTCTGTGTTTCATCAACACTCTGATAGTCCACAGACCACGGAAAGCCTCCAGATGTGCATTGGAAACTACTACTGGTCTTCCAGGGAACGATCAAAGCGTAGACTGTTAGAGACATACCCCCCGTGGAGGAAAGTGTGCATGGTGACTGTTGTATTCAATCCCGATGAATTTTCTGTGTTTCATCAATACTCTGATAGTCCACAGATTACAGAATGCCACGAGATGTGCATCGCAAACTACTACCGGTCTTCCAGGGATCGATCAAAGCGTAGACTGTTTAAGACATACCTCCCGTGGAGGAAAGTGCGCATGGTGACTGTTGTATTCATTCCCGATGCAATTTCTGTGTTTCATCAACACTCTGATAGTCCGAACATAACAGAATGCCACAAGATGTGCATCGGAAACTACTACTGGTATCCAGGGAACGATCAAAGCGCAGACTGTTTGAGACAATACTCCCGTGGAGGAATGAGGTCATGGTGACTGTTGTATTCAATCCCGATTCAATTTCTGTGTTACATCAACACTCTGATAGTCCACAGGTTACAGAATGCCTCCAGATGTTCATCGGAAACTACTACTGGTCTTCCAGGGAACGATCAAACCGCAGACTGTTTGAGACATTACTAGCGTATAGGAAAGTGCGCATGGTGACTGTTGTATTCAATCCCGATGCAATTTCTGTGTTTCATCAACACTCTGATAGTCCACAGATTACAGAATGCCTCCAGATGTTCATCGGAAAAAACTACCGGTCTTCCAGGGAACGATCAAAGCATAGATTGTTAGAGACATTACTTTTATGGAGGAAAGAGCGCATGGTGAATATTGTATTCAATCCCGTTGCAATTTCTGTGTTTCTTCAACACTCTGATAGTCCACAGGTTACAGAATGCCACCAGATGTTCATCGGAAACTACTACTGGTCTCCCAGGGAACGATCAAAGCGTAGACTGTTTGACAATTACTCCCATGGAGGAAAGTGCGCATGGTGACTTTGTATTCAATCCCGATGCAATTTCTGTGTCTCATCAAAACTCTGATACTCCACAGATTACAGAATGCCTCCAGATGTGCATCGGAAACTACTTATGGTCTTCCAGGGAACGATCAAAGCGTAGTCTGTTTGGGACATTACTCCCATGGAGGAAAGTGCGCATGGTGACTGTTGTATTCATTCCCGATGCAATTTCTGTGTTTCATCAACACTCAGATAGTAAACAGATTACAGAATGGCACCAGATATGCATCGGAAACTACTACTGGTATTCAGGGAACGATCAAAGCATAGACTGTTTGAGAATTACTCCCAAGGAGGAAAGTGCGCATGGTAACTGTTGTATTCAATCCCGATGCAATTTCTGTGTTACATTAACACTCTGAATGTCCACAGATTACAGAATGCCTCCAGATGTTCATCGGAAACTACTACCGGTCTTCCAGGGAACGATCAAAGCATAGATTGTTTGAGACATTACTTTTATGGAAGAATGTGCGCATGGTGACTGTTGTATTCATTCCCGATGCAGTTTCTGTGTTTCATCAACACTCTGATAGTTCACAGATTACAGAATGCCTCGAGATGTGCATCGGAAACTACTACTGGTCTTCCAGCTAACGATCAAAGAGTAGACTCTTTGAGACATACCTCCCGTGTAGGAAAGAGCGCATGGTGAATGTTGTATTCAATCCCGTTGCAATTTCTGTGTTTCATCAACACTCTGATAGTCCACAGATTACAGAATGCCACCAGATGTTCATCGGAAACTACTACTGGTCTCCTCGGGAACGATCAAAGCGTAGACTGTTTGAGAATCACTCCCATGGTGGAAAGTGCGCATGGTGACTGTTGTATTCAATCCCGATGCATTTTCTGTGTTTCATCAACACTCTTATAGTCCACACATAACAGAATGCCACGAGATGTGCATCGGAAACTACTACTGGTCTTCCAGGGAACGACCAAAGCCAAGACTGTTTGAGAATTACTCCCATGGAGGAAAGTGCGCATGTTGAATGTTGTTTTCAATCCAGAGGCAATTTCTGTGTTTCATAAACACTCTGATAGTCCACAGATTACAGAATGCCTCCAGATGTTCATCGGAAACTACTACCGGTCTTCCAGGGAACGATCAAAGCGCAGAATCTTTGAGACATTACTTTTATGGAGGAATGTGCGCATGGTGACTGTTGTATTCAATCCCGTTGCAATTTCTGTGTTTCATCAACACTCTGTTAGTCCACAGATTACAGAATGCCTCCAGATGTGCATCGGAAACTACTACTGGTGTTCCAGGGAACGATCAAAGCGCAGACTGCTTGAGACAATACTCCCGTGGAGGAATGAGGTCATGGTGACTGTTGTATTCAATCCCAATGCAATTTCTGTGTTACATCAACACTCTGATAGTCCACAGGTTACAGAATGCCTCCAGATGTTCATCGGAAACTACTACTGGTCTTCCAGGGAACGATCAAAGCGCAGACTGTTTGAGACATTACTAGCGTGGAGGAAAGTGCGCATGGTGACTGTTGTATTCAATCCCGATGCAATTTCTGTGTTTCATCAACACTCTGATAGTCCACAGATTACAGAATGCCTCCAGATGTTCATCGGAAACTACTACCGGTCTTCCAGGGAACGATCAAAGCATAGATTGTTTGAGACATTACTTTTATGGAGGAATGTGCGCATGGTGACTGTTGTATTCAATCCCGATGCAATTTCTGTGTTTCATCAACACTCTGATAATCCACAGATTACAGAATGCCTCGAGATGTGCATCGGAAACTACTACTGGTCTTCCAGCTAACGATCAAAGCGTAGACTCTTTGAGACATACCTCCCGTGGAGGAAAGAGCGCATGGTGAATGTTGTATTCAATCCCGTTGCAATTTCTGTGTTTCATCAACACTCTGATAGTCCACAGATTACAGAATGCTACCAGATGTTCATCGGAAACTACTACTGGTCTCCCAGGGAACGATCAAAGCTTAGACTGTTTGAGAATTACTCCCATGGAGGAAAGTGCGCACGGTGACTGTTGTATTCAAACCCGATGCAATTTCTGTGTCTCATCAACACTCTGATACTCCACAGATTACAGAATGCTTCCAGATGTGCATCGGAAACTACTTCTTTACTTCCAGGGAATGATCAAAGCGTAGATTGTCTGAGACTTTACTCCCGTGTCGGAAAGTGCGCATGGTGACTGTTGTATTCAATCCCGATCCATTTTCTGTGTTTCATCAACACTCTGATAGTCCACAGATTACAGAATGCCTCATGATGTGCATCGGAAACTAGTACTGGTCTTCCAGGGAACAATCAAATCGTAGACTAATTCAGACATACCTCCCGTGGAGCAATGTGCGCATGGTGACTGTTGTATTCATTCCCGATGCAATTTCTGTGTTTCATCAACACTCTGATAGTCCACAGATTACAGAATGATTCCAGATGTGCATCGGAAACTACTACTTGTCTTCCAGGGAACGATCAAAGCGTAGACTGTTTGAGACATTACTTTTATGGAGGAATGTGCGCATGGTGACTGTTGTATTCAATCCCGATGCAATTTCTGTGTTTCATCAACACTCTAATAGTCCCCAGATTACAGAATGCCCCCAGATGTGCATCGGAAACTACTACTGGTCTTCCAGGGAACAATCAAAGCGTAAACTCTTTGAGACTTTACTCCCATGGTGGAAAGTGCGCATGGAGACTGTTGTATTCAATCCCGATGCATTTTCTGTGTTTCATCAACACTCTGATAGACCACAGATTACAGAATGCCACGAGATGTGCATCGGAAACTACTACTGGTCTTCCAGGGAACGATCAAATCGTAGACTAATTCAGACATACCTCCCGTGGAGCAAAGTGCGCATGGTGACTGTTGTATTCATTCCCGATGCAATTTCTGTGTTTCATCAACACTCTGGTAGGCCACAGATTACAGAATGCCACCAGATGTGCATCGGAAACTACTACTGGTCTTCCAGGGAACGATCAAAGCATAGACTGTTTGAGAATTACTCCCACGGAGGAAAGTGCGTATGTTGAATGTTGTTTTCAATCCAGAGGCAATTTCTGTGTTTCATCTACACTCTGATAGTCCACAGATTACAGAAAGCCTCCAGATGTGCATCGGAAACTACTACTGGTTTTCCAGGGAACGATCAAAGCGAAGACTGTTAGAGACATTACTCCCATAGAGGAAAGTGCGCATGGTGACTGTTGTATTCAATCCCGACGCAATTTCTGTGTTTCATCAACACTCTAATAGTCCACAGATTACAGAATGCCTCCAGATGTGCATCGGAAACTACTACTGGTCTTCCAGGGAACGATCAAAGCGTAAACTCTTTGAGACATTACTCCCATGGAGGAAAGTGCTCATGGTGACTGTTGTATTCAATCCCGATGCATTTTCTGTGTTTCATCAACACTCTGATAGTCCACACATAACAGAATGCCACAAGATGTGCATCGGAAACTATTACTGGTGTTCCAGGGAACGATCAAAGCGCAGACTGTTTGTGATAATACTCCCGTGGAGGAATGAGGTCATGGTGACTGTTGGATTCAATCCCGATGCAATTTCTGTGTTACATCAACACTCTGATAGTCCACAGGTTACAGAATGCCTCCAGATGTTCATCGGAAACTACTACTGGTCTTTCAGGGAACGATCAAACCGCAGACTGTTTGAGACATTACTAGCATGGAGGAAAGTGCGCATTGTGACTGTTGTATTCAATCCCGACGGAATTTCTGTGCTTCATCAACACTCTAATAGTCCACAGATTACAGAATGCCTCCAGATGTGCATCGGAAACTACTACTGGTCTTCCAGGGAACGATCAAAGCGTAAACTCTTTGAGACATTACTCCCATGGAGGAAAGTGCTCATGGTGACTGTTGTATTCAATCCCGATGCATTTTCTGTGTTTCATCAATACTCTGATAGTCCACAGATTACAGAATGCCACCAGATGTGCATCGCAATCTACTACCGGTGTTCCTGGGAACGATAAAAGCGCAGACAGTTTGAGACATTACTAGCGTGGAGGAAAGTTTGCATGGTGACTGTTGTATTCAATCCCAATGCAATTTATGTGTTTCATCAACACACTGATAGTCCACAGATTACAGAATGCCTCCAGATGTTCATCGGAAACTACTACCGGTCTTCCAGGGAACGATCAAAGCGCAGAATCTTTGAGACATTACTTTTATGGAGGAATGTGCGCATGGTGACTGTTGTATTCAATCCCGTTGCAATTTCTGTGTTTCATCAACACTCTGTTAGTCCAGAGATTACAGAATGCCTCCAGATGTTCATCGGAAACTACTACCGGTCTTCCAGGGAACGATCAAAGCATAGATTGTTTGAGACATTACTTTTATGGAGGAAAGAGCGCATGGTGAATATTGTATTCAATCCCGTTGCAATTTCTGTGTTTCATCAACACTCTGATAGTCCACAGGTTACAGAATGCCACCAGATGTTCATCGGAAACTACTACTGGTCTTCCAGGGAACGACCAAAGCCAAGACTGTTTGAGAATTACTCCCATGGAGGAAATTGCGCATGGTGACTTTGGTAATCAATCCCGATGCAATTTCTGTGTCTCATCAACACTCTGGTACTCCACAAATTACAGAATGCCTCCAGATGTGCATCGGAAACTACTTCTTTACTTCCAGGGAATGATCAAAGCGTAGACTGTTTGAGACATTACTCCCATGGAGGAAAGTGCGCATGGTGACTGTTGTAATCAATCCCGATGCAATTTCTGTGTTTCATCAACACTCTGATAGTCCACAGATTACAGAATGCCACCAGATGTTCATCGGAAACTACTACTGGCGTTCCAGGGAACGATCAAATCGTAGACTGTTTGAGAATTATTCCCATTGAGGAAAGAGCGCATGGTGACTGTTGTATTCAATCCCGATTCATTTTCTGTGATTCATCAACACTCTGATAGTCCAGAGATTACAGAATGCCTCCAGATGTGCATCGGAAACTACTACTGGTCTTCCAGGGAACGATCAAAGCGTAGACTGTTTCAGACATTACTCCCATGGAGGAAAGTGCGCATGGTGACTGTTGTATTCAATCCCAATGCTATTTCTGTGTTTCATCAACACTCTGATAGTCCACAGAATACAGAATGGCACCAGATGTGCATCGGAAACTACTACTGGTCTTTCAGGGAATGATCAAAGCATAGACTGTTTGAGAATTACTCCCATGGAGGAAAGTGCGCATGGTGAATGTTGTTTCAATCCCGAGGCAATTTCTGTGTTTCATCAACACTCTGATAGTCCACAGATTACAGAAATCCTCCAGATGTGAATCGGAAACTACTATCGGTCTTCCAGGGAACGATCAAAGCGAAGACTGTGGGACACATTACTCCCATGGAGGAAAGTGCGCATGGTGACTGTTGTATTCAATCCCGATGCAATTTCTGTGTTTCATCAACACTCTGATTGTCTACAGATTACAGAATGCCACCAGATGTGCATCGGAAACTACTACTGGTGTTCCAGGGAACGATCAAAGCGTAGACTGCTTGAGACATTACTCCTGTGGAGGAATGTGCGCATGGTGACTGTTGTATTCAATCCCGATGCAATTTCTGTGTTTCATCAACACTCTGATAGTCCACAGATTACAGAATTCCTCCAGATATGCATCGGAAACTACTACTGGTGTTCCAGGGAACGATCAAAGCGCAGAGTGTTTGAGACATTACTAGCGTGGAGGAAAGTTTGCATGGTGACTGTTGTATTGAATCCCAATGCAATTTCTGTGTTTCATCAACACTCTGATAGTCCACGGATTACAGAATGCCTCCAGATGTTCATCGGAAACTACTACCGGTCTTCCAGGGAACGATCAAAGCGCAGAATCCTTGAGACATTACTTTTATGGAGGAATGTGCGCATGGTGACTGTTGTATTCAATCCCGTTGCAATTTCTGTGTTTCATCAACACTCTGTTAGTCCACAGATTACAGAATGCCTCCAGATGTGCATCGGAAACTACTACTGGTGTTCCAGGGAACGATCAAAGCGCAGATTGTTTGAGACAATACTCCCGTGGAGAAATGAGGTCATGGTGACTGTTGTATTCAATCCCAATGCAATTTCTGTGTTACATCAACACTCTGATAGTCCACAGGTTACAGAATGCCTCCAGATGTTCATCGGAAACTACTACTGGTCTTCCAGGGAACGATCAAAGCGCAGACTGTTTGAGACATTACTAGCGTGGAGGAAAGTGCGCATTGTGACTGTTGTATTCAATCCCGATGCAATTTCTGTGTTTCATCAACACTCTGATAGTCCACAGATTACAGAATGCCTCCAGATGTTCATCGGAAACTACTACCGGTCTTCCAGGGAACGATCAAAGCATAGATTGTTTGAGACATTACTTTTATGGAGGAATGTGCGCATGGTGACTGTTGTATTCAATCCCGATGCAATTTCTGTGTTTCATCAACACTCTGATAATCCACAGATTACAGAATGCCTCGAGATGTGCATCGGAAACTACTACTGGTCTTCCAGCTAACGATCAAAGCGTAGACTCTTTGAGACATACCTCCCGTGGAGGAAAGAGCGCATGGTGAATGTTGTATTCAATCCCGTTGCAATTTCTGTGTTTCATCAACACTCTGATAGTCCACAGATTACAGAATGCTACCAGATGTTCATCGGAAACTACTACTGGTCTCCCAGGGAACGATCAAAGCTTAGACTGTTTGAGAATTACTCCCATGGAGGAAAGTGCGCACGGTGACTGTTGTATTCAAACCCGATGCAATTTCTGTGTCTCATCAACACTCTGATACTCCACAGATTACAGAATGCTTCCAGATGTGCATCGGAAACTACTTCTTTACTTCCAGGGAATGATCAAAGCGTAGATTGTCTGAGACTTTACTCCCGTGTCGGAAAGTGCGCATGGTGACTGTTGTATTCAATCCCGATCCATTTTCTGTGTTTCATCAACACTCTGATAGTCCACAGATTACAGAATGCCTCATGATGTGCATCGGAAACTAGTACTGGTCTTCCAGGGAACAATCAAATCGTAGACTAATTCAGACATACCTCCCGTGGAGCAATGTGCGCATGGTGACTGTTGTATTCATTCCCGATGCAATTTCTGTGTTTCATCAACACTCTGATAGTCCACAGATTACAGAATGATTCCAGATGTGCATCGGAAACTACTACTTGTCTTCCAGGGAACGATCAAAGCGTAGACTGTTTGAGACATTACTTTTATGGAGGAATGTGCGCATGGTGACTGTTGTATTCAATCCCGATGCAATTTCTGTGTTTCATCAACACTCTAATAGTCCACAGATTACAGAATACCCCCAGATGTGCATCGGAAACTACTACTGGTCTTCCAGGGAACAATCAAAGCGTAAACTCTTTGAGACTTTTCTCCCATGGTGGAAAGTGCGCATGGAGACTGTTGTATTCAATCCCGATGCATTTTCTGTGTTTCATCAACACTCTGATAGACCACAGATTACAGAATGCCACGAGATGTGCATCGGAAACTACTACTGGTCTTCCAGGGAACGATCAAATCGTAGACTAATTCAGACATACCTCCCGTGGAGCAAAGTGCGCATGGTGACTGTTGTATTCATTCCCGATGCAATTTCTGTGTTTCATCAACACTCTGGTAGGCCACAGATTACAGAATGCCACCAGATGTGCATCGGAAACTACTACTGGTCTTCCAGGGAACGATCAAAGCATAGACTGTTTGAGAATTACTCCCATGGAGGAAAGTGCGTATGTTGAATGTTGTTTTCAATCCAGAGGCAATTTCTGTGTTTCATCTACACTCTGATAGTCCACAGATTACAGAAAGCCTCCAGATGTGCATCGGAAACTACTACTGGTTTTCCAGGGAACGATCAAAGCGAAGACTGTTAGAGACATTACTCCCATAGAGGAAAGTGCGCATGGTGACTGTTGTATTCAATCCCGACGCAATTTCTGTGTTTCATCAACACTCTAATTGTCCACAGATTACAGAATGCCTCCAGATGTGCATCTGAAACTACTACTGGTCTTCCAGGGAACGATCAAAGCGTAAACTCTTTGAGCCATTACTCCCATGGAGGAAAGTGCTCATGGTGACTGTTGTATTCAATCCCGATGCATTTTCTGTGTTTCATCAATACTCTGATAGTCCACAGATTACAGAATGCCACCAGATGTGCATCGCAAACTACTACCGGTCTTCCAGGGAACGATCAAACCGTAGACTGTTTAAGACATACCTCCCGTGGAGGAAAGTGCGCATGGTGACTGTTGTATTCATTCCCGATGCAATTTCTGTGTTTCGTCAACACTCAGATAGTAAACAGATTACGGAATGGCACCAGATATGCATTGGAAACTACTACTGGTATTCAGGGAACGATCAAAGCATAGACTGTTTGAGAATTACTCCCAAGGAGGAAAGTGCGCATGGTGACTGTTGTATTCAATCCCGATGCAATTTCTGTGTTTCATCAACACTCTGATAGTCTACAGATTACAGAATGCCACCAGATGTGCATCGGAAACTACTACTGGTGTTCCTGGGAACGATCAAAGCGCAGACTATTTGAGACATTACTAGCGTGGAGTAAAGTTTGAATGGTGACTGTTGTATTAAATCCCAATGCAATTTCTGTGTTTCATCAACACTCTGATAGTCCACAGATTGCAGAATGCCTCCAGATGTTCATCGGAAACTATTACCGATCTTCCAGGGAACGATCAAAGCGTAGAATCTTTGAGACATTACTTTTATGGAGGAATGTGCGCATGGTGACTGTTGTATTCAATCCCGATGCAATATCTGTGTTTCATCAACACTCTGTTAGTCCACAGGTTACAGAATGCCTCCAGATGTGCATCGGAAACTACTACTGGTCTTCCAGCTAACGATCAAAGCGTAGACTCTTTGAGACATACCTCCCGTGGAGGAAAGAGCGCATGGTGAATGTTGTATTCAATCCCGATGCATTTTCTGTGTTTCATCAACACTCTGATAGTCCACACATAACAGAATGCCACAAGATGTGCATCGGAAACTATTACTGGTGTTCCAGGGAACGATCAAAGCGCAGACTGTTTGAGATAATACTCCCGTGGAGGAATGAGGTCATGGTGACTGTTGGATTCAATCCCGATGCAATTTCTGTGTTACATCAACACTCTGATAGTCCACAGGTTACAGAATGCCTCCAGATGTTCATCGGAAACTACTACTGGTCTTCCAGGGAACGATCAAACCGCAGACTGTTTGAGACATTACTAGCATGGAGGAAAGTGCGCATTGTGACTGTTGTATTCAATCCCGACGCAATTTCTGTGTTTCATCAACACTCTAATAGTCCACAGATTACAGAATGCCTCCAGATGTGCATCGGAAACTACTACTGGTCTTCCAGGGAACGATCAAAGCGTAAACTCTTTGAGACATTACTCCCATGGAGGAAAGTGCTCATGGTGACTGTTTAATTCAATCCCGATGCATTTTCTGTGTTTCATCAATACTGTGATAGTCCACAGATTACAGAATGCCACCAGATGTGCATCGCAAACTACTACCGGTCTTCCAGGGAACGATCAAAGCGTAGACTGTTTAAGACATACCTCCCGTGGAGGAAAGTGCGCATGGTGACTGTTGTATTCATTCCCGATGCAATTTCTGTGTTTCGTCAACACTCAGATAGTAAACAGATTACGGAATGGCACCAGATATGCATTGGAAACTACTACTGGTATTCAGGGAACGACCAAAGCATAGACTGTTTGAGAATTACTCCCAAGGAAGAAAGTGCGCATAGTGACTGTTGTATTCAATCCCGATGCAATTTCTGTGTTTCATCAACACTCTGATAGTCTACAGATTACAGAATGCCACCAGATGTGCATCGGAAACTACTACTGGTGTTCCTGGGAACGATCAAAGCGCAGACTATTTGAGACATTACTAGCGTGGAGGAAAGTTTGCATGGTGACTGTTGTATTAACTCCCAATGCAATTTCTGTGTTTCATCAACACTCTGATAGTCCACAGATTACAGAATGCCTCCAGATGTTCATCGGAAACTATTACCGATCTTCCAGGGAACGATCAAAGCGTAGAATCTTTGAGACATTACTTTTATGGAGGAATGTGCGCATGGTGACTGTTGTATTCAATCCCGATACAATTTCTGTGTTTCATCAACACTCTGTTAGTCCACAGGTTACAGAATGCTTCCAGATGTGCATCGGAAACTACTACTGGTCTTCCAGCTAACGATCAAAGCGTAGACTCTTTGAGACATACCTCCCGTGGAGGAAAGAGCGCATGGTGAATGTTGTATTCAATCCCGATGCATTTTCTGTGTTTCATCAACACTCTGATAGTCCACACATAACAGAATGCCACAAAATGTGCATCGGAAACTATTACTGGTGTTCCAGGGAACGATCAAAGCGCAGACTGTTTGAGATAATACTCCCGTGGAGGAATGAGGTCATGGTGACTGTTGGATTCAATCCCGATGCAATTTCTGTGTTACATCAACACTCTGATAGTCCACAGGTTACAGAATGCCTCCAGATGTTCATCGGAAACTACTACCGGGCTTCCAGGGAACGATCAAAGCATAGATTGTTTGAGACATTACTTTTATGGAGGAAAGAGCGCATGGTGAATATTGTATTCAATCCCGTTGCAATTTCTGTGTTTCATCAACACTCTGGTAGTCCACAGGTTACAGAATGCCACCAGATGTTCATCGGAAACTACTACTGGTCTCCCAGGGAACGATCAAAGCGTAGACTGTTTGAGAATTACTCCCATGGAGGAAAGTGCGCATGGTGACAGTTGTATTCAATCCCGATGCAATTTCTGTGTCTCATCAACACTCTGATACTCCACAGATTACAGAATGCCTCCAGATGTGCATCGGAAACTACTACTGGTCTTCCAGGGAACGATCAAATCGTAAAGTCCTTGAGATATATCTCCCTTGGAGGAAAGTGCGCATGGTGACTGTTGTATTCAATCCCGATGCATTTTCTGTGTTTCATCAACACTCTGATAGTCCACACAAAACAGAATGCCACAAGATGTTCATCGGAAACTACTACTGGTCTTCCAGGGAACGACCAAAGCCAAGACTGTTTGAGAATTACTCCCATGGAGGAAATTGCGCATGGTGACTTTTGTAATCAATCCCGATGCAATTTCTGCGTCTCATCAACACTCTGGTACTCCACAAATTACAGAATGCCTCCAGATGTGCATCGGAAACTACTTCTTTACTTCCAGGGAATGATCAAAGCGTAGACTGTTTGAGACATTACTCCCATGGAGGAAAGTGCGCATGGTGACTGTTGTAATCAATCCCGATGCAATTTCTGTGTTTCATCAACACTCTGATAGTCCACAGATTACAGAATGCCACCAGATGTTCATCGGAAACTACTACTGGCGTTCCAGGGAACGATCAAAGCGTAGACTGTTTGAGAATTACTCCCATTGAGGAAAGTGCGCATGGTGACTGTTGTATTCAATCCCGATGCATTTTCTGTGATTCATCAACACTCTGATAGTCCAGAGATTACAGAATGCCTCCATATGTGCATCGGAAACTACTACTGGTCTTCCAGGGAACGATCAAAGCGTACACTGTTTCAGACATTACTCCCATGGAGGAAAGTGCGCATGGTGACTGTTGTATTCAATCCCAATGCTATTTCTGTGTTTCATCAACACTCTGATAGTCCACAGAGTACAGAATGGCACCAGATGTGCATCGGAAACTACTGCTGGTCTTTCAGGGAATGATCAAAGCATAGACTGTTTGAGAATTACTCCCATGGAGGAAAGTGCGCATGGTGAATGTTGTTTCAATCCCGAGGCAATTTCTGTGTTTCATCAACACTCTGATAGTCCACAGATTACAGAAATCCTCCAGATGTGAATCGGAAGCTACTATCGGTCTTCCAGGGAACGATCAAAGCGAAGACTGTTGGACACATTACTCCCATGGAGGAAATTGCGCATGGTGAATGTTGTATTCAATCCCGATGCAATTTCTGTGTTTCATCAACACTCTGATTGTCTACAGATTACAGAATGCCACCAGATGTGCATCGGAAACTGCTACTGGTGTTCCAGGGAACGATCAAAGCGTAGACTGCTTGAGACATTACTCCTGTGGAGGAATGTGCGCATGGTGACTGTTGTATTCAATCCCGATGCAATTTCTGTGTTTCATCAACACTCTGATAGTCCACAGATTACAGAATGCCTCCAGATGTGCATCGGAAACTACTACTAGTCTTTCATGGAACGATCAAAGCGTAGACTGTTCGAGACATACCTCCCGTGGAGGAAAGTGCGCATGGTGAATGTTGTATTCAATCCCGTTGCAATTTCTGTGTTTCATCAACACTCTGATAGTCCACAGATTACAGAATGCAACCAGATGTTCATCGGAAACTACCACTGGTCTTCCAGGGAACGATCAAAGCGTAGACTGTTTGATAATTACTCCCATGGAGGAAAGTGCGCATGGTGACTGTTGTATTCAATCCCGATGCAATTTCTGTGTCTCATCAACACTCTGATACTCCACAGATTACAGAATGCCTCCAGATGTGCATCGGAAACTACTTCTGGTCTTCCAGGGAACGATCAAAGCGTAGGCTGTTTCAGACATAATTCTCATGGAGGAAAGTGCGCATGGTGGCTGTTGTATTCAATCACGAAGTAATTTCTGTGTTTCATCAACACTCTGATAGTCCACAGATTACGGCAAGCCTATAGATGTGCATCGGAAACTACTACTGGTCTTCCAGGGAACGATCAAATCGTAGACTGTTAGAGACAATACTCCCATTTAGGAAAGTGCGCATGGTGATTGTTGTATTCAATCCCGTTGCAATTTCTGTGTTTCATCAACACTCTGATAGTCCACAGATTACAGAATGCAACCAGATGTTCATCGGAAACTACTACTGGTCTTCCAGGGAACGATCAAAGCGTAGACTGTTTGAGACATTACTCCCATGGAGGAAAGTGCGCATTGTGACTGTTGTATTCAATCCCGATGCATTCTCTGTGTTTCATCAACACTCTGATAGTCCACAGATTACAGAATGCCACGAGATGTGCATCGGAAACATCTACTGGTCTTCCAGGGAACGATCAAAGCCAAGACTGTTTCAGACATTACTCCCATGGAGGAAAGTGCGGATGGTGACTGTTGTATTCAATCCCGATGCAATTTCTGTGTTTCATCAACACCCTGATAGTCCAAAAATTACAGAATGCCTCCAGATGTGCATCGGAAACTACTACTGGTCTTCCAGTTAACGGTCAAAGCGAACGTGTTTGAGACATACCTCCCTTGGAGGAAAGTGCGCATGGTGACTGTTGCATTCAATCCCGATGCAATTTCTGTGTTTCATCATCACTCTGATAGTCCACTGATTACGGAAAGCCTCCAGATGTGCATCGGAAACTACTACTGGTCTTCCAGGGAACGATTAAATCGTAGACTGTTAGAGACAATACTCCCATTTAGGAAAGTGCGCATGGTGATTGTTGTATTCAATCCCGATGCAATTTCTGTGTTTCATCAACACTCTGATAGGCCACAGACCACGGAAAGCCTCCAGATGTGCATTGGAAACTACTACTGGTCTTCCAGGGCACGATCAAAGCGTAGACTGTTAGAGACAATACTCCCATTTAGGAAAGTGTGCATGGTGACTGTTGTATTCAATCCCGATGAATTTTCTGTGTTTCATCAATACTCTGATAGTCCACAGATTACAGAATGCCACGAGATGTGCATCGCAAACTACTACCGGTCTTCCAGGGATCGATCAAAGCGTAGACTGTTTAAGACATACCTCCCGTGGAGGAAAGTGCGCATGGTGACTGTTGTATTCATTCCCGATGCAATTTCTGTGTTTCATCAACACTCTGATAGTCCACACATAACAGAATGCCACAAGATGTGCATCGGAAACTACTACTGGTATCCAGGGAACGATCAAAGCGCAGACTGTTTGAGACAATACTCCCGTGGAGGAATGAGGTCATGGTGACTGTTGTATTCAATCCCGATGCAATTTCTGTGTTACATCACCACTCTGATAGTCCACAGGTTACAGAATGCCTCCAGATGTTCATCGGAAACTACTACGGGTCTTCCAGGGAACGATCAAACCGCAGACTGTTTGAGACATTACTAGCGTGGAGGAAAGTGCGCATGGTGACTGTTGTATTCAATCCCGATGCAATTTCTGTGTTTCATCAACACTCTGATAGTCCACAGATTACAGAATGCCTCCAGATGTTCATCGGAAAAAACTACCGGTCTTCCAGGGAACGATCAAAGCATAGATTGTTTGAGACATTACTTTTATGGAGTAAAGAGCGCATGGTGAATATTGTATTCAATCCCTTTGCAATTTCTGTGTTTCTTCAACACTCTGATAGTCCACAGGTTACAGAATGCCACCAGATGTTCATCGGAAACTACTACTGGTCTCCCAGGGAACGATCAAAGCGTAGACTGTTTGACAATTACTCCCATGGAGGAAAGTGCGCATGGTGACTGTTGTATTCAATCCCGATGCAATTTCTGTGTCTCATCAACACTCTGATACTCCACAGATTACAGAATGCCTCCAGATGTGCATCGGAAACTACTACTGGTCTTCCAGGGAACGATCAAATCGTAAAGTCCTTGAGATATAACTCCCTTGGAGGAAAGTGCGCATGGTGACTGTTGTATTCAATCCCGATGCATTTTCTGTGTTTCATCAACACTCTGATAGCCCACACAAAACAGAATGCCACAAGATGTTCATCGGAAACTACTACTGGTCTTCCAGGGAACGACCAAAGCCAAGACTGTTTGAGAATTACTCCCATGGAGGAAAGTGCGCATGGTGACTTTTGTAATCAATCCCGATGCAATTTCTGTGTCTCATCAACACTCTGGTACTCCACAAATTACAGAATGCCTCCAGATGTGCATCGGAAACTACTTCTTTACTTCCAGGGAATGATCAAAGCGAAGACTGTTTGAGACATTCCTCCCATGGAGGAAAGTGCGCATGGTGACTGTTGTATTCAATCCCGATGCAATTTCTGTGTTTCATCAACACTCTGATAGTCCACAGATTACAGAATGCAACCAGATGTTCATCGGAAACTACTACTGGTCTTCCAGGGAACGATCAAAGCGTAGACTGTTTGAGACATTACTCCCATGGAGGAAAGTGCGCATTGTGACTGTTGTATTCAATCCCGATGCATTCTCTGTGTTTCATCAACACTCTGATAGTCCACAGATTACAGAATGCCACGAGATGTGCATCGGAAACATCTACTGGTCTTCCAGGGAACGATCAAAGCCAAGACTGTTTCAGACATTACTCCCATGGAGGAAAGTGCGGATGGTGACTGTTGTATTCAATCCCGATGCAATTTCTGTGTTTCATCAACACCCTGATAGTCCAAAAATTACAGAATGCCTCCAGATGTGCATCGGAAACTACTACTGGTCTTCCAGTTAACGGTCAAAGCGAACGTGTTTGAGACATACCTCCCTTGGAGGAAAGTGCGCATGGTGACTGTTGCATTCAATCCCGATGCAATTTCTGTGTTTTATCAACACACTGATAGTCCACAGATTTCAGAATGCCTCCAGATGTGCATCGGAAACTACTACTGGTCTTCGAGGGAACGATCAAAGCGTAGACTGTTCGAGACATTACTCCCGTGGAGGAAAGTGCGCATGGTGACTGTTGTAATCAATTCCGATGCAATTTCTGTGATTCATCAACACTCTGATAGTCCACAGATTACGGAAAGCCTCCAGATGTGCATCGGAAACTACTACTGGTCTTACAGGGAACGATCAAAACGTAGACTGTTTGGGACATTATTCCCATGGAGGAAAGTGCGCATGGTGGCTGTTGTATTCAATCACGAAGTAATTTCTGTGTTTCATCATCACTCTGATAGTCCACTGATTACGGAAAGCCTCCAGATGTGCATCGGAAACTACTACTGGTCTTCCAGGGAACGATTAAATCGTAGACTGTTAGAGACAATACTCCCATTTAGGAAAGTGCGCATGGTGATTGTTGTATTCAATCCCGATGCAATTTCTGTGTTTCATCAACACTCTGATAGGCCACAGACCACGGAAAGCCTCCAGATGTGCATTGGAAACTACTACTGGTCTTCCAGGGCACGATCAAAGCGTAGACTGTTAGAGACATACCCCCCGTGGAGGAAAGTGTGCATGGTGACTGTTGTATTCAATCCCGATGAATTTTCTGTGTTTCATCAATACTCTGATAGTCCACAGATTACAGAATGCCACGAGATGTGCATCGCAAACTACTACCGGTCTTCCAGGGATCGATCAAAGCGTAGACTGTTTAAGACATACCTCCCGTGGAGGAAAGTGCGCATGGTGACTGTTGTATTCATTCCCGATGCAATTTCTGTGTTTCATCAACACTCTGATAGTCCACACATAACAGAATGCCACAAGATGTGCATCGGAAACTACTACTGGTATCCAGGGAACGATCAAAGCGCAGACTGTTCGAGACAATACTCCCGTGGAGGAATGAGGTCATGGTGACTGTTGTATTCAATCCCGATGCAATTTCTGTGTTACATCACCACTCTGATAGTCCACAGGTTACAGAATGCCTCCAGATGTTCATCGGAAACTACTACGGGTCTTCCAGGGAACGATCAAACCGCAGACTGTTTGAGACATTACTAGCGTCTAGGAAAGTGCGCATGGTGACTGTTGTATTCAATCCCGATGCAATTTCTGTGTTTCATCAACACTCTGATAGTCCACAGATTACAGAATGCCTCCAGATGTTCATCGGAAAAAACTACCGGTCTTCCAGGGAACGATCAAAGCATAGATTGTTTGAGACATTACTTTTATGGAGTAAAGAGGGCATGGTGAATATTGTATTCAATCCCTTTGCAATTTCTGTGTTTCTTCAACACTCTGATAGTCCACAGGTTACAGAATGCCACCAGATGTTCATCGGAAACTACTACTGGTCTCCCAGGGAACGATCAAAGCGTAGACTGTTTGACAATTACTCCCATGGAGGAAAGTGCGCATGGTGACTGTTGTATTCAATCCCGATGCAATTTCTGTGTCTCATCAACACTCTGATACTCCACAGATTACAGAATGCCTCCAGATGTGCATCGGAAACTACTACTGGTCTTCCAGGGAACGATCAAATCGTAAAGTCCTTGAGATATAACTCCCTTGGAGGAAAGTGCGCATGGTGACTGTTGTATTCAATCCCGATGCATTTTCTGTGTTTCATCAACACTTTGATAGCCCACACAAAACAGAATGCAACAAGATGTTCATCGGAAACTACTACTGGTCTTCCAGGGAACGACCAAAGCCAAGACTGTTTGAGAATTACTCCCATGGAGGAAAGTGCGCATGGTGACTTTTGTAATCAATCCCGATGCAATTTCTGTGTCTCATCAACACTCTGGTACTCCACAAATTACAGAATGCCTCCAGATGTGCATCGGAAACTACTTCTTTACTTCCAGGGAATGATCAAAGCGTAGACTGTTTGAGACATTACTCCCATGGAGGAAAGTGCGCATGGTGACTGTTGTATTCAATCCCGATGCAATTTCTGTGTTTCATCAACACTCTGATAGTCCACAGATTACAGAATGCCACCAGATGTTCATCGGAAACTACTACTGGCGTTCCAGGGAACGATCAAAGCGTAGACTGTTTGAGAATTACTCCCATTGAGGAAAGTGCGCATGGTGACTGTTGTATTCAATCCCGATGCATTTTCTGTGATTCATCAACTCTCTGATAGTCCAGAGATTACGGAATGCCTCCAGATGTGCATCGGAAACTACTACTTGTCTTCCAGGGAACGATCAAAGCGTAGACTGTTTCAGACATTACTCCCATGGAGGAAAGTGCGCATGGTGATTGTTGTATTCAATCCCAATGCTATTTCTGTGTTTCATCAACACTCTGATAGTCCACAGAATACAGAATGGCACCAGATGTGCATCGGAAACTACTACTGGTCTTTCAGGGAATGATCAAAGCATAGACTGTTTGAGAATTACTCCCATGGAGGAAAGTGCGCATGGTGAACGTTGTTTCAATCCCGAGGCAATTTCTGTGTTTCATCAACACTCTGATAGTCCACAGATTACAGAATGCCTCCAGATGTGCATCGGAAACTACTACCGGACTTCCAGGGAACGATCAAAGCGAAGACTGTTGGACACATTACTCCAATGGAGGAAAGTGCGCATGGTGACTGTTGTATTCAATCCCGATGCAATTTCTGTGTTTCATCAACACTCTGATTCTCTACAGATTACAGAATGCCACCAGATGTGCATCGGAAACTACTACTGGTGTTCCAGGGAACGATCAAAGCGTAGACTGCTTGAGACATTACTCCTGTGGAGGAATGTACGCATGGTGACTGTTGTATTCAATCCCGATGCAATTTCTGTGTTTCATCAACACTCTGATAGTCCACAGATTACAGAATGCCTCCAGATGTGCATCGGAAACTACTACTGGTCTTTCATGGAACGATCAAAGCGTAGACTGTTCGAGACATACCTCCCGTGGAGGAAAGTGCGCATGGTGAATGTTGTATTCAATCCCGTTGCAATTTCAGTGTTTCATCAACACTCTGATAGTCCACAGATTACAGAATGCCACCAGATGTTCATCGGAAACTACTACTGGTCTTCCAGGGATCGATCAAAGCGTAGACTGTTTGATAATTACTCCCATGGAGGAAAGTGCGCATGGTGACTGTTGTATTCAATCCCGATGCAATTTCTGTGTCTCATCAACACTCTGATACTCCACAGATTACAGAATGCCTCCAGATGTGCATCGGAAACTACTTCTGGTCTTCCAGGGAACGATCAAAGCGTAGACTGTTTGAGACATTACTCCCATGGAGGAAAGTGCGCATTGTGACTGTTGTATTCAATCCCGATGCATTCTCTGTGTTTCATCAACACTCTGATAGTCCACAGATTACAGAATGCCACGAGATGTGCATCGGAAACATCTACTGGTCTTCCAGGGAACGATCAAAGCCAAGACTGTTTCAGACATTACTCCCATGGAGGAAAGTGCGGATGGTGACTGTTGTATTCAATCCCGATGCAATTTCTGTGTTTCATCAACACCCTGATAGTCCAAAAATTACAGAATGCCTCCAGATGTGCATCGGAAACTACTACTGGTCTTCCAGTTAACGGTCAAAGCGAACGTGTTTGAGACATACCTCCCTTGGAGGAAAGTGCGCATGGTGACTGTTGCATTCAATCCCGATGCAATTTCTGTGTTTTATCAACACACTGATAGTCCACAGATTACAGAATGCCTCCAGATGTGCATCGGAAACTACTTCTGGTCTTCCAGGGAACGATCAAAGCGTAGACTGTTCGAGACATTACTCCCATGGAGGAAAGTGCGCATGGTGACTGTTGTAACCAATTCCGATGCAATTTCTGTGATTCATCAACACTCTGATAGTCCACAGATTACGGAAAGCCTCCAGATGTGCATCGGAAACTACTACTGGTCTTCCAGGGAACGATCAAAACGTAGACAGTTTGAGACATTATTCCCATGGAGGAAAGTGCGCATGGTGGCTGTTGTATTCAATCACGAAGTAATTTCTGTGTTTCATCATCACTCTGATAGTCCACAGATTACGGAAAGCCTCCAGATGTGCATCAGAAACTACTACTGGTTTTCCAGGGAACGATCAAATCGTAGACTGTTAGAGACAATATTCCCATTTAGGAAAGTGCGCATGGTGATTGTTGTATTCAATTCCGATGCAATTTCTGTGTTTCATCAACACTCTGATAGTCCACAGACCACGGAAAGCCTCCAGATGTGCATTGGAAACTACTACTGGTCTTCCAGGGAACGATCAAAGCGTAGACTGTTAGAGACATACCCCCCGTGGAGGAAAGTGTGCATGGTAACTGTTGTATTCAATCCCGATGAATTTTCTGTGTTTCATCAATACTCTGATAGTCCACAGATTACAGAATGCCACGAGATGTACATCGCAAACTACTACCGGTCTTCCAGGGATCGATCAAAGCGTAGACTGTTTAAGACATACCTCCCGTGGAGGAAAGTGCGCATGGTGACTGTTGTATTCATTCCCGATGCAATTTCTGTGTTTCATCAACACTCAGATAGTAAACAGATTACAGAATGGCACCAGATATGCATCGGAAACTACTACTGGTATTCAGGGAACGATGAAAGCATAGACTGTTTGAGATTTACTCCCAAGGAGGAAAGTGCGCATGGTGACTGTTGTATTCAATCCCGATGCAATTTCTGTGTTTCATCAACACTCTGATAGTCTACAGATTACACAATGCCACCAGATGTGCATCGGAAACTACTACTGGTGTTCCTGGGAACGATCAAAGCGCAAACTGTTTGAGACATTACTAGCGTGGAGGAAAGTTTGCATGGTGACTGTTGTATTCAATCCCAATGCAATTTCTGTGTTTCATCAACACTCTGATAGTCCACAGATTACAGAATGCCTCCAGATGTTCATCGGAAACTACTACCGGTCTTCCAGGGAACGATCAAAGCGTAGAATCTTTGAGACATTACTTTTATGGAGGAATGTGCGCATGGTGACTGTTGTATTCAATCCCGATGCAATTTCTGTGTTTCATCAACACTCTGTTAGTCCACAGATTACAGAATGACTCCAGATGTGCATCGGAAACTACTACTGGTGTTCCAATGAACAATCAAAGCGCAGACTCTTTGAGACAATACTCGCGTGGAGGAATGAGGTCATGGTGACTGTTGTATTCAATCCCGATGCAATTCCTGTGTTACATCAACACTCTGATAGTCCACAGGTTACAGAATGTTTCACGATGTGTATCGGAAACTACTACTGGTCTTCCAGCTAACGATCAAAGCGTAGACTGTTTGAGACATTACTCCCATGGAGGAAAGTGCGCATGGTGACTGTAGTATTCAATCCAATTGCAATTTCTGTGTTTCATCAGCACTCTGATAGTCCACAGATTACAGAATGCCTCCAGATGTTCATCGGAAACTACTACTGGTCTTCCAGGGATCGATCAAAGCGTAAACTCTTTGAGACATTACTCCAATGGAGGAAAGTGCGCATGGTGACTGTTGTATTCAATCCCGATGCATTTTCTTCGTTTCATCAACACTCTCATAGTCCACAGATTACAGAATGCCACGAGATGTGCATCGGAAACTACTACTGGTCTTCCAGGGAACGATCAAAGCCTAGACTGTTTCAGAAATTACTACCATTGAGGAAAGTGCGGATGGTGACAGTTGTGTTCAATCCCGATGCAATTTCTGTGTTTCATCAACACTCTGATAGTCCACAGTTTACAGAATGTCACCAGATGTGCATCGGAAACTGCTACTGGTCTTCCAGGGAACGATCAAAGCGTAGACTGTTAGAGACATACCTCCCGTGGAGGAAAGTGCGCATGTTGACTTTTGTATTCATTCCCGAAACAATTTCTGTGTTTCATCAACACTCTGATAGTCCACAGATTACAGAATGCCACCAGATGTGCATCGGAAACTACTACTGGTCTTCCAGTTAACGGTCAAAGCGAACGCGTTTGAGACATACCTCCCGTGGAGGAAAGTGCGCATGGTGACTGTTGTATTCAATCCCGATGCAATTTCTGTGTTTCATCAACACACTGATAGTCCATAGATTTCAGAATGCCTCTAGAAGTGCATCGGAAACTACTACTGGTCTTCCAGGGAACGATCAAAGCGTAGACTGTTTGAGACAACCCTCCAGTGGAGGAAAGTGCACATGGTGACTGTTGTATTAAATCCCGATGCAATTTCTGTGTTTCATCAACACTCTGATAGTCGACAGATTACAGAGTGCCACCAGATGTGCATCTGAAACTACTACTGGTCTTCCAGGGAACGATCAAAGCGTAGACTGTTTGAGAATTACTCCCATGGAGGAAAGTGCGCATGGTGACTGTTGTATTCAATCCCGACGCAGTTTCTGTGTTTCATCAACACTCTGATAGTCCACAGATTACAGGATGCCTCCAGATGTTCATCGGTAACTACTACTGGTCTTCCAGGGAACGATCAAAGCGTAGACTGTGTGAGACAACCCTCCAGTAGAGGAAAGTGCACATGGTGACTGTTGTATTCAATCCCGATGCAATATCTGTGTTTCATCGACACTCTGATAGTCCACAGATTACAGAGTGCCACCAGATGTGCATCGGAAACTACTACTGGTCTTCCAGGGAACGATCAAAGCGTAGACTGTTTGAGACATTAGTCCCATGGAGCAAAGTGCGCATGGTGACTGTTGTATTAAATCCCGTTGCAATTTCCCTGTTTCATCAACACTCAGTTAGTCCACAGATTACAGAATGCCCCCAGATGTGCATCGGAACATACTTCTGGTCATCCAGGGAACGCTCCATGCGTAGACTGTTTGAGACACTACTCCAATGGAGGAAAGTGCGCATGGTGACTGTTGTATTCAATCCCGATGCAATTTCTGTGTTTCATCAACACTCAGATAGTCCACAGATTACAAAATGCCTCCAGATGTGCATCGGAGCATACTTCTGGTCTTTCAGCGAACGATCAAAGCGTAAACTATTTGAGACATTACTCCCATGGAGGAAGGTGGGCATGGTGACTGTTGTATTCAATCCTGTTCCATATTCTGTGTTTCATCAACACTCAGATACTCCACAGATTACAGAATGTCTCCAGATGTGCATCGGAAACTAACGTTGGTCTTCCAGGGAACGATCAAAGCGTAGACTGTTTGAGACATTACTTATATGGAGGAAAGTGTGCGTGGTGACTGTTGTATTCAATCCCGATGCAATTTCTGTGTTTCATCAACACTCTGATATTCCACAGATTACAGAATGCCACGAGATGTGCATCGGAAACTACTACTGGTCTTCCAGGGAAAGATCAAAGCGTAGACTGTTTCAGACATTACTCCCATGGAGGAAAGTGCGCATGGTGACTGTTGTATTCAATCCCAATGCTATTTCTGTGTTTCATCAACACTCTGATAGTCAACAGAATACAGAATGGCACCAGATGTGCATCGGAAACTACTACTGGTCTTTCAGGGAATGATCAAAGCATAGACTGTTTGAGAATTACTCCCATGGAGGAAAGTGCGCATGGTGAACGTTGTTTCAATCCCGAGGCAATTTCTGTGTTTCATCAACACTCTGATAGTCCACAGATTACAGAATGCCTCCAGATGTGCATCGGAAACTACTACCGGACTTCCAGGGAACGATCAAAGCGAAGACTGTTGGACACATTACTCCAATGGAGGAAAGTGCGCATGGTGACTGTTGTATTCAATCCCGATGCAATTTCTGTGTTTCATCAACACTCTGATTGTCTACAGATTACAGAATGCCACCAGATGTTCATCGGAAACTACTACTGGTGTTCCAGGGAACGATCAAAGCGTAGACTGCTTGAGACATTACTCCTGTGGAGGAATGTACGCATGGTGACTGTTGTATTCACTCCCGATGCAATTTCTGTGTTTCATCAACACTCTGATAGTCCACAGATTACAGAATGCCTCCAGATGTGCATCGGAAACTACTACTGGTCTTTCATGGAACGATCAAAGCGTAGGCTGTTCGAGACATACCTCCCGTGGAGGAAAGTGCGCATGGTGAATGTTGTATTCAATCCCGTTGCAATTTCTGTGTTTCATCAACACTCTGATAGTCCACAGATTACAGAATGCCACCAGATGTTCATCGGAAACTACTACTGGTCTTCCAGGGAACGATCAAAGCGTAGACTGTTTGATAATTACTCCCATGGAGGAAAGTGCGCATGGTGACTGTTGTATTCAATCCCGATGCAATTTCTGTGTCTCATCAACACTCTGATACTCCACAGATTACAGAATGCCTCCAGATGTGCATCGGAAACTACTTCTGGTCTTCCAGGGAACGATCAAAGCGTAGACTGTTTGAGACATTACTCCCATGGAGGAAAGTGCGCATTGTGACTGTTGTATTCAATCCCGATGCATTCTCTGTGTTTCATCAACACTCTGATAGTCCACAGATTACAGAATGCCACGAGATGTGCATCGGAAACATCTACTGGTCTTCCAGGGAACGATCAAAGCCAAGACTGTTTCAGACATTACTCCCATGGAGGAAAGTGCGGATGGTGACTGTTGTATTCAATCCCGATGCAATTTCTGTGTTTCATCAACACTCTGATTGTCTACAGATTACAGAATGCCACCAGATGTGCATCGGAAACTACTACTGGTGTTCCAGGGAACGATCAAAGCGTAGACTGCTTGAGACATTACTCCTGTGGAGGAATGTACGCATGGTGACTGTTGTATTCAATCCCGATGCAATTTCTGTGTTTCATCAACACTCTGATAGTCCACAGATTACAGAATGCCTCCAGATGTGCATCGGAAACTACTACTGGTCTTTCATGGAACGATCAAAGCGTAGGCTGTTCGAGACATACCTCCCGTGGAGGAAAGTGCGCATGGTGAATGTTGTATTCAATCCCGTTGCAATTTCTGTGTTTCATCAACACTCTGATAGTCCACAGATTACAGAATGCCAACAGATGTTCATCGGAAACTACTACTGGTCTTCCAGGGAACGAGCAAAGCGTAGACTGTTTGATAATTACTCCCATGGATGAAAGTGCGCATGGTGACTGTTGTATTCAATCCCGATGCAATTTCTGTGTCTCATCAACACTCTGATACTCCACAGATTACAGAATGCCTCCAGATGTGCATCGGAAACTACTTCTGGTCTTCCAGGGAACGATCAAAGCGTAGACTGTTTGAGACATTACTCCCATGGAGGAAAGTGCGCATTGTGACTGTTGTATTCAATCCCGATGCATTCTCTGTGTTTCATCAACACTCTGATAGTCCACAGATTACAGAATGCCACGAGATGTGCATCGGAAACATCTACTGGTCTTCCAGGGAACGATCAAAGCCAAGACTGTTTCAGACATTACTCCCATGGAGGAAAGTGCGGATGGTGACTGTTGTATTCAATCCCGATGCAATTTCTGTGTTTCATCAACACCCTGATAGTCCAAAAATTACAGAATGCCTCCAGATGTGCATCGGAAACTACTACTGGTCTTCCAGTTAACGGTCAAAGCGAACGTGTTTGAGACATACCTCCCTTGGAGGAAAGTGCGCATGGTGACTGTTGCATTCAACCCCGATGCAATTTCTGTGTTTTATCAACACACTGATAGTCCACAGATTTCAGAATGCCTCCAGATGTGCATCGGAAACTACTACTGGTCTTCGAGGGAACGATCAAAGCGTAGACTGTTCGAGACATTACTCCCATGGAGGAAAGTGCGCATGGTGACTGTTGTAATCAATTCCGATGCAATTTCTGTGATTCATCAACACTCTGATAGTCCACAGATTACGGAAAGCCTCCAGATGTGCATCGGAAACTACTACTGGTCTTCCAGGGAACGATCAAAACGTAGACAGTTTGAGACATTATTCCCATGGAGGAAAGTGCGCATGGTGGCTGTTGTATTCAATCACGAAGTAGTTTCTGTGTTTCATCATCACTCTGATAGTCCACAGATTACGGAAAGCCTCCAGATGTGCATCGGAAACTACTACTGGTCTTCCAGGGAACGATCAAATCGTAGACTGTTAGAGACAATACTCCCATTTAGGAAAGTGCGAGTGGTGATTGTTGTATTCAATTCCGACGCAATTTCTGTGTTTCATCAACACTCTGATAGTCCACAGACCACGGAAAGCCTCCAGATGTGCATTGGAAACTACTACTGGTCTTCCAGGGAACGATCAAAGCGTAGACTGTTAGAGACATACCCCCCGTGGAGGAAAGTGTGCATGGTAACTGTTGTATTCAATCCCGATGAATTTTCTGTGTTTCATCAATACTCTGATAGTCCACAGATTACAGAATGCCACGAGATGTACATCGCAAACTACTACCGGTCTTCCAGGGATCGATCAAAGCGTAGACTGTTTAAGACATACCTCCCGTGGAGGAAAGTGCGCATGGTGACTGTTGTATTCATTCCCGATGCAATTTCTGTGTTTCATCAACACTCAGATAGTAAACAGATTACAGAATGGCACCAGATATGCATCGGAAACTACTACTGGTATTCAGGGAACGATCAAAGCATAGACTGTTTGAGATTTACTCCCAAGGAGGAAAGTGCGCATGGTGACTGTTGTATTCAATCCCGATGCAATTTCTGTGTTTCATCAACACTCTGATAGTCTACAGATTACACAATGCCACCAGATGTGCATCGGAAACTACTACTGGTGTTCCTGGGAACGATCAAAGCGCAAACTGTTTGAGACATTACTAGCGTGGAGGAAAGTTTGCATGGTGACTGTTGTATTCAATCCCAATGCAATTTCTGTGTTTCATCAACACTCTGATAGTCCACAGATTACAGAATGCCTCCAGATGTTCATCGGAAACTACTACCGGTCTTCCAGGGAACGATCAAAGCGTAGAATCTTTGAGACATTACTTTTATGGAGGAATGTGCGCATGGTGACTGTTGTATTCAATCCCGATGCAATTTCTGTGTTTCATCAACACTCTGTTAGTCCACAGATTACAGAATGACTCCAGATGTGCATCGGAAACTACTACTGGTGTTCCAATGAACAATCAAAGCGCAGACTCTTTGAGACAATACTCGCGTGGAGGAATGAGGTCAAGGTGACTGTTGTATTCAATCCCGATGCAATTCCTGTGTTACATCAACACTCTGATAGTCCACAGGTTACAGAATGTTTCACGATGTGTATCGGAAACTACTACTGGTCTTCCAGCTAACGATCAAAGCGTAGACTGTTTGAGACATTACTCCCATGGAGGAAAGTGCGCATGGTGACTGTAGTATTCAATCCAATTGCAATTTCTGTGTTTCATCAGCACTCTGATAGTCCACAGATTACAGAATGCCTCCAGATGTTCATCGGAAACTACTACTGGTCTTCCAGGGATCGATCAAAGCGTAAACTCTTTGAGACATTACTCCAATGGAGGAAAGTGCGCATGGTGACTGTTGTATTCAATCCCGATGCATTTTCTTCGTTTCATCAACACTCTCATAGTCCACAGATTACAGAATGCCACGAGATGTGCATCGGAAACTACTACTGGTCTTCCAGGGAACGATCAAAGCCTAGACTGTTTCAGAAATTACTACCATTGAGGAAAGTGCGGATGGTGACAGTTGTGTTCAATCCCGATGCAATTTCTGTGTTTCATCAACACTCTGATAGTCCACAGTTTACAGAATGTCACCAGATGTGCATCGGAAACTGCTACTGGTCTTCCAGGGAACGATCAAAGCGTAGACTGTTAGAGACATACCTCCCGTGGAGGAAAGTGCGCATGTTGACTTTTGTATTCATTCCCGAAACAATTTCTGTGTTTCATCAACACTCTGATAGTCCACAGATTACAGAATGCCACCAGATGTGCATCGGAAACTACTACTGGTCTTCCAGTTAACGGTCAAAGCGAACGCGTTTGAGACATACCTCCCGTGGAGGAAAGTGCGCATGGTGACTGTTGTATTCAATCCCGATGCAATTTCTGTGTTTCATCAACACACTGATAGTCCATAGATTTCAGAATGCCTCTAGAAGTGCATCGGAAACTACTACTGGTCTTCCAGGGAACGATCAAAGCGTAGACTGTTTGAGACAACCCTCCAGTGGAGGAAAGTGCACATGGTGACTGTTGTATTAAATCCCGATGCAATTTCTGTGTTTCATCAACACTCTGATAGTCGACAGATTACAGAGTGCCACCAGATGTGCATCTGAAACTACTACTGGTCTTCCAGGGAACGATCAAAGCGTAGACTGTTTGAGAATTACTCCCATGGAGGAAAGTGCGCATGGTGACTGTTGTATTCAATCCCGACGCAGTTTCTGTGTTTCATCAACACTCTGATAGTCCACAGATTACAGGATGCCTCCAGATGTTCATCGGTAACTACTACTGGTCTTAAAGGGAACGATCAAAGCGTAGACTGTATGAGACAACCCTCCAGTAGAGGAAAGTGCACATGGTGACTGTTGTATTCAATCCCGATGCAATATCTGTGTTTCATCGACACTTTGATAGTCCACAGATTACAGAGTGCCACCAGATGTGCATCGGAAACTACTACTGGTCTTCCAGGGAACGATCAAAGCGTAGACTGTTTGAGACATTAGTCCCATGGAGCAAAGTGCGCTTGGTGACTGTTGTATTAAATCCCGTTGCAATTTCCCTGTTTCATCAACACTCAGTTAGTCCACAGATTACAGAATGCCCCCAGATGTGCATCGGAACATACTTCTGGTCATCCAGGGAACGGTCCATGCGTAGACTGTTTGAGACACTACTCCAATGGAGGAAAGTGCGCATGGTGACTGTTGTATTCAATCCCGATGCAATTTCTGTGTTTCATCAACACTCAGATAGTCCACAGATTACAAAATGCCTCCAGATGTGCATCGGAGCATACTTCTGGTCTTTCAGCGAACGATCAAAGCGTAAACTATTTGAGACATTACTCCCATGGAGGAAGGTGGGCATGGTGACTGTTGTATTCAATCCTGTTCCATATTCTGTGTTTCATCAACACTCAGATACTCCACAGATTACAGAATGTCTCCAGATGTGCATCGGAAACTAACGTCGGTCTTCCAGGGAACGATCAAATCGTAGACTGTTTGAGACATTACTTATATGGAGGAAAGTGTGCGTGGTGACTGTTGTATTCAATCCCGATGCAATTTCTGTGTTTCATCAACACTCTGATATTCCACAGATTACAGAATGCCACGAGATGTGCATCGGAAACTACTACTGGTCTTCCAGGGAAAGATCAAAGCGTAGACTGTTTCAGACATTACTCCCATGGAGGAAAGTGCGTACGGTGACTGTTGTATTCAATCCCGATGCAATTTCTGTGTTTCATCAACACTCTGATAGTCCACAGATTACAGAATGCCTGCATGTGTGCTTCGGAAACTACTACTGGTCTTCCAGGGAACGATCAAAACGTAGACTGTTTGAGACATTACTCCCATGGACGAAGGTGTGCATGGTGGCTGTTGTATTCAATCCCGATGCAATTTCTGTGTTTCATCGACACTCATTTAGTCCACAGATTACAGAATGCCCCCAGATGTGCATCGGAACATACTTCTGGTCTTCCAGGGAACGATCCATGCGTAGACTTTTTGAGACACTACTCCCATGGAGGAAAGTGCGCATGGTGACTTGTATTCAATCCCGATGCAATTTCTGTGTTTCATCAACACTCTGATAGTCCACAGATTACAAAATGACTCCAGATGTGCATCGGAAACTACTACTGGTCTTCCAGGGATCGATCAAATCGTAAAATCTTTGAGACATTACTCCCATGGAAGAAGGTGCGCATGGTGACTGTTGTATTCAATCCAGATGCAATTTCTGTGTTTCAGCAACACTCTGATAGTCCACAGATTAGAGAATGCCTCCAGATGTGCATCGGAAACTACTACTGGTCTTCCAGGGAACGATCAAAGCGTAGACTGTTTGGACACTACTCCCATGGAGGAAGTGCGCATGGTGTCTGTTGTATTCAATCCCGTTGCAATTTCTGTGTTTCATCAACACTCTGATAGTCCACAGATTACAAAATGCCTCCAGATGTGCATCGGAAACTACTACTGGTCTTCCAGGGAACGATCAAAGCGTAAACTCTTTGAGACATTACTCCCATTGAGGAAGGTGAGCATGGTGACTGTTGTATTCAATCCCGATGCAATTTCTGTGTTTCATCAACACTCAGATACTCCGCATATTACAGAATGCCTCCAGATGTGCATCGGAAACTACTATTGGTCTTCCAGGGAACGATCAAAGCTTAGACTGTTTGAGACATTACTCCCATGGAGGAAAGTGCGCATGGTGACTGTTTTATTCAATCCCAATGCAATTTCTGTGTTTCATCAACACTCTGATAGTATACAGATTACAGAATGCCTCAAGATGTGCATCGGTAACTACTACTGGTCTTCCAGGGAACGATCAAAGGGAAGACTGTTTGAGACATTACTCCCATGGAGGAAAGTGCATATGGTGACTGTTGTATTAAATCCCTTTGCAATTTCCCTGTTTCATCAACACTCAGTTAGTCCACAGATTTCAGAATGCCCCCAGATGTGCATCGGAACATACATCTGGTCATCCAGGGAACGCTCCATGCGTACACTGTTTGAGACACTACTCCAATGGAGGAAAGTGCGCATGGTGACTGTTGTATTCAATCCCGATGCAATTTCTGTGTTTCATCAACACTCTGATAGTCCACAGATTACAAAATGCCTCCAGATGTGCATCGGAGCATACTTCTGGTCTTTCAGCGAACGATCAAAGCGTAAACTATTTGAGACATTACTCCCATGGAGGAAGGTGGGCATGGTGACTGTTGTATTCAATCCTGTTCCATATTCTGTGTTTCATCAACACTCAGATACTCCACAGATTACAGAATGTCTCCAGGTGTGCATCGGAAACTAACGTTGGTCTTCCAGGGAACGATCAAAGCGTAGACTGTTTGAGTCATTACTTATATGGAGGAAAGTGTGCGTGGTGACTGTTGTATTCAATCCCGATGCAATTTCTGTGTTTCATCAACACTCTGATATTCCACAGATTACAGAATGCCACGAGATGTGCATCGGAAACTACTACTGGTCTTCCAGGGAAAGATCAAAGCGTAGACTGTTTCAGACATTACTCCCATGGAGGAAAGTGCGTACGGTGACTGTTGTATTCAATCCCGATGCAATTTCTGTGTTTCATCAACACTCTGATAGTCCACAGATTACACAATGCCTCCATGTGTGCCTCGGAAACTACTACTGGTCTTCCAGGGAACGATCAAAACATAGGCTGTTTGAGACACTACTCCCATAGAGGAAAGTGCGCATGGTGACTGTTGTATTCAATCCCGATGCAATTTCTGTATTTCATCAACACTCTGATAGTCCACAGATTACAAAATGACTCCAGATGTGCATCGGAAACTACTACTGGTCTTCCAGGGATCGATCAAAACGTAAAATCTTTGAGACATTACTCCCATGGAAGAAGGTGCGCATGGTGACTGTTGTATTCAATCCAGATGCAATTTCTGTGTTTCAGCAACACTCTGATAGTCCACAGATTAGAGAATGCCTCCAGATGTGCATCGGAAACTACTACTGGTCTTCCAGGGAACGATCAAAGCGTAGACTGTTTGGACACTACTCCCATGGAGGAAGTGCGCATGGTGTCTGTTGTATTCAATCCCGTTGCAATTTCTGTGTTTCATCAACACTCTGATAGTCCACAGATTACAAAATGCCTCCAGATGTGCATCGGAAACTACTACTGGTCTTCCAGGGAACGATCAAAGCGTAAACTCTTTGAGACATTACTCCCATTGAGGAAGGTGAGCATGGTGACTGTTGTATTCAATCCCGATGCAATTTCTGTGTTTCATCAACACTCAGATACTCCGCATATTACAGAATGCCTCCAGATGTGCATCGGAAACTACTATTGGTCTTCCAGGGAACGATCAAAGCTTAGACTGTTTGAGACATTACTCCCATGGAGGAAAGTGCGCATGGTGACTGTTTTATTCAATCCGGATGCAATTACTGTGTTTCCTCAACACTCTGATAGTCTACACATTACAGAATGCCACCAGAGGTGCATCGGATACTACTACTGGTCTTCCAGGGAACGATCAAAGTGTAGATTGTTTGAGACATTACTCTCGTGGAGGAAAGTGCGCATGGTGCCTGTTGTATTCAATCCCGATACATTTCCTGTGTTTCATCAACACTCTGATAGTATACAGATTACAAAATGCCTCAAGATGTGCATCGGTAACTACTGCTGGTCTTCCAGGGAACGATCAATGGGAAGACTGTTTGAGGCATTACTCCCATGGAGGAAAGTGCGCATGGTGAGTGTTGTATTCTATCCCGTGGCGACTTCTGTGTTTCAATCCATACTTGGAAGGTCCACAGCTTACAGAATGCCTCCAGATGTGCATTGGAAACTACTACTGGTCTTCCAGGGAACGATCAAAGCGTAGACTGTTTGAGAATTACCCCCATGGAGGGAAGTGAGCATGTGGACTGTTTTATTCAATCCCGAAGCAATTTCTGTGTTTCATCAACACTCCGACAGTCCACAGATTACAGAATGCCTCCAGATGTGCTTCGGAAACTACTACTGGTCTGCCAGGGAACGATCAAAGAGTAGACTGTTTGAGACATTACTTTTATCTAGGAAAGTGCGCGTGGTGACTGTTGTGTTCAATCCCGATGCAATTTCTGTGTTTCATCAACACCCTGATAGTCCACAGATTGCAAAATGCCTCCAGATGTGCATCGGAAACTACTACTGATCTTCCAGGGAACGATCAACGCGTAGACTGTTTCAGACATTACTCCCATGGAGGAAAGTGCGGACGGTGACTGTTGTATTCAATCCCGATGCAATTTCTGTGTTTCATCAACACTCTGATAGTCCACAGATTACAAAATGAATCCAGATGTGCATCGGAAACTACTACTGGTTTTCCAGGGAACGATCAAAGTGTAAACTCTTTGAGACATTACTCCCATGGAGGAAGGTGCGCATTGTGACAGTTGTATTCAATCCAGATGCAATTTCTGTGTTTCAGCAACACTCAGATACTCCACAGATTACAGAATGCGTCCAGACGTCCAGATGTGCATCGGAAACTAACGTTGGTCTTCCAATGAACGATCAAAGCGTAGACTGTTTGAGACATTACTAACATGGAGGAAAGTGCGCATGGTGACTGTTGTATTCAATCCCGATGCAATTTCTGTGTTTCATCAACACTTTGAAGGTCCACAGATTACAGAATGACTCCAGATGTGCATCGGAAACTACCACTGGTCTTCAAGGGTACGATCAAATCGTAGACTGTTTGAGACATTACTAACATTGAGGGAATTGCGCATGGTGACTGTTGTATTCAATCCCGGTGCAATTTCTGTGTTTGAACCACACTTTGAAAGTCCACAGTTAATAGAATGCCTCCAGATGTGCATCGAAAACTACTACTGGTCTTCCAGGGAACGATCAAAGCGTACACTGTTTGAGACACTGCTCCCATAGAGGAAAGTGCGCATGGTGATTATTGAATTGAATCCCGATACTACATATGTGTTTCATCAACACTCTGATAGTCCACAGATTGCAGAATGCCTCCAGATGTGCATCGGAAATTACAACTGGTCTTCAAGGGAACGATCAAAGCGTAGACTGTTTCAGAAATTACTACCATTGAGGAAAGTGCGAATGGTGACAGTTGTGTTCAATCCCGATGCAATTTCTGTGTTTCATCAACACTCTGATAGTCCACAGTTTACAGAATGTCACCAGATGTGCATCGGAAACTACTACTGGTGTTCCTGGGAACGATCAAAGCGCAAACTGTTTGAGACATTACTAGCGTGGAGGAAAGTTTGCATGGTGACTGTTGTATTCAATCCCAATGCAATTTCTGTGTTTCATAAACACTCTGATACTCCACAGATTACAGAATGCCTCCAGATGTGCATCGGAAACTACTTCTGGTCTTCCAGGGAACGATCAAAGCGTAGACTGTTTGAGACATTACTCCCATGGAGGAAAGTGCGCATTGTGACTGTTGTATTCAATCCCGATGCATTCTCTGTGTTTCATCAACACTCTGATAGTCCACAGATTACAGAATGCCACGAGATGTGCATCGGAAACATCTACTGGTCTTCCAGGGAACGATCAAAGCCAAGACTGTTTCAGACATTACTCCCATGGAGGAAAGTGCGGATGGTGACTGTTGTATTCAATCCCGATGCAATTTCTGTGTTTCATCAACACCCTGATAGTCCAAAAATTACAGAATGCCTCCAGATGTGCATCGGAAACTACTACTGGTCTTCCAGTTAACGGTCAAAGCGAACGTGTTTGAGACATACCTCCCTTGGAGGAAAGTGCGCATGGTGACTGTTGCATTCAACCCCGATGCAATTTCTGTGTTTTATCAACACACTGATAGTCCACAGATTTCAGAATGCCTCCAGATGTGCATCGGAAACTACTACTGGTCTTCGAGGGAACGATCAAAGCGTAGACTGTTCGAGACATTACTCCCATGGAGGAAAGTGCGCATGGTGACTGTTGTAATCAATTCCGATGCAATTTCTGTGATTCATCAACACTCTGATAGTCCACAGATTACGGAAAGCCTCCAGATGTGCATCGGAAACTACTACTGGTCTTCCAGGGAACGATCAAAACGTAGACAGTTTGAGACATTATTCCCATGGAGGAAAGTGCGCATGGTGGCTGTTGTATTCAATCACGAAGTAATTTCTGTGTTTCATCATCACTCTGATAGTCCACAGATTACGGAAAGCCTCCAGATGTGCATCGGAAACTACTACTGGTCTTCCAGGGAACGATCAAATCGTAGACTGTTAGAGACAATACTCCCATTTAGGAAAGTGCGCATGGTGATTGTTGTATTCAATTCCGACGCAATTTCTGTGTTTCATCAACACTCTGATAGTCCACAGACCACGGAAAGCCTCCAGATGTGCATTGGAAACTACTACTGGTCTTCCAGGGAACGATCAAAGCGTAGACTGTTAGAGCCATACCCCCCGTGGAGGAAAGTGTGCATGGTAACTGTTGTATTCAATCCCGATGAATTTTCTGTGTTTCATCAATACTCTGATAGTCCACAGATTACAGAATGCCACGAGATGTACGTCGCAAACTACTACCGGTCTTCCAGGGATCGATCAAAGCGTAGACTGTTTAAGACATACCTCCCGTGGAGGAAAGTGCGCATGGTGACTGTTGTATTCATTCCCGATGCAATTTCTGTGTTTCATCAACACTCAGATAGTAAACAGATTACAGAATGGCACCAGATATGCATCGGAAACTACTACTGGTATTCAGGGAACGATCAAAGCATAGACTGTTTGAGATTTACTCCCAAGGAGGAAAGTGCGCATGGTGACTGTTGTATTCAATCCCGATGCAATTTCTGTGTTTCATCAACACTCTGATAGTCTACAGATTACACAATGCCACCAGATGTGCATCGGAAACTACTACTGGTGTTCCTGGGAACGATCAAAGCGCAAACTGTTTGAGACATTACTAGCGTGGAGGAAAGTTTGCATGGTGACTGTTGTATTCAATTCCAATGCAATTTCTGTGTTTCATCAACACTCTGATAGTCCACAGATTACAGAATGCCTCCAGATGTTCATCGGAAACTACTACCGGTCTTCCAGGGAACGATCAAAGCGTAGAATCTTTGAGACATTACTTTTATGGAGGAATGTGCGCATGGTGACTGTTGTATTCAATCCCGATGCAATTTCTGTGTTTCATCAACACTCTGTTAGTCCACAGATTACAGAATGACTCCAGATGTGCATCGGAAACTACTACTGGTGTTCCAATGAACAATCAAAGCGCAGACTCTTTGAGACAATACTCGCGTGGAGGAATGAGGTCATGGTGACTGTTGTATTCAATCCCGATGCAATTCCTGTGTTACATCAACACTCTGATAGTCCACAGGTTACAGAATGTTTCACGATGTGTATCGGAAACTACTACTGGTCTTCCAGCTAACGATCAAAGCGTAGACTGTTTGAGACATTACTCCCATGGAGGAAAGTGCGCATGGTGACTGTAGTATTCAATCCAATTGCAATTTCTGTGTTTCATCAGCACTCTGATAGTCCACAGATTACAGAATGCCTCCAGATGTTCATCGGAAACTACTACTGGTCTTCCAGGGATCGATCAAAGCGTAAACTCTTTGAGACATTACTCCAATGGAGGAAAGTGCGCATGGTGACTGTTGTATTCAATCCCGATGCATTTTCTTCGTTTCATCAACACTCTCATAGTCCACAGATTACAGAATGCCACGAGATGTGCATCGGAAACTACTACTGGTCTTCCAGGGAACGATCAAAGCCTAGACTGTTTCAGAAATTACTACCATTGAGGAAAGTGCGGATGGTGACAGTTGTGTTCAATCCCGATGCAATTTCTGTGTTTCATCAACACTCTGATAGTCCACAGTTTACAGAATGTCACCAGATGTGCATCGGAAACTGCTACTGGTCTTCCAGGGAACGATCAAAGCGTAGACTGTTAGAGACATACCTCCCGTGGAGGAAAGTGCGCATGTTGACTTTTGTATTCATTCCCGAAACAATTTCTGTGTTTCATCAACACTCTGATAGTCCACAGATTACAGAATGCCACCAGATGTGCATCGGAAACTACTACTGGTCTTCCAGTTAACGGTCAAAGCGAACGCGTTTGAGACATACCTCCCGTGGAGGAAAGTGCGCATGGTGACTGTTGTATTCAATCCCGATGCAATTTCTGTGTTTCATCAACACACTGATAGTCCATAGATTTCAGAATGCCTCTAGAAGTGCATCGGAAACTACTACTGGTCTTCCAGGGAACGATCAAAGCGTAGACTGTTTGAGACAACCCTCCAGTGGAGGAAAGTGCACATGGTGACTGTTGTATTAAATCCCGATGCAATTTCTGTGTTTCATCAACACTCTGATAGTCGACAGATTACAGAGTGCCACCAGATGTGCATCTGAAACTACTACTGGTCTTCCAGGGAACGATATAAGCGTAGACTGTTTGAGAATTACTCCCATGGAGGAAAGTGCGCATGGTGACTGTTGTATTCAATCCCGACGCAGTTTCTGTGTTTCATCAACACTCTGATAGTCCACAGATTACAGGATGCCTCCAGATGTTCATCGGTAACTACTACTGGTCTTAAAGGGAACGATCAAAGCGTAGACTGTATGAGACAACCCTCCAGTAGAGGAAAGTGCACATGGTGACTGTTGTATTCAATCCCGATGCAATATCTGTGTTTCATCGACACTTTGATAGTCCACAGATTACAGAGTGCCACCAGATGTGCATCGGAAACTACTACTGGTCTTCCAGGGAACGATCAAAGCGTAGACTGTTTGAGACATTAGTCCCATGGAGCAAAGTGCGCTTGGTGACTGTTGTATTAAATCCCGTTGCAATTTCCCTGTTTCATCAACACTCAGTTAGTCCACAGATTACAGAATGCCCCCAGATGTGCATCGGAACATACTTCTGGTCATCCAGGGAACGGTCCATGCGTAGACTGTTTGAGACACTACTCCAATGGAGGAAAGTGCGCATGGTGACTGTTGTATTCAATCCCGATGCAATTTCTGTGTTTCATCAACACTCAGATAGTCCACAGATTACAAAATGCCTCCAGATGTGCATCGGAGCATACTTCTGGTCTTTCAGCGAACGATCAAAGCGTAAACTATTTGAGACATTACTCCCATGGAGGAAGGTGGGCATGGTGACTGTTGTATTCAATCCTGTTCCATATTCTGTGTTTCATCAACACTCAGATACTCCACAGATTACAGAATGTCTCCAGATGTGCATCGGAAACTAACGTCGGTCTTCCAGGGAACGATCAAATCGTAGACTGTTTGAGACATTACTTATATGGAGGAAAGTGTGCGTGGTGACTGTTGTATTCAATCCCGATGCAATTTCTGTGTTTCATCAACACTCTGATATTCCACAGATTACAGAATGCCACGAGATGTGCATCGGAAACTACTACTGGTCTTCCAGGGAAAGATCAAAGCGTAGACTGTTTCAGACATTACTCCCATGGAGGAAAGTGCGTACGGTGACTGTTGTATTCAATCCCGATGCAATTTCTGTGTTTCATCAACACTCTGATAGTCCACAGATTACAGAATGCCTGCATGTGTGCTTCGGAAACTACTACTGGTCTTCCAGGGAACGATCAAAACGTAGACTGTTTGAGACATTACTCCCATGGACGAAGGTGTGCATGGTGGCTGTTGTATTCAATCCCGATGCAATTTCTGTGTTTCATCGACACTCATTTAGTCCACAGATTACAGAATGCCCCCAGATGTGCATCGGAACATACTTCTGGTCTTCCAGGGAACGATCCATGCGTAGACTTTTTGAGACACTACTCCCATGGAGGAAAGTGCGCATGGTGACTTGTATTCAATCCCGATGCAATTTCTGTGTTTCATCAACACTCTGATAGTCCACAGATTACAAAATGACTCCAGATGTGCATCGGAAACTACTACTGGTCTTCCAGGGATCGATCAAATCGTAAAATCTTTGAGACATTACTCCCATGGAAGAAGGTGCGCATGGTGACTGTTGTATTCAATCCAGATGCAATTTCTGTGTTTCAGCAACACTCTGATAGTCCACAGATTAGAGAATGCCTCCAGATGTGCATCGGAAACTACTACTGGTCTTCCAGGGAACGATCAAAGCGTAGACTGTTTGGACACTACTCCCATGGAGGAAGTGCGCATGGTGTCTGTTGTATTCAATCCCGTTGCAATTTCTGTGTTTCATCAACACTCTGATAGTCCACAGATTACAAAATGCCTCCAGATGTGCATCGGAAACTACTACTGGTCTTCCAGGGAACGATCAAAGCGTAAACTCTTTGAGACATTACTCCCATTGAGGAAGGTGAGCATGGTGACTGTTGTATTCAATCCCGATGCAATTTCTGTGTTTCATCAACACTCAGATACTCCGCATATTACAGAATGCCTCCAGATGTGCATCGGAAACTACTATTGGTCTTCCAGGGAACGATCAAAGCTTAGACTGTTTGAGACATTACTCCCATGGAGGAAAGTGCGCATGGTGACTGTTTTATTCAATCCCAATGCAATTTCTGTGTTTCATCAACACTCTGATAGTATACAGATTACAGAATGCCTCAAGATGTGCATCGGTAACTACTACTGGTCTTCCAGGGAACGATCAATGGGAAGACTGTTTGAGACATTACTCCCATGGAGGAAAGTGCATATGGTGACTGTTGTATTAAATCCCTTTGCAATTTCCCTGTTTCATCAACACTCAGTTAGTCCACAGATTTCAGAATGCCCCCAGATGTGCATCGGAACATACATCTGGTCATCCAGGGAACGCTCCATGCGTACACTGTTTGAGACACTACTCCAATGGAGGAAAGTGCGCATGGTGACTGTTGTATTCAATCCCGATGCAATTTCTGTGTTTCATCAACACTCTGATAGTCCACAGATTACAAAATGCCTCCAGATGTGCATCGGAGCATACTTCTGGTCTTTCAGCGAACGATCAAAGCGTAAACTATTTGAGACATTACTCCCATGGAGGAAGGTGGGCATGGTGACTGTTGTATTCAATCCTGTTCCATATTCTGTGTTTCATCAACACTCAGATACTCCACAGATTACAGAATGTCTCCAGGTGTGCATCGGAAACTAACGTTGGTCTTCCAGGGAACGATCAAAGCGTAGACTGTTTGAGTCATTACTTATATGGAGGAAAGTGTGCGTGGTGACTGTTGTATTCAATCCCGATGCAATTTCTTTGTTTCATCAACACTCTGATATTCCACAGATTACAGAATGCCACGAGATGTGCATCGGAAACTACTACTGGTCTTCCAGGGAAAGATCAAAGCGTAGACTGTTTCAGACATTACTCCCATGGAGGAAAGTGCGTACGGTGACTGTTGTATTCAATCCCGATGCAATTTCTGTGTTTCATCAACACTCTGATAGTCCACAGATTACACAATGCCTCCATGTGTGCCTCGGAAACTACTACTGGTCTTCCAGGGAACGATCAAAACATAGGCTGTTTGAGACACTACTCCCATAGAGGAAAGTGCGCATGGTGACTGTTGTATTCAATCCCGATGCAATTTCTGTATTTCATCAACACACTGATAGTCCACAGATTACAAAATGACTCCAGATGTGCATCGGAAATTACAACTGGTCTTCAAGGGAACGATCAAAGCGTAGACTGTTTCAGAAATTACTACCATTGAGGAAAGTGCGAATGGTGACAGTTGTGTTCAATCCCGATGCAATTTCTGTGTTTCATCAACACTCTGATAGTCCACAGTTTACAGAATGTCACCAGATGTGCATCGGAAACTACTACTGGTGTTCCTGGGAACGATCAAAGCGCAAACTGTTTGAGACATTACTAGCGTGGAGGAAAGTTTGCATGGTGACTGTTGTATTCAATCCCAATGCAATTTCTGTGTTTCATCAACACTCTGATAGTCCACAGATTACAGAATGCCTCCAGATGTTCATCGGAAACTACTACCGGTCTTCCAGGGAACGATCAAAGCGTAGAATCTTTGAGACATTACTTTTATGAAGGAATGTGCGCATGGTGACTGTTGTATTCAATCCCGATGCAATTTCTGTGTTTCATCAACACTCTGTTAGTCCACAGATTACAGAATGCCTCCAGATGTGCATCGGAAACTACTACTGGTGTTCCAATGAACAATCAAAGCGCAGACTCTTTGAGACAATACTCGCGTGGAGGAATGAGGTCATGGTGACTGTTGTATTCAATCCCGATGCAATTCCTGTGTTACATCAACACTCTGATAGTCCACAGGTTACAGAATGTTTCACGATGTGCATCGGAAACTACTACTGGTCTTCCAGCTAACGATCAAACCGTAGACTGTTTGAGACATTACTCCCATGGAGGAAAGTGCGCATGGTGACTGTAGTATTCAATCTAATTGCAATTTCTGTGTTTCATCAGCACTCTGATAGTCCACAGATTACAGAATGCCTCCAGATGTTCATCGGAAACTACTACTGGTCTTCCAGGGATCGATCAAATCGTAAACTCTTTGAGTCATTACTCCAATGGAGGAAAGTGCGCATGGTGACTGTTATATTCAATCCCGATGCATTTTCTTCGTTTCATCAACACTCTCATAGTCCACAGATTACAGAATGCCACGAGATGTGCATCGGAAACTACTACTGGTCTTCCAGGGAACGATCAAAGCCTAGACTGTTTCAGAAATTACTACCATTGAGGAAAGTGCGGATGGTGACAGTTGTGTTCAATCCCGATGCAATTTCTGTGTTTCATCAACACTCTGATAGTCCACAGTTTACAGAATGTCACCAGATGTGCATTGGAAACTGCTACTGGTCTTCCAGAAAACGATCAAAGCGTAGACTGTTAGAGACATACCTCCCGTGGAGGAAAGTGCGCATGTTGACTTTTGTATTCATTCCCGAAACAATTTCTGTGTTTCATCAACACTCTGATAGTCCACAGATTACAGAATGCCACCAGATGTGCATCGGAAACTACTACTGGTCTTCCAGTTAACGGTCAAAGCGAACGCGTTTGAGACATACCTCCCTTGGAGGAAAGTGCGCATGGTGACTGTTGTATTCAATCCCGATGCAATTTCTGTGTTTCATCAACACACTGATAGTCCATAGATTTCAGAATGTCTCTAGAAGTGCATCGGAAACTACTACTGGTCTTCCAGGGAACGATCAAAGCGTAGACTGTTTGAGATATTAGTCCCATGGAGCAAAGTGCGCATGGTGACTGTTGTATTAAATCCCGTTGCAATTTCCCTGTTTCATCAACACTCAGTTAGTCCACAGATTACAGAATGCCCCCAGATGTGCATCGGAACATACTTCTGGTCGTCCAGGGAACGCTCCATGCGTAGACTGTTTGAGACACTACTCCAATGGAGGAAAGTGCGCATGGTGACTGTTGTATTCAATCCCGATGCAATTTCTGTGTTTCATCAACACACAGATAGTCCACAGATTACAAAATGCCTCCAGATGTGCATCGGAAACTAACGTTGGTCTTCCAGGGAACGATCAAAGCGTAGACTGTTTGAGTCATTACTCCCATGGAGGAAAGTGCGTACGGTGATTGTTGTATTCAATCCCGATGCAATTTCTGTGTTTCATCAACACTCTGATAGTCCACAGATTACAGAATGCCTCCATGTGTGCCTCGGAAACTACTACTGGTCTTCCAGGGAACGATCAAAACGTAGGCTGTTTGAGACATTACTCCCATGGAGGAAAGTGTGCATGGTGGCTGTTGTATTCAATCTCGATGCAATATCTGTGTTTCATCAACACTCATTTAGTCCACAGATTACAGAATGCCCCCAGATGTGCATCGGAACATACTTCTGGTCTTCCAGGGAACGATCCATGCGTAGACTTTTTGAGACACTACTCCCATAGAGGAAAGTGCGCATGGTGACTGTTGTATTCAATCCCGATGCAATTTCTGTGTTTCATCAACACTCTGATAGTCCACAGATTACAAAATGACTCCAGATGTGCATCGGAAACTACTACTGGTCTTCCAGGGATCGATCAAAGCGTAAAATCTTTGAGACATTACTCCCATGGAGGAAGGTGCGCATGGTGACTGTTGTATTCAATCCAGATGCAATTTCTGTGTTTCAGCAACACTCTGATAGTCCACAGATAAGAGAATGCCTCCAGATGTGCATCGGAAACTACTACTGGTCTTCCAGGGAACGATCAAAGCGTAGACTGTTTGGACACTACTCCCATGGAGGAATTGCGCATGGTGTCTGTTGTATTCAATCCCGTTGCAATTTCTGTGTTTCATCAACACTCTGATAGTCCACAGATTACAAAATGCCTCCAGATGTGCATCGGAAACTACTACTGGTCTTCCAGGGAACGATCAAAGCGTAAACTCTTTGAGACATTACTCCCATTGAGGAAGGTGAGCATGGTGACTGTTGTATTCAATCCCGATGCAATTTCTGTGTTTCATCAACACTCAGATACTCCGCATATTACAGAATGCCTCCAGATGTGCATCGGAAACTACTATTGGTCTTCCAGGGAACGATCAAAGCTTAGACTGTTTGAGACATTACTCCCATGGAGGAAAGTGCGCATGGTGACTGTTTTATTCAATCCCAATGCAATTTCTGTGTTTCATCAACACTCTGATAGTATACAGATTACAGAATGCCTCAAGATGTGCATCGGTAACTACTACTGGTCTTCCAGGGAACGATCAATGGGAAGACTGTTTGAGACATTACTCCCATGGAGGAAAGTGCGCATGGTGACTGTTGTATTCAATCCCGTGGCAACTTCTGTGTTTCAATCCATACATGGAAGGTCCACAGCTTACAGAATGCCTCCAGATGTGTATTGGAAACTACTACTGGTCTTCCAGGGAAGGATCAAAGCGTAGACTGTTTGAGAATTACCGCCATGGAGGGAAGTGAGCATGTGGACTGTTTTATTCAATCCCGAAGCAATTTCTGTGTTTCATCAACACTCCGATAGTCCACAGATTACTGAATGCCTCCAGATGTGCTTCGGAAACTACTACTGGTCTTCCAGGGAACGATCAAAAAGTAGACTGTTTGAGACATTACTTTTATCTAGGAAAGTGCGCGTGGTGACTGTTGTGTTCAATCCCGATGCAATTTCTGTGTTTCATCAACACCCTGATAGTCCACAGATTACAAAATGCCTCCAGATGTGCATCGGAAACTACTACTGATCTTCCAGGGTACGATCAACGCGTAGACTGTTTCAGACATTACTCCCATGGAGGAAAGTGCGGACGGTGACTGTTGTATTCAATCCCGATGCAATTTCTGTGTTTCATCAACACTCTGATAGTCCACAGATTACAAAATGAATCCAGATGTGCATCGGAAACTACTACTGGTTTTCCAGGGAACGATCAAAGCGTAAACTCTTTGAGACATTACTCCCATGGAGGAAGGTGCGCATGGTGACTGTTGTATTCAATCCAGATGCAATTTCGGTGTTTCAGCAACACTCAGATACTCCACAGATTACAGAATGCGTCCAGATGTGCATCGGAAACTAACGTTGGTCTTCCAATGAACGATCAAAGCGTAGACTGTTTGAGACATTACTAACATGGAGGAAAGTGCGCATGGTGACTGTTGTATTCAATCCCGATGCAATTTCTGTGTTTCATCAACACTTTGAAGGTCCACAGATTACAGAATGACTCCAGATGTGCATCGGAAACTACCACTGGTCTTCAAGGGTACGATCAAATCGTAGACTGTTTGAGACATTACTCCCATGGAGGAATGTGCGCATGGAGTCTGTTGTATTCAATTCCGATTCATTTTCTGTGTTTCATCAACACTCTGATAGTCCACAGATTACAGAATGTCTCCAGATGTGCATCGGAAACTAACACTGGTCTTCCAGGGAACGATCAAAGCGCAGACTGTTTGAGACATTACTAACATTGAGGGAATTGCGCATGGTGACTGTTGTATTCAATCCCGGTGCAATTTCTGTGTTTGAACCACACTTTGAAAGTCCACAGTTAATAGAATGCCTCCAGATATGCATCGAAAACTACTACTGGTCTTCCAGGGTACGATCAAAGCGTACACTGTTTGAGACACTGCTCCCATAGAGGAAAGTTCGCATGGTGATTGTTGTATTGAATCCCGATACTACATATGTGTTTCATCAACACTCTGATAGTCCACAGATTACAGAATGCCTCCAGATGTGCATCGGAAACTAACGTTGGACTTCCGGGGAACGATCAAATCGTAGACTGTTAGAGACATTACTCCCATGGAGGAAAGTGTGCATGGTGACTGTTGTATTCAATCACGATGCAATTTCTGTGTTTCATCAACATTTTGAAGGTCCACAGATTACAGAATGCTTCCAGATGTGCACGGGAAACTACTAATGGTCTTCCAGGGTACGATCAAAGCGTAGACTGTTTCCGACATTACTCCCATGGAGGAAAGTGCGGATGGTGTCTGTTGTATAGAATCCCGATTCAATATCTGTGTTTCATCAACACTCTGATAGTCCACAGATTACAGAATGCCCACAGATGTGCATCGGAAATTACCACTGGTCTTCAAAGGAACGATCAAAGCGTAGACAGTTTGAGACATTACTCCCATGGAGGAAAGTGCGCATGGTGACTGTTGTATTCAATCCCGATGCAATTTCTGTGTTTCATCAACACTCAGATAGTCCACAGATTACAGAATGCCTCCAGATGTGCATCGGAAACTAACGTTGGACTTCCGGGGAACGATCAAATCGTAGACTGTTAGAGACATTACTCCCATGGAGGAAAGTGCGCATGGTGACTGTTGTATTCAATCATGATGCAATTTCTGTGTTTCATCAACACTCTGATAGTATACAGATTACAGAATGCCTCCAGATGTGCATCGGTAACTACTACTAGTCTTCCAGGGAACGATCAAAGGGTAGACTGTTAGAGACATTACTCCCATGGAGGAAAGTGCGCATAGTGACTGTTGTATTCAATCCCGAGGCAATTTCTGTGTTTCAATTAACACTTTGAAGGTCCACAGATTGCAGAATGCCTCCAGATGTGCATCGGAAACTACTACTCGTCTTCCAGGGGATGATCAAAGCGAAGACTGTTTGAGAATTACCCCCATGAAGGAAAGTGCGCATGTGGACTGTTGTATTCAATCCCGATACAATTTCTGTGTTTCATCATCACTCTGATAGTCCACAGATTGCAGAATGCCTCCAGATGTGCATCGGAAACTACTACTGGTCTTCCAGGGAACGATCAAAGCGTAGACTGTTTCAGACATTACTCCCATGGAGGGAAGTGCGCATGTGGTCTGTTGTATTCAATCCCGATGCAGTTTCTGTGTTCCATCAACACTCTGATAGTCCACAGATTACAGAATGCCACCAGATGTGCATCGGAAACTACTACTGGTCTTCCAGGGAACGATCAAATCGTAGACTGTTAGAGACATACCTCCCGTGGAGGAGAATGCGCATGATGACTGTTGTATTCAATCCCGATGCAATTTCTGTGTTTCATCAACCCTCTCATAGTCCACAGATTACAGAATGCCACCTGATGTGCATCGGACACTACTACTGGTCTTCCAGGGAACGTTCAAAGCGTAGACTGTTTGAGAATAACTCCCATGGAGGAAAGTGCGCATGGTGACTGTTGTATTCAATCCCGATGCAATTTCTGTGTTTCATCAACACTCTGATAGTCCACAGATTACAGTATGCCACCAGATGTGCATCGGAAATTACTACTGGTCTTCCAGGGAACGATCAAAGCGTAGACTGTTTGAGAATTACTCCCATGGAGGAAAGTCCGCATGGTGTCTGTTGTACTCAATCCCGATGCAATTTCTGTGTTTCATCAACACTCTGATAGTCCACAGATTACAAAATGCCTCAGGATGTGCATCGGAAACTACTACTGGTCTTCCAGGGAACGATCAAAGCGTAAACTCTTGAGACATTACTCCCATTGAGGAAGGTGTGCATGGTGACTGTTGTATTCAATCACGATGCAATTTCTGTGTTTCATCAACACTCAGATACTCCACAGATTACAGAATGCCTCCAGATGTGCATCGGAAACTACTATTGGTCTTCCAGGGAACGATCAAAGCTTAGACTGTTTGAGACATTACTGCCATGGAGTAAAGTGCGCATGGTGACTGTTGTATTCAATCCCGATGCAATTTCTGTGTTTCATCAACACTCTGTTAGTATACAGGTTACAGAATGCCTCCAGATGTGCATCGGTAACTACTACAGGTTTCCTGGGAACGATCAAAGCGTAGACTGTTTGAGACATTACTCCCATGGAGGAAAGTGCGCATGGTGACTGTTGTATTCAATCCCGAGGCAATTTCTGTGTTTCAATCCATACTTGGAAGGTCCACAGATTACAGAATGCCTACAGATGTGCATCGGAAACTACTACTGCTCTTCCAGGGAATGATCAAAGCGTAGACTGTTTCAGACAATACTCCCGTATAGGAAAGTGCGCATGGTGACTGTTGTATTCAATCCTGATGCAATTTCTGTGTTTCATCAACACTCTGATAGTCCGCAGATTACTGTATGCCACCAGATGTGCATCGGAAACCACTACTGGTCTTCCAGGGAACGATCAAATTGAGAATTACTCAAATAAAGGAAAGTGCGCATGGTGACTGTTGTACTCAATCCCGATGCAATTTCTGTGTTTCATCAACACTCTGATAGTCCACAGATTACAGAATGAATCCAGATGTGCATCGGAAACTACTACTGGTCTTCCAGGACACGATCATAGCGTAGACTGTTTGAGACATTACTCGCATGGAGGAAAGTGCGCATGGTTACTGTTTTACTCAATCCCGATGCAATTTCTGTGTTTCATCAACACTCAGTTAGTCCACAGATTACAGAATGCCCCTAGATGTGCATCGGAACATACTTCTGGTCTTCCAGGGAACGATGAAAGCGTAGACTGTTTGAGACACTACTCCCATGGAGGAAAGTGCGCATGGTGACTGTTGTATTCAATCCCGATGCAATTTCTGTGTTTCATCAACACTCTGATAGTCCACAGATTACAAAATGCCACCAGATGTGCATCGAAAACTACTACTGGTCTTCCAGGGAAAGATCAAAGCGTAAACTCTTTGAGACATTACTCCCATTAAGGAAGGTGTGCATGGTGAGTGTTGTATTCAATCCCGATGCAATATCTGTGTTTCATCAACACTCAGATACTCCACAGATTACAGAATGCCTCCAGATGAGCATCGTAAACTACTATTGGTCTTCCAGGGAACGATCAGATCTTAGACTGATTGAGACATTTCTCCCATGGCGGAAAGTGCGCATGGTGACTGTTGTATTCAATCCCGATGCAATTTCTGTGTTTCATCAACACTCTGTTAGTATACAGGTTACAGAATGCCTCCAGATGTGGATCGGTAACTACTACTGGTCTTCCAGGGAACGATAAAAGCGTAGAGTGTTTGAGACATTACTCCCATTGAGGAAGGTGTGCATGGTGACTGTTGTATTCAAACCCGATGCAATTTCTGTGTTTCATCAACACTCAGATACTCCACAGATTACAGAATGCCTCCAGATGTGCATCGGAAACTACTACTGGTCTTCCGGGGAACAATCAAAGCGTAGACTGTTTCAGACATTATTCCCATTGAGGAAAGTGCGCATGGTGACTGTTGTATTCAATCCTGATGCAATTTCTGTGTTTCATCAAAACTCTGATGGTCTACAGATTACAGAATGCCAACAGATGTGCATCGGAAACTACTACTGGTGTTCCTGGGAACGATCAAAGCGCAGACTGTTTTAGACATTACTAGCGTGGAGGAAAGTTTGCATGGTGACTGTTGTATTCAATCCCAATGCAATTTCTGTGTTTCATCAACACTCTGATAGTCCACAGATTACAGAATGCCTCCAGATGTTCATCGGAAACTACTACCGGTCTTCCAGGGAACGATCAAAGCGTAGAATCTTTGAGACATTACTTTTATGGAGGAATGTGCGCATGGTGACTGTTGTATTCAATCCCGATGCAATTTCTGTGTTTCATCAACACTCTGTTAGTCCACAGGTTACAGAATGCCTCCAGATGTGCGTCGGAAACTACTACTGGTCTTCCAGCTAACGATCAAAGCGTAGACTCTTTGAGACATACCTCCCGTGGAGGAAAGAGCGCATGGTGAATGTTGTATTCAATCCCGATGCATTTTCTGTGTTTCATCAACACTCTGATAGTCCACACATAACAGAATGCCACAAGATGTGCATCGGAAACTACTACTGGTCTTCCAGGGAACGACCAAAGCCAAGACTGTTTGAGAATTACTCCCATGGAGGAAAGTGCGCATGGTGACTGTTGTAATCAATCCCGATGCAATTTCTGTGTCTCATCAACACTCTGGTACTCCACAAATTACATAATGCCTCCAGATGTGTATCGGAAACTACTTCTTTACTTCCAGGGAATGATCAAAGCGTAGACGGTTTGAGACATTACTCCCATGGAGGAAAGTGCGCATGGTGACTGTTGTATTCAATCAGGATGCAATTTCTGTGTTTCATCAACACTCCGATAGTCCACAGATTACAGAATGCCACCAGATGTTCATCGGAAACTACTACTGGCGTTCCAGGGAACGATCAAAGCGTAGACTGTTTGAGAATTACTCCCATTGAGGGAAGTGCGCATGGTGACTGTTGTATTCAATCCCGATGCATTTTCTGTGATTCATCAACACTCTGATAGTCCAGAGATTACGGAATGCCTCCAGATGTGCATCGGAAACTACTACTGGTCTTTCAGGGAACGATCAAATCGTAGACTGTTTCAGACATTACTCCCATGGAGGAAAGTGCGGATGGTGACTGTTGTATTCAATCCCAATGCTACTTCTGTGTTTCATCAACACTCTGATAGTCCACAGAATACAGAATGGCACCAGATATGCATCGGAAACTACTACTGGTCTTTCAGGGAATGATCAAAGCATAGACTGTTTGAGAATTACTCCCATGGAGGAAAGTGCGCACCGTGAATGTTGTTTCAATCCCGAGGCAATTTCTGTGTTTCATCAACACTCTGATAGTCCACAGATTACAGAAATCCTCCAGATGTGAATCGGAAACTACTACCGGTCTTCCAGGGAACGATCAAAGCGAAGACTGTTGGACACATTACTCCCACGGAGGAAAGGGCGCATGGTGACTGTTGTATTCAATCCCGATGCAATTTCTGTGTCTCATCAACACTCTGATTGTCTATAGATTACAGAATGCCACCAGATGTGCATCGGAAACTACTACTGGTGTTCCAAGGAACGATCAAAGCGTAGACTGCTTGAGACATTACTCCTGTGGAGGAATGTGCCCATGGTGACTGTTGTATCCAATCCCGATGCAATTTCTGTGTTTCATCAACACTCTGATAGTCCACAGATTACAGAATGCCTCCAGATGTGCACCGGAAACTACTACTGGTCTTCCATGGAACGTTCAAAGCGTAGACTGTTCGAGACATACCTCCTGTGGAGGAAAGTGCGCATGGTGAATGTTGTATTCAATCCCGTTTGCAATTTCTGTGTTTCATCAACACTCTGATAGTCCACAGATTAAAGAATGCCACCAGATGTGCATCGGAAACTACTACTGGTGTTCCAGGGAACGATCAAAGCGTAGACTGCTTGAGACATTACTCCTGTGGAGGAATGTGCGCATGGTGACTGTTGTATTCAATCCCGATGCATTCTCTGTGTTTCATCAACACTCTGATAGTCCACAGATTACAGAATGCCACGAGATGTGCATCGGAAACATCTACTGGTCTTCCAGGGAACGATCAAAGCCAAGACTAATTCAGACATTACTCCCATGTAGGAAAGTGCGGATGGTGACTGTTGTATTCAATCCCGATGCAATTTCTGTGTTTCATCAACACCCTGATAGTCCAAAAATTAAGAATGCCTCCAGATGTGCATCGGAAACTACTACTGGTCTTCCAGTTAACGGTCAAAGCGAACGTGTTTGAGACATACCTCCCGTGGAGGAAAGTGCGCATGGTGACTGTTGCATTCAATCCCGATGCAATTTCTGTGTTTCATCAACACACTGATAGTCCACAGATTTCAGAATGCCTCCAGATGTGCATCGGAAACTAATACTGGTCTTCGAGGGAACGATCAAAGCGTAGACTGTTAGAGACATACCCCCCGTGGAGGAATGTGTGCATGATGACTGTTGTATTCAATCCCGATGCATTTTCTGTGTTTCATCAATACTCTGATAGTCCACAGAATACAGAATGCCACGAGATGTGCATCGCAAACTACTACCGGTCTTCCAGGGAATGATCAAAGCGTAGACTGTTTAAGACATACCTCCCGTGGAGGAAAGTGCGCATGGTGACTGTTGTATTCAATCACGAAGTAATTTCTGTGTTTCAACATCACTCTGATAGTCCACAGATTACGGAAAGCCTCCAGATGTGCATCGGAAACTACTACTGGTCTTCCAGGGAACGATCAAATCGTAGACTGTTAGAGACAATACTCCCATTTAGGAAAGTGCGCATGGTGATTGTTGTATTCAATCCCGATGCAATTTCTGTGTTTCATCAACACTCTGATAGTCCACAGACCGCGGAAAGCCTCCAGATGTGCATTGGAAACTACTACTGGTCTTCCAGGGAACGATCAAAGCGTAGACTGTTAGAGACATACCCCCTGTGGAGGAAAGTGTGCATGGTGACTGTTGTATTCAATCCCGATGCATTTTCTGTGTTTCATCAATACTCTGATAGTCCACAGATTACAGAATGCCACGAGATGTGCATCGCAAACTACTACCGGTCTTCCAGGGAACGATCAAAGCGTAGACTGTTTAAGACATACCTCCCGTGGATCAAAGTGCGCATGGTGACTGTTGTATTCATTCCCGATGCAATTTCTGTGTTTCATCAGCACTCAGATAGTAAACAGATTACAGAATGGCACCAGATATGCATCGGAAACTACTACTGGTATTCAGGGAACGATCAAAGCATAGACTGTATGAGAATTACTCCCAAGGAGGAAAGTGCGCATGGTGACTGTTGTATTCAATCCCGATGCAATTTCTGTGTTTCATCAACATTCTGATAGTCCACAGATTACAGAATGCCTCCAGATGTTCATCAGAAACTACTACCGGTCTTCCAGGGAACGATCGAAGCGTAGAATCTTTGAGACATTACTTTTATGGAGGAATGTGCGCATGGTGACTGTTGTATTCAATCCCGATGCAATTAATGTGTTTCATCAACACTCTGTTAGTCCACAGATTACAGAATGCCTCCAGATGTGCATCGGAAACTACGACTGGTGTTCCAGGGAACAATCAAAGCGCAGACTGTTTGAGACAATACTACCGTGGAGGAATGAGGTCATGGTGACTGTTGTATTCAATCCCGATGCAATTTCTGTTTTACATCAACACTCTGATAGTCCACAGGTTACAGAATGTTTCACGATGTGCATCGGAAACTACTACTGGTCTTCCAGCTAACGATCAAAGCGTAGACTGTTTGAGACATTACTCCCATGGAGGAAAGTGCGCATGGTGAATGAAGTATTCAATCCAATTGCAATTTCTGTGTTTCATCAGCACTCTGATAGTCCACAGATTACAGAATGCCTCCAGATGTTCAACGGAAACTACTACTGGTCTTCCAGGGAACGATCAAAGCGTAGACTCTTTGAGACATTACTTTTATGGAGGAATGTGCGCATGGTGACTGTTGTATTCAATCTCGAAGCAATTTCTGTGTTTCATCATCACTCTAATATTCCACAGGTTACAGAATGCCTGCAGATGTGCATCATAACTATTACTGGTCTTCCAGGGATCGATCAAAGCGTAAACTCTTTGAGACATTACTCCCATGGTGGAAAGTGCGCATGGTGACTGTTGTATTCAATCCCGATGAATTTTCTTTCTTGCATCAACACTCTGATAGTCCACAGATTACAGAATGCCACGAGATGTGCATCGGAAACTACTACTGGTCTTCCAGGGAACGATCACAGCCTAGACTGTTTCAGAAATTACTGCCATGCAGGAAAGTGCGGACGGTGACGGTTGTGTTCAATCCCGATGCAATTTCTGTGTTTCATCAACACTCTGATAGTCCACAGATAACAGAGTGCCACCAGATGTGCATCGGAAACTACTACTGGTCTTCCAGGGAACGATCAAAGCGTAGACTGTTTGAGAATTACTCCCATAGAGGAAAGTGCGCATGGTGACTGTTGTATTCAATCCCGATGCAATTTCTGAGTTTCATCAACACTCTGATAGTCCACAGATTAGAGAATGCCTCCAGATGTGCATCGGAAACTACTACTGGTCTTCCAGGGAACGATCAAAGCGTAGACTGTTTGAGACATTACTCACATGGAGGAAAGTGCGCATGGTGACTGTTGTATTTAATCCCGATCCAATTACTGTGTTTCATCAACACTGAGTTAGTCCACAGATTACAGAATGCCTCCAGATGTGCATCGGTAACTTCTACTGGTCTTCCAATGAACGATCAAAGCGTAGACTGTTTGAGAATTACCCCCATAGAGGGAAGTGCGCATGTGGACTGTTTTATTCAATCCCGAAGCAATTTCTGTGTTTCATCAACACTCAGATTGTCCACAGATTACAGAATGCCCCCAGATGTGCATCGGAAAATACTACTAGTCTTCCAGAGAATGATCAAAGCGTAAACTCTTTGAGACATTACTCCCATTGAGGAAGGTGAGCATGGTGACTGTTGTATTCAATCCCGATGCAATTTCTGTTTTTCATCAACACTCTGATAGTCTACAGATTACAAAATGCCTCCAGATGTGCATCGGAAACTACTACTGGTCTTCCAGGGAACGATCAAAGCGTAAACTCTTTGAGACATTACTCCCATTGAGGAGGGTGAGCATGGTGACTGTTGTATTCAATCCCGATGCAATTTCTGTGTTTCATCAACACTGTGATAGTATACAGATTACAGAATGCCTCCAGATGTGCATCGGTAACTTCTACTGGTCTTATAGGGAACGATCAATGCGTAGACTGTTTGAGACATTACTCCCATGGAGGAAAGTGCATATGGTGACTGTTGTATTCAATCCCGAGGCAACTTCTGTGTTTCAATCCATACTTGGAAGGTCCACAATTTACAGAATGCCTCCAGATGTGCATTGGAAACTACTACTGGTCTTCCAATGAACGATCAAAGCGTAGACTGTTTGAGAATTACCCCCATAGAGGGAAGTGCGCATGTGGACTGTTTTATTCAATCCCGAAGCAATTTCTGTGTTTCATCAACACTCAGATTGTCCACAGATTACAGAATGCCCCCAGATGTGCATCGGAAAATACTACTAGTCTTCCAGAGAATGATCAAAGCGTAGACTGTTGAGACATTACTCCCATGGAGCAAAGTGCGCATGGTGACTGTTGTATTAAATCCCGTTGCAATTTCCCTGTTTCATCAACACTCAGTTAGTCCACAGATTACAGAATGCCCCCAGATGTGCATCGGAACATACTTCTGGTCATCCAGGGAACGCTCCATGCGTAGACTGTTTGAGACACTACTCCAATGGAGGAAAGTGCGCATGGTGACTGTTGTATTCAATCCGGATGCAATTTCTGTGTTTCATCAACACTCTGATAGTCCACATATTACAAAATGCCTCCAGATGTGCATCGGAACATACTTCTGGTCTTTCAGCGAACGATCAAAGCGTAAACTATTTGAGACATTACTCCCATCGAGGAAGGTGCGCATGGTGACTGTTGTATTCAATCCTGTTCCATAGTCTGTGTTTCATCAACACTCAGATACTCCACAGATTACAGAATGTCTCCAGATGTGCACCGGAAACTAATGTTGGTCTTCCAGGGAACGATCAAAGCGTAGACTGTTTGAGACATTACTTATATGGAGGAAAGTGTGCGTGGTGACTGTTGTATTCAATCCCGATGCAATTTCTGTGTTTCATCAACACTCTGATATTCCACAGATTACAGAATGCCACGAGATGTGCATCGGAAACTACTACTGGTCTTCCAGGGAAAGATCAAAGCGTAGACTGTTTCAGACATTACTCCCATGGAGGAAAGTGCGTACGGTGACTGTTGTATTCAATCCCGATGCAATTTCTGTGTTTCATCAACACTCTGATAGTCCAAAGATTACAGGATGCCTCCATGTGTGCATCGGAAGCTACTACTGGTCTTCCAGGGAACGATCAAAACGTAGACTGTTTGAGACATTACTCCCATGGAGGAAAGTGTGCATGGTGGCTGTTGTATTGAATCCCGATGCTATTTCTGTGTTTCATCAACACTCATTTAGTCCACAGATTACAGAATGAACCCAGATGTGCATCGGAACATACTTCTGGTCTTCCAGGGAACGATCCATGCGTAGACTTTTTGAGACACTACTCCCATGGAGGAAAGTGCGCATGGTGACTGTTGTATTCAATCCCGATGCAATTTCTGTGTTTCATCAACACTCTGATAGTCCACAGATTACAAAATGACTCCAGATGTGCATCGGAAACTACTACTGGTCTTCCAGGGATCGATCAAAGCGTAAAATCTTTGAGACATTACTCCCATGGAGGAAGGTGCGCATGGTGACTGTTGTATTCAATCCAGATGCAATTTCTGTGTTTCAGCAACACTCTGATAGTCCACAGATTAGAGAATGCCTCCAGATGTGCATCGGAAACTACTACTGGTCTTCCAGGGAACGATCAAAGCGTAGACTGTTAGGACACTACTCCCATGGAGGAAAGTGCGCATGGTGTCTGTTGTATTCAATCCCGTTGCAATTTCTGTGTTTCATCAACACTCTGATAGTCCACAGATTACAAAATGCCTCCAGATGTGCATCGGAAACTACTGCTGGTCTTCCAGGGAACGATCAAAGCGTATACTATTTGAAACATTACTCCCATTGAGGAACGTGAGCATGGTGATTGTTGTATTCAATCCCGATGCAATTTCTGTGTTTCATCAACACTCAGATACTCCGCATGTTACAGAATGCCTCCAGATGTGCATCGGAAACTACTATTGGTCTTACAGGGAACGATCAAAGCTTAGACTGTTTGAGATATTACTCCCATGGAGGAAAGTGCGCATGGTGACTGTTTTATTCAATCCCAATGCAATTTCTGTGTTTCATCAACACTCTGATAGTATACAGATTACAGAATGACTCAAGTTGTGCATCGGTAACTACTACTGGTCTTCCAGGGAACGATCAATGCGAAGACTGTTTGAGACATTACTCCCATGGAGGAAAGTGCGCATGGTGACTGTTGTATTCAATCCCGTGGCAACTTCTGTGTTTCAATCCATACTTGGAAGGTCCACAGTTTACAGAATGCCTCCAGATGTGCATTGGAAACTACTACTGGACTTCCAGGGAACGATCAAAGCGTAGACTGTTTGAGAATTACCCCCATGGAGGCAAGTGAGCATGTGGACTGTTTTATTCAATCCCGAAGCAATTTCTGTGTTTCATCAACACCCCGATAGTCCACAGATTACAGAATGCCTCCAGAGGTGCTTCGGAAACTACTACTGGTCTGCCAGGGAACGATCAAAGCGTAGACTGTTTGAGACATTACTTTTATCTAGGAAAGTGCGCGTGGTGACTGTTGTATTCAATCCCGATGCAATTTCTGTGTTTCAGCAACACTCAGATACTCCACAGATTACAGAATGCGTCCAGATGTACATCGGAAACTAACGTTGGTCTTCCAATGAACGATCAAGGCGTAGACTGTTTGAGACATTACTAACATGGAGGAATGTGCGCATGGTGACTGTTGTATTCAATCCCGATGCAATTTCTGTGTTTCATCAGCACTTTGAAGGTCCACAGATTACAGAATGACTCCAGATGTGCATCGGAAACTACCACTGGTCTTCAAGGGTACGATCAAATCGTAGACTGTTTGAGACATTACTCCCATGGAGGAAAGTGCGTATGGAGTCTGTTGTATTCAATTCCGATGCATTTTCTGTGTTTCATCAACACTCTGATAGTCCACAGATTACAGAATGTTTCCAGATGTGCATCGGAAACTAACACTGGTCTTCCAGGGAACGATCAAAGCGCAGACTGTTTGAGACATTACTAACATGGAGGGAATTGCGCATGGTGAATGTTGTATTCAATCCCGGTGCAATTTCTGTGTTTGAACCACACTTTGGTAGTCCACAGATAATGGAATGCCTCCAGATGTGCATCGAAAACTACTACTGGTCTTCCAGGGAACGATCAAAGCGTACACTGTTTGAGACACTGCTCCCATAGAGGAAAGTGCGCATGGTGATTGTTGTATTGAATCCCGATACTACATATGTGTTTCATCAACACTCTGATAGTCCACAAATTACAGAATGCCTCCAGATGTGCATCGGAAATCACTACTGGTCTTCAAGGGAACGACCAAAGCGTAGACAGTTTGAGAAATTACTCCCATGGAGGAATGTGCGCATGGTGACTGTTGTATTCAATCCCGATGCAATTTCTGTGTTTCATCAACACTCAGATTGTCCACAGATTACAGAATGCCCCCAGATGTGCATCGGAAAATACTACTAGTCTTCCAGAGAATGATCAAATCGTAGACTGTTGAGACATTTCTCCCATGGAGGAAAGTGTGCATGGTGACTGTTGTATTAAATCCCGTTGCAATTTCCGTGTTTCATCAACACTCAGTTAGCCCACAGATTACAGAATGCCCCCAGATGTTCATCGGAACATACTTCTGGTCTTCCAGGGATCGCTCCATGCGTAGACTGTTTGAGACGCTACTCCAATGAGGGAAAGTGCGCATGGTGACTGTTGTATTCAATCCCGATGCAATTTCTGTGTTTCATCAACACTCTGATAGTCCACAGATTACAAAATGCCTCCAGATGTGCATCGGAAACTACTACTGGTCTTCCAGCGAACGACCAAAGCGTAAACTATTTAGACATTACTCCCATGGAGGAAGGTGCGCATGGTGACTGTTGTATTCAATCCTGTTCCATATTCTGTGTTTCATCAACACTCAGATACCCCACAGATTACAGAATGCCTCCAGATGTGCATCGGAAACTAACGTTGGTCTTCCAGGGAACGATCAAAGCGTAGACTGTTTGAGACATTACTTTTATGGAGGAAAGTGTGCGTGGTGACTGTTGTATTCAATCCCGATGCAATTTCTGTGTTTCATCAACACTCTGATATTCCACAGATTACAGAATGCCACGAGATGTGCATCGGAAACTACTACCGGGCTTCCACGGAACAATCAAAGCGTAGACCGTTTCAGACATTACTCCCATGGAGGAAAGTGCGGATGGTGACTGTTGTATAGAATCCCGATGCAATATCTGTGTTTCATCAACACTCTGATAGTCCACAGATTACAGAATGCCTCCATGTGTGCTTCGGAAACTACTACTGGTCTTCCAGGGAACGATCAAGACGTAGACTGTTTGAGACATTACTCCCATGGAGGAAAGTGCGCATGGTGACTGTTGTATTCAATCCCGATGCAATTTCTGTGTTTCATCAACATTTTGAAGGTCCACAGATTACAGAATGCTTCCAGATGTGCACCGGAAACTACTAATGGTCTTCCAGGGTACGATCAAAGCGTCGACTGTTTCAGACATTACTCCCATGGAGGAAAGTGCGGATGGTGACTGTTGTATAGAATCCCGATGCAATATCTGTGTTTCATCAACACTCTGATAGTCCACAGATTACAGAATGGCCACAGATGTGCATCGGAAATTACCACTGGTCTTCAAAGGAACGATCAAAGCGTAGCCTGTTTGAGACATTACTCCCATGGAGGAAAGTGCGCATGGTGACTGTTGTATTCAATCCCGATGCAATTTCTGTGTTTCATCAACACTCTGATAGTCCACAGATTACAGAATGCCTCCAGATGTGCATCGGAAACTAACGTTGGACTTCCGGGGAACGATCAAATCGTAGACTGTTAGAGACATTACTCCCTTGGTGGAAAGTGCGGATGGTGACTGTTGTATAGAATCCCGATGCAATATCTGTGTTTCATCAACTCTCTGATAGTCCACAGATTACAGAATGGCCACAGATGTGCATCGGAAATTAATACTGGTCTTCAAAGGAACGATCAAAGCGTAGACTGTTTGAGACATTACTCCCATGGAGGAAAGTGCGCATGGTGACTGTTGTAATCAATCCCGATGCAATTTCTGTGTTTCATCAACACTCTGATAGTCCACAGATTACAGAATGCCTCCAGATGTGCATCGGAAACTAACGTTGGACTTCCGGGGAACGATCAAATCGTAGACTGTTAGAGACATTACTCCCTTGGTGGAAAGTGCGCATGGTGACTGTTGTATTCAATCACGATGCAATTTCTGTGTTTCATCAACACTCTGATAGTATACAGATTACAGAATGCCTCCAGATGTGGATCGGTAACTACTACTGGTCTTCCTGGGAACGATCAAAGCGTAGACTGTTTGAGACATTACTCCCATGGAGTAAAGTGCGCATGGTGACTGTTGTATTCAATCCCGAGGCAATTTCTGTGTTTCAATCCATAGTTGGAAGGTCCACAGATTACAGAATGCCTCCAGATGTGCATGGGAAACTACTACTGGTCTTCCAGGGAACGATCAAAGCGTAGACTGTTCGAGACATTACTCCCATTGAGGAAGGTGTGCATGGTGACTGTTGTATTCAATCCTGATGCAATTTCTGTGTTTCATCAACACTCAGATACTCCACGGATTACACAATGCCTCCAGATGTGCATCGGAAAGTACTAGTGGTCTTCCAGGGAACGATCAAAGCTTAGACTGTTTGAGACATTACTCCCATGGAGGAAAGTGCGCGTGGTGACTGTTGTATTCAATCCCGATACAATTTCTGTGTTTCATCAACATTCTGATAGTCCAAAGATTACAGAATACCTCCAGATGTGCATCGGAAGCTACTACTGGTCTTCCAGGGAACAATCAAAGCGTAGACTGTTTCAGACATTATTCCCATGGAGAAAAGTGCGCATGGTGACTGTTGTATTCAATCCCGATGCAATTTCTGATTTTCATCAACACTTTTAAGGTCCACAGGTTACAGAATGCCTCCAGATGTGCATCGAAAACTACTACTGGCCTTCAAGGGAAAGACCAAAGCGTAGAATGTTTGAGACATTTTTTCCATGAAGGAAAGTGCGCATGGTGACTGTTGTATTCAATCCCGATATAATTTCTGTGTTTCATCAACACTCAGATAGACCACAGATTACAGATTGTTCCAAGATGTGCATCGGAAACTACTACTGGTCATCCTAGGTACGATCAAAGCTTAGACTGTTTCAGACATTACTCCCATGGAGGAAAGTGCGCATGGTGACTATTGTATTCAATCCCGATGCAATTTATGTGTTTCATCAACAGTCTGATAGTCCACAGATTACAAAGTGCCTCCAGATGTGCATCGGAAACTACTACTGGTCTTCCAGGGAACGATCAAAGCGTAAACTCTTGAGACATTACTCCCATTGAGGAAGGTGTGCATGGTGACTGTTGTATTCAATAACGATGCAATTTCTGTGTTTCATCAACACTCTGATAGTCCACAGACTACAGAATGCCTCCAGATGTGCATCGGAAACTACTACTGGTCTTCCAGGACACGATCATAACGTAGACTGCTTGAGACAATCCTTGCATGGAGGAAAGTGCGCATGGTGACTGTTTTATTCAATCCCGATGCAATTTCTGTGTTTCATCAACACTCAGTTAGTCCACAGATTACAGAATGCCCCCAGATGTGCATCGGAACATACTTCTGGTCTTCCAGGGAACGATGAAAGCGTAGACTGTTTGAGACACTACTCCCATGGAGGAAAGTGCGCATGGTGACTGTTGTATTCAATCCCGATGCAATTTCTGTGTTTCATCAACACTCTGATAGTCCACAGATTACAAATTGCCTCCAGATGTGCATCGGAAACTACTACTGGTCTTCCAGGGAAAGATCAAAGCGTAAAGTCTTTGAGACATTACTCCCATTGAGGAAGGTGTGCATGGTGAGTGTTGTATTCAATCCCGATGCAATTTCTGTGTTTCATCAACACTCAGATACTCCACAGATTACAGAATGCCTCCAGATGAGCATCGGAAACTACTATTGGTCTTCCAGGGAACGATCAGATCTTAGACTGATTGAGACATTTCACCCATGGCGGAGAGTGCGCTTGGTGACTGTTGTATTCAATCCCGATGCAAATTCTGTGTTTCATCAACACTCTGATAGTATGCAGGTTACAGAATGCCTCCAGATGTGGATCGGTAACTACTACTGGTCTTCCTGGGAACGATCAAAGCGTAGACTGTTTGAGACATTACTCCCATGGAGGAAAGTGCTCATGGTGACTGTTGTATTCAATCCCGATGCAATTTCTGTGTTTCATCAACACTCAGATACTCCACAGATTACAGAATGCCTCCAGATAAGCATCGGAAACTACTATTGGTCTTCCAGGGAACGATCAGATCTTAGACTGATTGAGACATTTCACCCATGGCGGAAAGTGCGCTTGGTGACTGTTGTATTCAATCCCGATGCAATTTCTGTGTTTCATCAACACTCTGATAGTATACAGGTTACAGAATGCCTCCAGATGAGGATCGGTAACTACTACTGGTCTTCCTGTGGTCTTCCTGGGAACGATCAAAGCGTAGACTGTTTGAGACATTACTCCCATGGAGGAAAGTGCTCATGGTGACTGTTGTATTCAATCCCGAGGCAATTTCTGTGTTTCAATCCATAGTTGGAAGGTCCACAGATTACAGAATGCCTCCAGACGTGCATCGGAAACTACTACTGGTCTTCCAGGGAACGATCAAAACGTAGACTGTTTCAGACATTACTCCCATGGAGGAAAGTGCGCATGGTGACTGTTGTATTCAATCCTGATGCAATTTCTGTGTTTCATCAACACTCTGATAGTCCACAGATTACAGTATGCCACCAGATGTGCATCGGAAACTACTACTGGTCTTCCAGGGAACGATCAAAGCGTAGACTGTTTGAGAATTACTCCCATGGAGGAAAGTGCGCATGGTGACTGTTGTACTCAATCCTGATGCAATTTCTGTGTTTCACAAACACTCAGATACTACACAGATTAAAGAATGCCTCCAGATGAGCATCGGAAACTACTATTGGTCTTCAATGGAACGATCAGATCTTAGACTGATTAAGACATTTCTCCCATGGCGGAAAGTGCGCATGGTGACTGTTGTATTCAATCCCGATGCAATTTCTGTGTTTCATCAACACTCTGTTAGTATACAGGTTACAGAATGCCTCCAGATGTGGATCGGTAACTACTACTGGTCTTCCTGGGAACGATCAAAGCGTAGACTGTTTGAGACATTACTCCCATGGAGTAAAGTGCGCATGGTGACTGTTGTATTCAATCCCGAGGCAATTTCTGTGTTTCAATCCATAGTTGGAAGGTCCACAGATTACAGAATGCCTCCAGACGTGCATCGGAAACTACTACTGGTCGTCCAGAGAACGATCAAAGCGTAGACTGTTTCAGACATTACTCCCATGGAGGAAAGTGCGCATGGTGACTGTTGTATTCAATCCCGATGCAATTTCTGTGTTTCATCAACACTCCTCTGATTGTCCACAGATTATAGAATGCCTCCAGACGTGCTTCGGAAACTACTACTGGTCTTCCAGGGAACGATCAAAGCGTAGACCATTTGAGACATTACTTTTATGGAGGAAAGTGCGCATGGTGACTGTTGTATTCAATCCCGATGCAATTTATGTGTTTCATCAACAGTCTGATAGTCCACAGATTACAGAATGCCTCCAGATGTGCATCGGAAACTACTATGGGTCTTCCAGGGAACGATCAAAGCTTAGCCTGTATGAGAATTACTCACATGGAGGAAAGTGCACATGGTGACTCTTTTACTCAATCCCGATGCATTTTCTGTGTTTCATCACCACTCTGATAGTCCACAGATTACAGAATGCCTCCAGATGTGCATCGGAAACTACTACTGGTCTTCCTGGGAACGACCAAAGTGTAGACTGTCTGAGACAATACTCCCATGGAGGAAAGTGCGCATGGTGACTGTTGTATTGAATCCCGATGCCATTTCTGTGTTTCATCAACACACTCATAGTCCACAGGTTACAAAATGCCTCCAGATGTGCATCGGAACATACTTCTGGTCTTCCAGCGAACGATCAAAGCGTAAACTATTTGAGACATTACTCCCATGGAGGAAGGTGCGCATGGTGACTGTTGTATTCAATCCTGTTCCATATTCTGTGTTTCATCAACACTCAGATACTCCACAGATTACAGAATGTCAACAGATGTGCATCGGAAACTAACGTTGGTCTTCCAGGGAACGATCAAAGCGTAGACTGTTTTAGACATTACTCCCATGGAGGAAAGTGCGCATGGTGCCTGTTGTATTCAATCCCGATGCAATTTCTGTGTTTCATCAACACTCAGTTAGTCCACAGGTTACAGAATGCCCCCAGATGTGCATCGGAACATACTTCTGGTCTTCCAGGGAACGATGAAAGCGTAGACTGTTTGAGACACTACTCCCATGGTGGAAAGTGCGCATGGTGACTGTTGTATTCAATCCCGATGAAATTTCTGTGTTTCATCAACACTCTGATAGTCCACAGATTACAAAATGCCTCTAGATGTGCATCGGAAACTACTACTGGTCTTCCAGGGAAAGATGAAAGCGTAAACTCTTTGAGACATTACTCCCATTGAGGAAGGTGTGCATGGTGAGTGTTGTATTCAATCCCGATGCAATTTCTGTGTTTCATAACACTCAGATACTCCACAGATTACAGAATGCCTCCAGATAATCATCGGAAACTACTATTGGTCTTCCAGGGAACGATCAGATCTTAGACTGATTGAGACATTACACCCATGGCGGAAAGTGCGCTTGGTGACTGTTGTATTCAATCCCGATGCAATTTCTGTGTTTCATCAACACTCTGATAGTATACAGGTTACAGAATGCCTCCAGATGTGGATCGGTAACTACTACTGGTCTTCCTGGGAACGATCAAAGCGTAGACTGTTCGAGACATTACTCCCATGGAGGAAAGTGCTCATGGCGACTGTTGTATTCAATCCCGAGGCAATTTCTGTGTTTCAATCCATAGTTGGAAGGTCCACAGATTACAGAATGCCTCCAGACGTGCATCGGAAACTACTACTGGTCTTCCAGGGAACGATCAAAACGTAGACTGTTTCAGACATTACTCCCATGGAGGAAAGTGCGCATGGTGACTGTTGTATTCAATCCTGATGCAATTTCTGTGTTTCATCAACACTCTGATAGTCCACAGATTACAGTATGCCACCAGATGTGCATCGGAAACTACTACTGGTCTTCCAGGGAACGATCAAAGCGTAGACTGTTTGAGAATTACTCCCATGGAGGAAAGTGCGCATGGTGACTGTTGTACTCAATCCCGATGCAATTTCTGTGTTTCACAAACACTCAGATACAACACAGATTACAGAATGCCTCCAGATGAGCATCGGAAACTACTATTGGTCTTCAATGGAACGATCAGATCTTAGACTGATTAAGACATTTCTCCCATGGCGGAAAGTGCGCATGGTGACTGTTGTATTCAATCCCGATGCAATTTCTGTGTTTCATCAACACTCTGTTAGTATACAGGTTACAGAATGCCTCCAGATGTGGATCGGTAACTACTACTGGTCTTCCTGGGAACGATCAAAGCGTAGACTGTTTGAGACATTACTCCCATGGAGTAAAGTGCGCATGGTGACTGTTGTATTCAATCCCGAGGCAATTTCTGTGTTTCAATCCATAGTTGGAAGGTCCACAGATTACAGAATGCCTCCAGATGTGCATGGGAAGCTACTACTGGTCTTCCAGGGAAGGATCAAAGCGTAGACTGTTTGAGACATTACTCCCATTGAGGAAGGTGTGCATGGTGACTGTTGTATTCAATCCTGATGCAATTTCTGTGTTTCATCAACACTCAGATACTCCACAGATTACACAATGCCTCCAGATGTGCATCGGAAAGTACTAGTGGTCTTCCAGGGAACGATCAAAGCTTAGACTGTTTGAGACATTACTCCCATGGAGGAAAGTGCGCGTGGTGACTGTTGTATTCAATCCCGATACAATTTCTGTGTTTCATCAACATTCTGATAGTCCAAAGATTACAGAATGCCTCCAGATGTGCATCGGAAGCTACTACTGGTCTTCCAGGGAACAATCAAAGCGTAGACTGTTTCAGACATTATTCCCATTGAGAAAAGTGCGCATGGTGACTGTTGTATTCAATCCCGATGCAATTTCTGATTTTCATCAACACTTTTAAGGTCCACAGGTTACAGAATGCCTCCAGACGTGCATCGGAAACTACTACTGGTCGTCCAGAGAACGATCAAAGCGTAGACTGTTTCAGACATTACTCCCATGGAGGAAAGTGCGCATGGTGAATGTTGTATTCAATCCCGATGCAATTTCTGTGTTTCATCAACACTCCTCTGATAGTCCACAGATTATAGAATGCCTCCAGACGTGCTTCGGAAACTACTACTGGTCTTCCAGGGAACGATCAAAGCGTAGACCATTTGAGACATTACTTTTATGGAGGAAAGTGCGCATGGTGACTGTTGTATTCAGTCCCGATGCAATTTCTGTGTTTCATCAAAACTCTGATAGGCCACAGATTACATAATACCTCCAGATGTGCATCGAAAACTACTACTGGCCTTCAAGGGAAAGACCAAAGCGTAGAATGTTTGAGACATTTTTTCCATGAAGGAAAGTGCGCATGGTGACTGTTGTATTCAATCCCGATATAATTTCTGTGTTTCATCAACACTCAGATAGACCACAGATTACAGATTGTTCCAAGATGTGCATCGGAAACTACTACTGGTCTTCCTAGGTACGATCAAAGCTTAGACTGTTTCAGACATTACTCCCATGGAGGAAAGTGCGCATGGTGACTATTGTATCCAATCCCGATGCAATTTATGTGTTTCATCAACAGTTTGATAGTCCACAGATTACAGAATGCCTCCAGATGTGCATCGGAAACTACTATGGGTCTTCCAGGGAACGATCAAAGCTTAGCCTGTATGAGAATTACTCACATGGAGGAAAGTGCACATGGTGACTGTTTTACTCAATCCCGATGCATTTTCTGTGTTTCATCACCACTCTGATAGTCCACAGACTACAGAATGCCTCCAGATGTGCATCGGAAACTACTACTGGTCTTCCTGGGAACGACCAAAGTGTAGACTGTCTGAGACAATACTCCCATGGAGGAAAGTGCGCATGGTGACTGTTGTATTGAATCCCGATGCCATTTCTGTGTTTCATCAACACACTCATAGTCCACAGGTTACAAAATGCCTCCAGATGTGCATCGGAACATACTTCTGGTCTTCCAGCGAACGATCAAAGCGTAAACTATTTGAGACATTACTCCCATGGAGGAAGGTGCGCATGGTGACTGTTGTATTCAATCCTGTTCCATATTCTGTGTTTCATCAACACTCAGATACTCCACAGATTACAGAATGTCAACAGATGTGCATCGGAAACTAACGTTGGTCTTCCAGGGAACGATCAAAGCGTAGATTGTTTTAGACATTACTCCCATGGAGGAAAGTGCGCATGGTGCCTGTTGTATTCAATCCCGATGCAATTTCTGTGTTTCATCAAAACTCAGATAGTCCACAGGTTACAGAATGCCCCCAGATGTGCATCGGAACATACTTCTGGTCTTCCAGGGAACGATGAAAGCGTAGACTGTTTGAGACACTACTCCCATGGTGGAAAGTGCGCATGGTGACTGTTGTATTCAATCCCGATGAAATTTCTGTGTTTCATCAACACTCTGATAGTCCACAGATTACAAAATGCCTCTAGATGTGCATCGGAAATTACTACTGGTCTTCCAGGGAAAGATCAAAGAGTAAACTCTTTGAGACATTACTCCCATTGAGGAAGGTGTGCATGGTGAGTGTTGTATTCAATCCCGATGCAATTTCTGTGTTTCATCAACACTCAGATACTCCACAGATTACAGAATGCCTCCAGATAATCATCGGAAACTACTATTGGTCTTCCAGGGAACGATCAGATCTTAGACTGATTGAGACATTACACCCATGGCGGAAAGTGCGCTTGGTGACTGTTGTATTCAGTCCCGACGCAATTTCTGTGTTTCATCAACACTCTGATAGTATACAGGTTACAGAATGCCTCCAGATGTGGATCGGTAACTACTACTGGTCTTCCTGGGAACGATCAAAGCGTAGACTGTTTGAGACATTACTCCCATGGAGGAAAGTGCTCATGGTGACTGTTGTATTCAATCCCGAGGCAATTTCTGTGTTTCAATCCATAGTTGGAAGGTCCACAGATTACAGAATGCCTCCAGACGTGCATCGGAAACTACGACTGGTCTTCCAGGGAACGATCAAAGCGTTGACTGTTTGAGAATTACTCCCATGGAGGAAAGTGCGCATGGTGACTGTTGTACTCAGTCCCGATGCAATTTCTGTGTTTCAAAAACACTCAGATACTACACAGATTACAGAATGCCTCCAGATGAGCATCGGAAACTACTATTGGTCTTCAATGGAACTATCAGATCTTAGACTGATTGAGACATTTCTCCCATGGCGGAAAGTGCGCATGGTGACTGTTGTATTCAATCCCGATGCAATTTCTGTGTTTCATCAACACTGTGTTAGTATACAGGTTACAGAATGCCTCCAGATGTGGATCGGTAACTACTACTGGTCTTCCTGAGAACGATCAAAGCGTAGACTGTTTGAGACATTACTCCCATGGAGTAAAGTGCGCATGTTGACTGTTGTATTCAATCCCGAGGCAATTTCTGTGTTTCAATCCATAGTTGGAAGGTCCACAGATTACAGAATGCCTCCAGATGTGCATGGGAAACTACTACTGGTCTTCCAGGGAACGATCAAAGCGTAGACTGTTTGAGACATTACTCCCATTGAGGAAGGTGTGCATGGTGACTGTTGTATTCAATCCTGATGCAATTTCTGTGTTTCATCAACACTCAGATACTCCACAGATTACAGAATGCCTCCAGATGTGCATCGGAAAGTACTAGTGGTCTTCCAGGGAACGATCAAAGCTTAGACTGTTTGAGACATTACTCCCATGGAGGAAAGTGCGCGTGGTGACTGTTGTATTCAATCCCGATACAATTTCTGTGTTTCATCAACATTCTGATAATCCAAAGATTACAGAATGCCTCCAGATGTGCATCGGAAGCTACTACTGGTCTTCCAGGGAACAATCAAAGCGTAGACTGTTTCAGACATTATTCCCATGGAGAAAAGTGCGCATGGTGACTGTTGTATTCAATCCCGATGCAATTTCTGTGTTTCATCAACACTCCTCTGATAGTCCACAGATTATAGAATGCCTCCAGACGTGCTTCGGAAACTACTACTGGTCTTCCAGGGAACGATCAAAGCGTAGACCATTTGAGACATTACTTTTATGGAGGAAAGTGCGCATGGTGACTGTTGTATTCAGTCCCGATGCAATTTCTGTGTTTCATCAAAACTCTGATAGGCCACAGATTACATAATACCTCCAGATGTGCATCGGAAACTACTACTGGTCTTCCTGGGAACGACCAAAGTGTAGACTGTCTGAGACAATACTCCCATGGAGGAAAGTGCGCATGGTGACTGTTGTATTGAATCCCGATGCCATTTCTGTGTTTCATCAACACACTCATAGTCCACAGGTTACAAAATGCCTCCAGATGTGCATCGGAACAGACTTCTGGTCTTCCAGCGAACGATCAAAGCGTAAACTATTTGAGACATTACTCCCACGGAGGAAGGTGCGCATGGTGACTGTTGTATTCAAACCTGTTCCATATTCTGTGTTTCATCAACACTCAGATACTCCACAGATTACAGAATGTCAACAGATGTGCATCGGAAACTAACGTTGGTCTTCCAGGGAACGATCAAAGCGTAGACTGTTTTAGACATTACCCCCATGGAGGAAAGTGCGCATGGTGCCTGTTGTATTCAATCCCGATGCAATTTCTGTGTTTCATCAACACTCAGTTAGTCCACAGGTTACAGAATGCCCCCAGATGTGCATCGGAACATACTTCTGGTCTTCCAGGGAACGATGAAAGCGTAGACTGTTTGAGACACTACTCCCATGGTGGAAAGTGCGCATGGTGACTGTTGTATTCAATCCCGATGAAATTTCTGTGTTTCATCAACACTCTGATAGTCCACAGATTACAAAATGCCTCCAGATGTGCATCGGAAACTACTACTGGTCTTCCAGGGAAAGATCAAAGCGTAAACTCTTTGAGACATTACTCCCATTGAGGAAGGTGTGCATGGTGAGTGTTGTATTCAATCCCGATGCAATTTCTGTGTTTCATCAACACTCAGATACTCCACAGATTGCAGAATGCCTCCAGATAATCATCGGAAACTACTATTGGTCTTCCAGGGAACGATCAGATCTTAGACTGATTGAGACATTTCACCCATGGCGGAAAGTGCGCTTGGTGACTGTTGTATTCAATCCCGATGCAATTTCTGTGTTTCATCAACACTCTGATAGTATACAGGTTACAGGATGCCTCCAGATGTGGATCGGTAACTACTACTGGTCTTCCTGGGAACGATCAAAGCGTAGACTGTTTGAGACATTACTCCCATGGAGGAAAGTGCTCATGGTGACTGTTGCATTCAATCCCGAGGCAATTTCTGTGTTTCAATCCATAGTTGGAAGGTCCACAGATTACAGAATGCCTCCATACGTGCATCGGAAACTACTACTGGTCTTCCAGGGAACGATCAAAGCGTAGACTGTTTGAGAATTACTCCCATGGAGGAAAGTGCGCATGGTGACTGTTGTACTCAGTCCCGATGCAATTTCTGTGTTTCATAAACACTCAGATACTACACAGATTACAGAATGCCTCCAGATGAGCATCGGAAACTACTATTGGTCTTCAATGGAACGATCAGATCTTAGACTGATTGACACATTTCTCCCATGGCGGAAAGTGCGCATGGTGACTGTTGTATTCAATCCCGATGCAATTTCTGTGTTTCATCAACACTGTGTTAGTATACAGGTTACAGAATGCCTCCAGATGTGGATCGGTAACTACTACTGGTCTTCCTGGGAACGATCAAAGCGTAGACTGTTTGAGACATTACTCCCATGGAGTAAAGTGCGCATGTTGACTGTTGTATTCAATCCCGAGGCAATTTCTGTGTTTCAATCCATAGTTGGAAGGTCCACAGATTACAGAATGCCTCCAGATGTGCATGGGAAACTACTACTGGTCTTCCAGGGAACGATCAAAGCGTAGACTGTTTGAGACATTACTCCCATTGAGGAAGGTGTGCATGGTGACTGTTGTATTCAATCCTGATGCAATTTCTGTGTTTCATCAACACTCAGATACTCCACAGATTACAGAATGCCTCCAGATGTGCATCGGAGAGTACTAGTGGTCTTCCAGGGAACGATCAAAGCTTACACTGTTTGAGACATTACTCCCATGGAGGAAAGTGCGCGTGGTGACTGTTGTATTCAATCCCGATGCAATTTCTGATTTTCATCAACACTTTTAAGGTCCACAGGTTACAGAATGCCTCCAGACATGCATCGGAAACTACTACTGGTCGTCCAGAGAACGATCAAAGCGTAGACTGTTTCAGACATTACTCCCATGGAGGAAAGTGCGCATGGTGACTGTTGTATTCAATCCCGATGCAATTTCTGTGTTTCATCAACACTCCTCTGATAGTCCACAGATTATAGAATGCCTCCAGACGTGCTTCGGAAACTACTACTGGTCTTCCAGGGAACGATCAAAGCGTAGACCATTTGAGACATTACTTTTATGGAGGAAAGTGCGCATGGTGACTGTTGTATTCAGTCCCGATGCAATTTCTGTGTTTCATCAAAACTCTGATAGGCCACAGATTACATAATACCTCCAGATGTGCATCGGAAACTACTACTGGTCTTCCTGGGAACGACCAAAGTGTAGACTGTCTGAGACAATACTTCCATGGAGGAAAGTGCGCATGGTGACTGTTGTATTGAATCCCGATGCCATTTCTGTGTTTCATCAACACACTCATAGTCCACAGGTTACAAAATGCCTCCAGATGTGCATCGGAACAGACTTCTGGTCTTCCAGCGAACGATCAAAGCGTAAACTATTTGAGACATTACTCCCACGGAGGAAGGTGCGCATGGTGACTATTGTATTCAATCCTGTTCCATATTCTGTGTTTCATCAACACTCAGATACTCCACAGATTACAGAATGTCAACAGATGTGCATCGGAAACTAACGTTGGTCTTCCAGGGAACGATCAAAGCGTAGACTGTTATAGACATTACTCCCATGGAGGAAAGTGCGCATGGTGCCTGTTGTATTCAATGCCGATGCAATTTCTGTGTTTCATCAACACTCAGTTAGTCCACAGGTTACAGAATGCCCCCAGATGTGCATCGGAACATACTTCTGGTCTTCCAGGGAACGATGAAAGCGTAGACTGTTTGAGACACTAATCCCATGGTGGAAAGTGCGCATGGTGACTGTTGTATTCAATCCCGATGAAATTTCTGTGTTTCATCAACACTCTGATAGTCCACAGATTACAAAATGCCTCCAGATGTGCATCGGAAACTACTACTGGTCTTCCAGGGAAAGATCAAAGCGTAAACTCTTTGAGACATTACTCCCATTGAGGAAGTGTGCATGGTGAGTGTTGTATTCAATCCCGATGCAATTTCTGTGTTTCATCAACACTCAGATACTCCACAGATTACAGAATGCCTCCAGATAATCATCGGAAACTACTATTGGTCTTCCAGGGAACGATCAGATCTTAGACTGATTGAGACATTTCACCCATGGCGGAAAGTGCGCTTGGTGACTGTTGTATTCAATCCCGATGCAATTTCTGTGTTTCATCAACACTCTGATAGTATACAGGTTACAGAATGCCTCCAGATGTGGATCGGTAACTACTACTGGTCTTCCTGGGAACGATCAAAGCGTAGACTGTTTGAGACATTACTCCCATGGAGGAAAGTGCTCATGGTGACTGTTGTATTCAATCCCGAGGCAATTTCTGTGTTTCAATCCATAGTTGGAAGGTCCACAGATTACAGAATGCTTCCAGACGTGCATCGGAAACTACTACTGGTCTTCCAGGGAACGATCAAATCGTAGACTGTTTCAGACATTACTCCCATGGAGGAAAGTGCGCATGGTGACTGTTGTGTTCAATCCTGATGCAATTTCTGTGTTTCATCAACACTCTGATAGTCCACAGATTACAGTATGCCACCAGATGTGCATCGGAAAGTACTAGTGGTCTTCCAGGGAACGATCAAAGCGTAGACTGTTTGAGAATTACTCCCATGGAGGAAAGTGCGCATGGTGACTGTTGTACTCAATCCCGATGCAATTTCTGTGTTTCATAAACACTCAGATACTACACAGATTACAGAATGCGTCCAGATGAGCATCGGAAACTACTATTGGTCTTCAATGGAACGATCAGATCTTAGACTGATTGAGACATTTCTCCCATGGCGGAAAGTGCGCATGGTGACTGTTGTATTCAATCCCGATGCAATTTCTGTGTTTCATCAACACTGTGTTAGTATACAGGTTACAGAATGCCTCCAGATGTGGATCGGTAACTACTACTGGTCTTCCTGGGAACGATCAAAGCGTAGACTGTTTGAGACATTACTCCCATGGAGTAAAGTGCGCATGGTGACTGTTGTATTCAATCCCGAGGCAATTTCTGTGTTTCAATCCATAGTTGAAAGGTCCACAGATTACAGAATGCCTCCAGATGTGCATGGGAAACTACTACTGGTCTTCCAGGGAACGATCAAAGCGTAGACTGTTTGAGACATTACTCCCATTGAGGAAGGTGTGCATGGTGACTGTTGTATTCAATCCTGATGCAATTTCTGTGTTTCATCAACACTCAGATACTCCACAGATTACAGAATGCCTCCAGATGTGCATCGGAAAGTACTAGTGGTCTTCCAGGGAACGATCAAAGCTTAGACTGTTTGAGACATTACTCCCATGGAGGAAAGTGCGCGTGGTGACTGTTGTATTCAATCCCGATACAATTTCTGTGTTCCATCAACATTCTGATAGTCCAAAGATTACAGAATGCCTCCAGATGTGCATCGGAAGCTACTACTGGTCTTCCAATGAACAATCAAAGCGTAGACTGTTTCAGACATTATTCCCATGGAGAAAAGTGCGCATGGTGACTGTGGTATTCAATCCCGATGCAATTTCTGTTTTTCATCAACACTTTTAAGGTCCACAGATTACAGAATGCCTCCAGACGTGCATCGGAAACTACTACTGGTCGTCCAGAGAACGATCAAAGCGTAGACTGTTTCAGACATTACTCCCATGGAGGAAAGTGCGCATGGTGACTGTTGTATTCAATCCCGATGCAATTTCTGTGTTTCATCAACACTCCTCTGATAGTCCACAGATTATAGAATGCCTCCAGACGTGCTTCGGAAACTACTACTGGTATTCCAGGGAACGCTCAAAGCGTAGACCATTTGAGACATTACTTTTATGGAGGAAAGTGCGCATGGTGACTGTTGTATTCAGTCCCGATGCAATTTCTGTGTTTCATCAAAACTCTGATAGGCCACAGATTACAGAATACCTCCAGATGTGCATAGAAAACTACTACTGGCCTTCAAGGGAAAGACCAAAGCGTAGAATGTTTGAGACATTTTTCCCATGAAGGAAAGTGCGCATGGTGACTGTTGTATTCAATCCCGATATAATTTCTGTGTTTCATCAACACTCAGATAGTCCGCAGATTACAGATTGTCTCAAGATGTGCATCGGAAACTACTACTGGTCTTCCTAGGTACGATCAAAGCTTAGACTGTTTCAGACAATACTCCCATGGAGGAAAGTGCGCATGGTGACTATTGTATTCAATCCCGATGCAATTTATGTGTTTCATCAACAGTCTGATAGTCCACAGATTACAGAATGCCTCCAGATGTGCATCGGAAACTACTACGGGTCTTCCAGGGAACGATCAAAGCTTAGCCTGTATGAGAATTACTCACATGGAGGAAAGTGCACATGGTGACTGTTTTACTCAATCCCGATGCATTTTCTGTGTTTCATCACCACTCTGATAGTCCACAGATTACAGAATGCTTCCAGATGTGCATCGGAAACTACTACTGGTCTTCCTGGGAACGACCAAAGTGTAGACTGTCTGAGACAATACTCCCATGGAGGAAAGTGCGCATGGTGACTGTTGTATTGAATCCCGATGCAATTTCTGTGTTTCATCAACACTCTCATAGTCCACAGGTTACAGAATGCCTCCAGATGTGCTTCGGAACAGACTTCTGGTCTTCCAGCGAACGATCAAAGCGTAAACTATTAGAGACATTACTCCCACGGAGGAAGGTGCGCATGGTGACTATTGTATTCCATCCTGTTCCATATTCTGTGTTTCATCAACACTCAGATACTCCACAGATTACAGAATGTCAACAGATGTGCATCGGAAACTAACGTTGGTCTTCCAGGGAACGATCAAAGCGTAGACTGTTTTAGACATTACTCCCATGGAGGAAAGTGCGCATGGTGCCTGTTGTATTCAATGCCGATGCAATTTCTGTGTTTCATCAACACTCAGTTAGTCCACAGGTTACAGAATGCCCCCAGATGTGCATCGGAACATACTTCTGGTCTTCCAGGGAACGATGAAAGCGTAGACTGTTTGAGACACTACTCCCATGGTGGAAAGTGCGCATGGTGACTGTTGTATTCAATCCCGATGAAATTTCTGTGTTTCATCAACACTCTGATAGTCCACAGATTACAAAATGCCTCCAGATGTGCATCGGAAACTACTACTGGTCTTCCAGGGAAAGATCAAAGCGTAAACTCTTTGAGACATTACTCCCATTGAGGAAGTGTGCATGGTGAGTGTTGTATTCAATCCCGATGCAATTTCTGTGTTTCATCAACACTCAGATACTCCACAGATTACAGAATGCCTCCAGATAATCATCGGAAACTACTATTGGTCTTCCAGGGAACGATCAGATCTTAGACTGATTGAGACATTTCACCCATGGCGGAAAGTGCGCTTGGTGACTGTTGTATTCAATCCCGATGCAATTTCTGTGTTTCATCAACACTCTGATAGTATACAGGTTACAGAATGCCTCCAGATGTGGATCGGTAACTACTACTGGTCTTCCTGGGAACGATCAAAGCGTAGACTGTTTGAGACATTACTCCCATGGAGGAAAGTGCTCATGGTGACTGTTGTATTCAATCCCGAGGCAATTTCTGTGTTTCAATCCATAGTTGGAAGGTCCACAGATTACAGAATGCCTCCAGACGTGCATCGGAAACTACTACTGGTCTTCCAGGGAACGATCAAATCGTAGACTGTTTCAGACATTACTCCCATGGAGGAAAGTGCGCATGGTGACTGTTGTGTTCAATCCTGATGCAATTTCTGTGTTTCATCAACACTCTGATAGTCCACAGATTACAGTATGCCACCAGATGTGCATCGGAAAGTACTAGTGGTCTTCCAGGGAACGATCAAAGCGTAGACTGTTTGAGAATTACTCCCATGGAGGAAAGTGCGCATGGTGTCTGTTGTACTCAATCCCGATGCAATTTCTGTGTTTCATAAACACTCAGATACTACACAGATTACAGAATGCGTCCAGATGAGCATCGGAAACTACTATTGGTCTTCAATGGAACGATCAGATCTTAGACTGATTGAGACATTTCTCCCATGGCGGAAAGTGCGCATGGTGACTGTTGTATTCAATCCCGATGCAATTTCTGTGTTTCATCAACACTCTGTTAGTATACAGGTTACAGAATGCCTCCAGATGTGGATCGGTAACTACTACTGGTCTTCCTGGGAACGATCAAAGCGTAGACTGTTTGAGACATTACTCCCATGGAGTAAAGTGCGCATGGTGACTGTTGTATTCAATCCCGAGGCAATTTCTGTGTTTCAATCCATAGTTGAAAGGTCCACAGATTACAGAATGCCTCCAGATGTGCATGGGAAACTACTACTGGTCTTCCAGGGAACGATCAAAGCGTAGACTGTTTGAGACATTACTCCCATTGAGGAAGGTGTGCATGGTGACTGTTGTATTCAATCCTGATGCAATTTCTGTGTTTCATCAACACTCAGATACTCCACAGATTACAGAATGCCTCCAGATGTGCATCGGAAAGTACTAGTGGTCTTCCAGGGAACGATCAAAGCTTAGACTGTTTGAGACATTACTCCCATGGAGGAAAGTGCGCGTGGTGACTGTTGTATTCAATCCCGATACAATTTCTGTGTTCCATCAACATTCTGATAGTCCAAAGATTACAGAATGCCTCCAGACGTGCATCGGAAGCTACTACTGGTCTTCCAATGAACAATCAAAGCGTAGACTGTTTCAGACATTATTCCCATGGAGAAAAGTGCGCATGGTGACTGTGGTATTCAATCCCGATGCAATTTCTGTTTTTCATCAACACTTTTAAGGTCCACAGATTACAGAATGCCTCCAGACGTGCATCGGAAACTACTACTGGTCGTCCAGAGAACGATCAAAGCGTAGACTGTTTCAGACATTACTCCCATGGAGGAAAGTGCGCATGGTGACTGTTGTATTCAATCCCGATGCAATTTCTGTGTTTCATCAACACTCCTCTGATAGTCCACAGATTATAGAATGCCTCCAGACGTGCTTCGGAAACTACTACTGGTATTCCAGGGAACGCTCAAAGCGTAGACCATTTGAGACATTACTTTTATGGAGGAAAGTGCGCATGGTGACTGTTGTATTCAGTCCCGATGCAATTTCTGTGTTTCATCAAAACTCTGATAGGCCACAGATTACAGAATACCTCCAGATGTGCATAGAAAACTACTACTGGCCTTCAAGGGAAAGACCAAAGCGTAGAATGTTTGAGACATTTTTCCCATGAAGGAAAGTGCGCATGGTGACTGTTGTATTCAATCCCGATATAATTTCTGTGTTTCATCAACACTCAGATAGTCCGCAGATTACAGATTGTCTCAAGATGTGCATCGGAAACTACTACTGGTCTTCCTAGGTACGATCAAAGCTTAGACTGTTTCAGACAATACTCCCATGGAGGAAAGTGCGCATGGTGACTATTGTATTCAATCCCGATGCAATTTATGTGTTTCATCAACAGTCTGATAGTCCACAGATTACAGAATGCCTCCAGATGTGCATCGGAAACTACTACGGGTCTTCCAGGGAACGATCAAAGCTTAGCCTGTATGAGAATTACTCACATGGAGGAAAGTGCACATGGTGACTCTTTTACTCAATCCCGATGCATTTTCTGTGTTTCATCACCACTCTGATAGTCCACAGATTACAGAATGCTTCCAGATGTGCATCGGAAACTACTACTGGTCTTCCTGGGAACGACCAAAGTGTAGACTGTCTGAGACAATACTCCCATGGAGGAAAGTGCGCATGGTGACTGTTGTATTGAATCCCGATGCAATTTCTGTGTTTCATCAACACTCTCATAGTCCACAGGTTACAGAATGCCTCCAGATGTGCTTCGGAAACTACTACTAGTCTTCAAGGGAACGATCAAAGCGTAGACTGTTTGAGACATTACTTCCATGGAGGAAAGTGCGCATGGTGATTGTTGTATTCAATCCCGACGCTATTTCTGTGTTTCATCAACACTCAGATAGTCCACAGATTACAGAATGCCTCCAGATGTGCATCGGAAACTACTACTGGTCTTCCAGGGAATGATCAAAGCGTAGACTGTTAGAGACATTACTCCCATGGAAGAAAGTGCGTACGATGACTGTTGTATTTAATCCGGATGCAATTTCTGTGTTTCAATCCACACTTTGCAGGTCCACAGATTACAGAATGCCTCCAGATGTGCATCGGAAACTACTACTGGTCTTCCAGGGAACGATCAAAGCGTAGACTGTTTGAGACATTACTCCCATGGAGGAAAGTGCACATAGTGAGTGTTGTATTCAATCCCGATGCAATTTCTGTGTTTTGATACACACTTTGAAGGTCCACAGATTACAGAATGCCTCCAGACGTGCATCGGAAACTACTACTGGTCTTCCACGGAACGATAAAAGCGTAGACTGTTTGAGAATTATCCCCATGGAGGAAAGTGCGCATGGTGACTGTTGCATTCAATCCCGATGCAATTTCTGTGTTTCATCAACACTCTGATAGTCCACAGATTACAGAATGCCTCCAGACTTGCTTCGGAAACTACTACTGGTCTTCCAGAGAACGATCAAAGAGTAGACTGTTTGAGACATTACTCCCATGGAGGAAAGTGCGCATGGTGACTGTTGTATTCAGTCCCGATGCAATTTCTGTGTTTCATCAACACTCCGAAAGTCCACAGATTACTGAATGCATCCAGAGGTGCATCGGAAACTACTACTGGCCTTCAAGGGAACGATCAAAGCGTAGAATGTTTGAGACATTTTTCCCATGAAGGAACGTGCGCATGGTGACTGTTGTATTCAATTCCGATGTAATTTTTTTGTTTGATCAAGACTCAGATAGTCCACAGATTACAGAATGCCTCCAGATGTGCATTAGAAACTGCTACTGGTCTTCCAGGGAATTATCAAAGCGTAGACTGATAGAGACATTACTTCCATCGATTAAAGTGCGCATGGTGAAGGCTTTATTCAATCCCGATGCAATTTCTGAGTTTCATCAACACTCTGATAGTCCAGAGATTACAGAATGCCTCCAGATGTGCATCGGAAACTACTACTGGTCTTCCAGGGAACGATCATAGCGTAGACTGTTAGAGACATTTCTCCCATGGTGGAAAGTGCGCGTGGTGACTGTTGTATTCAATCCCGATGCAACTTCTGTGTTTCATCAACACTCTGATAGTCCACAGACTACAGATTGTCTCCAGATGTGCATCGTAAACTACTACTGGTCTTCCAGGGAACGATCAAAACGTAGACTGTTTGAGACATTACTCCCATAAAGGAAAGTGCGCATGAAGACTGTTGTATTCAATCCCGATGCAATTTCTGTGTTTCTTCGACACTCTGATAGTCCACGGATTACAGAATGCCTCCAGATGTGCATCGGAAACTACTACTGGTCTTCCAGGGAACGATCAATGCGTAGCCTGCATTAGAATTACTCACATGGCGGAAAGTGCACATGGTGACTGTTTTACTCAATCCCGATGCATTTTCTGAGTTTCATCAACACTCTGATAGTCCACAGATTACCGAATGCCTCCAGATGTGCATCGGAAACTACTTCTGGTCTTCCACGGAACGATAAAAGCGTAGACTGTTTGAGAATTACCCCCATGGAGGAAAGTGCGCATGGTGACTGTTGTATTCAATCCCGATGCTATTTCTGTGTTTCATCAACACTCTGATAGTCCACAGATTACAAAATGCCTCCAGATGTGCATCGGAACATACTTCTGGTCTTCCAGCGAACGATCAAAGCGTAAACTATTTGAGACATTACTCCCATGGAGGAAAGTGCGCATGGTGACTGTTGTATTCAATTCCGATGTAATTTTTTTGTTTGATCAAGACTCAGATAGTCCACAGATTACAGAATGCCTCCAGATGTGCATTAGAAACTGCTACTGGTCTTCCAGGGAATTATCAAAGCGTAGACTGATAGAGACATTACTTCCATCGATTAAAGTGCGCATGGTGAAGGCTTTATTCAATCCCGATGCAATTTCTGAGTTTCATCAACACTCTGATAGTCCAGAGATTACAGAATGCCTCCAGATGTGCATCGGAAACTACTACTGGTCTTCCAGGGAACGATCATAGCGTAGACTGTTAGAGACATTTCTCCCATGGTGGAAAGTGCGCGTGGTGACTGTTGTATTCAATCCCGATGCAACTTCTGTGTTTCATCAACACTCTGATAGTCCACAGATTACAGATTGTCTCCAGATGTGCATCGTAAACTACTACTGGTCTTCCAGGGAACGATCAAAACGTAGACTGTTTGAGACATTACTCCCATAAAGGAAAGTGCGCATGAAGACTGTTGTATTCAATCCCGATGCAATTTCTGTGTTTCTTCGACACTCTGATAGTCCACGGATTACAGAATGCCTCCAGATGTGCATCGGAAACTACTACTGGTCTTCCAGGGAACGATCAATGCGTAGCCTGCATTAGAATTACTCACATGGAGGAAAGTGCACATGGTGACTGTTTTACTCAATCCCGATGCATTTTCTGAGTTTCATCAACACTCTGATAGTCCACAGATTACAGAATGCCTCCAGATGTGCATCGGAAACTACTTCTGGTCTTCCACGGAACGATAAAAGCGTAGACTGTTTGAGAATTACCCCCATGGAGGAAAGTGCGCATGGTGACTGTTGTATTCAATCCCGATGCTATTTCTGTGTTTCATCAACACTCTGATAGTCCACAGATTACAAAATGCCTCCAGATGTGCATCGGAACATACTTCTGGTCTTCCAGCGAACGATCAAAGCGTAAACTATTTGAGACATTACTCCCATGGAGGAAGGTGCGCATGGTGACTGTTGTATTCAATCCTGTTCCATATTCTGTGTTTCATCAACACTCAGATACTCCACAGATTACAGAATGTCTCCAGATGTGCATCGGAAACTAACGTTGGTCTTCCAGGGAACGATCAAAGCGTAGACTGTTTGAGACATTACTCCCATGGAGGAAAGTGCGCATGGTGCCTGTTGTATTCAATCTCGATGCAATATCTGTGTTTCATCATCAGTCTGATGGTCCACAGACTACAGAATGCCTCCAGATGTGCATCGTAAACTACTACTGGTCTTCCACGGAACGATAAAAGCGTAGACTGTTTGAGAATTACCCCCATGGAGGAAAGTGCGCATGGTGACTGTTGTATTCAATCCCGATGCAATTTCTGTGTTTCATCAACACTCTGATACTCCACAGATTACAGAATACCTCCAGATGTGCATCGGAAACTACTACTGGTCTTCCAGGGAACGATCAAAGCGTAGACTGTTAGAGACATTTCTCGCATTTTGGAAAGTGCGCGTGGTGACTGTTGTATTCAATCCCGATGCAAATTCTGTGTTTCATCAACACTCTGATAGTCCACAGATTACAGATTGTCTCCTGATGTGCATCGTAAACTACTACTGGTCTTCCAGGGAACGATCAAAACGTAGACTGTTTGAGACATTACTCCCATGGAGGAAAGTGCGCATGGTGACTGTTGTATTCAATCCCGATGCAATTTTTGTGTTTCATCAACACTCTGATAGGCCACAGATTACAGAATACCTCCAGATGTGCATCGGAAACTACTACTGGCCTTCAAGGGAACGATCAAAGCGTAGAATGTTTGAGACATTTTTCCCATGAAGGAAAGTGCGCATGGTGACTGTTGTATTCAATCCCGATGTAATTTTTTTGTTTGATCAACACTCAGATAGTCCACAGATTACAGAATGCCTCCAGATGTGCATTAGAAACTGCTACTGGTCTTCCAGGGAATTATCAAAGCGTAGACTGATAGAGACATTACTTCCATGGAGGAAAGTGCGCATGGTGACGGCTTTATTCAATCCCGATGCAATTTCTGTGTTTCATCAACACTCTGATAGTCCAGAGATTACAGAATGCCTCCAGATGTGCATCGGAAACTACTACTGGTCTTCCAGGGAACGATCAAAGCGTAGACTGTTAGAGACATTTCTCCCATGGTGGAAAGTGCGCGTGGTGACTGTTGTATTCAATCCCGATGCAACTTCTGTGTTTCATCAACACTCTGATAGTCCACAGATTACAGATTGTCACCAGATGTGCATCGTAAACTACTACTGGTCTTCCAGGGAACGATCAAAACGTAGACTGTTTGAGACATTACTCCCATAAAGGAAAGTGCGCATGAAGACTGTTGTATTCAATCCCGCTGCAATTTCTGTGTTTCTTCGACACTCTGATAGTCCACGGATTACAGAATGCCTCCAGATGTGCATCGGAAACTACTACTGGTCTTCCAGGGAACGATCAATGCGTAGCCTGTATTAGAATTACTCACATGGAGGAAAGTGCACATGGTGACTGTTTTACTCAATCCCGATGCATTTTCTGAGTTTCATCAACACTCTGATAGTCCACAGATTACAGAATGCCTCCAGATGTGCATCGGAAACTACTTCTGGTCTTCCACGGAACGTTAAAAGCGTAGACTGTTTGAGAATTACCCCCATGGAGGAAAGTGCGCATGGTGCCTGTTGTATTCAATCCCGATGCTATTTCTGTGTTTCATCAACACTCTGATAGTCCACAGATTACAAAATGCCTCCAGATGTGCATCGGAACATACTTCTGGTCTTCCAGCGAACGATCAAAGCGTAAACCATTTGAGACATTACTCCCATGGAGGAAGGTGCGCATGGTGACTGTTGTATTCAATCCTGTTCCATATTCTGTGTTTCATCAACACTCAGATACTCCACAGATTACAGAATGTCTCCAGATGTGCATCGGAAACTAACGTTGGTCTTCCAGGGAACGATCAAAGCGTAGACTGTTTGAGACATTACTCCCATGGAGGAAAGTGCGCATGGTGCCTGTTGTATTCAATCCCGATGCAATATCTGTGTTTCATCAACAGTCTGATGGTCCACAGACTACAGAATGCCTCCAGATGTGCATCGTAAACTACTACTGGTCTTCCACGGAACGATAAAAGCGTAGACTGTTTGAGAATTACCCCATGGAGGAAAGTGCGCATGGTGACTGTTGTATTCAATCCCGATGCAATTTCTGTGTTTCATCAACACTCTGATACTCCACAGATTACAGAATACCTCCAGACTTGCTTCGGAAACTACTACTGGTCTTCCAGAGAACGATCAAAGAGTACACTGTTTGAGACATTACTCCCATGGAGGAAAGTGCGCATGGTGACTGTTGTATTCAGTCCCGATGCAATTTCTGTGTTTCATCAACACTCCGAAAGTCCAAAGATTACTGAACGCCTCCAGAGGTGCATCGGAAACTACTACTGGCCTTCAAGGGAACGATCAAAGCGTAGAATGTTTGAGACATTTTTCCCATGAAGGAAAGTGCGCATGGTGACTGTTGTATTCAATCCCGATGTAATTTTTTTGTTTGATCAACACTCAGATAGTCCACAGATTACAGAATGCCTCCAGATGTGCATTAGAAACTGCTACTGGTCTTCCAGGGAATTATCAAAGCGTAGACTGATAGAGACATTACTTCCATGGAGGAAAGTGCGCATGGTGACGGCTTTATTCAATCCCGATGCAATTTCTGTGTTTCATCAACACTCTGATAGTCCACAGATTACAGAATGCCTCCAGATGTGCATCGGAAACTACTACTGGTCTTCCAGGGAACGATCAAAGCGTAGACTGTTAGAGACATTTCTCCCATGGTGGAAAGTGCGCGTGGTGACTGTTGTATTCAATCCCGATGCAACTTCTGTGTTTCATCAACACTCTGATAGTCCACAGATTACAGATTGTCTCCAGATGTGCATCGTAAACTACTACTGGTCTTCCAGGGAACGATCAAAACGTAGACTGTTTGAGACATTACTCCCATAAAGGAAAGTGCGCATGAAGACTGTTGTATTCAATCCCGCTGCAATTTCTGTGTTTCTTCGACACTATGATAGTCCACGGATTACAGAATGCCTCCAGATGTGCATCGGAAACTATTACTGGTCTTCCAGGGAACGATCAAATCGTAGAATGTTTGAGACATTTTTCCCATGAAAGAAAGTGCGCATGGTGACTGTTGTATTCAATCCCGATGTAATTTTTTTTGTTTGATCAACACTCAGATAGTCCACAGATTACAGAATGCCTCCAGATGTGCATTAGAAACTGCTACTGGTCTTCCAGGGAATTATCGAAGCGTAGACTGTTAGAGACATTACTTCCATGGAGGAAAGTGCGCATGGTGACGGCTTTATTCAATCCCGATGCAATTTCTGTGTTTCATCAGCAGTCTGATGGTCCACAGACTACAGAATGCCTCCAGATGTGCATCGTAAACTACTACTGGTCTTCCACGGAACGATAAAAGCGTAGACTGTTTGAGAATTACCCCCATGGAGGAAAGTGCGCATGGTTACTGTTGTATTCAATCCCGATGCAATTTCTGTGTTTCATCAACACTCTGATACTCCACAGATTACAGAATACCTCCAGATGTGCATCGGAAACAACTACTGGTCTTCCAGGGAACGATCAAAGCGTAGACTGTTAGAGACATTACTCCCATGGAGGAAAGTGAGCATGGTGACTGTTTGATTCAATCCCGAAGCAATTTCTGTGTTTCATCAACACTCTGATAGGCCACAGATTACAGAATACCTCCAGATGTGCATCGGAAACTACTACTGGCCTTCAAGGGAACGATCAAATCATAGAATGTTTGAGACATTTTTCCCATGAAAGAAAGTGCGCATGGTGACTGTTGTATTCAATCCCGATGTAATTTTTTTTGTTTGATCAACACTCAGATAGTCCACAGATTACAGAATGCCTCCAGATGTGCATTAGAAACTGCTACTGGTCTTCCAGGGAATTATCGAAGCGTAGACTGTTAGAGACATTACTTCCATGGAGGAAAGTGCGCATGGTGACGGCTTTATTCAATCCCGATGCAATTTCTGTGTTTCATCAACACTCTGATAGTCCACAGATTACAGAATGCCTCCAGATGTGCATCGGAAACTACTACTGGTCTTCCAGGGAACGATCAAAGCCTAGACTGTTAGAGACATTTCTCCCATGGTGGAAAGTGCGCGTGGTGACTGTTGTATTCAATCCCGATGCAATTTCTGTGTTTCATAAACACTCTGATAGTCCACAGATTACAGATTGTCTCCAGATGTGCATCGTAAACTACTACTGGTCTTCCAGTGAACGATCAAAATGTAGACTGTTTGAGACATTACTCCCATGGAGGAAAGTGCGCATGAAGACTGTTGTATTCAATCCCGATGCAATTTCTGTGTTTCATCAACACTCTGATAGTCCACGGATTACAGAATGCCTCCAGATGTGCATCGTAAACTACTACTGGTCTTCCAGGGAACGATCAAAACGTAGACTGTTTGAGACATTACTCCCATAAAGGAAAGTGCGCATGAAGACTGTTGTATTCAATCCCGATGCAATTTCTGTGTTTCTTCGACACTCTGATAGTCCACGGATTACAGAATGCCTCCAGATGTGCATCGGAAACTACTACTGGTCTTCCAGGGAACGATCAAATCGTAGAATGTTTGAGACATTTTTCCCATGAAAGAAAGTGCGCATGGTGACTGTTGTATTCAATCCCGATGTAATTTTTTTTGTTTGATCAACACTCAGATAGTCCACAGATTACAGAATGCCTCCAGATGTGCATTAGAAACTGCTACTGGTCTTCCAGGGAATTATCGAAGCGTAGACTGTTAGAGACATTACTTCCATGGAGGAAAGTGCGCATGGTGACTGTTGTATTCAATCCCGATGCAATTTCTGTGTTTCATCAGCAGTCTGATGGTCCACAGACTACAGAATGCCTCCAGATGTGCATCGTAAACTACTACTGGTCTTCCACGGAACGATAAAAGCGTAGACTGTTTGAGAATTACCCCCACGGAGGAAAGTGCGCATGGTTACTGTTGTATTCAATCCCGATGCAATTTCTGTGTTTCATCAACACTCTGATACTCCACAGATTACAGAATACCTCCAGATGTGCATCGGAAACAACTACTGGTCTTCCAGGGAACGATCAAAGCGTAGACTGTTAGAGACATTACTCCCATGGAGGAAAGTGAGCATGGTGACTGTTTGATTCAATCCCGAAGCAATTTCTGTGTTTCATCAACACTCTGATAGGCCACAGATTACAGAATACCTCCAGATGTGCATCGGAAACTACTACTGGCCTTCAAGGGAACGATCAAATCATAGAATGTTTGAGACATTTTTCCCATGAAAGAAAGTGCGCATGGTGACTGTTGTATTCAATCCCGATGTAATTTTTTTTGTTTGATCAACACTCAGATAGTCCACAGATTACAGAATGCCTCCAGATGTGCATTAGAAACTGCTACTGGTCTTCCAGGGAATTATCGAAGCGTAGACTGTTAGAGACATTACTTCCATGGAGGAAAGTGCGCATGGTGACGGCTTTATTCAATCCCGATGCAATTTCTGTGTTTCATCAACACTCTGATAGTCCACAGATTACAGAATGCCTCCAGATGTGCATCGGAAACTACTACTGGTCTTAAAGGGAACGATCAAAGCCTAGACTGTTAGAGACATTTCTCCCATGGTGGAAAGTGCGCGTGGTGACTGTTGTATTCAATCCCGATGCAATTTCTGTGTTTCATAAACACTCTGATAGTCCACAGATTACAGATTGTCTCCAGATGTGCATCGTAAACTACTACTGGTCTTCCAGTGAACGATCAAAATGTAGACTGTTTGAGACATTACTCCCATGGAGGAAAGTGCGCATGAAGACTGTTGTATTCAATCCCGATGCAATTTCTGTGTTTCATCAACACTCTGATAGTCCACGGATTACAGAATGCCTCCAGATGTGCATCGTAAACTACTACTGGTCTTCCAGGGAACGATCAAAACGTAGACTGTTTGAGACATTACTCCCATAAAGGAAAGTGCGCATGAAGACTGTTGTATTCAATCCCGATGCAATTTCTGTGTTTCTTCGACACTCTGATAGTCCACGGATTACAGAATGCCTCCAGATGTGCATCGGAAACTACTACTGGTCTTCCACGGAACGATAAAAGCGTAGACTGTTTGAGAATTACCCCCATGGAGGAAAGTGCGCATGGTGACTGTTGCATTCAATCCCGATGCAATTTCTGTGTTTCATCAACACTCTGATAGTCCACAGATTACAGAATGCCTCCAGACTTGCTTCGGAAACTACTACTGGTCTTCCAGAGAACGATCAAAGAGTAGACTGTTTGAGACATTACTCCCATGGAGGAAAGTGCGCATGGTGACTGTTGTATTCAGTCCCGATGCAATTTCTGTGTTTCATCAACACTCCGAAAGTCCACAGATTACTGAATGCCTCCAGAGGTGCATCGGAAACTACTACTGGCCTTCAAGGGGACGATCAAAGCGTAGAATGTTTGAGACATTTTCCCCATGAAGGAAAGTGCGTATGGTGACTGTTGTATTCAATCCCGATGTAATTTTTTTGTTTGATCAACACTCAGATAGTCCACAGATTACAGAATGCCTCCAGATGTGCATTAGAAACTGCTACTGGTCTTCCAGGGAATTATCAAAGCGTAGACGGATAGAGACATTACTTCCATGGAGGAAAGTGCGCATGGTGACGGATTTATTCAATCCCAATGCAATTTCTGTGTTTCATCAACACTCTGATAGTCCACAGATTACAGAATGCCTCCAGATGTGCATCGGAAACTACTTCTGGTCTTCCACGGAACGATAAAATCGTAGACTGTTTGAGAATTACCCCCATGGAGGAAAGTGCGCATGGTGACTGTTGTATTCAATCCCGATGCTATTTCTGTGTTTCATCAACACTCTGATAGTCCACAGATTACAAAATGCCTCCAGATGTGCATCGGAACATACTTCTGGTCTTCCAGCGAACGATCAAAGCGTAAACTATTTGAGACATTACTCCCATGGAGGAAGGTGCGCATGGTGACTATTGTATTCAATCCTGTTCCATATTCTGTGTTTCATCAACACTCAGATACTCCACAGATTACAGAATGTCTCCAGATGTGCATCGGAAACTAACGTTGGTCTTCCAGGGAACGATCAAAGCGTAGACTGTTTGAGACATTACTCCCATGGAGGAAAGTGCGCATGGTGCCTGTTGTATTCAATCCCGATGCAATATCTGTGTTTCATCAGCAGTCTGATGGTCCACAGACTACAGAATGCCTCCAGACGTGCATCGTAAACTACTACTGGTCTTCCACGGAACGATAAAAGCGTAGACTGTTTGAGAATTACCCCCATGGAGGAAAGTGCGCATGGTGACTGTTGTATTCAATCCCGATGCAATTTCTGTGTTTCATCAACACTATGATACTCCACAGATAACAGAATACCTCCAGATGTGCATCGGAAACTACTACTGGTCTTCCAGGGAACGATCAAAGCGTAGACTGTTAGAGACATTTCTCCCATGGTGGAAAGTGCGCGTGGTGAATGTTGTATTCAATCCCGATGCAATTTCTGTGTTTCATCAACACTCTGATAGTCCACAGATTACAGAATGCCTCCAGACTTGCTTCGGAAACTACTACTGGTCTTCCAGAGAACGATCAAAGAGTAGACTGTTTGAGACATTACTCCCATGGAGGAAAGTGCGCATGGTGACTGTTGTATTCAGTCCCGATGCAATTTCTGTGTTTCATCAACAGTCCGAAAGTCCACAGATTACTGAATGCCTCCAGATGTGCATCGGATACTACTACTGGTCTTCCGGGGAACGATCAAAACGTAGACTGTTTGAGACATTTTTCCCATGAATGAAAGTGCGCATGGTGACTGTTGTATTCAATCCCGATGTAATTTTTTTGTTTGATCAACACTCAGATAGTCCACAGATTACAGAATGCCTCCAGATGTGCATTAGAAACTGCTACTGGTCTTCCAGGGAATTATCAAAGCGTAGACTGATAGAGACATTACTTCCATGGAGGAAAGTGCGCATGGTGACGGCTTTATTCAATCCCGATGCGATTTCTGTGTTTCATCAACACTCTGATAGTCCACAGATTACAGAATGCCTCCAGATGTGCATCGGAAACTACTACTGGTCTTCCAGGGAACGATCAAAGCGTAGACTGTTAGAGACATTTCTCCCATGGTGGAAAGTGCGCGTGGTGACTGTTGTATTCAATCCCGATGCAACTTCTGTGTTCCATCAACACTCTGATAGTCCACAGATTACAGATTGTCTCCAGATGTGCATCGTAAACTACTACTGGTCTTCCAGGGAACGATCAAAACGTAGACTGTTTGAGACATTACTCCCATAAAGGAAAGTGCGCATGAAGACTGTTGTATTCAATCCCGCTGCAATTTCTGTGTTTCTTCGACACTCTGATAGTCCACGGATTACAGAATGCCTCCAGATGTGCATCGGAAACTACTACTGGTCTTCCAGGGAACGATCAATGCGTAGCCTGTATTAGAATTACTCACATGGAGGAAAGTGCACATGGTGACTGTTTTACTCAATCCCGATGCATTTTCTGAGTTTCATCAACACTCTGATAGTCCACAGATTACAGAATGCCTCCAGATGTGCATCGGAAACTACTTCTGGTCTTCCACGGAACGATAAAAGCGTAGACTCTTTGAGAATTACCCCCATGGAGGAAAGTGCGCATGGTGACTGTTGTATTCAATCCCGATGCTATTTCTGTGTTTCATCAACACTCTGATAGTCCACAGATTACAAAATGCCTCCAGATGTGCATCGGAACATACTTCTGGTCTTCCAGCGAACGATCAAAGCGTAAACTATTTGAGACATTACTCCCATGGAGGAAGGTGCGCATGGTGACTGTTGTATTCAATCCTGTTCCATATTCTGTGTTTCATCAACACTCAGATACTCCACAGATTACAGAATGTCACCAGATGTGCATCGGAAACTAACGTTGGTCTTCCAGGGAACGATCAAAGCGTAGACTGTTTGAGACATTACTCCCATGGAGGAAAGTGCGCATGGTGCCTGTTGTATTCAATCCCGATGCAATTTCTGTGTTTCATCAACACTCTGATAGGCCACAGATTACAGAATACCTCCAGATGTGCATCGGAAACTACTACTGGCCTTCAAGGGAACGATCAAAGCGTAGAATGTTTGAGACATTTTTCCCATGAAAGAAAGTGCGCATGGTGACTGTTGTATTCAATCCCGATGTAATTTTTTTGTTTGATCAACACTCAGATAGTCCACAGATTACAGAATGCCTCCAGATGTGCATTAGAAACTGCTACTGGTCTTCCAGGGAATTATCGAAGCGTAGACTGTTAGAGACATTACTTCCATGGAGGAAAGTGCGCATGGTGACGGCTTTATTCAATCCCGATGCAATTTCTGTGTTTCATCAACACTCTGATAGTCCACAGATTACAGAATGCCTCCAGATGTGCATCGGAAACTACTACTGGTCTTCCAGGGAACGATCAAAGCGTAGACTGTTAGAGACATTTCTCCCATGGTGGAAAGTGCGCGTGGTGACTGTTGTATTCAATCCCGATGCAATTTCTGTGTTTCATAAACACTCTGATAGTCCACAGATTACAGATTGTCTCCAGATGTGCATCGTAAACTACTACTGGTCTTCCAGGGAACGATCAAAACGTAGACTGTTTGAGACATTACTCCCATGGAGGAAAGTGCGCATGAAGACTGTTGTATTCAATCCCGATGCAATTTCTGTGTTTCATCAACACTCTGATAGTCCACGGATTACAGAATGCCTCCAGATGTGCATCGTAAACTACTACTGGTCTTCCAGGGAACGATCAAAACGTAGACTGTTTGAGACATTACTCCCATAAAGGAAAGTGCGCATGAAGACTGTTGTATTCAATCCCGATGCAATTTCTGTGTTTCTTCGACACTCTGATAGTCCACGGATTACAGAATGCCTCCAGATGTGCATCGGAAACTACTACTGGTCTTCCACGGAACGATAAAAGCGTAGACTGTTTGAGAATTACCCCCATGGAGGAAAGTGCGCATGGTGACTGTTGCATTCAATCCCGATGCAATTTCTGTGTTTCATCAACACTCTGATAGTCCACAGATTACAGAATGCCTCCAGACTTGCTTCGGAAACTACTACTGGTCTTCCAGAGAACGATCAAAGAGTAGACTGTTTGAGACATTACTCGCATGGAGGAAAGTGCGCATGGTGACTGTTGTATTCAGTCCCGATGCAATTTCTGTGTTTCATCAACACTCCGAAAGTCCACAGATTACTGAATGCCTCCAGAGGTGCATCGGAAACTACTACTGGCGTTCAAGGGGACGATCAAAGCGTAGAATGTTTGAGACATTTTTCCCATGAAGGAAAGTGCGTATGGTGACTGTTGTATTCCATCCCGATGTAATTTTTTTGTTTGATCAACACTCAGATAGTCCACAGATTACAGAATGCCTCCAGATGTGCATTAGAAACTGCTACTGGTCTTCCAGGGAATTATCAAAGCGTAGACGGACAGAGACATTACTTCCATGGAGGAAAGTGCGCATGGTGACGGCTTTATTCAATCCCGATGCTATTTCTGTGTTTCATCAACACTCTGATAGTCCACAGATTACAGAATGCCTCCAGGTGTGCATCGGAAACTACTTCTGGTCTTCCACGGAACGATAAAAGCGTAGACTGTTTGAGAATTACCCCCATGGAGGAAAGTGCGCATGGTGATTGTTGTATTCAATCCCGATGCTATTTCTGTGTTTCATCAACACTCTGATAGTCCACAGATTACAAAATGCCTCCAGATGTGCATCGGAACATACTTCTGGTCTTCCAGCGAACGATCAAAGCGTAAACTATTTGAGACATTACTCCCATGGAGGAAAGTGCGCATGGTGCCTGTTGTATTCAATCCCGATGCAATATCTGTGTTTCATCAGCAGTCTGATGGTCCACAGACTACAGAATGATTCCAGATGTGCACCGTAAACTACTACTGGTCTTCCACAGAACGATAAAAGCGTAGACTGTTTGAGAATTACCCCCATGGAGGAAAGTGCGCATGGTGACTGTTGTATTCAATCCCGATGCAATTTCTGTGTTTCATCAACACTATGATACTCCACAGATAACAGAATACCTCCAGATGTGCATCGGAAACTACTACTGGTCTTCCAGGGAACGATCAAAGCGTAGACTGTTAGAGACATTTCTCCCATGGTGGAAAGTGCGCGTGGTGACTGTTGTATTCAATCCCGATGCAATTTCTGTGTTTCATCAACACTCTGATAGTCCACAGATTACAGAATGCCTCCAGACTTGCTTCGGAAACTACTACTGGTCTTCCAGAGAACGATCAAAGAGTAGACTGTTTGAGACATTACTCCCATGGAGGAAGGTGCGCATGGTGACTATTGTATTCAATCCTGTTCCATATTCTGTGTTTCATCAACACTCAGATACTCCACAGATAACAGAATGTCTCCAGATGTGCATCGGAAACTAACGTTGGTCTTCCAGGGAACGATCAAAGCGTAGACTGTTTGAGACATTACTCCCATGGAGGAAAGTGCGCATGGTGCCTGTTGTATTCAATCCCGATGCAATATCTGTGTTTCATCAGCAGTCTGATGGTCCACAGACTACAGAATGCCTCCAGATGTGCATCGTAAACTACTACTGGTCTTCCACGGAACGATAAAAGCGTAGACTGTTTGAGAATTACCCCCATGGAGGAAAGTGCGCATGGTGACTGTTGTATTCAATCCCGATGCAATTTCTGTGTTTCATCAACACTATGATACTCCACAGATAACAGAATACCTCCAGATGTGCATCGGAAACTACTACTGGTCTTCCAGGGAACGATCAAAGCGTAGACTGTTAGAGACATTTCTCCCATGGTGGAAAGTGCGCGTGGTGACTGTTGTATTCAATCCCGATGCAATTTCTGTGTTTCATCAACACTCTGATAGTCCACAGATTACAGAATGCCTCCAGACTTGCTTCGGAAACTGCTACTGGTCTTCCAGAGAACGATCAAAGAGTAGACTGTTTGAGACATTACTCCCATGGAGGAAAGTGCGCATGGTGACTGTTGTATTCAGTCCCGATGCAATTTCTGTGTTTCATCAACACTCCGAAAGTCCACAGATTACTGAATGCCTCCAGAGGTGCATCGGAAACTACTACTGGCCTTCAAGGGAACGATCAAAGCGTAGAATGTTTGAGACATTTTTCCCATGAAGGAAAGTGCGCATGGTGACTGTTGTATTCAATCCCGATGTAATTTTTTTGTTTGATCAACACTCAGATAGTCCACAGATTACAGAATGCCTCCAGATGTGCATTAGAAACTGCTACTGGTCTTCCAGGGAATTATCAAAGCGTAGACTGATAGAGACATTACTTCCATGGAGGAAAGTGCGCATGGTGACGGCTTTATTCAATCCCGATGCAATTTCTGTGTTTCATCAACACTCTGATAGTCCACAGATTACAGAATGCCTCCAGATGTGCATCGGAAACTACTACTGGTCTTCCAGGGAACGATCAAAGCGTAGACTGTTAGAGACATTTCTCCCATGGTGGAAAGTGCGCGTGGTGACTGTTGTATTCAATCCCGATGCAACTTCTGTGTTCCATCAACACTCTGATAGTCCACAGATTACAGATTGTCTCCAGATGTGCATCGTAAACTACTACTGGTCTTCCAGGGAACGATCAAAACGTAGACTGTTTGAGACATTACTCCCATAAAGGAAAGTGCGCATGAAGACTGTTGTATTCAATCCCGCTGCAATTTCTGTGTTTCTTCGACACTCTGATAGTCCACGGATTACAGAATGCCACCAGATGTGCATCGGAAACTACTACTGGTCTTCCAGGGAACAATCAATGCGTAGCCTGTATTAGAATTACTCACATGGAGGAAAGTGCACATGGTGACTGTTTTACTCAATCCCGATGCATTTTCTGAGTTTCATCAACACTCTGACAGTCCACAGATTACAGAATGCCTCCAGATGTGCATCGGAAACTACTTCTGGTCTTCCACGGAACGATAAAAGCGTAGACTGTTTGAGAATTACCCCCATGGAGGATAGTGCGCATGGTGACTGTTGTATTCAATCCCGATGCTATTTCTGTGTTTCATCAACACTCTGATAGTCCACAGATTACAAAATGCCTCCAGATGTGCATCGGAACATACTTCTGGTCTTCCAGCGAACGATCAAAGCGTAAACTATTTGAGACATTACTCCCATGGAGGAAGGTGCGCATGGTGACTGTTGTATTCAATCCTGTTCCATATTCTGTGTTTCATCAACACTCAGATACTCCACAGATTACAGAATGTCTCCAGATGTGCATCGGAAACTAACGTTGGTCTTCCACGGAACGATCAAAGCGTAGACTGTTTGAGACATTACTCCCATGGAGGAAAGTGCGCATGGTGCCTGTTGTATTCAATCCCGATGCAATTTCTGTGTTTCATCAACACTCTGATAGGCCACAGATTACAGAATACCTCCAGATGTGCATCGGAAACTACTACTGGCCTTCAAGGGAACGATCAAAGCGTAGACTGTTTGAGACATTACTCCCATAAAGGAAAGTGCGCATGAAGACTGTTGTATTCAATCCCGATGCAATTTCTGTGTTTCATCAACACTCTGATAGTCCACAGATTACAGATTGTCTCCTGATGTGCATCGTAAACTACTACTGGTCTTCCAGGGAACGATCAAAACGTAGACTGTTTGAGAATTACCCCCATGGAGGAAAGTGCGTATGGTGACTGTTGTATTCAATCCCGATGCAATTTCTGTGTTTCATCAACACTCTGATAGGCCACAGATTACAGAATACCTCCAGATGTGCATCGGAAACTACTACTGGCCTTCAAGGGAACGATCAAATCGTAGAATGTTTGAGACATTTTTCCCATGAAAGAAAGTGCGCATGGTGACTGTTGTATTCAATCCCGATGTAATTTTTTTGTCTGATCAACACTCAGATAGTCCACAGATTACAGAATGCCTCCAGATGTGCATTAGAAACTGCTACTGGTCTTCCAGGGAATTATCGAAGCGTAGACTGTTAGAGACATTACTTCCATGGAGGAAAGTGCGCATGGTGACGGCTTTATTCAATCCCGATGCAATTTCTGTGTTTCATCAACACTCTGATAGTCCACAGATTACAGAATGCCTCCAGATGTGCATCGGAAACTACTACTGGTCTTCCAGGGAACGATCAAAGCGTAGACTGTTAGAGACATTTCTCCCATGGTGGAAAGTGCGCGTGGTGACTGTTGTATTCAATCCCGATGCAATTTCTGTGTTTCATAAACACTCTGATAGTCCGGAGATTACAGATTGTCTCCAGATGTGCATCGTAAACTACTACTGGTCTTCCAGGGAACGATCAAAACGTAGACTGTTTGAGACATTACTCCCATGGAGGAAAGTGCGCATGAAGACTGTTGTATTCAATCCCGATGCAATTTCTGTGTTTCATCAACACTCTGATAGTCCACGGATTACAGAATGCCTCCAGATGTGCATCGTAAACTACTACTGGTCTTCCAGGGAACGATCAAAACGTAGACTGTTTGAGACATTACTCCCATAAAGGAAAGTGCGCATGAAGACTGTTGTATTCAATCCCGATGCAATTTCTGTGTTTCTTCGACACTCTGATAGTCCACGGATTACAGAATGCCTCCAGATGTGCATCGGAAACTACTACTGGTCTTCCACGGAACGATAAAAGCGTAGACTGTTTGAGAATTACCCCCATGGAGGAAAGTGCGCATGGAGACTGTTGCATTCAATCCCGATGCAATTTCTGTGTTTCATCAACACTCTGATAGTCCACAGATTACAGAATGCCTCCAGACTTGCTTCGGAAACTACTACTGGTCTTCCAGAGAACGATCAAAGAGTAGACTGTTTGAGACATTACTCCCATGGAGGAAAGTGCGCATGGTGACTGTTGTATTCAGTCCCGATGCAATTTCTGTGTTTCATCAACACTCCGAAAGTCCACAGATTACTGAATGCCTCCAGAGGTGCATCGGAAACTACTACTGGCCTTCAAGGGGACGATCAAAGCGTAGAATGTTTGAGACATTTTTCCCATGAAGGAAAGTGCGTATGGTGACTGTTGTATTCCATCCCGATGTAATTTTTTTGTTTGATCAACACTCAGATAGTCCACAGATTACAGAATGCCTCCAGATGTGCATTAGAAACTGCTACTGGTCTTCCAGGGAATTATCAAAGCGTAGACGGATAGAGACATTACTTCCATGGAGGAAAGTGCGCATGGTGACGGCTTTATTCAATCCCGATGCAATTTCTGTGTTTCATCAACACTCTGATAGTCCACAGATTACAGAATGCCTCCAGATGTGCATCGGAAACTACTTCTGGTCTTCCACGGAACGATAAAAGCGTAGACTGTTTGAGAATTACCCCCATGGAGGAAAGTGCGCATGGTGACTGTTGTATTCAATCCCGATGCTATTTCTGTGTTTCATCAACACTCTGATAGTCCACAGATTACAAAATGCCTCCAGATGTGCATCGGAACATACTTCTGGTCTTCCAGCGAACGATCAAAGCGTAAACTATTTGAGACATTACTCCCATGGAGGAAAGTGCGCATGGTGCCTGTTGTATTCAATCCCGATGCAATATCTGTGTTTCATCAGCAGTCTGATGGTCCACAGACTACAGAATGCCTCCAGATGTGCATCGTAAACTACTACTGGTCTTCCACGGAACGATAAAAGCGTAGACTGTTTGAGAATTACCCCCATGGAGGAAAGTGCGCATGGTGACTGTTGTATTCAATCCCGATGCAATTTCTGTGTTTCATCAACACTATGATACTCCACAGATAACAGAATACCTCCAGATGTGCATCGGAAACTACTACTGGTCTTCCAGGGAACGATCAAAGCGTAGACTGTTAGAGACATTTCTCCCATGGTGGAAAGTGCGCGTGGTGACTGTTGTATTCAATCCCGATGCAATTTCTGTGTTTCATCAACACTCTGATAGTCCACAGATTACAGAATGCCTCCAGATGTGCATCGGAAACTACTTCTGGTCTTCCACGGAACGATAAAAGCGTAGACTGTTTGAGAATTACCCCCATGGAGGAAAGTGCGCATGGTGACTGTTGTATTCAATCCCGATGCTATTTCTGTGTTTCATCAACACTCTGATAGTCCACAGATTACAAAATGCCTCCAGATGTGCATCGGAACATACTTCTAGTCTTCCAGCGAACGATCAAAGCGTAAACTATTTGAGACATTACTCCCATGGAGGAAGGTGCGCATGGTGACTGTTGTATTCAATCCTGTTCCATATTCAGTGTTTCATCAACACTCAGATACTCCACAGATTACAGAATGTCTCCAGATGTGCATCGGAAACTAACGTTGGTCTTCCAGGGAACGATCAAAGCGTAGACTGTTTGAGACATTACTCCCATGGAGGAAAGTGCTCATGGTGCCTGTTGTATTCAATCCCGATGCAATATCTGTGTTTCATCAGCAGTCTGATGGTCCACAGACTACAGAATGCCTCCAGATGTGCATCGTAAACTACTACTGGTCTTCCACGGAACGATAAAAGCGTAGACTGTTTGAGAATTACCCCCATGGAGGAAAGTGCGCATGGTGACTGTTGTATTCAATCCCGATGCAATTTCTGTGTTTCATCAACACTCTGATACTCCACAGATTACAGAATACCTCCAGATGTGCATCGGAAACAACTACTGGTCTTCCAGGGAACGATCAAAGCGTAGACTGTTAGAGACATTTCTCCCATGGTGGAAAGTGCGCGTGGTGACTGTTGTATTCAATCCCGATGCAATTTCTGTGTTTCATCAACACTCTGATAGTCCACAGATTACAGATTGTCTCCTGATGTGCATCGTAAACTACTACCGGTCTTCCAGGGAACGATCAAAACGTAGACTGTTTGAGAATTACCCCCATGGAGGAAAGTGCGCATGGTGACTGTTGTATTCAATCCCGATGCAATTTCTGTGTTTCATCAACACTCTGATAGGCAACAGATTACAGAATACCTCCAGATGTGGATCGGAAACTACTACTGGCCTTCAAGGGAACGATCAAAGCGTAGAATGTTTGAGACATTTTTCCCATGAAAGAAAGTGCGCATGGTGACTGTTGTATTCAATCCCGATGTAATTTTTTTGTTTGATCAACACTCAGATAGTCCACAGATTACAGAATGCCTCCAGATGTGCATTAGAAACTGCTACTGGTCTTCCAGGGAATTATCGAAGCGTAGACTGTTAGAGACATTACTTCCATGGAGGAAAGTGCGCATGGTGACGGCCTTATTCAATCCCGATGCAATTTCTGTGTTTCATCAACACTCTGATAGTCCACAGATTACAGAATGCCTCCAGATGTGCATCGGAAACTACTACTGGTCTTCCAGGGAACGATCAAAGCGTAGACTGTTAGAGACATTTCTCCCATGGTGGAAAGTGCGCGTGGTGACTGTTGTATTCAATCCCGATGCAATTTCTGTGTTTCATAAACAATCTGATAGTCCACAGATTACAGATTGTCTCCAGATGTGCCTCGTAAACTACTACTGGTCTTCCAGGGAACGATCAAAACGTAGACTGTTTGAGACATTACTCCCATGGAGGAAAGTGCGCATGAAGACTGTTGTGTTCAATCCCGATGCAATTTCTGTGTTTCATCAACACTCTGATAGTCCACGGATTACAGAATGCCTCCAGATGTGCATCGTAAACTACTACTGGTCTTCCAGGGAACGATCAAAGTGTAGACTGTTTGTGACATTACTCCCATAAAGGAAAGTGCGCATGAAGACTGTTGTATTCAATCCCGATGCAATTTCTGTGTTTCTTCGACACTCTGATAGTCCACGGATTACAGAATGCCTCCAGATGTGCATCGGAAACTACTACTGGTCTTCCACGGAACGATAAAAGCGTAGACTGTTTGAGAATTACCCCCATGGAGGAAAGTGCGCATGGTGACTGTTGCATTCAATCCCGATGCAATTTCTGTGTTTCATCAACACTCTGATAGTCCACAGATTACAGAATGCCTCCAGACTTGCTTCGGAAACTACTACTGGTCTTCCAGAGAACGATCAAAGAGTAGACTGTTTGAGACATTACTCCCATGGAGGAAAGTGCGCATGGTGACTGTTGTATTCAGTCCCGATGCAATTTCTGTGTTTCATCAACACTCCGAATGTCCACTGATTACTGAATGCCTCCAGAGGTGCATCGGAAACTACTACTGGCCTTCAAGGGGACGATCAAAGCGTAGAATGTTTGAGACATTTTTCCCATGAAGGAAAGTGCGTATGGTGACTGTTGTATTCAATCCCGATGTAATTTTTTTGTTTGATCAACACTCAGATAGTCCACAGATTACAGAATGCCTCCAGATGTGCATTAGAAACTGCTACTGGTCTTCCAGGGAATTATCAAAGCGTAGACCGATAGAGACATTACTTCCATGGAGGAAAGTGCGCATGGTGACGGCTTTATTCAATCCCGATGCAATTTCTGTGTTTCATCAACACTCTGATAGTCCACAGATTACAGAATGCCTCCAGATGTGCATCGGAAACTACTACTGGTCTTCCAGGGAACGATCAAAGCGTAGACGGTTAGAGACATTTCTCCCATGGTGGAAAGTGCGCGTGGTGACTGTTGTATTCAATCCCGATGCAACTTCTGTGTTTCATCAACACTCTGATAGTCCACAGATTACAGATTGTCTCCAGATGTGCATCGTAAACTACTACTGGTCTTCCAGGGAACGATCAAAACGTAGACTGTTTGAGACATTACTCCCATAAAGGATAGTGCGCATGAAGACTGTTGTATTCAATCCCGCTGCAATTTCTGTGTTTCTTCGACACTCTGATAGTCCACGGATTACAGAATGCCTCCAGATGTGCATCGGAAACTACTACTTGTCTTCCAGGGAACGATCAATGCGTAGCCTGTATTAGAATTACTCACATGGAGGAAAGTGCACATGGTGACTGTTTTACTCAATCCCGATGCATTTTCTGAGTTTCATCAACACTCTGATAGTCCACAGATTACAGAATGCCTCCAGATGTGCATCGGAAACTACTACTTGTCTTCCAGGGAACGATCAATGCGTAGCCTGTATTAGAATTACTCACATGGAGGAAAGTGCACATGGTGACTGTTTTACTCAATCCCGGTGCTCTTTCTGTGTTTCATCAACACTCTGATAGTCCACAGATTACAAAATGCCTACAGATGTGCATCGGAACATACTTCTGGTCTTCCAGCGAACGATCAAAGCGTAAACTATTTGAGACATTACTCCCATGGAGGAAGGTGCGCATGGTGACTGTTGTATTCAATCCTGTTCGATATTCTGTGTTTCATCAACACTCAGATACTCCACAGATTACAGAATGTCTCCAGATGTGCATCGGAAACTAACGTTGGTCTTCCAGGGAACGATCAAAGCGTAGACTGTTTGAGACATTACTCCCATGGAGAAAAGTGCGCATGGTGCCTATTGTATTCAATCCCGATGCAATATCTGTGTTTCATCAACAGTCTGATGGTCCACAGACTACAGAATGCCTCCAGATGTGCATCGTAAACTACTACTGGTCTTTCACGGAACGATAAAAGCGTAGACTGTTTGAGAATTACCCCCCATGGAGGAAAGTGCGCATGGTGACTGTTGTATTCAATCCCGATGCAATTTCTGTGTTTCATCAACACTCTGCTACTCCACAGATTACAGAATACCTCCAGATGTGCATCGGAAACTACTACTGGTCTTCCAGGGAACGATCAAAGCGTAGACTGTTAGAGACATTTCTCCCATGGTGGAAAGTGCACGTGGTGACTGTTGTATTCAATCCCGATGCAATTTATGTGTTTCATCAACACTCTGATAGTCCACAGATTACAGATTGTCTCCTGATGTGCATCGTAAACTACTACTGGTCTTCCAGGGAACGATCAAAACGTAGACTGTTTGAGACATTACTCCCATGGAGGAAAGTGCTCATGGTGACTGTTGTATTCAATCCCGATGCAATTTCTGTGTTTCATCAACACTCTGATAGGCCACGGATTACAGAATGCCTCCAGATGTGCATCGGAAACTACTACTGGTCTTCCAGGGAACGATCAATGCGTAGCCTGTATTGGAATTACTCACATGGAGGAAAGTGCACATGGTGACTGTTTTACTCAATCCCGATGCATTTTCTGAGTTTCATCAACACTCTGATAGTCCACAGATTACAGAATGCCTCCAGATGTGCATCGGAAACTACTTCTGGTCTTCCACGGAACGATAAAAGCGTAGACTGTTTGAGAATTACCCCCATGGAGGAAAGTGCGCATGGTGACTGTTGTATTCAATCCCGATGCTATTTCTGTGTTTCATCAACACTCTGATAGTCCACAGATTACAAAATGCCTCCAGATGTGCATCGGAACATACTTCTAGTCTTCCAGCGAACGATCAAAGCGTAAACTATTTGAGACATTACTCCAATGGAGGAAGGTGCGCATGGTGACTGTTGTATTCAATCCTGTTCCATATTCAGTGTTTCATCAACACTCAGATACTCCACAGATTACAGAATGTCTCCAGATGTGCATCGGAAACTAACGTTGGTCTTCCAGGGAACGATCAAAGCGTAGACTGTTTGAGACATTACTCCCATGGAGGAAAGTGCTCATGGTGCCTGTTGTATTCAATCCCGATGCAATATCTGTGTTTCATCAGCAGTCTGATGGTCCACAGACTACAGAATGCCTCCAGATGTGCATCGTAAACTACTACTGGTCTTCCACGGAACGATAAAAGCGTAGACTGTTTGAGAATTACCCCCATGGAGGAAAGTGCGCATGGTGACTGTTGTATTCAATCCCGATGCAATTTCTGTGTTTCATCAACACTCTGATACTCCACAGATTACAGAATACCTCCAGATGTGCATCGGAAACAACTACTGGTCTTCCAGGGAACGATCAAAGCGTAGACTGTTAGAGACATTTCTCCCATGGTGGAAAGTGCGCGTGGTGACTGTTGTATTCAATCCCGATGTAATTTCTGTGTTTCATCAACACTCTGATAGTCCACAGATTACAGATTGTCTCCTGATGTGCATCGTAAACTACTACCGGTCTTCCAGGGAACGATCAATACGTAGACTGTTTGAGAATTACCCCCATGGAGGAAAGTGCGCATGGTGACTGTTGTATTCAATCCCGATGCAATTTCTGTGTTTCATCAACACTCTGATAGGCCACAGATTACAGAATACCTCCAGATGTGCATCGGAAACTACTACTGGCCTTCAAGGGAACGATCAAAGCGTAGAATGTTTGAGACATTTTTCCCATGAAAGAAAGTGCGCATGGTGACTGTTGTATTCAATCCCGATGTAATTTTTTTGTTTGATCAACACTCAGATAGTCCACAGATTACAGAATGCCTCCAGATGTGCATTAGAAACTGCTACTGGTCTTCCAGGGAATTATCGAAGCGTAGACTGTTAGAGACATTACTTCCATGGAGGAAAGTGCGCATGGTGACGGCCTTATTCAATCCCGATGAAATTTCTGTGTTTCATCAACACTCTGATAGTCCACAGATTACAGAATGCCTCCAGATGTGCATCGGAAACTACTACTGGTCTTCCAGGGAACGATCAAAGCGTAGACTGTTAGAGACATTTCTCCCATGGTGGAAAGTGCGCGTGGTGACTGTTGTATTCAATCCCGATGCAATTTCTGTGTTTCAAAAACACTCTGATAGTCCACAGATTACAGATTGTCTCCAGATGTGCATCGTAAACTACTACTGGTCTTCCAGGGAACGATCAAAGCGTAGACTGTTTGAGACATTACTCCCATGGAGGAAAGTGCGCATGGTGACTGTTGTATTCAGTCCCGATGCAATTTCTGTGTTTCATCAACACTCCGAATGTCCACTGATTACTGAATGCCTCCAGAGGTGCATCGGAAACTACTACTGGCCTTCAAGGGGACGATCAAAGCGTAGAATGTTTGAGACATTTTTCCCATGAAGGAAAGTGCGTATGGTGACTGTTGTATTCAATCCCGATGTAATTTTTTTGTTTGATCAACACTCAGATAGTCCACAGATTACAGAATGCCTCCAGATGTGCATTAGAAACTGCTACTGGTCTTCCAGGGAATTATCAAAGCGTAGACCGATAGAGACATTACTTCCATGGAGGAAAGTGCGCATGGTGACGGCTTTATTCAATCCCGATGCAATTTCTGTGTTTCATCAACACTCTGATAGTCCACAGATTACAGAATGCCTCCAGATGTGCATCGGAAACTACTACTGGTCTTCCAGGGAACGATCAAATCGTAGACGGTTAGAGACATTTCTCCCATGGTGGAAAGTGCGCGTGGTGACTGTTGTATTCAAACCCGATGCAACTTCTGTGTTTCATCAACACTCTGATAGTCCACAGATTACAGATTGTCTCCAGATGTGCATCGTAAACTACTACTGGTCTTCCAGGGAACGATCAAAACGTAGACTGTTTGAGACATCACTCCCATAAAGGATAGTGCGCATGAAGACTGTTGTATTCAATCCCGCTGCAATTTCTGTGTTTCTTCGACACTCTGATAGTCCACGGATTACAGAATGCCTCCAGATGTGCATCGGAAACTACTACTTGTCTTCCAGGGAACGATCAAAGCGTAGCCTGTATTAGAATTACTCACATGGAGGAAAGTGCACATGGTGACTGTTTTACTCAATCCCGATGCATTTTCTGAGTTTCATCAACACTCTGATAGTCCACAGATTACAGAATGCCTCCAGATGTGCATCGGAAACTACTACTTGTCTTCCAGGGAACGATCAATGCGTAGCCTGTATTAGAATTACTCACATGGAGGAAAGTGCACATGGTGACTGTTTTACTCAATCCCGATGCTCTTGCTGTGTTTCATCAACACTCTGATAGTCCACAGATTACAAAATGCCTACAGATGTGCATCGGAACATACTTCTGGTCTTCCAGCGAACGATCAAAGCGTAAACTATTTGAGACATTACTCCCATGGAGGAAGGTGCGCATGGTGACTGTTGTATTCAATCCTGTTCGATATTCTGTGTTTCATCAACACTCAGATACTCCACAGATTACAGAATGTCTCCAGATGTGCATCGGAAACTAACGTTGGTCTTCCAGGGAACGATCAAAGCGTAGACTGTTTGAGACATTACTCCCATGGAGGAAAGTGCGCATGGTGCCTATTGTATTCAATCCCGATGCAATATCTGTGTTTCATCAACAGTCTGATGGTCCACAGACTACAGAATGCCTCCAGATGTGCATCGTAAACTACTACTGGTCTTTCACGGAACGATAAAAGCGTAGACTGTTTGAGAATTACCCCCCATGGAGGAAAGTGCGCATGGTGACTGTTGTATTCAATCCCGATGCAATTTCTGTGTTTCATCAACACTCTGCTACTCCACAGATTACAGAATACCTCCAGATGTGCATCGGAAACTACTACTGGTCTTCCAGGGAACGATCAAAGCGTAGACTGTTAGAGACATTTCTCCCATGGTGGAAAGTGCACGTGGTGACAGTTGTATTCAATCCCGATGCAATTTATGTGTTTCATCAACACTCTGATAGTCCACAGATTACAGATTGTCTCCTGATGTGCATCGTAAACTACTACTGGTCTTCCAGGGAACGATCAAAACGTAGACTGTTTGAGACATTACTCCCATGGAGGAAAGTGCTCATGGTGACTGTTGTATTCAATCCCGATGCAATTTCTGTGTTTCATCAACACTCTGATAGGCCACAGATTACAGAATACCTCCAGATGTGCATCGGAAACTACTACTGGCCTTCAAGGGAACGATCAACGCGTAGAATGTTTGAGACATTTTTCCCATGAAAGAAAGTGCGCATGGTGACTGTTGTATTCAATCCCGATGCAATTTCTGTATTTCATCAACACTCTGATAGTCCACAGATTACAGATTGTCTCCAGATGTGCATCGTAAACTACTACTGGTCTTCCAGGGAACGATCAAAACGTAGACTGTTTGAGACATTACTCCCATGGAGGAAAGTGCGCATGAAGACTGTTGTATTCAATCCCGATGCAATTTCTGTGTTTCATCAACACTCTGATAGTCCACGGATTACAGAATGCCTCCAGATGTGCATCGTAAACTAGTACTGGTCTTCCAGGGAACGATCAAAACGTAGACTGTTTGAGACATTACTCCCATAAAGGAAAGTGCGCATGAAGACTGTTGTATTCAATCCCGATGCAATTTCTGTGTTTCTTCGACACTCTGATAGTCCACGGATTACAGAATGCCTCCAGATGTGCATCGGAAACTACTACTGGTCTTCCAGGGAACGATCAATGCGTAGCCTGTATTAGAATTACTCACATGGAGGAAAGTGCACATGGTGACTGTTTTACTCAATCCCGATGCATTTTCTGAGTTTTATCAACACTCTGATAGTCCACAGATTACAGAATGCCTCCAGATGTGCATCGGAAACGACTTCTGGTCTTCCACGGAACGATAAAAGCGTAGACTGTTTGAGAATTACCCCCAAGGAGGAAAGTGCGCATGGTGACTGTTGTATTCAATCCCGATGCAATTTCTGTGTTTCATCAACACTCTGATAGTCCACAGATTACAAAATGCCTCCAGATGTGCATCGGAACATACTTCTGGTCTTCCAGCGAACGATCAAAGCGTAAACTATTTGAGACATTACTCCCATGGAGGAAGGTGCGCATGGTGACTGTTGTATTCAATCCTGTTCGATATTCTGTGTTTCATCAACACTCAGATACTCCACAGATTACAGAATGTCTCCAGATGTGCATCGGAAACTAACGTAGGTCTTCCAGGGAACGATCAAAGCGTAGACTGTTTGAGACATTACTCCCATGGAGGAAAGTGCGCATGGTGCCTGTTGTATTCAATCCCGATGCAATATCTGTGTTTCATCAACAGTCTGATGGTCCACAGACTACAGAATGCCTCCAGATGTGCATCGTAAACTACTACTGGTCTTTCACGGAACGATAAAAGCGTAGACTGTTTGAGAATTACCCCCATGGAGGAAAGTGCGCATGGTGACTGTTGTATTCAATCCCGATGCAATTTCTGTGTTTCATCAACACCCTGATACTCCACAGATTACAGAATACCTCCAGATGTGCATCGGAAACTACTACTGGTCTTCCAGGGAACGATCAAAGCGTAGACTGTTAGAGACATTTCTCCCATGGTGGAAAATGCGCATGGTGACCGTTGTATTCAATCCCGATGCAATTTCTGTGTTTCATCAACACTCTGATAGTCCACAGATTACAGATTGTCTCCTGATGTGCATCGTAAACTACTACTGGTCTTCCAGGGAACGATCAAAACGTAGACTGTTTGAGACATTACTCCCATGGAGGAAAGTGCGCATGGTGACTGTTGTATTCAATCCCGATGCAATTTCTGTGTTTCATCAACACTCTGATAGGATACAGATTACAGAATACCTCCAGATGTGCATCGGAAACTACTACTGGCCTTCAAGGGAACGATCAAAGCGTAGAATGTTTGAGACATTTTTCCCATGAAAGAAAGTGCGCATGGTGACTGTTGTATTCAATCCCGATGTAATTTTGTTGTTTGTTCAACACTCAGATAGTCCACAGATTACAGAATGCCTCCAGATGTGCATTAGAAACTGCTACTGGTCTTCCAGGGAATTATCGAAGCGTAGACTGTTAGAGACATTACTTCCATGGAGGAAAGTGCGCATGGTGACGGCTTTATTCAATCCCGATGCAATTTCTGTGTTTCATCAACACTCTGATAGTCCACAGATTACAGAATGCCTCCAGATGTGCATCGGAAACTACTACTGGTCTTCCAGGGAACGATCAAAGCGTAGACAGTTAGAGACATTTCTCCCATGGTGGAAAGTGCGCGTGGTGACTGTTGTATTCAATCCCGATGCAATTTCTGTGTTTCATCAACACTCTGATAGTCCACAGATTACAGATTGTCTCCAGATGTGCATCGTAAACTACTACTGGTCTTCCAGGGAACGATCAAAACGTAGACTGTTTGAGACATTACTCCCATGGAGGAAAGTGCGCATGAAGACTGTTGTATTCAATCCCGATGCAATTTCTGTGTTTCATCAACACTCTGATAGTCCACAGATTACAGATTGTCTCCTGATGTGCATCGTAAACTACTACTGGTCTTCCAGGGAACGATCAAAACGTAGACTGTTTGAGACATTACTCCCATGGAGGAAAGTGCGCATGGTGACTGTTGTATTCAATCCCGATGCAATTTCTGTGTTTCATCAACACTCTGATAGGCCACAGATTACAGAATACGTCCAGATGTGCATCGGAAACTACTACTGGCCTTCAAGGGAACGATCAAAGCGTAGAATGTTTGAGACATTTTTCCCATGAAAGAAAGTGCGCATGGTGACTGTTGTATTCAATCCCGATGTAATTTTTTTGTTTGATCAACACTCAGATAGTCCACAGATTACAGAATGCCTCCAGATGTGCATTAGAAACTGCTACTGGTCTTCCAGGGAATTATCGAAGCGTAGACTGTTAGAGACATTACTTCCATGGAGGAAAGTGCGCATGGTGACGGCTTTATTCAATCCCGATGCAATTTCTGTGTTTCATCAACACTCTGATAGTCCACAGATTACAGAATGCCTCCAGATGTGCATCGGAAACTACTACTGGTCTTCCAGGGAACGATCAAAGCGTAGATAGTTAGAGACATTTCTCCCATGGTAAAAAGTGCGCGTGGTGACTGTTGTATTCAATCCCGATGCAATTTCTGTGTTTCATCAACACTCTGATAGTCCACAGATTACAGATTGTCTCCAGATGTGCATCGTAAACTACTACTGGTCTTCCAGGGAACGATCAAAACGTAGACTGTTTGAGACATTACTCCCATGGAGGAAAGTGCGCATGAAGACTGTTGTATTCAATCCCGATGCAATTTCTGTGTTTCATCAACACTCTGATAGTCCACGGATTACAGAATGCCTCCAGATGTGCATCGTAAACTACTACTGGTCTTCCAGGGAACGATCAAAACGTAGACTGTTTGAGACATTACTCCCATAAAGGAAAGTGCGCATGAAGACTGTTGTACTCAATCCCGATGCAATTTCTGTGTTTCTTCGACACTCTGATAGTCCACGGATTACAGAATGCCTCCAGATGTGCATCGGAAACTACTACTGGTCTTCCAGGGAACGATCAATGCGTAGCCTGTATTAAAATTACTCACATGGAGGAAAGTGCACATGGTGACTGTTTTACTCAATCCCGATGCATTTTCTGAGTTTTATCAACACTCTGATAGTCCACAGTTTACAGAATGCCTCCAGATGTGCATCGGAAAATACTTCTGGTCTTCCACGGAACGATAAAAGCGTAGACTGTTTGAGAATTACCCCCATGGGGGAAAGTGCGCATGGTGACTGTTGTATTCAATCCCGATGCTATTTCTGTGTTTCATCAACACTCTGATAGTCCACAGATTACAAAATGCCTCCAGATGTGCATCGGAACATACTTCTGGTCTTCCAGCGAACGATCAAAGCGTAAACTATTTGAGACATTACTCCCATGGAGGAAGGTGCGCATGGTGACTGTTGTATTCAATCCTGTTCGATATTCTGTGTTTCATCAACACTCAGATACTCCACAGATTACAGAATGTCTCCAGATGTGCATCGGAAACTACGTTGGTCTTCCAGGGAACGATCAAAGCGTAGACTGTTTGAGACATTACTCCCATGGAGGAAAGTGCGCATGGTGCCTGTTGTATTCAATCCCGATGCAATATCTGTGTTTCATCAACAGTCTGATGGTCCACAGACTACAGAATGCCTCCAGATGTGCATCGTAAACTACTACTGGTCTTTCACGGAACGATAAAAGCCTAGACTGTTTGAGAATTACCCCCATGGAGGAAAGTGCGCATGGTGACTGTTGTATTCAATCCCGATGCAATTTCTGTGTTTCATCAACACTCTGATAGGCCACAGATTACAGAATACCTCCAGATGTGCATCGGAAACTACTACTGGCCTTCAAGGGAACGATCAAAGCGTAGAATGTTTGAGACATTTTTCCCATGAAAGAAAGTGCGCATGGTGACTGTTGTATTCAATCCCGATGTAATTTTTTTGTTTGATCAACACTCAGATAGTGCACAGATTACAGAATGCCTCCAGATGTGCATTAGAAACTGCTACTGGTCTTCCAGGGAATTATCGAAGCGTAGACTGTTAGAGACATTACTTCCATGGAGGAAAGTGCGCATGGTGACGGCTTTATTCAATCCCGATGCAATTTCTGTGTTTCATCAACACTCTGATAGTCCACAGATTACAGAATGCCTCCAGATGTGCATCGGAAACTACTACTGGTCTTCCAGGGAACGATCAAATCGTAGACTGTTAGAGACATTTCTCCCATGGTGGAAAGTGCGCGTGGTGACTGTTGTATTCAATCCCGATGTAATTTCTGTGTTTCATCAACACTCTGATAGTCCACAGATTACAGATTGTCTCCAGATGTGCATCGTAAACTACTACTGGTCTTCCAGGGAACGATCAAAACGTAGACTGTTTGAGACATTACTCCCATGGAGGAAAGTGCGCATGAAGACTGTTGTATTCAATCCCGATGCAATTTCTGTGTTTCATCAACACTCTGATAGTCCACGGATTACAGAATGCCTCCAGATGTGCATCGGAAACTACTACTGGTCTTCCAGGGAACGATCAAAGCGTAGCCTGTATTAGAATTACTCACATGGAGGAAAGTGCACATGGTGACTGTTTTACTCAATCCCGATGCATTTTCTGAGTTTCATCAACACTCTGATAGTCCACAGATTACAGAATGCCTCCAGATGTGCATCGGAAACTACTTCTGGTCTTCCAGGGAACGATCAAAGCATAGACTGTTAGAGACATTACTTCCATGGAGGAAAGTGCGCATGGTGACGGCTGTATTCAATCCCGATGCAATTGCTGTGTTTCATCAATACTCTGATAGTCCACAGATTACAGACTGCCTCCAGATGTGCATCGGGAACTACTACTGGTCTTCCAGGGAACGATCAAAGAATAGCCTGTTTGAGACATTACTCCCATGGAGGAAAGTGCGCATGGTGCCTGTTGTATTCAATCCCGATTCAATTTCTGTGTTTCATCAACACTCTGATAGCCCACAGATTACAGAATGCCTCCAGATGTTAATCGGAAACTACTACTGGTCTTCCAGGGAACGATCAAAGCATAGACTGTTAGAGACATTACTCCCATGGAGGAAAGTGCGCATGGTGCCTGTTGTATTCAATCCCAATGCAATTTCTGTGTTTCATCAACAGTGTGATAGTCCACAGACTACAGAATGCCTCCAGATGTGCATCGTAAACTACTACTGGTCTACCAGGCAACGATCAAAACGTAGACTGTTTGAGACATTACCACCATGTAGGAAAGATCGCATGGTGATTGTTGTATTCAATCCCGATGCAATTTCTGTGTTTCATCAACACTCTGACAGTCCACAGATTTCAGAAAGCTTCCAGACTTGCTTCGGAAACTACTACTGGTCTTCAAGGGAACGATCAAAGCGTAGAATGTTTGAGACATTTTTCCCATGAAGGAAAGTGCGCATGGTGACTGTTTTATTCAATCCCGTTGTAATTTTTTTGTTTGATCAACACTCAGATAGTCCACAGATTACAGAATGCCTCCAGATGTGCATTAAAAACTGCTACTGGTCTTCCAGGGAATTATCAAAGCGTAGACTGTTAGAGACATTACTTCCATGGAGGAAAGTGTGCATGGTGACGGCTTTATTCAATCCCGATGCAATTTCTGTGTTTCATCAACACACTGATAGTCCACAGATTACAGAATGCCTCCAGATGTGCATCGGAAACTACTACTGGTCTTCCAGGGAACGATCAAAGCGTAGACTGTTAGAGACATTTCTCCCATGGGGGAAAGTGCGCGTGGTGACTGTTGTATTCAATCCCGATGCAATTTCTGTGTTTCATCAACACTCTGATAGTCCACAGATTACAGATTTTCTCCAGATGTGCATCGTAAACTACTACTGGTCCTCCAGGGAACGATCAGATCTTATACTGATTGAGACATTTCTCCCATGGCGGAAAGTGCGCATGGTGACTGTTGTATTCAATCCCGATGCAATTTCTGTGTTTCATCAACACTCTGTTAGTATACAGGTTACAGAATGCCTCCAGATGGGGATCGGTAACTACTACTGGTCTTCCTGGGAACGATCAAAGAGTAGACTGTTTGAGACATTACTCCCATGGAGTAAAGTGCGCATGGTGACTGTTTTATTCAATCCCGAGGCAATTTCTGTGTTTCAATCCATAGTTGGAAGGTCCACAGATTACAGAATGCCTCCAGATGTGCATGGGAAACTACTACTGGTCTTCCAGGGAACGATCAAAGCGTAGACTGTTTGAGACATTACTCCCATGGTGGAAAGTGCGCGTGGTGACTGTTGTATTCAATCCCGATGCAACTTCTGTGTTTCATCAACACTCTGATAGTCCACAGATTACAGTTGTCTCCAGATGTGCATCGTAAAACTACTACTGGTCTTCCAGGGAACGATCAAAACGTAGATTGCTTGAGACATTACTCCCATAAAGGAAAGTGCGCATGAAGACTGTTGTATTCAATCCCGATGCAATTTCTGTGTTTCTTCGACACTCTGATAGTCCACGGATTACAGAATGCCTCCAGATGTGCATCGGAAACTACTACTGGTCTTCCAGGGAACGATCAAAGCGTACCCTGTATTAGAATTACTCACATGGAGGAAAGTGCACATGGTGACTGTTTTACTCAATCCCGATGCATTTTCTGAGTTTCATCAACACTCTGATAGTCCACAGATTACAGAATGCCTCCAGATGTGCATCGGAAACTAACGTTGGTCTTCCAGGGAACGATCAAAGCGTAGACTGTTTGAGACATTACATCCATGGCGGAAAGTGCGCATGGTGACTGTTGTAGTCAACCCCGATGCAATTTCTGTGTTTCATCAACACTCTGATAGTCCACAGATTACAAAATGCTTCCAGATGTGCATCGGAACATACTTCTGGTCTTCCAGCGAACGATCAAAGCGTAAAGTATTTGACACATTACTCCCATGGAGGAAGGTGCGCATGGTGACTGTTGTATTCAATCCTGTTCCATATTCTGTGTTTCATCAACACTCAGATACTCCACAGATTACAGAATGTCTCCAGATGTGCATCGGAAACTAACGTTGGTCTTCCAGGGAACGATCAAAGCGTAGACTGTTTGAGACATTACATCCATGGCGGAAAGTGCGCATGGTGCCTGTTGTATTCAATCCCGATGCAATTTCTGTGTTTCATCAACAGTCTGATGGTCCACAGACTACAGAATGCCTCCAGATGTGCATCGTAAACTACTACTGGTCTTCCACAGAACGATAAAAGCATAGACTGTTTGAGAATTACCCCCATGGAGGAAAGTGCGCATGGTGACTGTTGTATTCAATCCCGATGCAATTTCTGTGTTTCATCAACACTCTGATAGTCCACAGATTACAGATTGTCTCCAGATGTGCATCGTAAACTACTACTGGTCTTCCAGGGAACGATCAAAACGTAGACTGTTTGAGACATCACTCCCATGGAGGAAAGTGCGCATGGTGACTGTTGTATTCATTCCCGATGCAATTTCTGTGTTTCATCAACACTCTGATAGGCCACAGATTACAGAATACCTCCTGATGTGCATCGGAAACTACTACTGGCCTTCAAGGGAACGATCAAAGCGTAGAATGTTTGAGACATTTTTCCCATGACGGAAAGTGCGCATGGTGACTGTTGTATTCAATCCCGATGTAATTTTTTTGTTTGATCAACACTCAGATAGTCCACAGATTACAGAATGCCTCCAGATGTGCATTAGAAACTGCTACTGGTCTTCCAGGGAATTATGAAAGCGTAGACTGTTAGGGACATTACTTCCATGGAGGAAAGTGCGCATGGTGACGGCTTTATTCAATCCTGATGCAATTTCTGTGTTTCATCAACACTCTGATAGTCCACAGATTACAGAATGCCTCCAGATGTGCATCGGAAACTACTACTGGTCTTCCAGGGAACGATCAAAGCGTAGACTGTTAGAGACATTTCTCCCATGGTGGAAAGTGCGCGTGGTGACTGTTGTATTCAATCCCGATGCAATTTCTGTGTTTCATCAACACTCTGATAGTCCACAGATTACAGATTGTCTCCAGATGTGCATCGTAAACTACTACTGGTCTTCCAGGGAACGATCAAAACATAGACTGTTTGAGACATTACTCCCATGGAGGAAAGTGCGCATGAAGACTGTTGTATTCAATCCCGATGCAATTTCTGTGTTTCATCAACCCTCTGATAGTCCACGGATTACAGAATGCCTCCAGATGTGCATCGGAAACTACTACTGGTCTTCCAGGGAACGATCAAAGCGTAGCCTGTATTAGAATTACTCACATGGAGGAAAGTGCACATGGTGACTGTTTTACTTAATCCCGATGCATTTTCTGAGTTTCATCAACACTCTGATAGTCCACAGATTACAGAATGCCTCCAGATGTGCATCGGAAACTACTTCTGGTCTTCCAGGGAACGACCAAAGCATAGACTGTTAGAGACATTACTTCCATGGAGGAAAGTGCGCATGGTGACGGCTGTATTCAGTCCCGATGCAATTTCTGTGTTTCATCAATACTCTGATAGTCCACAGATTACAGACTGCCTCCAGATGTGCATCGGGAACTACTACTGGTCTTCCAGGGAACGATCAAAGAATAGCCTGTTTGAGACATTACTCCCATGGAGGAAAGTGCGCATGGTGCCTGTTGTATTCAATCCCGATGTAATTTTTTTGTTTGATCAACACTCAGATAGTCCACAGATTACAGAATGCCTCCAGATGTGCATCGGAAACTACTACTGGTCTTCCAGGGAACGATCAAAGCGTAGACTGTTAGAGACATTTCTCCCATGGTGGAAACTGCGCGTGGTGACTGTTGTATTTAATCCCGATGCAATTTCTGTGTTTCATCAACACTCTGATGGTCCACAGATTACAGATTGTCTCCAGATGTGCATCGTAAACTACTACTGGTCTTCCAGGGAACGATCAAAACGTAACTGTTTGAGACATTACTCCTATAAAAGAAAGTGCGCATGAAGACTGTTGTATTCAATCCCGATGCAATTTCTGTGTTTCTTCGACACTCTGATAGTCCATGGATTACAGAATGCCTCCAGATGTGCATTAGAAACTGCTACTGGTCTTCCAGGGAATTATGAAAGCGTAGACTGTTAGGGACATTACTTCCATGGAGGAAAGTGCGCATGGTGACGGCTTTATTCAATCCTGATGCAATTTCTGTGTTTCATCAACACTCTGATAGTCCACAGATTACAGAATGCCTCCAGATGTGCATCGGAAACTACTACTGGTCTTCCAGGGAACGATCAAAGCGTAGACTGTTAGAGACATTTCTCCCATGGTGGAAAGTGCGCGTGGTGACTGTTGTATTCAATCCCGATGCAATTTCTGTGTTTCATCAACACTCTGATAGTCCACAGATTACAGATTGTCTCCAGATGTGCATCGTAAACTACTACTGGTCTTCCAGGGAACGATCAAAACATAGACTGTTTGAGACATTACTCCCATGGAGGAAAGTGCGCATGAAGACTGTTGTATTCAATCCCGATGCAATTTCTGTGTTTCATCAACCCTCTGATAGTCCACGGATTACAGAATGCCTCCAGATGTGCATCGGAAACTACTACTGGTCTTCCAGGGAACGATCAAAGCGTAGCCTGTATTAGAATTACTCACATGGAGGAAAGTGCACATGGTGACTGTTTTACTTAATCCCGATGCATTTTCTGAGTTTCATCAACACTCTGATAGTCCACAGATTACAGAATGCCTCCAGATGTGCATCGGAAACTACTTCTGGTCTTCCAGGGAACGACCAAAGCATAGACTGTTAGAGACATTACTTCCATGGAGGAAAGTGCGCATGGTGACGGCTGTATTCAGTCCCGATGCAATTTCTGTGTTTCATCAATACTCTGATAGTCCACAGATTACAGACTGCCTCCAGATGTGCATCGGGAACTACTACTGGTCTTCCAGGGAACGATCAAAGAATAGCCTGTTTGAGACATTACTCCCATGGAGGAAAGTGCGCATGGTGCCTGTTGTATTCAATCCCGATGTAATTTTTTTGTTTGATCAACACTCAGATAGTCCACAGATTACAGAATGCCTCCAGATGTGCATCGGAAACTACTACTGGTCTTCCAGGGAACGATCAAAGCGTAGACTGTTAGAGACATTTCTCCCATGGTGGAAAGTGCGCGTGGTGACTGTTGTATTTAATCCCGATGCAATTTCTGTGTTTCATCAACACTCTGATGGTCCACAGATTACAGATTGTCTCCAGATGTGCATCGTAAACTACTACTGGTCTTCCAGGGAACGATCAAAACGTAACTGTTTGAGACATTACTCCTATAAAAGAAAGTGCGCATGAAGACTGTTGTATTCAATCCCGATGCAATTTCTGTGTTTCTTCGACACTCTGATAGTCCATGGATTACAGAATGCCTCCAGATGTGCATCGGAAACTACTACTGGTCTTCCAGGGAATGATCAAAGCGTAGCCTGTATTAGAATTACTCACATGGAGGAAAGTGCACATGGTGACTGTTTTACTCAATCCCGATGCATTTTCTGAGTTTCATCAACACTCTGATAGTCCACAGATTACAGAATGCCTCCAGATGTGCATCGGAAACTAACGTTGGTCTTCCAGTTAACGATCAAAGCGTAGACTGTTTGAGACATTACTCCCATGGAGGAAAGTGCGCATGGTGCCTGTTGTATTCAATCTCGATGCAATTTCTGTGTTTCATCAACACTCTGACAGTCCACAGATTTCAGAATGCCTCCAGACTTGCTTCGGAAACTACTACTGGTCTTCCAGAGAACGATCAAAGAGTAGACTGTTTGAGACATTACTCCCATGGAGGAAAGTGCGCATGGTGAATATTGTATTCAGTCCCGATGCAATTTCTGTGTTTCATCAACACTCTGATAGTCCACAGATTACAGAATGCCTCCAGACTTGCTTCGGAAACTACTACTGGTGTTCCAGAGAACGATCAAAGAGTAGACTGTTTGAGACATTACTCCCATGGAGGAAAGTGCGCATGGTGACTGTCGTATTCAATCCCGATGTAATTTTTTTGTTTGATCAACACTCAGATAGTCCACAGATTACAGAATGCCTCCAGATGTGCATTAGAAACTGCTACTGGTCTTACAGGGAATTATCAAAGCGGAGACTGTTAGAGACATTACTTCCATGGAGGAAAGTGCGCATGGTGACGGCTTTATTCAATCCCCATGCAATATCTGTGTTTCATCAACACTCTGATAGTCCACAGTTTACAGAATGCCTCCAGATGTGCATCGGAAACTACTACTGGTCTTCCAGGGAACGATCAAAGCGTAGACTGTTAGAGACATTTCTAACATGGTGGAAAGTGCGCGTGGTGACTGTTGTATTGAATCCCGATGCAATTTCTGTGTTTCATCAACACTCTGATAGTCCACAGATTACAGAATGCCTCCAGATGTGCATCGTAAACTACTACTGGTCTTCCAGGGAACGATCAAAACGTAGACTGTTTGAGACATTACTCCCATGGAGGAAAGTGCGCATGGTGAATGTTGTATTCAATCCCGATAAAGTTTCTGTGTTTCATCAACACTCTGATAGGCCACAGATTACAGAATACCTCAAGATGTGCATCGGAAACTACTACAGGCCTTCAAGGGAACGATCAAAGCGTAGAATGTTTGAGACATTTTTCCCATGAAGGAAAGTGCGCATGGTGACTGTTGTATTCAATCCCGATGTAATTTTTTTGTTTGATCAACACTCAGATAGTCCACAGATTACAGAATGCCTCCAGATGTGCATTAGAAACTGCTACTGGTCTTCCAGGGAATTATCAAAGCGTAGACAGTTAGAGACATTACTTCAATGGAGGAAAGTGCGCATGGTGACGGCTTTATTCAATCCCCATGCAATTTCTGTGTTTCATCAACACTCTGATAGTCCCCAGATTACAGAATACCTCCAGATGTGCATCGGAAACTACTACTGGTCTTCCAGGGAACGATCAAAGCGTAGCCTGTATTAGAATTACTCACATGGAGGAAAGTGCACATGGTGACTGTTTTACTCAATCCCGATCCTTTTTCTGAGTTTCATCAACACTCTGATAGTCCACAGATTACAGAATGCCTCCAGATGTGCATCGGAAACTAACGTTGGTCTTCCAGTTAACGATCAAAGCGTAGACTGTTTGAGACATTACTCCCATGGAGAAAAGTGCGCATGAAGCCTGTTGTATTCAATCCCGATGCAATTTCTGTGTTTCATCAACACTCTGACAGTCCACAGATTTCAGAATGCCTCCAGACTTGCTTCGGAAACTACTACTGGTCTTCCAGAGAACGATCAAAGAGTAGACTGTTTGAGACATTACTCCCATGGAGGAAAGTGCGCATGGTGACTGTTGTATTCAATCCCGATGTAATTTTTTTGTTTGATCAACACTCAGATAGTCCACAGATTACAGAATGCCTCCAGATGTGCATTAGAAACTGCTACTGGTCTTACAGGGAATTATCAAAGCGGAGACTGTTAGAGACATTACTTCCATGGAGGAAAGTGCGCATGGTGACGGCTTTATTCAATCCCCATGCAATTTCTGTGTTTCATCAACACTCTGATACTCCACAGATTACAGAATGCCTCCAGATGTGCATCGGAAACTACTACTGGTCTTCCAGGGAACGATCAAAGCGTAGACTGTTAGAGACATTTCTCCCATGGTGGAAAGTGCGCGTGGTGACTGTTGTATTCAATCCCGATGCAATTTCTGTGTTTCATCAACACTCTGATAGTCCACAGATTACAGATTGTCTCCAGATGTGCATCGTAAACTACTACTGGTCTTCCAGGTAACGATCTAAACGTAGACTGTTTGAGACATCACTCCCATGGAGGAAAGTGCGCATGGTGACTGTTGTATTCATTCCCGATGCAATTTCTGTGTTTCATCAACACTCTGATAGGCCACAGATTACAGAATACCTCCTGATGTGCATCGGAAACTACTACTGGCCTTCAAGGGAACGATCAAAGCGTAGAATGTTTGAGACATTTTTCCCATGACGGAAAGTGCGCATGGTGACTGTTGTATTCAATCCCGATGTAATTTTTTTGTTTGATCAACACTCAGATAGTCCACAGATTACAGAATGCCTCCAGATGTGCATCGGAAACTACTACTGGTCTTCCAGGGAACGATCAAAGCGTAGACTGTTAGAGACATTTCTCCCATGGTGGAAAGTGCGCGTGGTGACTGTTGTATTGAATCCCGATGCAATTTCTGTGTTTCATCAAAACTCTGATAGTCCACAGATTACAGATTGTCTCCAGATGTGCATCGTAAACTACTACTGGTCTTCCAGGGAACGATCAAAACATAGACTGTTTGAGACATTACTCCCATGGAGGGAAGTGCGCATGAAGACTGTTGTATTCAATCCCGATGCAATTTCTGTGTTTCATCAACCCTCTGATAGTCCACGGATTACAGAATGCCTCCAGATGTGCATCGGAAACTACTACTGGTCTTCCAGGGAACGATCAAAGCGTAGCCTGTATTAGAATTACTCACATGGAGGAAAGTGCACATGGTGACTGTTTTACTTAATCCCGATGCATTTTCTGAGTTTCATCAACACTCTGATAGTCCACAGATTACAGAATGCCTCCAGATGTGCATCGGAAACTACTTCTGGTCTTCCAGGGAACGACCAAAGCATAGACTGTTAGAGACATTACTTCCATGGAGGAAAGTGCGCATGGTGACGGCTGTATTCAGTCCCGATGCAATTTCTGTGTTTCATCAATACTCTGATAGTCCACAGATTACAGACTGCCTCCAGATGTGCATCGGGAACTACTACTGGTCTTCCAGGGAACGATCAAAGAATAGCCTGTTTGAGACATTACTCCCATGGAGGAAAGTGCGCATGGTGCCTGTTGTATTCAATCCCGATGTAATTTTTTTGTTTGATCAACACTCAGATAGTCCACAGATTACAGAATGCCTCCAGATGTGCATCGGAAACTACTACTGGTCTTCCAGGGAACGATCAAAGCGTAGACTGTTAGAGACATTTCTCCCATGGTGGAAAGTGCGCGTGGTGACTGTTGTATTTAATCCCGATGCAATTTCTGTGTTTCATCAACACTCTGATGGTCCACAGATTACAGATTGTCTCCAGATGTGCATCGTAAACTACTACTGGTCTTCCAGGGAACGATCAAAACGTAACTGTTTGAGACATTACTCCTATAAAAGAAAGTGCGCATGAAGACTGTTGTATTCAATCCCGATGCAATTTCTGTGTTTCTTCGACACTCTGATAGTCCATGGATTACAGAATGCCTCCAGATGTGCATCGGAAACTACTACTGGTCTTCCAGGGAATGATCAAAGCGTAGCCTGTATTAGAATTACTCACATGGAGGAAAGTGCACATGGTGCCTGTTGTATTCAATCTCGATGCAATTTCTGTGTTTCATCAACACTCTGACAGTCCACAGATTTCAGAATGCCTCCAGACTTGCTTCGGAAACTACTACTGGTCTTCCAGAGAACGATCAAAGAGTAGACTGTTTGAGACATTACTCCCATGGAGGAAAGTGCGCATGGTGAATATTGTATTCAGTCCCGATGCAATTTCTGTGTTTCATCAACACTCTGATAGGCCACAGATTACAGAATACCTCCTGATGTGCATCGGAAACTACTACTGGCCTTCAAGGGAACGATCAAAGCGTAGAATGTTTGAGACATTTTTCCCATGACGGAAAGTGCGCATGGTGACTGTTGTATTCAATCCCGATGTAATTTTTTTGTTTGATCAACACTCAGATAGTCCACAGATTACAGAATGCCTCCAGATGTGCATTAGAAACTGCTACTGGTCTTCCAGGGAATTATGAAAGCGTAGACTGTTAGGGACATTACTTCCATGGAGGAAAGTGCGCATGGTGACGGCTTTATTCAATCCTGATGCAATTTCTGTGTTTCATCAACACTCTGATAGTCCACAGATTACAGAATGCCTCCAGATGTGCATCGGAAACTACTACTGGTCTTCCAGGGAACGATCAAAGCGTAGACTGTTAGAGACATTTCTCCCATGGTGGAAAGTGCGCGTGGTGACTGTTGTATTCAATCCCGATGCAATTTCTGTGTTTCATCAACACTCTGATAGTCCACAGATTACAGATTGTCTCCAGATGTGCATCGTAAACTACTACTGGTCTTCCAGGGAACGATCAAAACATAGACTGTTTGAGACATTACTCCCATGGAGGAAAGTGCGCATGAAGACTGTTGTATTCAATCCCGATGCAATTTCTGTGTTTCATCAACCCTCTGATAGTCCACGGATTACAGAATGCCTCCAGATGTGCATCGGAAACTACTACTGGTCTTCCAGGGAACGATCAAAGCGTAGCCTGTATTAGAATTACTCACATGGAGGAAAGTGCACATGGTGACTGTTTTACTTAATCCCGATGCATTTTCTGAGTTTCATCAACACTCTGATAGTCCACAGATTACAGAATGCCTCCAGATGTGCATCGGAAACTACTTCTGGTCTTCCAGGGAACGACCAAAGCATAGACTGTTAGAGACATTACTTCCATGGAGGAAAGTGCGCATGGTGACGGCTGTATTCAGTCCCGATGCAATTTCTGTGTTTCATCAATACTCTGATAGTCCACAGATTACAGACTGCCTCCAGATGTGCATCGGGAACTACTACTGGTCTTCCAGGGAACGATCAAAGAATAGCCTGTTTGAGACATTACTCCCATGGAGGAAAGTGCGCATGGTGCCTGTTGTATTCAATCCCGATGTAATTTTTTTGTTTGATCAACACTCAGATAGTCCACAGATTACAGAATGCCTCCAGATGTGCATCGGAAACTACTACTGGTCTTCCAGGGAACGATCAAAGCGTAGACTGTTAGAGACATTTCTCCCATGGTGGAAAGTGCGCGTGGTGACTGTTGTATTTAATCCCGATGCAATTTCTGTGTTTCATCAACACTCTGATGGTCCACAGATTACAGATTGTCTCCAGATGTGCATCGTAAACTACTACTGGTCTTCCAGGGAACGATCAAAACGTAACTGTTTGAGACATTACTCCTATAAAAGAAAGTGCGCATGAAGACTGTTGTATTCAATCCCGATGCAATTTCTGTGTTTCATCAACCCTCTGATAGTCCACGGATTACAGAATGCCTCCAGATGTGCATCGGAAACTACTACTGGTCTTCCAGGGAACGATCAAAGCGTAGCCTGTATTAGAATTACTCACATGGAGGAAAGTGCACATGGTGACTGTTTTACTCAATCCCGATGCATTTTCTGAGTTTCATCAACACTCTGATAGTCCACAGATTACAGAATGCCTCCAGATGTGCATCGGAAACTAACGTTGGTCTTCCAGTTAACGATCAAAGCGTAGACTGTTTGAGACATTACTCCCATGGAGGAAAGTGCGCATGGTGCCTGTTGTATTCAATCTCGATGCAATTTCTGTGTTTCATCAACACTCTGACAGTCCACAGATTTCAGAATGCCTCCAGACTTGCTTCGGAAACTACTACTGGTCTTCCAGAGAACGATCAAAGAGTAGACTGTTTGAGACATTACTCCCATGGAGGAAAGTGCGCATGGTGAATATTGTATTCAGTCCCGATGCAATTTCTGTGTTTCATCAACACTCTGATAGTCCACAGATTACAGAATGCCTCCAGACTTGCTTCGGAAACTACTACTGGTCTTCCAGAGAACGATCAAAGAGTAGACTGTTTGAGACATTACTCCCATGGAGGAAAGTGCGCATGGTGACTGTTGTATTCAATCCCGATGTAATTTTTTTGTTTGATCAACACTCAGATAGTCCACAGATTACAGAATGCCTCCAGATGTGCATTAGAAACTGCTACTGGTCTTACAGGGAATTATCAAAGCGGAGACTGTTAGAGACATTACTTCCATGGAGGAAAGTGCGCATGGTGACGGCTTTATTCAATCCCCATGCAATTTCTGTGTTTCATCAACACTCTGATAGTCCACAGTTTACAGAATGCCTCCAGATGTGCATCGGAAACTACTACTGGTCTTCCAGGGAACGATCAAAGCGTAGACTGTTAGAGACATTTCTAACATGGTGGAAAGTGCGCGTGGTGACTGTTGTATTGAATCCCGATGCAATTTCTGTGTTTCATCAACACTCTGATAGTCCACAGATTACAGAATGCCTCCAGATGTGCATCGTAAACTACTACTGGTCTTCCAGGGAACGATCAAAACGTAGACTGTTTGAGACATTACTCCCATGGAGGAAAGTGCGCATGGTGAATGTTGTATTCAATCCCGATAAAGTTTCTGTGTTTCATCAACACTCTGATAGGCCACAGATTACAGAATACCTCAAGATGTGCATCAGAAACTACTACAGGCCTTCAAGGGAACGATCAAAGCGTAGAATGTTTGAGACATTTTTCCCATGAAGGAAAGTGCGCATGGTGACTGTTGTATTCAATACCGATGTAATTTTTTTGTTTGATCAACACTCAGATAGTCCACAGATTACAGAATGCCTCCAGATGTGCATTAGAAACTGCTACTGGTCTTCCAGGGAATTATCAAAGCGTAGACAGTTAGAGACATTACTTCAATGGAGGAAAGTGCGCATGGTGACGGCTTTATTCAATCCCCATGCAATTTCTGTGTTTCATCAACACTCTGATAGTCCCCAGATTACAGAATACCTCCAGATGTGCATCGGAAACTACTACTGGTCTTCCAGGGAACGATCAAAGCGTAGCCTGTATTAGAATTACTCACATGGAGGAAAGTGCACATGGTGACTGTTTTACTCAATCCCGATGCATTTTCTGAGTTTCATCAACACTCTGATAGTCCACAGATTACAGAATGCCTCCAGATGTGCATCGGAAACTAACGTTGGTCTTCCAGTTAACGATCAAAGCGTAGACTGTTTGAGACATTACTACCATGGAGAAAAGTGCGCATGAAGCCTGTTGTATTCAATCCCGATGCAATTTCTGTGTTTCATCAACACTCTGACAGTCCACAGATTTCAGAATGCCTCCAGACTTGCTTCGGAAACTACTACTGCTCTTCCAGAGAACGATCAAAGAGTAGACTGTTTGAGACATTACTCCCATGGAGGAAAGTGCGCATGGTGAATATTGTATTCAGTCCCGATGCAATTTCTGTGTTTCATCAACACTCTGATAGTCCACACATTACAGAATGCCTCCAGACTTGCTTCGGAAACTACTACTGGTCTTCCAGAGAACGATCAAAGAGTAGACTGTTTGAGACATTACTCCCATGGAGGAAAGTGCGCATGGTGACTGTTGTATTCAATCCCGATGTAATTTTTTTGTTTGATCAACACTCAGATAGTCCACAGTTTACAGAATGCCTCCAGATGTGCATTAGAAACTGCTACTGGTCTTACAGGGAATTATCAAAGCGGAGACTGTTAGAGACATTACTTCCATGGAGGAAAGTGCGCATGGTGACGGCTTTATTCAATCCCCATGCAATTTCTGTGTTTCATCAACACTCTGATAGTCCACAGTTTACAGAATGCCTCCAGATGTGCATCGGAAACTACTACTGGTCTTCCAGGGAACGATCAAAGCGTAGACTGTTAGAGACATTTGTAACTTGGTGGAAAGTGCGCGTGGGGACTGTTGTATTGAATCCCGATGCAATTTCTGTGTTTCATCAACACTCTGATAGTCCACAGATTACAGAATGCCTCCAGATGTGCATCGTAAACTACTACTGGTCTTCCAGGGAACGATCAAAACGTAGACTGTTTGAGACATTACTCCCATGGAGGACAGTGCGCATGGTGAATGTTGTATTCAATCCCGATAAAGTTTCTGTGTTTCATCAACACTCTGATAGGCCACAGATTACAGAATACCTCAAGATGTGCATCGGAAACTACTACAGGCCTTCAAGGGAACGATCAAAGCGTAGAATGTTTGAGACATTTTTCCCATGAAGGAAAGTGCGCATGGTGACTGTTGTATTCAATCCCGATGTAATTTTTTTGTTTGATCAACACTCAGATAGTCCACAGATTACAGAATGCCTCCAGATGTGCATTAGAAACTGCTACTGGTCTTCCAGGGAATTATCAAAGCGTAGACAGTTAGAGACATTACTTCAATGGAGGAAAGTGCGCATGGTGACGGCTTTATTCAATCCCCATGCAATTTCTGTGTTTCATCAACACTCTGATAGTCCCCAGATTACAGAATACCTCCAGATGTGCATCGGAAACTACTACTGGTCTTCCAGGGAACGATCAAAGCGTAGCCTGTATTAGAATTACTCACATGGAGGAAAGTGCACATGGTGACTGTTTTACTCAATCCCGATGCATTTTCTGAGTTTCATCAACACTCTGATAGTCCACAGATTACAGAATGCCTCCAGATGTGCATCGGAAACTAACGTTGGTCTTCCAGTTAACGATCAAAGCGTAGACTGTTTGAGACATTACTCCCATGGAGAAAAGTGCGCATGGTGCCTGTTGTATTCAATCCCGATGCAATTTCTGTGTTTCATCAACACTCTGACAGTCCACAGATTTCAGAATGCCTCCAGACTTGCTTCGGAAACTACTACTGGTCTTCCAGAGAACGATCAAAGAGTAGACTGTTTGAGACATTACTCCCATGGAGGAAAGTGCGCATGGTGAATATTGTATTCAGTCCCGATGCAATTTCTGTGTTTCATCAACACTCTGATAGTCCACAGATTACTGAATGCCTCCAGATTTGCATCGGAAACTACTACTGGCCTTCAAGGGAACGATCAAAGCGTAGAATGTTTGAGACATTTTTCCCATGAAGGAAAGTGCGCATGGTGACTGTTGTATTCAATCCCGTTGTAATTTTTTTGTTTGATCAACACTCAGATAGTCCACAGATTACAGAATGCCTCCAGATGTGCATTAGAAACTGCTACTGGTCTTCCAGGGAATTATCAAAGCGTAGACTGTTAGAGACATTACTTCCATGGAGGAAAGGTTGCATGGTGACGGCTTTATTCAATCCCGATGCAATTTCTGTGTTTCATCAACACACTGATAGTCCACAGATTACAGAATGCCTCCAGATGTGCATCGGAAACTACTACTGGTCTTCCAGGGAACGATCAAAGCGTAGACTGTTAGAGACATTTCTCCCATGGGGGAAAGTGCGCGTGGTGACCGTTGTATTCAATCCCGATGCAATTTCTGTGTTTCATCAACACTCTGATAGTCCACAGATTACAGATTGTCTCCACATGTGCATCGTAAACTACTACTGGTCTTCCAGGGAACGATCAGATCTTAGACTGATTGAGACATTTCTCCCATGGCGGAAAGTGCGCATGGTGACTGTTGTATTCAATCCCGATGTAATTTCTGTGTTTCATCAACACTCTATTAGTATACAGGTTACAGAATGCCTCCAGATGGGGATCGGTAACTACTACTGGTCTTCCTGGGAACGATCAAAGCGTAGACTGTTTGAGACATTACTCCCATGGAGTAAAGTGCGCATGGTGACTGTTTTATTCAATCCCGAGGCAATTTCTGTGTTTCAGTCCATAGCTGGAAGGTCCACAGATTACAGAATGCCTCCAGATGTGCATGGGATACTACTACTGGTCTTCCAGGGAACGATCAAAGCGTAGACTGTTTGTGACATTACTCCCATTGAGGAAGGTGTGCATGGTGACTGTTGTATTCAATCCCGATGCAATTTCAGTGTTTCATCAACACTCAGATACTCCACAGATTACAGATTGCCTCCAGATGTGCATCGGAAACTACTACTGGTCTTCCAGGGAACGATCAAAGCGTAGACTGTTAGAGACATTTCTCCCATGGTGGAAAGTGAGCGTGGTGACTGTTGTATTCTATCCCGATGCAACTTCTGTGTTTCATCAACACTCTGATAGTCCACAGATTACAGATAGTCTCCAGATGTGCATCGTAAACTACTACTGGTCTTCCAGGGAACGATCAAAACGTAGATTGCTTGAGACATTACTCCCATAAAGGAAAGTGCGCATGAAGACTGTTGTATTTAATCCCGATGCAATTTCTGTGTTTCTTCGACACTCTGATAGTCCACGGATTACAGAATGCCTTCAGATGTGCATCGGAAACTACTACTGGTCTTCCAGGGAACGATCAAAGCGTAGCCTGTATTAGAATTACTCACATGGAGGAAAGTGCACATGGTGACTGTTTTACTCAATCCCGATGCATTTTCTGAGTTTCATCAACACTCTGATAGTCCACAGATTACAGAATGCCTCCAGATGTGCATCGGAAACTACTTCTGGTCTTCCACGGAACGATAAAAGCGTAGACTGTTTGAGAATTACCCCCATGGAGGAAAGTGCGCATTGTGACTGTTGTATTCAACCCCGATGAATTTCTGTGTTTCATCATCACTCTGATAGTCCACAGATTACAAAATGCTTCCAGATGTGCATCGGAACATACTTCTGGTCTTCCAGCGAACGATCAAAGCGTAAACTATTTGAGACATTACTCCCATGGAGGAAGGTGCGCATGGTGACTGTTGTATTCAATCCTGTTCCATATTCTGTGTTTCATCAACACTCAGATACTCCACAGATTACAGAATGTCTCCAGATGTGCATCGGAAACTAACGTTGGTCTTCCAGGGAACGATCAAAGCGTAGACTGTTTGAGACATTACATCCATGGCGGAAAGTGCGCATGGTGCCTGTTGTATTCAATCCCGATGCAATTTCTGTGTTTCATCAACAGTCTGATGGTTCACAGACTACAGAATGCATCCAGACTTGCTTCGGAAACTACTACTGGTCTTCCAGAGAACGATCAAAGAGTAGACTGTTTGAGACATTACTCCCATGGAGGAAAGTGCGCATGGTGACTGTTGTATTCAATCCCGATGTAATTTTTTTGTTTGATCAACACTCAGATAGTCCACAGATTACAGAATGCCTCCAGATGTGCATTAGAAACAGCTACTGGTATTCCAGGGAATTATCAAAGCGTAGACTGTTAGAGACATTACTTCCATGGAGGAAAGTGCGCATGGTGACGGCTTTATTCAATCCCCATGCAATTTCTGTGTTTCATCAACACTCTGATACTCCACAGATTACAGAATGCCTCCAGATGTGCATCGGAAACTACTACTGGTCTTCCAGGGAACGATCAAAGCGTAGACTGTTAGAGACATTTCTCCCATGGTGGAAAGTGGGCGTGGTGACTGTTGTATTCAATCCCGATGCAATTTCTGTGTTTCATCAACACTCTGATAGTCCACAGATTACAGATTGTCTCCAGATGTGCATCGGAAACTACTACTGGCCTTCAAGGGAACGATCAAAGCGTAGAATGTTTGAGACATTTTTCCCATGACGGAAAGTGCGCATGGTGACTGTTGTATTCAATCCCGATGTAATTTTTTTGTTTGATCAACACTCAGATAGTCCACAGATTACAGAATGCCTCCAGATGTGCATTAGAAACTGCTACTGGTCTTCCAGGGAATTATCAAAGCGTAGACTGTTAGGGACATTACTTCCATGGAGGAAAGTGCGCATGGTGACGGCTTTATTCAATCCTGATGCAATTTCTGTGTTTCATCAACACTCTGATAGTCCACAGATTACAGAATGCCTCCAGATGTGCATCGGAAACTACTACTGGTCTTCCAGGGAACGATCAAAGCGTAGACTGTTAGAGACATTTCACCCATGGTGGAAAGTGCGCGTGGTGACTGTTGTATTCAATCCCGATGCAATTTCTGTGTTTCATCAACACTCTGATAGTCCACAGATTACAGATTGTCTCCAGATGTGCATCGTAAACTACTACTGGTCTTCCAGGGAACGACCAAAGCATAGACTGTTAGAGACATTACTTCCATGGAGGAAAGTGCGCATGGTGACGGCTGTATTCAGTCCCAATGCAATTTCTGTGTTTCATCAATACTCTGATAGTCCACAGATTACAGACTGCCTCCAGATGTGCATCGGGAACTACTACTGGTCTTCCAGGGAACGATCAAAGAATAGCCTGTTTGAGACATTACTCCCATGGAGGAAAGTGCGCATGGTGACTGTTTTATTCAATCCAGATGCAATTTCTGTGTTTCATCAACACTCTGATAGCCCACAGATTACAGAATGCCTCCAGATGTTAATCGGATACTACTACTGGCCTTGAAGGGAACGATCAAAGCGTAGAATGTTTGAGACATTTTTCCCATGATGGAAAGTGCGCATGGTGACTGTTGTATTCAATCCCGATGTAATTTTTTTGTTTGATCAACACTCAGATAGTCCACAGATTACAGAATGCCTCCAGATGTGCATCGGAAACTACTACTGGTCTTCCAGGGAACGATCAAAGCGTAGACTGTTAGAGACATTTCTCCCATGGTGGAAAGTGCGCGTGGTGACTGTTGTATTCAATCCCGATGCAATTTCTGTGTTTCATCAACACTCTGATGGTCCACAGATTACAGATTGTCTCCAGATGTGCATCGTAAACTACTACTGGTCTTCCAGGGAACGATCAAAACGTAGACTGTTTGAGACATTACTCCCATAAAAGAAAGTGCGCATGAAGACTGTTGTATTCAATCCCGATGCAATTTCTGTGTTTCTTCGACACTCTGATAGTCCATGGATTACAGAATGCCTCCAGATGTGCATCGGAAACTACTACTGGTCTTCCAGGGAACGATCAAAGCGTAGCCTGTATTAGAATTACTCACATGGAGGAAAGTGCACATGGTGACTGTTTTACTCAATCCCGATGCATTTTCTGAGTTTCATCAACACTCTGATAGTCCACAGATTACAGAATGCCTCCAGATGTGCATCGGAAACTAACGTTGGTCTTCCAGTTAACGATCAAAGCGTAGACTGTTTGAGACATTACTCCCATGGAGGAAAGTGCGCATGGTGCCTGTTGTATTCAATCCCGATGCAATCTCTGTGTTTCATCCACAGTCTGATGGTCCACAGACTACAGAATGCCTCCAGATGTGCATCGTAAACTACTACTGGTCTTCCACGGAACGATAAAAGCGTAGACTGTTTGAGAATTACCCCCATGGAGGAAAGTGCGCATGGTGACTGTTGTATTCAATCCCGATGCAATTTCTGTGTTTCATCAACACTCTGATAGTCCACAGATTACAGAATGCCTCCAGACTTGCTTCGGAAACTACTACTGGTCTTCCAGAGAACGATCAAGGAGTAGACTGTTTGAGACATTACTCCCATGGAGGAAAGTGCGCATGGTGACTGTTGTATTCAATCCCGATGTAATTTTTTTGTTTGATCAACACTCAGATAGTCCACTGATTACAGAATGCCTCCAGATGTGCATTAGAAACTGCTACTGGTCTTACAGGGAATTATCAAAGCGTAGACTGTTAGAGACATTACTTCCATGGAGGAAAGTGCGCATGGTGACGGCTTTATTCAATCCCCATGCAATTTCTGTGTTTCATCAACACTCGGATAGTCCACAGTTTACAGAATGCCTCCAGATGTGCATCGGAAACTACTACTGGTCTTCCAGGGAACGATCAAAGCGTAGACTGTTAGAGACATTTCTAACATGGTGGAAAGTGCGCGTGGTGACTGTTGTATTGAATCCCGATGCAATTTCTGTGTTTCATCAACACTCTGATAGTCCACAGATTACAGATTTTCTCCAGATGTGCATCGTAAACTACTACTGGTCTTCCAGGGAACGATCAAATCGTAGACTGTTTGAGACATTACTCCCATGGAGGAAAGTGCGCATGAGGAATGTTGTATTCAATCCCTATAAAGTTTCTGTGTTTCATCAACACTCTGATAGGCCACAGATTACAGAATACCTCCAGATGTGCATCGGAAACTACTACAGGCCTTCAAGGGAACGATCAAAGCGTAGAATGTTTGAGACATTTTTCCCATGAAGGAAAGTGCGCGTGGTGACTGTTGTATTCAATCCCGATGTAATTTTTTTGTTTGATCAACACTCAGATAGTCCACAGATTACAGAATGCCTCCAGATGTGCATTAGAAACTGCTACTGGTCTTCCAGGGAATTATCAAAGCGTAGACAGTTAGAGACATTACTTCAATGGAGGAAAGTGCGCATGGTGACGGCTTTATTCAATCCCCATGCAATTTCTGTGTTTCATCAACACTCTGATAGTCCCCAGATTACAGAATGCCTCCAGATGTGCATCGGAAACTACTACTGGTCTTCCAGGGAACGATCAAAGCGTAGACTGTAAGAGACATTTCTCCCATGGTGGAAAGTGCGCGTGGTGACTGTTGTATTCAATCCCGATGCAATTTCTGTGTTTCATCAACACTCTGATAGTCCACGGATTACAGAATACCTCCAGATGTGCATCGTAAACTACTACTGGTCATACAGGGAACGATCAAAACGTAGACTGTTTGAGACATTACTCCCATGGAGGAAAGTGCGCATGAAGACTGTTGTATTCAATCCCGATGCAATTTCTGTGTTTCATCAACACTCTGATAGTCCACGGATTACAGAATGCCTCCTGATGTGCATCGTAAACTACTACTGGTCATCCAGGGAACGATCAAAACGTAGACTGTTTGAGACATTACTCCCATGGAGGAAAGTGCGCATGGTGACTGTTGTATTCAATCCCGATGCAATTTCTGTGTTTCATCAACACTCTGATAGCCCACAGATTACAGAATGCCTCCAGATGTTAATCGGAAACTACTACTGGTCTTCCAGGGAACGATCAAAGCATAGACTGTTAGAGACATTACTCCCATGGAGGTAAGTGCGCATGGTGCCTGTTGTATTCAATCCCGATTCAATTTCTGTGTTTCATCAACAGTGTGATAGTCCACAGACTACAGAATGCCTCCAGATGTGCATCGTAAACTACTACTGGTCTTCCAGGGAACGATCAAAACGTAGACTGTTTGAGACATTACCACCATGGAGGAAAGAGCGCATGGTGACTGTTGTATTCAATCCCGATGCAATTTCTGTGTTTCATCAACACTCTGATAGTCCACAGATTTCAGAATGCCTCCAGACTTGCTTCGGAAACTACTACTGGTCTTCCAGAGAACGATCAAAGAGTAGACTGTTTGAGACGTTACTCCCTTGGAGGAAAGTGCGCATGGTGACTGTTGTATTCAGTCCCGATGCAATTTCTGTGTTTCATCAACACTCTGATAGTCCACGGATTACAGAATGCATCCAGATGTGCATAGTAAACTACTACTGGTCTTCCAGGGAACGATCAAAACGTAGACTGTTTGAGACATTACTCCCATGGAGGAAAGTGCGCATGGTGACTGTTGTATTCAATCCGGATGCAATTTCTGTGTTTCATCAACACTCTGATAGTCCACAGATTACTAAATGCCTCCAGATGTGCATCGGAAACTACTACTGGCCTTCAAGGGAACGATCAAAGCGTAGAATGTTTGAGACATTTTTCCCATGAAGGAAAGTGCGCATGGTGACTGTTGTATTCAATCCCGATGTAATTTTTTTGTTTGATCAACACTCAGATAGTCCACAGATTACAGAATGCCTCCAGATGTGCATTAGAAACTGCTACTGGTCTTCCAGGGAATTATCAAAGCGTAGACTGTTAGAGACCTTACTTCCATGGAGGAAGGTGTGCATGGTGACGGCTTTATTCAATCCCGATGCAATTTCTGTGTTTCATCAACACTCTGATAGTCCACAGATTACAGAATGCCTCCAGATGTGCATCGGAAACTACTACTGGTGTTCCAGGGAACGATCAAAGCGTAGACTGTTAGAGACATTTCTCCCATGGTGGAAAGTGCGCGTGGTGACTGTTGTATTCAATCCCGATGCAATTTCTGTGTTTCATCAACACTCTGATAGTCCACAGATTACAGATTGTCTCCAGATGTGCATCGTAAACTACTACTGGTCTTCCAGGGAACGATCAGATCTTAGACTGATTGAGACATTTCTCCCATGGCGGAAAGTGCGCATGGTGACTGTTGTATTCAATCCCGATGCAATTTCTGTGTTTCATCAACACTCTGTTAGTATACAGGTTACAGAATGCCTCCAGATTTGGATCGATAACTACTACTGGTCTTCCTGGGAACGATCAAAGCGTAGACTGTTTGAGACATTACTCTCATGGAGTAAAGTGCGCATGGTGACTGTTGTATTCAATCCCGAGGCAATTTCTGTGTTTCAATCCATAGTTGGAAGGTCCACAGATTACAGAATGCCTCCAGATGTGCATGGGAAACTACTACTGGTCTTCCAGGGAACGATCAAAGCGTAGACTGTTTGAGACATTACTCCCATTGAGGAAGGTGTGCATGGTGACTGTTGTATTCAATCCCGATGCAATTTCTGTGTTTCATCAACACTCAGATACTCCACAGATTACAGAATGCCTCAAGATGTGCATCGGAAAGTACTACTGGTCTTCCAGGGAACAATCAAAGCGTAGACTGTTTCAGACATTATTCCCATTAAGAAAAGAGCGCATGGTGACTGTTGTAATCAATCCCGATTCAATTTCTGTTTTTCATCAACATTTTTAAGGTCCACAGATTACAGAATGCCTCCAGACGTGCATCGGAAACTACTACTGGTCTTCCAGGGAACGATCAAAGCGTAGACTGTTTCAGACATTACTCCCATGGAGGAAAGTGCGCATGGTGACTGTTGTATTCAATCCCGATGCAATTTCTGTGTTTCATCAACACTCCTCTGATAGTCCACAGATTATAGAATGCCTCCAGACGTGCTTCGGAAACTACTACTGATCTTCCAGGGAACGATCAAAGCGTAGACCATTTGAGACATTACTTTTATGGAGGAAAGTGCGCATGGTGACTGTTGTATTCAGTCCCGATGCAATTTCTGTGTTTCATCAACACTCTGATAGGCCACAGATTACAGAATACCTCCAGATGTGCATCGAAAACTACTACTGGCCTTCAAGGGACAGACCAAAGCGTAGAATGTTTGAGACATTTTTCCCATGAAGGAAAGTGCGCATGGTGACTGTTGTATTCAATCCCGATGCAATTTCTGTGTTTCATCAACACTCTGATAGTCCACAGATTAAAGATTGTCTCCAGATGTGCATCGTAAACTACTACTGGTCTTCCAGGGAACGATCAAAACGTAGACTGTTTGAGACATTACTCCCATGGAGGAAAGTGCGCATGAAGACTGTTGTATTCAATCCCGATGCAATTTCTGTGTTTCATCAACACTCTGATTGTCCACGGATTACAGAATGCCTCCAGATGTGCATCGTAAACTACTACGGGTCTACCAGGGAACGATCAAAACGTAGACTGTTTGAGACATTACTCCCATGGAGGAAAGTGCGCATGGTGACTGTTGTATTCAATCCCGATGCAATTTCTGTGTTTCATCAACACTCTGATAGCCCACAGATTACAGAATGCATCCAGATGTTAATCGGAAACTACTACTGGTCTTCCAGGGAACGATCGAAGCATAGACTGTTAGAGACATTACTCCCATGGAGGAAAGTACGCATGGTGCCTGTTGTATTCAATCCCGATGCAATTTCTGTGTTTCATCAACAGTGTGATAGTCCACAGACTACAGAATGCCTCCAGATGTGCATTGTAAACTACTACTGGTCTTCCAGGGAACGATCAAAACGTAGACTGTTTGAGACATTACCACCATGGAGGAAAGAGCGCATGGTGACTGTTGTATTCAATCCCGATGCAATTTCTGTGTTTCATCAACACTCTGATAGTCCACAGATTTCAGAATGCCTCCAGACTTGCTTCGGAAACTACTACTGGTCTTCCAGAGAACGATCAAAGAGTAGACTGTTTGAGACATTACTCCCATGGAGGAAAGTGCGCATGGTGACTGTTGTATTCAGTCCCGATGCAATTTCTGTGTTTCATCAACACTCTGATAGTCCACAGATTACTAAATGCCTCCAGATGTGCATCGGAAACTACTACTGGCCTTCAAGGGAACGATCAAAGCGTAGAATGTTTGAGACATTATTCCCATGAAGGAAAGTGCGCATTGTGACTGTTGTATTCAATCCCGATGTAATTTTTTTGTTTGATCAACACTCAGATAGTCCACAGATTACAGAATGCCTCCAGATGTGCATTAGAAACTGCTACTGGTCTTCCAGGGAATTATCAAAGCGTAGACTGTTAGAGACATTACTTCCATGGAGGAAGGTGTGCATGGTGACGGCTTTATTCAATCCCGATGCAATTTCTGTGTTTCATCAACACTCTGATAGTCCACAGATTACAGAATGCCTCCAGATGTGCATCGGAAACTACTACTGGTCTTCCAGGGAACGATCAAAGCGTAGACTGTTAGAGACATTTCTTCCTTGGTGGAAAGTGCGCGTGGTGACTGTTGTATTCAATCCCGATGCAATTTCTGTGTTTCATCAACACTCTGATAGTCCACAGATTACAGATTGTCTCCAGATGTACATCGTAAACTACTATTGGTCTTCCAGGGAACGATCAGACATTAGACTGATTGAGACATTTCTCCCATGGCGGAAAGTGCGCATGGTGACTGTTGTATTCAATCCCGATGCAATTTCTGTGTTTCATCAACACTCTGTTAGTATACTGGTTACAGAATGCCTCCAGATGTGGATCGGTAACTACTACTGCTCTTCCTGGGAACGGTCAAAGCGTAAACTGTTTGAGACATTACTCCCATGGAGTAAAGTGCGCATGGTGACTGTTGTATTCAATCCCGAGGCAATTTCTGTGTTTCAATCCATAGTTGGAAGGTCCACAGATTACAGAATGCCTCCAGATGTGCATGGGAAACTACTACTGGTCTTCCAGGGAACGATCAAAGCGTAGACTGTTTGAGACATTACTCCCATTGAGGAAGTTGTGCATGGTGACTGTTGTATTCAATCCCGATGCAATTTCTGTGTTTCATCAACACTCAGATACTCCACAGATTACAGAATGCCTCAAGATGTGCATCGGAAAGTACTACTGGTCTTCCAGGGAACAATCAAATCGTAGACTGTTTCAGACATTATTCCCATGGAGAAAAGTGCGCATGGTGACTGTTGTATTCAATCCCGATGCAATTTCTGTTTTTCATCAACACTTTTAAGGTCCACAGATTACAGAATGCCTCCAGACGTGCATCGGAAACTACTACTGGTCTTCCAGGGAACGATCAAAGCGTAGACTGTTTCAGACATTACTCCCATGGAGGTAAGTGCGCATGGTGACTGTTGTATTCAATCCCGATGCAATTTCTGTGTTTCATCAACACACCTCTGATAGTCCACAGATTATGGAATGCCTCCAGACGTGCTTCGGAAACTACTACTGATCTTCCAGGGAACGATCAAAGCGTAGACCATTTGAGACATTACTTTTATGGAGGAAAGTGCGCATGGTGACTGTTGTACTCAATCCCGATATAATTACTGTGTTTCTTCAACACTCAGATAGTCCACAGATTACAGATTGTCTCCAGATGTGCATCGGAAAGTACTACTGGTATCCCTAGGTACGATCAAAGCGTAGACTGTTTCAGACATTACTTCCATGGAGGAAAGTGCGCATGGTGACTATTGTATTCAATCCCGATGCAATTTATGTGTTTCATCAACAGTCTGATAGTCCACAGATTACAGAATGCCTCCAGATGTGCATCCGAAACTACTACGGGTCTTCCAGGGAACGATCAAAGCTTAGCCTGTATGAGAATTACTCACATGGAGGAAAGTGCACATGGTGACTGTTTTACTCAATCCCGATGCATTTTCTGTATTTCATCACCACTCTGATAGTCCACAGAGTACAGAATGCCTCCAGATGTGCATCGGAAACTACTACTCGTCTTCCTGGGAACGACCAAAGTGTTGACTGTCTTAGACAATACTCCCATGGAGGAAAGTGCGCATGGTGACTGTTGTATTGAATCCCGATCCCATTTCTGTGTTTCATCAACACTCTCATAGTCCACAGGTTACAGAATGCCTCCAGATGTGCATCGGAATCTACTACTAGTCTTCAAGGGAACGATCAAAGCGTAGACTGTTTGAGACATTACTTCCATGGAGGAAAGTGCGCATGGTGATTGTTGTATTCAATCCCGATGCAATTTCTGTGTTTCATCAACACTCTGATAGTCCACAGATTACAGAATGCCTCCATATGTGCATCGGAAACAACTACTGGCCTTCCAGGGAAAGATCAAAGCGTAGGCTGTTAGAGACATTACTCCCATGGAAGAAAGTGCCCACGATGACTGTTGTATTTAATCCGGATGCAATTTCTGTGTTTCAATCCACACTTTGAAGGTCCACAGATTACAGAATGCCTCCATATGTGCATCGGAAACTACTACTGGTCTTCCAGGGAACGATCAAAGCCTAGACTGTTTGAGACATTACTCCCATAGAGGAAAGTGCACATAGTGACTGTTGTATTCAATCCCGATGCAATTTCTGTGTTTTGATACACACTTTGAAGGTCCACAGATTACAGATTGCCTCCAGACGTGCATCGGAAACTACTACTGGTCTTCCACGGAACGATAAACGCGTAGACTGTTTGAGAATCACCCCCATGGAGGAAAGTGCGCATGGTGACTGTTGCATTCAATCCCGATGCAATTTCTGTGTTTCATCAACACTCTGATAGTCCACAGATTACAGAATGCCTCCAGACTTGCTTCGGAAACTACTACTGGTCTTCCAGAGAACGGTCAAAGAGTAGACTGTTTGAGACATTACTCCCATGGAGGAAAGTGCGCATGGTGACTGTTGTATTCAGTCCCGATGCAATTTCTGTGTTTCATCAACACTCCGAAAGTCCACAGATTACTGAATGCCTCCAGATGTGCATCGGAAACTACTACTGGCCTTCAAGGGAACGATCAAAGCGTAGAGTGTTTGAGACATTTTTCCCATGAAGGAAAGTGCGCATGGTGACTGTTGTATTCAATCCCAATGTAATATTTTTGTTTGATCAACACTCAGATAGTCCACAGATTACAGAATGCCTCCAGATGTGCATGAGAAACTGCCACTGGTCTTCCAGGGAATTATCAAAGCGTAGACTGTTAGAGACATTACTTCCATGGAGGAAAGTGCGCATGGTGACGGCTTTATTCAATCCCGATGCAATTTCTGTGTTTCATCATCACTCTGATAGTCCACAGATTACAGAATGCCTCCAGATGTGCATCGGAAACTACTACTGGTCTTCCAGGGAACGATCAAAGCGTAGACTGTTAGAGACATTTCTCCCATGGTGGAAAGTGCGCGTGGTGACTATTGTATTCAATCCCGATGCAATTTCTGTGTTTCATCAACACTCTGATAGTCCACAGATTACAGATTGTCTCCAGATGTGCATCGTAAACTACTACTTGTCTTCCAGGGAACGATCAAAACGTAGACTGTTTGAGACATTACTCCCATGGAGGAAAGTGCGCATGAAGACTGTTGTATTCAATCCCTTGGCAATTTCTGTGTTTCTTCGACACTCTGATAGTCCACGGATTACAGAAAGCCTCCAGATATGCATCGGAAACTACTACTGGTCTTCCAGGGAACGATCAAAGCGTAGCCTGCATTAGAATTACTCACATGGAGGAAAGTGCACATGGTGACTGTTTTACTCAATCCCGATGGATTTTCTGAGTTTCATCAACAATCTGATAGTCCACAGATTACAGAATGCCTCCAGATGTGCATCGGAAACTACTTCTGGTCTTCCACGGAACGGAAAAGCGTAGACTGTTTGAGAATTACCCCCATGGAGGAAAGTGCGCATGGTGACTGTTGTATTCAATCCCGATGCAATTTCTGTGTTTCATCAACACTCTGATAGTCCACAGATTACAAAATGCCCCCAGATGTGCATCGGAACACACTTCTGGTCTTCCAGCGAACGATCAAAGCGTAAACTATTTGAGACATTACTCCCATGGAGGAAGGTGCGCATGGTGACTGTTGTATTCAATCCTGTTCCATATTCTGTGTTTCATCAACACTCAGATACTCCACAGATTACAGAATGTCAACAGATGTGCATCGGAAACTAACGTTGGTCTTCCAGGGAACGATCAAAGCGTAGACTGTTTTAGACATTACTCCCATGGAGGAAAGTGCGCATGGTGCCTGTTGTATTCAATCCCGATGCAATTTCTGTGTTTCATCAACAGTCTGATGGTCCACAGACTACAGAATGCCTCCAGATGTGCATCGTAAACTACTACTGGTCTTCCACGGAACGATAAAAGCGTAGACTGTTTGAGAATTACCCCCGAGGAGGAAAGTGCGCATGGTGACTGTTGTATTCAATCCCGATGCAATTTCTGTGTTTCATCAACACTCTGATAGTCCACAGATTACAGAATGCCTCCAGACTTGCTTCGGAAACTACTACTGGTCTTCCAGAGAACGATCAAAGAGTAGACTGTTTGAGACATTACTCCCATGGAGGAAAGTGCGCATGGTGACTGTTGTATTCAATCCCGATGTAATTTTTTTGTTTGATCAACACTCAGATAGTCCACAGATTACAGAATGCCTCCAGATGTGCATTAGAAATAGCTACTGGTATTCCAGGGAATTATCAAAGCGTAGACTGTTAGAGACATTACTTCCATGGAGGAAAGTGCGCATTGTGACTGTTGTATTCAGTCCCGATGCAATTTCTGTGTTTCATCAACACTCTGATATCCACAGATTACAGAATGCCTCCAGATGTGCATCGGAAACTACTACTGGTCTTCAGGGAACGATCAAAGCGTAGACTGTTAGAGACATTTCTCCCATGGTGGAAAGTGTGCGTGGTGACTGTTGTATTCAATCCCGATGCAATTTCTGTGTTTCATCAACACTCTGATAGTCCACAGATTACAGATTGTCTCCAGATGTGCATCGTAAACTACTACTTATCTTCCAGGGAACGATCAAAACGTAGACTGTTTGAGACATTACTCCCATGGAGGAAAGTGCGCATGGTGACTGTTGTATTCAATCCCGATGCAATTTCTGTGTTACATCAACACTCTGATAGGCCACAGATTACAGAATACCTCCAGATGTGCATCGGAAACTACTACTGGTCTTCCAGGGAACGATCAAAGCGTAGACTCTTGCATTCAATCCCGATGCAATTTCTGTGTTTCATCAACACTCTGATAGTCCACAGATTACAGATTGTCTCCAGATGTGCATCGTAAACTACTACTTGTCTTCCAGGGAACGATCAAAACGTAGACTGTTTGAGACATTACTCCCATGGAGGAAAGTGCGCATGAAGACTGTTGTATTCAATCCCTTGGCAATTTCTGTGTTTCTTCGACACTCTGATAGTCCACGGATTACAGAAAGCCTCCAGATATGCATCGGAAACTACTACTGGTCTTCCAGGGAACGATCAAAGCGTAGCCTGCATTAGAATTACTCACATGGAGGAAAGTGCACATGGTGACTGTTTTACTCAATCCCGATGGATTTTCTGAGTTTCATCAACAATCTGATAGTCCACAGATTACAGAATGCCTCCAGATGTGCATCGGAAACTACTTCTGGTCTTCCACGGAACGGAAAAGCGTAGACTGTTTGAGAATTACCCCCATGGAGGAAAGTGCGCATGGTGACTGTTGTATTCAATCCCGATGCAATTTCTGTGTTTCATCAACACTCTGATAGTCCACAGATTACAAAATGCCCCCAGATGTGCATCGGAACACACTTCTGGTCTTCCAGCGAACGATCAAAGCGTAAACTATTTGAGACATTACTCCCATGGAGGAAGGTGCGCATGGTGACTGTTGTATTCAATCCTGTTCCATATTCTGTGTTTCATCAACACTCAGATACTCCACAGATTACAGAATGTCAACAGATGTGCATCGGAAACTAACGTTGGTCTTCCAGGGAACGATCAAAGCGTAGACTGTTTTAGACATTACTCCCATGGAGGAAAGTGCGCATGGTGCCTGTTGTATTCAATCCCGATGCAATTTCTGTGTTTCATCAACAGTCTGATGGTCCACAGACTACAGAATGCCTCCAGATGTGCATCGTAAACTACTACTGGTCTTCCACGGAACGATAAAAGCGTAGACTGTTTGAGAATTACCCCCGAGGAGGAAAGTGCGCATGGTGACTGTTGTATTCAATCCCGATGCAATTTCTGTGTTTCATCAACACTCTGATAGTCCACAGATTACAGAATGCCTCCAGACTTGCTTCGGAAACTACTACTGGTCTTCCAGAGAACGATCAAAGAGTAGACTGTTTGAGACATTACTCCCATGGAGGAAAGTGCGCATGGTGACTGTTGTATTCAATCCCGATGTAATTTTTTTGTTTGATCAACACTCAGATAGTCCACAGATTACAGAATGCCTCCAGATGTGCATTAGAAATAGCTACTGGTATTCCAGGGAATTATCAAAGCGTAGACTGTTAGAGACATTACTTCCATGGAGGAAAGTGCGCATTGTGACTGTTGTATTCAGTCCCGATGCAATTTCTGTGTTTCATCAACACTCTGATATCCACAGATTACAGAATGCCTCCAGATGTGCATCGGAAACTACTACTGGTCTTCAGGGAACGATCAAAGCGTAGACTGTTAGAGACATTTCTCCCATGGTGGAAAGTGTGCGTGGTGACTGTTGTATTCAATCCCGATGCAATTTCTGTGTTTCATCAACACTCTGATAGTCCACAGATTACAGATTGTCTCCAGATGTGCATCGTAAACTACTACTTATCTTCCAGGGAACGATCAAAACGTAGACTGTTTGAGACATTACTCCCATGGAGGAAAGTGCGCATGGTGACTGTTGTATTCAATCCCGATGCAATTTCTGTGTTACATCAACACTCTGATAGGCCACAGATTACAGAATACCTCCAGATGTGCATCGGAAACTACTACTGGCCTTCAAGGGAACGATCAAAGCGTAGAATGTTTGAGACATTTCTCCCATGAAGGAAAGTGCGCATGGTGACTGTTGTATTCAATCCCGATGTAATTTTTTTGTTTGATCAACACTCAGATAGTGCACAGATTACAGAATGCCTCAGGATGTGCATTAGAAACTGCTACTGGTCTTCCAGGGAATTATCAAAGCGTAGACTGTTAGAGACATTACTTCCATGGAGGAAAGTGCGCATGGTGACGGCTTTATTCAATCCCGATGCAATTTCTGTGTTTCATCAACACTCTGATAGTCCACAGATTACAGAATGCCTCCAGATGTGCATCGGAAACAACTACTGGTCTTCCAGGGAACGATCAAAGCGTAGACTGTTAGAGACATTTCTCCCATGGTGGAAAGTGCGCGTGGTGACTGTTGTATTCAATCCCGATGCAATTTCTGTGTTTCATCAACACTCTGATAGGCCACAGATTACAGATTGTCTCCAGATATGCATCGTAAACTACTACTGGTCTTCCAGGGAAGGATCAAAACGTAGACTGTTTGAGACATTACTCGAATGGAGGAAAGTGCGCATGAAGACTGTTGTATTCAATCCCGATGCAGTTTCTGTGTTTCATCAACACTCTGATAGTCCACGGATTACAGAATCCCTCCAGATGTGCATCGGAAACTACTACTGGTCTTCCAGGGAACGATCAAAGCGTAGCCTGTATTAGAATTACTCACATGGAGGAAAGTGCACATGGTGACTGTTTTACTCAATCCCGATGCATTTTCTGAGTTTCATCAACACTCTGATAGTCCACAGATTACAGAATGCCTCCAGATGTGCATCGGAAACTACTTCTGGTCATCCAGGGAAAGATCAAAGCATAGACTGTTAGTGACATTACTTCCGTGGAGGATAGTGCGCATGGTGACGGCTGTATTCAATCCCGATGCAATTTCTGTGTTTCATCAATACTCTGATAGTCCACAGATTACAGACTGCCTCCAGATGTGCATCGGGAACTACTACTGGTCTTCCAGGGAACGATCAAAGAATAGCCTGTTTGAGACATTACTCCCATGGAAGAAAGTGCGCATGGTGCCTCTTGCATTCAATCCCGATGCAATTTGTGTGTTTCATCAACAGTCTGATAGTCCACAGACTACAGAATGCCTCCAGATGAGCATCGTAAACTACTACTGGTCTTCCAGGGAACGATCAAAACGTAGACTGTTTGAGACATTACTCCCATGGAGGAAAATGCGCATGGTGACTGTTGTATTCAATCCCGATGCAATTTCTGTGTTTCATCAACACTCTGATAGCCCACAGATTACAGAATGCCTCCAGATGTTAATCGGAAACTACTACTGGTCTTCCAGGGAACGATCAAAGCATAGACTGTTAGAGACATTACTGCCATGGACGAAAGGGTGCATGGTGCCTGTTGTATTTAAACCCGATGCAATCTCTGTGTTTCATCAACAGTGTGATATTCCACAGACTACAGGATGCCTCCAGATGTGCATCGTAAACTACTACTGGTCTTCCAGGGAACGATCAAAACGTAGACTGTTTGAGACATTACCACCATGGAGGAAAGTGCGCATGGTGACTGTTGTATTCAATCCCGATGCAATTTCTGTGTTTCATCAACACTCTGATAGACCTCAGATTTCAGAATGCCTCCAGACTTGCTTGGGAAACTACTACTGGTCTTCCAGAGAACGATCAAAGAGTAGACTGTTTGAGACATTACTCCCATGGAGGAAAGTGCGCATGGTGACTGTTGTATTCAGTCCCGATGCACTTTCTGTGTTTCATCAACACTCTGATAGTCCACAGATTATTGAATGCCTCCAGATGTGCATCGGAAACTACTACTGGCCTTCAAGGGAACGATCAAAGCGTAGAGTGTTTGAGACATTTTCCCCATGAAGGAAAGTGCGCATGGTGACTGTTGTATTCAATCCCAATGTAATATTTTTGTTTGATCAACACTCAGATAGTCCACAGATTACAGAATGCCTCCAGATGTGCATGAGAAACTGCTACTGGTCTTCCAGGGAATTATCAAAGCGTAGGCTGTTAGAGACATTACTTCCATGGAGGAAAGTGCGCATGGTGACGGCTTTATTCAATCCCGATGCATTTTCTGTGTTTCATCATCACTCTGATAGTCCACAGATTACAGAATGCCTCCAGATGTGCATCGGACACTACTACTGGTCTTCCAGGGAACGATCAAAGCGTAGACTGTTAGAGACATTTCTCCCATGGTGGAAAGTGCGCGTGGTGACTATTGTATTCAATCCCGATGCAATTTCTGTGTTTCATCAACACTCTGATAGTCCACAGATTACAGATTGTCTCCAGATGTGCATCGTAAACTACTACTGGTCTTCCAGGGAACGATCAAAACGTAGACTGTTTGAGACATTACTCCCATGGAGGAAAGTGCGCATGAAGACTGTTGTATTCAATCCCTTTGCAATTTCTGTGTTTCTTCGACACTCTGATAGTCCACGGATTACAGAAAGCCTCCAGATATGCATCGGAAACTACTACTGGTCTTCCAGGGAACGATCAAAGCGTAGCCTGCATTAGAATTACTCACATGGAGGAAAGTGCACATGGTGACTGTTTTACTCAATCCCGATGGATTTTCTGAGTTTCATCAACACTCTGATAATCCACAGATTACAGAATGCCACCAGATGTGCATCGGAAACTACTTCTGGTCTTCCACGGAACGGTAAAAGCGTAGACTGTTTGAGAATTACCCCCATGGAGGAAAGTGCGCATGGTGACTGTTGTATTCAATCCCGATGCAATTTCTGTGTTTCATCAACACTCTGATAGTCCACAGATTACAGAATGCCTCCAGATGTGCATCGGAAACTACTACTGGTCTTCCAGGGAACGATCAAAGCGTAGACTGTTAGAGACATTTCTCCCATGGTGGAAAGTGCGCGTGGTGACTGTTGTATTCAATCCCGATGCAATTTCTGTGTTTCATCAACACTCTGATAGTCCACAGATTACAGATTGTCTCCAGATGTGCATCGTAAACTGCTACTGGTCTTCCAGGGAACGATCAAAACGTAGACTGTTTGAGACATTACTCCCATGGAGGAAAGTGGACATGGTGACTGTTGTATTCAATCCCGATGCAATTTCTGTGTTTTGATACACACTTTGAAGGTCCACAGATTACAGAATGCCTCCAGACGTGCATCGGAAACTACTACTGGTCTTCCACGGAACGATAAAAGCGTAGACTGTTTGAGAAATACCCCCATGGAGGAAAGTGCGCATGGTGACTGTTGTATTCAATCCCGATGCAATTTCTGTGTTTCATCAACACTCTGATAGTCCACAGATTACAGAATGCCTCCAGACTTGCTTCGGAAACTACTACTGGTCTTCCAGGGAACGATCAAAACGTAGACTGTTTGAGACATTACTCCCATGGAGGAAAGTGCGCATGGTGACTGTTGTATTCAATCCCGATGCAATTTCTGTGTTTCATCAACACTCTGATAGCCCACAGATTACAGAATGCCTCCAGATGTTAATCGGAAACTACTACTGGTCTTCCAGGGAACGATCAAAGCATAGACTGTTAGAGACATTACACCCATGGAGGTAAGTGCGCATGGTGCCTGTTGTATTCAATCCCGATGCAATTTCTGTGTTTCATCAACAGTGTGATAGTCCACAGACTACAGAATGCCTCCAGATGTGCATCGTAAACTACTACTGGTCTTCCAGGGAACGATCAAAACGTAGACTGTTTGAGACATTACCACCATGGAGGAAAGAGCGCATGGTGACTGTTGTATTCAATCCCGATGCAATTTCTGTGTTTCATCAACACTCTGATAGTCCACAGATTTCAGAATGCCTCCAGACTTGCTTCGGAAACTACTACTGGTCTTCCAGAGAACGATCAAAGAGTAGACTGTTTGAGACATTACTCCCTTGGAGGAAAGTGCGCATGGTGACTGTTGTATTCAGTCCCGATGCAATTTCTGTGTTTCATCAACACTCTGATAGTCCACGGATTACAGAATGCCTCCAGATGTGCATCGTAAACTACTACTGGTCTTCCAGGGAACGATCAAAACGTAGACTGTTTGAGACATTACTCCCATGGAGGAAAGTGCGCATGGTGACTGTTGTATTCAATCCCGATGTAATTTTTTTGTTTGATCAACACTCAGATAGTCCACAGATTACAGAATGCCTCCAGATGTGCATTAGAAATAGCTACTGGTATTCCAGGGAATTATCAAAGCGTAGACTGTTAGAGACATTACTTCCATGGAGGAAAGTGCGCATTGTGACTGTTGTATTCAGTCCCGATGCAATTTCTGTGTTTCATCAACACTCTGATAGTCCACAGATTACAGAATGCCTCCAGATGTGCATCGGAAACTACTACTGGTCTTCCAGGGAACGATCAAAGCGTAGACTGTTAGAGACATTTCTCCCATGGTGGAAAGTGTGCGTGGTGACTGATGTATTCAATCCCGATGCAATTTCTGTGTTTCATCAACACTCTGATAGTCCACAGATTACAGATTGTCTCCAGATGTGCATCGTAAACTACTACTTATCTTCCAGGGAACGATCAAAACGTAGACTGTTTGAGACATTACTCCCATGGAGGAAAGTGCGCATGGTGACTGTTGTATTCAATCCCGATGCAATTTCTGTGTTACATCAACACTCTGATAGGCCACAGATTACAGAATACCTCCAGATGTGCATCGGAAACTACTACTGGCCTTCAAGGGAACGATCAAAGCGTAGAATGTTTGAGACATTTCTCCCATGAAGGAAAGTGCGCATGGTGACTGTTGTATTCAATCCCGATGTAATTTTTTTGTTTGATCAACACTCAGATAGTGCACAGATTACAGAATGCCTCCAGATGTGCATTAGAAACTGCTACTGGTCTTCCAGGGAATTATCAAAGCGTAGACTGTTAGAGACATTACTTCCATGGAGGAAAGAGCGCATGGTGACGGCTTTATTCAATCCCGATGCAATTTCTGTGTTTCATCAACACTCTGATAGTCCACAGATTACAGAATGCCTCCAGATGTGCATCGGAAACTACTACTGGTCTTCCAGGGAACGATCAAAGCGTAGACTGTTAGAGACATTTCTCCCATGGTGGAAAGTGCGCGTGGTGACTGTTGTATTCAATCCCGATGCAATTTCTGTGTTTCATCAACACTCTGATAGGCCACAGATTACAGATTGTCTCCAGATGTGCATCGTAAACTACTACTGGTCTTCCAGGGAAGGATCAAAACATAGACTGTTTGAGACATTACTCGAATGGAGGAAAGTGCGCATGAAGACTGTTGTATTCAATCCCGATGCAGTTTCTGTGTTTCATCAACACTCTGATAGTCCACGGATTACAGAATCCCTCCGGATGTGCATCGGAAACTACTACTGGTCTTCCAGGGAACGATCAAAGCGTAGCCTGTATTAGAATTACTCACATGGAGGAAAGTGCACATGGTGACTGTTTTACTCAATCCCGATGCATTTTCTGAGTTTCATCAACACTCTGATAGTCCACAGATTACAGAATGCCTCCAGATGTGCATCGGAAACTACTTCTGGTCATCCAGGGAAAGATCAAAGCATAGACTGTTAGTGACATTACTTCCGTGGAGGAAAGTGCGCATGGTGACGGCTGTATTCAATCCCGATGCAATTTCTGTGTTTCATCAATACTCTGATAGTCCACAGATTACAGACTGCCTCCAGATGTGCATCGGGAACTACTACTGGTCTTCCAGGGAACGATCAAAGAATAGCCTGTTTGAGACATTACTCCCATGGAGGAAAGTGCGCATGGTGCCTCTTGCATTCAATCCCGATGCAATTTGTGTGTTCCATCAACAGTCTGATAGTCCACAGACTACAGAATGCCTCCAGATGTGCATCGTAAACTACTACTGGTCTTCCAGGGAACGATCAAAACGTAGATTGTTTGAGACATTACTCCCATGGAGGAAAGTGCGCATGGTGACTGTTGTATTCAATCCCGATGCAATTTCTGTGTTTCATCAACACTCTGATAGCCCACAGATTACAGAATGCCTCCAAATGTTAATCGGAAACTACTACTGGTCTTCCAGGGAACGTTCAAAGCATAGACTGTTAGAGACATTACTGCCATGGAGGAAAGTGTGCATGGTGCCTGTTGTATTCAAACCCGATGCAATTTCTGTGTTTCATCAACAGTGTGATAGTCCACAGACTACAGAATGCCTCCAGATGTGCATCGTAAACTACTACTGGTCTTCCAGGGAACGATCAAAACGTAGACTGTTTGAGACATTACCACCATGGAGGAAAGTGCGCATGGTGACTGTTGTATTCAAGCCCGATGCAATTTCTGTGTTTCATCAACACTCTGATAGTCCTCAGATTTCAGAATGCCTCCAGACTTGCTTGGGAAGCTACTACTGGTCTTCCAGAGAACGATCAAAGAGTAGACTGTTTGAGACATTACTCCCATGGAGGAAAGTGCGCATGGTGACTGTTGTATTCAGTCCCGATGCACTTTCTGTGTTTCATCAACACTCTGATAGTCCACAGATTATTGAATGCCTCCAGATGTGCATCGGAAACTACTACTGGCCTTCAAGGGAACGATGAAAGCGTAGAGTGTTTGAGACATTTTTCCCATAAAGGAAAGTGCGCATGGTTACTGTTGTATTCAATCCCGATATAATTTTTTTGTTTGATCAACACTCAGATAGTCCACAGATTACAGAATGCCTCCAGATGTGCATTAGAAACTGCTACTGGTCTTCCAGGGAATTATCAAAGCGTAGACTGTTAGAGACATTACTTCCATGGAGGAAAGTGCGCATGGTGACTGCTTTATTCAATCCCGATGCAATTTCTGTGTTTCATCAACACTCTGATAGTCCACAGATTACAGAATTCCTCCAGATGTGCATCGGAAACTACTACTGGTCTTCCTGGGAACGATCAAAGCGTAGACTGTTAGAGACATTTCTCCCATGGTGGAATGTGCGCGTGGTGACTGTTGTATTCAATCCCGATGCAATTTCTGTGTTTCATCAACACTCTGATAGTCCACAGATTACAGATTGTCTCCAGATGTGCATCGTAAACTGCTACTGGTCTTCCAGGGAACGATCAAAACGTAGACTGTTTGAGACATTACTCCCATGGAGGAAAGTGGACATGGTGACTGTTGTATTCAATCCCGATGCAATTTCTGTGTTTTGATACACACTTTGAAGGTCCACAGAGTACAGAATGCCTCCAGACGTGCATCGGAAACTACTACTGGTCTTCCACGGAACGATAAAAGCGTAGACTGTTTGAGAAATACCCCCATGGAGGAAAGTGCGCATGGTGACTGTTGTATTCAATCCCGATGCAATTTCTGTGTTTCATCAACACTCTGATAGTCCACAGATTACAGAATGCCTCCAGACTTGCTTCGGAAACTACTACTGGTCTTCCAGGGAACGATCAAAACGTAGACTGTTTGAGACATTACTCCCACTGAGGAAAGTGCGCATGGTGACTGTTGTATTCAATCCCGATGCAATTTCTGTGTTTCATCAACACTCTGATAGCCCACAGATTACAGAATGCCTCCAGATGTTAATCGGAAACTACTACTGGTCTTCCAGGGAACGATCAAAGCATAGACTGTTAGAGACATTACTCCCATGGAGGTAAGTGCGCATGGTGCCTGTTGTATTCAATCCCGATGCAATTTCTGTGTTTCATCAACAGTGTGATAGTCCACAGACTACAGAATGCCTCCAGATGTGCATCGTAAACTACTACTTGTCTTCCAGGGAACGATCAAAACGTAGACTGTTTGAGACATTACCACCATGGAGGAAAGAGCGCATGGTGACTGTTGTATTCAATCCCGATGCAATTTCTGTGTTTCATCAACACTCTGATAGTCCACAGATTTCAGAATGCCTCCAGACTTGCTTCGGAAACTACTACTGGTCTTCCAGAGAACGATCAAAGAGTAGACTGTTTGAGACATTACTCCCTTGGAGGAAAGTGCGCATGGTGACTGTTGTATTCAGTCCCGATGCAATATCTGTGTTTCATCAACACTCTGATAGTCCACGGATTACAGAATGCCTCCAGATGTGCATCGTAAACTACTACTGGTCTTCCAGGGAACTATCAAAACGTAGACTGTTTGAGACATTACTCCCATGGAGGAAAGTGCGCATGGTGACTGTTGTATTCAATCCGGATGCAATTTCTGTGTTTCATCAACACTCTGATAGTCCACAGATTACTAAATGCCTCCAGATGTGCATCGGAAACTACTACTGGCCTTCAAGGGAACGATCAAAGCGTAGAATGTTTGAGACATTTTTCCCACGAAGGAAAGTGCGCATGGTGACTGTTGTATTCAATCCCGACGTAATTTTTTTGTTTCATCAACACTCAGATAGTCCACAGATTACAGAATGCCTCCAGATGTGCATTAGAAACTGCTACTGGTCTTCCAGGGAATTATCAAAGCGTAGACTGTTAGAGACATTACTTCCATGGAGGAAGGTGTGCATGGTGACGGCTTTATTCAATCCCGATGCAATTTCTGTGTTTCATCAACACTCTGATAGTCCACAGATTACAGAATGCCTCCAGATATGCATCGTAAACTACTATTGGTCTTCCAGGGAACGATCAGACCTTAGACTGATTGAGACATTTCTCCCATGGCGGAAAGTGCGCATGGTGACTGTTGTATTCAATCCCGATGCAATTTCTGTGTTTCATCAACACTCTGTTAGTATACAGGTTACAGAATGCCTCCAGATGTGGATCGGTAACTACTACTGGTCTTCCTGGGAACGGTCAAAGCGTAAACTGTTTGAGACATTACTCCCATGGAGTAAAGTGCGCATGGTGATTGTTGTATTCAATCCCGAGGCAATTTCTGTGTTTCAATCCATAGTTGGAAGGTCCACAGATTACAGAATGCCTCCAGATGTGCATGGGAAACTACTACTGGTCTTCCAGGGAACGATCAAAGCGTAGACTGTTTGAGACATTACTCCCATTGAGGAAGGTGTGCATGGTGACTGTTGTATTCAATCCCGATGCAATTTCTGTGTTTCATCAACACTCAGATACTCCACAGATTACAGAATGCCTCAAGATGTGCATCGGAAAGTACTACTGGTCTTCCAGGGAACAATCAAAGCGTAGACTGTTTCAGACATTATTCCCATGGAGAAAAGTGCGCATGGTGACTGTTGTATTCAATCCCGATGCAATTTCTGTTTTTCATCAACACTTTTAAGGTGCACAGATTACAGAATGCCTCCAGACGTGCATCGGAAACTACTACTGGTCTTCCAGGGAACGATCAAAGCGTAGACTGTTTCAGACATTACTCCCATGGAGGAAAGTGCGCATGGTGACTATTGTATTCAATCCCGATGCAATTTATGTGTTTCATCAACAGTCTGATAGTCCACAGATTACAGAATGCCTCCAGATGTGCATCCGAAACTACTACGGGTCTTCCAGGGAACGATCAAAGCTTAGCCTGTATGAGAATTACTCACATGGAGGAAAGTGCGCATGGTGACTGTTGTATTCAGTCCCGATGCACTTTCTGTGTTTCATCAACACTCTGATAGTCCACAGATTATTGAATGCCTCCAGATGTGCATCGGAAACTACTACTGGCCTTCAAGGGAACGATGAAAGCGTAGAATGTTTGAGACATTTTTCCCATAAAGGAAAGTGCGCATGGTTACTGTTGTATTCAATCCCAATATAATTTTTTTGTTTCATCAACACTCAGATAGTCCACAGATTACAGAATGCCTCCAGATGTGCATTAGAAACTGCTACTGGTCTTCCAGGGAATTATCAAAGCGTAGACTGTTAGAGACATTACTTCCATGGAGGAAAGTGCGCATGGTGACGGCTTTATTCAATCCCGATGCAATTTCTGTGTTTCATCAACACTCTGATAGTCCACAGATTACAGAATGCCTCCAGACGTGCATCGGAAACTACTACTGGTCTTCCAGGGAACGATCAAAGCGTAGACTGTTTCAGACATTACTCCCATGGAGGAAAGTGCGCATGGTGACTATTGTATTCAATCCCGATGCAATTTATGTGTTTCATCAACACTCTCATAGTCCACAGGTTACAGAATGCCTCCAGATGTGCATCGGAATCTACTACTAGTCTTCAAGGGAACGATCAAAGCGTAGACTGTTTGAGACATTACTTCCATGGAGGAAAGTGGGCATGGTGATTGTTGTATTCAATCCCGACGCTATTTCTGTGTTTCATCAACACTCAGATAGTCCACAGATTACAGAATGCCTCCATATGTGCATCGGAAACAACTACTGGCCTTCCAGGGAAAGATCAAAGCGTAGGCTGTTAGAGACATTACTCCCATGGAGGAAAGTGCGCACGATGACTGTTGTATTTAATCCGGATGCAATTTCTGTGTTTCAATCCGCACTTTGAAGGTCCACAGATTACAGAATGCCTCCAGATGTGCATCGGAAACTACTACTGGTCTTCCAGGGAACGATCAAAGCGTAGGCTGTTTGAGACATTACTCCCATAGAGGAAAGTGCACATAGTGACTGTTGTATTCAATCCCGATGCAATTTCTGTGTTTTGATACACACTTTGAAGGTCCACAGATTACAGATTGCCTCCAGACGTGCATCGGAAACTACTACTGGTCTTCCACGGAACGATAAAAGCGTAGACTGTTTGAGAATTACCCCCATGGAGGAAAGTGCGCATGGTGACTGTTGCATTCAATCCCGATGCAATTTCTGTGTTTCATCAACACTCTGATAGTCCACAGATTACAGAATGCCTCCAGACTTGCTTCGGAAACTACTACTGGTCTTCCAGAGAACGGTCAAAAAGTAGACTGTTTGAGACATTACTCCCATGGAGGAAAGTGCGCATAGTGACTGTTGTATTCAGTCCCGATGCAATTTCTGTGTTTCATCAACACTCCGAAAGTCCACAGATTACTGAATGCCTCCAGATGTGCATCGGAAACTACTACTGGCCTTCAAGGGAACGATCAAAGCGTAGAGTGTTTGAGACATTTTTCCCATGAAGGAAAGTGCGCATGGTGACTGTTGTATTCAATCCCGATGTAATATTTTTGTTTGATCAACACTCAGATAGTCCACAGATTACAGAATGCCTCCAGATGTGCATGAGAAACTGCTACTGGTCTTCCAGGGAATTATCAAAGCGTAGACTGTTAGAGACATTACTTCTATGGAGGAAAGTGCGCATGGTGACGGCTTTATTCAATCCCGATGCAATTTCTGTGTTTCATCATCACTCTGATAGTCCACAGATTACAGAATGCCTCCAGATGTGCATCGGAAACTACTACTGGTCTTCCAGGGAACGATCAAAGCGTAGACTGTTAGAGACATTTCTCCCATGGTGGAAAGTGCGCGTGGTGACTATTGTATTCAATCCCTTTGCAATTTCTGTGTTTCTTCGACACTCTGATAGTCCACGGATTACAGAAAGCCTCCAGATATGCATCGGAAACTACTACTGGTCTTCCAGGGAACGATCAAAGCGTAGCCTGCATTAGAATTACTCACATGGAGGAAAGTGCACATGGTGACTGTTTTACTCAATCCCGATGGATTTTCTGAGTTTCATCAACACTCTGATAGTCCACAGATTACAGAATGCCTCCAGATGTGCATCGGAAACTACTTCTGGTCTTCCACGGAACGGTAAAAGCGTAGACTGTTTGAGAATTACCCCCATGGAGGAAAGTGCGCATGGTGACTGTTGTATTCAATCCCAAAGCAATTTCTGTGTTTCATCAACACTCCGATAGTCCACAGTTTACAAAATGCCTCCAGATGTGCATCGGAACATACTTCTGGTCTTCCAGCGAACGATCAAAGCGTAAACTATTTGAGACATTACTCCCATGGCGGAAGGTGCGCATGGTGACTGTTGTATTCAATCCTGTTCCATATTCTGTGTTTCATCAACACTCAGATACTCCACAGATTACAGAATGTCAACAGATGTGCATCGGAAACTAACGTTGGTCTTCCAGGGAACGATCAAAGCGTAGACTGTTTTAGACATTACTCCCATGGAGGAAAGTGCGCATGGTGCCTATTGTATTCAATCCCGATGCAATTTCTGTGTTTCATCAACAGTCTGATGGTCCACAGACTACAGAATGCCTCCAGATGTGCATCGTAAACTACTACTGGTCTTCCACGGAACGATAAAAGCGTAGACTGTTTGAGAATTACCCCCGAGGAGGAAAGTGCGCATGGTGACTGTTGTATTCAATCCCGATGCAATTTCTGTGTTTCATCAACACTCTGATAGTCCACAGATTACAGAATGCCTCCAGACTTGCTTCGGAAACTACTACTGGTCTTCCAGAGAACGATCAAAGAGTAGACTGTTTGAGACATTACTCCCATGGAGGAAAGTGCGCATGGTGACTGTTGTATTCAATCCCGATGTAATTTTTTTGTTTGATCAACACTCAGATAGTCCACAGATTACAGAATGCCTCCAGATGTGCATTAGAAATAGCTACTGGTATTCCAGGGAATTATCAAAGCGTAGACTGTTAGAGACATTACTTCCATGGAGGAAAGTGCGTATGGTGACTGTTGTATTCAGTCCCGATGCAATTTCTGTGTTTCATCAACACTCTGATAGTCCACAGATTACAGAATGCCTCCAGATGTGCATCGGAAACTACTACTGGTCTTCCAGGGAACGATCAAAGCGTAGACTGTTAGAGACATTTCTCCCATGGTGGAAAGTGTGCGTGGTGACTGTTGTATTCAATCCCGATGCAATTTCTGTGTTTCATCAACACTCTGATAGTCCACAGATTACAGATTGTCTCCAGATGTGCATCGTAAACTACTACTTATCTTCCAGGGAACGATCAAAACGTAGACTGTTTGAGACATTACTCCCATGGAGGAAAGTGCGCATGGTGACTGTTGTATTCAATCCCGATGCAATTTCTGTGTTACATCAACACTCTGATAGGCCACAGATTACAGAATACCTCCAGATGTGCATCGGAAACTACTACTGGCCTTCAAGGGAACGATCAAAGCGTAGAATGTTTGAGGCATTTCTCCCATGAAGGAAAGTGCGCATGGTGACTGTTGTATTCAATCCCGATGTAATTTTTTTGTTTGATCAACACTCAGATAGTGCACAGATTACAGAATGCCTCCAGATGTCCATTAGAAACTGCTACTGGTCTTCCAGGGAATTATCAAAGCGCAGACTGTTAGAGACATTACTTCCATGGAGGAAAGTGCGCATGGTGACGGCTTTATTCAATCCCGATGCAATTTCTGTGTTTCATCAACACTCTGATAGTCCACAGATTACAGAATGCCTCCAGATGTGCATCGGAAACTACTACTGGTCTTCCAGGGAACGATCAAAGCGTAGACTGTTAGAGACATTTCTCCCATGGTGGAAAGTGCGCGTGGTGACTGTTGTATTCAATCCCGATGCAATTTCTGTGTTTCATCAACACTCTGATAGGCCACAGATTACAGATTGTCTCCAGATGTGCATCGTAAACTACTACTGGTCTTCCAGGGAAGGATCAAAACGTAGACTGTTTGAGACATTACTCGAATGGAGGAAAGTGCGCATGAAGACTGTTGTATTCAATCCCGATGCAGCTTCTGTGTTTCATCAACACTCTGATAGTCCACGGATTACAGAATCCTTCCAGATGTGCATCGGAAACTACTACTGGTCTTCCAGGGAACGATCAAAGCGTAGCCTGTATTAGAATTACTCACATGGAGGAAAGTGCACATGGTGACTGTTTTACTCAATCCCGATGCATTTTCTGAGTTTCATCAACACTCTGATAGTCCACAGATTACAGAATGCCTCCAGATGTGCATCGGAAACTACTTCTGGTCATCCAGGGAAAGATCAAAGCATAGACTGTTAGTGACATTACTTCCGTGGAGGAAAGTGCGCATGGTGACGGCTGTATTCAATCCCGATGCAATTTCTGTGTTTCATCAATACTCTGATAGTCCACAGATTACAGACTGCCTCCAGATGTGCATCGGGAACTACTACTGGTCTTCCAGGGAACGATCAAAGAATAGCCTGTTTGAGACATTACTCCCATGGAGGAAAGTGCGCATGGTGCCTCTTGCATTCAATCCCGATGCAATTTGTGTGTTTCATCAACAGTCTGATAGTCCACAGACTACAGAATGCCTCCAGATGTGCATCGTAAACTACTACTGGTCTTCCAGGGAACGATCAAAGCGTAGACTGTTTGAGACATTACTCCCATGGAGGAAAGTGCGCATGGTGACTGTTGTATTCAATCCCGATGCAATTTCTGTGTTTCATCAATACTCTGATAGTCCACAGATTACAGACTGCCTCCAGATGTGCATCGGGAACTACTACTGGTCTTCCAGGGAACGATCAAAGAATAGCCTGTTTGAGACATTACTCCCATGGAGGAAAGTGCGCATGGTGCCTCTTGCATTCAATCCCGATGCAATTTGTGTGTTTCATCAACAGTCTGATAGTCCACAGACTACAGAATGCCTCCAGATGTGCATCGTAAACTACTACTGGTCTTCCAGGGAACGATCAAAGCGTAGACTGTTTGAGACATTACTCCCATGGAGGAAAGTGCGCATGGTGACTGTTGTATTCAGTCCCGATGCACTTTCTGTGTTTCATCAACACTCTGATAGTCCACAGATTATTGAATGCCTCCAGATGTGCATCGGAAACTACTACTGGCCTTCAAGGGAACGATGAAAGCGTAGAATGTTTGAGACATTTTTCCCATAAAGGAAAGTGCGCATGGTTACTGTTGTATTCAATCCCGATATAATTTTTTTGTTTGATCAACACTCAGATAGTCCACAGATTACAGAATGCCTCCAGATGTGCATTAGAAACTGCTACTGGTCTTCCAGGGAATTATCAAAGCGTAGACTGTTAGAGACATTACTTCCATGGAGGAAAGTGCGCATGGTGACGGCTTTATTCAATCCCGATGCAATTTCTGTGTTTCATCAACACTCTGATAGTCCACAGATTACAGAATTCCTCCAGGTGTGCATCGGAAACTACTACTGGTCTTCCAGGGAACGATCAAAGCGTAGACTGTTAGAGACATTTCTCCCATGGTGGAAAGTGCGCGTGGTGACTGTTGTATTCAATCCCGATGCAATTTCTGTGTTTCATCAACACTCTGATAGTCCACAGATTACAGATTGTCTCCAGATGTGCATCGTAAACTGCTACTGGTCTTCCAGGGAACGATCAAAACGTAGACTGTTTGAGACATTACTCCCATGGAGGAAAGTGGGCATGGTGACTGTTGTATTCAATCCCGATGCAATTTCTGTGTTTTGATACACACTTTGAAGGTCCACAGATTACAGAATGCCTCCAGACGTGCATCGGAAACTACTACTGGTCTACCACGGAACGATAAAAGCGTAGACTGTTTGAGAAATACCCCCATGGAGGAAAGTGCGCATGGTGACTGTTGTATTCAATCCCGATGCAATTTCTGTGTTTCATCAACACTCTGATAGTCCACAGATTACAGAATGCCTCCAGACTTGCTTCGCAAACTACTACTGGTCTTCCAGAGAACGATCAAAGAGTAGACTGTTTGAGACATTACTCCCATGGAGGAAAGTGCGCATGGTGACTGTTGTATTCAATCCCGATGCAATTTCTGTGTTTCATCAACACTCTGATAGGCCACAGATTACAGAATACCTCCAGATGTGCATCGGAAACTACTACTGGCCTTAGAGGGGACGATCAAAGCGTAGAATGTTTGAGACATTTTTCCCATGAAGGAAAGTGCGCATGGTGACTGTTGTATTCAATCCCGATGTAATTTTTTTGTTTGATCAACACTCAGATAGTCCACAGATTACAGAATGCCTCCAGATGTGCATTAGAAACTGCTACTGGTCTTCCAGGAAATTTTCAAAGCGTAGACTGTTAGAGACATTACTTCCATGGAGGAAAGTGCGCATGGTGAAGGCTTTATTCAATCCCGATGCAATTTCTGTGTTTCATCAACACTCTGATAGTCCACAGATTACAGAATGCCTCCAGATGTGCATCGGAAACTACTACTGGTCTTCCAGGGAACGATCAAAGCGTAGACAGTTAGAGACATTTCTCCCATGGTGGAAAGTGCGCGTGGTGACTGTTGTATTCAATCCCGATGCAATTTCTGTGTTTCATCAACACTCTGATAATCCACAGATTACAGATTGTCTCCAGATGTGCATCGTAAACTACTACTGGTCTTCCAGGGAACGATCAAAACGTAGACTGTTTGAGACATTACTCCCATGGAGGAAAGTGCGCATGGTGACTGTTGTATTCAATCCCGATGCAATTTCTGTGTTTCATCAACACTCTGATAGTCCTCAGATTTCAGAATGCCTCCAGACTTGCTTGGGAAACTACTACTGGTCTTCCAGAGAACGATCAAAAAGTAGACTGTTTGAGACATTACTCCCATGGAGGAAAGTGCGCATTGTGAATGTTGTATTCAGTCCCGATGCACTTTCTGTGTTTCATCAACACTCTGATAGTCCACAGATTATTGAATGCCTCCAGATGTGCATCGGAAACTACTACTGGCCTTCAAGGGAACGATGAAAGCGTAGAATGTTTGAGACATTTTTCCCATAAAGGAAAGTGCGCATGGTTACTGTTGTATTCAATCCCGATATAATTTTTTTGTTTGATCAACACTCAGATAGTCCACAGATTACAGAATGCCTCCAGATGTGCATTAGAAACTGCTACTGGTCTTCCAGGGAATTATCCAAGCGTAGACTGTTAGAGACATTACTTCCATGGAGGAAAGTGCGCATGGTGACGGCTTTATTCAATCCCGATGCAATTTCTGTGTTTTATCAACACTCTGATAGTCCACAGATTACAGAATTCCTCCAGATGTGCATCGGAAACTACTACTGGTCTTCCAGGGAACGATCAAAGCGTAGACTGTTAGAGAAATTTCTCCCAATGCTGGAAAGTGCGCGTGGTGACTGTTGTATTCAATCCCGATGCAATTTCTGTGTTTCATCAACACTCTGATAGTCCACAGATTACAGAATGCCTCCAGACTTGCTTCGGAAACTACTACTGGTCTTCCAGAGAACGATCAAAGAGTAGACTGTTTGAGACATTACTCCCATGGAGGAAAGTGCGCATGGTGACTGTTGTATTCAATCCCGATGCAATTTCTGTGTTTCATCAACACTCTGATAGGCCACAGATTACAGAATACCTCCAGATGTGCATTGGAAACTACTACTGGCCTTAGAAGTAACGATCAAAGCGTAGAATGTTTGAGACATTTTTCCCATGAAGGAAAGTGCGCATGGTGACTGTTGTATTCAATCCCGTTGTAATTTTTTTGTTTGATCAACACTCAGATAGTCCACAGATTACAGAATGCCTCCAGATGTGCATTAGAAACTGCTACTGGTCTTCCAGGGAATTATCAAAGCGTAGACTGTTAGAGACATTACTTCCATGGAGGAAAGTGCGCATGGTGACGGCTTTATTCAATCCCGATGCAATTTCTGTGTTTCATCAACACTCTGATAGTCCACAGATTACAGAATGCCTCCAGATGTGCATCGGAAACTACTACTGGTCTTCCAGGGAACGATCAAAGCGTAGACTGTTAGAGACATTTCTCCCATGGTGGAAAGTGCGCGTGGTGACTGTTGTATTCAATCCCGATGCAATTTCTGTGTTTCATCAACACTCTGATAGTCCACAGATTACAGATTGTCTCCAGATGTGCATCGTAAACTACTACTGGTCTTCCTGGGAACGATCAAAGCGTAGCCTGTATTAGAATTACTCACATGGAGGAAAGTGCACATGGTGACTGTTTTACTCAATCCCGATGCATTTTCTGAGTTTCATCAACACTCTGATAGTCCACAGATTACAGAATGCCTCCAGATGTGCATCGGAAACTACTTCTGGTCTTCCAGGGAAAGATCAAAGTATAGACTGTTAGAGACATTACTTCCATGGAGGAAAGTACGCATGGTGACGCCTGTATTTAATCCCGATGCAATTTCTGTGTTTCATCAATACTCTGATAGTCCACAGATTACAGACTGCCTCCAGATGTGCATCGGGAACTACTACTGATCTTCCAGGGAACGATCAAAGAATAGCCTGTTTGAGACATTACTCCCATGGAGGAAAGTGCGCATGGTGCCTGTTGTATTCAATCCCAATGCAATTTCTGTGTGTCATCAACAGTCTGATAGTCCACAGACTACAGAATGCCTCCAGACTTGCTTCGGAAACTACTACTGGTCTTCCAGAGAACGATCAAAGAGTAGACTGTTTGAGACATTACTCCCATGGAGGAAAGTCGCATGGTGACTGTTGTATTCAGTCCCGATGCAATTTCTGTGATTCATCAACACTCTGATAGTCCACAGATTACTGAATGCCTCCAGATGTGCATCGGAAACTACTACTGGCCTTCAAGGGAACGACCAAAGCGTAGAATGTTTGAGACATTTTTCCCATGAAGGAAAGTGCGCATGGTGACTGTTGTATTCAATCCCGATGTAATTTTTTTGTTTGATCAACACTCAGATAGTCCACAGATTACAGAATGCCTCCAGATGTGCATTAGAGACTGCTACTGGTCTTCCAGGGAATTATCAAAACGTAGACTGTTAGAGACATTACTTCCATGGAGAAAAGTGCGCATGGTGACGGCTTTATTCAATCCCGATGCAATTTCTGTGTTTCATCAACACTCTGATAGTTTACAGATTACAGAATGCCTCCAGATGTGCATCGGAAACTACTACTGGTCTTCCAGGGAACGATCAAAGCGTAGACTGTTAGAGACATTTCTCCCATGGTGGAAAGTGCGCGTGGTGACTTTTGTATTCAATCCCGATGCAATTTCTGTGTTTCATCAACACTCTGATAGTCCACAGATTACAGATTGTCTCCAGATGTGCATCGTAAACTACTACTGGTCTTCCAGGAAACGATCAAAACGTAAACTGTTTGAGACATTACTCCCATGGAGGAAAGTGCGCATGGTGACTGTTGTATTCAATCCCGATGCAATTTCTGTGTTTCATCAACACTCTGATAGGCCACAGATTACAGAATACCTCCAGATGTGCATCGGAAACTACTACTGGCCTTAGAGGGAACGATCAAAGCGTAGAATGTTTGAGACATTTTTCCCATGAAGGAAAGTGCGCATGGTGACTGTTGTATTCAATCCCGATGTAATTTTTTTGTTTGATCAACACTCAGATAGTCCACAGATTACAGAATGCCTCCAGATGTGCATTAGAAACTGCTACTGGTCTTCCAGGAAATTTTCAAAGCGTAGACTGTTAGAGACATTACTTCCATGGAGGAAAGTGCGCATGGTGAAGGCTTTATTCAATCCCGATGCAATTTCTGTGTTTCATCAACACTCTGATAGTCCACAGATTACAGAATGCCTCCAGATGTGCATCGGAAACTACTACTGGTCTTCCAGGGAACGATCAAAGCGTAGACTGTTAGAGACATTTCTCCTATGGTGGAAAGTGCGCGTGGTGACTGTTGTATTCAATCCCGATGCAATTTCTGTGTTTCATCAACACTCTGATAGTCCACAGATTACAGATTGTCTCCAGATGTGCATCGTAAACTACTACTGGTCTTCCAGGGAACGATCAAAACGTAGACTGTTTCAGACATTACTCCCATGGAGGAAAGTGCGCATGGTGACTGTTGTATTCAATGCCGATGCAATTTCTGTGTTTCATCAGCACTCTGATAGGCCACAGATTACAGAATACCTCCAGATGTGCATCGGAAACTACTACTGGCCTTCAAGGGAACGATCAAAGCGTAGAATGTTTGAGGCATTTTTCCCATGAAGGAAAGTGCGCATGGTGACTGTTGTATTCAATCCCGATGTAATTTTTTTGTTTGATCAACACTCAGATAGTCCACAGATTACAGAATGCCTCCAGATGTGCATTAGAAATTGCTACTGGTCTTCCAGGGAATTATCAAAGCGTAGACTGTTAGAGACATTACTTCCATGGAGGAAAGTGCGCATGGTGACGGCTTTATTCAATCCCGATGCAATTTCTGTGTTTCATCAACACTCTGATAGTCCACAGATTACAGAATGCCTCCAGATGTGCATCGGAAACTACTACTGGTCTTCCAGGGAACGATCAAAGCGTAGACTGTTAGAGACATTTCTCCCATGGCGGAAAGTGCGCGTGGTGACTGTTGTATTCAATCCCGATGCAATTTCTGTGTTTCATCAACACTCTGATAGTCCACAGATTACAGATTGTCTCCAGATGTGCATCGTAAACTACTACTGGTCTTCCTGGGAACGATCAAAGCGTAGCCTGTATTAGAATTACTCACATGGAGGAAAGTGCACATGGTGACTGTTTTACTCAATCCCGATGCATTTTCTGAGTTTCATCAACACTCTGATAGTCCACAGATTACAGAATGCCTCCAGATGTGCATCGGAAACTACTTCTGGTCTTCCAGGGAAAGATCAAAGCATAGACTGTTAGAGACATTACTTCCATGGAGGAAAGTACGCATGGTGACGGCTGTATTCAATCCCGATGCAATTTCTGTGTTTCATCAATACTCTGATAGTCCACAGATTACAGACTGCCTCCAGATGTGCATCGGGAACTACTACTGATCTTCCAGGGAACGATCAAAGAATAGCCTGTTTGAGACATTACTCCCATGGAGGAAAGTGCGCATGGTGCCTGTTGTATTCAATCCCGATGCAATTTCTGTGTGTCATCAACAGTCTGATAGTCCACAGACTACAGAATGCCTCCAGATGTGCATCGTAAACTACTACTGGTCTTCCAGGGAACGATCAAAACGTAGACTGTTTGAGACATTACTCCCATGGAGGAAAGTGCGCATGGTGACTGTTGTATTCAATCCCGATGCAATTTCTGTGTTTCATCAACACTCTGATAGCCCACAGGTTACAGAATGCCTCCAGATGTTAATCGGAAACTACTACTGGTCTTCCAGGGAACGATCAAAGCGTAGACTGTTAGAGACATTTCTCCCATGGTGGAAAGTGCGCGTGGTGACTATTGTATTCAATCCCGATGCAATTTCTGTGTTTCATCAACACTCTGATAGTCCAAAGATTACAGATTGTCTCCAGATGTGCATCGTAAACTACTACTGGTCTTCCAGGGAACGATCAAAACGTAGACTGTTTGAGACATTACTCCCATGGAGGAAAGTGCGCATGAAGACTGTTGTATTCAATCCCTTTGCAATTTCTGTGTTTCTTCGACACACTGATAGTCCACGGATTACAGAAAGCCTCCAGATATGCATCGGAAACTACTACTGGTCTTCCAGGGAACGATCAAAGCGTAGCCTGCATTAGAATTACTCACATGGAGGAAAGTGCACATGGTGACTGTTTTACTCAATCCCGATGGATTTTCTGAGTTTCATCAACACTCTGATAGTCCACAGATTACAGAATGCCTCCAGATGTGCATCGGAAACTACTTCTGGTCTTCCACGGAACGGTAAAAGCGTAGACTGTTTGAGAATTACCCCCGAGGAGGAAAGTGCGCATGGTGACTGTTGTATTCAATCCCGATGCAATTTCTGTGTTTCATCAATACTCTGATAGTCCACAGATTACAGAATGCCTCCAGACTTGCTTCGGAAACTACTACTGGTCTTCCAGAGAACGATCAAAGAGTAGACTGTTTGAGACATTACTCCCATGGAGGAAAGTGCGCATGGTGACTGTTGTATTCAATCCCGATGCAATATCTGTGTTTCATCAACACTCTGATAGTCCACAGATTACAGAATGCCTCCAGATGTGCATTAGAAATAGCTACTGGTATTCCAGGGAATTATCAAAGCGTAGACTGTTAGAGACATTACTTCCATGGAGGAAAGTGCGCATGGTGACTGTTGTATTCAGTCCCGATGCAATTTCTGTGTTTCATCAACACTCTGATAGTCCACAGATTACAGAATGCCTCCAGATGTGCATCGGAAACTACTACTGGTCTTCCAGGGAACGATCAAAGCGTAGACTGTTAGAGACATTTCTCCCATGGTGGAAAGTGTGCGTGGTGACTGTTGTATTCAATCCCAATGCAATTTCTGTGTTTCATCAACACTCTGATAGTCCACAGATTACAGATTGTCTCCAGATGTGCATCGTAAACTACTACTTATCTTCCAGGGAACGATCCAAACGTAGACTGTTTGAGACATTACTCCCATGGAGGAAAGTGCACATGGTGACTGTTGTATTCAATCCCGATGCAATTTCTGTGTTACATCAACACTCTGATAGGCCACAGATTACAGAATACCTCCAGATGTGCATCGGAAACTACTACTGGCCTTCAAGGGAACGATCAAAGCGTAGAATGTTTGAGACATTTCTCCCATGAAGGAAAGTGCGCATGGTGACTGTTGTATTCAATCCCGATGTAATTTTTTTGTTTGATCAACACTCAGATAGTCCACAGATTACAGAATGCCTCCAGATGTGCATTAGAAACTGCTACTGGTCTTCCACGGAATTATCAAAGCGTAGACTGTTAGAGACATTACTTCCGTGGAGGAAAGTGCGCATGGTGACGGCTTTATTCAATCCCGATGCAATTTCTGTGTTTCATCAACACTCTGATAGTCCACAGATTACAGAATGCCTCCAGATGTGCATCGGAAACTACTACTGGTCTTCCAGGGAACGATCAAAGCGTAGACTGTTGTAGACATTTCTCCCATGGTGGAAAGTGCGCGTGGTGACTGTTGTATTCAATCCCGATGCAATTTCTGTGTTTCATCAACACTCTGATAGGCCACAGATTACAGATTGTCTCCAGATGTGCATCGTAAACTACTACTGGTCTTCCAGGGAAGGATCAAAACGTAGACTGTTTGAGACATTACTCGAATGGAGGAAAGTGCGCATGAAGACTGTTGTATTCAATCCCGATGCAGTTTCTGTGTTTCATCAACACTCTGATAGTCCACGGATTACAGAATCCCTCCAGATGTGCATCGGAAACTACTACTGGTCTTCCAGGGAAAGATCAAAGCGTAGCCTGTATTAGAATTACTCACATGGAGGAAAGTGCACATGGTGACTGTTTTACTCAATCCCGATGCATTTTCTGAGTTTCATCAACACTCTGATGGTCCACAGATTACAGAATGCCTCCAGATGTGCATCGGAAACTACTACTGGTCTTCCAGGGAACGATCAAAGCATAGACTGTTTGAGACATTACCACCATCGAGGAAAGTGCGCATGGTGACTGTTGTATTCAATCCCGATGCAATTTCTGTGTTTCATCAACACTCTGATAGTCCTCAGATTACAGACTGCCTCCAGATGTGCATCGGGAACTACTACTGGTCTTCCAGGGAACGATCAAAGAATAGACTGTTTGAGACATTACTCCCATGGAGGAAAGTGCGCATGGTGCCTCTTGTATTCAATCCCGATGCAATTTGTGTGTTTTATCAACAGTCTGATAGTCCACAGACTACAGAATGCCTCCAGATGTGCATCGTAAACTACTACTGGTCTTCCAGGGAACGATCAAAACGTAGACTGTTTGAGACATTACTCCCATGGAGGAAAGTGCGCATGGTGACTGTTGTATTCAATCCCGATGCAATTTCTGTGTTTCATCAATACTCTGATAGCCCACAGATTACAGAATGCCTCCAGATGTTAATCGGAAACTACTACTGGTCTTCCAGGGAACGATCAAAGCATAGACTGTTTGAGACATTACCACCATCGAGGAAAGTGCGCATGGTGACTGTTGTATTCAATCCCGATGCAATTTCTGTGTTACATCAACACTCTGATAGTCCTCAGATTTCAGAATGCCTCCAGACTTGCTTGGGAAACTACTACTGGTCTTCCAGAGAACGATCAAAGAATAGACTGTTTGAGACATTACTCCCATGGAGGAAAGTGCGCATGGTGACTGTTGTATTCAGTCCCGATGCACTTTCTGTGTTTCATCAACACTCTGATAGTCCACAGATTATTGAATGCCTCCAGATGTGCATCGGAAACTACTACTGGCCTTCAGGGGAACGATGAAAGCGTAGAATGTTTGAGACATTTTTCCCATAAAGGAAAGTGCGCATGGTTACTGTTGTATTCAATCCCGATATAATTTTTTTGTTTGATCAACACTCAGATAGTCCACAGATTACAGAATGCCTCCAGATGTGCATTAGAAACTGCTACTGGTCTTCCAGGGAATTATCAAAGCGTAGACTGTTAGAGACATTACTTCCATGGAGGAAAGTGCGCATGGTGACGGCTTTATTCAATCCCGATGCAATTTCTGTATTTCATCAACACTCTGATAGTCCACAGATTACAGAATTCCTCCAGATGTGCATCGGAAACTACTACTGGTCTTCCAGGGAACGATCAAAGCGTAGACTGTTAGAGACATTTCTCCCATGGTGGAAAGTGCGCGTGGTGACTGTTGTATTCAATCCCGATGCAATTTCTGTGTTTCATCAACACTCTGATAGTCCACAGACTACAGATTGTCTCCAGATATGCATCGTAAACTGCTACTGGTCTTCCAGGGAACGATCAAAACGTAGACTGTTTGAGACATTACTCCCATGCAGGAAAGTGGACATGGTGACTGTTGTATTCAATCCCGATGCAATTTCTGTGTTTTGATACACACTTTGAAGGTCCACAGATTACAGAATGCCTCCAGACGTGCATCGGAAACTACTACTGGTCTTCCACGGAACGATAAAAGCGTAGACTGTTTGAGAAATACCCCCATGGAGGAAAGTGCGCATGGTGACTGTTGTATTCAATCCCTATGCAATTTCTGTGTTTCATCAACACTCTGATAGTCCACAGATTACAGAATGCCTCCAGACTTGCTTCGGAAACTACTACTGGTCTTCCAGAGAACGATCAAAGGGTAGACTGTTTGAGACATTACTCCCATGGAGGAAAGTGCGCATGGTGACTGTTGTATTCAGTCCCGATGCAATTTCTGTGATTCATCAACACTCTGATAGTCCACAGATTACTGAATGCCTCCAGATGTGCATCGGAAACTACTACTGGCCTTCAAGGGAACGACCAAAGCGTAGAATGTTTGAGACATTTTTCCCATGAAGGAAAGTGCGCATGGTGACTGTTGTATTCAATCCCGATGTAATTTTTTTGTTTGATCAACACTCAGATAGTCCACAGATTACAGAATGCCTCCAGATGTGCATTAGAAACTGCTACTGGTCTTCCAGGGAATTATCAAAGTGTAGACTGTTAGAGACATTACTTCCATGGAGGAAAGTGCGCATGGTGACGGCTTTGTTCAATCCCGATGCAATTTCTGTGTTTCATCAACACTCTGATAGTTTACAGATTACAGAATGCCTCCAGATGTGCATCGGAAACTACTACTGGTCTTCCAGAGAACGATCAAAACGTAGACTGTTTGAGACATTACTCCCATGGAGGAAAGTGCGCATGGTGACTGTTGTATTCAATCCCGATGCAATTTCTGTGTTTCATCAACACTCTGATAGTCCACAGATAACAGATTGTCTCCAGATGTGCATCGTAAACTACTACTGGTCTTCCAGAGAACGATCAAAACGTAGACTGTTTGAGACATTACTCCCATGGAGGAAAGTGCGCATGGTGACTGTTGTATTCAATCCCGATGCAATTTCTGTGTTTCATCAACACTCTGATAGGCCACAGATTACAGAATACCTCCAGATGTGCATTGGAAACTACTACTGGCCTTAGAGGGAACGATCAAAGCGTAGAATGTTTGAGACATTTTTCCCATGAAGGAAAGTGCGCATGGTGACTGTTGTATTCAATCCCGATGTAATTTTTTTGTTTGATCAACACTCAGATAGTCCACAGATTACAGAATGCCTCCAGATGTGCATTAGAAACTGCTACTGGTCTTCCAGGGAATTTTCAAAGCGTAGACTGTTAGAGACATTACTTCCATGGAGGAAAGTGCGCATGGTGAAGGCTTTATTCAATCCCGATGCAATTTCTGTGTTTCATCAACACTCTGATAGTTCACAGATTACAGAATGCCTCCAGATGTTAATCGGAAACTACTACTGGTCTTCCAGGGAACGATCAAAGCATAGACTGTTAGAGACATTACTGCCATGGAGGAAATTGTGCATGGTGCCTGTTGTATTCAATCCCGATGCAATTTCTGTGTTTCATCAACAGTGTGATAGTCCACAGACTACAGAATGCCTCCAGATGTGCATCGTAAACTACTACTGGTCTTCCAGGGAACGATCAAAACGTAGACTGTTTGAGACATTACCACCATGGAGGAAAGTGCGCATGGTGACTGTTGTATTTAATCCCGATGCAATTTCTGTGTTTCATCAACACTCTGATAGTCCTCAGATTTCAGAATGCCCCCAGACTTGCTTGGGAAACTACTACTGGTCTTCCAGAGAACGATCAAAGAGTAGACTGTTTGAGACATTACTCCCATGGAGGAAAGTGCGCGTGGTGACTGTTGTATTTAGTCCCGATGCAATTTCTTTGTTTCATCAACACTCTGATAGTCCACAGATTATTGAATGCCTCCAGATGTGCATCGGAAACTACTACTGGCCTTCAAGGGAACGATGAAAGCGTAGAATGTTTGAGACATTTTTCCCATAAAGGAAAGTGCGCATGGTTACTGTTGTATTCAATCCCGATGTAATTTTTTTGTTTGATCAACACTCAGATAGTCCACAGATTACAGAATGGCTCCAGATGTGCATTAGAAACTGCTACTGGTCTTCCAGGGAATTATCAAAGCGTAGACTGTTAGAGACATTACTTCCATGGCGGAAAGTGCGCATGGTGACGGCTTTATTCAATCCCGATGCAATTTCTGTGTTTCATCAACACTCTGATAGTCCTCAGATTACAGAATGCCTCCAGATGGGCTTCGGAAACTACTACTGGTCTCCCAGGGAACGATCAAAGCGTAGACAGTTAGAGACATTACTCCCACGGAGAAAAGTCCGCATGGTGCCTGTTGTATTCAATCCCGATGCAATTTCTGTGTTTCGTCAACACACTCAATGTCCATAGATTACAGAATGCCTCCATATGTGCTTCGGAAACTACTACTGCTCTTCCAGGAATCGATTAAGAGGTAGAGAGTTTGAGACATTACTCTCTATGACAAGAGTCTTCTTGGTGTCTGTTGTATTCAATCCCGATGCAATTTCTGTGTTTCATCAACACACTGAACGTCCACAGATTACAGGAAGTCTCCAGATGTGCTTCGGAAACTACTAGTGGTCTCCCAGAGAACAATCAAAGCGTAGACAGTTTGAGACATTACTCCCATGGAGAAAAATCAGCATGGTGACTGTTGTATTCAATCCCGAAGCAATTTCTGTGTTTATTTAACACTCTGAACGCCCACAGACTACTTGAAGCCTCCAGATGTGGTTCGTAAACTACTACTGGTCTCCCAGGAATCTATCAATGCGTAGACCGATTGGGACATTACTCCCATGCATAAATTTCCGCATGGTGCCTGTTGTATTCAATCCCGATGCAATTTCTGTGTTTCACCAACACTCGGAACGTCCACAGATTTTATGAGGCCTCCAGATGTGCTTCGGGAACTACTACTGGTCTCCCGTGATTCGATCAAAGCATAGACAGTTTGAGACATTACTCCCATAGAGAAGAGTCCGCATGGTGCCTGTTGTATTCAATCCTGATGTGATTTCAGTGTTTCATCAACACTCAGAATGTCCACAGATTACAGGAAGTCTCCAGATTTGCTTTGGAAACTACTACTGGTCTCCCAGGGACGATCAAAGCGAAGACAGTTAGAGACATTACTCCCATGGAGAAAAGTCCGCATGGCGCCTGTTGTATTCAATCCCGATGCAATTTCTGTGTTTGATCAACCCTCTGAACGTCCACAGATTACAGGAAGTCTTCAGATCTGCTTCGGAAACAACTACTGGTCTCTCAGGATTCTATCAAAGCGTAGACAGTTAGAGACATTACTCCCATGGAGAAAACTCCGCATGCTGCCTGTTGCAATCAATCCCGATGCAATTTCTGTGTTTCAACAACACTCTGAACGTAAACAGATTTACAGGAAGCCTTTAGATGTGCTTCGGAAACTACTACTGGTCTCCCAGGGACGATCAAAGCGTAGACAGTTTGAGACATTACTCCCATGTCGAAAAGTCCGCATGGTGCCTGTTGTAATCAATGCCGATGCAATTTCAGTGTTTCATCAACACTCTGAATGTCCACAGATTACAGAATGCTTCCAGATGTGCTTCGGAACCTACTAATGGTCTCCCAGGAATCGACCAAAGTGTAGAGTGTTTGAGACATTACTCCCTATGACAAAAGTCTTCTTGGTGTCTGTTGTATTCAATCCCGATTAAATTTCTGTGTTTCATGAACACTCAGAAGGTCCACAGATTACAGGAAGACTCCAGATGTGCTTCGGAAACTACTAGTGGTCTCCCAGAGAACAATCAAAGCGTAGGCAGTTTGAGACATTACTCCCATGGAGAAAAATCAGCATGGTGACTGTTGTATTCAATCCCGATGCAATTTCTGTGTTTCATTAACACTCTGAAAGTCCACAGATTACTTGAAGCCTCCATTTGTGGTTCGTAAACTACTACTTGTCTCCCAGGAATCTATCAATGCGTAGATTGATTGGGACATTACTCCCATACAGAAATTTCCGCATGGTGCCTGTTGTATTCAATCCCGATGCAATTTCTGTGTTTCATCAACACTCGGAACGTCCACAGATTACATGAGGAATCCAGATGTGCTTCGGAAACTACTACTGGTCTCCCGTGATTCGATCAAAGCATAGACAGTTTGAGACATTACTCCCATAGAGAAGAGTCCGCATGGTGCCTGTTGTATTCAATCCGGATGTAATTTCAGTGTTTCATCAACACTCAGAACGCCCACAGATTACAGGAAGACTCCAGATTTGCTTCGGAAACTACTACTGGTCTCCCAGGGACGATCAAAGCGAAGACAGTTACAGACATTACTCCCATGGAGAAAAGTCCGCATGGTGCCTGTTGTATACAATCCCGATGCAATTTCTGTGTTTGATCAACACTCTGAACGTCCACAGATTACAGGAAGCCTTCAGATCTGCTTCAGAAACTACTACTGGTCTCCCAGGGACGATCAAAGCGTAGACAGTTAGAGACATTACTCCCATGGAGAAATGTCCGCATGGTGCCTGTTGTATTCAATCCCGATGCAATTTCTGAGTTTCATCAACACAGAATGTCCACTGATTACTGGAAGCTTCCAGATATGCTGCATAAACTACTACTGCTCTCCCAGGAATCGACCAAAGCGTAGACAGTTTGAGACATTACTCCCATGTAGAGAAGTAAGCATGGTGCCTGTTGTATTCATTCCCGATGCCATTTCTGTGTTTCATTCACACTCTGGACGTCATAGATTACATGTAGCCTCCATATGTGCTTCGGAAACTACTACTGGTCTCCCAGGAATCGACCATTGCGTAGAGAGTTTGAGATATTACTCCCATGGAGAAAATTCGGAATGGTGTCTGTTTTATTCAATCCCGATGAGATATTTGTGTTTCATCAACACTCTGAACGTTGACAGATTACATGATGCCTTCAGATGTGCTTCGGAAACTACTACTGGTCTCCCAGGGAACGATCAAAACGTAGACAGTTAGAGACATTACTCCCATGGAGAAAAGTCCGCATGGTGCCTGTTGTAATCAATGCCGATGCAATTTCTGTGTTTCATCAACACTCTGAATGGTCACAGATTACAGAATGCCTCCAGATGTGCTTCGGAACCTACTAATGGTCTCCCAGGAATCGAACAAAGTGTAGAATGTTTGAGACATGACTGCCATTGAGAAAGATCCGCATGGTGGCTGTTGTATTCAATCCCGATGCAATTTCTGTGTTTCATCAACACACTGAACGTCCACAGATTACGGGAAGACTCCAGATGTGCTTCGGAAACTGCTAGTGGTCTCCCAGAGAACAATCAAAGCGTAGACAGTTTGAGACATTACTCCCACGGACAAAAGTCCGCATGGTGACTGTTGTATTCAATCCCGATACAATTTCTGTGTTTCATTAACACTCTGAACGTCCATAGATTACATGAAGCCTCCAGATGTGGTTCGAAAACTACTACTGGTCTCCCAGCAATCTATCAAAGCGTAGACAGATTGGGACATTACTCCCATGCAGAAATTTCAGCATGGTGCCTGTTGTATTCAATCCCGATGCAATTTCTGTGTTTCATCAACACACTGAACGTCCACAGATTACAGGAAGACTCCAGACATGCTTCGGAAACTACTAGTGGTCTCCCAGAGAGCAATCAAAGCGTAGACAGGTAGAGACATTACTCCCATGGAGAAAAGTCCGCATGGTGTCTGTTGTATTCAATCCCGATGCAATTGCTGTGTTTCATCAACACTCTGAACGTTACAGATTACAGAAAGCCTTCAGATGTGCTTCGGTAACTACAACTGGTCTCCCACTGAACGAACAAATCGTAGACAGTTTTAGACAATACTCCCATAGAGAAAAGTCCGCTTGGTGCCTGTTGTAATCAATGCCGATGCAATTTCTGTGTTTTATCAACACTCTGAATGTCCACAGATTACAGAATGCCTATAGAAGTGCTTTGGAACCTACTAATGGTCTACCAGGAATCGACCGAAGTGTAGAGTGTTTGAGACATTACTCCCTATGACAAAAGTCTTCTTGGTGTCTGTTGTATTCAATCGCGATTAAATTTCTGTGTTTCATCAACACTCAGAACGTCCACAGATTACAGGAAGCTTCCAGATGTGCTGCGGAAACTACTACTGGTCTCCCAGGATTCGATCAAACCGTTGACAGTTTGGGACATTAGTCCCATGTTAAACTTCCGCATTTTGCCTGTTGTATTCAATCCCGTTGCAATGTCTGTGTTTCATCAACGCTCTGAACGTCTACAGATTACAGGATGCCTCCAGATGGGCTTCGGAAACTACTACTGGTCTCCCAGGGAACGATCAAAGCGTAGACAGATAGAGACATTACTCCCATGGAGAAAAGTCCGCATGGTGCCTGTTGTATTCAATCCCGATGCAATTTCTGTGTTTCATCAACACACTGAACGTCCATAGATTACAGAATGCCTCCAGATGTGCTTCGGAAACTACAACTGCTCTCCCAGGAATCGATTAAAAGGTAGAGAGTTTGAGACATTACTCTCTATGACAAGAGTCTTCTTGGTGTCTGTTGTATTCAATCCCGATGCAATTTCTTTGTTTCATCAACACACTGAACGTCCACAGATTACAGGAAGACTCCAGACTTGCTTCGGAAACTACTAGTGGTCTCCCAGAGAACAATCAAAGCGTAGGCAGTTTGAGACATTACTCCCACGGAGAAAAATTAGTATGGTGATTGTTGTATTAAATCCCGATGCAATTTCTGTGTTTCATTAACACTCTGAACGTCCACAGATTACTTGAAGCCTCCATTTGTGGTTCGTAAACTACTACTTGTCTCCCAGGAATCTATCAATGCGTAGACCGATTGGGACATTACTGCCATGCAGCAATTTCCGCATGGTGCCTGTTGTATTCAATCCCGATGAAATTTCTGTGTTTCATCAACACTCCGAACGTCCACAGATTACAGATTGTCTCCAGATGTGCATCGTAAACTGCTACTGGTCTTCCAGGGAACGATCAAAACGTAGACTGTTTGAGACATTACTCCCATGGAGGAAAGTGGGCATGGTGACTGTTGTATTCAATCCCGATGCAATTTCTGTGTTTTGATACACACTTTGAAGGTCCACAGATTACAGAATGCCTCCAGACGTGCATCGGAAACTACTACTGGTGTACCACGGAACGATAAAAGCGTAGACTGTTTGAGAAATACCCCCATGGAGGAAAGTGCGCATGGTGACTGTTGTATTCAATCCCGATGCAATTTCTGTGTTTCATCAACACTCTGATAGTCCACAGATTACAGAATGCCTCCAGACTTGCTTCGGAAACTACTACTGGTCTTCCAGAGAACGATCAAAGAGTAGACTGTTTGAGACATTACTCCCATGGAGGAAAGTCGCATGGTGACTGTTGTATTCAGTCCCGATGCAATTTCTGTGATTCATCAACACTCTGATAGTCCACAGATTACTGAATGCCTCCAGATGTGCATCGGAAACTACTACTGGCCTTCAAGGGAACGACCAAAGCGTAGAATGTTTGAGACATTTTTCCCATGAAGGAAAGTGCGCATGGTGACTGTTGTATTCAATCCCGATGTAATTTTTTTGTTTGATCAACACTCAGATAGTCCACAGATTACAGAATGCCTCCAGATGTGCATTAGAAACTGCTACTGGTCTTCCAGGGAATTATCAAAGCGTAGACTGTTAGAGACATTACTTCCATGGAGGAAAGTGCGCATGGTGACGGCTTTATTCAATCCCGATGCAATTTCTGTGTTTCATCAACACTCTGATAGTTTACAGATTACAGAATGCCTCCAGATGTGCATCGGAAACTACTACTGGTCTTCCAGGGAACGATCAAAGCGTAGACTGTTAGAGACATTTCTCCCATGGTGGAAAGTGCGCGTGGTGACTTTTGTATTCAATCCCGATGCAATTTCTGTGTTTCATCAACACTCTGATAGTCCACAGATTACAGATTGTCTCCAGATGTGCATCGTAAACTACTACTGGTCTTCCAGGGAACGATCAAAACGTAGACTGTTTGAGACATTACTCCCATGGAGGAAAGTGGGCATGGTGACTGTTGTATTCAATCCCGATGCAATTTCTGTGTTTTGATACACACTTTGAAGGTCCACAGATTACAGAATGCCTCCAGACGTGCATCGGAAACTACTACTGGTGTACCACGGAACGATAAAAGCGTAGACTGTTTGAGAAATACCCCCATGGAGGAAAGTGCGCATGGTGACTGTTGTATTCAATCCCGATGCAATTTCTGTGTTTCATCAACACTCTGATAGTCCACAGATTACAGAATGCCTCCAGACTTGCTTCGGAAACTACTACTGGTCTTCCAGAGAACGATCAAAACGTAGACTGTTTGAGACATTACTCCCATGGAGGAAAGTGCGCATGGTGACTGTTGTATTCAATCCCGATGCAATTTCTGTGTTTCATCAACACTCTGATAGGCCACAGATTACAGAATACCTCCAGATGTGCATCGGAAACTACTACTGGCCTTAGAGGGAACGATCAAAGCGTAGAATGTTTGAGACATTTTTCCCATGAAGGAAAGTGCGCATGGTGACTGTTGTATTCAATCCCGATGTAATTTTTTTGTTTGATCAACACTCAGATAGTCCACAGATTACAGAATGCCTCCAGATGTGCATTAGAAACTGCTACTGGTCTTCCAGGAAATTTTCAAAGCGTAGACTGTTAGAGACATTACTTCCATGGAGGAAAGTGCGCATGGTGAAGGCTTTATTCAATCCCGATGCAATTTCTGTGTTTCATCAACACTCTGATAGTCCACAGATTACAGAATGCCTCCAGATGTGCATCGGAAACTACTACTGGTCTTCCAGGGAACGATCAAAGCGTAGACTGTTAGAGACATTTCTCCCATGGTGGAAAGTGCGCGTGGTGACTGTTGTATTCAATCCCGATGCAATTTCTGTGTATCATCAACACTCTGATAGTCCACAGATTACAGATTGTCTCCAGATGTGCATCGTAAACTACTACTGGTCTTCCAGGGAACGATCAAAACGTAGACTGTTTGAGACATTACTCCCATGGAGGAAAGTGCGCATGGTGACTGTTGTATTCAATGCCGATGCAATTTCTGTGTTTCATCAGCACTCTGATAGGCCACAGATTACAGAATACCTCCAGATGTGCATCGGAAACTACTACTGGCCTTCAAGGGAACGATCAAAGCGTAGAATGTTTGAGACATTTTTCCCATGAAGGAAAGTGCGCATGGTGACTGTTGTATTCAATCCCGATGTAATTTTTTTGTTTGATCAACACTCAGATAGTCCACAGATTACAGAATGCCTCCAGATGTGCATTAGAAACTGCTACTGGTCTTCCAGGAAATTTTCAAAGCGTAGACTGTTAGAGACATTACTTCCATGGAGGAAAGTGCGCATGGTGAAGGCTTTATTCAATCCCGATGCAATTTCTGTGTTTCATCAACACTCTGATAGTCCACAGATTACAGAATGCCTCCAGATGTGCATCGGAAACTACTACTGGTCTTCCAGGGAACGATCAAAGCGTAGACTGTTAGAGACATTTCTCCCATGGTGGAAAGTGCGCGTGGTGACTGTTGTATTCAATCCCGATGCAATTTCTGTGTTTCATCAACACTCTGATAGTCCACAGATTACAGATTGTCTCCAGATGTGCATCGTAAACTACTACTGGTCTTCCTGGGAACGATCAAAGCGTAGCCTGTATTAGAATTACTCACATGGAGGAAAGTGCACATGGTGACTGTTTTACTCAATCCCGATGCATTTTCTGAGTTTCATCAACACTCTGATAGTCCACAGATTACAGAATGCCTCCAGATGTGCATCGAAAACTACTTCTGGTCTTCCAGGGAAAGATCAAAGCATAGACTGTTAGAGACATTACTTCCATGGAGGAAAGTACGCATGGTGACGGCTGTATTCAATCCCGATGCAATTTCTGTGTTTCATCAATACTCTGATAGTCCACAGATTACAGTCTGCCTCCAGATGTGCATCGGGAACTACTACTGATCTTCCAGGGAACGATCAAAGAATAGCCTGTTTGAGACATTACTCCCATGGAGGAAAGTGCGCATGGTGCCTGTTGTATACAATTCCGATGCAATTTCTGTGTGTCATCAACAGTCTGATAGTCCACAGACTACAGAATGCCTCCAGATGTGCATCGTAAACTACTACTGGTCTTCCAGGGAACGATCAAAACGTAGACTGTTTGAGACATTACTCCCATGGAGGAAAGTGCGCATGGTGACTGTTGTATTCAATCCCGATGCAATTTCTGTGTTTCATCAACACTCTGATAGCCCACAGGTTACAGAATGCCTCCAGATGTTAATCGGAAACTACTACTGGTCTTCCAGGGAACGATCAAAGCATAGACTGTTAGAGACATTACTGCCATGGTGGAAAGTGTGCATGGTGCCTGTTGTATTCAATCCCGATGCAATTTCTGTGCTTCATCAACAGTGTGATAGTCCACAGACTACAGAATGCCTCCAGATGTGCATCGTAAACCACTACTGGTCTTCCAGGGAACGATCAAATTGTAGACTGTTTGAGACATTACCACAATGGAGGAAAGTGCGCATGGTGACTGTTGTATTCAATCCCGATGCAATTTCTGTGTTTCATCAACACTCTGATAGTCCACAGATTTCAGAATGCCTCCAGACTTGCTTGGGAAACTACTACTGGTCTTCCAGAGAACGATCAAAGAGTAGACTGTTAGAGACATTACTCCAATGGAGGAAAGTGCGCATGGTGACTGTTGCATTCAGTCCCGATGCAATTTCCGTGTTTCATCAACACTCTGATAGTCCACAGATTACTGAATGCCTCCAGATGTGCATTGGAAACTACTACTGGCCTTCAAGGGAACGATTAAAGCGTAGAATGTTTGAGACATTTTTCCCATAAAGGAAAGTGCGCATGGTTACTGTTGTATTCTATCCCGATGTAATTTTTTTGTTTGATCAACACTCAGATAGTCCACAGATTACACAATGCCTCCAGATGTGCATTAGAAACTGCTACTGGTCTTTCAGGGAATTATCAAAGCGTAGACTGTTAGAGACATTACTTCCATGGAGGAAAGTGCGCATGGTGACGGCTTTATTCAATCCCGATGCAATTTCTGTGTTTCATCAACACTCTGATAGTCCACAGATTACAGAATTCCTCCAGATGTTCATCGGAAACTACTACTGGTCTTCCAGGGAACGATCAAAGCGTATACTGTTAGAGACATTTCTCCCATGGTGGAAAGTGCTCGTGGTGACTGTTGTATTCAATCCCGATGCAATTTCTGTGTTTCGTCAACACTCTGATAGTCCACAGATTTCAGAATGCCTCCAGACTTGCTTGGGAAACTACTACTGGTCTTCCAGAGAACGATCAAAGAGTAGACTGTTTGAGACATTACTCCCATGGAGGAAAGTGCGCATGGTGACTGTTGTATTCAGTCCCGATGCAATTTCTGTGTTTCATCAACACTCTGATAGTCCACAGATTACAGAATGCCTCCAGACTTGCTTCGGAAACTACTACTGGTCTTCCAGAGAACGATCAAAGAGTAGACTGTTTGAGACATTACTCCCATGGAGGAAAGTGCGCATGGTAACTGTTGTATTCAGTCCCGATGCAATTTCTGTGTGTCATCAACAGTCTGATAGTCCACAGACTACAGAATGCCTCCAGATGTGCATCGTAAACTACTACTGTCTTCCAGGGAACGATCAAAACGTAGACTGTTTGAAACATTACTCCCATGGAGGAAAGTGCGCATGGTGACTGTTGTATTCAATCCCGATGCAATTTCTGTGTTTCATCAACACTCTGATAGCCCACAGGTTACAGAATGCCTCCAGATGTTAATCGGAAACTACTACTGGTCTTCCAGGGAACGATCAAAGCATAGACTGTTAGAGACATTACTGCCATGGTGGAAAGTGTGCATGGTGCCTGTTGTATTCAATCCCGATGCAATTTCTGTGTTTCATCAACAGTGTGATAGTCCACAGACTACAGAATGCCTCCAGATGTGCATCGTAAACCACTACTGGTCTTCCAGGGAACGATCAAAATGTAGACTGTTTGAGACATTACCACAATGGAGGAAAGTGCGCATGGTGACTGTTGTATTCAATCCCGATGCATTTTCTGTGTTTCATCAACACTCTGATAGTCCACAGATTTCAGAATGCCTCCAGACTTGCTTGGGAAACTACTACTGGTCTTCCAGAGAACGATCAAAGAGTAGACTGTTAGAGACATTACTCCAATGGAGGAAAGTGCGCATGGTGACTGTTGCATTCAGTCCCGATGCAATTTCTGTGTTTCATCAACACTCTGATAGTCCACAGATTACTGAATGCCTCCAGATGTGCATTGGAAACTACTACTGGCCTTCAAGGGAACGATTAAAGCGTAGAATGTTTGAGACATTTTTCCCATAAAGGAAAGTGCGCATGGTTACTGTTGTATTCTATCCCGATGTAATTTTTTTGTTTGATCAACACTCAGATAGTCCACAGATTACACAATGCCTCCAGATGTGCATTAGAAACTGCTACTGGTCTTTCAGGGAATTATCAAAGCGTAGACTGTTAGAGACATTACTTCCATGGAGGAAAGTGCGCATGGTGACGGCTTTATTCAATCCCGATGCAATTTCTGTGTTTCATCAACACTCTGATAGTCCACAGATTACAGAATTCCTCCTGATGTTCATCGGAAACTACTACTGGTCTTCCAGGGAACGATCAAAGCGTATACTGTTAGAGACATTTCTCCCATGGTGGAAAGTGCTCGTGGTGACTGTTGTATTCAATCCCGATGCAATTTCTGTGTTTCATCAACACTCTGATAGTCCACAGATTTCAGAATGCCTCCAGACTTGCTTGGGAAACTACTACTGGTCTTCCAGAGAACGATCAAAGAGTAGACTGTTTGAGACATTACTCCCATGGAGGAAAGTGCGCATGGTTACTGTTGTATTCAGTCCCGATGCAATTTCTGTGTTTCATCAACACTCTGATAGTCCACAGATTACTGAATGCCTTCAGATGTGCATCGGAAACTACTACTGGCCTTCAAGGGAACGACCAAAGCGTAGAATGTTTGAGACATTTTTCCCATGAAGGAAAGTGCGCATGGTGACTGTTGTATTCAATCCCGATGTAATTTTTTTGTTTGATCAACACTCAGTTAGTCCACAGATTACAGAATGCCTCCAGATGTGCATTAGAAACTGCTACTGGTCTTCCAGGGAATTATCAAAGCGTAGACTGTTAGAGACATCACTTCCATGGAGGAAAGTGCGCATGGTGACGGCTTTATTCAATCCCGATGCAATTTCTGTGTTTCATCAACACTCTGATAGTCCACAGATTACAGAATGCCTCCAGATGTGCATGGGAAACTACTACTGGTCTTCCAGGGAACGATCAAAGCGTAGACTGTTAGAGACATTTCTCCCATGGTGGAAAGTGCGCGTGGTGACTGTTGTATTCAATCCCGATGCAATTTCTGTGTTTCATCAACACTCTGATAGTCCACAGATTACAGATTGTCTCCAGATGTGCATCGTAAACTACTACTGGTCTTCCAGGGAACGATCAAAACGTAGACTGTTTGAGACATTGCTCCCATGGAGGAAAGTGCGCATGGTGACTGTTGTATTCAATCCCGATGCAATTTCTGTGTTTCATCAACACTCTGATAGCCCACAGATTACCGAATGCCTCCAGATGTTAATCGGAAACTACTACTGGTCTTCCAGGGAACGATCAAAGCATAGACTGTTAGAGACATTACTCCCATGGAGGAAAGTGTGCATGGTGCCTGTTGTATTCAATCCCGATGCAATTTCTGTGTTTCAACAACAGTGTGATAGTCCACAGACTACAGAATGCTTCCAGATGTGCATCGTAAACTACTACTGGTCTTCCAGGGAACGATCAAAACGTAGACTGTTTGAGACATTACCACCATGGAGGAAAGTGCGCATGGTGACTGTTGTATTCAATCCCGATGCAATTTCTGTGTTTCATCAACACTCTGATAGTCCACAGATTTCAGAATGCCTCCAGACTTGCTTGGGAAACTACTATTGGTCTTCCAGAGAACGATCAAAGAGTAGACTGGTTGAGACATTACTCCCATGGAGGAGAGTGCGCATCGTGACTGTTGTATTCAGTCCCGATGCAATTTCTGTGTTTCATCAACACTCTGATAGTCCACAGATTACAGAATTCCTCCAGATGTGCATCGGAAACTACTACTGGTCTTCCAGGGAACGATCAAAGCGTAGACTGTTAGAGACATTTCTCCCATGGTGGAAAGTGCGCGTGGTGACTGTTGTATTCAATCCCGATGCAATTTCTGTGTTTCATCAACACTCTGATAGGCCACAGATTGCAGAATAGCTCCAGATGTGCATCGGAAGCTACTACTGGCCTTCAAGGGAACGATCAAAGCGTAGAATGTTTGAGACATTTTTCCCATGAAGGAAAGTGCGCATGGTGACTGTTGTATTCAATCCCGATGTAATTTTTTTGTTTGATCAACACTCAGATAGTCCACAGATTACAGAATGCCTCCAGATGTGCATTAGAAACTGCTACTGGTCTTCCAGGGAATTATCAAAGCGTAGACTGTTAGAGACATTACTTCCATGGAGGAAAGTGCGCATGGTGACGGCTTTATTCAATCCCGATGCAATTTCTGTGTTTCATCAACACTCTGATAGTCCACAGATTACAGAATGCCTCCAGATGTGCATCGGAAACTACTACTGGTCTTCCAGGGAACGATCAAAGCGTAGACTGTTAGAGACATTACTTCCATGGAGGAAAGTGCGCATGGTGACTGTTGTATTCAATCCCGATGCAATTTCTGTGTTTCATCAACACTCTGATAGTCCACAGATTACAGAATGCCTATAGATGTGCATCGGAAACTACTACTGGTCTTCCAGCGAACGATCAAAGCGTAGACTGTTAGAGACATTTCTCCCATGGTGGAAAGTGCGCGTGGTGACTGTTGTATTCAATCCCGATGCAATTTCTGTGTTTCATCAACACTCTGATAGTCCACAGACTACAGAATGCCTCCAGATGTGCATCGTAAACTACTACTGGTCTTCCAGGGAACGATCAAAACGCAGACTGTTTGAGACATTACCCCAATGGAGGAAAGTGCGCATGGTGACTGCTGTATTCAGTCCCGATGCAATTTCTGTGATTCATCAACACTCTGATAGTCCACAGATTACTGAATGCCTTCAGATGTGCATCGGAAACTACTACTGGCCTTCAAGGGAACGACCAAAGCGTAGAATGTTTGAGACATTTTTCCCATGAAGGAAAGTGCACATGGTGACTGTTGTATTCAATCCCGATGTAATTTTTTTGTTTGATAAACACTCAGATAGTTGACAGATTACAGAATGCCTAAAGATGTGCATTAGAAACTGCTACTGGTCTTCCAGGGAATTATCAAAGCGTAGACTGTTAGAGACATTACTTCCATGGAGGAAAGTGCGCATGGTGACTGTTGTATTCAATCCCGATGCAATTTCTGTGTTTCATCAACACTCTGATAGGCCACAGATTACAGAATACCTCCAGATGTGCATCGGAAACTACTACTGGCCTTCAAGGGAACGATCAAAGCGTAGAATGTTTGAGACATTTTTCCCATGAAGGAAAGTGCGCATGGTGACTGTTGTATTCAATCCCGATGTAATTTTTTTGATTGATCAACACTCAGATAGTCCACAGATTACAGAATGCCTCCAGACTTGCTTCGGAATCTACTACTGGTCTTCCAGAGAACGATCAAAGAGTAGACTGTTTGAGACATTACTTCCATGGAGGAAAGTGCGCATGGTGACTGTTGTATTCAGTCCCGATGCAATTTCTGTGTTTCATCAACACTCTGATAGTCCACAGATTTCAGAATGCCTCCAGACTTGCTTGGGAAACTACTACTGGTCTTCCAGGGAACGATAAAAGCGTAGACTGTTAGAGACATTTCTCCCATGGTGGAAAGTGCGCTTGGTGACTGTTGTATTCAATCCCGATGCAATTTCTGTGTTTCATCAACACTCTGATAGCCCACAGATTACCGAATGCCTCCAGATGTTAATCGGAAACTACTACTGGTCTTCCAGGGAACGATCAAAGCATAGACTGATAGAGACATTACTCCTATGGAGGAAAGTGTGCATGGTGCCTGTTGTATTCAATCCCGATGCAATTTCTGTGTTTCATCAACAGTGTGATAGTCCACAGACTACAGAATGCCTCCAGATGTGCATCGTAAACTACTACTGGTCTTCCAGGGAACGATCAAAACGTAGACTGTTTGAGACATTACCCCCATGGAGGAAAGTGCGCATGGTGACTGTTGTATTCAATCCCGATGCAATTTCTGTGTTTCATCAACACTCTGATAGTCCACAGATTTCAGAATGCCTCCAGACTTGCTTGGGAAACTACTACTGGTCTTCCAGAGGACGATCAAAGAGTAGACTGTTTGAGACATTACTCCCATGGAGGAAAGTGCGCATGGTGACTGTTGTATTCAGTCCCGATGCAATTTCTGCGTTTCATCAACACTCTGATAGTCCACAGATTACAGATTGTCTCCAGATGTGCATCGTAAACTGCTACTGGTCTTCCAGGGAACGATCAAAACGTAGACTGTTTGAGACATTACTCCCATGGAGGAAAGTGCGCATGGTGACTGTTGTATTCAATCCCGATGCTATTTCTGTGTTTTGATACACACTTTGAAGGTCCACAGATTACAGAATGCCTCCAGATGTGCACTAGAAACTACTACTGGTCTTCCAGGGAATTATCAAAGCGTAGACTGTTAGAGACATTACTTCCATGGAGGAAAGTGCGCATGGTGACGGCTTTATTCAATCCCGATGAAATTTCTGTGTTTCATCAACACTCTGATAGTCCACAGTTTACAGAATGCCTCCAGATGTGCATCGGAAACTACTACTGGTCTTCCAGGGAACGATCAAATCGTAGACTGTTAGAGACATTACTTCCATGGAGGAAAGTGCGCATGGTGACTGTTGTATTCAATCCCGATGCAATTTCTGTGTTTCATCAACACTCTGATAATCCACAGATTACAGAATGCCTATAGATGTGCATCGGAAACTACTACTGGTCTTCCAGCGAACGATCAAAGCGTAGACTGTTAGAGACATTTCTCCCATGGTGGAAAGTGCGCGTGGTGACTGTTGTATTCAATCCCGATGCAATTACTGTGTTTCATCAACACTCTGATAGTCCACAGACTACAGAATGCCTCCAGATGTGCATCGTAAACTACTACTGGTCTTCCAGGGAACGATCAAAACGCAGACTGTTTGAGACATTACCCCCATGGAGGAAAGTGCGCATGGTGACTGTTGTATTCAATCCCGATGCAATTTCTGTGTCTCATCAACACTCTGATAGTCCACAGATTACAGAATGCCTCCAGACTTGCTTCGGAATCTACTACTGGTCTTCCAGAGAACGATCAAAGAGTAGACTGTTTGAGACATTACTTCCATGGAGGAAAGTGCGCATGGTGACTGTTGTATTCAGTCCCGATGCAATTTCTGTGTTTCATCAACACTCTGATAGTCCACAGATTACTGAATGCCTCCAGATGTGCATCGGAAACTACTACTGGCCTTCAAGGGAACGATCAAAGCGTAGAATGTTTGAGACATTTTTCCCATGAAGGAAAGTGCGCATGGTGACAGTTGTATTCAATCCCGATGTAATTTTTTTGTTTGATCAACACTCAGATAGTCCACAGATTACCGAATGCCTCCAGATGTGCATTAGAAACTGCTACTGGTCTTCCAGGGAATTATCAAATCGTATTCTGTTAGAGACATTACTTCCATGGAGGAAAGTGCGCATGGTGACGGCTTTATTCAATCCCGATGCAATTTCTGTGTTTCATCAACACTCTGATAGTCCACAGATTACAGAATGCCTCCAGATGTGCATCGGAAACTACTACTGGTCTTCCAGGGAACGATCAAAGCGTAGACTGTTAGAGACATTACTTCCATGGAGGAAAGTGCGCATGGTGACTGTTGTATTCAATCCCGATGCAATTTCTTTGTTTCATCAACACTCTGATAGTCCACAGATTACAGAATGCCTATAGATGTGCATTGGAAACTACTACTGGTCTTCCAGGGAACGATCAAAGCGTAGACTGTTAGAGACATTTCTCCCATGGTGGAAAGTGCGCGTGGTGACTGTTGTATTCAATCCCGATGCAATTTCTTTGTTTCATCAACACTCTGATAGTCCACAGACTACAGAATGCCTCCAGATGTGCATCGTAAACTACTACTGGTCTTCCAGGGAACGATCAAAACGCAGACTGTTTGAGACATTACCCCCATGGAGGAAAGTGCGCATGGTGACTGTTGTATTCAATCCCGATGCAATTTCTGTGTCTCATCAACACTCTGATAGTCCACAGATTACAGAATGCCTCCAGACTTGCTTCGGAATCTACTACTGGTCTTCCAGAGAACGATCAAAGAGTAGACTGTTTGAGACATTACTTCCATGGAGGAAAGTGCGCATGGTGACTGTTGTATTCAGTCCCGATGCAATTTCTGTGTTTCATCAACACTCTGATAGTCCACAGATTACTGAATGCCTCCAGATGTGCATCGGAAACTACTACTGGCCTTCAAGGGAACGATCAAAGCGTAGAATGTTTGAGACATTTTTCCCATGAAGGAAAGTGCGCATGGTGACTGTTATATTCAATCCCGATGTAATTTTTTTGTTTGATCAACGCTCAGATAGTTCACAGATTACAGAATGCCTCCAGATGTGCATTAGAAACTGCTACTGGTCTTCCAGGGAATTATCAAAGCGTAGACTGTTAGAGACATTACTTCCATGGAGGAAAGTGCGCATGGTGACAGCTTTATTCAATCCCGATGCAATTTCTGTGTTTCATCAACACTCTGATAGTCCACAGATTACAGAATGCCTCTAGATGTGCATCCGAAACTACTACTGGTCTTCCAGGGAACGATCAAAGCGTAGACTGTTAGAGACATTTCTCCCATGGTGGAAAGTACGCGTGGTGACTGTTGTATTCAATCCCGAGGCAATTTCTGTGTTTCATCAACACTCTGATAGTCCACAGATTACAGATTGTCTCCAGATGTGCATCGTAAACTACTACTGGTCTTCCAGGGAACGATCAAAACGTAGACTGTTTGAGACATTACTCCCATGGAGGAAAGTGCGCATGGTGACTGTTGTATTCAATCCCGATGCAATTTCTGTGTTTTGATACACACTTTGAAGGTCCACAGATTACAGAATGCCTCCAGACGTGCATCGGAAACTACTACTGGTCTTCCACGGAACGATAAAAGCGTAGACTGTTTGAGAATTACCCCCATGGAGGAAAGTGCGCATGGTGACTGTTGTATTCAATCCCGATGCAATTTCTGTGTTTCATCAACACTCTGATAGTCCACAGATAACAGAATGCCTCCAGACTTGCTTCGGAAACTACTACTGGTCTTCCAGAGAACGATCAAAGAGTAGACTGTTTGAGACATTACTCCCATGGAGGAAAGTGCGCATGGTGACTGTTGTATTCAGTCCCGATGCAATTTCTGTGTTTCATCAAACTCTGATAGTCCACAGATTACTGAATGCCTCCGGATGTGCATCGGAAACTACTACTGGCCTTCCTGGGAATTATCAAAGCGTAGACTGTTAGAGACATTACTTCCATGGAGGAAAGTGCGCATGGTGACGGCTTTATTCAATCCCGATGCAATTTCTTTGTTTCATCAACACTCTGATAGTCCACAGATTACAGAATGTCTCCAGATGTGCATCGGAAACTACTACTGGTCTTCCAGGGAACGATCAAAGCGTAGACTGTTAGAGACATTTCTCCCATGGTGGAAAGTGCGCGTGGTGACTGTTGTATTCAATCCCGATGCAATTTCTGTGTTTCATCAACACTCTGATAGTCCACAGATTACAGATTGTCTCAAAGATGTGCATCTTAAACTACTACTGTTCTTCCAGGGAACGATCAAAACGTAGACTGTTTGAGACATTACTCCCATGGGGGAAAGTGCGCATGGTGACTGTTGTATACAATCCCGATGCAATTTCTGTGTTTCATCAACACTCTGATAGGCCACAGATTACAGAATACCTCCAGATGTGCATCGGAAACTACTACTGGCCTTCAAGGGAACGACCAAAGCGTAGAATGTTTGAGACATTTTTCCCATGAAGGAAAGTGCGCATGGTGACTGTTGTATTCAATCCCGATGCAATTTCTGTGTTTCATCAACACTCTGATAGTCCACAGATTACAGAATGCCTCCAGACTTGCTTTGGAAACTACTACTGGTCTTCCAGAGAACGATCAAAGAGTAGACTGTTTGAGACATTACTCCCATGGAGGAAAGTGCGCATGGTGACTGTTGTATTCAGTCCCGATGCAATTTCTGTGATTCATCAACACTCTGATAGTCCACAGATTACTGAATGCCTCCAGATGTGCATCGGAAACTACTACTGGCCTTCAAGGGAACGACCAAAGCGTAGAATGTTTGAGACATTTTTCCCATGAAGGAAAGTGCGCATGGTGACTGTTGTATTCAATCCCGATGTAATTTTTTTGTTTGATCAACACTCAGATAGTCCACAGATTACAGAATGCCTCCAGATGTGCATTAGAAACTGCTACTGGTCTTCCAGGGAATTATCAAAGCGTAGACTGTTAGAGACATTACTTCCATGGAGGAAAGTGCGCATGGTGACGGCTTTATTCAATCCCGATACAATTTCTGTGTTTCATCAACACTCTGATAGTCCACAGATTACAGAATGCCTCCAGATGTGCATCGGAAACTACTACTGGTCTCCCAGGGAACGATCAAAGCGTAGACTGTAAGAGACATTTCTCCCATGGTGGAAAGTGCGCGTGGTGACTGTTGTATTCAATCCCGATGCAATTTCTGTGTTTCATCAACACTCTGATAGTCCACAGATTACAGTTTGTCTCCAGACGTGCATCGTAAACTACTACTGGTCTTCCAGGGAACGATCAAAACGTAGACTGTTTGAGACATTACTCCCATGGAGGAAAGTGCGCATGGTGACTGTTGTATTCAATCCCGATGCAATTTCTGTGTTTCATCAACACTCTGATAGCCCACAGATTACAGAATACCTCCAGATGTGCATCGGAAACTACTACTGGCCTTCAAGGGAACGATCAAAGCGTAGAATGTTTGAGACATTTTTCCCATGAATTAAAGTGCGCATGGTGACTGTTGTATTCAATCCCGATGTAATTTTTTTGTTTGATCAACACTCAGATAGTCCACAGATTACAGAATGCCTCCAGATGTGCATTAGAAACTGCTACTGGTCTTCCAGGGAATTATCAAAGCGTAGACTGTTAGAAACATTACTTCCATGGAGGAAAGTGCGCATGGTGACGGCTTTATTCAATCCCGATGCAATTTCTGTGTTTCATCAACACTCTGATAGTCCACAGATTACAGAATGCCTCCAGATGTGCATCGGAAACTACTACTGGTCTCCCAGGGAACGATCAAAGCGTAGACTGTTAGAGACATTACTTCCACGGAGGAAAGTGCGCATGGTGACTGTTGTATTCAATCCCGATGCAATTTCTGTGTTTCATCAACACTCTGATAGTCCACAGATTACAGAATGCCTCCAGATGTGCATCGGAAACTACTACTGGTCTTCCAGGGAACGATCAAAGCGTAGCCTGTATTAGAATTACTCACATGGAGGAAAGTGCACATGGTGACTGTTTTACTCAATCCCGATGCATTTTCTGAGTTCCATCAACACTCTGATAGTCCACAGATTACAGAATGCCTCCAGATGTGCATCGTAAACTACTTCTGGTCTTCCAGGGAACGATCAAAGCGTAGACAAATTGAGACATTTCTCCCATGGTGGAAAGTGCGCGTGGTGACTGTTGTATTCAATCCCGATGCAATTTCTGTGTTTCATCAGCACTATGATAGTCCAAAGATTACAGAATGCCTCCAGATGTGCATTGGAAAGTACTACTGGTCTTCCTGGGAACGACCAAAGTGTAGACTGTATGAGACAATACTCCCATGGACTAAGGTGCGCATGGTGACTGTTGTATTCAATCCCGATGCAATATCTGTGTTTCATCAAAACTCTGATAGCCCACAGATTACAGAATGCCTCCAGATGTGCATCGGAAACTACTACTGGTCTTCCAGGGAACGATCAAAACATAGACTGTTAGAGACATTACTCCCATGGAGGAAAGCGCGCATGGTGCCTGTTGTATTCAATCCCGATGCAATTTCTGTGTTACATCAACACTCTGATAGTCCACAGATTACAGATTGTCTCCAGATGTGCATCGTTAACTACTACCGGTCTTCCAGGGAACGATCAAAACGTAGACTGTTTGAGACATTACTCCCATGGAGGAAAGTGCGCATGGTGACTGTTGTATTCAATCCCGATGCAATTTCTGTATTTTGATACACACTTTGAAGGTCCACAGATTACAGAATGCCTCCAGACGTGCATCGGAAACTACTACTGGTCTCCCACGGAACGATAAAAGCGTAGACTGTTTGAGAATTACCCCCATGGAGGAAAGTGCGCATGGTGACTGTTGTATTCAATCCCGATGCAATTTCTGTGTTTCATCAACACGCTGATAGTCCACAGATAACAGAATGCCTCCAGACTTGCTTCGGAAACTACTACTGGTCTTCCAGAGAACGATCAAAGAGTAGACTGTTTGTGACATTACTCCCATGGAGGAAAGTGCGCATGGTGACTGTTGTATTCAGTCCCGATGCAATTTCTGTGTTTCATCAACACTCTGATAGTCCACAGAATACAGGATGCCTCCAGATGTGCATCGGAAACTACTAATGGCCTTCAATGGAACGATCAAAACGTAGAATGTTTCAGACATTTTTCCCATGAAGGAAAGTGCGCATGGTGACTGTTGTATTCAATCCCGATGTAATTTTTTTGTTTGATCAACACTCAGATACTCCACAGATTACAGAATGCCTCCAGATGTGCATTAGAAACTGCTACTGGTCTTCCTGGGAACGACCAAAGTGTAGACTGTATGAGACAATACTCCCATGGAGGAAGGTGCGCATGGTGACTGTTGTATTCAATCCCGATGCGATTTCTGTGTTTCATCAACACTCTGATAGCCCACAGATTACAGAATGCCTCCAGATGTGCATCGGAAACTACTACTGGTCTTCCAGGGAACGATCAAAGCATAGACTGTTAGAGACATTACTTCCATGGAGGAAAGTGCGCATGGTGACGGCTGTATTCAATCCCGATGCAATTTCTGTGTTTCATCAGCACTCTGATAGCCCACAGATTACAGAATGCCTCCAGATGTGCATCGGAAACTACTACTGGACTTCCAGGGAACGATCAAAACGCAGACTGTTTGAGACATTACCCCCATGGAGGAAAGTGCGCATGGTGACTGTTGTATTCAATCCCGATGCAATTTCTGTGCTTCATCAACACTCTGATTGTCCACAGATTATAGAATTCCTCCAGACTTGCTTCGGAAACTACTACTGGTCTTCCAGAGAACGATCGAAGAGTAGACTGTTTGAGACATTACTCCCATGGAGGAAAGTGCGCATGGTGACTGTTGTATTCAGTCCCGATGCAATTTCTGTGTTTCATCAACACTCTGATAGTCCACAGATTACTGAATGCCTCCAGATGTGCATCGGAAACTACTCCTGGCCTTCAAGGGAACGATCAAAGCGTAGAATGTTTGAGACATTTTTCCCATGAAGGAAAGTGCGCATGGTGACTGTTGTATTCAATCCCGATGTAATTTTTTTGTTTGATCAACACTCAGATAGTCCACAGATTACAGAATGACTCCAGATGTGCATTAGAAACTGCTACTGGTCTTCCAGGGAATTATCAAAGCGTAGACTGTTAGAGACATTACTCCCATGGAGGAAAGTGCGCATGGTGACGGCTTTATTCAATCCCGATGCAATTTCTGTGTTTCATCAACACTCTGATAGTCCACAGATTACAGAATGCCTCCAGATGTGCAACGGAAACTACTACTGGTCTTCCAGGGAACGATCAAAGCGTAGACTGTTAGAGACATTTCTCCCATGGTGGAAAGTGCGCGTGGTGACTGTTGTATTCAATCCCGATGCAATTTCTGTGTTTCATCAGCACTATGATAGTCCACAGATTACAGAATGCCTCCAGATGTGCATCGGAAACTACTACTGGTCTTCCTGGGAACGACCAAATTGTAGACTGTATGAGACAATACTCCCATGGAGGAAGGTGCGCATGGTGACTGTTGTATTCAATCCCCATGCAATTTCTGTGTTTCATCAACACTCTGATAGCCCACAGATTACAGAATGCCTCCAGATGTGCATCGGAAACTACTACTGGTCTTCCAGGGAACGACCAAAACGCAGACTGTTTGAGACATTACCCCCATGGAGGAAAGTGCGCATGGTGACTTTTGTATTCAATCCCGATGCAATTTCTGTGTTTCATCAACACTCTGATTGTCCACAGATTACAGAATGCCTCCAGACTTGCTTCGGAAACTACTACTGGTCTTCCAGAGAACGATCAAAGAGTAGACTGTTTGAGACATTACTCCCATGGAGGAAAGTGCGCATGGTGACTGTTGTATTAAGTCCCGCTGCAATTTCTGTGTTTCATCTACACTCTGATAGTCCACAGATAACAGAATGACTCCAGACTTGCTTCGGAAACTACTACTGGTCTTCCAGAGAACGATCAAAGAGTAGACTGTTTGAGACATTACTCCCATGGAGGAAAGTGCGCATGGTGACTGTTGTATTCAGTCCCGATGCAATTTCTGTGTTTCATCAACACTGTGATAGTCCACAGATTACAGAATGCCTCCAGATGTGCATCGGAAACTACTACTGGCCTTCAATGGAACGATCAAAACGTAGAATGTTTGAGACATTTTTCCCATGAAGGAAAGTGCGCATGGTGACTGTTGTATTCAATCCCGATGTAATTTTTTTGTTTGATCAACACTCAGATAGTCCACAGATTACAGAATGCCTCCAGATGTGCATTAGAAACTGCTACTGGTCTTCCAGGGAATTATCAAAGCGTAGACTGTTAGAGACATTACTTCCATGGAGGTAAGTGCGCATGGTGACGGCTTTATTCAATCCCGATGCAATTTCTGTGTTTCATCAACACTCTGATAGTCCACAGATTACAGAATGCCTCCAGATGTGCATCGGAAACTACTACTGTTCTTCCAGGGAACGATCAAAGCGTAGACTGTTAGAGACATTTCTCCCATGGTGGAAAGTGCGCGTGGTGACTGTTGTATTCAATCCCGATGCAATTTCTGTGTTTCATCAACACTCTGATAGTCCACAGATTACAGATTGTCTCCGGATGTGCATCGTTAACTACTACTGGTCTTCCAGGGAACGATCAAAACGTAGACTGTTTGAGACATTACTCCCATGGAGGAAAGTGCGCATGGTGACTGTTGTATTCAATCCCGATGCAATTTCTGTGTTTTGATACACACTTTGAAGGTCCACAGATTACAGAATGCCTCCAGACGTGCATCGGAAACTACTACTGGTCTTCCACGGAACAATAAAAGCGTAGACTGTTTGAGAATTACCCCCATGGAGGAAAGTGCGCATGGTGACTGTTGTATTCAATCCCGATGCAATTTCTGTGTTTCATCAACACTCTGATGGTCCACAGATAACAGAATGCCTCCAGACTTGCTTCAGAAACTACTACTGGTCTTCCAGAGAACGATCAAAGAGTAGACTGTTTGAGACATTACTCCCATGGAGGAAAGTGCGCATGGTGACTGTTGTATTCAGTCCCGATGCAATTTCTGTGTTTCATCAACACTCTGATAGTCCACAGATTACAGAATGCCTCCAGATGTGCATCGGAAACTACTACTGGCCTTCAAGGGAACGATCAAAGCGTAGACTGTTTGAGACATTACTTTTATGGAGGAATGTGCTCATGGTGATTGTTGTATTCAATCCCGATGCAATTTCTATGTTTCATCAACACTCTGATAGTCCATAGATTACAAAATGCCTCCAGATGTGCATTAGAAACTGCTACTGGTCTTCCAGGGAATTATCAAAGCGTAGACTGTTAGAGACATTACTTCCATGGAGGAAAGTGCGCATGGTGACGTCTTTATTCAATCCCGTTGCAATTTCTGTGTTTCATCAACACTCTGATAGTCCTCAGATTACAGAATGCCTCCAGATGTGCATCGGAAACTACTACTGGTCTTCCAGGGAACGATCAAAGCGTAGACTGTTAGAGTCATTTCTCCCATGGTGGAAAGTGCGCGTGGTGACTGTTGTATTCAATCCCGATGCAATTTCTGTGTTTCATCAGCACTATGATAGTCCACAGATTACAGAATGCCTCCAGATGTGCATCGGAAACTACTACTGGTCTTCCTGGGAACGACCAAAGTGTAGACTGTATGAGACAGTACTCCCATGGAGGAAGGTGTGCATGGTGACTGTTGTATTCAATCCCGATGCAATTTCTGTGTTTCATCAACACTCTGATAGCCCACAGATTACAGAATGCCTCCAGATGTGCATCGGAAACTACTACTGGTCTTCCAGGGAACGATCAAAGCATAGACTGTTAGAGACATTACTTCCATAGAGGAAAGTGCGCATGGTGACGGCTGTATTCAATCCCGATGCAATTTCTGTGTTTCATCAACACTCTGATAGCCCACAGATTACAGAATGCCTCCAGATGTGCATCGGAAACTACTACTGGTCTTCCAGGGAACGACCAAAACGCAGACTGTTTGAGACATTACCCCCATGGAGGAAAGTGCGCATGGTGACTTTTGTATTCAATCCCGATGCAGTTTCTGTGTTTCATCAACACTCTGATTGTCCACAGATTACAGAATGCCTCCAGACTTGCTTCGGAAACTACTACTGGTCTTCCAGAGAACGATCAAAGAGTAGACTGTTTGAGACATTACTCCCATGGAGGAAAGTGCGCATGGTGACTGTTGTATTCAGTCCCGATGCAATTTCTGTGTTTCATCTACACTCTGATAGTCCACAGATTACTGAATGCCTCCAGATGTGCATCGGAAACTACTACTGGCCTTCAAGGGAACGATCAAAGCGTAGAATGTTTGAGACATTTTTCCCATGAAGGAAAGTGCGCATGGTGACTGTTGTATTCAATCCCGATGTAATTTTTTTGTTTGATCAACACTCAGATAGTCCACAGATTACAGAATGCCTCCAGATGTGCATTTGAAACTGCTACTGGTCTTCCAGGGAATTATCAAAGCCTAGACTGTTAGAAACATTACTCCCATGGAGGAAAGTGCGCATGGTGACGGCTTTATTCAATCCCGATGCAATTTCTGTGTTTCATCAACACTCTGATAGTCCACAGATTACAGAATGCCTCCAGATGTGCAACGGAAACTACTACTGGTCTTCCAGGGAACGATCAAAGCGTAGACTGTTAGAGACATTTCTCCCATGGTGGAAAGTGCGCGTGGTGACTGTTGTATTCAATCCCGATGCAATTTCTGTGTTTCATCAGCACTATGATAGTCCACAGATTACAGAATGCCTCCAGATGTGCATCGGAAACTACTACTGGTCTTCCTGGGAACGACCAAAGTGTAGACTGTATGAGACAATACTCCCATGGATGAAGGTGCGCATGGTGACTGTTGTATTCAATCCCGATGCAATTTCTGTGTTTCATCAACACTCTGATAGCCCACAGATTACAGAATGCCTCCAGATGTGCATCGGAAACTACTACTGGTCTTCCAGGGAACGACCAAAACGCAGACTGTTAGAGACATTTCTCCGATGGTGGAAAGTGCGCGTGGTGACTGTTGTATTCAATCCCGATGCAATTTCTGTGTTTCATCAGCACTATGATAGTCCACAGATTACAGATTGTCTCCAGATGTGCATCGTTAACTACTACTGGTCTTCCAGGGAACGATCAAAACGTAGACTGTTTGAGACATTACTCCCATGGAGGAAAGTGCGCATGGTGACTGTTGTATTCAATCCCGATGCAATTTCTGTGTTTTGATACACACTTTGAAGGTCCACAGATTACAGAATGCCTCCAGACGTGCATCGGAAACTACTACTGGTCTTCCACGGAACGATAAAAGCGTAGACTGTTTGAGAATTACCCCCATGGAGGAAAGGGCGCATGGTGACTGTTGTATTCAATCCCGATGCAATTTCTGTGTTTCATCAACACTCTGATAGTCCACAGATTACAGAATGCCTCCAGATGTGCATCGGAAACTACTACTGGCCTTCAAGGGAACGATCAAAGCGTAGACTGTTTGAGACATTGCTTTTATGGAGGAATGTGCTCATGGTGATTGTTGTATTCAATCCCGATGCAATTTCTATGTTTCATCAACACTCTGATAGTCCATAGATTACAAAATGCCTCCAGATGTTAATCGGAAACTACTACTGGTCCTCCAGGGGACGATCAAAGCGTGGACTGTTTGGGACAATACTCCCATGAAGGAAAGTGCGCATGGTGACTGTTGTATTCAATCCCGATGTAATTTTTTTGTTTGATCAACACTCAGATAGTCCACAGATTACAGAATGCCTCCAGATGTGCATTAGGAACTGCTACTGGTCTTCCAGGGAATTATCAAAGCGTAGACTGTTAGAGACATTACTTCCATGGAGGAAAGTGCGCATGGTGACGTCTTTATTCAATCCCGTTGCAATTTCTGTGTTTCATCAACACTCTGATAGTCCTCAGATTACAGAATGCCTCCAGATGTGCATCGGAAATTACTACTGGTCTTCCAGGGAACGATCAAAGCGTAGACTGTTAGAGACATTTCTCCCATGGTGGAAAGTGCGCGTGGTGACTGTTGTATTCAATCCCGATGCAATTTCTGTATTTGATCAGAACTATGATAGTCCACAGATTACAGAATGCCTCCAGATGTGCATCGGAAACTACTACTGGTCTTCCTGGGAACGACCAAAGTGTAGACTGTATGAGACAGTACTCCCATGGAGGAAGGTGCGCATGGTGACTGTTGTATTCAATCCCGATGCAATTTCTGTGCTTCATCAACACTCTGATAGCCCACAGATTACAGAATGCCTCCAGATGTGCATCGGAAACTACTACTGGTCTTCCAGGGAACGATCAAAGCATAGACTGTTAGAGACATTACTTCCATAGAGGAAAGTGCGCATGGTGACTGTTGTATTCAATCCCGATGTAATTTTTTTGTTTGATCAACACTCAGATAGTCCACAGATTACAGAATGCCTCCAGATGTGCATTAGAAACTGCTACTGGTCTTCCAGGGAATTATCAAAGCCTAGACTGTTAGAAACATTACTCCCATGGAGGAAAGTGCGCATGGTGACGGCTTTATTCAATCCCGATGCAATTTCTGTGTTTCATCAACACTCTGATAGTCCACAGATTACAGAATGCCTCCAGATGTGCATCGGAAACTACTACTGGTCTTCCAGGGAACGATCAAAGCGTAGACTGTTAGAGACATTTCTCCCATGGTGGAAAGTGCGCGTGGTGACTGTTGTATTCAATCCCGATGCAATTTCTGTGTTTCATCAACACTCTGATAGTCCACAGATTACAGATTGTCTCCAGATGTGCATCGTTAACTACTACTGGTCTTCCAGGGAACGATCAAAACGTAGACTGTTTGAGACATTACTCCCATGGAGGAAAGTGCGCATGGTGACTGTTGTATTCAATCCCGATGCAATTTCTGTGTTTTGATACACACTTTGAAGGTCCACAGATTACAGAATGCCTCCAGACGTGCATCGGAAACTACTACTGGTCTTCCACGGAACGATAAAAGCGTAGACTGTTTGAGAATTACCCCCATGGAGGAAAGTGCGCATGGTGACTGTTGTATTCAATCCCGATGCAATTTCTGTGTTTCATCAACACTCTGATAGTCCACAGATTACAGAATGCCTCCAGATGTGCATCGGAAACTACTACTGGCCTTCAAGGGAACGATCAAAGCGTAGACTGTTTGAGACATTGCTTTTATGGAGGAATGTGCTCATGGTGATTGTTGTATTCAATCCCGATGCAATTTCTATGTTTCATCAACACTCTGATAGTCCATAGATTACAAAATGCCTCCAGATGTTAATCGGAAACTACTACTGGTCCTCCAGGGGACGATCAAAGCGTGGACTGTTTGGGACAATACTCCCATGAAGGAAAGTGCGCATGGTGACTGTTGTATTCAATCCCGATGTAATTTTTTTGTTTGATCAACACTCAGATAGTCCACAGATTACAGAATGCCTCCAGATGTGCATTAGGAACTGCTACTGGTCTTCCAGGGAATTATCAAAGCGTAGACTGTTAGAGACATTACTTCCATGGAGGAAAGTGCGCATGGTGACGTCTTTATTCAATCCCGTTGCAATTTCTGTGTTTCATCAACACTCTGATAGTCCTCAGATTACAGAATGCCTCCAGATGTGCATCGGAAATTACTACTGGTCTTCCAGGGAACGATCAAAGCGTAGACTGTTAGAGACATTTCTCCCATGGTGGAAAGTGCGCGTGGTGACTGTTGTATTCAATCCCGATGCAATTTCTGTATTTGATCAGAACTATGATAGTCCACAGATTACAGAATGCCTCCAGATGTGCATCGGAAACTACTACTGGTCTTCCTGGGAACGACCAAAGTGTAGACTGTATGAGACAGTACTCCCATGGAGGAAGGTGCGCATGGTGACTGTTGTATTCAATCCCGATGCAATTTCTGTGCTTCATCAACACTCTGATAGCCCACAGATTACAGAATGCCTCCAGATGTGCATCGGAAACTACTACTGGTCTTCCAGGGAACGATCAAAGCATAGACTGTTAGAGACATTACTTCCATAGAGGAAAGTGCGCATGGTGACTGTTGTATTCAATCCCGATGTAATTTTTTTGTTTGATCAACACTCAGATAGTCCACAGATTACAGAATGCCTCCAGATGTGCATTAGAAACTGCTACTGGTCTTCCAGGGAATTATCAAAGCCTAGACTGTTAGAAACATTACTCCCATGGAGGAAAGTGCGCATGGTGACGGCTTTATTCAATCCCGATGCAATTTCTGTGTTTCATCAACACTCTGATAGTCCACAGATTACAGAATGCCTCCAGATGTGCATCGGAAACTACTACTGGTCTTCCAGGGAACGATCAAAGCGTAGACTGTTAGAGACATTTCTCCCATGGTGGAAAGTGCGCGTGGTGACTGTTGTATTCAATCCCGATGCAATTTCTGTGTTTCATCAACACTCTGATAGTCCACAGATTACAGATTGTCTCCAGATGTGCATCGTTAACTACTACTGGTCTTCCAGGGAACGATCAAAACGTAGACTGTTTGAGACATTACTCCCATGGAGGAAAGTGCGCATGGTGACTGTTGTATTCAATCCCGATGCAATTTCTGTGTTTTGATACACACTTTGAAGGTCCACAGATTACAGAATGCCTCCAGACGTGCATCGGAAACTACTACTGGTCTTCCACGGAACGATAAAAGCGTAGACTGTTTGAGAATTACCCCCATGGAGGAAAGTGCGCATGGTGACTGTTGTATTCAATCCCGATGCAATTTCTGTGTTTCATCAACACTCTGATAGTCCACAGATTACAGAATGCCTCCAGATGTGCATCGGAAACTACTACTGGCCTTCAAGGGAACGATCAAAGCGTAGACTGTTTGAGACATTACTTTTATGGAGGAATGTGCTCATGGTGATTGTTGTATTCAATCCCGATGCAATTTCTATGTTTCATCAACACTCTGATAGTCCATAGATTACAAAATGCCTCCAGATGTTAATCGGAAACTACTACTGGTCCTCCAGGGGACGATCAAAGCGTGGACTGTTTGGGACAATACTCCCATGAAGGAAAGTGCGCATGGTGACTGTTGTATTCAATCCCGATGTAATTTTTTTGTTTGATCAACACTCAGATAGTCCACAAATTACAGAATGCCTCCAGATGTGCATTAGGAACTGCTACTGGTCTTCCAGGGAATTATCAAAGCGTAGACTGTTAGAGACATTACTTCCATGGAGGAAAGTGCGCATGGTGACGTCTTTATTCAATCCCGTTGCAATTTCTGTGTTTCATCAACACTCTGATAGTCCTCAGATTACAGAATGCCTCCACATGTGCATCGGAAACTACTACTGGTCTTCCAGGGAACGATCAAAGCGTAGACTGTTAGAGACATTTCTCCCATGGTGGAAAGTGCGCGTGGTGACTGTTGTATTCAATCCCGATGCAATTTCTGTATTTGATCAGCACTATGATAGTCCACAGATTACAGAATGCCTCCAGATATGCATCGGAAACTACTACTGGTCTTCCTGGGAACGACCAAAGTGTAGACTGTATGAGACAGTACTCCCATGGAGGAAGGTGCGCATGGTGACTGTTGTATTCAATCCCGATGCAATTTCTGTGCTTCATCAACACTCTGATAGCCCACAGATTACAGAATGCCTCCAGATGTGCATCGGAAACTACTACTGGTCTTCCAGGGAACGATCAAAGCATAGACTGTTAGAGACATTACTTCCATAGAGGAAAGTGCGCATGGTGACGGCTGTATTCAATCCCGATGCAATTTCTGTGTTTCATCAGCACTCTGATAGCCCACAGATTACAGAATGCCTCCAGATGTGCATCGGAAACTACTACTGGTCTTCCAGGGAACGACCAAAACGCAGACTGTTTGAGACATTACCCCCATGGAGGAAAGTGCGCATGGTGACTTTTGTATTCAATCCCGATGCAATTTCTGTGTTTCATCAACACTCTGATTGTACACAGATTACAGAATGCTTCCAGACTTGCTTCGGAAACTACTACTGGTCTTCCAGAGAACGATCAAAGAGTAGACTGTTTGAGACATTACTCCCATGGAGGAAAGTGCGCATGGTGACTGTTGTATTCAGTCCCGATGCAATTTCTGTGTTTCATCTACACTCTGATAGTCCACAGATTACTGAATGCCTCCAGATGTGCATCGGAAACTACTACTGGCCTTCAAGGGAACGATGAAAGCGTAGAATGTTTGAGACATTTTTCCCATGAAGGAAAGTGCGCATGGTGACTGTTGTATTCAATCCCGATGTAATTTTTTTGTTTGATCAACACTCAGATAGTCCACAGATTACAGAATGCCTCCAGATGTGCATTAGAAACTGCTACTGGTCTTCCAGGGAATTATCAAAGCCTAGACTGTTAGAAACATTACTCCCATGGAGGAAAGTGCGCATGGTGACGGCTTTATTCAATCCCGATGCAATTTCTGTGTTTCATCAACACTCTGATAGTCCACAGATTACAGAATGCCTCCAGATGTGCATCGGAAAGTACTACTGGTCTTCCAGGGAACGATCAAAGCGTAGACTGTTAGAGACATTTCTCCCATGGTGGAAAGTGCGCGTGGTGACTGTTGTATTCAATCCCGATGCAATTTCTGTGTTTCATCAACACTCTGATAGTCCACAGATTACAGATTGTCTCCAGATGTGCATCGTTAACTACTACTGGTCTTCCAGGGAACGATCAAAACCTAGACTGTTTGAGACGTTACTCCCATGGAGGAAAGTGCGCATGGTGACAGTTGTATTCAATCCCAATGCAATTTCTGTGTTTTGATACACACTTTGAAGGTCCACAGATTACAGAATGCCTCCAGACGTGCATCGGAAAGTACTACTGGTCTTCCACGGAACGATAAAAGCGTAGACTGTTTGAGAATTACCCCCATGGAGGAAAGTGCGCATGGTGACTGTTGTATTCAATCCCGATGCAATTTCTGTGTTTCATCAACACTCTGATAGTCCACAGATAACAGAATGCCTCCAGACTTGCTTCGGAAACTACTACTGGTCTTCCAGAGAACGATCAAAGAGTAGACTGTTTGAGACATTACTCCCATGGAGGAAAGTGCGCATGGTGACTGTTGTATTCTGTCCCGATGCAATTTCTGTGTTTCATCAACACTCGTATAGTCCACAGATTACAGAATGCCTCCAGATGTGCATCGGAAACTACTACTGGCCTTCAAGGGAACGATCAAAGCGTAGACTGTTTGAGACATTACTTTTATGGAGGAATGTGCTCATGGTGATTGTTGTATTCAATCCCGATCCAATTTCTATGTTTCATCAACACTCTGATAGTCCATAGATTACAAAATGCCTCCAGATGTTAATCGGAAACTACTACTGGTCCTCCAGGGGACGATCAAAGCGTGGACTGTTTGGGACAATACTCCCATGAAGGAAAGTGCGCATGGTGACTGTTGTATTCAATCCCGATGTAATTATTTTGTTTGATCAACACTCAGATAGTCCACAGATTACAGAATGCCTCCAGATGTGCATTAGAAACTGCTACTGGTCTTCCACGGAATTATCAAAGCGTAGACTGTTAGAGACATTACTTACATGGAGGAAAGTGCGCATGGTGACGTCTTTATTCAATCCCGTTGCAATTTCTGTGTTTCATCAACACTCTGATAGTCCTCAGATTACAGAATGCCTTCAGATGTGCATCGGAAACTACTACTGGTCTTCCAGGGAACGATCAAATCGTAGACTGTTAGAGACATTTCTCCCATGGTTGAAAGTGCGCGTGGTGACTGTTGTATTCAATCCCGATGCAATTTCTGTGTTTCATCAACACTCTGATAGTTTACAGATTACAGATTGTCTCCAGATGTGCATCGTAAACTACTACTGGTCTTCCAGGGAACGATCAAAACGTAGACTGTTTGCGTTATTACTCCCATGGAGGAAAGTGCGCATGGTGACTGTTGTATACAATCCCGATGCAATTTCTGTGTTTCACCAACACTCTGAAAGGATACAGATTACGAAATACCTCAAGATGTGCATCGGAAACTACTACTGGCCTTCAAGGGAACGATCAAAGCGTAGAATGTTTGAGACATTTTTCCCATGAAGGAAAGTGCGCATGGTGACTGTTGTATTCAATCCCGATGTAATTTTTTTGTTTGATCAACACTCAGATAGTCCACAGATTACAGAGTGCCTCCAGATGTGCATTAGAAACTGCTACTGGTCTTCCAGGGAATTATCAAAGCGTAGACTGTTAGAGACATTACTTCCATGGAGGAAAGTGCGCATGGTGACGGCTTTATTCAATCCCGATGCAATATCTGTGTTTCATCAACAGTCTGATAGTCCACAGATTACAGAATGCCTCCAGATGTGCATCGGAAACTACTACTGGTCTTCCAGGGAACGATCAAAGCGTAGACTGTTAGAGACATTACTTCCATGGAGGAAAGTGCGCATGGTGACGGCTTTATTCAATCCCGATGCAATTTCTGTGTTTCATCAACACTCTGATAGTCCACAGATTACAGAATGCCTCCAGATGTGCATCGGAAACTACTACTGGTCTTCCAGGGAACGATCAAAGCGTAGACTGTTAGAGACATTTTTCCCATGGTGGAAAGTGCGCGTGGTGACTGTTGTATTCAATCCCGATGCAATTTCTGTGTTTCATCAACACTCTGATAGTCCACAGATTACAGATTGTCTCCAGATGTGCATCGTAAACTACTACTGGTCTTCCAGGGAACGATCGAAACGTAGACCGTTTGAGACATTACTCCCATGGAGGAAAGTGCGCATGAAGACTGTTGTATTCAATCCCGATGCAATTTCTGTCTTTCATCAAAACTCTGATAGTCCACGGATTACAGAATGCCTCCAGATGTGCATCGGAAACTACTACTGGTCTTCCAGGGAACGATCAAAGCGTAGCCTGTATTAGAATTACTCACATGGAGGAAAGTGCACATGGTTACTGTTTTACTCAATCCCGATGCATTTTCTGAGTTTCATCAACACTCTGATAGTCCACAGATTACAGAATGCCTCCAGATGTGCATCGGAAACTACATCTGGTCTTCCAGGGAACGATCAATGCATAGACTGTCAGAGACATTACTTCCAAGGAGGAAAGTGCGCATTGTGACTGTTGTATTCAATCCCGATGCAATTTCTGTGTTTCATCAACACTCTGATAGGCCACAGATTACAGAATGCCTCCAGATGTGCATCGGAAACTACTACTGGTCTTCCAGGGAACGATCAAAGCTTAGCCTGTATAAAAATTACTCACATGGAGGAAAGTGCACATGGTGACTGTTTTACTCAATCCCGATGCATTTTCTGTGTTTCATCACCACACTGATAGTCCACAGATTACAGAATGAATCCAGATGTGCATCGGAAACTACTACTGGTCTTCCTGGGAACGACCAAAGTGTAGACTGTCTGAGACAATACTCCCATGGAGGAAAGTGCGCATGGGGACTGTTGAATTGAATCCCGATGCCATTTCTGTGGTTCATCAACACTCTGATAGTCCACAGGTTACAGAATGCCTCCAGATGTGCATCGGAAACTACTACTAGTGCTCAAGGGAACGATCAAAGCGTAGACTTTTTGAGACATTACTTCCATGGAGGAAAGTGCGCATGGTGACTGTTGTATTCAAACCCGAGGCAATTTCTGTGTGTCATCAACAGTCTGATAGTCCACAGATTACAGAATGCCTCCAGATGTGCATCGGAAACTACTACTGGTCTTCCAGGGAACGATCAAAGCTTAGCCTGTGTGAAAATTACTCACATGGAGGAAAGTGCACATGGTGACTGTTTTACTCAATCCCGATGCATTTTCTGTGTTTCATCAACACTCAGATAGTCCACAGATTACAGAATGCCTCCAGATGTGCATCGGAAACTACTACTGGTCTTCCAGGGAATGATCAAAGCGTAGACTGTTAGAGACATTACTCCCACGGAGGAAAGTGCGCATGATGACTGTTATATTTAATCCCGATGCAATTTCTGTGTTACAATCCACACTTTGAAAGTCCAGAGATTACAGAATGCCTTCAGATGTGAATCGGAAACTACTACTGGTCTTCCAGGGAACGATCAAAGCATAGACTGTTTGAGACATTACTCCCATGGAGGAAAGTGCACATGGTGACTGTTGTATTCAATCCCGATGCAATTTCTGTGTTTGGATACACACTTTGAAGGTCCACAAATTACAGAATGCCTCCAGACGTGCATCGGAAACCACTACTGGTCTTCCACGGAACGATAAAAGCGTAGACTGTTTGAGAATTACCCCCATGGAGGAAAGTGCGCATGGTGACTGTTGTATTCAATCCCGATGCAATTTCTGTGTTTCATCAACACTCTGATAGTCCACAGATTGCAGAATGCCTCCAGACTTGCTTCGGAAACTACTACTGGTCTTCCAGAGAACGATCAAAGAGTAGACTGTTTGAGACATTACTCCCATGGAGGAAAGTGCGCATGGTGACTGTTGTATTCAATCCCGATGCAATTTCTGTGTTTCATCAACACTCTGATAGGCCACAGATTACAGAATACCTCCAGATGTGCATCGGAAACTAGTACTGGCCTTCAAGGGAACGATCAAAGCGTAGAATGTTTGAGACAATTTTCCCAGAAGGAAAGTGCGCATGGTGACTGTTGTATTAAATCCCGATTTAATTTTTTTGTTTGATCAACACTAAGTTAGTCCACAGATTACAGAATGCTTCCAGATGTGCATTGGAAACTTGTACTGGTCTTCCAGGGAATTATCAAAGCGTAGACTGTTATAGACATAACTCCCATTGAGGAAAGTGCGCATGGTGACTTTTGTATTCAATCCCGAAGCAATTTCTGTGTTTCATCAACTCTCTGATGGTCCACAGATTACAGAATGCCTCCAGATGTGCATCGGAAACTACTACTGGTCTTCCAGGGAACGATCAAAGCGTAGACTGTTAGAGACATTTCTCCCATGGTGGAAAGTGCGCGTGGTGACTGTTGTATTCAATCCCGATGCAATTTCTGTGTTTCATCAACACTCTGATAGTCCACAGATTGCAGAATGCCTCCACACTTGCTTCGGAAACTACTACTGGTCTTCCAGAGAACGATCAAAGAGTAGACTGTTTGAGACATTACTCCCATGGAGGAAAGTGCGCATGGTGACTGTTGTATTCAATCCCGATGCAATTTCTGTGTTTCATCAACACTCTGATAGGCCACAGATTACAGAATACCTCCAGATGTGCATCGGAAACTAGTACTGGCCTTCAAGGGAACGATCAAAGCGTAGAATGTTTGAGACAATTTTCCCAGAAGGAAAGTGCGCATGGTGACTGTTGTATTAAATCCCGATTTAATTTTTTTGTTTGATCAACACTAAGTTAGTCCACAGATTACAGAATGCCTCCAGATGTGCATTGGAAACTTGTACTGGTCTTCCAGGGAATTATCAAAGCGTAGACTGTTATAGACATAACTCCCATTGAGGAAAGTGCGCATGGTGACTTTTGTATTCAATCCCGAAGCAATTTCTGTGTTTCATCAACTCTCTGATAGTCCACAGATTACAGAATGCCTCCAGATGTGCATCGGAAACTACTACTGGTCTTCCAGGGAACGATCAAAGCGTAGACTGTTAGAGACATTTCTCCCATGGTGGAAAGTGCGCGTGGTGACTGTTGTATTCAATCCCGATGCAATTTCTGTGTTTCATCAACACTCTGATAGTCCACAGATTACAGATTGTCTCCAGATGTGCATCGTTAACTACTACTGGTCTTCCAGGGAACGATCAAAACGTAGACTGTTTGAGACATTACTCCCATGGAGGAAAGTGCGCATGGTGACTGTTGTATTCAATCCCGATGCAATTTCTGTGTTTTGATACACACTTTGAAGGTCCACAGATTACAGAATGCCTCCAGACGTGCATCGGAAACTACTACTGGTCTTCCACGGAACGATAAAAGCGTAGACTGTTTGAGAATTACCCCCATGGAGGAAAGTGCGCATGGTGACTGTTGTATTCAATCCCGATGCAATTTCTGTGTTTCATCAACACTCTGATAGTCCACAGATAACAGAATGCCTCCAGACTTGCTTCGGAAACTACTACTGGTCTTCCAGAGAACGATCAAAGAGTAGACTGTTTGAGACATTACTCCCATGGAGGAAAGTGCGCATGGTGACTGTTGTATTCAGTCCCGATGCAATTTCTGTGTTTCATCAATACTCTGATAGTCCACAGATTACAGACTGCCTCCAGATTTGCATCGGGAACTACTACTGGTCTTCCAGGGAACGATCAAAGAATAGCCTGTTTGAAACATTACTCCCATGGAGGAAAGTGCGCATGGTGCCTGTTGTATTCAATCCCGATGCAATATCTGTGTTTCATCAACAGTGTGATAGTCCACAGACTACAGAATGCCTCGAGATGTGCATCGTAAACTACTACTGGTCTTCCAGGGAACGATCAAAGCATAGACTGTTTGAGACATTACTCCCATGGAGGAAAGTGCACATGGTGACTGTTGTATTCAATCCCGATGCAATTTCTGTGTTTTGATACACACTTTGAAGGTCCACAAATTACAGAATGCCTCCAGACGTGCATCGGAAACCACTACTGGTCTTCCACGGAACGATAAAAGCGTAGACTGTTTGAGAATTACCCCCATGGAGGAAAGCGCGCATGGTGACTGTTGTATTCAATCCCGATGCAATTTCTGTGTTTCATCAACACTCTGATAGTCCACAGATTGCAGAATGCCTCCAGACTTGCTTCGGAAACTACTACTGGTCTTCCAGAGAACGATCAAAGAGTAGACTGTTTGAGACATTACTCCCATGGAGGAAAGTGCGCATGGTGACTGTTGTATTCAATCCCGATGCAATTTCTGTGTTTCATCAACACTCTGATAGTCCACAGATTACTGAATGCCTCCAGATGTGCATCGGAAACTACTACCGGTCTTCCAGGGAACAATCAAACCGTAGACTGTTTGAGACATTACTCCCATGGAGGAAAGTGCGCATGGTGACTGTTGTATTGAATCAAGATACAATTTCTGTGTTTCATCAACACTCTGATAGGCCACAGATTACAGAATGCCTCCAGATGTGCATCGGAAACTACTACTGGTCTTCCAGAAAACGATCAAAGCGTAGACTGTTAGAGACATTTCTCCCATGGTGGAAAGTGCGCGTGGTGACTGTTGTATTCAATCCCGATGCAATTTCTGTATTTCATCAGCACTATGATAGTCCACAGATTACAGAATGCCTCCAGATGTGCATCTGAAACTACTACTGGTCTTCCAGGGAACGATCAAAGCGTAGACTGTTAGAGACATTTCTCCCATGGTGGAAAGTGAGCGTGGGGACTGTTGTATTCAATCCCGATGCAATTTCTGTGTTTCATCAGAACTCTGATAGTCCACAGATTACAGAATGCCTCCAGATGTGCATCGGAAACTACTACTGGTCTTCCAGGGAACGATCAAAAAATAGACTGTTTGACACATTACTCCCTTGGAGGAAAGTGCGAATGGTGAGTTTTGTATTCAATCCTGATGCAATTTCTGTGTTTCATCAACAGTCTGAGAGTCCACAGATTGCAGAATGCCTCCAGATGTGCATCGGAAACTACTACTGGTCTTCCAGGGAACGATCAAAGCGTAGCCTGTATTAGAATTACTCACATGGAGGAAAGTGCACATGGTTACTGTTTTACTCAATCCTGATACATTTTCTGAGTTTCATCAACACTCTGATAGTCCACAGATTACAGAATGCCTCCAGATGAGCATCTGAAACTACTACTGGTCTTCCTGGGAACGATCAAAGCGTAGACTGTCTGAGACAATACCCCCTAGGAGGAAAGTTCGCATGGTGATTGTTGTATTCAATCCCGATGCAATTTCTGTGTTTCATCAACACTCTGATAGTCCACAGATTACAGAATGTCTCCAGATGTGCATCGGAGACTACTACTGGTCTTCCAGGGAACGATCAAAGCATAGACTGTTTGAGACATTACTCTCATAAAGGAAAGTGCGCATGGTGACTGTTGTATTCGGTGCCGATGCAATATCTGTGTTTCATTTACACGCTGATAGTCCACAGATTACAGAATGCCTCAAGATGAGCATCGGAAACTACTACTGATATTCCAGGGAACGATCAAAGCATAGTCTGTTTGAGACATTACTCCCATGGAGGAACGTTCTCATGGTGACTCTTGTATTCAATCCCGATGCAATTTCTGTGTTTCATCAGCACTCTGATAGTCCACAGATTACAGAATGCCTAGAGATGTGCATAGGAAACTACTACTGGTCTTCCAGGGAACGATCAAAGCGTAGACTGTTTGAGACATTACTCCCACGGAGGAAGGTGCGCATGGTGACAGTTGTATTCAATCCCGATGCAATTTCTGTGTTTTATCAACACTCTGATACTCCACAGATTACAGAATGCCTCCAGATGTGCATCGGAACTACTACTGGTCTTCCAGGGAACGATCAAAGCGTAGACTGTTTGAGACATTACTCCCATGGAGGAAAGTGCACTTGGTGACTGTAGTCAATCCCGATGCAATTTCTGTGTTTCATCAACACTCTGATAGTCCACAGATTGCAGAATTCCACCAGATGGGTATCGGAAACTACTACTGGTCTTCCAGGGAATGATCAAAGCGTAGACTGTTAGAGACAATACTCCCATGGAGGAAAGTGCGCATGATGACTGTTGTATTTAATCCCGATGCAATTTATATGATTCATCAACACTCTGATAGTACACAGATTACAGAATGCCTCGAGATGTGCATCGGTAACTACTACTGGTCTTCCAGGGAACGATCAAAGCGTAGACTGTTACAGACATTACTGCCATGGAGGAATGTGCGCATGATGACTGTTGAATTTAATCCCGATGCAATTTCTGTGTTTCATCGATACTCTGATAGTCCACAGATTACAGAATGCCTCCAGATGTGCATCGGAAAATACTACTGGTCTTCCAGGGAACGATCAAAGCGTAGACTATTAGAGACATTTCTCCCATGGTGGAAAGTGCGTGTGGTGACTGTTGTATTCAATCCCGTTGCAATTTCTGTGTTTCATCAGCTCTATGATAGTCCGCAGATTACAGAATGCCTCCAGATGTGCATCTGAAACTACTACTGGTCTTCCAGGGAACGATCAAAGCGTAGACTGTTAGAGACATTTTTCCCATGGTGGAAAGTGCGCGTGGGGATTGTTGTATTCAATCCCGATACAATTTCTGTGTTTCATCAACACTCTGATAGTCCACAGATTACAGATTGTCTCCAGATGTGCATCGGAAACTACTACTGGTCTTCCTGGGAGCGATCAAAGCGTAGACTGTTTCAGACATTACTCCCATGGAGGAAAGTGCGCATGGTAACTCTTGTATTCAATCCCGATGCAATTTCTGTGATTCATCAACACTTTAAAGGTCCACAGATTACAGAATACCACCAGATGTGCATCGGAAACTACTACAGGTCTTCCTGGGAACGATCAAAGCGTACTGTCTGAGACAATACTCCCTAGGAAGAAAGTGCGCATGGTGACTGTTGTATTCAATCCCGATGCAATTTCTGTGTTTCATCAACACTCTGATAGTCCACAGATTACGGAATGCCTCCAGATGTGCATCGGAAACTACCTCTCGTCTTCCAGGGTACGATCAAAGAATAGACTGCTTGAGACATTACTCCCATGGAAGAAAATGAGCATGGTGCCTGTTGTATTCAATCCCGATGTAATTTCTGTGTTTCATCAACAGTCTGATAGTCCGCAGATTACAGAATGCCGCCAGATGTGCATCGTAAACTACTACTGCTCTTCCAGGGAACGATCAAAACGTAGACTGTATGAGACATTTCTCCCATGGAGGAAAGTGCGCATGGTGACTGTTGTATTCAATCCCGACGAATTTTCTGTGTTTCATCGACACTCTGATAGTCCACAGATTACAGACTGTCTCCAGATGTGGATCGGAAACTACTACTCGTCTTCCAGGGAACGATCAAAACATAGACTCTTTGAGTCATTACCCCCATAAAGGAAAGTGCGAATGGTGACTGTTGTATTCAGTCCCGATGCAATTTCTGTGTTTCATCAGCACTCTGATAGTCCACAGATTACAGAATGCCTGCAAATGTGCGCAGGAAACTACTACTGGTCTTCCAGGGAACGATCAAATCATAGACTGTTAGAGACATTACTTCCATGGAGGAAAGTGCGCATGGTGACTGTTGTATTCAATCCCGATGCAATTTCTGTGTTTCATCAACGGTCTGATAGACCACAGATTACAGAATGCCTCCAGATGAGCATCGGAAACTACTGCTAGTCTTCCAGGGAACGATCAAAGCGTAGACTGTTTGAGACATTACTCCCATGGAGGAAAGTGCGCATGGTGAACGTTGTATTCAATCCCGATGCAATTTCTGTGTTTCATCAACACTCTGATAGTCCACAGATTGCAGAATGCCACCAGATGGGCATGGGAAACTACTACTGGTCTTCGAGGGAACGATCAAAGCGTAGACTGTTTGAGACATTACTTCCATGGAGGAAAGTGCGCATGGTGACTGTTGTATTAAATCCCGACGCAATTTCTGTGTTTCATCAACACTCAGATAGTTCACAGATTACAGAATGCCTCCAGATGTGCATCGGAAACTACTACTGGTCTTCCAGGGAATGATCAAAGCGTAGGCTGTTAGAGACATTACTCCCATGGAGGAGAGTGCGCATGATGACTGTTGTATTTAATCCCGATGCAATTTATGTGATTCATCAACACTCTGATAGTCCACAGATTACAGAATGCCTCCAGATGTGCATCGGAAACTACTACTGGTCTTCCAGGGAACGATCAAAGCGTAGACTGTTTGAGACACTGTTCGCATGGAGGAAAGTGTGCATGGTGACTGTTGTATTGAATCCCGGTGCCATTTCTGTGTTCCATCAACACTCTGATAGTCCACAGATTACAGATTGCCTCCAGATGAGGACCGGAAACTACTACTGGTCTTCAAGGGAACGATCAAAGCGTAGACTGTTTGAGACATTACTTCCATGGAGGAAAGGGCGCATGGTGACTGTTGTATTCAATCCCGACGCAATTTCTGTGTTTCATCAACACTCAGATAGTTCACAGATTACAGAATTCCTCCGTATGTGCATCGGCAACTACTACTGGTCTTCCAGGGAACGATCAAAGCGTAGACTGTTTGCGACATTACTCCCGTGGAGGAAAGTGCGCATGGTGACTGGGTATTCAATCCAGATGCAATTATTGTGATTCATCAACACTTTGAAGGTCCACAGATTACAGAATGTCTCCATATGTGCATCGGAAACTACTACTGGTCTTCCAGGGAACGATCAAAGCGTAGACTGTTTGAGACACTGCTCCCTTGGAGCAAAGTGCGCATGGTGACTGTTATATTCATTTCCGATGCAATTTCTGTGGTTCATCAACACTCAGATAGTCCACAGATTACAGAATGCTTCCAGATGTGCATCGGAAACTACTACTGGTCTTCCAGGGAATAATCAAATCGTAGACTGTTAGAGACATTACTACAATGGAGGAAAGTGCGAATGCTAACCGTTATATTCAATCCCGATGCAATTTCTGTGTTTCATCAACAGTCTGATAGACCACAGATTACAGAATGCCTCCAGATGTGCATCGGAAACTACTGCTGGTCTTCCAGGGAACGATCAAAGCGTAGACTGTTTGAGACATTACTTCCATGGAGGAAAGTGCGCATGGTGACTGTTGTATTAAATCCCGACGCTATTTCTGTGTTTCATCAACACTCAGATAGTTCACAGATTACAGAATGCCTCCAGATGTGCATCGGAAACTACTACTGGTCTTCCAGGGAATGATCAAAGCGTAGGCTGTTAGAGACATTACTCTCATAAAGGAAAGTGCGCATGGTGACTGTTGTATTCGGTGCCGATGCAATATCTGTGTTTCATTTACACGCTGATAGTCCACAGATTACAGAATGCCTCAAGATGAGCATCGGAAACTACTACTGATATTCCAGGGAACGATCAAAGCATAGTCTGTTTGAGACATTACTCCCATGGAGGAACGTTCTCATGGTGACTCTTGTATTCAATCCCGATGCAATTTCTGTGTTTCATCAGCACTCTGATAGTCCACAGATTACAGAATGCCTAGAGATGTGCATAGGAAACTACTACTGGTCTTCCAGGGAACGATCAAAGCGTAGACTGTTTGAGACATTACTCCCACGGAGGAAGGTGCGCATGGTGACAGTTGTATTCAATCCCGATGCAATTTCTGTGTTTTATCAACACTCTGATACTCCACAGATTACAGAATGCCTCCAGATGTGCATCGGAACTACTACTGGTCTTCCAGGGAACGATCAAAGCGTAGACTGTTTGAGACATTACTCCCATGGAGGAAAGTGCACTTGGTGACTGTAGTCAATCCCGATGCAATTTCTGTGTTTCATCAACACTCTGATAGTCCACAGATTGCAGAATTCCACCAGATGGGTATCGGAAACTACTACTGGTCTTCCAGGGAATGATCAAAGCGTAGACTGTTAGAGACAATACTCCCATGGAGGAAAGTGCGCATGATGACTGTTGTATTTAATCCCGATGCAATTTATATGATTCATCAACACTCTGATAGTACACAGATTACAGAATGCCTCGAGATGTGCATCGGTAACTACTACTGGTCTTCCAGGGAACGATCAAAGCGTAGACTGTTACAGACATTACTGCCATGGAGGAATGTGCGCATGATGACTGTTGAATTTAATCCCGATGCAATTTCTGTGTTTCATCGATACTCTGATAGTCCACAGATTACAGAATGCCTCCAGATGTGCATCGGAAAATACTACTGGTCTTCCAGGGAACGATCAAAGCGTAGACTATTAGAGACATTTCTCCCATGGTGGAAAGTGCGTGTGGTGACTGTTGTATTCAATCCCGTTGCAATTTCTGTGTTTCATCAGCTCTATGATAGTCCGCAGATTACAGAATGCCTCCAGATGTGCATCTGAAACTACTACTGGTCTTCCAGGGAACGATCAAAGCGTAGACTGTTAGAGACATTTTTCCCATGGTGGAAAGTGCGCGTGGGGATTGTTGTATTCAATCCCGATACAATTTCTGTGTTTCATCAACACTCTGATAGTCCACAGATTACAGATTGTCTCCAGATGTGCATCGGAAACTACTACTGGTCTTCCTGGGAGCGATCAAAGCGTAGACTGTTTCAGACATTACTCCCATGGAGGAAAGTGCGCATGGTAACTCTTGTATTCAATCCCGATGCAATTTCTGTGATTCATCAACACTTTAAAGGTCCACAGATTACAGAATACCACCAGATGTGCATCGGAAACTACTACAGGTCTTCCTGGGAACGATCAAAGCGTACTGTCTGAGACAATACTCCCTAGGAAGAAAGTGCGCATGGTGACTGTTGTATTCAATCCCGATGCAATTTCTGTGTTTCATCAACACTCTGATAGTCCACAGATTACGGAATGCCTCCAGATGTGCATCGGAAACTACCTCTCGTCTTCCAGGGTACGATCAAAGAATAGACTGCTTGAGACATTACTCCCATGGAAGAAAATGAGCATGGTGCCTGTTGTATTCAATCCCGATGTAATTTCTGTGTTTCATCAACAGTCTGATAGTCCGCAGATTACAGAATGCCGCCAGATGTGCATCGTAAACTACTACTGCTCTTCCAGGGAACGATCAAAACGTAGACTGTATGAGACATTTCTCCCATGGAGGAAAGTGCGCATGGTGACTGTTGTATTCAATCCCGACGAATTTTCTGTGTTTCATCGACACTCTGATAGTCCACAGATTACAGACTGTCTCCAGATGTGGATCGGAAACTACTACTCGTCTTCCAGGGAACGATCAAAACATAGACTCTTTGAGTCATTACCCCCATAAAGGAAAGTGCGAATGGTGACTGTTGTATTCAGTCCCGATGCAATTTCTGTGTTTCATCAGCACTCTGATAGTCCACAGATTACAGAATGCCTGCAAATGTGCGCAGGAAACTACTACTGGTCTTCCAGGGAACGATCAAATCATAGACTGTTAGAGACATTACTTCCATGGAGGAAAGTGCGCATGGTGACTGTTGTATTCAATCCCGATGCAATTTCTGTGTTTCATCAACGGTCTGATAGACCACAGATTACAGAATGCCTCCAGATGAGCATCGGAAACTACTGCTAGTCTTCCAGGGAACGATCAAAGCGTAGACTGTTTGAGACATTACTCCCATGGAGGAAAGTGCGCATGGTGAACGTTGTATTCAATCCCGATGCAATTTCTGTGTTTCATCAACACTCTGATAGTCCACAGATTGCAGAATGCCACCAGATGGGCATGGGAAACTACTACTGGTCTTCGAGGGAACGATCAAAGCGTAGACTGTTTGAGACATTACTTCCATGGAGGAAAGTGCGCATGGTGACTGTTGTATTAAATCCCGACGCAATTTCTGTGTTTCATCAACACTCAGATAGTTCACAGATTACAGAATGCCTCCAGATGTGCATCGGAAACTACTACTGGTCTTCCAGGGAATGATCAAAGCGTAGGCTGTTAGAGACATTACTCCCATGGAGGAGAGTGCGCATGATGACTGTTGTATTTAATCCCGATGCAATTTATGTGATTCATCAACACTCTGATAGTCCACAGATTACAGAATGCCTCCAGATGTGCATCGGAAACTACTACTGGTCTTCCAGGGAACGATCAAAGCGTAGACTGTTTGAGACACTGTTCGCATGGAGGAAAGTGTGCATGGTGACTGTTGTATTGAATCCCGGTGCCATTTCTGTGTTCCATCAACACTCTGATAGTCCACAGATTACAGATTGCCTCCAGATGAGGACCGGAAACTACTACTGGTCTTCAAGGGAACGATCAAAGCGTAGACTGTTTGAGACATTACTTCCATGGAGGAAAGGGCGCATGGTGACTGTTGTATTCAATCCCGACGCAATTTCTGTGTTTCATCAACACTCAGATAGTTCACAGATTACAGAATTCCTCCGTATGTGCATCGGCAACTACTACTGGTCTTCCAGGGAACGATCAAAGCGTAGACTGTTTGCGACATTACTCCCGTGGAGGAAAGTGCGCATGGTGACTGGGTATTCAATCCAGATGCAATTATTGTGATTCATCAACACTTTGAAGGTCCACAGATTACAGAATGTCTCCATATGTGCATCGGAAACTACTACTGGTCTTCCAGGGAACGATCAAAGCGTAGACTGTTTGAGACACTGCTCCCTTGGAGCAAAGTGCGCATGGTGACTGTTATATTCATTTCCGATGCAATTTCTGTGGTTCATCAACACTCAGATAGTCCACAGATTACAGAATGCTTCCAGATGTGCATCGGAAACTACTACTGGTCTTCCAGGGAATAATCAAATCGTAGACTGTTAGAGACATTACTACAATGGAGGAAAGTGCGAATGCTAACCGTTATATTCAATCCCGATGCAATTTCTGTGTTTCATCAACAGTCTGATAGACCACAGATTACAGAATGCCTCCAGATGTGCATCGGAAACTACTGCTGGTCTTCCAGGGAACGATCAAAGCGTAGACTGTTTGAGACATTACTTCCATGGAGGAAAGTGCGCATGGTGACTGTTGTATTAAATCCCGACGCTATTTCTGTGTTTCATCAACACTCAGATAGTTCACAGATTACAGAATGCCTCCAGATGTGCATCGGAAACTACTACTGGTCTTCCAGGGAATGATCAAAGCGTAGGCTGTTAGAGACATTACTCCCATGGAGGAGAGTGCGCATGATGACTGTTGTATTTAATCCCGATGCAATTTATGCGATTCATCAACACTCTGATAGTCCACAGATTACAGAATGCCTCCAGATGTGCATAGGAAACTACTACTGGTCTTCCAGGGAACGATCAAAGCGTAGACTGTTTGAGACACTGTTCGCATGGAGGAAAGTGTGCATGGTGACTGTTGTATTGAATCCCGATGCCATTTCTGTGTTCCATCAACACTCTGATAGTCCACAGATTACAGATTGCCTCCAGATGAGGACCGGAAACTACTACTGGTCTTCAAGGGAACGATCAAAGCGTAGACTGTTTGAGACATTACTTCCATGGAGAAAAGGGCGCATGGTGACTATTGTATTCAATCCCGACGCAATTTCTGTGTTTCATCAACACTCAGATAGTTCACAGATTACAGAATGCCTCCAGATGTGCATCGGTAACTACTACTGGTCTTCCAGGGAACGATCAAAGCGTAGACTGTTTGAGACATTACTCCCATGGTGGAAAGTGCGCATGGTGACTTTTGTATTCAATCCCGAGGCAATTTCTGTGTTTCAATACATACTTTGAAGGTACACAGATTACAGAATGCCTCCAGATGTGCATCGGAAACTGCTACTGGCCTTCCAGGGAACGATCAAAGTATAGACTGTTTGAGAATTACCCCCATGGAGGAAAGTGCGCATGGTGGCTGTTGTATTCAATCCCGATGCAATGTCTGTGTTTCATCAACACCCTGATAGTCCACAGATTACAGAATGCCTCCAGATGTGCTGCGGAAACTACTACTGGTCTTCCAGGGAACGATCAAAGCGTAGAAAGTTTGAGACATTACTCCCATGAGAGGAAAGTGCGCATGGTGACTGTTGTATTCAATCCCGTTGCTATGTCTGTGTTTCATCAACACTCTGATAGTCCACAGATTACAGAATGCCACGAGACGTGCATCGGAACTACTACTGGTCTCCCAGGGAACGATCAAAGCGTAGACTGTTTGAGACATTACTCCCGTGGAGGAAAGTGCGCATGGTGACTGGGTATTCAATCCAGATGCAATTATTGTGTTTCATCAACACTTTGAAGGACCACAGATACAGAATGCCTCCATATGTGCATCGGAAACTACTACTGGTCTTCCAGGGAACGATCAAAGCGTAGACTGTTTGAGACACTGCTCCCATGGAGGGAACTGCGCATGGTGACTGTTATATTCAATTCCGATGCAATTTCTGTGGTTCATCAACACTCAGATAGTCCACAGATTACAGAATGCTTCCAGACGTGCATCGGAAACTACTACTGGTCTTCCAGGGAATAATCAAATCGTAGACTGTTAGAGACATTACTACAATGGAGGAAAGTGCGAATGCTGACTGCTATATTCAATCCCGATGCAATTTCTGTGTTTCGCAACAGTCTGATAGACCACAGATTACAGAATGCCTCCAGATGTGCATCGGAAACTACTGCTGGTCTTCCAGGGAACGATCAAAACGTAGACTGTTTGAGACATTACTTCCATGGAGGAAAGTGCGCATGGTGACTGTTGTATTAAATCCCGACGCAATTTCTGTGTTTCATCAACACTCTGATAGTTCACAGATTACAGAATGCCTCCAGATGTGCATCGGAAACTACTACTGGTCTTCCAGGGAATGATCAAAGCATAGGCTGTTTGAGACATTACTCCCATGGTGGAAAGTGTGCATGGTGACTTTTGTATTCTATCCCGAAGCAATTTCTGTGTTTCAATACACACTTTGAAGGTGCACAGATTACAGAATGCCTCCAGATGTGCATCGGAAACTACTACTGGCCTTCCAGGGAACGATGAAAGCGTAGACTGTTTGAGAATTACCACCATGGACGAAAGTGCGCATGGTGACTGTTGTATTTAATCCCGATGCAATTTCTGTGTTTCATCAACACTCTGATAGTCCACAGATTACAGAATGCCACCAGATGTGCATCGGAAACTACTACTGGTCTTCCAGGGAACGATCAAAGCGTAGACTGTTTGAGACACTGTTCGCATGGAGGAAAGTGTGCATGGTGACTGTTGTATTGAATCCCGATGCCATTTCTGTGTTCCATCAACACTCTGATAGTCCACAGATTACAGATTGCCTCCAGATGAGCATCGGAAACTACTACTGGTCTTCAAGGGAACGATGAAAGCGTAGACTGTTTGAGACATTACTTCCATGGAGAAAAGGGCGCATGGTGACTGTTGTATTCAATCCCGACGCAATTTCTGTGTTTCATCAACACTCAGATAGTTCACAGATTACAGAATTCCTCCGTATGTGCATCGGCAACTACTACTGGTCTTCCAGGGAACGATCAAAGCGTAGACTGTTTGCGACATTACTCCCGTGGAGGAAAGTGCGCATGGTGACTGGGTATTCAATCCAGATGCAATTATTGTGATTCATCAACACTTTGAAGGTCCACAGATTACAGAATGTCTCCATATGTGCATCGGAAACTACTACTGGTCTTCCAGGGAACGATCAAAGCGTAGACTGTTTGAGACACTGCTCCCTTGGAGGAAAGTGCGCATGGTGACTGTTATATTCAATTCCGATGCAATTTCTGTGGTTCATCAACACTCAGATAGTCCACAGATTACAGAATGCTTCCAGATGTGCATCGGAAACTACTACTGGTCTTCCAGGGAATAATCAAATCGTAGACTGTTAGAGACATTACTACAATGGAGGAAAGTGCGAATGCTAACCGTTATAATCAATCCCGATGCAATTTCTGTGTTTCATCAACAGTCTGATAGACCACAGATTACAGAATGCCTCCAGATGTGCATCGGAAACTACTGCTGGTCTTCCAGGGAGCGTTCAAAGCGTAGACTGTTTGAGACATTACTCCCAAGGAGGAAAGTGCGCATGGTGACCGTTGTATTCAATCCCGATGCAATTTCTGTGTTTCATCAACACTCTGATAGTCCACACATTGCAGAATGCCACCAGATGGTCATCGGAAGCTACTACTGGTCTTCGAGGGAACGATCAACGCGTAGACTGTTTGAGGCATTACTTCCATGGAGGAAAGTGCGCATGGTGACTGTTGTATTAAATCCCGACGCAATTTCTGTGTTTCATCAACACTCAGATAGTCCACAGATTACAGAATGCCTCCAGATGTGCATCGGAAACTACTACTGGCCTTCCAGGGAACGATCAAAACGTAGACTGTTTGAGAATTATCCCCATGGAGGAAAGTGCGCATGGTGACTGTTGTATTCAATCCCGATGCAATTTCTGTGTTTCATCAACACTCTGATAGTCCACAGATAACAGATTGCCTCCAGATGTGCATCGGAAACTACTACTGGTCTTCCAGGGAACGATCAAAGCGTAGACTGTTGGAGACATTACTCCCATGGAGGAAAGTGCGCATGGTGACTGTTGTATTCAATCCCGAGGCAATTTCTCTGTTTCAATCCACACTTTGAAGGTCCAGAGATTACAGAATGCCTCCAGATGTGCATCGGAAACTACTACAGGTCTTCCAGGGAACGATCAAAGCGTAGACTGTTTGAGAATTACCCCATGGAGGAAAGAGGGAATGGTGTCTGTTGTATTCAATCCCGCTGCAATATCTGTGTTTCATCATCACTCTGATAGTCCACAGATTTCAGATTGCCTCCAGATGTGCTGCGAAAACTACTACTGGTCTTCCAGGGAACGATCAATGCGTAGACTGTTTGAGACATTACTTTTATGGAGGAAAGTGCACATGGTGACTGTTGTATTCAATCCTGATGCAACTTCTGTGTTTCATCAACACTATGATAGTCCACAGATTACAGAATGCCTCCAGATATGCATCAGAAACTACTACTGGCTTCCAGCTAACGATCAAAGCGTAGACTGATTGAGACATTATTCAAATGGAGGAAAGTGGGCATGGTGACTGTTGTACTCAATCCCGATGCAATTTCTGTGTTTCATCAACAGTCTGATAGTCCACAGATTACAGAATGACTCCAGATGTGCATCGTAAACTAATACTGCTCTTCCAGGGAACGATCAAAACGTAGACTGTATGAGACATTACTCCCATGGAGGAAAGTGCGCATGGTGACTGTTGTATTCAATCCCGATGCAATTTCTGTGTTTCATCAACACTCTGACAGTCCACTGATTACAGAATGCCTCCAGATGTGCATCGGAACTACTACTGGTCTTCCAGGGAACGATCAAAGCGTAGACTGTTTGAGACATTACTCAGACAGAGGAAAGTGCACTTGGGGACAGTAGTCAATCCCGATGCAATTTCTGTGTTTTATCAACAGTCTGATAGACCACAGATTACAGAATGCCTCCAGATGTGCATCGGAAACTACTGCTGGTCTTCCAGGGTACGATCAAAGCGTAGACTGTTTGAGACATTACTCCCATGGAGGAAAGTGCGCATGGTGACCGTTGTATTCAATCCCGATGCAATTTCTGTGTTTCATCAACACTCTGATAGTCCACAGATTGCAGAATGTCTCCAGATGTGCATCGTAAACTACTACTGCTCTTCCAGGGAACGATCAAATCGTAGACTGTATGAGACATTACTCCCATGGAGGAAAGTGCGCATGGTGACTGTTGTATTCAATCCCGATGCAATTCCTGTGTTACATCAACACTCTGATAGTCCACAGATTACAGATTGTCTTCAGATGTGCATCGGAAACTACTACTGGTCTTCCAGGGAACGATCAAAACGTAGACTGTTTGAGTCATTACTCCCATAAAGGGAAGTGCGATTAGTGACTGTTGTATTCAGTCCCGATGCAATTTCTGTGTTTCATTAACACTCTGATAGTCCACAGATTACAGAATACCTCAAGATGAGCATCGGAGACTACTACTGGTCTTCCAGGGAACGATCAAAGCATAGACTGTTTGAGACATTACTCCCATGGAGGAACGTTCTCATGGTGACTGTTGTATTCAATCCCGATGCAATTTCTGTGTTTCATCAGCACTCCGATAGTCCACAGATTACAGAACGCCTGCAGATGTGCATAGGAAACTACTACTGGTCTTCCAGGGAACGATCAAATCGTAGACTGTTAGAGACATTACTTCCATGGAGGAAAGTGCGCATGGTGACTGTTATATTCAATTCCGATGCAATTTCTGTGGTTCATCAACACTCAGATAGTCCACAGATTACAGAATGCTTCCAGATGTGCATCGGAAACTACTACTGGTCTTCCAGGGAATAATCAAATCGTAGACTGTTAGAGACATTACTACAATGGAGGAAAGTGCGAATGCTAACCGTTATAATCAATCCCGATGCAATTTCTGTGTTTCATCAACAGTCTGATAGACCACAGATTACAGAATGCCTCCAGATGTGCATCGGAAACTACTGCTGGTCTTCCAGGGAACGATCAAAGCGTAGACTGTTTGAGACATTACTCCCAAGGAGGAAAGTGCGCATGGTGACCGTTGTATTCAATCCCGATGCAATTTCTGTGTTTCATCAACACTCTGATAGTCCACACATTGCAGAATGCCACCAGATGGTCATCGGAAGCTACTACTGGTCTTCGAGGGAACGATCAAAGCGTAGACTGTTTGAGGCATTACTTCCATGGAGGAAAGTGCGCATGGTGACTGTTCTATTAAATCCCGACGCAATTTCTGTGTTTCATCAACACTCAGATAGTCCACAGATTACAGAATGCCTCCAGATGTGCATCGGAAACTACTACTGGCCTTCCAGGGAACGATCAAAGCGTAGACTGTTTGAGAATTATCCCCATGGAGGAAAGTGTGCATGGTGACTGTTGTATTCAATCCCGATGCAATTTCTGTGTTTCATCAACACTCTGATAGTCCACAGATAACAGATTGCCTCCAGATGTGCATCGGAAACTACTACTGGTCTTCCAGGGAACGATCAAAGCGTAGACTGTTGGAGACATTACTCCCATGGAGGAAAGTGCGCATGGTGACTGTTGTATTCAATCCCGAGGCAATTTCTCTGTTTCAATCCACACTTTGAAGGTCCAGAGATTACAGAATGCCTCCAGATGTGCATCGGAAACTACTACAGGTCTTCCAGGGAACGATCAAAGCGTAGACTGTTTGAGAATTACCCCATGGAGGAAAGAGGGAATGGTGTCTGTTGTATTCAATCCCGCTGCAATATCTGTGTTTCATCATCACTCTGATAGTCCACAGATTTCAGATTGCCTCCAGATGTGCTTCGGAAACTACTACTGGTCTTCCAGGGAACGATCAATGCGTAGACTGTTTGAGACATTACTTTTATGGAGGAAAGTGCGCATGGTGACTGTTGTATTCAATCCTGATGCAACTTCTGTGTTTCATCAACACTATGATAGTCCACAGATTACAGAATGCCTCCAGATATGCATCAGAAACTACTACTGGCTTCCAGCTAACGATCAAAGCGTAGACTGATTGAGACATTATTCAAATGGAGGAAAGTGGGCATGGTGACTGTTGTACTCAATCCCGATGCAATTTCTGTGTTTCATCAACAGTCTGATAGTCCACAGATTACAGAATGACTCCAGATGTGCATCGTAAACTAATACTGCTCTTCCAGGGAACGATCAAAACGTAGACTGTATGAGACATTACTCCCATGGAGGAAAGTGCGCATGGTGACTGTTGTATTCAATCCCGATGCAATTTCTGTGTTTCATCAACACTCTGACAGTCCACTGATTACAGAATGCCTCCAGATGTGCATCGGAACTACTACTGGTCTTCCAGGGAGCGATCAAAGCGTAGACTGTTTGAGACATTACTCAGACAGAGGAAAGTGCACTTGGGGACAGTAGTCAATCCCGATGCAATTTCTGTGTTTTATCAACAGTCTGATAGACCACAGATTACAGAATGCCTCCAGATGTGCATCGGAAACTACTGCTGGTCTTCCAGGGTACGATCAAAGCGTAGACTGTTTGAGACATTACTCCCATGGAGGAAAGTGCGCATGGTGACCGTTGTATTCAATCCCGATGCAATTTCTGTGTTTCATCAACACTCTGATAGTCCACAGATTGCAGAATGTCTCCAGATGTGCATCGTAAACTACTACTGCTCTTCCAGGGAACGATCAAATCGTAGACTGTATGAGACATTACTCCCATGGAGGAAATGCGCATGGTGACTGTTGTATTCAATCCCGATGCAATTTCTGTGTTACATCAACACTCTGATAGTCCACAGATTACAGATTGTCTTCAGATGTGCATCGGAAACTACTACTGGTCTTCCAGGGAACGATCAAAACGTAGACTGTTTGAGTCATTACTCCCATAAAGGGAAGTGCGATTAGTGACTGTTGTATTCAGTCCCGATGCAATTTCTGTGTTTCATTAACACTCTGATAGTCCACAGATTACAGAATACCTCAAGATGAGCATCGGAGACTACTACTGGTCTTCCAGGGAACGATCAAGGCATAGACGGTTTGAGATATTACTCCCATGGAGGAACGTTCTCATGGTGACTGTTGTATTCAATCCCGATGCAATTTCTGTGTTTCATCAGCACTGCGATAGTCCACAGATTACAGAACGCCTGCAGATGTGCATAGGAAACTACTACTGGTCTTCCAGGGAACGATCAAATCGTAGACTGTTAGAGACATTAGTTCCATGGAGGAAAGTGCGCATGGTGCCTGTTGTATTCAATTCCGATGCAATTTTTGTGTTTCATCAACACTCTGATAGTCCACAGATTACAGAATGCCACCAGATGTGCATCGGAAACTACTACTGGTCTTCCAGGGAACGATCAAAGCGTAGTCAGTTTGAGACACACCTCCCGTGGAGGAAAGTGCGCATGGTGACTGTTGTATTCAATCCCGATGCAATTTCTGTGTTTCATCAACACTCTGACAGTCCACTGATTACAGAATGCCTCCACATGTGCATCGGAACTACTACTGGTCTTCCAGGGAACGAACAAAGCGTAGACTGTTTGAGACATTACTCAGACGGAGGAAAGTGCACTTGGGGACTGTAGTCAATCCCGATGCAATTTCTGTGTTTTATCAAAAGTCTGATAGACCACAGATTACAGGATGCCTCCAGATGTGCATCGGAAACTACTGCTGGTCTTCCAGGGAACGATCAAAGCGTAGACTGTTTGAGACATTAATCCCATTGAGGAAAGTGCGCATGGTGACCGTTGTATTCAATCCCGATGCAATTTCTGTGTTTCATCAACACTCTGATAGTCCACAGATTGCAGAATGCCACCAGATGGGCATCGGAAACTACTACTGGTCTTCGAGGGAATGATCAAAGCGTAGACTGTTTGAGACATTACTTCCATGGAGGAAAGTGCGCATGGTGACTGTTCTATTAAATCCCGACGCAATTTCTGTGTTTCATTAACACTCAGATAGTCCACAGATTACAGAATGCCTCCAGATGTGCATCGGAAACTACTACTGGCCTTCCAGGGAACGATCAAAGCGTAGACTGTTTGAGAATTATCCCCATGGAGGAAAGTGCGCATGGTGACTGTTGTATTCAATCCCGATGCAATTTCTGTGTTTCATCAACACTCTGATAGTCCACAGATTGCAGAATGCCACCAGATGGGCATCGGAAACTACTACTGGTCTTCGAGGGAACGATCATAGCGTAGACTGTTTGAGACATTACTTCCATGGAGGAAAGTGCGCATGGTGACTGTTCTATTAAATCCCGACGCAATTTCTGTGTTTCATCAACACTCAGATAGTCCACAGATTACAGAATGCCTCCAGATGTGCATTGGAAACTACTACTGGCCATCCAGGGAACGATCAAATCGTAGACTGTTTGAGAATTATCCCCATGGAGGAAAGTGCGCATGGTGACTGTTGTATTCAATCCCGATGCAATTTCTGTGTTTCATCAACACTCTGATAGTCCACAGATTGCAGAATGTCTCCAGATGTGCATCGTAAACTACTACTGCTCTTCCAGGGAACGATCAAATCGTAGACTGTTTGAGACATTACTCAGACAGAGGAAAGTGCACTTGGGGACAGTAGTCAATCCCGATGCAATTTCTGTGTTTTATCAACAGTCTGATAGACCACAGATTACAGAATGCCTCCAGATGTGCATCGGAAACTACTGCTGGTCTTCCAGGGAACGATCAAAGCGTAGACTGTTTGAGACATTACTCCCATGGAGGAAAGTGCGCATGGTGACCGTTGTATTCAATCCCGATGCAATTTCTGTGTTTCATCAACACTCTGATAGTCCACAGATTGCAGAATGTCTCCAGATGTGCATCGTAAACTACTACTGCTCTTCCAGGGAACGATCAAATCGTAGACTGTATGAGACATTACTCCCATGGAGGAAAGTGCGCATGGTGACTGTTGTATTCAATCCCGATGCAATTTCTGTGTTACATCAACACTCTGATAGTCCACAGATTACAGATTGTCTTCAGATGTGCATCGGAAACTACTACTGGTCTTCCAGGGAACGATCAAAACGTAGACTGTTTGAGTCATTACTCCCATAAAGGGAAGTGCGAATAGTGACTGTTGTATTCAGTCCCGATGCAATTTCTGTGTTTCATTAACACTCTGATAGTCCACAGATTACAGAATACCTCAAGATGAGCATCGGAAACTACTACTGGTCTTCCAGGGAACGATCAAAGCATAGACTGTTTGAGACATTACTCCCATGGAGGAACGTTCTCATGGTGACTGTTGTATTCAATCCCGATGCAATTTTTGTGTTTCATCAGCACTCCGATAGTCCACAGATTACAGAACGCCTGCAGATGTGCATAGGAAACTACTACTGGTCTTCCAGGGAACGATCAAATCGTAGACTGTTAGAGACATTACTTCCATGGAGGAAAGTGCGCATGGTGCCTGTTGTATTCAATTCCGATGCAATTTTTGTGTTTCATCAACACTCTGATAGTCCACAGATTACAGAATGCCACCAGATGTGCATCGGAAACTACTACTGGTCTTCCAGGGAACGATCAAAGCGTAGTCAGTTAGAGACACACCTCCCGTGGAGGAAAGTGCGCATGGTGACTGTTGTATTCAATCCCGATGCAATTTCTGTGTTTCATCAACACTCTGACAGTCCACTGATTACAGAATGCCTCCACATGTGCATCGGAACTACTACTGGTCTTCCAGGGAACGAACAAAGCGTAGACTGTTTGAGACATTACTCAGACGGAGGAAAGTGCACTTGGGGACTGTAGTCAATCCCGATGCAATTTCTGTGTTTTATCAACAGTCTGATAGACCACAGATTACAGAATGCCTCCAGATGTGCATCGGAAACTACTGCTGGTCTTCCAGGGAACGATCAAATCGTAGACTGTTTGAGACATTACTCCCATTGGGGAAAGTGCGCATGGTGACTGTTGTATTTAATCCCGATGCAATTTATGTGATTCATCAACACTCTGATAGTCCACAGTTTACAGAAAGCCTCGAGATGTGCATCGGAAACTACTACTGGTCTTCCAGAGAACGATAAAAGCGTAGACTGTTACAGACATTACTCCCATGGAGGAAAGTGCGCATGGTGACTTTTGTATTCAATCCCGAAGCAATTTCTGTGTTTCAATACACAGTTTGAAGGTCCAAAGTTTACAGAATGCCTCCAGATGTGCATCGGAAACTACTACTGGCCTTCCAGGGAACGATCAAAGCGTAGACTGTTTGAGAATTACCCCCATGGAGGAAAGTGCGCATGGTGACTGTTGTATTCAATCCCGATGCAATTTCTGTGTTTCATCAACACTCTGATAGTCCACAGATTACAGAATGCCACCAGATGTGCATCGGAAACTACTACTGGTCTTCCAGGGAACGATCAAAGCGTAGACTGTTTGAGACACTGTTCGCATGGAGGAAAGTGCGCATGGTGACTGTTGTATTGAATCCCGATGCCATTTCTGTGTTTCATCAACACTCTGATAGTCCACAGATTACAGATTGCCTCTAGATGAGCATCGAAAACTACTACTGGTCCTCAAGGGAACGATCAAAGCGTAGACTGTTTGAGACATTACTTCCATGGAGAAAAGGGCGCATGGTGACTGTTGTATTCAATCCCAACGCAATTTCTGTGTTTCATCAACACTCAGATAGTTCACAGATTACAGAATGCCTCCATATGTGCATCGGAAACTACTACTGGTCTTCCAGGGATTGAACAAAGCGTAGACTGTTACAGACATTACTGCCATGGAGGAAACTGCGCATGATGACTGTTCTATATAATCCCGATGCAATTTATGTGTTTCATCAACACTCTGATAGTCCACAGATTACAGAATGCCTCGAGATGAGCATCGGTAACTACTACTGGTCTTCCAGGGAACGATCAAAGCGTAGACTGTTTGAGACATTACTCCAATGGTGGAAAGTGTGCATGATGACTTTTGTATTCAATCCCGAGGCAATTTCTGTGTTTCAATACACACTATGAAGGTACACAGATTACAGAATGCCTCCAGATGTGCATCGGAAACTGCTACTGGCCTTCCAGGGAACGATCAAAGCATAGACTGTTTGAGAATTACCCCCATGGAGGAAAGTGCGCATGGTGGCTGTTGTAATCAATACCGATTCAATTTCTGTATTTCATCAACACTCTGATAGTCGACAGATTACAGAATGCCTCCAAAAGGGCTGCGGAAACTACTACTGGTCTTCCAGGGAACGATCAAATCGTAGACAGTTTGAGACATTACTCCCATGGAGGAAAGTGCGCATGGTGACTGTTGTATTCAATCCCGATGCAATTTCTGTGTTTCATCAACACTCTGATTGTCCACAGATTACAGAATTCCTCCAGATGTGCTTCGGAAACTACTACTGGTCTTCCAGGGAACGATCAAAGCGAAGACTGTTTGAGACATTACTCCCATTGTGAAAGGTGCGCATGGTGACTGTTGTATTCAATCCCGATGCAATTTCTGTGTTTCGTCAACACTCTGATAGTCTACAGATTACAGAATGCCACCAGATGTGCATCGTAAACTACTACTGGTCCTCCAGTGAACGATCAAAGCGTATACTGTTTGAGACATTACTCCCGTGGAGGAAAGTGCGCATGGTGACTGGGTATTCATTCCAGATGCAATTATTGTGTTTCAGCAACACTTTGAAGGTCCACAGATTACAGAATGCCTCCATATGTGCATCGGAAACTACTACTGGTCTTCCAGGGAACGATCAAAGCATAGACTGTTTGAGACACTGCTCCCTTGGAGGAAAGTGCGCATGGTGACTGTTGTATTGAAACCCGATGCAATATCTGTGTTTCGTCAACACTCTGATAGTCCACAGATTACAGAAAGCCTCGAGATGTGCATCGGAAACAACTACTGGTCTTCCAGGGAACGATCAAAGCGTAGACTGTTAGAGACATTACTCCCATATAGGAAAGTGCGCATGGTGACTGTTGTATTCAATCCCGATGCAATTTCTGTGTTTCATCAACACTCAAATAGTCGACAGATTACAGAATGCCACCAGATGTGCATCGGATACTTTTACTGGTCTTCCAGGGGACGATCAAAGCGTAAAGACTTTGAGACATTACTCCCATTGTGAAAGGTGCGCATGGTGACTGTTGTATTCAATCCCGATGCAATTTCTGTGTTTCAACAACAGTCTGATTCTCCACAGATTACAGAATTCCTCCAGATGTGCTTCGGAAACTACTACTGGTCTTCCAGGGAACGATCAAAGCGTAGACTGTTTGAGACATTACTCCCACGGAGGAAAGTTCAATTGGTGACTGTTGTATTCAATCCCGATGCAATTTCTGTGTTTCATCAACACTCTGATAGTCTACAGATTACAGAATGCCACCAGATGTGCATCGGAAACTACTACTGGTCTTCCAGGGAACGATCAAAGCGTAGACAGTTTGAGAGTTACCCCATGGAGGAAAGAGGGCATGGTGTCTGTTGTATTCAATCCCGCTGCAATATCTGTGTTTCATCAACACTCTGATAGTCCACAGATTACAGATTGCCTCCAGATGTGCTTCGGAAACTACTACTGGTCTTCCAGGGAACGATCAAAGCGTAGACTGTTTGAGACATTACTTTTATGGAGGAAAGTGCGCATGGTGACTGTTGTTTTCAATCCCGATGCAATTTCTGTGTTTCATCAACACTATGATAGTCCACAGACAACAGATTGCCTCCAGATGTGCTTCGGAAACTACTACTGGTTTTCCAGCGAACGATCAAAGCGTAGACTTCTTGAGACATTATTCCCATGGAGGAAAGTGCGCATGGTGAATGTTGTCCTCAATCCCGATGCAATTTCTGTGTTTCATCAACACTCTGATAGTCCACAGATTACAGAAAGCCTCGAGATGTGCATCGGAAACTACTACTGGTCTTCCAGGGAACGATCAAAGCGTAGACTGTTAGAGACATTACTCCCATGGAGGAAAGTGCGCATGGTGACTGTTGTATTCAATCCCGATGCAATTTCTGTGTTTCATCAACACTCTGATAGTCCACAGATTACAGAAAGCCTCGAGATGTGCATCGGAAACTACTACTGGTCTTCCAGGGAACGATCAAAGCGTAGACTGTTAGAGACATTACTCCCATGGAGGAAAGTGCGCATGGTGACTGTTGTATTCAATCCCGATGCAATATCTGTGTTTCATCAACACTCAAATAGTCGACAGATTACAGAATGCCACCAGATGTGCATCGGAAACTACTACTGGTCTTCCAGGGGACGATCAAAGCGTAAAGACTTTGAGACATTTCTCCCATTGTGAAAGGTGCGCATGGTGACTGTTGTATTCAATCCCGATGCAATTTCTGTGTTTCAACAACAGTCTGATTCTCCACAGATTACAGAATTCCTCCAGATGTGCTTCGGAAACTACTACTGGTCTTCCAGGGAACGATCAAAGCGTAGACTGTTTGAGACATTACTCCCACGGTGGAAAGTTCAATTGGTGACTGTTGTATTCAATCCCGATGCAATTTCTGTGTTTCATCAACACTCTGATAGTCTACAGATTACAGAATGCCACCAGATGTGCATCGGAAACTACTACTGGTCTTCCAGGGAACGATGAAAGCGTAGACTGTTTGAGAATTACCCCATGGAGGAAAGAGGGCATGGTGTCTGTTGTATTCAATCCCGCTGCAATATCTGTGTTTCATCAACACTCTGATAGTCCACAGATTACAGATTGCCTCCAGATGTGCTTCGGAAACTACTACTGGTCTTCCAGGGAACGATCAAAGCGTAGACTGTTTGAGACATTACTTTTATGGAGGAAAGTGCGCATGGTGACTGTTGTATTCAATCCCGATTCAATTTCTGTGTTTGATCAACACTATGATAGTCCACAGATTACAGAATGCCTCCAGATATGCATCAGAAACTACTACTGGCTTCCAGCTAACGATCAAAGCGTAGACTGTTTGAGACATTATTCCCATGGAGGAAAGTGCGCATGGTGAATGTTGTACTCAATCCCGATGCAATTTCTGTGTTTCACCAACACACTGATAGTCCACAGATTACAGAAAGATTCGAGATGTGCATCGGAAACAACTACTGGTCTTCCAGGGAACGATCAAAGCGTAGACTGTTTGAGACATTACTCCCACGGATGAAAGATCAATTGGTGACTGTTGTATTCAATCCCGATGCAATTTCTGTGTTTCATCAACACTCTGATAGTCTACAGATTACAGAATGCCACCAGATGTGCATCGGAAACTACTACTGGTCTTCCAGGGAACGATCAAAGCGTAGACTGTTTGAGAGTTACCCCATGGAGGAAAGAGGGCATGGTGTCTGTTGTATTCAATCCCGCTGCAATATCTGTGTTTCATCAACACTCTGATAGTCCACAGATTACAGATTGCCTCCAGATGTGCTTCGGAAACTACTACTGGTCTTCCAGGGAACGATCAAAGCGTAGACTGTTTGAGACATTACTTTTATGGAGGAAAGTGCGCATGGTGACTGTTGTTTTCAATCCCGATGCAATTTCTGTAATTCATCAACACTATGATAGTCCACAGATTACAGAATGCCTCCAGATATGCATCAGAAACTACTACTGGCTTCCAGCTAACGATCAAAGCGTAGACTTCTTGAGACATTATTCCCATGGAGGAAAGTGCGCATGGTGAATGTTGTACTCAATCTCGATGCAATTTCTGTGTTTCATCAACACTCTGATAGTCCACAGATTACAGAAAGCCTCGAGATGTGCATCGGAAACTACTACTGGTCTTCCAGGGAACGATCAAAGCGTAGACAGTTAGAGACATTACTCCCATGGAAGAAAGTGCGCATGGTGACTGTTGTATTCAATCCCGATGCAATTTCTGTGTTTCATCAACACTCAAATAGTCGACAGATTACAGAATGCCACCAGATGTGCATCGGAAACTACTACTGGTCTTCCAGGGGACGATCAAAGCGTAGACTCTTTGAGAGTTACCCCATGGATGAAAGAGGGCATGGTGCCTGTTGTATTCAATCCCGCTGCAATATCTGTGTTTCATCAACACTCTGATAGTCCACAGATTACAGATTGCCTCCAGATATGCTTCGGAAACTACTACTGGTCTTCCAGGGAACGATCAAACCGTAGACTGTTTGAGACATTACTCCCACGGATGAAAGTTCACTTGGTGACTGTTGTATTCAAGTCCGATGCAATTTCTGTGTTTCATCAACACTCTGATAGTCTACAGATTACAGATTGCCACCAGATGTGCATCGGAAACTACTACTGGTCTTCCAGGGAACGAACAAAGCGTAGACTGTTTGAGACATTACTCCCGTGGAGGAAAGTGCTCATGGTGACTGGGTATTCAATCCAGGTGCAATTATTGTGTTTCATCAACACTTTTGAAGGTCCACAGATTACAGAATGCCTCCATATGTGCATCGGAAACTACTACTGGTCTTCCAGGGAACGATCAAAGCGTAGACTGTTTAAGACACTGCTAATTTGGAGGAAAGTGCGCATGGTGACTGTTATATTCAATTCCGATGCAATTTCTGTGGTTCATCAACACTCAGATAGACCACGGATTACAGAATGCTTCCAGATGTGCATCGGAAACTACTACTGGTCTTCCAAGGAACGATCAAAGCGTAGACTGTTGGAGACATTACTCCCATGGAGGAAAGTGCGCATGGTGACTGTTGTATTCAATCCCGAGGCAATTTCTGTGTTTCAATCCACACTTTGAAGGTCCAGAGATTACAGAATGCCTCCAGATGTGCATCGAAAACTACTTCTGGTCTTCCAGGGAACGATCAAAACGTAGACTGTTGGAGACATTACTCCCATGGAGGAAAGTGCGCATGGTGACTGTTGTATTCAATCCCGATGCAATTTCTGTGTTTCATCAACACTCTGATAGTCCACAGATTACAGATTGTCTTCAGATGTGCATCGGAAACTACTACTGGTCTTCCAGGGAACGATCAAAACGTAGACTGTTTGAGTCATTACTCCCATAAAGGAAAGTGCGAATGGTGACTGTTGTATTCAATCCCGATGCAATTTCTGTGTTTCATTAACACTCTGATAGTCCACAGATTACAGAATGCCTCAAGATGAGCATCGGAAACCACTACTGGTCTTCCAGGGAACGATCAAAGCATTGACTGTTTGAGACATTACTCCCATGGAGGAACGTTCTCATGGTGACTGTTGTATTCAATCCCGATGCAATTTCTGTGTTTCATCAGCACTCTGATAGTCCACAGATTGCAGAACGCCTTCAGATGAGCATAGGAAACTACTACTGGTCTTCCAGGGAAAGATCAAATCGTTGACTGTTAGAGACATTACTACCATGGAGGAAAGTGCGCATGGTGCCTGTTGTATTCAATTCCGATGCAATTTTTGTGTTTCTTCAACACTCTGATGGTCCACAGATTACAGAATGCCACCAGATGTGCATCGGAAACTACTACTGGTCTTCCAGGGAACGATCAAAGCGTAGTCAGTTTGAGACATACCTCCCGTGGAGGAAAGTGCGCATGGTGACTGTTGTATACAATCCCGATGCAATTTCTGTGTTTCATCAACACTCTGACAGTCCACTGGTTACAGAATGCCTCCAGATGTGCATCGGAACTACTACTGGTCTTCCAGGGAACGATCAAAGCGTAGACTGTTGGAGACATTACTCAGACGGAGGAAAGTGCACTTCGGGACTGTAGTCAATCCCGATGCAATTTCTGTGTTTTATCAACAGTCTGATAGACCACAGATTACAGAATGCCTCCAGATGTGCATCGGAAACTACTGCTGGTCTTCCAGGGAACGATCAAAGCGTAGACTGTTTGAGACATTACTCCCATGGAGGAAAGTGCGTACGGTGACCGTTGTATTCAATCCCGATGCAATTTCTGTGTTTCATCATCACTCTGATAGTCCACAGATTGCAGAATGCCACCAGATGGGCATCGGAAACTACTACTGGTCTTCGAGGGAACGATCAAAGCGTAGACTGTTTGAGACATAACTTCCATGGAGGAATGTGCGCATGGTGACTGTTGTATTAAATCCCGACGCAATTTTTGTGTTTCATCAACACTCAGATAGTCCACAGATTACAGAATGCCTCCAGATGTGCATCGGAAACTACTACTGGTCTTCCAGGGAACGATCAAAGCGTAGTCAGTTTGAGACATACCTCCCGTGGAGGAAAGTGCGCATGGTGACTGTTGTATACAATCCCGATGCAATTTCTGTGTTTCATCAACACTCTGACAGTCCACTGATTACAGAATGCCTCCAGATGTGCATCGGATCTACTACTGGTCTTCCAGGGAACGATCAAAGCGTAGACTGTTTGAGACATTACTCAGACGGAGGAAAGTGCACTTCGGGACTGTAGTCAATCCCGATGCAATTTCTGTGTTTTATCAACAGTCTGATAGACCACAGATTACAGAATGCCTCCAGATGTGCATCGGAAACTACTGCTGGTCTTCCAGGGAACGATCAAAGCGTAGACTGTTTGAGACATTACTCCCATGGAGGAAAGTGCGCATGGTGACCGTTGTATTCAATCCCGATGCAATTTCTGTGTTTCATCAACACTCAAATAGTCGACAGATTACAGAATGCCATCAGATGTGCATCGGAAACTACTACTGGTCTTCCAGGGGACGATCAAAGCGTAAAGACTTTGAGACATTACTCCCATTGTGAAAGGTGCGCATGGTGACTGTTGTATTCAATCCCGATGCAATTTCTGTGTTTCAACAACAGTCTGATTCTCCACAGATTACAGAATTCCTCCAGATGTGCTTCGGAAACTACTACTGGTCTTCCAGGGAACGATCAAAGCGTAGACTGTTTGAGACATTACTCCCACGGATGAAAGTTCACTTGGTGACTGTTGTATTCAATCCCGTTGCAATTTCTGTGTTTCATCAACACTCTGATAGTCTACAGATTACAGAATGCCACCAGATGTGCATCGGAAACTACTACTGGTCTTCCAGGGAACGATCAAAGCGTAGACTGTTTGAGACATTACTCCCGTGGAGGAAAGTGCTCATGGTGACTGGGTATTCAATCCAGATGCAATTATTGTGTTTCATCAACACTTTTGAAGGTCCACAGATTACAGAATGCCTCCATATGTGCATCGGAAACTACTACTGGTCTTCCAGGGAACGATCAAAGCGTAGACTGTTAGAGACATTACTCCCATGGAGGAAAGTGCGCATGGTGACTGTTGTATTCAATCCCGATGCAATTTCTGTGTTTCATCAACACTCAAATAGTCGACAGATTACAGAATGCCACCAGATGTGCATCGGAAACTACTACTGGTCTTCCAGGGGACGATCAAAGCGTAAAGACTTTGAGACATTTCTCCCATTGTGAAAGGTGCGCATGGTGACTGTTGTATTCAATCCCGATGCAATTTCTGTGTTTCAACAACAGTCTGATTCTCCACAGATTACAGAATTCCTCCAGATGTGCTTCGGAAGCTACTACTGGTCTTCCAGGGAACGATCAAAGCGTAGACTGTTTGAGACATTACTCCCACGGTGGAAAGTTCAATTGGTGACTGTTGTATTCAATCCCGATGCAATTTCTGTGTTTCATCAACACTCTGATAGTCTACAGATTACAGAATGCCACCAGATGTGCATCGGAAACTACTACTGGTCTTCCAGGGAACGATCAAAGCGTAGACTGTTTGAGAATTACCCCATGGAGGAAAGAGGGCATGGTGTCTGTTGTATTCAATCCCGCTGCAATATCTGTGTTTCATCAACACTATGATAGTCCACAGATTACAGATTGCCTCCAGATATGCATCAGAAACTACTACTGGCTTCCAGCTAACGATCAAAGCGTAGACTGTTTGAGACATTATTCCCATGGAGGAAAGTGCGCATGGTGAATGTTGTACTCAATCCCGATGCAATTTCTGTGTTTCATCAACACTATGATAGTCCACAGATTACAGAATGCCTCCAGATATGCATCAGAAACTACTACTGGCTTCCAGCTAACGATCAAAGCGTAGACTTCTTGAGACATTATTCCCATGGAGGAAAGTGCGCATGGTGAATGTTGTACTCAATCTCGATGCAATTTCTGTGTTTCATCAACACTCTGATAGTCCACAGATTACAGAAAGCCTAGAGATGTGCATCGGAAACTACTACTGGTCTTCCAGGAAACGATCAAAGCGTAGACAGTTAGAGACATTACTCCCATGGAAGAAAGTGCGCATGGTGACTGTTGTATTCAATCCCGATGCAATTTCTGTGTTTCATCAACACTCAAATAGTCGACAGATTACAGAATGCCACCAGATGTGCATCGGAAACTACTACTGGTCTTCCAGGGGACGATCAAAGCGTAGACTGTTTGAGAGTTACCCCATGGAGGAATGAGGGCATGGTGTCTGTTGTATTCAATCCCGCTGCAATATCTGTGTTTCATCAACACTCTGATAGTCCACAGATTACAGATTGCCTCCAGATATGCTTCGGAAACTACTACTGGTCTTCGAGGGAACGATCAAAGCGTAGACTGTTTGAGACATTACTCCCACGGATGAAAGTTCACTTGGTGACTGTTGTATTCAAGTCCGATGCAATTTCTGTGTTTCATCAACACTCTGATAGTCTACAGATTACAGATTGCCACCAGATGTGCATCGGAAACTACTACTGGTCTTCCAGGGAACGAACAAAGCGTAGACTGTTTGAGACATTACTCCCGTGGAGGAAAGTGCTCATGGTGACTGGGTATTCAATCCAGATGCAATTTTTGTGTTTCATCAACACTTTTGAAGGTCCACAGATTACAGAATGCCTCCATATGTGCATCGGAAACTACTACTGGTCTTCCAGGGAACGATCAAAGCGTAGACTGTTTAAGACACTGCTAATTTGGAGGAAAGTGCGCATGGTGACTGTTATATTCAATTCCGATGCAATTTCTGTGGTTCATCAACACTCAGATAGACCACGGATTACAGAATGCTTCCAGATGTGCATCGGAAACTACTACTGGTCTTCCAAGGAACGATCAAAGCGTAGACTGTTGGAGACATTACTCCCATGGAGGAAAGTGCGCATGGTGACTGTTGTATTCAATCCCGAGGCAATTTCTGTGTTTCAATCCACACTTTGAAGGTCCAGAGATTACAGAATGCCTCCAGATGTGCATCGAAAACTACTTCTGGTCTTCCAGGGAACGATCAAAACGTAGACTGTTGGAGACATTACTCCCATGGAGGAAAGTGCGCATGGTGACTGTTGTATTCAATCCCGATGCAATTTCTGTGTTTCATCAACACTCTGATAGTCCACAGATTACAGATTGTCTTCAGATGTGCATCGGAAACTACTACTGGTCTTCCAGGGAACGATCAAAACGTAGACTGTTTGAGTCATTACTCCCATAAAGGAAAGTGCGAATGGTGACTGTTGTATTCAATCCCGATGCAATTTCTGTGTTTCATTAACACTCTGATAGTCCACAGATTACAGAATGCCTCAAGATGAGCATCGGAAACCACTGCTGGTCTTCCAGGGAACGATCAAAGCATAGACTGTTTGAGACATTACTCCCATGGAGGAACGTTCTCATGGTGACTGTTGTATTCAATCCCGATGCAATTTCTGTGTTTCATCAGCACTCTGATAGTCCACAGATTGCAGAACGCCTGCAGATGTGCATAGGAAACTACTACTGGTCTTCCAGGGAAAGATCAAATCGTTGACTGTTAGAGACATTACTACCATGGAGGAAAGTGCGCATGGTGCCTGTTGTATTCAATTCCGATGCAATTTTTGTGTTTCATCAACACTCTGATGGTCCACAGATTACAGAATGCCACCAGATGTGCATCGGAAACTACTACTGGTCTTCGAGGGAACGATCAAAGCGTAGTCTGTTTGAGACATTACTTCCATGGAGGAAAGTGCGCATGGTGACTGTTGTATTAAATCCCGACGCAATTTTTGTGTTTCATCAACACTGAGATAGTCCACAGATTACAGAATGCCTCCAGATGTGCATCGGAAACTACTACTGGTCTTCCAGGGAACGATCAAAGCGTAGTCAGTTTGAGACATACCTCCCGTGGAGGAAAGTGCGCATGGTGACTGTTGTATAAAATCCCGATGCAATTTCTGTGTTTCATCAACACTCTGACAGTCCACTGATTACAGAATGCCTCCAGATGTGCATCGGATCTACTACTGGTCTTCCAGGGAACGATCAAAGCGTAGACTGTTTGAGACATTACTCAGACGGAGGAAAGTGCACTTAGGGACTGTAGTCAATCCCGATGCAATTTCTGTGTTTTATCAACAGTCTGATAGACCACAGATTACAGAATGCCTCCAGATGTGCATCGGAAACTACTGCAGGTCTTCCAGGGAACGATCAAAGCGTAGACTGTTTGAGACATTACTCCCATGGATGAAAGTGCGCATGGTGACCGTTGTATTCAATCCCGATGCAATTTCTGTGTTTCATCAACACTCAAATAGTCGACAGATTACAGAATGCCATCAGATGTGCATCGGAAACTACTACTGGTCTTCCAGGGGACGATCAAAGCGTAAAGACTTTGAGACATTACTCCCATTGTGAAAGGTGCGCATGGTGACTGTTGTATTCAATCCCGATGCAATTTCTGTGTTTCAACAACAGTCTGATTCACCACAGATTACAGAATTCCTCCAGATGTGCTTCGGAAACTACTACTGGTCTTCCAGGGAACGATCAAAGCGTAGACTGTTTGAGACATTACTCCCACGGATGAAAGTTCACTTGGTGACTGTTGTATTCAATCCCGTTGCAATTTCTGTGTTTCATCAACACTCTGATAGTCTACAGATTACAGAATGCCACCAGATGTGCATCGGAAACTACTACTGGTCTTCCAGGGAACGATCAAAGCGTAGACTGTTTGAGACATTACTCCCGTGGAGGAAAGTGCTCATGGTAACTGGGTATTCAATCCAGATGCAATTATTGTGTTTCATCAACACTTTTGAAGGTCCACAGATTACAGAATGCCTCCATATGTGCATCGGAAACTACTACTGGTCTTCCAGGGAACGATCAAAGCGTAGACTGTTTAAGACACTGCTAATTTGGAGGAAAGTGCGCATGGTGACTGTTATATTCAATTCCGATGCAATTTCTGTGGTTCATCAACACTCAGATTGAGCACGGATTACAGAATGCTTCCAGATGTGCATCGGAAACTACTACTGGTCTTCAAGGGAACGATCTAAGCGTAGACTGTTTGAGAATTATCACCATGGAGGAAAGTGCGCATGGTGACTGTTGTATTCAATCCCGATGCAATTTCTGTGTTTCATCAACACTCTGATAGTCCACAGATAACAAACTGCCTCCAGATGTGCATCGGAAACTACTACTGGTCTTCCAGGGAATGATCAAAGCGTAGACTGTTGGAGACATTACTCCCATGGAGGAAAGTGCGCATGGTGACTGTTGTATTCAATCCCGATGCAATTTCTGTGTTTCATTAACACTCTGATAGTCCACAGATTACAGAATGCCTCAAGATGAGCATCGGAAACTACTACTGATCTTCCAGGGAACGATCAAAGCATAGACTGTTTGAGACATTACTCCCATGGAGGAACGTTCTCATGGTGACTGTTGTATTCAATCCCGATGCAATTTCTGTGTTTCATCAGCACTCTGATAGTCCACAGATTACAGAACGCCTGCAGATGTGCATAGGAAACTACTACTGGTCTTCCAGGGAACGATCAAATCGTAGACTGTTAGAGACATTACTTCCATGGAGGAAAGTGCGCATGGTGCCTGTTGTATTCAATTCCGATGCAATTTTTGTGTTTCATCAACACTCTGATAGTCCACAGATTACAGAATGCCACCAGATGTGCATCGGTAAGTACTACTGGTCTTCCAGGGAACGATCAAAGCGTAGACTGTTTGAGACATTACTCAGACGGAGGAAAGTGCACTTGGGGACTGTAGTCAATCCCGATGCAATTTCTGTGTTTTATCAACAGTCTGATAGACCACAGATTACAGAATGCCTCCAGATGTGCATCGGAAACTACCGCTGGTCTTCCAGGGAACGATCAAAGCGTAGACTGTTTGAGACATTACTCCCATGGAGGAAAGTGCGCATGGTGACCGTTGTATTCAATCCCGATGCAATTTCTGTGTTTCAACAACAGTCTGATTCTCCACAGATTACAGAATTCCTCCAGATGTGCTTCGGAAACTACTACTGGTCTTCCAGGGAACGATCAAAGCGTAGACTGTTTGAGACATTACTCCCACCGATGAAAATTCACTTGGTGACTGTTGTATTCAATTCCGATGCAATTTCTGTGTTTCATCAGCACTCTGATAGTCCACAGATTACAGAACGCCTGCAGATGTGCATAGGAAACTACTACTGGTCTTCCAGGGAACGATCAAATCGTAGACTGTTAGAGACATTACTTCCATGGAGGAAAGTGCGCATGGTGCCTGTTGTAATCAATTCCGATGCAATTTTTGTGTTTCATCAACACTCTGATAGTCCACAGATTACAGAATGCCACCAGATGTGCATCGGAAACTGCTACTGGTCTTCCAGGGACGATCAAAGCGTAGACTGTTTGAGACATTACTCCCGTGGAGGAAAGTGCTCATGGTGACTGTTGTATTCAATCCCGATGTAATTTCTGTGTTTCATCAACACTCAAATAGTCGACAGATTACAGAATGCCACCAGATGTGCATCGGAAACTACTACTGGTCCTCCAGGGGACGATCAAAGCGTAAAGACTTTGAGACATTACTCCCATTGTGAAAGGTGCGCATGGTGACTGTTGTATTCAATCCCGATGCAATTTCTGTGTTTCAACAACAGTCTGATTCTCCACAGATTACAGAATTCCTCCAGATGTGCTTCGGAAACTACTACTGGTCTTCCAGGTAACGATCAAAGCGTAGACTCTTTGAGACATTACTCCCACGGATGAAAATTCACTTGGTGACTGTTGTATTCAATCCCGATGCAAATTCTGTGTTTCAACAACAGTCTGATTCTCCAAAGATTACAGAATTCCTCCAGATGTGCTTCGGTCTTCCAGGGAACGATCAAAGCGTAGACTGTTTGAGACATTACTCCCACGGAGGAAAGTTCAATTGGTGACTGTTGTATTCAATCCCGATGCAATATCTGTGTTTCATCAACACTCTGATAGTCTACAGATTACAGAATGCCACCAGATGTGCATCGGAAACTACTACTGGTCTTCCAGGGAACGATCAAAGCGTAGACTGTTTGAGAATTACCCCATGGAGGAAAGAGGGCATGGTGTCTGTTGTATTCAATCCCGCTGCAATATCTGTGTTTCATCAACACTCTGATAGTCCACAGATTACAGATTGCCTCCAGATGTGCTTCGGAAACTACTACTGGTCTTCCAGGGAACGATCAAAGCGTAGACTGTTTGAGACATTACTTTTATGGAGGAAAGTGCGCATGGTGACTGTTGTATTCAATCACGATGCAATTTCTGTGTTTCATCAACACTATGATAGTCCACAGAATACAGAATGCCTCCAGATATGCATCAGAAACTACTACTGGCTTCCAGCTAACGATCAATGCGTAGACTGTTTGAGACATTATTCCCATGGAGGAAAGTGCGCATGGTGAATGTTGTACTCAATCCCGATGCAATTTCTGTGTTTCATCAACACACTGATAGTCCACAGATTACAGAAAGATTCGAGATGTGCATCGGAAACAACTACTGGTCTTCCAGGGAACGATCAAAGCGTAGACTGTTTGAGACATTACTCCCACGGAGGAAAGAACAATTGGTGACTGTTGTATTCAATCCCGATGCAATTTCTGTGTTTCATCAACACTCTGATAGTCCACAGATTACAGATTGCCTCCAGATGTGCTTCGGAAACTACTACTGGTCTTCCAGGGAACGATCAAAGCGTAGACTGTTTGAGACATTACTTTTATGGAGGAAAGTGCGCATGGTGACTGTTGTTTTCAATCCCGATGCAATTTCTGTGTTTCATCAACACTATGATAGTCCACAGATTACAGAATGCCTCCAGATATGCATCAGAAACTACTACTGGCTTCCAGCTAACGATCAAAGCGTAGACTTCTTGAGACATTATTCCCATATAGGAAAGTGCGCATGGTGAATGTTGTACTCAATCTCGATGCAATTTCTGTGTTTCATCAACACTCTGATAGTCCACAGATTACAGAAAGCCTCGAGATGTGCATCGGAAACTACTACTGGTCTTCCAGGGAACGATCAAAGCGTAGACAGTTAGAGACATTACTCAAATGGAGGAAAGTGCGCATGGTGACTGTTGTATTCAATCCCGAGGCAATTTCTGTGTTTCAGTTTACACTTTGAAGGTCCAGAGATTACAGAATGCCTCCAGATGTGCATCGAAAACTACTTCTGGTCTTCCAGGGAACGATCAAAACGTAGACTGTTTGAGACATTACTCCCATGGAGGAAAGTGCGCATGGTGACCGTTGTATTCAATCCCGATGCAATTTCTGTGTTTCATCAACACTCTGATAGTCCACAGATTGCAGAATGCCACCAGATGGGCATCGGAAACTGCTACTGGTCTTCGAGGGAACGATCAAAGCGTAGACTGTTTGAGACATTACTTCCATGGAGGAAAGTGCGCATGTGTGACTGTTGTATTAAATCCCGACGCAATTTTTGTGTTTCATCAACACTCAGATAGTCCACAGATTACAGAATGCCTCCAGATGTGCATCGGAAACTACTACTGGTCTTCCAGGGAACGATCAAAGCGTAGTCAGTTTGAGACATACCTCCCGTGGAGGAAAGTGCGCATGGTGACTGTTGTATACAATCCCGATGCAATTTCTGTGTGTCATCAACACTCTGACAGTCCACTGATTACAGAATGCCTCCAGATGTGCATCGGATCTACTACTGGTCTTCCAGGGAACGATCAAAGCGTAGACTGTTTGAGACATTACTCAGACGGAGGAAAGTGCACTTCGGGACTGTAGTCAATCCCGATGCAATTTCTGTGTTTTATCAACAGTCTGATAGACCACAGATTACAGAATGCCTCCAGATGTGCATCGGAAACTACTGCTGGTCTTCCAGGGAACGATCAAAGCGTAGACTGTTTGAGACATTACTCCCACGGATGAAAGTTCACTTGGTGACTGTTGTATTCAATCCCGTTGCAATTTCTGTGTTTTATCAACAGTCTGATAGACCACAGATTACAGAATGCCTCCAGATGTGCATCGGAAACTACTACTGGTCTTCCAGGGAACGATCAAAGCGTAGACTGTTTGAGACATTACTCCCGTGGAGGAAAGTGCTCATGGTGACTGGGTATTCAATCCAGATGCAATTATTGTGTTTCATCAACACTTTTGAAGGTCCACAGATTACAGAATGCCTCCATATGTGCATCGAAATCTACTACTGGTCTTCCAGGGAACGATCAAAGCGTAGACTGTTTAAGACACTGCTAATTTGGAGGAAAGTGCGCATGGTGACTGTTATATTCAATTCCGATGCAATTTCTGTGGTTCATCAACACTCAGATTGACCACGGATTACAGAATGCTTCCAGATGTGCATCGGAAACTACTACTGGTCTTCAAGGGAACGATCTAAGCGTAGACTGTTTGAGAATTATCACCATGGAGGAAAGTGCGCATGGTGACTGTTGTATTCAATCCCGATGCAATTTCTGTGTTTCATCAACACTCTGATAGTCCACAGATAACAGATTGCCTCCAGATGTGCATCGGAAACTACTACTGGTCTTCCAGGGAATGATCAAAGCGTAGACTGTTGGAGACATTACTCCCATGGAGGAAAGTGCGCATGGTGACTGTTGTATTCAATCCCGATGCAATGTCTGTGTTTCATTAACACTCTGATAGTCCACAGATTACAGAATGCCTCAAGATGAGCATCGGAAACTACTACTGATCTTCCAGGGAACGATCAAAGCATAGACTGTTTGAGACATTACTCCCATGGAGGAACATTCTCATGGTGACTGTTGTATTCAATCCCGATGCAATTTCTGTGTTTCATCAGCACTCTGATAGTCCACAGATTACAGAACGCCTGCAGATGTGCATAGGAAACTACTACTGGTCTTCCAGGGAACGATCAAATCGTAGACTGTTAGAGGCATTACTTCCATGGAGGAAAGTGCGCATGGTGCCTGTTGTATTCAATTCCGATGCAATTTTTGTGTTTCATCAACACTCAAATAGTCGACAGATTACAGAATGCCATCAGATGTGCATCGGAAACTACTACTGGTCTTCCAGGGGACGATCAAAGCGTAAAGACTTTGAGACATTACTCCCATTGTGAAAGGTGCGCATGGTGACTGTTGTATTCAATCCCGATGCAATTTCTGTGTTTCAACAACAGTCTGATTCTCCACAGATTACAGAATTCCTCCAGATGTGCTTCGGAAACTACTACTGGTCTTCCAGGGAACGATCAAAGCGTAGACTGTTTGAGACATTACTCCCACGGATGAAAGTTCACTTGGTGACTGTTGTATTCAATCCCGTTGCAATTTCTGTGTTTTATCAACAGTCTGATAGACCACAGATTACAGAATGCCTCCAGATGTGCATCGGAAACTGCTACTGGTCTTCCAGGGAACGATCAAAGCGTAGACTGTTTGAGACATTACTCCCGTGGAGGAAAGTGCTCATGGTGACTGGGTATTCAATCCAGATGCAATTATTGTGTTTCATCAACACTTTTGAAGGTCCACAGATTACAGAATGCCTCCATATGTGCATCGGAATCTACTACTGGTCTTCCAGGGAACAATCAAAGCGTAGACTGTTTAAGACACTGCTAATTTGGAGGAAAGTGCGCATGGTGACTGTTATATTCAATTCCGATGCAATTTCTGTGGTTCATCAACACTCAGATTGACCACGGATTACAGAATGCTTCCAGATGTGCATCGGAAACTACTACTGGTCTTCAAGGGAACGATCTAAGCGTAGACTGTTTGAGAATTATCACCATGGAGGAAAGTGCGCATGGTGACTGTTGTATTCAATCCCGATGCAATTTCTGTGTTTCATCAACACTCTGATAGTCCACAGATAACAGATTGCCTCCAGATGTGCATCGGAAACTACTACTGGTCTTCCAGGGAATGATCAAAGCGTAGACTGTTGGAGACATTACTCCCATGGAGGAAAGTGCGCATGGTGACTGTTGTATTCAATCCCGATGCAATGTCTGTGTTTCATTAACACTCTGATAGTCCACAGATTACAGAATGCCTCAAGATGAGCATCGGAAACTACTACTGATCTTCCAGGGAACGATCAAAGCATAGACTGTTTGAGACATTACTCCCATGGAGGAACATTCTCATGGTGACTGTTGTATTCAATCCCGATGCAATTTCTGTGTTTCATCAGCACTCTGATAGTCCACAGATTACAGAACGCCTGCAGATGTGCATAGGAAACTACTACTGGTCTTCCAGGGAACGATCAAATCGTAGACTGTTAGAGGCATTACTTCCATGGAGGAAAGTGCGCATGGTGCCTGTTGTATTCAATTCCGATGCAATTTTTGTGTTTCATCAACACTCTGATAGTCCACAGATTACAGAATGCCACCAGATGTGCATCGGAAACTACTACTGGTCTTCCAGGGAACGATCAAAGCGTAGACTGTTTGAGACATTACTCAGACGGAGGAAAGTGCACTTGGGGACTGTAGTCAATCCCGATGCAATTTCTGTGTTTTATCAACAGTCTGATAGACCACAGATTACAGAATGCCTCCAGATGTGCATCGGAAACTACCGCTGGTCTTCCAGGGAACGATGAAAGCGTAGACTGTTTGAGACATTACTCCCATGGAGGAAAGTGCGCATGGTGACCGTTGTATTCAATCCCGATGCAATTTCTGTGTTTCAACAACAGTCTGATTCTCCACAGATTACAGAATTCCTCCAGATGTGCTTCGGAAACTACTACTGGTCTTCCAGGGAACGATCAAAGCGTAGACTGTTTGAGACATTACTCCCACGGATGAAAATTCACTTGGTGACTGTTGTATTCAATCCCGATGCAATTTCTGTGTTTCATCAACACTCTGATAGTCTACAGATTACAGAATGCCACCAGATGTGCATCGGAAACTACTACTGGTCTTCCAGGGAACGATCAAAGCGTAGACTGTTTGAGACATTACTCCCGTGGAGGAAAGTGCACATGGTGACTGGGTATTCAATCCAGATGCAATTATTGTGTTTCATCAACACATTTGAAGGTCCACAGATTACAGAATGCCTCCATATGTGCATCGGAAACTACTACTGGTCTTCCAGGGATCGATCAAAGCGTAGACAGTTTAAGACACTGCTAATTTGGAGGAAAGTGCGCATGGTGACTGTTATATTCAATTCCGATGCAATTTCTGTGGTTCATCAACACTCAGATAGACCACGGATTACAGAATGCTTCCAGATGTGCATCGGAAACTACTACTGGTCTTCAAGGGAACGATCTAAGCGTAGACTGTTTGAGAATTATCACCATGGAGGAAAGTGCGCATGGTGACTGTTGTATTCAATCCCGATGCAATTTCTGTGTTTCATCAACACTCTAATAGTCCACAGATAACAGATTGCCTCCAGATGTGCATCGGAAACTACTACTGGTCTTCCAGGGAACGATCAAAGCGTAGACTGTTGGAGACATTACTCCCATGGAGGAAAGTGCGCATGGTGACTGTTGTATTCAATCCCGATGCAATTTCTGTGTTTCATCAACACTCAAATAGTCGACAGATTACAGAATGCCACCAGATGTGCATCGGAAACTACTACTAGTCTTCCAGGGGACGATCAAAGCGTAAAGACTTTGAGACATTTCTCCCATTGTGAAAGGTGCGCATGGTGACTGTTGTATTCAATCCCGATGCAATTTCTGTGTTTCAACAACAGTCTGATTCTCCACAGATTACAGAATTCCTCCAGATGTGCTTCGGAAGCTACTACTGGTCTTCCAGGGAACGATCAAAGCGTAGACTGTTTGAGACATTACTCCCACGGTGGAAAGTTCAATTGGTGACTGTTGTATTCAATCCCGATGCAATTTCTGTGTTTCATCAACACTCTGATAGTCTACAGATTACAGAATGCCACCAGATGTGCATCGGAAACTACTACTGGTCTTCCAGGGAACGATCAAAGCGTAGACTGTTTGAGAATTACCCCATGGAGGAAGGAGGGCATGGTGTCTGTTGTATTCAATCCCGCTGCAATATCTGTGTTTCATCAACACTCTGATAGTCCACAGATTACAGATTGCCTCCAGATGTGCTTCGGAAACTACTACTGGTCTTCCAGGGAACGATCAAAGCGTAGACTGTTTGAGACATTACTTTTATGGAGGAAAGTGCGCATGGTGACTGTTGTATTCAATCCCGATTCAATTTCTGTGTTTCATCAACACTATGATAGTCCACAGATTACAGAATGCCTCCAGATATGCATCAGAAACTACTACTGGCTTCCAGCTAACGATCAAAGCGTAGACTGTTTGAGACATTATTCCCATGGAGGAAAGTGCGCATGGTGAATATTGTACTCAATCCCGATGCAATTTCTGTGTTTCATCAACACACTGATAGTCCACAGATTACAGAAAGATTCGAGATGTGCATCGGAAACAACTACTGGTCTTCCAGGGAACGATCAAAGCGTAGACTGTTTGAGACATTACTCCCACGGAGGAAAGATCAATTGGTGACTGTTGTATTCAATCCCGATGCAATTTCTGTGTTTCATCAACACTCTGATAGTCTACAGATTACAGAATGCCACCAGATGTGCATCGGAAACTACTACTGGTCTTCCAGGGAACGATCAAAGCGTAGACTGTTTGAGAGTTACCCCATGGAGGAAAGAGGGCATGGTGTCTGTTGTATTCAATCCCGCTGCAATATCTGTGTTTCATCAACACTCTGATAGTCCACAGATTACAGATTGCCTCCAGATGTGCTTCGGAAACTACTACTGGTCTTCCAGGGAACGATCAAAGCGTAGACTGTTTGAGACATTACTTTTATGGAGGAAAGTGCGCATGGTGACTGTTGTTTTCAATCCCGATGCAATTTCTGTGTTTCATCAACACTATGATAGTCCACAGATTACAGAATGCCTCCAGATATGCATCAGAAACTACTACTGGCTTCCAGCTAACGATCAAAGCGTAGACTTCTTGAGACATTATTCCCATGGAGGAAAGTGCGCATGGTGAATGTTGTACTCAATCTCGATGCAATTTCTGTGTTTCATCAACACTCTGATAGTCTACAGATTACAGAAAGCCTCGAGATGTGCATCGGAAACTACTACTGGTCTTCCAGGGAACGATCAAAGCGTAGACAGTTAGAGACATTACTCCCATGGAAGAAAGTGCGCATGGTGACTGTTGTATTCAATCCCGATGCAATTTCTGTGTTTCATCAACACTCAAATAGTCGACAGATTACAGAATGCCACCAGATGTGCATCGGAAACTACTACTGGTCTTCCAGGGGACGATCAAAGCGTAGACTGTTTGAGAGTTACCCCATGGAGGAAAGAGGGCATGGTGTCTGTTGTATTCAATCCCGCTGCAATATCTGTGTTTCATCAACACTCTGATAGTCCACAGATTACAGATTGCCTCCAGATATGCTTCGGAAACTACTACTGGTCTTCCAGGGAACGATCAAACCGTAGACTGTTTGAGACATTACTCCCACGGATGAAAGTTCACTTGGTAACTGTTGTATTCAAGTCCGATGCAATTTCTGTGTTTCTTCAACACTCTGATAGTCTACAGATTACAGATTGCCACCAGATGTGCATCGGAAACTACTACTGGTCTTCCAGGGAACGAACAAAGCGTAGACTGTTTGAGACATTACTCCCGTGGAGGAAAGTGCTCATTGTGACTGGGTATTCAATCCAGATGCAATTATTGTGTTTCATCAACACTTTTGAAGGTCCACAGATTACAGAATGCCTCCATATGTGCATCGGAAACTACTACTGGTCTTCCAGGGAAGGATCAAAGCGTAGACTGTTTAAGACACTGCTAATTTGGAGGAAAGTGCGCATGGTGACTGTTATATTCAATTCCGATGCAATTTCTGTGGTTCATCAACACTCAGATAGACCACGGATTACAGAATGCTTCCAGATGTGCATCGGAAACTACTACTGGTCTTCCAAGGAACGATCAAAGCGTAGACTGTTGGAGACATTACTCCCATGGAGGAAAGTGCGCATGGTGTCTGTTGTATTCAATCCCGAGGCAATTTCTGTGTTTCAATCCACACTTTGAAGGTCCAGAGATTACAGAATGCCTCCAGATGTGCATCGAAAACTACTTCTGGTCTTCCAGGGAACGATCAAAACGTAGACTGTTGGAGACATTACTCCCATGGAGGAAAGTGCGCATGGTGACTGTTGTATTCAATCCCGATGCAATTTCTGTGTTTCATCAACACTCTGATAGTCCACAGATTACAGATTGTCTTCAGATGTGCATCGGAAACTACTACTGGTCTTCCAGGGAACGATCAAAACGTAGACTGTTTGAGTCATTACTCCCATAAAGGAAAGTGCGAATGGTGACTGTTGTATTCAATCCCGATGCAATTTCTGTGTTTCATTAACACTCTGATTGTCCACAGATTACAGAATGCCTCCAGATGTGCATCGGAAACTACTACTGGTCTTCCAGGGAACGATCAAAGCGTAGACTGTTTGAGACATTACTCCCGTGGAGGAAAGTGCTCATGGTGACTGGGTATTCAATCCAGATGCAATTATTGTGTTTCATCAACACTTTTGAAGGTCCACAGATTACAGAATGCCTCCATATGTGCATCGAAATCTACTACTGGTCTTCCAGGGAACGATCAAAGCGTAGACTGTTTAAGACACTGCTAATTTGGAGGAAAGTGCGCATGGTGACTGTTATATTCAATTCCGATGCAATTTCTGTGGTTCATCAACACTCAGATTGACCACGGATTACAGAATGCTTCCAGATGTGCATCGGAAACTACTACTGGTCTTCAAGGGAACGATCTAAGCGTAGACTGTTTGAGAATTATCACCATGGAGGAAAGTGCGCATGGTGACTGTTGTATTCAATCCCGATGCAATTTCTGTGTTTCATCAACACTCTGATAGTCCACAGATAACAGATTGCCTCCAGATGTGCATCGGAAACTACTACTGGTCTTCCAGGGAATGATCAAAGCGTAGACTGTTGGAGACATTACTCCCATGGAGGAAAGTGCGCATGGTGACTGTTGTATTCAATCCCGATGCAATGTCTGTGTTTCATTAACACTCTGATAGTCCACAGATTACAGAATGCCTCAAGATGAGCATCGGAAACTACTACTGATCTTCCAGGGAACGATCAAAGCATAGACTGTTTGAGACATTACTCCCATGGAGGAACATTCTCATGGTGACTGTTGTATTCAATCCCGATGCAATTTCTGTGTTTCATCAGCACTCTGATAGTCCACAGATTACAGAACGCCTGCAGATGTGCATAGGAAACTACTACTGGTCTTCCAGGGAACGATCAAATCGTAGACTGTTAGAGGCATTACTTCCATGGAGGAAAGTGCGCATGGTGCCTGTTGTATTCAATTCCGATGCAATTTTTGTGTTTCATCAACACTCAAATAGTCGACAGATTACAGAATGCCATCAGATGTGCATCGGAAACTACTACTGGTCTTCCAGGGGACGATCAAAGCGTAAAGACTTTGAGACATTACTCCCATTGTGAAAGGTGCGCATGGTGACTGTTGTATTCAATCCCGATGCAATTTCTGTGTTTCAACAACAGTCTGATTCTCCACAGATTACAGAATTCCTCCAGATGTGCTTCGGAAACTACTACTGGTCTTCCAGGGAACGATCAAAGCGTAGACTGTTTGAGACATTACTCCCACGGATGAAAGTTCACTTGGTGACTGTTGTATTCAATCCCGTTGCAATTTCTGTGTTTTATCAACAGTCTGATAGACCACAGATTACAGAATGCCTCCAGATGTGCATCGGAAACTGCTACTGGTCTTCCAGGGAACGATCAAAGCGTAGACTGTTTGAGACATTACTCCCGTGGAGGAAAGTGCTCATGGTGACTGGGTATTCAATCCAGATGCAATTATTGTGTTTCATCAACACTTTTGAAGGTCCACAGATTACAGAATGCCTCCATATGTGCATCGGAATCTACTACTGGTCTTCCAGGGAACAATCAAAGCGTAGACTGTTTAAGACACTGCTAATTTGGAGGAAAGTGCGCATGGTGACTGTTATATTCAATTCCGATGCAATTTCTGTGGTTCATCAACACTCAGATTGACCACGGATTACAGAATGCTTCCAGATGTGCATCGGAAACTACTACTGGTCTTCAAGGGAACGATCTAAGCGTAGACTGTTTGAGAATTATCACCATGGAGGAAAGTGCGCATGGTGACTGTTGTATTCAATCCCGATGCAATTTCTGTGTTTCATCAACACTCTGATAGTCCACAGATAACAGATTGCCTCCAGATGTGCATCGGAAACTACTACTGGTCTTCCAGGGAATGATCAAAGCGTAGACTGTTGGAGACATTACTCCCATGGAGGAAAGTGCGCATGGTGACTGTTGTATTCAATCCCGATGCAATGTCTGTGTTTCATTAACACTCTGATAGTCCACAGATTACAGAATGCCTCAAGATGAGCATCGGAAACTACTACTGATCTTCCAGGGAACGATCAAAGCATAGACTGTTTGAGACATTACTCCCATGGAGGAACATTCTCATGGTGACTGTTGTATTCAATCCCGATGCAATTTCTGTGTTTCATCAGCACTCTGATAGTCCACAGATTACAGAACGCCTGCAGATGTGCATAGGAAACTACTACTGGTCTTCCAGGGAACGATCAAATCGTAGACTGTTAGAGGCATTACTTCCATGGAGGAAAGTGCGCATGGTGCCTGTTGTATTCAATTCCGATGCAATTTTTGTGTTTCATCAACACTCAAATAGTCGACAGATTACAGAATGCCATCAGATGTGCATCGGAAACTACTACTGGTCTTCCAGGGGACGATCAAAGCGTAAAGACTTTGAGACATTACTCCCATTGTGAAAGGTGCGCATGGTGACTGTTGTATTCAATCCCGATGCAATTTCTGTGTTTCAACAACAGTCTGATTCTCCACAGATTACAGAATTCCTCCAGATGTGCTTCGGAAACTACTACTGGTCTTCCAGGGAACGATCAAAGCGTAGACTGTTTGAGACATTACTCCCACGGATGAAAGTTCACTTGGTGACTGTTGTATTCAATCCCGTTGCAATTTCTGTGTTTTATCAACAGTCTGATAGACCACAGATTACAGAATGCCTCCAGATGTGCATCGGAAACTGCTACTGGTCTTCCAGGGAACGATCAAAGCGTAGACTGTTTGAGACATTACTCCCGTGGAGGAAAGTGCTCATGGTGACTGGGTATTCAATCCAGATGCAATTATTGTGTTTCATCAACACTTTTGAAGGTCCACAGATTACAGAATGCCTCCATATGTGCATCGGAATCTACTACTGGTCTTCCAGGGAACAATCAAAGCGTAGACTGTTTAAGACACTGCTAATTTGGAGGAAAGTGCGCATGGTGACTGTTATATTCAATTCCGATGCAATTTCTGTGGTTCATCAACACTCAGATTGACTACGGATTACAGAATGCTTCCAGATGTGCATCGGAAACTACTACTGGTCTTCAAGGGAACGATCTAAGCGTAGACTGTTTGAGAATTATCACCATGGAGGAAAGTGCGCATGGTGACTGTTGTATTCAATCCCGATGCAATTTCTGTGTTTCATCAACACTCTGATAGTCCACAGATAACAGATTGCCTCCAGATGTGCATCGGAAACTACTACTGGTCTTCCAGGGAATGATCAAAGCGTAGACTGTTGGAGACATTACTCCCATGGAGGAAAGTGCGCATGGTGACTGTTGTATTCAATCCCGATGCAATGTCTGTGTTTCATTAACACTCTGATAGTCCACAGATTACAGAATGCCTCAAGATGAGCATCGGAAACTACTACTGATCTTCCAGGGAACGATCAAAGCATAGACTGTTTGAGACATTACTCCCATGGAGGAACATTCTCATGGTGACTGTTGTATTCAATCCCGATGCAATTTCTGTGTTTCATCAGCACTCTGATAGTCCACAGATTACAGAACGCCTGCAGATGTGCATAGGAAACTACTACTGGTCTTCCAGGGAACGATCAAATCGTAGACTGTTAGAGGCATTACTTCCATGGAGGAAAGTGCGCATGGTGCCTGTTGTATTCAATTCCGATGCAATTTTTGTGTTTCATCAACACTCTGATAGTCCACAGATTACAGAATGCCACCAGATGTGCATCGGAAACTACTACTGGTCTTCCAGGGAACGATCAAAGCGTAGACTGTTTGAGACATTACTCAGACGGAGGAAAGTGCACTTGGGGACTGTAGTCAATCCCGATGCAATTTCTGTGTTTTATCAACAGTCTGATAGACCACAGATTACAGAATGCCTCCAGATGTGCATCGGAAACTACCGCTGGTCTTCCAGGGAACGATGAAAGCGTAGACTGTTTGAGACATTACTCCCATGGAGGAAAGTGCGCATGGTGACCGTTGTATTCAATCCCGATGCAATTTCTGTGTTTCAACAACAGTCTGATTCTCCACAGATTACAGAATTCCTCCAGATGTGCTTCGGAAACTATTACTGGTCTTCCAGGGAACGATCAAAGCGTAGACTGTTTGAGACATTACTCCCACGGATGAAAATTCACTTGGTGACTGTTGTATTCAATCCCGATGCAATTTCTGTGTTTCATCAACACTCTGATAGTCTACAGATTACAGAATGCCACCAGATGTGCATCGGAAACTACTACTGGTCTTCCAGGGAACGATCAAAGCGTAGACTGTTTGAGACATTACTCCCGTGGAGGAAAGTGCTCATGGTGACTGGGTATTCAATCCAGATGCAATTATTGTGTTTCATCAACACATTTGAAGGTCCACAGATTACAGAATGCCTCCATATGTGCATCGGAAACTACTACTGGTCTTCCAGGGATCGATCAAAGCGTAGACTGTTTAAGACACTGCTAATTTGGAGGAAAGTGCGCATGGTGACTGTTATATTCAATTCCGATGCAATTTCTGTGGTTCATCAACACTCAGATAGACCACGGATTACAGAATGCTTCCAGATGTGCATCGGAAACTACTACTGGTCTTCAAGGGAACGATCTAAGCGTAGACTGTTTGAGAATTATCACCATGGAGGAAAGTGCGCATGGTGACTGTTGTATTCAATCCCGATGCAATTTCTGTGTTTCATCAACACTCTAATAGTCCACAGATAACAGATTGCCTCCAGATGTGCATCGGAAACTACTACTGGTCTTCCAGGGAACGATCAAAGCGTAGACTGTTGGAGACATTACTCCCATGGAGGAAAGTGCGCATGGTGACTGTTGTATTCAATCCCGATGCAATTTCTGTGTTTCATCAACACTCAAATAGTCGACAGATTACAGAATGCCACCAGATGTGCATCGGAAACTACTACTAGTCTTCCAGGGGACGATCAAAGCGTAAAGACTTTGAGACATTTCTCCCATTGTGAAAGGTGCGCATGGTGACTGTTGTATTCAATCCCGATGCAATTTCTGTGTTTCAACAACAGTCTGATTCTCCACAGATTACAGAATTCCTCCAGATGTGCTTCGGAAGCTACTACTGGTCTTCCAGGGAACGATCAAAGCGTAGACTGTTTGAGACATTACTCCCACGGTGGAAAGTTCAATTGGTGACTGTTGTATTCAATCCCGATGCAATTTCTGTGTTTCATCAACACTCTGATAGTCTACAGATTACAGAATGCCACCAGATGTGCATCGGAAACTACTACTGGTCTTCCAGGGAACGATCAAAGCGTAGACTGTTTGAGAATTACCCCATGGAGGAAGGAGGGCATGGTGTCTGTTGTATTCAATCCCGCTGCAATATCTGTGTTTCATCAACACTCTGATAGTCCACAGATTACAGATTGCCTCCAGATGTGCTTCGGAAACTACTACTGGTCTTCCAGGGAACGATCAAAGCGTAGACTGTTTGAGACATTACTTTTATGGAGGAAAGTGCGCATGGTGACTGTTGTATTCAATCCCGATTCAATTTCTGTGTTTCATCAACACTATGATAGTCCACAGATTACAGAATGCCTCCAGATATGCATCAGAAACTACTACTGGCTTCCAGCTAACGATCAAAGCGTAGACTGTTTGAGACATTATTCCCATGGAGGAAAGTGCGCATGGTGAATATTGTACTCAATCCCGATGCAATTTCTGTGTTTCATCAACACACTGATAGTCCACAGATTACAGAAAGATTCGAGATGTGCATCGGAAACAACTACTGGTCTTCCAGGGAACGATCAAAGCGTAGACTGTTTGAGACATTACTCCCACGGAGGAAAGATCAATTGGTGACTGTTGTATTCAATCCCGATGCAATTTCTGTGTTTCATCAACACTCTGATAGTCTACAGATTACAGAATGCCACCAGATGTGCATCGGAAACTACTACTGGTCTTCCAGGGAACGATCAAAGCGTAGACTGTTTGAGAGTTACCCCATGGAGGAAAGAGGGCATGGTGTCTGTTGTATTCAATCCCGCTGCAATATCTGTGTTTCATCAACACTCTGATAGTCCACAGATTACAGATTGCCTCCAGATGTTCTTCGGAAACTACTACTGGTCTTCCAGGGAACGATCAAAGCGTAGACTGTTTGAGACATTACTTTTATGGAGGAAAGTGCGCATGGTGACTGTTGTTTTCAATCCCGATGCAATTTCTGTGTTTCATCAACACTATGATAGTCCACAGATTACAGAATGCCTCCAGATATGCATCAGAAACTACTACTGGCTTCCAGCTAACGATCAAAGCGTAGACTTCTTGAGACATTATTCCCATGGAGGAAAGTGCGCATGGTGAATGTTGTACTCAATCTCGATGCAATTTCTGTGTTTCATCAACACTCTGATAGTCTACAGATTACAGAAAGCCTCGAGATGTGCATCGGAAACTACTACTGGTCTTCCAGGGAACGATCAAAGCGTAGACAGTTAGAGACATTACTCCCATGGAAGAAAGTGCGCATGGTGACTGTTGTATTCAATCCCGATGCAATTTCTGTGTTTCATCAACACTCAAATAGTCGACAGATTACAGAATGCCACCAGATGTGCATCGGAAACTACTACTGGTCTTCCAGGGGACGATCAAAGCGTAGACTGTTTGAGAGTTACCCCATGGAGGAAAGAGGGCATGGTGTCTGTTGTATTCAATCCCGCTGCAATATCTGTGTTTCATCAACACTCTGATAGTCCACAGATTACAGATTGCCTCCAGATATGCTTCGGAAACTACTACTGGTCTTCCAGGGAACGATCAAACCGTAGACTGTTTGAGACATTACTCCCACGGATGAAAGTTCACTTGGTAACTGTTGTATTCAAGTCCGATGCAATTTCTGTGTTTCTTCAACACTCTGATAGTCTACAGATTACAGATTGCCACCAGATGTGCATCGGAAACTACTACTGGTCTTCCAGGGAACGAACAAAGCGTAGACTGTTTGAGACATTACTCCCGTGGAGGAAAGTGCTCATGGTGACTGGGTATTCAATCCAGATGCAATTATTGTGTTTCATCAACACTTTTGAAGGTCCACAGATTACAGAATGCCTCCATATGTGCATCGGAAACTACTACTGGTCTTCCAGGGAAGGATCAAAGCGTAGACTGTTTAAGACACTGCTAATTTGGAGGAAAGTGCGCATGGTGACTGTTATATTCAATTCCGATGCAATTTCTGTGGTTCATCAACACTCAGATAGACCACGGATTACAGAATGCTTCCAGATGTGCATCGGAAACTACTACTGGTCTTCCAAGGAACGATCAAAGCGTAGACTGTTGGAGACATTACTCCCATGGAGGAAAGTGCGCATGGTGTCTGTTGTATTCAATCCCGAGGCAATTTCTGTGTTTCAATCCACACTTTGAAGGTCCAGAGATTACAGAATGCCTCCAGATGTGCATCGAAAACTACTTCTGGTCTTCCAGGGAACGATCAAAACGTAGACTGTTGGAGACATTACTCCCATGGAGGAAAGTGCGCATGGTGACTGTTGTATTCAATCCCGATGCAATTTCTGTGTTTCATCAACACTCTGATAGTCCACAGATTACAGAATGCCTCAAGATGAGCATCGGAAACCACTACTGGTCTGCCAGGGAAGGATCAAAGCATAGACTGTTTGAGACATTACTCCCATGGAGGAACGTTCTCATGGTGACTGTTGTATTCAATCCCGATGCAATTTCTGTGTTTCATCAGCACTCTGATAGTCCACAGATTGCAGAACGCCTGCAGATGAGCATAGGAAACTACTACTGGTCTTCCAGGGAAAGATCAAATCGTTGACTGTTAGAGACATTACTACCATGGAGGAAAGTGCGCATGGTGCCTGTTGTATTAAATTCCGATGCAATTTTTGTGTTTCATCAACACTCTGATGGTCCACAGATTACAGAATGCCACCAGATGTGCATCGGAAACTACTACTGGTCTTCGAGTGAACGATCAAAGCATAGACTGTTTGAGACATTACTTCCATGGAGGAAAGTGCGCATGGTGACTGTTGTATTAAATCCCGACGCAATTTTTGTGTTTCATCAACACTGAGATAGTCCACAGATTACAGAATGCCTCCACATGTGCATCGGAAACTACTACTGGTCTTCCAGGGAACGATCAAAGCGTAGTCAGTTTGAGACATACCTCCCGTGGAGGAAAGTGCGCATGATGACTGTTGTATACAATCCCGATGCAATTTCTGTGTTTCATCAACACTCTGACAGTCCACTGATTACAGAATGCCTCCAGATGTGCATCGGATCTACTACTGGTCTTCCAGGGAACGATCAAAGCGTAGTCTGTTTGAGACATTACTCAGACGGAGGAAAGTGCACTTCGGGACTGTAGTCAATCCCGATGCAATTTCTGTGTTTCATCAGCACTCTGATAGTCCACAGATTACAGAACGCCTGCAGATGTGCATAGGAAACTACTACTGGTCTTCCAGGGAACGATCAAATCGTAGACTGTTAGAGACATTACTTCCATGGAGAAAAGTGCGCATGGTGCCTGTTGTATTCAATTCCGATGCAATTTTTGTGTTTCATCAACACTCTGATAGTCCACAGATTACAGAATGCCACCAGATGTGCATCGGAAACTACTACTGGTCTTCCAGGGAACGATCGAAGCGTAGACTGTTTGAGACATTACTCCCGTGGAGGAAAGTGCTCATGGTGACTGTTGTATTCAATCCCGATGTAATTTCTGTGTTTCATCAACACTCAAATAGTCGACAGATTACAGAATGCCACCAGATGTGCATCGGAAACTACTACTGGTCCTCCAGGGGACGATCAAAGCGTAAAGACTTTGAGACATTACTCCCATTGTGAAAGGTGCGCATGGTGACTGTTGTATTCAATCCCGATGCAATTTCTGTGTTTCAACAACAGTCTGATTCTCCACAGATTACAGAATTCCTCCAGATGTGCTTCGGAAACTACTACTGGTCTTCCAGGTAACGATCAAAGCGTAGACTCTTTGAGACATTACTCCCACGGATGAAAATTCACTTGGTGACTGTTGTATTCAATCCCGATGCAAATTCTGTGTTTCAACAACAGTCTGATTCTCCAAAGATTACAGAATTCCTCCAGATGTGCTTCGGTCTTCCAGGGAACGATCAAAGCGTAGACTGTTTGAGACATTACTCCCACGGAGGAAGGTTCAATTGGTGACTGTTGTATTCAATCCCGATGCAATTTCTGTGTTTCATCAACACTCTGATAGTCTACAGATTACAGAATGCCACCAGATGTGCATCGGAAACTACTACTGGTCTTCCAGGGAACGATCAAAGCGTAGACTGTTTGAGAATTACCCCATGGAGGAAAGAGGGCATGGTGTCTGTTGTATTCAATCCCGCTGCAATATCTGTGTTTCATCAACACTCTGATAGTCCACAGATTACAGATTGCCTCCAGATGTGCTTCGGAAACTACTACTGGTCTTCCAGGGAACGATCAAAGCGTAGACTGTTTGAGACATTACTTTTATGGAGGAAAGTGCGCATGGTGACTGTTGTATTCAATCACGATGCAATTTCTGTGTTTCATCAACACTATGATAGTCCACAGAATACAGAATGCCTCCAGATATGCATCAGAAACTACTACTGGCTTCCAGCTAACGATCAATGCGTAGACTGTTTGAGACATTATTCCCATGGAGGAAAGTGCGCATGGTGAATGTTGTACTCAATCCCGATGCAATTTCTGTGTTTCATCAACACACTGATAGTCCACAGATTACAGAAAGATTCGAGATGTGCATCGGAAACAACTACTGGTCTTCCAGGGAACGATCAAAGCGTAGACTGTTTGAGACATTACTCCCACGGAGGAAAGAACAATTGGTGACTGTTGTATTCAATCCCGATGCAATTTCTGTGTTTCATCAACACTCTGATAGTCTACAGATTACAGAATGCCACCAGATGTGCATCGGAAACTACTACTGGTCTTCCAGGGAACGATCAAAGCGTAGACTGTTTGAGAGTTACCCCATGGAGGAAAGAGGGCATGGTGTCTGTTGTATTCAATCCCGCTGCAATATCTGTGTTTCATCAACACTCTGATAGTCCACAGATTACAGATTGCCTCCAGATGTGCTTCGGAAACTACAACTGGTCTTCCAGGGAACGATCAAAGCGTAGACTGTTTGAGACATTACTTTTATGGAGGAAAGTGCGCATGGTGACTGTTGTTTTCAATCCCGATGCAATTTCTGTGTTTCATCAACACTATGATAGTCCACAGATTACAGAATGCCTCCAGATATGCATCAGAAACTACTACTGGCTTCCAGCTAACGATCAAAGCGTAGACTTCTTGAGACATTATTCCCATGGAGGAAAGTGCGCATGGTGAATGTTGTACTCAATCTCGATGCAATTTCTGTGTTTCATCAACACTCTGATAGTCCACAGATTACAGAAAGCCTCGAGATGTGCATCGGAAACTACTACTGGACTTCCAGGGAACGATCAAAGCGTAGACAGTTAGAGACATTACTCCCATGGAGGAAAGTGCGCATGGTGACTGTTGTATTCAATCCCGAGGCAATTTCTGTGTTTCAATTTACACTTTGAAGGTCCAGAGATTACAGAATGCCTCCAGATGTGCATCGAAAACTACTTCTGGTCTTCCAGGGAACGATCAAAACGTAGACTGTTTGAGACATTACTCCCATGGAGGAAAGTGCGCATGGTGACCGTTGTATTCAATCCCGATGCAATTTCTGTGTTTCATCAACACTCTGATAGTCCACAGATTGCAGAATGCCACCAGATGGGCATCGGAAACTGCTACTGGTCTTCGAGGGAACGATCAAAGGGTAGACTGTTTGAGACATTACTTCCATGGAGGAAAGTGCGCATGTGTGACTGTTGTATTAAATCCCGACGCAATTTTTGTGTTTCATCAACACTCAGATAGTCCACAGATTACAGAATGCCTCCAGATGTGCATCGGAAACTACTACTGGTCTTCCAGGGAACGATCAAAGCGTAGTCAGTTTGAGACATACCTCCCGTGGAGGAAAGTGCGCATGGTGACTGTTGTATACAATCCCGATGCAATTTCTGTGTGTCATCAACACTCTGACAGTCCACTGATTACAGAATGCCTCCAGATGTGCATCGGATCTACTACTGGTCTTCCAGGGAACGATCAAAGCGTAGACTGTTTGAGACATTACTCAGACGGAGGAAAGTGCACTTCGGGACTGTAGTCAATCCCGATGCAATTTCTGTGTTTTATCAACAGTCTGATAGACCACAGATTACAGAATGCCTCCAGATGTGCATCGGAAACTACTGCGGGTCTTCCAGGGAACGATCAAAGCGTAGACTGTTTGAGACATTACTCCCATGGAGGAAAGTGCGCATGGTGACCGTTGTATTCAATCCCGATGCAATTTCTGTGTTTCATCAACACTCAAATAGTCGACAGATTACAGAATGCCATCAGATGTGCATCGGAAACTACTACTGGTCTTCCAGGGGACGATCAAAGCGTAAAGACTTTGAGACATTACTCCCATTGTGAAAGTTGCGCATGGTGACTGTTGTATTCAATCCCGATGCAATTTCTGTGTTTCAACAACAGTCTGATTCTCCACAGATTACAGAATTCCTCCAGATGTGCTTCGGAAACTACTACTGGTCTTCCAGGGAACGATCAAAGCGTAGACTGTTTGAGACATTACTCCCACGGATGAAAGTTCACTTGGTGACTGTTGTATTCAATCCCGTTGCAATTTCTGTGTTTTATCAACAGTCTGATAGACCACAGATTACAGAATGCCTCCAGATGTGCATCGGAAACTACTACTGGTCTTCCAGGGAACGATCAAAGCGTAGACTGTTTGAGACATTACTCCCGTGGAGGAAAGTGCTCATGGTGACTGGGTATTCAATCCAGATGCAATTATTGTGTTTCATCAACACTTTTGAAGGTCCACAGATTACAGAATGCCTCCATATGTGCATCGGAATCTACTACTGGTCTTCCAGGGAACGATCAAAGCGTAGACTGTTTAAGACACTGCTAATTTCGAGGAAAGTGCGCATGGTGACTGTTATATTCAATTCCGATGCAATTTCTGTGGTTCATCAACACTCAGATTGACCACGGATTACAGAATGCTTCCAGATGTGCATCGGAAACTACTACTGGTCTTCAAGGGAACGATCTAAGCGTAGACTGTTTGAGAATTATCACCATGGAGGAAAGTGCGCATGGTGACTGTTGTATTCAATCCCGATGCAATTTCTGTGTTTCATCAACACTCTGATAGTCCACAGATAACAGATTGCCTCCAGATGTGCATCGGAAACTACTACTGGTCTTCCAGGGAATGATCAAAGCGTAGACTGTTGGAGACATTACTCCCATGGAGGAAAGTGCGCATGGTGACTGTTGTATTCAATCCCGATGCAATGTCTGTGTTTCATTAACACTCTGATAGTCCACAGATTACAGAATGCCTCAAGATGAGCATCGGAAACTACTACTGATCTTCCAGGGGACGATCAAAGCATAGACTGTTTGAGACATTACTCCCATGGAGGAACATTCTCATGGTGACGGTTGTATTCAATCCCGATGCAATTTCTGTGTTTCATCAGCACTCTGATAGTCCACAGATTACAGAACGCCTGCAGATGTGCATAGGAAACTACTACTGGTCTTCCAGGGAACGATCAAATCGTAGACTGTTAGAGGCATTACTTCCATGGAGGAAAGTGCGCATGGTGCCTGTTGTATTCAATTCCGATGCAATTTTTGTGTTTCATCAACACTCTGATAGTCCACAGATTACAGAATGCCACCAGATGTGCATCGGAAACTACTACTGGTCTTCCAGGGAACGATCAAAGCGTAGACTGTTTGAGACATTACTCAGACGGAGGAAAGTGCACTTGGGGACTGTAGTCAATCCCGATGCAATATCTGTGTTTTATCAACAGTCTGATAGACCACAGATTACAGAATGCCTCCAGATGTGCATCGGAAACTACCGCTGGTCTTCCAGGGAACGATGAAAGCGTAGACTGTTTGAGACATTACTCCCTAGGAGGAAAGTGCGCATGGTGACCGTTGTATTCAATCCCGATGCAATTTCTGTGTTTCAACAACAGTCTGATTCTCCACAGATTACAGAATTCCTCCAGATGTGCTTCGGAAACTACTACTGGTCTTCCAGGGAACGATCAAAGCGTAGACTGTTTGAGACATTACTCCCGTGGAGGAAAGTGCTCATGGTGACTGGGTATTCAATCCAGATGCAATTATTGTGTTTCATCAACACATTTGAAGGTCCACAGATTACAGAATGCCTCCATATGTGCATCGGAAACTACTACTGGTCTTCCAGGGATCGATCAAAGCGTAGACTGTTTAAGACACTGCTAATTTGGAGGAAAGTGCGCATGGTGACTGTTATATTCAATTCCGATGCAATTTCTGTGGTTCATCAACACTCAGATAGACCACGGATTACAGAATGCTTCCAGATGTGCATCGGAAACTACTACTGGTCTTCAAGGGAACGATCTAAGCGTAGACTGTTTGAGAATTATCACCATGGAGGAAAGTGCGCATGGTGACTGTTGTATTCAATCCCGATGCAATTTCTGTGTTTCATCAACACTCTAATAGTCCACAGATAACAGATTGCCTCCAGATGTGCATCGGAAACTACTACTGGTCTTCCAGGGAACGATCAAAGCGTAGACTGTTGGAGACATTACTCCCATGGAGGAAAGTGCGCATGGTGACTGTTGTATTCAATCCCGATGCAATTTCTGTGTTTCATCAACACTCAAATAGTCGACAGATTACAGAATGCCACCAGATGTGCATCGGAAACTACTACTAGTCTTCCAGGGGACGATCAAAGCGTAAAGACTTTGAGACATTTCTCCCATTGTGAAAGGTGCGCATGGTGACTGTTGTATTCAATCCCGATGCAATTTCTGTGTTTCAACAACAGTCTGATTCTCCACAGATTACAGAATTCCTCCAGATGTGCTTCGGAAGCTACTACTGGTCTTCCAGGGAACGATCAAAGCGTAGACTGTTTGAGACATTACTCCCACGGTGGAAAGTTCAATTGGTGACTGTTGTATTCAATCCCGATGCAATTTCTGTGTTTCATCAACACTCTGATAGTCTACAGATTACAGAATGCCACCAGATGTGCATCGGAAACTACTACTGGTCTTCCAGGGAACGATCAAAGCGTAGACTGTTTGAGAATTACCCCATGGAGGAAGGAGGGCATGGTGTCTGTTGTATTCAATCCCGCTGCAATATCTGTGTTTCATCAACACTCTGATAGTCCACAGATTACAGATTGCCTCCAGATGTGCTTCGGAAACTACTACTGGTCTTCCAGGGAACGATCAAAGCGTAGACTGTTTGAGACATTACTTTTATGGAGGAAAGTGCGCATGGTGACTGTTGTATTCAATCCCGATTCAATTTCTGTGTTTCATCAACACTATGATAGTCCACAGATTACAGAATGCCTTCAGATATGCATCAGAAACTACTACTGGCTTCCAGCTAACGATCAAAGCGTAGACTGTTTGAGACATTATTCCCATGGAGGAAAGTGCGCATGGTGAATGTTGTACTCAATCCCGATGCAATTTCTGTGTTTCATCAACACACTGATAGTCCACAGATTACAGAAAGATTCGAGATGTGCATCGGAAACAACTACTGGTCTTCCAGGGAACGATCAAAGCGTAGACTGTTTGAGACATTACTCCCACCGATGAAAATTCACTTGGTGACTGTTTTATTCAATTCCGATGCAATTTCTGTGTTTCATCAGCACTCTGATAGTCCACAGATTACAGAACGCCTGCAGATGTGCATAGGAAACTACTACTGGTCTTCCAGGGAACGATCAAATCGTAGACTGTTAGAGACATTACTTCCATGGAGGAAAGTGCGCATGGTGCCTGTTGTATTCAATTCCGATGCAATTTTTGTGTTTCATCAACACTCTGATAGTCCACAGATTACAGAATGCCACCAGATGTGCATCGGAAACTACTACTGGTCTTCCAGGGAACGATCAAAGCGTAGACTGTTTGAGACATTACTCCCGTGGAGGAAAGTGCTCATGGTGACTGTTGTATTCAATCCCGATGTAATTTCTGTGTTTCATCAACACTCAAATAGTCGACAGATTACAGAATGCCACCAGATGTGCATCGGAAACTACTACTGGTCCTCCAGGGGACGATCAAAGCGTAAAGACTTTGAGACATTACTCCCATTGTGAAAGGTGCGCATGGTGACTGTTGTATTCAATCCCGATGCAATTTCTGTGTTTCAACAACAGTCTGATTCTCCACAGATTACAGAATTCCTCCAGATGTGCTTCGGAAACTACTACTGGTCTTCCAGGTAACGATCAAAGCGTAGACTCTTTGAGACATTACTCCCACGGATGAAAATTCACTTGGTGACTGTTGTATTCAATCCCGATGCAAATTCTGTGTTTCAACAACAGTCTGATTCTCCAAAGATTACAGAATTCCTCCAGATGTGCTTCGGTCTTCCAGGGAACGATCAAAGCGTAGACTGTTTGAGACATTACTCCCACGGAGGAATGTTCAATTGGTGACTGTTGTATTCAATCCCGATGCAATTTCTGTGTTTCATCAACACTCTGATAGTCTACAGATTACAGAATGCCACCAGATGTGCATCGGAAACTACTACTGGTCTTCCAGGGAACGATCAAAGCGTAGACTGTTTGAGAATTACCCCATGGAGGAAAGAGGGCATGGTGTCTGTTGTATTCAATCCCGCTGCAATATCTGTGTTTCATCAACACTCTGATAGTCCACAGATTACAGATTGCCTCCAGATGACCTTCGGAAACTACTACTGGTCTTCCAGGGAACGATCAAAGCGTAGACTGTTTGAGACATTACTTTTATGGAGGAAAGTGCGCATGGTGACTGTTGTACTCAATCACGATGCAATTTCTGTGTTTCATCAACACTCTGATAGTCCACAGATTACAGATTGCCTCCATATGTGCATCGGAATCTACTACTGGTCTTCCAGGGAACGATCAAAGCGTAGACTGTTTAAGACACTGCTAATTTGGAGGAAAGTGCGCATGGTGACTGTTATATTCAATTCCGATGCAATTTCTGTGGTTCATCAACACTCAGATTGACCACGGATTACAGAATGCTTCCAGATGTGCATCGGAAACTACTACTGGTCTTCAAGGGAACGATCTAAGCGTAGACTGTTTGAGAATTATCACCATGGAGGAAAGTGCGCATGGTGACTGTTGTATTCAATCCCGATGCAATTTCTGTGTTTCATCAACACTCTGATAGTCCACAGATAACAGATTGCCTCCAGATGTGCATCGGAAACTACTACTGATCTTCCAGGGAACGATCAAAGCATAGACTGTTTGAGACATTACTCCCATGGAGGAACATTCTCATGGTGACTGTTGTATTCAATCCCGATGCAATTTCTGTGTTTCATCGGCACTCTGATAGTCCACAGATTACAGAACGCCTGCAGATGTGCATAGGAAACTACTACTGGTCTTCCAGGGAACGATCAAATCGTAGACTGTTAGAGACATTACTTCCATGGAGGAAAGTGCGCATGGTGCCTGTTGTATTCAATTCCGATGCAATTTTTGTGTTTCATCAACACTCTGATAGTCCACAGATTACAGAATGCCACCAGATGTGCATCGGAAACTACTACTGGTCTTCCAGGGAACGATCAAAGCGTAGACTGTTTGAGACATTACTCAGACGGAGGAAAGTGCACTTGGGGACTGTAGTCAATCCCGATGCAATTTCTGTGTTTTATCAACAGTCTGATAGACCACAGATTACAGAATGCCTCCAGATGTGCATCGGAAACTACCGCTGGTCTTCCAGGGAACGATGAAAGCGTAGACTGTTTGAGACATTACTCCCATGGAGGAAAGTGCGCATGGTGACCGTTGTATTCAATCCCGATGCAATTTCTGTGTTTCAACAACAGTCTGATTCTCCACAGATTACAGAATTCCTCCAGATGTGCTTCGGAAACTACTACTGGTCTTCCAGGGAACGATCAAAGCGTAGACTGTTTGAGACATTACTCCCACGGATGAAAATTCACTTGGTGACTGTTGTATTCAATCCCGATGCAATTTCTGTGTTTCATCAACACTCTGATAGTCTACAGATTACAGAATGCCACCAGATGTGCATCGGAAACTACTACTGGTCTTCCAGGGAACGATCAAAGCGTAGACTGTTTGAGACATTACTCCCGTAGAGGAAAGTGCTCATGGTGACTGGGTATTCAATCCAGATGCAATTATTGTGTTTCATCAACACATTTGAAGGTCCACAGATTACAGAATGCCTCCATATGTGCATCGGAAACTACTACTGGTCTTCCAGGGATCGATCAAAGCGTAGACTGTTTAAGACACTGCTAATTTGGAGGAAAGTGCGCATGGTGACTGTTATATTCAATTCCGATGCAATTTCTGTGGTTCATCAACACTCAGATAGACCACGGATTACAGAATGCTTCCAGATGTGCATCGGAAACTACTACTGGTCTTCAAGGGAACGATCTAAGCGTAGACTGTTTGAGAATTATCACCATGGAGGAAAGTGTGCATGGTGACTGTTGTATTCAATCCCGATGCAATTTCTGTGTTTCATCAACACTCTAATAGTCCACAGATAACAGATTGCCTCCAGATGTGCATCGGAAACTACTACTGGTCTTCCAGGGAACGATCAAAGCGTAGACTGTTGGAGACATTACTCCCATGGAGGAAAGTGCGCATGGTGACTGTTGTATTCAATCCCGATGCAATTTCTGTGTTTCATTAACACTCTGATAGTCCACAGATTACAGAATGCCTCAAGAAGAGCATCGGAAACTACTACTGGGCTTCCAGGGAACGATCAAAGCGTAGACTGTTTGAGACATTACTCCCATGGAGGAAAGTGCGCATGGTGACCATTGTATTCAATCCCGATGCAATTTCTGTGTTTCATCAACACTCTGATAGTCCACAGATTGCAGAATGCCACCAGATGGGCATCGGAAACTACTACTGGTCTTCGAGGGAACGATCAACGCGTAGACTGTTTAAGACATTACTTCCATGGAGGAAAGTGCGCATGGTGACTGTTGTATAAAATCCCGATCCAATTTCTGTGTTTCATCAACACTCTGATAGTCCACAGATTGCAGAATGCCACCAGATGGGCATCGGAAACTACTACTGGTCTTCGAGGGAACGATCAACGCGTAGACTGTTTGAGACATTACTCCCATGGAGGAAAGTGCGCATGGTGACCATTGTATTCAATCCCGATGCAATTTCTGTGTTTCATCAACACTCTGATAGTCCACAGATTTCAGATTGCCACCAGATGTGCATCGGAAACTACTACTGGTCTACCAGGGAACGATCAAAGCGTAGACTGTTTGAGACACTGTCCCCTTGGAGGAAAGTGCGCATGGTGACTGTTGTATTGAATTCCGATGCCATTTCTGTGTTTCATCAACACTCTGATAGTCCACAGATTACAGATTGCCTCCAGATGAGCATCGGAAACTACTACTGGTCTTCAAGGGAACGATCAAAGCGTAGACTGTTTGAGACATTACTTCCATGGAGAAAAGGGCGCATGGTGACTGTTGTATTCAATCCCGACGCAATTTCTGTGTTTCATCAACACTCAGATAGTTCACAGATTACAGAATGCCTCCAGATGTGCATCGGAAACTACTACTGGTCTTCCAGGGAATGAACAAAGCGTAGACTGTTACAGACATTACTGCCATGGAGGAAAGTGCGCATGATGACTGTTGTATTTAATCCCGATGCAATTTATGTGCTTCATCAACACTCTGATAGTCCACAGATTACAGAATGCCTCCAGATGAGCATCGGTAACTACTACTGGTCTTCCAGGGAACGATCAAAGCGTAGACTGTTTGAGACATTACTCCCACGGAGGAAAGTTCACTTGGTGACTGTTGTATTCAATCCCGATGCAATTTCTTTGTTTCATCAACACTCTGATAGTCTACAGATTACAGAATGCCTCCAGATGTGCATCGGAAACTCTTACTGGTCCTCCAGGGAACGATCAAAGCGTAGACTGTTTGAGACATTACTCCCGTGGAGGAAAGTGCGCATGGTGACTGGGTATTCATTCCAGATGCAATTATTGTGTTTCATCATCACTTTGAAGGTGAACAGATTACAGAATGCCTCCATATGTGCATCGGAAACTACTACTGGTCTTCCAGGGAAGGATCAAAGCGTAGACTGTTTGAGACACTGCTCCCTTGGAGGAAAGTGCGCATGGAGACTGTTATATTCAATTCCGATGCAATTTCTGTGGTTCATCAACACTCAGATAGTCCACTGATTACAGAATGCTTCCAGATGTGCATCGGAATCTACTACTGGTCTTCAACGGAACGATCAAAGCGTAGTCTGTTTGAGAATTACCCCATGGAGGAAAGAGGGCATGGTGTCTGTTGTATTCAATCCCGCTGCAATATCTGTGTTTCATCAACACTCTGATAGTCCACAGATTACAGATTGCCTCCAGATGTGCTTCGGAAACTACTACTGGTCTTCCAGGGAACGATCAAAGCGTAGACTGTTTGAGACATTACTTTTATGGAGGAAAGTGCGCATGGTGACTGTTGTATTCAATCCCGATGCAATTTCTGTGTTTCATCAACACTATGATAGTCCACAGATTACAGAATGCCTCCAGATATGCATCAGAAACTACTACTGGCTTCCAGCTAACGATCAAAGCATAGACTGTTTGAGACATTACTCCCATGGAGAAAGTGCGCATGGTGAATGTTGTACTCAATCCCGATGCAATTTCTGTGTTTCATCAACACTCTGATAGTCCACAGATTACAGAAAGCCTCGAGATGTGCATCGGAAACTACTACTGGTCTTCCAGTTAACGATCAAAGCGTAGACTGTTAGAGACATTACTCCCATGGAGGAAAGGGCGCATGGTGACTGTTGTATTCAATCCCGATGCAATTTCTGTGTTTCATCAACACTCAAATAGTCGACAGATTACAGAATGCCACCAGATGTGCATTGGAAACAACTACTGGCCATCCAGGGGACGATCAAAGCGTAAAGACTTTGAGACATTACTCCCATTGTGAAAGGTGCGCATGGTGACTGTTGCATTCAATCCCGATGCAATATCTGTATTTCAACAACAACATGATTCTCCACAGATTACAGAATTCCTCCAGATGTGCTTCGGAAACTACTACTGGTCTTCCACGGAACGATCAAAGCGTAGACTGTTTGAGACATTACTCCCACGGAGGAAAGTTCACTTGGTGACTGTTGTATTCAATCCCGATGGAATTTTTGTGTTTCATCAACACTCTGATAGTCTACAGATTACAGAATGCCACCAGATGTGCATCGGAAACTACTACTGGTCTTCCAGGGAACGATCAAAGCGTAGACTGTTTGAGACATTACTGCCGTGGAGGAAAGTGCTCATGGTGACTGGGTATTCAATCCAGATGCAATTATTGTGTTTCATCAACACTTTTGAAGGTCTACAGATTACAGAATGCCACCATATGTGCATCGGAAGCTACTACTGGTCTTCCAGGGAACGATCAAAGCGTAGACTGATGGAGACATTACTCCCATGGAGGAAAGTGCGCATGGTGACTGTTGTATTCAATCCCGAGGCAATTTCTGTGTTTCAATCCACACTTTGAAGGTCCAGAGATTACAAAATGCCTCCAGATGTGCATCGGAAACTACTACAGGTCTTCCAGGGAACGATCAAAGCGTAGATTGTTTGAGAATTACCCCATGGAGGAAAGAGGGCATGGTGTCTGTTGTATTCAATCCCGCTGCAATATCTGTGTTTCATCAACACTCTGATAGTCCACAGATTACAGATTGCCTCCAGATGTGCTTCGGAAACTACTACTGGTCTTCCAGGGAACGATCAAAGCGTAGACTGTTTCAGACATTACTTTTATGGAGGAAAGTGCGCATGGTGACTGTTGTATTCAATCCTGATGAAATTTCTGTGTTTCATCAACACTATGATAGTCCACAAATTACAGAATGCCTCCAGATATGCATCAGAAACTACTACTGGCTTCCAGCTAACGATCAAAGCGTAGATTGTTTGAGACATTATTCCCATGGAGGAAAGTGCGCATGGTGAATGTTGTACTCAATCCCGATGCAATCTCTGTGTTTCATCAACACTCTGATAGTCCACAGATTACAGAAAGCCTCGAGATGTCCATCGGAAACTACTACTGGTCTTCCAGGGAACGATCAAAGTGTAGACTGTTAGAGACATTACTCCCATGGAGGAAAGTGCGCATGGTGACTGTTGTATTCAATCCCGATGCAATTTCTGTGTTTCATCAACACTCAAATAGTCGACAGATTGCAGAATGCCACCAGATGTGCATCGGATACTACTACTGGTCTTCCAGGGGACGATCAAATCGTAAAGACTTTGAGACATTACTCCCATTGTGAAAGGTGCGCATGGTGACTGTTGTATTCTATCCCGATGCAATTTCTGTGTTTCAACAACAGTCTTATTCTCCACAGATTACAGAATTCCTCCTGATGTGCTTTGGAAACTACTACTGGTCTTCCAGGGAACGATCAAAGCTTAGACTGTTTGAGACATTACTCCCAAGGAGGAAAGTTCACTTGGTGACTGTTGTATTCAATCCCGATGCAATTTCTATGTTTCATCAACACTCTGATAGTCTACAGATTACAGAATGCCACCAGATGTGCATCGGAAACTACTACTGGTCTTCCAGGGAACGATCAAAGCGTAGACTGTTTGAGAATTACCCCCATGGAGGAAAGAGCGCATGGTGACTGTTGTATTCAATCCCGATGCAATCTCTGTGTTTCATCAACACTCTGATAGTACACAGATTACAGAATGCCTCCAGATGTGCTTCGGAAACTACTACTGGTCTTCCAGGGAGCGATCAAAGCGTAGACTGTTTGAGACATTACTCCCATGGAGGAAAGTACGCATGGTGACTGTTGTATTAAATCCCGATGCAATTTCTGTGTTTCATCAACACTCTGATAGTCCACAGATTACAGAATGCCACGAGACCTGCATCGGAAACTACTACTGGTCTTCCAGTGAACGATCAAACCGTAGACTGTTTGAGACATTACTCCCATGGAGGAAAGTGCGCTTGGTGAATGTTGTATTCAATCCCGATGCAATTTCTGTGTTTCATCAACAGTCTGATAGTCCACAGATTATAGAATGCCTCCAGATGTGCATCGGAAACTACTTCTGGTCTTCCAGGGAGCGATCAAAGCGTAGACTGTTTGAGATATTACTCCCATGGAGGAAATGCGCATGGTGACTGTTGTATTCAATCCCGATGCAATTTCTGTGTTTCATCAACACTCTGATAGTCTACAGATTACAGAATGCATCCAGATGTGCATCGGAAACTACTACTGGTCTTCCAGGAAACGATCAAAGCGTAGACTGTTTGAGACATTACTCCCGTGGAGGAAAGTGCGCATGGTGACTAGGTATTCAATCCAGATGCAATTATTGTGTTTCATCAACACTTTGAAGGTCCACAGATAACAGAATGCCTCCATATGTGCATCGGAAACTACTACTGGTCTTCCAGGGAACGATCAAAGCGTAGACTGTTTGAGACACTGCTCCCTTGGAGGAAAGTGCGCATGGTGACTTTTGTATTGAATCCGATGCCATTTCTGTGTTCCATCAACACTCTGATAGTCCACAGATTACAGAATGCCTCCAGATGTGCATCGGAAACTAATACTGGTCTTCAAGGGAACGATCAAAGCGTAGACTGTTTGAGACATTACTTCCATGGAGGAAAGTGCACATGGTGACTGTTATATTCAATTTCGGTGCAATTTCTGTGTTTCATCAACACTCAGATAGTCCACAGATTACAGAATGCATCCAGATATGCATCGGTAATTACTACTGGTCTTCCAGGGAATAATCAAAGCGTAGACTGTTAGAGACATTACTACAATGGAGGAAAGTGCGAATGCTGACTGTTATATTCAATTCGGATGCAATTTCTGTGTTTCATCAACACTCAGATAGTCCACAGATTACAGAATGCTTCCAGATGTGCATCGGAAACTACTACTTTTCTTCCAGGGAATGATCAAAGCGTAGAGATATTACTTTTATGGAAGAAAGTGTGCATGGTGACTGTTGTATTCAATCCCGATGCAATTTCTGTGTTTCATCAACACTCTGATAGTAAACAGATAAAAGATTGCCTCCAGATGTGCATCGGAAACTACTACTGGTCTTCCAGGGAACGATCAAAGCGTAGACTGTTTCAGACATTACTTTTATGGAGGAAAGTGCGCATGCTGACTGTTTCATCAACACTATGATAGTCCACAAATTACAGAATGCCTCCAGATATGCATCAGAAACTACTACTGGCTTCCAGCTAACGATCAAAGCGTAGATTGTTTGAGACATTATTCCCATGGAGGAAAGTGCGCATGGTGAATGTTGTACTCAATCCCGATGCAATTTCTGTGTTTCATCAACACTCTGATAGTCCACAGATTACAGAAAGCCTCGAGATGTGCATCGGAAACTACTACTGGTCTTCCAGGGAACGATCAAAGTGTAGACTGTTAGAGACATTACTCCCATGGAGGAAAGTGCGCATGGTGACTGTTGTATTCAATCCCGATGCAATTTCTGTGTTTCATCAACACTCAAATAGTCGACAGATTGCAGAATGCCACCAGATGTGCATCGGAAACTACTACTGGTCTTCCAGGGGACGATCAAATCGTAAAGACTTTGAGACATTACTCCCATTGTGAAAGGTGCGCATGGTGACTGTTGTATTCTATCCCGATGCAATTTCTGTGTTTCAACAACAGTCTTATTCTCCACAGATTACAGAATTCCTCCTGATGTGCTTTGGAAACTACTACTGGTCTTCCAGGGAACGATCAAAGCTTAGACTGTTTGAGACATTACTCCCAAGGAGGAAAGTTCACTTGGTGACTGTTGTATTCAATCCCGATGCAATTTCTATGTTTCATCAACACTCTGATAGTCTACAGATTACAGAATGCCACCAGATGTGCATCGGAAACTACTACTGGTCATCCAGGGAACGATCAAAGCGTAGACTGTTTGAGACATTACTCCCGTGGAGGAAAGTGCTCATGGTGACTGCGTATTCAATCCAGATGCAATTATTGTGTTTCATCAACACTTTTGAAGGTCCACAGATTACAGAATGCCTCCATATGTGCATCGGAAACTACTACTGGTCTTCCAGGGAACGATCAAAGCGTAGACTGTTGGAGACATTACTCCCATGGAGGAAAGTGCACATGGTGACTGTTGTATTCAATCCCGAGGCAATTTCTGTGTTTCAATCCACACTTTGAAGGTCCAGAGATTACAGAATGCCTCCAGATGTGCATCGGAAACTACCACAGGTCTTCCAGGGAACGATCAAAGCGTAGACTGTTTGAGAATTACCCCATGGAGGAAAGAGGGCATGGTGTCTGTTGTATTCAATCCCGCTGCAATATCTGTGTTTCATCAACCCTCTGATAGTCCACAGATTACATATTGCCTCCAGATGTGCTTCGGAAACTACTACTGGTCTTTCAGGGAACGATCAAAGCGTAGACTGTTTGAGACATTACTTTTATGGAGGAAAGTGCGCATGGTGACCGTTGTATTCAATCCCGATGCAATTTATGTGTTTCATCAACACTATGATAGTCCACAGATTACAGAATGCCACCAGATATGCATCAGAAACTACTACTGGCTTCCAGCTAACGTTCAAATCGTAGACTGTTTGAGACATTATTCCCATGGAGGTAAGTGCGCATGGTGACTGTTGTACTCAATCCCGATGCAATTTCTGTGTTTCATCAACACTCTGATAGTCCACAGATTACAGAAAGCCTCGAGATGTGCATCGGAAACTACTGCTGGTCTTCCAGGGAACGATCAAAGCGTAGACTGTTAGAGACATTTTTCCCATGGAGGAAAGTGCGCATGGTGACTGTTGTATTCAATCCCGATGCAATTTCTGTGTTTCAACAACAGTCTGATAGTCCACCGATTACAGAATGCCTCCAGATGTGCATCGGAAACTACTACTGGTCTTCCAGGGAACTATCAAAGCGTAGACTCTTTGAGACATTACGCCCATGGAGGAAAGTGCGCATGGTGACTGTTGTATTCAATCCTGTCGCAATTTCTGTGTTTCATTAACACTCAGATAGTCCACAGATTACAGAATGCCTCCAGATGTGCATCGGAGACTACTACTGGTCTTCCAGGGAATGATCAAAGTGTAGACTGTTTGAGACATTACGTTTATTGGGGAAAGTGTGCATGGTGACAGTTATATTCAATTCCGATGCAATTTCTGTGTTTCATCAACACTCAGATAGTCCACAGATTACAGAATGCTTCCAGATGTGCATCGGAAACTACTACTGGTCTTCCAGGGAATGATCAAAGCGTAGACTGTTTGAGACTTTACTCCCGTGGAGGAAAGTGCGCATGGTGACTGGGTATTCAATTCCGATGCAATTTCTGTGTTTTATCAACACTCAGATAGTCCACAGATTACAGAATGCTTCCAGATGTGCATCGCAAACTACTACTGGTCTTCCGGGGAATGATCAAAGCGTAGACTGTTTGAGACACTGTTCGCATGGAGGAAAGTGCCCATTGTGACTTCTGTATTGAATCCGATGCCATTTCTGTGTTCCATCAACACTCTGATAGTCCACAGATTACAGAATGCCTCCAGATGTGCATCGGAAACTAATACTGGTCTTCAAGGGAACGATCAAAGCGTAGACTGTTTGAGACATTACTTCCATGGAGGAAAGTGCGCATGGTGACTGTTGTATTCAATCCCGGCGCAATTTCTGTGTTTCATCAACACTCAGATAGTCCACAGTTTACAGAATGCCTCCAGATGTGCATCGGTAAGTCCTACTGGTCTTCCAGGGAACGATCAAAGCGTAGACTGTTTGAGACATTACTCCCATGGTGGAAAGTGCGCATGGTGACTTTTGTATTCAATCCCGAGGCAATTTCTGTGTTTCAACACAAACTTTGAAGGTCCACAGATTACAGAATGGCTCCAGATGTGCATCGGAAACTACTACTGGTCTTCCAGGGAACGATCAAAGCGTAGACTGTTTGAGAATTACCCCCATGGAGGAAAGAGCGCATGGTGACTGTTGTATTCAATCCCGATGCAATCTCTGTGTTTCATCAACACTCTGATAGTACACAGATTACAGAATGCCTCCAGATGTGCTTCGGAAACTACTACTGGTCTTCCAGGGAGCGATCAAAGCGTAGACTGTTTGAGACATTACTCCCATGGAGGAAAGTACGCATGGTGACTGTTGTATTAAATCCCGATGCAATTTCTGTGTTTCATCAACACTCTGATAGTCCACAGATTACAGAATGCCACGAGACCTGCATCGGAAACTACTACTGGTCTTCCAGTGAACGATCAAACCGTAGACTGTTTGAGACATTACTCCCATGGAGGAAAGTGCGCTTGGTGAATGTTGTATTCAATCCCGATGCAATTTCCGTGTTTCATCAACAGTCTGATAGTCCACAGATTATAGAATGCCTCCAAATGTGCATCGGAAACTACTTCTGGTCTTCCAGGGAGCGATCGAAGCGTAGACTGTTTGAGATATTACTCCCATGGAGGAAATGCGCATGGTGACTGTTGTATTCAATCCCGATGCAATTTCTGTGTTTCATCAACACTCTGATAGTCTACAGATTACAGAATGCATCCAGATGTGCATCGGAAACTACTACTGGTCCTCCAGGAAACGATCAAAGCGTAGTCTGTTTGAGACATTACTCCCGTGGAGGAAAGTGCGCATGGTGACTGGGTATTCAATCCAGATGCAATTATTGTGTTTCATCAACACTTTGAAGGTCCACAGATAACAGAATGCCTCCATATGTGCATCGGAAACTACTACTGGTCTTCCAGGGAACGATCAAAGCGTAGACTGTTTGAGACACTGCTCCCTTGGAGGAAAGTGCGCATGGTGACTTTTGTATTGAATCCGATGCCATTTCTGTGTTCCATCAACACTCTGATAGTCCACAGATTACAGAATGCCTCCAGATGTGCATCGGAAACTAATACTGGTCTTCAAGGGAACGATCAAAGCGTAGACTGTTTGAGACATTACTTCCATGGAGGAAAGTGCACATGGTGACTGTTATATTCAATTTCGGTGCAATTTCTGTGTTTCATCAACACTCAGATAGTCCCCAGATTACAGAATGCATCCAGATATGCATCGGTAATTACTACTGGTCTTCCAGGGAATAATCAAAGCGTAGACTGTTAGAGACATTACTACAATGGAGGAAAGTGCGAATGCTGACTGTTATATTCAATTCGGATGCAATTTCTGTGTTTCATCAACACTCAGATAGTCCACAGATTACTGAATGCTTCCAGATGTGCATCGGAAACTACTACTGGTCTTCGAGGGAATGATCAAAGCGTAGACTGTTTGAGATATTACTTTTATGGAAGAAAGTGTGCATGGTGACTGTTGTATTCAATCCCGATGCAATTTCTGTGTTTCATCAACACTCTGATAGTCCACAGATAAAAGATTGCCTCCAGATGTGCATCGGAAACTACTACTGGTCTTCCAGGGAACGATCAATGCGTAGACTGTTGGAGACATTACTCCCATGGAGGAAAGTGCGCATGGTGATGTTGTATTCAATCCCGAGGCAATATCTGTGTTTCAATCCACACTTTGAAGGACCAGAGATTACAGAATGCCTCCAGATGTGCAGCAGAAACTACTACTGGTCTTCCTGGGAACGATCAAAGCGTAGACTGTTTGAGAATTACCCCATGGAGGAAAGAGGGCATGGTGTCTGTTGTATTCAATCCCGCTGCAATATCTGTGTTTCATCAACACTCTGATAGTCCACAGATTACAGAATGCCTCCAGATATGCATCGGAAACTACTACTGGTCTTCCAGGAAACGATCAAAGCGTGGACTGTTTGAGACGTTACTCCCATGGAGGAAAGTGCGCATGGTGCCTGTTGCATTCATTTCCGATGCAATGTCAGTGTTTCATCAACACTGTGATAGCCTACAGATTACAGAATGCCACTAGATGTGCACCGGAAACTACTACTGGTCTTCCAGGGAACTATCAGAGCGTAGACTGTTTGAGACATTTTTCCCATGGAGGAAAGTGCGCATGGTGACTGTTGTACTCAATCCCGATGCAATTTCTGTGTTTCATCAACACTCTGATAGTCCACAGATTTCAGAAAGCCTCGAGATGTGCATCGGAAACTACTACTGGTCTTCCAGGGACTGTTAGAGACATTACTCCCATGGAGGAAAGTGCGCATGGTGACTGTTGTATTCAATCCCGAAGCAATTTCTGTGTTTCTTCAACACTCAAACAGTCGACAGATTACAGAATGAGACCAGATGTGCATCGGAAACTACTACTGGTCTTCCAGGGGACGATCAAAGCGTATAGACTTTGAGACATTACTCCCATTGTGAAAGGTGCGCATGGTGACTGTTGTATTCAATCCCGATGCAAATTCTGTGTTTCAACAACAGTCTGATAGTCCACCGATTACAGAATGCCTCCAGATGTGCATCGGAAACTACTACTGGTCTTCCAGGGAACGATCAAAGCGTAGACTGTTTGAGACACTGCTCCCTTGGAGGAAAGTGCGCATGGTGACTGTTGTATTGAATCCCGCTGCAATATCTGTCTTTCATCAACATTCTGATAATCCACAGATTACAGAATGCCTCCAGATGTGCATCGGAAACTACTACTGGTCTTCTAGGGAACGATCAAAGCGTAGACTGTTTTGGGGTTACTCCCATGGAGGAAAGTGCGTATGGTGGCAGTTATATACAATACCGATGCAATATCTGTGTTTCATCAACACTCAGATAGTCCACAGATTACAGAATGCTTCCAGATGTGCATCGGAAACTACTACTGGTCTTACAGGGAATGATCAAAGCGTTGACTGTTTTAGACATTACTCCCGTGGAGGAAAGTGCGCATGGTGACTGGGTATTCAGTTCGGATGCAATTTCTGTGTTTCATCAACACTCTGATAGTCCACAGATTACAGAATGCCTCCAGATGTGCATCGGAAACTAACACTGGTCTTCCAGGGTAGGATCAAAGCGTAGACTGTTTGAGACATTACTCCCATGGGGGAAAGTGCGCATGGTGACTGTTGTATTAAATCCCGATGCAATTTCTGTGTTTCATCAACACTCTGATAGTCCACAGATTACAGAATGCTACGAGACCTGCATCGGAAACTACTACTGGTCTTCCAGGGAACAATCAAAGCGTAGACTGTTTGAGACATTACTCCCATGGAGGAAAGTGCGCATGGTGCCTGTTGTATTCAATCCCGAGGCAATTTCTGTGTTTCAATCCACACTTTGAAGGTCCACAGATTACAGAATGATTCCAGATGTGCATCGGAAACTACTACTGGTCTTCAAGGGAACGATCAATGCGTAGACTGTTTGAGAATTATCCGCATGGAGGAAAGTGCGCATGGTGACTGTTGTATTCAATCCCGATGCAATTTCTGTGTTTCATCAACACTCTGATAGTCCACAGATAACAGATTGCCTCCAGATGTGCATCGGAAACTACTACTGGTCTTCTAGGGAACGATCAAAGCGTAGACTGTTGGAGACATTACTCCCATGGAGGAAAGTGCGCATGGTGACTGTTGTATTCAATCCCGAGGCAATTTCTGTGTTTCAATCCACACTTTGAAGGACCAGAGATTACAGAATGCCTCCAGATGTGCATCGGAAACTACTACTGGTCTTCCAGGGAACGATCAAAGCGTAGACTGTTTGAGAATTACCCCATGGAGGAAAGAGGGCATGGTGTCTGTTGTATTCAATCCCGCTGCAATATCTGTGTTTCATCAACACTCTGATAGTCCACAGATTACAGATTGCCTCCAGATATGCTTCGGAAAGTACAACTGGTCTTCCAGGGAACGATCAAAGCGTAGACTGTTTGAGACCTTACTTTTATGGAGGAAAGTGCGCATGGTGACTGTTGTATTCAATCCCGATGCAATTTTTGTGTTTCATCAACACTATGATAGTCCACAGATTACAGAATGCCTCCAGATATGCATCGGAAACTACTACTGGTCTTCCAGGAAACGATCAAATCGTAGACTCTTTGAGACGTTACTCCCATGGAGGAAAGTGCGCATGGTGACTGTTGCATTCATTTCCGATGCAATGTCTGTGTTTCATCAACACTCTGATAGTCTACAGATTACAGAATGCCACGAGACCTGCATCGGAAACTACTACTGGTCTTCCAGTGAACGATCAAACCGTAGACTGTTTGAGACATTACTCCCATGGAGGAAAGTGCGCTTGGTGAATGTTGTATTCAATCCCCATGCAATTTCTGTGTTTCATCAACAGTCTGATAGTCTACAGATTACAGAATGCATCCAGATGTGCATCGGAAACTACTACTTTTCTTCCAGGGAATGATCAAAGCGTAGACTGATTGAGATATTACTTTTATGGAAGAAAGTGTGCATGGTGACTGTTGTATTCAATCCCGATGCAATTTCTGTGTTTCATCAACACTCTGATAGTCCACAGATAACAGATTGCCTACAGATGTGCATCGGAAACTACTACTGGTCTTCCAGGGAACGATCAAAGCGTAGACTGTTGGAGACATTACTCCCATGGAGGAAAGTGCGCATGGTGATGTTGTATTCAATCCCGAGGCAATATCTGTGTTTCAATCCACACTTTGAAGGACCAGAGATTACAGAATGCCTCCAGATGTGCAGCAGAAACTACTACTGGTCTTCCTGGGAACGATCAAAGCGTAGACTGTTTGAGAATTACCCCATGGAGGAAAGAGGGCATGGTGTCTGTTGTATTCAATCCCGCTGCAATATCTGTGTTTCATCAACACTCTGATAGTCCACAGATTACAGAATGCCTCCAGATATGCATCGGAAACTACTACTGGTCTTCCAGGAAACGATCAAAGCGTGGACTGTTTGAGACGTTACTCCCATGGAGGAAAGTGCGCATGGTGCCTGTTGCATTCATTTCCGATGCAATGTCAGTGTTTCATCAACACTCTGATAGTCTACAGATTACAGAATGCCACTAGATGTGCATCGGAAACTACTACTGGTCTTCCAGGGAACTATCAGAGCGTAGACTGTTTAAGACATTATTCCCATGGAGGAAAGTGCGCATGGTGACTGTTGTACTCAATCCCGATGCAATTTCTGTGTTTCATCAACACTCTGATAGTCCACAGATTTCAGAAAGCCTCGAGATGTGCATCGGAAACTACTACTGGTCTTCCAGGGACTGTTAGAGACATTACTCCCATGGAGGAAAGTGCGCATGGTGACTGTCGTATTCAATCCCGAAGCAATTTCTGTGTTTCATCAACACTCAAACAGTCGACAGATTACAGAATGAGACCAGATGTGCATCGGAAACTACTACTGGTCTTCCAGGGGACGATCAAAGCGTATAGACTTTGAGACATTACTCCCATTTTGAAAGGTGCGCATGGTGACTGTTGTATTCAATCCCAATGCAATTTCTGTGTTTCAACAACAGTCTGATAGTCCACCGATTACAGAATGCCTCCAGATGTGCATCGGAAACTACTACTGGTCTTCCAGGGAACGATCAAAGCGTAGACTGTTTGAGACACTGCTCCCTTGGAGGAAAGTGCGCATGGTGACTGTTGTATTGAATCCCGCTGCAATATCTGTCTTTCATCAACATTCTGATAATCCACAGATTACAGAATGCCTCCAGATGTGCATCAGAAACTACTACTGGTCTTCTAGGGAACGATCAAAGCGTAGACTGTTTTGGGGTTACTCCCATGGAGGAAAGTGCGTATGGTGGCAGTTATATACAATACCGATGCAATATCTGTGTTTCATCAACACTCAGATAGTCCACAGATTACTGAATGCTTCCAGATGTGCATCGGAAACTACTACTGGTCTTACAGGGAATGATCAAAGCGTTGACTGTTTAAGGCATTACTCCCGTGGAGGAAAGTGCGCATGGTGACTGGGTATTCAGTCCGGATGCAATTTCTGTGTTTCATCAACACTCTGATAGTCCACAGATTACAGAATGCCTCCAGATGTGCATCGGAAACTAACACTGGTCTTCCAGGGTAGGATCAAAGCATAGACTGTTTGAGACATTACTCCCATGGGGGAAGTGCGCATGGTGACTGTTGTATTAAATCCCGATGCAATTTCTGTGTTTCATCAACACTCTGATAGTCCACAGATTACAGAATGCTACGAGACCTGCATCGGAAACTACTAATGGTCTTCCAGTGAACGATCAAACCGTAGACTGTTTGAGACATTACTCCCATGGAGGAAATGCGCATGGTGACTGTTGTATTCAATCCCGATGCAATTTCTGTGTTTCATCAACACTCTGATAGTCTACAGATTACGGAATGTATCCAGATGTGCATCGGAAACTACTACTGGTCTTCCAGGAAACGATCAAAGCCTAGACTGTTTGAGACGTTACTCCCGTGGAGGAAAGTGCGCATGGTGATTGGGTATTCAATCCAGATGCAATTATTGTGTTTCATCAACACTTTGAAGGTCCACAGATAACAGAATGCCTCCATATGTGCATCGGAAACTACTACTGGTCTTCCAGGGAACAATCAAAGCGTAGACTGTTTGAGACACTGCTCCCTTGGAGGAGAGTGCGCATGGTGCCTGTTGTATTGAATACCGATGCAATATCTGTGTTTCGTCAACACTCTGATAGTCCACAGATTACAGAATGCCTCCAGATATGCATCGGAAACTACTACTGGTCTTCTAGGGAATAATCAAAGCGTAGACTGTTAGAGACATTACTACAATGGAGGAAAGTGCGAATGCTGACTGTTATATTCAATTCCGATGCAATTTCTGTGTTTCATCAACACTCAGATAGTCCACAGATTACAGAATGCATCCAGATATGCATCGGAAACTACTACTGGTCTTCCAGGGAATAATCAAAGCGTAGACTGTTAGAGACATTACTACAATGGAGGAAAGTGCGAATGCTGACTGTTATATTCAATTCCGATGCAATTTCTGTGTTTCATCAACACTCAGATAGTCCACAGATTACAGAATGTTTCCAGATGTGCATCGGAAACTACTACTGGTCTTCCAGGGAATGATCAAAGCGCAGACTGTTTGAGACATTACTTTTATGGAAGAAAGTGTGTATGGTGACTGTTGTATTCAATCCCGATGCAATTTCTGTGTTTCATTAACACTCTGATAGTCCACAGATTACAGAATGCCTCCAGATGTGCATCGGTAACTACTACTGGTCTTCCAGGGAACGATCAAAGCGTAGACTGTTTGAGACATTACTCCCATGGAGGAAAGTGCGCATGGTGCCTGTTGTATTCAATCCCGAGGCAATATCTGTGTTTCAATCCACACTTTGAAGGTCCACAGATTACAGAATGATTCCAGATGTGCATCGGAAACTACTACTGGTCTTCAAGGGAACGATCAGTGCGTAGACTGTTTGAGAATTATCCCCATGGAGGAAAGTACGCTTGGTGACTGTTGTATTCAATCCCGATGCAATTTCTGTGTTTCAATCCACACTTTGAAGGTCCACAGATTACAGAATGATTCCAGATGTGCATCGGAAACTACTACTGGTCTTCCAGGGAACGATCAAAGCGTAGACTGTTTGAGAATTACCCCATGGAGGAAAGAGGGCATGGTGTCTGTTGTATTCAATCCCGCTGCAATATCTGTGTTTCATCAATACTCTGATAGTCCACAGATTACAGATTGCCTGCAGATATGCTTCGGAAACTACTACTGGTCTTCCAGGGAACGATCAAAGCGTAGACTGTTTGAGACATTACTTTTATGGAGGAAAGTGCGCATGGTGACTGTTGTATTCAATCCCGGTGCAATTTCTGTGTTTCATCAACACTATGCTAGTCCACAGATTACAGAATGCCTCCAGATATGCATCGGAAACTACTACTGGTCTTCCAGGAAACGATCAAATCGTAGACTCTTTGAGACGTTACTTCCATGGAGGAAAGTGCGCATGGTGACTGTTGCATTCATTTCCGATGCAATGTCTGTGTTTCATCAACACTCTGATAGTCTACAGATTACAGAATGCCACGAGACCTGCATCGGAAACTACTACTGGTCTTCCAGTGAACGATCAAACCGTAGACTGTTTGAGACATTACTCCCATGGAGGAAAGTGCGCTTGGTGAATGTTGTATTCAATCCCGATGCAATTTCTGTGTTTCATCAACAGTCTGATAGTCCACAAATTATAGAATGCCTCCAGATGTGCATCGGAAACTACTTCTGGTCTTCCAGGGAGCGATCAAAGCGTAGACTGTTTGTGACATTACTCCCATGGAGGAAATGCGCATGGTGACTGTTGTATTCAATCCCGATGCAATTTCTGTGTTTCATCAACACTCTGATAGTCTACAGATTACAGAATGCATCCAGATGTGCATCGGAAACTACTACTGGTCTTCCAGGAAACGATCAAAGCGTAGACTGTTTGAGACATTACTCCCGTGGAGGAAAGTGCGCATTGTGACTGGTTATTCAATCCAGATGCAATTATTGTGTTTCATCAACACTTTGAAGGTCCACAGGTAACAGAATGCCTCCATATGTGCATCGGAAACTACTACTGGTCATCCAGGGAACGATCAAAGCGTAGACTGTTTGAGACACTGCTCCCTTGGAGGAGAGTGCGCATGGTGACTGTTGTATTGAAACCCGATGCAATATCTGTGTTTCGTCAACACTCTGGTAGTCCACAGATTACAGAATGCCTCCAGATATGCATCGGAAACTACTACTGGTCTTCTAGGGAATAATCAAAGCGTAGACTGTTAGAGACATTACTACAATGGAGGAAAGTGCGAATGCTGACTGTTATATTCAATTCCGATGCAATTTCTGTGTTTCATCAACACTCAGATAGTCCACAGATTACAGAATGCTTCCAGATGTGCAACGGAAACTACTACTGGTCTTCCAGGGAATGATCAAAGCGCAGACTGTTTGAGACAATACTTTTATGGAAGCAAGTGTGCATGGTGACTGCTGTATTCAATCCCGATGCAATTTCTGTGTTTCATTAACACTCTGATAGTCCACAGATTACAGAATGCCTCCAGATGTGCATCGGTAACTACTACTGGTCTTCCAGGGAACGATCAAAGCGTAGACTGTTGGAGACATTACTCCCATGGAGGAAAGTGCGCATGGTGACTGTTGTATTCAATCCCGAGGCAATTTCTGTGCTTCAATCCACACTTTGAAGGACCAGAGATTACAGAATGCCTTCAGATGTGCATCGGAAACTACTACTGGTCTTTCAGGGAACGATCAAAGCGTAGACTGTTTGAGAATTACCCCATGGAGGAAAGAGGGCATGGTGTCTGTTGTATTCAATCCCGCTACAATATCTGTGTTTCATCAACACTCTGATAGTCCACAGATTACAGATTGCCTCCAGATGTGCTTCGGAAACTACTACTGGTCTTCCAGGGAACGATCAAAGCGTAGACTGTTTGAGACATTACTCCCATGGAGGAAAGTGCGCATGGTGCCTGTTGTATTCAATCCCGAGGCAATTTCTGTGTTTCTATCCACACTTTGAAGGTCCACAGATTACAGAATGATTGCAGATGTGCATCGGAAACTACTACTGGTCTTCAATGCGTAGACTGTTTGAGAATTATCCCCATGGAGGACAGTGCGCATGGTGACTGTTGTATTCAATCCCGATGCAATTTCTGTGTTTCATCAACACTCTGATAGTCCACAGATAACAGATTGCCTCCAGATGTGCATCGGAAACTACTAATGGTCTTCTAGGGAACGATCAAAGCGTAGACTGTTGGAGACATTACTCCCATGGAGGAAAGTGCGCATGGTGACTGTTGTATTCAATCCCGAGGCAATTTCTGTGCTTCAATCCACACTTTGAAGGACCAGAGATTACAGAATGCCTTCAGATGTGCATCGGAAACTACTACTGGTCTTTCAGGGAACGATCAAAGCGTAGACTGTTTGAGAATTACCCCATGGAGGAAAGAGGGCATGGTGTCTGTTGTATTCAATCCCGCTACAATATCTGTGTTTCATCAACACTCTGATAGTCCACAGATTACAGATTGCCTCCAGATGTGCTTCGGAAACTACTACTGGTCTTCCAGGGAACGATCAAAGCGTAGACTGTTTGAGACATTACTTTTATGGAGGAAAGTGCGCATGTTTACTGTTGTATTCAATCCCGATGCAATTTCTGTGTTTCGTCAACACTATGATAGTCCACAGATTACAGAATGCCTCCAGATATGCATCGGAAACTACTACTGGTCTTCCAGGAAACGATCAAATCGTAGACTGTTTGAGACGTTACTCCCATGGAGGAAAGTGCGCATGGTGACTGTTGTATTCAATCCCGATGCAATTTCTGTGTTTCATCAACAGTCTGATAGTCCACAGATTATAGAATGCCTCCAGATGTGCATCGGAAACTACTTCTGGTCTTCCAGGGAGCGATCAAAGCATAGACTGTTTGAGACATTACTCCCATGGAGGAAATGCGCATGGCGACTGTTGTATTCAATCCCGATGCAATTTCTGTGTTTCATCAACACTCTGATAGTCTACAGATTACAGAATGCATCCAGATGTGCATCGGAAACTACTACTGGTCTTCCAGGGAACGATCGAAGCGTAGACTGTTTGACACATTACTCCCGTGGAGGAAAGTGCGCACGGTGACTGGGTATTCAGTCCAGATGCAATTATTGTGTTTCTTCAACACTTTGAAGGTCCACAGGTAACAGAATGCCTCCATATGTGCATCGGAAACTACTACTGGTCTTCCAGGGAACGATCAAAGCGTAGACTGTTTGAGACACTGCTCCCTTGGAGGAGAGTGCGCATGGTGACTGTTGTATTGAAACCCGATGCAATAACTGTGTTTCGTCAACACTCTGATAGTCCACAGATAACAGAATGCCTCCAGATATGCATCGGAAACTACTACTGGTCCTCTCGGGAACGATCAAAGCGTAGACTGTTTCAGGGTTACTCCCATGGAGGAAAGTGCGCATGGTGACTGTTATATTCAATTCCGATGCAATTTCTGTGTTTCATCAACACTCAGATAGTCCACAGATTACAGAATGCATCCAGATATGCATCGGAAACTACTACTGGTCTTCCAGGGAATAATCAAAGCGTAGACTGTTAGAGACATTACTACAATGGAGGAAAGTGCGAATGCTGACTGTTATATTCAATTCCGATGCAATTTCTGTGTTTTATCAACACTCAGATAGTCCACAGATTACAGAATGCCTCCAGATGTGCATCGGTAACAACTACTGCTCTTCCAGGGAGCGATCAAAGCGTAGACTGTTTGAGACATTACTCCCATGGAAGAAAGTGCGCCTGGTGCCTGTTGTATTCAATCCCGAGGCAATTTCTGTGTTTCAATCCACACTTTGAAGGCCCACAGTTTACAGAATGATTCCAGATGTGCATCGGAAACTACTACTGGTCTTCAAGGTAACGATCAATGCGTGGACTGTTTGAGAATTATCCCCATGGAGGAAAGTGCGCATGGTGACTGTTGTATTCAATCCCGATGCAATTTCTGTGTTTCATCAACACTCTGATAGTCCACAGATAACAGATTGCCTTAAGATGTGCATCGGAAAGTACTACTGGTCTTCCAGGGAACGATCAAAGCGTAGACTGTTGGAGACATTACTCCCATGGAGGAAAGTGCGCATGGTGACTGTTGTATTCAATCCCGAGACAATTTCTGTGTTTCAATCCACACTTTGAAGGACCAGAGATTACAGAATGCCTCCAGATGTGCATCGGAAACTACTACTGGTCTTCCAGGGAACGATCAAAGCGTAGACTGTTTGAGAATTACCCCATGGAGGAAAGAGGGCATGGTGTCTGTTGTATTCAATCCCGCTGCAATATCTGTGTTTCATTAACACTCTGATAGTCCACAGATTACAGATTGCCTCCAGATGTGCTTCGGAAACTACTACTGGTCTTCCAGGGAACAATCAAAGCGTAGACTGTTTGAGACATTACTTTTATGGAGGAAAGTGCGCATGGTGACTGTTGCATTCATGTCCGATGCAATGTCTGTGTTTCATCAACACTCTGATAGTCTACAGATTACAGAATGCCACTAGATGTGCATCGGAAACTACTACTGGTATTCCAGGGAACTATAAAAGCGTAGACTGTTTGAGACATTATTCCCATGGAGGAAAGTGCGCATGGTGACTGTTGTACTCAATCCCGATGCAATTTCTGTGTTTCATCAACACTCTGATAGTCCACAGATTACAGAAAGCCTCGAGATGTGCCTCGGAAACTACTACTGGTCTTCCAGGGGACGATCAAAGCGTAAAGAATTTGAGACATTACTCCCATTGTGAGAGGTGCGCATTGTGACTGTTGTATTCAATCCCGATGAAATTGCTGTGTTTCAACAACAGTCTGATTGTCCACCGATTACAGAATGCCTCCAGATGTGCATCGGAAACTACTACGGGTCTTCCAGGGAACGATCAGAGCGTAGACTGTTTGAGACATTACTCCCACGGAGGAAAGTGCGCATGGTGACTGTTGAATTCAATCCCGATGCAATATCTGTGCTTCATCAACACTCTGATAGTCTACAGATTACAGAATGCCACGAGACATGCATCGCAACTACTGCTGGTCTTCCAGGGAACGATCAAAGCTTAGACTGTTTGAGACTTTACTCCCATGATGGAAAGTGCGCATGGTGACTGTTGTATTCAATCGCGAGACAATTTCTGTGTTTCAATCCACACTTTGAAGGTCCACATATTACAGAATGATTCCAGATGTGCTTTGGAAACTACTCCTGGTCTTCCAGGGAACGATCAAATCGTAGACTGTTTGAGAATTACCCCCATGGAGGGAAGTGCGCATGGTGACTGTTGTATTCAATCCCGATGCAATTTCTGTGTTTCATCAACACTCTGATAGTCCACAGGTAACAGATTGCTTCCAGATGTGCTTCGGAAACTACTACTGGTCTTCCAGGGAACGAACAAAGCGTACACTGTTAGAGACATTACTTCCATGGAGGAAAGTGCGCATAGTGACTGTTGTATTCAATCCCGAGGCAATTTCTGTGTTTCAATCCACACTTTGAAGGTCCACAGATTACAGAATGATTCCAGATGAGCATCGGAAACTACTACTGGTCTTCCAGGGAACGATGAAAGCGTAGACTGTTTGAGAATTACCCCCATGGAGGAAAGTGCGCATGGTGACTGTTGTATTCAATCCCGATGCAATTTCTGTATTTCATCAACGCCCTGATAGTCCACAGATTACACAAAGCCTCGAGATGTGCATCGGAAACTACCTCTGGTCTTCCAGGGAAAGATCAATGCGTAGACTATTAGAGACTTTACTCTCATGGAGGAAAGAGCGCATGGTGACTGTTGTATTCAATCCCTTTGCAATTTCTGTGTTTCATCAACACTCTGATAGTCCACAGACAACAGATTGCCTCCAGATGTGCTTCGGAAACTACTACTGTTCTTCCAGGGAACGATCAAAGCGTACACTGTTTGAGACATTAGTCCCATGGAGGAAAGTGTGCATGGTGTGTGTTGTACTCAATCCCGAATCAATTTCTGTGTTTCATCAACACTCTGATAGTCCACAGGTAACAGATTGCTTCCAGATGTGCTTCGGAAACTACTACTGGTCTTCCAGGGAACGATCAAAGCGTAGACTGTTAGAGACATTACTCCCATGGAGGAAAGTGCGCATGGTGACTGTTGTACTCAATCCCGATGCAATTTCTGTGTTTCATCAACGCTCTGATAGTCCACAGATTACAGAAAGCCTCGAGATGTGCATCGGGAACTGCCACTGGTCTTCCAGGGAAAGATCAATGCGTAGACTGTTAGAGACTTTACTCCCATGGAGGAAAGAGCGCATGGTGATTGTTGTATTCAATCCTTATGCAGTTTCTGTGTTTCATCAACACTCAGATAGTCCACAGACAACAGATTGCCTCCAGATGTGCTTCGGAAACTACTACTAGTCTTCCAGAGAACGATCAAAGCGTAGCCTGTTTGAGACATTACTCCCATGGAGGAAAGTGCGCATGGTGACTGTTGTACTGAATCCCGATGCAATTTCTGTGTTTCATCAACACTCTGATAGTATACAGATAACAAAATGCCACCAGATGTGCATCGGAAACTACTACTGAACTCCCAGGAAACGATCAAAGCGTAGACTGTTTGAGACATTGCTCCCATGGAGGAAAGTGCGCATGGTGACTGTTGTATTCAATCCCGATGCAATTTCTGTGTTTCATCAACAATGTGATAGTCCACAGATAACAGAATGCCTTCAGATGTGCTTTCGAAACTGCTACTGGTCTTCCAGGGAACGATCAGAGTAGACTGTTTGAGACATTAATTTTACGGAGGAAAGTGCGCATGGTGACAGTTGTAATCAATCCCGATGCAATTTCTGTGTTTCATCAACACTCTGATAGTCTACAGATTACAGAATGCTACTAGATGTGCATCGGAAACTACTACTGGTCTTACAGGGAACGATCAAAGCGTTGACCGTTTGAGACATTACTCCTCCGTGGAGGAAAGTGCGGTTGGTGACTGTTGTATTCAATCCCGATGCAATTTCTGTGTTTCATCAACACTCTGATAGTCCACAGATTACAGAAAGCCTCGAGATGTGCATCGGAAACTACTACTGGTCTTCCAGGGAACGATCAAAGCGTAGACAATTAGAGACATTACTCCCATTGAGGGAGGTGCGCATGGTGACTGTTGTATTCAATCCCGATGCAATTTCTGTGTTTCATCAAGAGTCTGATAGTCCACAGATTACAGAATGCCTCCAGATGTGCATCGGAATCTACTACTGATCTTCCATGGAACGTTCAAAACGTAGACTGTTTGAGACAATACTCCCATGGAGGAAAGTGCGCATGGTGATTGTTGTATTCAATCCCGATGAATTTCTGTGTTTCATCAACACTCTAATAGTCCACAGATTACAGAAAGCCTCCAGATGTGCATCGGAAACTACTACTGGACTTCCATGGAACGATCAAAGCGTAGACTATTAGAGACATTACTCCCATGGAGGAAAGTGCGCATGGTGACTGTTGTATTGAATCCCGGTGCATTTACTGTGTTTCATTAACACTCTGATGGTCTACACATTACAGAATGCCACCAGATGTGTATCAGAAACTACTACTGGTCTTCCAGGGAATGATCAAAGCGTAGATTGTTTGAGACATTACTCCCGTTGAGAAAAGTGCGCATGGTGACTGTTGTATTCAATCCCGATGCAATTTCTGTGTTTCATCAACACTCTGATAGCCCACAGATTACAGAATGCCTCCAGATGTGCATCGGAAACTACTGTTGGTCTTCCAGGGAACGATCAAAGCGTAGACTGTTTGACAATTACTGCCATGGAGGAATGTGCGCATGGTGACAGTTGAATTCAAACCCGATTCAATTTCTGTGTTTCATCAACACTCAGATAGTCCACAGATTACAGAATGCCTCCAGATGTGTATCCTAAACTACTACTGGTCATCTAGGGAACGATCAAAGCGTAGATTGTTTCATGGTTACTCCCATGGAGGAAAGTGCGCATGGTGACTGTTATATTCAATTCCGATGCAATTTCTGTGTTTCATCAACACTCAGATAGTCCACAGATTACAGAATGCTTCCAGATGTGCATCGGAAACAACTACTGGTCTTCCAGGGAATGATCAAATCGTAGACTGTTAGAGACATTACTCCCATGGAGGAAAGTGCGCATGGTGACTGTTATATTCAATTCCGATGCAATTTCTGTGTTTCATCAACACTCAGATAGTCCACAGATTACAGAATGCTTCCAGATGTGCATCGGAAACTACTACTGGTCTTCCAGGGAATGATCAAAGCGTATACTGTTTGAGACTTTACTTTTATGGAGGAAAGTGTGCATGGTGTCTGTTGTATTCAATCCCTATGCAATTTATGTGTTTCATCAACACTCTGATAGTCCACAGACAACAGATTGCCTCCAGATGTGCTTCGGAAACTTCTACTGGTCTTCCAGGGAACCATAAAAGTGTACACTGTTTGAGACATTAGTTCCATGGAGGAAAGTGCGCATGGTCACTGTTGTACTCAATCCCGATGCAATTTCTGTGTTTAATCAACACTCTGATAGTAGACAGTTTACAAGATGCCACCAGATATGCATCGGAAACTACTACTGAAGTCCCAGGAAACGATCAAAGCGTAGACTGTTTGAGACATTGCTCCCATGGAGGAAAGTGCGCATGGTGACTGTTGTATTCAATCCCGATGCAATTTCTGTGTTTCATCAACATTGTGATAGTCCTCAGATAACAGAATGCTTTCAGATGTCCTTTCGAAACTACTACTGGTCTTCCAGGAACGATCAAATCGTAGACTGTTTGAGACATTACTTTTACGGAGGAAAGTGCGCATGGTGACAGTTGTATTCAATCCCGATGCAATTTCTGTGTTTCATCAACACCCTGATAGACCACAGATTACATAAAGGATCCAGATGTGCACCGGAAACTACTACTGGACATCCAGGGAACGATCAAAGTGTAGACTATTAGAGACATTACTCCCATGGAGGAAAGTGCGCATGGAGACTGTTATATTCAATTCCGATGCAATTTCTGTGTTTCATCAACACTCAGATAGTCCACAGATTACAGAATGCTTCCAGATTTGCATCGGAAACTACTACAGGTCTTCCAGGGAATGATCAAATCGTAGACTGTTAGAGACATTACTCCCATGAAGGAAAGTGCGCATGGTGACTGTTAATTTCAATTCCGATGCAATTTCTGTGTTTCATCAACACTCAGATAGTCCACAGATTACAGAATGCTTCCAGATGTGCATCGGAAACTACTACTGGTCTTCCAGGGAATGATCAAAGCGTATACTGTTTGAGACTTTACTTTTATGGAGGAAAGTGTGCATGGTGACTGTTGTATTCAATCCCGATGCAATTTCTGTGTTTCATCAACACTCTGATATTCCACAGATAACAGATTGCCTCCAGATGTGCATCGGAAACTACTACTGGTCGTCCAGGGAACGATCAAAGTGTAGACTGTTGGAGACATTACTCCCATGGAGGAATGTGCGCATAGTGACTATTGTATTCAATCCCGAGGCCATTTCTGTGTTTCAATCCACACATTAAAGGTCCAGAGATTCCAAAATGCCTCCAGATGTGCATCGGAAACTACTACTGGTCTTCCAGGGAACGATCAAAGCGTAGACTGTTTAAGAATTACCCCATGGAGGAAAGTGGGCATGGTGTCTGTTGTATTCATTCCCGCTGCAATATCTGTGTTTCATCAACACTCTGACAGTCCACAGATTACAGATAGCCTCCAGATGTGCTTCGGAAACTACTACTGGTCTTCCAGGGAACGATCAAAGCATAGACTGATAGAGACATTACTCCCATGGAGGAAAGTGCGCATGGTGACTGTTAAATTCAATTCCGATGCTATTTATGTGTTTCATCAACACTCAGATAGTCCACAGATTACAGAATGCTTCCAGATGTGCATCGGAAACTACTACTGGTCTTCCAGGGAATGATCAAAGCGTATAATGTTTGAGACTTTACTTTTATGGAGGAAAGTGTGCATGGTGACTGTTGTATTCAATCCCGATGCAATTTCTGTGTTTCATCAACACTCTGATATTCCACAGATAACAGATTGCCTCCAGATGTGCATCGGAAACTACTACTGGTCTTCCAGGGAACGATCAAAGCGTAGACTGATAAAGACATTACTCCCATGGAGGGAAGTGCGCATGGTGACTATTATATTCAATTACGATGCAATTTCTGTGTTTCATCAACACTCAGATACTCCACAGATTACAGAATGCTTCCAGATGTGCATCGGAAACTACTACTGGTCTTCCAGGGAATGATCAAAGCGTAGACTGTTTGAGACATTACTCCTGTGAAGGAAAGTGCGCATGGTGACTGGGTATTCAATCCGGATGCAATTTCTCTGTTTCATCAACACTCTGATAGTCCACAGATTACAGAATGACTCCAGATGTGCATCGGAAACTAACACTGGTCTTCCAGGGAACGATCAAAGCGTAGACTGTTAGAGACATTACTACCATGGAGGAAAGTGCGCATGGTGTCTGTTGTATTCAATCCCGATGCAATTACTGTGTTTCATCAACACTCTGATAGTCCACAGATTACAGAATGCCTCCAGATGTACATCGGAAACTACTACTGGTCTTCTAGGGAACGATCAAAGCGTAGACTGTTTCATCGTTACTCCCATGGAGGAAAGTGCGCATGGTGACTGTTATATTCAATTCCGATGCAATTTCTGTGTTTCATCAACACTCAGATAGTCCACAGATTACAGAATGCTTCCAAATGTGCTTCGGGAACAACTACTGGTCTTCCAGGGAATGATCAAATCGTAGACTGTTAGAAACATTACTCCCATGGAGGAAAGTGTGCATGGTGACTGTTGTATTCAATCACGAGGCAATTTCTGTGTTTCAATCCACACTTTAAAGGTCCAGAGATTTCAAAATGCCTCCAGATGTGCATCGGAAACTACTACTGGTCTTCCAGGGAACGATCAAAGCGTAGACTGTTTGAGAATTACCCCATGGAGGAAAGTGGGCATGGTGTCTGTTGTATTCAATTCCGCTGCAAAATCTGTGTTTCATCAACACTCTGACAGTCCACAGATTACAGATTGCCTCCAGATGTGCTTCGGAAACTACTACTGGTCTTCCAGGGAACGATCAAAGCGTAGACTGTTAGAGACATTACTCCCATGGAGGAAAGTGCGCATGGTGACTGTTGTATTCAATCCGGAGGCAATTTCTGTGTTTCAATCCACACTTTGTAGGTCCACAGATTACAGAATGATTCCAGATGTGCATCAGAAACTACTACTGGTCTTCAAGGGACCGATCAAAGAGTAGACTGTTTGAGAATTATCCCCATGGGGAAAGTGCGCATGGTGACTGTTGTATTCAATCCCGATGCAATTTCTGTGTTTCATCAACACTCTGATAGTCCACAGATAACAGATTGCCTCCAGATGTGCATCGGAAACTACAACTGGTCTTCCAGGGAACGATCAAACGTAGACTGTTGGAGACATTACTCCCATGGAGGAAAGTGCGCATGGTGACTGTTGTATTCAATCCCGAGGCAATTTCTGTGTTTCAATCCACACTTTAAAGGTCCAGAGATTACAAAATGCCTCCAGATGTGCATCGGAAACTACTACTGGTCTTCCAGGGAACGATCAAAGCGTAGACTGTTTGAGAATTACCCCATGGAGGAAAGTGGGCATGGTGTCTGTTGTATTCAATTCCGCTGCAAAATCTGTGTTTCATCAACACTCTGACAGTCCACAGATTACAGATTGCCTCCAGATGTGCTTCGGAAACTACTACTGGTCTTCCAGGGAACGATCAAAGCGTAGACTGTTAGAGACATTACTCCCATGGAGGAAAGTGCGCATGGTGACTGTTGTATTCAATCCGGAGGCAATTTCTGTGTTTCAATCCACACTTTGTATGTCCACAGATTACAGAATGTTTCCAGATGTGCATCAGAAACTACTACTGGTCTTCAAGGGACCGATCAAAGAGTAGACTGTTTGAGAATTATCCCCATGAGGAAAGTGCGCATGGTGACTGTTGTATTCGATCCCGATGCAATTTCTGTGTTTCATCAACACTCTGATAGTCCACAGATAACAGATTGCCTCCAGATGTGCATCGGAAACTACAACTGGTCTTCCAGGGAACGATCAAACGTAGACTGTTGGAGACATTACTCCCATGGAGGAAAGTGCGCATGGTGACTGTTGTATTCAATCCCGAGGCAATTTCTGTGTTTCAATCCACACTTTAAAGGTCCAGAGATTACAAAATGCCTCCAGATGTGCATCGGAAACTACTACTGGTCTTCCAGGGAACGATCAAAGCGTAGACTGTTTGAGAATTACCCCATGGAGGAAAGTGGGCATGGTGTCTGTTGTATTCAATCCCGCTGCAATATCTGTGTTTCATCAACACTCTGGCAGTCCACAGATTACAGATTGCCTCCAGATGTGCTTCGGAAACTACTACTGGTCTTCCAGGGAACGATCAAAGCGTAGACTGTTAGAGACATTACTCCCATGGAGGAAAGCGCGCATGGTGACTGTTGTATTCAATCCCGAGGCAAATTCTGTGTTTCAATCCACACTTTGAAGGTCCACAGATTACAGAATGATTCCAGATGAGCATCGGAAACTACTACTGGTCTTCCAGGGAACAATGAAAGCGTAGACTGTTTGAGAATTACCCTCATTGAGGTAAGTGCGCATGGTGACTGTTGTATTCAATCCCGATGCAATTTCTGTGTTTCCTCAACACTCTGATAGTCCACAGACAACAGATTGCCTCCAGATGTGCTTCGGAAACTACTACTGGTTTTCCAGGGAACGATCAAAGCGTAGCTGTTTGAGAAATGACTTTTACGTAGGAAAGTGCGCATGGTGACTGTTGTATTCAATCCCGATGCAATTTCTGTGTTTCATCAACACCCTGATAGCCCACAGATTACAGAATGCCACCAGATGGGCATCGCAAACTATTACTGGTTTTCCAGGGAAAGATCAAAGCGTAGACTGCTTGAGACATTACTCCCATGGAGGAAAGTGCGCATGGTTACCGTTGTATTCAATCCCGATGCAATTTTTGTGTTTCATCAATAGTCTGATAGTCCACAGATTACAGAATGACTCCAGATGTGCATCGGAAACTAATACTGGTCTTCCAGGGAACGATCAAATCGTAGACTGTTTGAGACATTACTCCCATGGAGGAGAGTGCTAATGGTGACTGTTGTATTCAATCCTGTCGCAATTTCTGTGTTTCATCAACACTCTGATAGTCCACAGATTACAGAATGCCTCCAGATGTGCATCGGAAACTACTACTGGTCTTCCAGGGAATGATCAAGGCGTAGACTGTTAGAGACATTACTCCCATGGAGGAAAGTGCGCATGGTGACTGTTGTATTCAATCCCGATGCAACTTCTGTGTTTCATCAAAACTCTGATAGTACACAGATTACAGAATGCCTCCAGATGTGCATCGGTTACTACTACTGGTCTTACAGGGAACGATCCAAGCTTAGACTGTTTGAGACTTTACTCCCATGAAGGAAAGTGCGCATGGTGACTGTTGTATTCAATCCCAAGTCATTTTCTGTGTTTCAATCCACACTTTGAAGGTCCACAGATTACAGAATGATTCCAGATGTGCTTCGGAAACTACTACTGGTCTTCCAGGGAACGATCAAATCGTTGACTGCTTGAGAATTACCCCCATGGAGGAAAGTGCGCATGGTGACTGTTGTATTCAATCCCGATGCAATTTCTGTGTTTCATCAACACTCTGATAGTCCACAGGTAACAGATTGCTTCCAGATGTGCTTCGGAAACTACTACTGGTCTTCCAGGGAACGATCAAAGCTTAGACTGTTAGACACATTACTGCCATGGAGGAAAGTGCGCATGGTGACTGTTGTATTCAATCCCGAGGCAATTTCTGTGTTTCAATCCACACTTTGAAGGTCCACAGATTACAGAATGATTCCAGATGAGCATCGGAAACTACTACTTGTCTTCCAGGGAACGATCAAAGCGTAGTCTGTTTGAGACATTACTCCAATGGAGGAATGTGCGCATGGTGACTGTTGTATTCAATCCCGATGCAATTTATGTGTTTCATCAACACTCTGATAGTCTACAGATTACAAAATGCCACCAGATGTGCATCGGAAACTACTACTGAACTCCCAGGAAACGATCAAAACGTAGACTGTTTGAAACATTGCTTCCATATAGGAAAGTGCGCATAGTGACTGTTGTATTCAATCCGTATGCCATTTCTGTGTTTCATCAACATTGTGATAGTCCACAGATAACAGAATGCCTTCAGATGTGCTTTCGAAACTACTACTGGTCTTCCAGGGAACGATTAAAGCGTAGACCGTTTGAGACATTACTCCCATGGAGGAAAGTGCGCATGGTAACTGTTGTATTCAATCCCGATGCAATTTCTGTGTTTCATCAACAGTCTGATAGTCCACAGATTACAGAATTGCTTCAGATGTGCATCGGAATCTACTACTGATCTTCCATGAAACGATCAAAACGTAGACTGTTTGAGACATTACTCCAATGGAGGAAAGTGCGCATGGTGATTGTTGTATTCAATCCCGATGAATTTCTGTGTTTCACCAACACTCTAATAGTCCACAGGTTACAGAATGCCTCCAGATTTGCATCGGAAACTACTACTGGTCTTCCAGGGAATTATCAAAGCGTAGACTGTTTGAGACATTACTCCCATGGAGGAAAGTGCGCATGCTGACTGTTGTATTCAATCCCGATGCATTTTCTGTGTTTCATCAACACTCTGATAGTCCACAGATTACAGAATGCCACGAGATGTGCATCGGCAACTACTACTGGTCTTCCAGGGAACGATCAAAGCGTAGACTGCTTGAGAATTACTCCCATGGAGGAAAGTGCGCATGGTGACTGTTGTATTCAATCCAGATGTAATTTCTGTGTTTCATCAACACTCTGATAGTCCACAGATTACAGAAAGCCTCCTGATGTGTAACGGAAACTACTGCTGCTCTTCCAGATAACGATCAAAGAGAAGACTGTTTGAGACATGACTCCCATGGAATAAAGTGCGCATGGTGACTGTTGTATTCAGTCCCGATGCATTTTCTGTGTTTCATCAACATTCTGATAGTCTACAAATTACAGTATGCCACCAGATGTGCATCGGAACTACTACTGGTCTTCCAGGGAACGATCAAAGCGTAGACTGTTTGAGACTTTACTACTGTATAGGAATGTGCGCTTGGTGACTGTTGTATTCAATCCCGATGCAATTTCTGTGTTTCATCAACACTCTGATAGTGAACAGATTACAGAATGCCTAAAGATGTTCATCGGAAACTACTACTGGTCTTCCAGGGAACGATCAAATCGTAGACTGTTTGAGACATTACTACCGTGGAGGAAAGTGCGCATGGTGACTGTTGTATTCAATCCCGATGCATTTTTGAGTTTCATCAATACTCTGATAGTCCATAGATTTCTGAATGCCACCAGATGTGCATAGGAAATACTAATGGTCTTCCAGGGAACGATCAATGCTTAGACTGCTTGAGAATTACCCCTATGGAGGAAAGTGCGCATTGTGACTGTTGTATTCAATCCCGATGCAATTTCTGTGTTTCATCAACACTCTGATTGTCCACAGATTACAGAATGCCTCCAGATGTGCATCGGAAACTACTACTGGGCTTCCAGGGAACGAATAAAGCGTAGTCTGTTTGAGACATTGCTTTTATGGATGAAACAGCCCATGGTGACTTTTGTATTCAATCCCAATGCAATTTCTGTGTTTCATCAACACTCTGATAGTCCACAGATTACAGAATGACTCGTGATGTGCATCGGAAACTACTACTGGTCTTCCAGGAAGCGATCAAAGCGTAGACTGTTTGAGACACTACTTTTATGGAGGAATGTACGCATGGTGACTGTTGTATTCAATCCCGAAGCATTTTCTGTGTTTCATCAACACTCTGATAGTCCACAGATTACAGAATGCCACGAGATGTACTTCGGAAACTACTACTGGTCTTCCTGGGAACGATCAAAGCGTAGACTGCTTGAGACATTACTCCCAAGGATGAAAGTGCGCATGGTGACTGTTGTCTTCAATCCCGATGCAATTTCTATGTTTCATCAACACTCTGATAGTCCACAGATTACAGAAAGCCTAAAGATGTTCATCGGAAACTACTACTGGTCTTCCAGGGAACGATCAAAGCGTAGACTGTTTGAGACATTACTCCCATGGAGGAAACTGCGCATGGAGAATGTTGTATTAAATACCGATTCAATTTCTGTGTTTCATCAACACTCTGATAGTCTAGCCATTACAGAATGCCACCAGAAGTGCATCGGAAACTACTCCTGGTCTTCCAGGGAACGATCAAAGCGTAAATTGTTTGAGACATTACTCCTGTGGAGGAAAGTGCGCATGGTGACTGTTGTATTCAATCCCGATGCATTTTCTGTGTTTCATCAACACTCTGATACTCCACAGATTACTGAATGCCTCCAGATGTGCATCGGAAACTACTACTGGTCTTCCAGAGAACGATCAAAGCGTAGAGTGTTTGAGACATTACTCCCAGGGAGGAAAGTGCGCATGGTGACTGTTGTATTCAATCCCGATACAATTTCTGTGTTTCATCAACACTCTGATAGTCCACAGATTACAGAATGGCTCCAGATGTGCATCGGAAACTACTACTGGTCTTCCAGGGAACGATCAAAACGTAGACTGTTTGGGACATTACTCCCATGGAGGAAAGTGCGCATGGTGACTGTTGTATTCAATCCCGATGCAATTTCTGTGTTTCATCAACACTCAGATAGTCCACAGATTACAGAGTGCCTCCAGATGTTAATCGGAAACTACTACTGGTCTTCCCGGGATCGATCAAAGCGTAGACTCTTTCAGACATTACTCCCATGGAGGAAAGTGCGGATGGTGACTGTTTCATTCAATCCCGATACAATTTCTGTGTTTCATCAACTCTCTGATACTCCACAGATTACAAAATGCCTCCAGATGGGCATCGGAAACTACTACTGGTCTTCCAGGGAACGATCAAAGCGTAGACTGTTTGAGACATTACTGCCATGGAGGAAAGTGTGCATGGTGACTGTTGTATTCAATCCCGATGCAATTTCTGTGTTTCATCAACACTCTTATAGTCCACAGATTACAGAATGCCTCCAGATGTGCATCGGAAACTTCTACTGGTCTTCCAGGGAACGATCAAATTGTAGACTGTTTGAGACATTACTCCCATGGAGGAATGTGCGCAAGGTGACTGTTGTATTCAATCCCGATGCAATTTCTGTGTTTTATCAACACTCTGATACTCCACAGATTACAGAATGCCTCCAAATGTGCATCGGAAACTACTACTGGTCTTCCAGGGAACGATCAAACCGTAAACTCTTTGACACATTACTCCGATGGACGAAAGTGCGCATGGTGACTGTTGTATTCAATCGCGATGCAATTTCTGTGTTCCATCAACACTCTGATAGTCCACAGATTACAGAATGCCACGAGATGTGCATCGGAAACTACTACTGGTCTTCCCGGGAACGATCAAAGCGTAGACTGTTTGAGACATTACTCCCATGGAGGAAAGTGCGCATGGTGACTGTTGTATTCAATCCCGATGCAATTTCTGTGTTTCTTCAACACTCTGATACTCAACAGATTACAGAATGCCTCCGGATGTGCAGTTGAAACTACTACTGGCCTTCCACTGAACGATCAAATCGTAGACTATTTGAGACATTACTCCCATGGAGGAAACTGCGCATGGAGAATGTTGTATTCAATCCCGATGCAATATCTGTGTTTCATCAACATTCTGATAGTCCACAGGTTACAGAATGCCTCCAGATGTTAATCGGAAACTACTACTGGTCATCCAGGGAACGATAAAAGCGTAGACTGTTTGAGACATTACTCCCATGGAGGAAAGTGCGCATGGTGACTGTTGTATTCAATCCCGATGCAATTTCTGTGTTTCATCAATACTCTGATAGTCCACAGATTACAGAATGCCACCAGATGTGCATAGGATATACTACTGGTCTTCCACGGAACGATCAATGCGTAGACTGCTTGAGAATTACTCCTATGGGGGAAAGTGCGCATTGTGACTGTTGTATTCAATCCCGAAGCAATTTCTGTGTTTCATCAACACTCTGATAGTCCACAGATTACAGAATGCCTCCAGATGTGCATCGGAAATTACTACTGGTCTTCCAGGCAACGATCAAAGCGTAGACTGTTTGAGACATTACTCAAATGGAGGAAGGTGCACATGGTGAGTGTTGTATTCAATCCCGATACAATTTCTGTGTTTCATCAACACTCTGAAAGTCCACAGATTACAGAATGCCTCCAGATGTTAATCGGAAACTACTACTGGTCTTCCCTGGGAACGATCAAAGCGTGGACTGTTTCAGACATTACACCCATGGAGGAAAGTGCGGATGGTGACTGTTTTATTCAATCCCGATGCAATTTCTGTGTTTCATCAACTCTCTGATACTCCACAGATTACAGAATGCCTCCAGATGTGCATCGGAAACTACTATTTGTCTTCCAGGGAACGAATAAAGCGTAGACTGTTTGAGACATTTCTTTTAAGGTAGAAACAGCGCATGGTGACTGTTGTATGCAATCCCGATGGAATATCTGTGTTTCATCAACACTCTGATAGTCCACAGATTACAGAATGCCTCCAGATGTGCATCGGAAACTACTACTGGTCTTCCAGGGAACGATCAAATTTTAGAGTGTTTGAGACATCACTCCCATGGAGGAATGTGCGCATAGTGACTGTTGTATTCAATCCCGATGCAATTTTTGTGTTTTATCAACACTCTGATACTAAACAGATTGCAGAATGCCTCCTAATGTGCATCGGAAACTACTACTGGTCTTCCAGGGAACGATCAAAGCGTAAACTCTTTGAGACATTACTCCCATGGAGGAAAGTGCGCATGGTGACTGTTGTATTCAATCCCGATGCATTTTCTGTGTTTCATAAACACTCTGGTAGTCCACAGATTACAGAATGCCACGAGATGTGCATCGGAAACTACTACTGGTCTTCGCGAGAACGATCAAAGCGTAGACTGTTAGAGACATTACTCCCAAGGAGGAATGTGCGCATAGTGACTGTTGTATTCAATCCCAATGCAATTTCTGTGTTTTATCAACACTCTGATACTCCACAGATTACAGAATGACTCCAAATGTGCATCGGAAACTACTACTGGTCTTCCAGGGAACGATCAAAGCGTAAACTCTTTGAGACATTACTCCCATGGAGGAAAGTGCGCATGGTGACTGTTGTATTCAATCCCGATGCATTTTCTGTGTTTCATCAACACTCTGATACTCCACAGATTACAGAAAGCCTCCAGAAGTTCATCGGAAACTACTACTGGTCTTCCAGGGAACGATCAAAACGTAGACTGTTTGGGACATTACTCCCATGGAGGAAAGTGCGCATGGTGACTGTTGTATTCAATCCCGAAGCAATTTCTGTGTTTCATCAACACTCTGATAGTCCACAGATTACAGAATGCCTCCAGATGTGCATCGGAAACTACTACTGGTCTTCCAGGGAACGATCAAAGCGTAGACTGTTTGAGACATTACTCAAATGGCGGAAGGTGCACATGGTGAGTGTTGTATTCAATCCCGATACAATTTCTGTGTTTCATCAACACTCTGATAGTCCACAGATTACAGAATGCATCCAGATGTGCATCGGAAACTACTACTGGTCTTCCAGGGAACGATCAAAGCGTAGACTGTTTGGGACATTACTCCCATGGAGGAAAGTGCGCATGGTGACTGTTGTATTCAATCCCGATGCAATTTCTGTGTTGCATCAACACTCTGATAATCCACAGATTACAGAATGACTCCAGATGTTAATCGGAAACTACTACTGGTCTTCCATGGAACAATCAAAACGTTGACTGTTTGGGACATTACTCACATGGAGGAAAGTGCGCATGGTGACTGTTGTATTCAATCCGGAAGCAATTTCTGTGTTTCATCAACACTCTGAGAGTCCACAGATTACAGAATGCCTCCAGATGTTAATGGGAAACTACTAGTGGTCTTCCCAGGAACGATCAAAGCGTAGACTGTTTCAGACATTACTCCCATGGAGGAAAGTGCGGATGGTGACTGTTTTATTCAATCCCGATGCAATTTTTGTGTTTTATCAACACTCTGATACTCCACAGATTACAGAATGCCTCCAAATGTGCATCGGAAACTATTACTGGTCTTCCAGGGAACGATCAAAGCGTAAACTCTTTGAGACATTACTCCCATGGAGGAATGTGCGCATGGTGACTGTTGTATTCAATCCCGATGCATTTTCTGTGTTTCATAAACACTCTGATAGTCCACAGATTGCAGAATGCCACGAGATGTGCATCGGAAACTACTACTGGTCTTCGCAAGAACGATCAAAGCGTAGACTGTTAGAGACATTACTCCCATGGGGGAATGTGCGCATGGTGACTGTCGTATTCAATCCCGATGCAATTTCTGTGTTTCATCAACACTCTGATACTCCACAGATTACAGAATGCCTCCAAATGTGCATCGGAAACTACTACTGGCCTTCCAGGGAACGATCAAAGCGTAAACTCTTTGAGACATTACTCCCATTGAGGAAAGTGCGCATGGTGACTGTTGTATTCAATCCCGATGCATTTTCTGTGTTTCATCAACACTCTGATACTCCACAGATTACAGAAAGCCTCCAGATGTTCATCGGAAACTACTACTGGTCTTCCAGGGAACGATCAAAGCGTAGACTGTTTGAGACATTACTGCCATGGAGGAAAGTGTGCATGGTGACTGTTGTATACAATCCCAATGCAATTTCTGTGTTTCATCAACACTCTTATAGTCCACAGATTACAGAATGCCTCCAGATGTTAATCGGAAACTTCTACTGCTCTTCCAGGGAACGATCAAATTGTAGAGTGTTTGAGACATTACTCCCACGGAGGAATGTGCGCATAGTGATTGTTGTATTCAATCCCGATGCAATTTTTGTGTTTTATCAACACTCTGATACTCCACAGATTTCAGAATACCTCCAAATGTGCATCGGAAACTACTACTGGTCTTCCGGGGAAAGATCAAAGCGTTAACTCTTTGAGACATTACTCCCATGGAGGAAAGTGCGCATGCTACCGTTGTATTCAATCCCGATGCATTTTCTGTGTTTCATCAACACTCTGATAGTCCACAGATTACAGAATGCCACGAGATGTGCATCGGAAACTACTACTAGTCTTCCCGGGAACGATCAAAGCGTAGACTGTTTGAGACATTACTCCCATGGAGGAATGTGCGCATAGTGACTGTTGTATTCAATCCAAATGCAATTTCTGTGTTTTATCAACACTCTGATACTCCACAGATTACAGAATGCCTCCAAATGTGCATCGGAAACTACTACTGGTCTTAGCGGGAACGATCAAAGTGTAGACTGTTTGAGTCATTACTCCCACGGAGGAAAGTGCGCATGGTGACTGTTGTATTCAATCCCGATGCATTCTCTGTGTTTCATCAACACTCTGATACTCCACAGATTACAGAAAGCCTCCAGATGTTCATCGGAAACTACTACTGGTCTTCCAGGGAACGATCAAAACGTAGACTATTTGGGACATTACTCCCATGGAGGAAAGTGCGCATGGTGACTGTTGTATTCAATCCCGATGCAATTTCTGTGTTTCATCAACACTCTGATAGACCACAGATTACAGAATGCCTCCAGATGTTAATCAGAAACTACTTCTGTTCTTCCTGGGAACGATGAAAGCGTAGACTGTTTCAGACATTACTCCCATAGAGGAAAGTGCGGATGGTGACTGTTTTATTCAATCCCGAAACAAAATCTGTGTTTCATCAACTTTCTGATACTCCACAGATTACAGAATGCCTCCAGATGGGCATCGGAAATTACTACTGGTCTTCCAGGGAACGATCAAAGCGTAGACTGTTTGAGAGATTACTCCCATGGAGGAAAGTGCGCATGGTGACTGTTGTATTCAATCCCGATGCATTTTCTGTGTTTCATCAACACTCTGATAGTCCACAGATTACAGAATGCCTCCAAATGTGCATCGGAAACTACTACTGGTCTCCCAGGGAACGATCAAAGCGTAAACTCTTTGAGACATTACTCCCATGGAGGAAAGTGCGCATGGTGACTGTTGTATTCAATCCCGATGCATTTTCTGTGTTTCATCAACACTCTGATAGTCCACAGATTACAGAATGCCACGAGATGTGCATCGGAAACTACTACTGGTCTTCCCGGGAACGATCAAAGCGTAGACTGTTTGAGACATTACTCCCATGGAGGAATGTGCGCATAGTGACTGTTGTATTCAATCCCGATGCAATTTCTGTGTTTTATCAACACTCTGATACTCCACAGATTACAGAATGCCTCCAAATGTGCATCGGAAACTACTACTGGTCTTCCAGGGAACGATCAAAGCGTAAACTCTTTGAGACATTACTCCCATGGAGGAAAGTGCGCATGGTGACTGTTGTATTCAATCCCGATGCATTTTCTGTGTTCCATCAACACTCTGATAGTCCACAGATTACAGAATGCCACGAGATGTGCATCGGAAACTACTACTGGCCTTCCCGGGAACGATCAAAGTGTAGAGTGTTTGAGACATTACTCCCATGGAGGAATGTGCGCATAGAGACTGTTGTATTCAATCCCGATGCAATTTCTGTATTTTATCAACACTCTGATACTCCACAGATTACAGAATGCCTCCAAATGAGCATCGGAAACTACTACTGGTCTTCCAGGGAACGATCAAATCGTAAACTCTTTGAGACATTACTCCCATGGAGGTAAGTGCGTATGGTGAATGTTGTATTCAATCCCGATTCATTTTCTGTGTTTCATCAACACTCTGATAGTCCACAGATTACAGAATGCCACGAGATGTGCATCGGAAACTACTACTGGTCTTCCCGGGAACGATCAAAGCGTAGACTGTTTGAGACATTACTCCCATGGAGGAATGTGCGCATAGTGACTGTTGTATTCAATCCCGATGCAATTTCTGTGTTTTATCAACACTCTGATACTCCACAGATTACAGAATGCCTCCAAATGTGCATCGGAAACTACTACTGGTCTTCCGGGGAACGATCAAAGCGTAGACTGTTTGAGACATTGCTCCCATGGAGGAAAGTGTGCATGGTGACTGTTGTATTCAATCCCGATGCAATTTCTGTGTTTCATCAACACTCTGATAGTCCACTGATTACAGAAAGCCTCCAGATGTGCATCGGAAACCACTACTGATCTTCCAGGGAACGATCAAAACGTAGACTGTTAGAGACATTACTCCCATGGAGGAAAGTGCGCATGGTGACTGCTGTATTCAATCCCGATGCAATTTCTGTGTTTCATCAACACTCTGATAGTCTACGGATTACAGAATGCCTCCAGATGTGCATCGGAAACTTCTACTGGTCTTCCAGGGAACGATCAAAGCGTAGACTGTTTGAGACATTACTCCCATGGAGGAAAGTTCTCATGGTGACTGTTGTATTCAATCCCGTTGCAATTTTTGTGTTTCATCAACACTCTGATAGTCCACAGATTACAGAATGCCTCCAGATGTGCATCGGAAACTACTACTGGTCTTACAGGTAACGATCAAAGCGTAGACTGTATGAGATATTACTTTTATGGAGGAATATGCGCATGGTGACTGTTGTATTCAATCCCGATGCAATTTCTGTGTTTCATCAACACTCTGATAGTCCACAGATTACAGAATGCCTCCAGATGTGCGTCGGAAACTACTACTGGTCTTTCAGGGAACGATCAAAGCGTAAACTCTTTGTGACATTACTCCCATGAAGGAAATTGCGCATGCTAACTGTTGCATTCAATCCCGTGGCATTTTCTGTGTTTCATCAACACTCTGATAGTCCACAGATTACAGAATGCCACGAGATGTGCATCAGAAACTATTAGTTTTCTTCCCGGGATCGATCAAAGCGTAGACTGTTTCAGACATTACTCCCACGCAGGAAAGAGCGGATTGTGACTATTGTATTCAATCCCGATGCAATTTCTGTGTTTCATCAACACTCTGATAGTCCACAGATTACAGAATGCCACCAGATGTGCATCGGAAACCACTACTGGTCTTCCAGGGAACGATCAAAGCGTCGACTGTTTGAGACATTACTGCCATGGAGGAAAGTGTGCATGGTGACTGTTGTATTCAATCCCGATGCAATTTCTGTGTTTCATCAACACTCTGATAGTCCACAGATTACAGAATGGCTCCAAATGTGCATCGGAAACTACTACTGGTCTTCCAGGGAACGATCAAAGCGTAAACTCTTTGAGACATTACTCCCATGGAGGAAAGTGCGCATGGTGACTGTTGTATTCAATCCCGACGCATTTTCTATGTTTCATCAACACTCTGATAGTCCACAGATTACAGAATGTAACGAGATGTGCATCGGAAACTACTACTGGTCTTCCCGGGAACGATCAAAGCGTAGACTGTTTCAGACATTACTCCCATGGAGGAAAGTGCGGATGGTGACTGTTTTATTCAATCCAAAAACAAAATCTGTGTTTCATCAACTCTCTGATACTCCACAGATTACAGAATGCCTCCAGATGGGCATCGGAAACTACTACTGGTCTTCCAGGGAACGATCAAAGCGTAGACTGTTTGAGACATTACTCCCATGGAGGAAAGTGCGCATGGTGACTGTTGTATTCAATCCCGATGCATTTTCTGTGTTTCATCAACACTCTGATAGTCCACAGATTACAGAATGCCACCAAATGTGCATCAGAAACTACTACTGGTCTTCCAGGGAACGATCAAACCGTAAACTCTTTGAGACATTACTCCCATGGAGGAAAGTGCGCATGGTGACTGTTGTATTCAATCCCGATGCATTTTCTGTGTTTCATCAACACTCTGATAGTCCACAGATTACAGAATGCCACGAGATGTGCATCGGAAACTACTACTGGTCTTCCAGGGAACGATCAAAGCGTAAACTCTTTGAGACATTACTCCCATGGAGGAAAGTGCGCATGGTGACTGTTGTATTCAATCCCGACGCAATTTCTATGTTTCATCAACACTCTGATAGTCCACAGATTACAGAATGCCACGAGATGTGCATCGGAAACTACTACTGGTCTTCCCGGGAACGATCAAAGCGTAGACTGTTTCAGACATTACTCCTATGGAGGAATGTGCGCATAGTGACTGTTGTATTCAATCCCGATGCAATTTCTGTGTTTTATCAACACTCTGATACTCCACAGATTACAGAATGCCTCCGAATGTGCATCGGAAACTACTACTGGTCTTCCAGGGAACGATCAAAGCGTAAACTCTTTGAGACATTACTCCCATGGAGGAAATTGCGCATGGTGACTGTTGTATTCAATCCCGATGCATTTTCTGTGTTTCATCAACACTCTGATAGTCCACAAATTACAGAATGCCACGAGATGTGCATCGGAAACTACTACTGGTCTTCCCGGGAACGATCAAAGCGAAGACTGTTTGAGACATTACTCCCATGGAGGAATGTGCGCATAGTGACTGTTGTATTCAATCCCGATGCAATTTCTGTGTTTTATCAACACTCTGATACTCCACAGATTACAGAAAGCCTCCAAATGTGCATCGGAAACTACTACTGGTCTTCCAGGGAACGATCAAAGCGTAAACTCTTTGAGACATTACTCCCATGGAGGAAAGTGCGCATGGTGACTGTTGTATTCAATCCCGATGCATTTTCTGTGTTTCATCAACACTCTGATAGTCCACAGATTACAGGATGCCTCCAGATGTTAATCAGAAACTACTACTGATCTTCCAGGGAACGATCAAAGCGTAGGCTGTTTGGGACATTACTCCCATTGAGGAAAGTGCGCATGGTCACTGTTGTATTCAATCCCGATGCAATTTCTGTGTTTCATCAACACTCTGATAGTCCACAGATTACAGAATGCCTCCAGATGTTAATCGGAAACTACTACTGGTCTTCCCGGGAACGATCAATGCGTAGACTGTTTCAGACATTACTCCCATGAAGGAAAGTGCGGATGGCGACTGTTTTATTCAATCCCGATACAATTTCTGTGTTTCATCAACTCTCTGATACTCCACAGATTACGGAATGCCTCCAGATGGGCATCGGGAACTACTACTGGTCTTCCAGGGAACGATCAAAGCGTAGACTGTTTGAGACATTACTGCCATTGAGGAAAGTGTGCATGGTGACTGTTGTATTCAATCCCGATGCAATTTCTGTGTTTCATCAACACTCTGATAGTCCACAGATTACAGAATGCCTCCAAATGTGCATCGGAAACTACTACTGGTCTTCCAGGGAACGATCAAAGCGTAAACTCTTTGAGACATTACTCCCATGGAGGAAAGTGCGCATGGTGACTGTTGTATTCAATCCCGATGCATTTTCTGTGTTTCATCAACACTCTGATAGTCCGCAGATTACAGAATGCCACGAGATGTGCATCGGAAACTACTACTGGTCTTCCCGGGAACGATCAAAGCGTAGACAGTTTGAGACATTACTCCCACGGAGGAATGTGTGCATAGTGACTGTTGTATTCAATCCCGATGCAATCTCTGTGTTTTATCAACACTCTGATACTCCACAGATTACAGAATGCCTCCAAATGTGCATCGGAAACTACTACTGGTCTTCCAGGGAACGATCAAAGCGTAATCTCTTTGAGAGATTACTCCCATGGAGGAAAGTGCGCATGGTGACTGTTGTATTCAATCCCGACGCATTTTCTATGTTTCATCAACACTCTGATGGTCCACAGATTACAGAATGTAACGAGATGTGCATCGGAAACTACTACTGGTCTTCCCGGGAACGATCAAAGCGTAGACTGTTTGAGACATTACTCCCATGGAGGAATGTGCACATAGTGACTGTTGTATTCAATCCCGATGCAATTTCTGTGTTTTATCAACACTCTGATACTCCACAGATTACAGAATGCCTCCGAATGTGCATCGGAAACTACTACTGGTCTTCCAGGGAACGATCAAAGCGTAAACTCTTTGAGACATTACTCCCATGGAGGAAATTGCGCATGGTGACTGTTGTATTCAATCCCGATGCATTTTCTATGTTTCATCAACACTCTGATAGTCCACAAATTACAGAATGCCACGAGATGTGCATCGGAAACTACTACAGGTCTTCCCGGGAACGATCAAAGCGAAGACTGTTTGAGACATTACTCCCATGGAGGAATGTGCGCATAGTGACTGTTGTATTCAATCCCGATGCAATTTCTGTGTTTTATCAACACTCTGATACTCCACAGATTACAGAAAGCCTCCAAATGTGCATCGGAAACTACTACTGGTCTTCCAGGGAACGATCAAAGCGTAAACTCTTTGAGACATTACTCCCATGGAGGAAAGTGCGCATGGTGACTGTTGTATTCAATCCCGATGCATTTTCTGTGTTTCATCAACACTCTGATAGTCCACAGATTACAGGATGCCTCCAGATGTTAATCAGAAACTACTACTGATCTTCCAGGGAACGATCAAAGCGTAGGCTGTTTGGGACATTACTCCCATTGAGGAAAGTGCGCATGGTCACTGTTGTATTCAATCCCGATGCAATTTCTGTGTTTCATCAACACTCTGATAGTCCACAGATTACAGAATGCCTCCAGATGTTAATCGGAAACTACTACTGGTCTTCCCGGGAACGATCAATGCGTAGACTGTTTCAGACATTACTCCCATGAAGGAAAGTGCGGATGGCGACTGTTTTATTCAATCCCGATACAATTTCTGTGTTTCATCAACTCTCTGATACTCCACAGATTACGGAATGCCTCCAGATGGGCATCGGGAACTACTACTGGTCTTCCAGGGAACGATCAAAGCGTAGACTGTTTGAGACATTACTGCCATGGAGGAAAGTGTGCATGGTGACTGTTGTATTCAATCCCGATGCAATTTCTGTGTTTCATCAACACTCTGATAGTCCACAGATTACAGAATGCCTCCAAATGTGCATCGGAAACTACTACTGGTCTTCCAGGGAACGATCAAAGCGTAAACTCTTTGAGACATTACTCCCATGGAGGAAAGTGCGCATGGTGACTGTTGTATTCAATCCCGATGCATTTTCTGTGTTTCATCAACACTCTGATAGTCCACAGATTACAGAATGCCACGAGATGTGCATCGGAAACTACTACTGGTCTTCCCGGGAACGATCAAAGCGTAGACAGTTTGAGACATTACTGCCATGGAGGAATGTGTGCATAGTGACTGTTGTATTCAATCCCGATGCAATCTCTGTGTTTTATCAACACTCTGATACTCCACAGATTACAGAATGCCTCCAAATGTGCATCGGAAACTACTACTGGTCTTCCAGGGAACGATCAAAGCGTAATCTCTTTGAGAGATTACTCCCATGGAGGAAAGTGCGCATGGTGACTGTTGTATTCAATCCCGATGCATTTTCTGTGTTTCATCAACACTCTGATGGCCCACAGATTACAGAATGCCACGAGATGTGCATCGGAAATTACTACAGGTCTTCCCGGGAACGATCAAAGCGTAGACTCTTTGAGACATTACTCCCATGGAGGAAACTGCGCATGGTGACTGTTGTATTCAATCCCGATGCAATTTCTGTGTTTCATCAACACTCTGATACTCCACAGATTACAGAATGCCTCCAGATGTGCAGTTGAAACTACTACTGGCCTTCCACTGAACGATCAAAGCGTAGACTGTTTGAGACGTTACTCCTATAGAGGAAACTGCGCATGGAGAATGTTGTATTCAATCCCGATGCAATTTCTGTGTTTCATCAACACTCTGATAGTCCATAGATTACAGAATGCCTCCAGATGTTATCGGAAACTACTACTGTTCTTCCAGGGAACGATCAAAGCGTAGGCTGTTTGTTACATTACTTCCATGGAGGAAAGGGCGCATGGTGACTGTTGTATTCAATCCCGAAGCATTTACAGTGTTTCATCAACACTCTGATAGGCCACACATTACAAAATGCCACGAGATGTGCATCGGATACTACTACTGGTCTCCAGGGAACGATGAAAGCGTAGACTGTTTGAGACATTACTTTTATGTAAGAAACAGCGCATGGAGAATGTTGTATTCATCCCGATGCAATTTCTGTGTTTCATCAACACTCTGATAGTCCACAGATTACAAAATGCCTCCAGATGTTAATCGGAAACTACTACTGGTCCTCCAGGGAACGATCAAAGCGTAGACTGTTTGGGACATTACTCCGATGAAGGGAAGTACGCATGGTGACTGTTGTATTCAATCCCGATGAAATTTCTGTGTTTCATCAACACTCTGATACTCCACAGATTACAGAATGCCTCCAAATGTGCATCGGAAACTTTTACTGGTCTTCCAGGGAACGATCAAAGCGTAGACTGTTTGAGACATTACTCCCATGGAGGAAAGTGCGCATGGTGACTGTTGTATCCAATCCCGATGCAATTTCTGTGTTTCATCAACACCCTGATAGTCCACAGATTACAGAATGCCACGAGATGTGCATCGGAAACTACTACTTGTCTTCTCGGGAACGATCAAAGTGTAGACTGTTTGAGACATTACTCCCATGGAGGAAAGTGCGCATGGTGACTGTCGTATTCAATCCCGATGCAATTTCTGTGTTTCATCAACACTCTGATAGTCCACAGATTACAGAAAGCCTCCAGAAGTTCATCGGAAACTACTACTGGCCTTCCAGGGAACGATCAAAGCGTAGACTGTTAGAGACATTACTCCCATGGAGGAAAGTGAGCATGGTGAGTGTTTTATTCAATCCGGATGCAATTACTGTGTCTCATCAACACTCTGATAGTCTGCAGATTACAGAATGCCACCAGAGGTGCATCGGAAACTACTACTGGTTTTCCAGGGAACGATCAAAGCGTAAACTCTTTGAGACATTACTCCCATGGAGGAAAGTGCGCATGGTGACTGTTGTATTCAATCCCGATGCATTTTCTGTGTTTCATCAACACCCTGATAGTCCACAGATTACAGAATGCCACGAGATGTGCATCGGAAACTAATACTGGTCTTCCCGGGAACGATCAAAGCGTAGACTGTTTGAGACATTACTCCCATGGAGGAATGTGCTCATAGTGACTGTTGTATTCAATCCCGATGCAATTTCTCTGTTTTATCAACACTCTGATACTCCACAGGTTACAGAATGCCTCCAAATGTGCATCGGAAACTACTACTGGTCTTCCAGGGAACGATCAAAGCGTAAACTCTTTGAGACATTACTCCCATGGAGGAAAGTGCGCATGGTGACTGTTGTATTCAATCCCGATGCATTTTCTGTGTTTCATCAACACTCTGATAGTCCACAGATTACAGAATGCCACGAGATGTGCATCGGAAACTACTACTGGTCTTCCCGGGAACGATCAAAGGGTACACTCTTTGAGACATTACTGCCATGGAGGAAAGTGCGCATGGTGACTGTTGTATTCAATACCGATACAATTTCTGTGTTTCATCAACACTCTGATACACAACAGATTACAGAATGCCTCCAGATGTGCAGTTGAAACTACTACTGGCCTTCCACTGAACGATCAAAGCGTAGACTGTTTGAGACATTACTCCTATGGAGGGAACTGCGCATGGAAAATGTTGTATTCAATCCCGATGCAATTTCTGTGTTTTATCAACACTCTGATAGTCCACAGATTACAGAATGCCTCCAGATGTTAATCGGAAACTACTACTTTTCTTCCAGTTAACGATCAAAGCGTAGGCTGTTTGTTACATTACTCCCATGGGGGAAAGGGCGCATGGTGACTGTTGTATTCAATCACGATGCATTTACAGTGATTCATCAACAATCTGATAGACCACAGATTAAGGAATGCCACGAGATGTGCATCGGAAACTACTACTGGTCTCCAGGGAACGATGAAAGCGTAGACTGTTTGAGACATTACTTTTATGTAAGAAACAGCGCATGGTGACTGTTGAATTGAATCCCGGTGAAATTTCTGTGTTTCATCAACACTCTGATAGTCCACAGATTACAGAATGCCACGAGATGTGCATCGGAAACTACTACTGGTCTCCCCAGGAACGATCAAAGCGTAGACTGTTTGAGACATTACTCCCATGGAGGAAAGTGCGCATGGTGACTGTTGTATCCAATCCCGATGCATTTTCTGTGTTTCATCAACACTCTGATAGTCCACAGATTACAGAATGCCACGAGATGTGCATCGGAAGCTACTAATTGTCTTTCCTTGGAACGATCAAAGCGTAGACTGTTTGAGACATTACTCCCATGGAGGAAAGTGCGCATGGTGACTGTTGTATTCAATCCCGATGCAGTTTCTGTGTTTCATCAACACTCTGATACTCCACAGATTACAGAATGCCTCCAAATGTGCATCGGAAACTACTACTGGTCTTCCAGGGAACGATCAAAGCGTAGACTGTTTGAGACATGACTCCCATGGAGGAAAGTGCGCATGGTGACTGTCGTATTCAATCCCGATGCAATTTCTGTGTTTTATCAACACTCTGATATTCCACAGATCACAGAAAGCCTCCAGAAGTTCATCGGAAACTACTACTGGTCTTCCAGGGAACGATCAAAGCGTAGACTGTTAGAGACATTACTTCCATGGAGGAAAGTGAGCATGGTGAGTGTTTTATTCAATCCAGATGCAATTACTGTGTTTCATCAACACTCTGATAGTCTACAGATTACAGAATGCCTCCAGATGTGCATCGGAAACTACTACTGCTCTTCCAGGGAACGATCAAAGCGTAGACTGTTTGAGACATTACTGCCATGGAGGAAAGTGTGCATGGTGACTGTTGTATTCAATCCCAATGCAATTTCTGTGTTTCATCAACACTCTGATAGTCCACAGATTACAGAATGCCTCCAAATGTGCATCGGAAACTACTACTGGTCTTCCAGGGAACGATCAAAGCGTAAACTCTTTGAGACATTACCCCCATGGTGGAAAGTGCGCATGGTGACTCTTGTATTCAATCCCGATGCATTTTCTGTGTTTCATCAACACACTGATAGTCCACAGATAACAGAATGCCACGAGATGTACATCGGAAACTACTACTGGTCTTCCCGGGAACGATCAAAGCGTAGACTGTTTGAGACATTACTCCCATGGAGGAATGTGCGCATAGTAACTGTTGTATTCAATCCCGATGCTATTTCTGTGTTTTATCAACACTCTGATACTCCACAGATTACAGAATGCCTCCAAATGTGCATCGGAAACTACTACTGGTCTTCCAGGGAACGATCAAAGCGTAAACTCTTTGAGACATTACTCCCATGGAGGAAATTGCACATGGTGACTGTTGTATTCAATCCCGATGCATTTTCTGTGTTTCATCAACACTCTGATAGTACACAGATTACAGAATGCCACGAGATGTGCATCGGAAACTACTACTGGTCTTCCCGGGAACGATCAAAGCGTAGACTCTTTGAGACATTACTCCCATGGAGGAAAGTGCGCATGGTGACTGTTGTATTTAATCCTGATGCAATTTCTGTATTTCATCAACACTCTGATACTCAACAGATTACAGAATGCCTCCAGATGTGCAGTTGAAACTGCTACTGGCCTTCCACTGAACGATCAAAGCGTAGACTGTTTGAGACATTACTCCTATGGATCGAACTGCGCATGGAGAATGTTGTATTCAATCCCGATGCAATTTCTGTGTTTCATCAACACTCTGATAGTCCACAGATTACAGAATGCCTCCACATGTGAATCGGAAACTACTACTGGTCTTCTAGGAAACCATCAAATCGTAGACTGTTTGAGACATTACTTTATGGAGGAATGTACGCATGGTGACTGCTGTATTCAATCCCGATGCAATATCTGTGTTTCATCAACACTCTGATAGTCCACAGATTACAGAATGCCTCCAGACGTTAATCGGAAACTACTACTGGTCTTCCAGGGAACGATCAAAGCGTAGACTGTTTGAGACATTACTCCCATGGAGGAAACTGCGCATGGTGACTGTTGTATTCAATCCCGATGCAATTTCTGTGTTTCATCAACACTCTGATACTCCAGAGATTACAGAATGCCTCCAAATGTGCTTCGGAAACTACTACTGGTCTTCCAGGGAACGATCAAAGCGTAGACTGTTTAAGACATTACTTTCATGGAGGAAAGTGCGCATGGTGACTGTTGTATCCAATCCCGATGCATTTTCTGTGTTTCATCAACACTCTGATAGTCCACAGATTACAGAATGCCACGAGATGTGCATCGGAAACTACTACTGGTCTTCCCAGGAACGATCAAAGCGTAGACTGTTTGAGACATTACTCCCATGAAGGAAAGTGCGCATGGTGACTGTTGTATCCAATCCCGATGCATTTTCTGTGTTTCATCAACACTCTGATAGTCCACAGATTACAGAATGCCACGAGATGTGCATCGGAAGCTACTACTTGTCTTCCCTTGGAACGATCAAAGCGTAGACTGTTTGAGACATTACTCCCACGGAGGAAAGTGCGCATGGTGACTGTTGTAATCAATCCCGATGCAATTTCTGTGTTTCATCAACACTCTGATACTCCACAGATTACAGATTGCCTCCAAATGTGCATCGGAAACTACTACTGGTCTTCCAGGGAACGATCAAAGCGTAGACTGTTTGAGACATTACTCCCATGGAGGAAAGTGCGCATGGTGACTGTTGTATCCAATCCCGATTCATTTTCTGTGTTTCATCAACACTCTGATAGTCCACAGATTACAGAGTGCCACGAGATGTGCATCGTAAACTACTACCTGTCTTCCCGGGAACGATCAAAGCGAGGACTGTTTGAGACATTACTCCCATGGAGGAAAGTGCGCATGGTGACTGTCGTATTCAATCCCGATGCAATTTCTGTGTTTCATCAACACTCCAATAGTCCACAGATTACAGAAAGCCTCCAGAAATTCATCGGAAACTACTACTGGTCTTCCAGGGAACGATCAAAGCGTAGACTGTTAGAGACATTACTCTCATGGAGGAAAGTGAGCATGGTGAGTGTTTTATTCAATCCGGATGCAATTACTGTGTTTCATCAACACTCTGATAGTCTACAGATTACAGAATGCCACCAGAGGTGCATCGGAAACTACTACTGGTCTTCCAGGGAACGATCAAAGCGTAGATTGTTTGAGACATTACTCCCGTGGAGGAGAGTGCGCATGGTGACTGTTGTATTCAATCCCTATGCATTTTCTGTGTTTCATCAACACTCTGATAGTCCACAGAATACAGAATGCCACGAGATGTGCATCGGAAACTACTACTGGTCTTCCCGGGAACGATCAAAGCGTAGACTGTTTGAGACATTACTCCCATGGAGGAATGTGCGCATAGTGACTGTTGTATTCAATCCCGATGCAATTTCTGTGTTTTATCAACACTCTGATACTCCACAGATTACAGAATGCCTCCAAATGTGCATCGGAAACTACTACTGGTCTTCCAGGGAACGATCAAAGTGTAAACTCTTTGAGACATTACTCCCATGGAGGAAAGTGATCATGGTGACTGTTGTATTCAATCCCGATGCATTTTCTGTGTTTCATCAACACTCTGATAGTCCACAGATTACAGAATGCCACGAGATGTGCATCGGAAACTACTACTGGTCTTCCTGGGAACGATCAAAGTGTAGACTCTTTGAGACATTACTCCCATGGAGGAAAGTGCGCATGGTGACTGTTGTATTCAATCCCGATGCAATTTCTGTGTTTCATCAACACTCTGATACTCAACAGATTACAGAATGCCTCATGATGTGCAGTTGAAACTACTACTGGCCTTCCACTGAACGATCAAAGCGTAGACTGTTTGAGACATTACACCTATGGATCGAACTGCGCATGGAGAATGTTGTATTCAATCCCGATGAAATTTCTGTGTTTCATCAACACTCTGATAGTCCACAGATTACAGAATGCCTCCAGATGTTAATCGGAAACTACTACTGGTCTTCCAGTTAACGATCAAAGCGTAGTCTGTTTGTTACATTACTCCCATGGAGGAAAGGGCGCATGGTGACTGTTGTATTCAATCCCGATGCATTTACAGTGTTTCATCAACACTCTGATAGACCACAGATTACAGAATGCCACGAGATGTGCATCGGAAACTACTACTGGTCTCCAGGGAACGATAAAAGCGTAGACTGTTTGAGACATTACTTTTATGTAAGAACCAGCGCATGGTGACTGTTCTATTGAACCCCGATGCAATTTCTGTGTTTCATCAACACTCTGATAGTCCACAGATTACAGAATGCATTCACATGTGAATCGGAAACTACTACTGGTCTTCCAGGAAACCATCAAAGCGTCGACTGTTTGAGACATTACTTTTATGGAGGAATGTACGCATGGTGACTGTTGTATTCAATCCCCATGCAATTTCTGTGTTTCATCAACACTCTGATAGACCACAGATTACAGAATGCCACGAGATGTGCATCGGAAACTACTACTGGTCTCCAGGGAACGATGAAAGCGTAGACTGTTTGAGGCATTACTTTTATGTAAGAAACAGCGCATGGTGACTGTTGTATTGAATCCCGATGCAATTTCTGTGTTTCATCAACACTCTGATAGTCCACAGATTACAGAATGCCTCCACATGTGAATCGGAAACTACTACTGGTCTTCCAGGAAACCATCAAAGCGTAGACTGTTTGAGACATTACTTTTATGGAGGAATGTACGCATGGTGACTGTTGTATTCAATCCCGATGCAATTTCTGTGTTTCATCAACAATCTGATAGTCCACAGATTACAGAATGCCTCCAGATGTTAATCGGAAACTACTACTGGTCTTCCAGGGAACGATCAAAGCGTAGACTGTTTGAGACATTACTCCCATGGACGAAACTGCGCATGGTGACTGTCGTATTCAATCCCGATGCAATTTCTGTGTTTCATCAACACTCTTATACTCCACAGATTACAGAATGCCTCCAAATGTGCTTCGGAAACTACTACTGGTCGTCCAGGGAACGATCAAAGCGTACACTGTTTAAGACATTACTCCCATGGAGGAAAGTGCGCATGTTGACTGTTGTATCCAATCCCGATGCATTTTCTGTGTTTCATCAACACTCTGATAGTCCACAGATTACAGAATGCCACGAGATGTGCATCGGAAACTACTACTGGTCTTCCCAGGAACGATCAAAGCGTAGACTGTTTGAGACATTACTCCCATGGAGGAAAGTGCGCATGGTGACTGTTGTATTCAATCCCGATGCAATTTCTGTGTTTCATCAACACTCTGATACTCAACAGATTACAGAATGCCTCTAGATGTGCAGTTGAAACTACTACTGGCCTTCCACTGAACGATCAAAGCGTAGACTGTTTGAGACATTACTCCTATGGATCGAACTGCGCATGAAGAATGTTGTATTCAATCCCGATGCAATTTCTGTGTTTCATCAACACTCTGATAGTCCACAGATTACAGAATGCCTCCAGATGGTAATCGGAAACTACTACTGGTCTTCCAGTTAACGATCAAAGCGTAGGCTGTTTGTTACATTACTCCCATGGAGGAAAGGGCGCATGGTGACTGTTGTATTCAATCCCGATGCATTTACAGTGTTTCGTCAACACTCTGATAGACCACAGATTACAGAATGCCACGAGATCTGCATCGGAAACTACTACTGGTCTCCAGGGAACGATAAAAGCGTAGACTGTTTGAGACATTACTTTTATGTAAGAAACAGCGCATGGTGACTGTTGTATTGAATCCTGATGCAATTTTTGTGTTTCATCAACACTCTGATAGTCCACAGATTACAGAATGCATCCACATGTGAATCGGAAACTACTACTGGTCTTCCAGGAAAAAATCAAAGCGTAGACTGTTTGAGACATTACTTTTATGGAGGAATGTACGCATGGTGACTGTTGTATTCAATCCCGATGCAATTTCTGTGTTTCATAAACACTCTGATAGTCCACAGATTACAGAATGCCACGAGATGTGCATCGGAAACTACTACTGGTCTTCCCAGGAACGATCAAAGCGTAGACTGTTTGAGACATAACTCCCATGGTAGACAGTGCGCATGGTGACTGTTGTCTCGAATCCCGATGCATTTTCTGTGTTTCATCAACTCTCTGATAGTCCACAGATTACAGAATGCCACGAGATGTGCATCGGAAGCTACTACTTGTCTTCCCTTGGAACGATCAAAGCGTAGACTGTTTGAGACATTACTCCCATGGAGGAAAGTGCGCATGGTGACTGTTGTATTCAATCCCGATGCAATTTCTGTGTTTCATCAACACTCTGATACTCCACAGATTACAGAATGCCTCCAAATGTGCATCGGAAACTACTACTGGTCTTCCAGGGAACGATCAAAGCGTAGACTGTTTGAGACATTACTCCCATGGAGGAAAGTGCGCATGGTGACTGTTCTATCCAATCCCGATGCATTTTCTGTGTTTCATCAACACTCTGATATTCCACAGATTACAGAATGCCACGAGATGTGCATCGGAAACTACTACTGGTCTTCCCGGGAACGATCAAAGTGTAGACTGTTTGAGACATTACTCCCATGGAGGAATGTGCGCATAGTGACTGTTGTATTCAATCAGAATGCAATTTCTGTGTTTCATCAACACTCTGATAGTCCACAGATTACAGAATGCCTCCAAATGTGCATCGGAAACTACTACTGGTCTTCCAGGGAACGATCAAAGCGTAGACTGTTAGAGACATTACTCCCATGGAGGAAAGTGATTATGGTGAGTGTTTTATTCAATCCGGATGCAATTACTGTGTTTCATCAACACTCTGACAGTCCACAGATTACAGAATGCCATCAGAGGTGCATCGGAAACTACTACTGGTCTTCCAGGGAACGATCAAAGCGTAGATTGTTTGAGGCATTACTCCCGTGGAGGAAAAGTGCGCATGGTGACTGTTGTATTCAATCCCGACGCATTTTCTGTATTTCATCAACACTCTGATAGTCCACAGATATCAGAATGCCTCCAGATGTGCATCGGAAACTACTACTGCTCTTCCAGGGAACGATCAAATCGTAGACTGTTTGAGACATTACTGCCATGGAGGAAAGTGTGCATGGTGACTGTTGTATTCAATCACAATGCAATTTCTGTGTTTCATCAACACTCTGATAGTCCACAGATTACAGAATGCCTCCAAATGTGCATCGGAAACTACTACTGGTCTTCCAGGGAACGATCAAAGCGTAATCTCTTTGAGACATTACTCCCATGGAGGAAAGTGCGCATGGTGACTGTTGTATTCAATCCCGATGCATTTTCAGTGTTTCATCAACACTCTGATAGTCCACAGATTACAGAATGCCACGAGATGTGCATCGGAAACTACTACTGGTCTTCCCGGGAACGATCAAAGTGTAGACTGTTTGAGACATTACTCCCATGGAGGAATGTGCGCATAGTGACTGTTGTATTCCATCCCGATGCAATTTCTGTGTTTTATCAACACTCTGATACTCCACAGATTACAGAATGCCTCCAAATGTGCATCGGAAACTACTACTGGTCTTCCAGGGAACGATCAAAGTTTAAACTCTTTGAGACATTACTCCCATGGAGGAAAGTGCGCATGGTGACTGTTGTATTCAATCCCGATGCAATTTCTGTGTTTCATCAACACTCTGATACTCAACAGATTACAGAATGCCTCCAGATGTGCAGTTGAAACTACTACTGGCCTTCCAGTTAACGATCAAAGCGTAGGCTGTTTGTTACATTAATCCCATGGAGGAAACAGCGCATGGTGACTGTTGTATTGAATCCCGATGCAATTTCTGTGTTTCATCAACACTCTGATAGTCCACAGATTACAGAATGCATCCACATGTGAATCGGAAACTACTACTGGTCTTCCAGGAAACCATAAAAGCGTAGACTGTTTGAGACATTACTTTTATGGAGGAATGTACGCATGGTGACTGTTGTATTCAATCCCCATGCAATTTCTGTGTTTCATCAACACTCTGATAGTCCACAGATTACAGAATGCCTCCAGATGTTAATCGGAAACTACTACTGGTCTTCCAGGGAACGATCAAAGCGTAGACTGTTTGAGACATTACTCCCATGGAGGAAACTGCGCATGGAGAATGTTGTATTCAATCCCGATGCAATTTCTGTTTTTCATCAACACTCTGATACTCAACAGATTACAGAATGCCTCCAGATGTGCAGTTGAAACTGCTACTGGCCTTCCACTGAACGATCAAAGCGTAGACTGTTTGAGACATTACTCCTATGGATCGAACTGCGCATGGAGAATGTTGTATTCAATCCCGATGCAATTTCTGTGTTTCATCATCACTCTGATAGTCCACAGATTACAGAATGCCTCCAGATGTTAATCGGAAACTACTACTGGTCTTTCAGTTAACGATCAAAGCGTAGGCTGTTTGTTACATTACTCCCATGGAGGAAAGGGCGCAAGGTGACTGTTGTATTCAATCACGATGCATTTACAGTGATTCATCAACAATCTGATAGACCACAGATTACAGAATGCCACGAGATGTGCATCGGGAACTACTACTGGTCTCCAGGGAACGATGAAAGCGTAGACTGTTTGAGACATTACTTTTATGTAAGAAACAGCGCATGGTGACAGTTGTATTGAATCCCGATGCAATTTCTGTGTTTCATCAACACTCTGATAGTCCACAGATTACAGAATGCCACGAGATGTGCATCGGAAACTACTACTGGTCTTCCCGGGAACGATCAAAGCGTAGACTCTTTGAGACATTACTCCCATGGAGGAAAGTGCGCATGGTGACTGTTGTATTCAATCCCGATGCAATTTCTGTGTTTCATCAAGACTCTGATACTCAACAGATTACAGAATGCCTCCAGATGTGCAGTTGAAACTACTACTGGCCTTAAACTGAACGATCAAAGCGTAGACTGTTTGAGACATTACTCCTATGAATCGAACTGCGCATGGAGAATGTTGTATTCAATCCCGATGAAATTTCTGTGTTTCATCAACACTCTGATAGTCCACAGATTACAGAATGCCTCCAGATGTTAATCGGAAACTACTACTGGTTCTCCAGGGAACGATCAAAGCGTAGACTGTTTGGGACATTACTCCCATGAAGGAAAGTGCGCATGGTGACTGTTGTATTCAATCCCGATGCAATTTCTGTGTTTCATCAACACTCTGATTCTCCACAGATTACAGAATGCCTCCAAATGTGCATCGGAAACTACTACTGGTCTTCCAGGGAACGATCAAATTGTAGACTGTTAGAGACATTACTCCCATGGAGGAAAGTGCGCATGGTGACTGTTGTATTCAATCCCGATTCAATTTCTGTGTTTCATAAACACTCTGATACTCAACAGATTACAGAATGCCTCCAGATGTGCAGTTGAAGCTGCTACTGGCCTTCCACTGAACGATCAAAGCGTAGACTGTTTGAGACATTACTCCTATGGATCGAACTGCGCATGGAGAATGTTGTATTCAATCCCGATGCAATTTCTGTGTTTCATCAACACTCTGATAGTCCACAGATTACAGAAGCCTCCAGATGTTAATCGGAAACTACTACTGGTCTTCCAGTTAACGATCAAAGCGTAGGCTGTTTGTTACATTACTCCCATGGAGGAAAGGGCGCATGGTGACTGTTGTATTCAATCACGATGCATTTACAGTGATTCATCGACAATCTGATAGACCACAGATTACAGAATGCCACGAGATGTGCATCGGAAACTACTACTGGTCTCCAGGGAACGATGAAAGCGTAGACTGTTTGAGACATTACTTTTATGTAAGAAACAGCGCATGGTGACAGTTGTATTGAATCCCGATGCAATTTCTGTGTTTCATCAACACTCTGATAGTCCACAGATTACAGAATGTCACGAGATGTGCATCGGAAACTACTACTGGTCTTCCCGGGAACGATCAAAGCGTAGACTCTTTGAGACATTACTCCCATGGAGGAAACTGCGCATGGAGAATGTTGTATTCAATCCCGATGCAATTTCTGTGTTTCATCAACACTCTGATAGTCCACAGATTACAAAATGCCTCCAGATGTTAATCGGAAACTACTACTGGTTCTCCAGGGAACGATCAAAGCGTAGACTGTTTGGGACATTACTCCCATGAAGGAAAGTGCGCATGGTGACTGTTGTATTAAATCCCGATGCAATTTCTGTGTTTCATCAACACTCTGATACTCCACAGATTACAGAATGCCTCCAAATGTGCATCGGAAACTACTACTGGTCTTCCAGGGAACGATCAAATCGTAGACTGTTAGAGACATTACTCCCATGGAGGAAAGTGCGCATGGTGACTGTTGTATTCAATCACGATGCATTTACAGTGATTCATCGACAATCCGATAGACCACAGATTACAGAATGCCACGAGATGTGCATCGGAAACTACTACTGGTCTCCAGGGAACGATGAAAGCGTAGACTGTTTGAGACATTACTTTTATGTAAGAAACAGCGCATGGTGACTGTTGTATTGAATCCCGATGCAATTTCTGTGTTTCATCAACACTCTGATAGTCCACAGATTACAGAATGCCTCCACATGTGAATCGGAAACTACTACTGGTCATCCAGGAAACCATCAAAGCGTAGACTGTTTGAGACATTACTTTTATGGAGGAATGTACGCATGGTGACTGTTGTATTCAATCCCGATGCAATTTCTGTGTTTCATCAACACTCTGATAGTCCACAGATTACAGAATGCCTCCAGATGTTAATCGGAAACTACTACTGGTCTTCCAGGGAACGATCAAAGCGTAGACTGTTTGAGACATTACTCCCATGGACGAAACTGCGCATGGTGACTGTTGTATTCAATCCCGATGCAACTTCTGTGTTTCATCAACACTCTGATAGTCCACAGATTACAGAATGCCACGAGATGTGCATTGGAAACTACTACTGGCCTTCCCAGGAACGATCAAAGCGTAGACTGTTTGAGACATTACTCCCATGGAGAAAAATGCGCATGGTGACTGTTGTATCCAATCCCGATGCATTTTCTGTGATTCATCAACACTCTGATAGTCCACAGATTACAGAATGCCACGAGATGTGAATCGGAAGCTACTACTTGTCTTCCCATGGAACGATCAAAGCGTAGCCTGTTTGAGACACTACTCCCATGGAGGAAAGTGCGCATGGTGACTGTTGTATTCAATCCCGATGCAATTTCTGTGTTTCATCAACACTCTGATACTCCACAGATTACAGAATGCCTCCAAATGTGCATCGGAAACTACTACTGGTCTTCCAGGGAACGATCAAAGCGTAGACTGTTTGAGACATTACTCCCATGGAGGAAAGTGCGCATGGTGACTGTTGTATCCAATCCCGATGCATTTTCTGTGTTTCATCAACACACTGATGGTCCACAGATTACAGAGTGCCACGAGATGTGCATCGGAAACTACTACTTGTCTTCCCGGGAACGATCAAAGCGAGGACTGTTTGAGACATTACTCCCATGGAGGAAAGTGCGCATGGTTACTGTCGTATTCAATCCCGATGCAATTTCTGTGTTTCATCAACACTCTGATAGTCCACAGATTACAGAAAGCCTCCAGAAGTTAATCGGAAACTACTACTGGTCTTCCAGGGAACGATCAAAGCGTAGACTGTTAGAGACATTACTCCCATGGAGGAAAGTGAGCATGGTGAGTGTTTTATTCAATCCGTATTCAATTACTGTGTTTCATCATCACTCTGACAGTCCACAGATTACAGAATGCCACCAGAGGTGCATCGGAAACTACTACTGGTCTTCCAGGGAACGATCAAAGCGTAGATTGTTTGAGACATTACTCCCGTGGAGGAAAGTGCGCATGGTGACTGTTGTATTCAATCCCGACGCATTTTCTGTGTTTCATCAACACTCTGATAGTCCACAGATTACAGAATGCCTCCAGATGTGCATCGGAAACTACTACTGCTCTTCCAGGGAACGATCAAAGCGCAGACTGTTTGATACATTACTGCCATGGAGGAAAGTGTGCATGGTGAGTGTTGTATTCAATCACAATGCAATTTCTGTGTTTCATCAACACTCTGATAGTCCACAGATTACAAAATGCCTCCAAATGTGCATCGGAAACTACTATTGGTCTTCCAGGGAACGATCAAAGCGTAAACACTTTGAGACATTACTCCCATGGAGGAAAGTGCGCATGGTGACTGTTGTATTCAATCCCGATGCATTTTCAGTGTTTCATCAACACTCTGATAGTCCACAGATTACAGAATGCCACGAGATGTGAATCGGAAGCTACTACTTGTCTTCCCTTGGAACGATCAAAGCGTAGACTGTTTGAGACACTACTCCCATGGAGGAAAGTGCGCATGGTGACTGTTGTATTCAATCCCGATGCAATTTCTGTATTTCATCAACACTCTGATACTCCACAGATTACAGAATGCCTCCAAATGTGCATCGGAAACTACTACTGGTCTTCCAGGGAACGATCAAAGCGTAGACTGTTTGAGACATTACTCCCATGGAGGAAAGTGCGCATGGTGACTGCTGTATCCAATCCCGATGCATTTTCAGTGTTTCATGAACACTCTGATAGTCCACAGATTACAGAATGCCACGAGATGTGCATCGGAAACTACTACTTGTCTTCCCGGGAACGATCAAAGCGAGGACTGTTTGAGACATTACTCCCGTGGAGGAAAGTGCGCATGGTGACTGTTGTATTCAATCCCGACGCATTTTCTGTGTTTCATCAACACTCTGATAGTCCACAGATTACAGAATGCCTCCAGATGTGCATCGGAAACTACTACTGCTCTTCCAGGGAACGATCAAAGCGTAGACTGTTTGATACATTACTGCCATGGAGGAAAGTGTGCATGGTGACTGTTGTATTCAATCACAATGCAATTTCTGTGTTTCATCAACACTCTGATAGTCCACAGATTACAAAATGCCTCCAAATGTGCATCGGAAACTACTATTGGTCTTCCAGGGAACGATCATTGCGTAAACTCTTTGAGACATTACTCCCATGGAGGAAAGTGCGCATGGTGACTGTTGTATTCAATCCCGATGCATTTTCAGTGTTTCATCAACACTCTGATAGTCCACAGATTACAGAATGCCACGAGATGTGCATCGGAAACTACTACTGGTCTTCCCGGGAACGATCAAAGTGTAGACTGTTTGAGACATTACTCCCATGGAGGAATGTGCGCATAGTGACTGTTGTATTCAATCCCGATGCAATTGCTGTGTTTTATCAACTCTCTGATACTCCACAGATTACAGAATGCCTCCAAATGTGCATCGGAAACTACTACTGGCCTTCCAGGGAACGATCAAAGTGCAAAACTCTTTGAGACATTACTCCCATGGAGGAAAGTGATCATGGTGACTGTTGTATTCAATCCCGATGCAATTTCTGTGTTTCATCAATACTCTAATAGTCCACAGATTACAGAATGCCTCCAGATGTGCATCGGAAACTACTACTGGTCTTCCAGGGAACAATCAAAGCGAAAAACTTTTGAGACATTACTCACATGGATGAAAGTGGGCATGGTGACTGTTTTATTCAATCCCGATGCAATTACTGTGTTTCATCAGTACTCTGATAGTCTACACATTACAGAATGCCACCAGAAGTGCATCGGAAACTACTACTGGTCTTCCAGGGAACGATCAAAGCGTAGACTGTTTGAGACATTACTTTTATGGAGGAATGTGCTCATGGTGATTGTTGTATTCAATCCCGATGCAATTTCTATGTTTCATCAACACTCTGATAGTCCATAGATTACAAAATGCCTCCAGATGTTAATCGGAAACTACTACTGGTCCTCCAGGGGACGATCAAAGCGAGGACTGTTTGGGACAATACTCCCATGAAGGAAAGTGCGCATGGTGACTATTGTATTCAATCCCGATGCAATTTCTGTGTTTCATCAACACTCTAATAGTCCACAGATTTCAGAATGCCTCCAGATGTGCATCGGAAACTACTACTGGTCTTCTAGGGAACAATCAAAGCGAAAAACTCTTTGAGACATTACTCCCATGGAGGAAAGTGGGCATGGTGACTGTTTTATTCAATCCCGATGCAATTACTGTGTTTCATCACTACTCTGATAGTCTACACATTACAGAATGCCACCAGAAGTGCATCGGAAACTACTACTGGTCTTCCAGGGAACGATCAAAGCGTAGACTGTTTGAGACATTACTTTTATGGAGGAATGTGCTCATGGTGATTGTTGTATTCAATCCCGATGCAATTTCTATGTTTCATCAACACTCTGATAGTCCACAGATTACAAAATGCCTCCAGATGTTAATCGGAAACTACTACTGGTCCTCCAGGGGACGATCAAAGCGTGGACTGTTTGGGACATTACTCCCATGAAGGAAAGTGCGCATGGTGACTGTTGTATTCAATCCCGATGCAATTTCTGTGTTTCATCAACACTCTGATACTCCACAGATTACAGAATGCCTCCAAATGTGCATCGGAAACTACTACTGGTCTTCCAGGGAACGATCAAAGCGTAGACTGTTTGAGACATTACTCCCATGGAGGAAAGTGCGCATGGTAACTGTTGTATCCAATCCCGATGCATTTTCTGTGTTTCATCAACACTCTGATAGTCCACAGATTACAGAATGCCACGAGATGTGCATCGGAAACTACTACTGGTCTCCCGGGAACGATCAAAGCGTAGACTGTTTGAGACATTACTCCCATGGAGGAAAGTGCGCATGGTGACTGTCGTATTCAATCCCGATGCAATTTCTGTGTTTCATCAACACTCTGATAGTCCACAGATTACAGAAAGCCTCCAGAAGTTCATAGGAAACTACTACTGGTCTTCCAGGGAACGATCAAAGCGTAGAGTGTTTGAGACTTTACTCCCATGGAGGAAAGTGCGCATCGTGACTGTTGTATTCAATCCCGATGCAATTTGTGTCTTTCATCAACACTCTGATAGTCCACAGATTACAGAATGCCTCCAGATGTTAATCGGAAACTACTACTGGTCTTCCTGGGAACGTTCAAAGCGTAGACTGTTTCAGACATTACTCCCCTGGAGGAAAGTACGGATGGTGACTGTTTTATTCAATCCCGATACTATTTCTGTGTTTCATCAACTCTCTAACACTCCACAGATTACAGAATGCCTCCAGATGTGCATCGGAAACTTCTACTGGTCTTCCAGGGAACGATCAAATTGTAGACTGTTTGAGACATTACTCCCATGGAGGAATGTGCGCATGGTGACTGTTGTATTCAATCCCGATGCAATTTCTGTGTTTTATCAACACTCTGATACTCCACAGATTACAGAATGCCACAAAATGTGCATCGGAAACTACTACTGGTCTTCCATGTCACGATCAAAGCGTAAACTCTTTGAGACATTACTCCCATGGAGGAAAGTGCGCATGGTGACTGTTGCATTCAATCCCGATGCATTTTCTGTGTTTCATCAACACTCTGATAGTCCACAGATTACAGAATGCCACGAGATGTGCATTTGAAACTACTACTGGTCTTCCCGGGAACGATCGAAGCGTAGACTGTTTGAGACATTACTCCCATGTAGGAAAGTGGGCATGGTGACTGTTGTATTCAATCCCGATGCAATTTCTGTGTTTCATCAAAACTCTGATAGTCCACAGATTACGGAAAGCCTCCAGATGTGCTTCGGAAACTACTACTGGTCTTCCAGGGAACGATCAAAGCGTAGACTGTTAGAGACATTACTCCCATGGAGGAAAGTGCGCATGGTGACTGTTGTATTCAATCCCGATGCAATTTCTGTGTTTCATCAACACTCTGATAGTCCACAGATTACAGAAAGCCTCCAGATGTTCATCGGAAACTATTACTGGTCTTCCAGGGAACGATCAAAGCGTAGACTGTTAGAGACATTACTACCATGGAGGAAAGTGAGCATGGTGACTGTTATACTCAATCCCGATGCAATTACTGTGTTTCATCAACACTCTGATAGTCTACACATTATAGAATGCCACCAGAGATGCATCGGAAACTACTACTGGTCATCGAGGGAACGATCAAAGCATAGATTGTTTGACACATTACTTTTATGTAAGAAACAGCGCATGGTGACTGTTGTATTCAATCCCGATGCAATTTCTGTGTTTCATCAACACTATGATAGTCCACAGATTACAGAATGCCTCCAAATGTGCATCGGAAAATACTACTGGTCTTCCAGGGAACGGTCAAAGCGTAATTTCTTTGAGACATTACTGCCATGGAGGAAAGTGCGCATTGTGACTATTGTATTCAATACCGATGCATTTTCTGTGTTTCATCAACACTCTGGTAGTCCACAGATTACAGAATGCCACGAGATGTGCATCGGAAACTACTTCTGGTCTTCCAGGGAACGATCAAAGCGTAGACTGTTTGAGACATTACTTTTATGGAGGAATGTGCGCATGGTGACTGTTGTATTCAATCCCGATGCATTTTCTGTGTTTCATCAACACTCTGATTGTCCACAGATTACAGAATGCCTGCAGATGTGCATAGGAAACTACTACTGGTCTTCCAGGGAACAATGAAAGCGTAAACTCTTTGAGACATTACTCCCATGGAGGAAAGTGTGCATGGTGACTGTTGTATTCGATCCCGATGCATTTTCTGTGTTTCATCAACACTCTGATAGTCCACAGATTACAGAATGCCACGAGATGTGCATCGGAAACTACTACTGGTCTTCCCGGGAACGATCAAAGCGTAGACTGTTTGTGACATTACTCCCATGGAGGAAAGTGCGCATGGTGACTGTTGTATTCAATCCCGATGCAATTTCTGTGTTTCATCAACACTCTGATACTCCACGGATTACAGAATGCCTCCAAATTTGTATCGGAAACTACTACTGGTCTTCCAGGGAACGATCAAAGCGTAGACTGTTTGAGAATTACTCCCATGAAAGAAAGTCCGCATGGTGACTGTTGTATTCAATCCCGATGCAATTTCTGTGTTTCATCAACACTCTGGTAGTCCACAGATTACAGAAAGCCTCCAGATGTGCTTCGGGGACTACTACTGGTCCTCCAGGGAACGATCAAAGCGTAGACTGCTTTAGACATTACTCCCATGGAGGAAAGTGCGCATGGTGACTGTTGTATTCAATCCCGATGCATTTTCTGTGTTTCATCAACATTCTGATAGTCCACAGATTACAGAATGCCACGAGATGTGCATCGGAAACTACTACTGGTCTTCCAGGGAACGATCAAAGCGTAGACTGTTTGAGAATTACTCCCATGGAGGAAAGTGCGCATGGTGTCTGTTGTATTAAATCCCGATGCAATTTCTGTGTTTCATCAACACTCTGATTCTCCACAGATTACAGAATGCCTCCAGATGTGCATCGGAAACTACTACTGGTCTTCCAGGGAACGATGAAAGCGTAGACAGTTTCAAACATTACTCCCGTGGAGGAATGTGCGCATGGTGACTGTTGTATTCAATCCCGATGCAATTTCTGTGTTTCATCAACACTCTGATAGTCCAAAGATTACAGAATGCCTCCAGATGTTCTTCGGAAACTACTGCTGGTCTTCCAGGGAACGATCAAAGCGAAGACTGTTTGAGACATTACTTTTATGTAAAAAAAAGCGCATGGTGACTGTTGTATTCAATCCCGATGCAATGTCTGTGTTTCATCAACACTCTGATAATTCACAGATTACAGAATGCTTCCAGTTGTTAATCGGAAACTACTACTGGTCTTCCAGGGAACGATCAAAGCGTAGACTGTTTGGGACATTACTCCCATGGAGGTAAGTGCGCATGGTGACTGTTGTATTCAATCCCGATGCAATTTCGGAGTTTCATCAACACTCTGATACTCCACAGATTACAGAATGCCTCCAAATGTGCATCGGAAACTACTACTGGCCTTTCAGGGAACGATCAAAGCGTAAACTCTTTGAGACATTACTTCTATGGAGGAAAGTGCGCATGGTGACTGTTGTATTCAATCCCGATGCATTTTCTGTGTTTCATCAACACTCTGATAGTCCACAGATTACAGAATGCCACGAGATGTGCATCGGAAACTACTACTGGTCTTCCCGGGAACGATCAAAGCGTAGACTCTTTGAGACATTACTCCCATGGAGGAAAGTGCGCATGGTGACTGTTGTATTCAATCCCGATGCAATTTCTGTGTTTCATCAACACTCTGATACTCCACAGATTACAGAATGCCTCCAGATGTGCATCGGGAACTACTACTGGTCTTCCAGGGAACGATCAAAACGTAGACTGTTTTTGACATTACTCCCTTGGAGGAAAGTGCGCATGGTGACTGTTGTATTCAATCCCGATGCAATTTCTGTGTTTCTTCAACACTCTGATACTCCACAGATTACAGAATGCCTCCAGATGTTAATCGGAAACTACTACTGGTCTTCCCGGGAACGATCAACGCGTAGACTGTTTCAGACATTACTCCCATGGAGGAAAGTGCGGATGAGGACTGTTTTATTCAATCCCGATACAATTTCTGTGTTTCATCAACTCTCTAATACTCCACAGATTACAGAATGCCTCCAGATGTGCATCGGAAACTTCTACTGGTCTTCCAGGGAACGATCAAATTGTAGACGGTTTGAGACATTACTCCCATGGAGGAATGTGCGCATGGTGACTGTTGTATTCAATCCCGATGCAATTTCTGTGTTTTATCAACACTCTGATACTCCACAGATTACAGAATGCCTCCAAATGTGCATCGGAAACTACTACTGGACTTCCATGTAACGATCAAAGCGTAAACTCTTTGAGACAATACTCCCATGGAGGAAAGTGCGCATGGTGACTGTTGCATTCAATCCCGATGCATTTTCTGTGTTTCATCAACACTCTGATAGTCCACAGATTACGGAATGCCACGAGATGTGCATCGGAAAGTAATACTGGTCTTCCCGGGAACGATCGAAGCGTAGACTGTTTGAGACATTAGTCCCATGGAGGAAAGTGCGCATGGTGACTGTTGTATTCTATCCCGATGCAATTTCTGTGTTTCATCAACACTCTGATACTCCACAGATAACTGAATGCCTCCCGATGTGCAGTTGAAACTACTACTGGCCTTCCACTGAACGATCAAAGCGTATACTGTTTGAGACATTACTCCCATGGAGGAAACTGCGCATGGAGAATGTTGTATTCAATCCCGATGCAATTTCTGTGTTTCATCAACACTCTGATAGTCTCCACAGATTATAGAAAGCCTCCAGATGTTCATCGGAAAGTACTACTGGTCTTCCAGGGAACGATCAAAGCGTAGAATGTTAGAGACATTACTCCCACGGAGGAAAGTGAGCATGGTGACTGTTTTATTCAATCCCGATGCAATTACTGTGTTTCATCAACACTCTAATAGTCCACAGATTACAGAATGCCTCAAGATGTGCATCGGAAACGACTACTGGTCTTCCAGGGAACGATCAAAGCGTAGATTGTTTGTGACAATACTCCCGTGGAGGAAAGTGCCCATGGTGACTGTTGTATTCAATCCTGATGCATTTTCTGTGTTTCATCAACACTCTGATAGTCCACAGATTACTGAATGCCTGCAGATGTACATCGGAAACTACTACTGGTCTTCCAGGGAACGATCAAAGCGTAGACTGTTAGAGACATTACTCCCACGGAGGAAAGTGAGCATGGTGACTGTTTTATTCAATCCCGATGCAATTACTGTGTTTCAGCAACACTCTGATAGTCTACACATTACAGAATGCCACCAGAGGTGCATCGGAAACTACTACTGGTCTTCGAGGGAACGATCAAAGCATAGATTGTCTGACACATTACTTTTATGTAAGAAACAGCGCATGGTGACTGTTGTATTCAATCCCGATGCAATTTCTGTGTTTCATCAATCCTCCAGGGAACGATCAAAGCGTAGACTGTTTTAGACATTACTCCCATGGAGGAAAGTGCGCATGGTGACTGTTGTATTCAATCCCTATGCATTTTCTGTGTTTCATCAACACTCTGATAGTCCACAGATTACAGAATGCCACGAGATGTGCATCGGAAACTACTACTGGTCTTCCCGGGATCGATCAAAGCGTAGACTCTTTGAGACATTACTCCCATGGAGGAAAGTGCGCATGGTGACTGTTGTATTCAATCCCGATGCAATTTCTGTGTTTCATCAACACTCTGATACTCCACAGATTACAGAATGCCTCCAGATGTGCATCGGGAACTACTACTGGTCTTCCAGGGAACGATCAACGCGTAGACTGTTTCAGACATTACTCCCATGGAGGAAAGTGCGGATGAGGACTGTTTTATTCAATCCCGATACAATTTCTGTGTTTCATCAACTCTCTAATACTCCACAGATTACAGAATGCCTCCAGATGTGCATCGGAAACTTCTACTGGTCTTCCAGGGAACGATCAAATTGTAGACGGTTTGAGACATTACTCCCATGGAGGAATGTGCGCATGGTGACTGTTGTATTCAATCCCGATGAAATTTCTGTGTTTTATCAACACTCTGATACTCCACAGATTACAGAATGCCTCCAAATGTGCATCGGAAACTACTACTGGTATTCCATGTAACGATCAAAGCGTAAACTCTTTGAGACAATACTCCCATGGAGGAAAGTGCGCATGGTGACTGTTGCATTCAATCCCGATGCATTTTCTGTGTTTCATCAACACTCTGATAGTCCACAGATTACGGAATGCCACGAGATGTGCATCGGAAAGTAATACTGGTCTTCCCGGGAACGATCGAAGCGTAGACTGTTTGAGACATTAGTCCCATGGAGGAAAGTGCGCATGGTGACTGTTGTATTCTATCCCGATGCAATTTCTGTGTTTCATCAACACTCTGATACTCCACAGATTACTGAATGCCTCCAGATGTGCAGTTGAAACTACTACTGGTCTTCCACTGAACGATCAAAGCGTAGACTGTTTGAGACATTACTCCCATGGAGGAAACTGCGCATGGAGAATGTTGTATTCAATCCCGATGCAATTTCTGTGTTTCATCAACACTCTGATAGTCTCCACAGATTATAGAAAGCCTCCAGATGTTCATCGGAAATTACTACTGGTCTTCCAGGGAACGATCAAAGCGTAGAATGTTAGAGACATTACTCCCACGGAGGAAAGTGAGCATGGTGACTGTTTTATTCAATCCCGATGCAATTACTGTGTTTCATCAACACTCTAATAGTCCACAGATTACAGAATGCCTCAAGATGTGCATCGGAAACGACTACTGGTCTTCCATGGAACGATCAAAGCGTAGATTGTTTGTGACAATACTCCCGTGGAGGAAAGTGCCCATGGTGACTGTTGTATTCAATCCTGATGCATTTTCTGTGTTTCATCAACACTCTGATAGTCCACAGATTACTGAATGCCTGCAGATGTACATCGGAAACTACTACTGGTCTTCCAGGGAACGATCAAAGCGTAGACTGTTAGAGACATTACTCCCACGGAGGAAAGTGAGCATGGTGACTGTTTTATTCAATCCCGATGCAATTACTGTGTTTCAGCAACACTCTGATAGTCTACACATTACAGAATGCCACCAGAGGTGCATCGGAAACTACTACTGGTCTTCGAGGGAACGATCAAAGCATAGATTGTCTGACACATTACTTTTATGTAAGAAACAGCGCATGGTGACTGTTGTATTCAATCCCGATGCAATTTCTGTGTTTCATCAATCCTCCAGGGAACGATCAAAGCGTAGACTGTTTTAGACATTACTCCCATGGAGGAAAGTGCGCATGGTGACTGTTGTATTCAATCCCGATGCATTTTCTGTGTTTCATCAACATTCTGATAGTCCACAGATTACAGAATGCCACGAGATGTGCATCGGAAACTACTACTGGTCTTCCAGGGAACGATCAAAGCGTAGACTGTTTGAGAATTACTCCCGTGGAGGAAAGTGCGCATGGTGTCTGTTGTATTCAATCCCGATGCAATTTCTGTGTTTCATCAACACTCTGATACTCCACAGATTACAGAATGCCTCCAGATGTGCATCGGAAACTACTACTGGTCTTCCAGGGAACGATCAAAGCGTAGACAGTTTGAGACATTACTCCCATGGAGGAATGTGCGCATGGTGACTGTTGTATTCAATCCCGATGCAATTTCTGTGTTTCATCAACACTCTGATAGTCCACAGATTACAGAATGCCTCCAGATGTTCTTCGGAAACTACTGCTGGTCTTCCAGGGAACGATCAAAGCGTAGACTGTTTGAGACATTACTTTTATGTAAAACAAAGCGCATGGTGACTGTTGTATTCAATCCCGATGCAATGTCTGTGTTCCATCAACACTCTGATACTCCACAGATTACAGAATGCCTCCAGATGTGCATCGGAAACTACTACTGGTCTTCCAGGGAACGATCAAAGCGTAGACTGTTTGGGACATTACTCCCATGGAGGAAAGTGCGCATGGTGACTGTTGTATTCAATCCCGATGCAATTTCTGAGTTTCATCAACACTCTGATACTCCACAGATTACAGAATGCCTCCAAATGTGCATCGGAAACTACTACTGGCCTTTCAGGGAACGATCAAAGCGTAAACTCTTTGAGACATTACTCCTATGGAGGAAAGTGCGCATGGTGACTGTTGTATTCAATTCCGATGCAATTTCTGTGTTTCATCAACACTCTGATACTCCACAGATTACAGAATGCCTCCAGATGTGCATCGGGAACTACTACTGGTCTTCCAGGGAACGATCAAAACGTAGACTGTTTTTGACATTACTCCCTTGGAGGAAAGTGCGCATGGTGACTGTTGTATTCAATCCCGATGCAATTTCTGTGTTTCTTCAACACTCTGATACTCCACAGATTACAGAATGCCTCCAGATGTTAATCGGAAACTACTACTGGTCTTCCCGGGAACGATCAACGCGTAGACTGTTTCAGACATTACTCCCATGGAGGAAAGTGCGGATGAGGACTGTTTTATTCAATCCCGATACAATTTCTGTGTTTCATCAACTCTCTAATACTCCACAGATTACAGAATGCCTTCAGATGTGCATCGGAAACTTCTACTGGTCTTCCAGGGAACGATCAAATTGTAGACGGTTTGAGACATTACTCCCATGGAGGAATGTGCGCATGGTGACTGTTGTATTCAATCCCGATGCAATTTCTGTGTTTTATCAACACTCTGATACTCCACAGATTACAGAATGCCTCCAAATGTGCATCGGAAACTACTACTGGTCTTCCATGTAACGATCAAAGCGTAGACTGTTTGAGACAATACTCCCATGGAGGAAAGTGCGCATGGTGACTGTTGCACTCAATCCCGATGCATTTTCTGTGTTTCATCAACACTCTGATAGTCCACAGATTACAGAATGCCACGAGATGTGCATCGGAAAGTAATACTGGTCTTCCCGGGAACGATCGAAGCGTAGACTGTTTGAGACATTAGTCCCATGGAGGAAAGTGCGCATGGTGACTGTTGTATTCTACCCGATGCAATTTCTGTGTTTCATCAACACTCTGATACTCCACAGATTACTGAATGAATCCAGATGTGCAGTTGAAACTACTACTGGTCTTCCACTGAACGATCAAAGCGTAGACTGTTTGAGACATTACTCCCATGGAGGAAACTGCGCATGGAGAATGTTGTATTCAATCCCGATGCAATTACTGTGTTTCATCAACACTCTAATAGTCCACAGATTACAGAATGCCTCCAGATGTGCATCGGAAACGACTACTGGTCTTCCAGGGAACGATCAAAGCGTAGATTGTTTGTGACAATACTCCCGTGGAGGAAAGTGCCCATGGTGACTGTTGTATTCAATCCTGATGCATTTTCTGTGTTTCATCAACACTCTGATAGTCCACAGATTACTGAATGCCTGCAGATGTACATCGGAAACTACTACTGGTCTTCCAGGGAACGATCAAAGCGTAGACTGTTAGAGACATTACTCCCACGGAGGAAAGTGAGCATGGTGACTGTTTTATTCAATCCCGATGCAATTACTGTGTTTTAGCAACACTCTGATAGTCTACACATTACAGAATGCCACCAGAGGTGCATCGGAAACTACTACTGGTCTTCGAGGGAACGATCAAAGCATAGATTGTCTGACACATTACTTTTATGTAAGAAACAGCGCATGGTGACTGTTGTATTCAATCCCGATGCAATTTCTGTGTTTCATCAACACTCTGATACTCCACAGATTACAGAATGCCTCCAAATTTGCATCGGAAACTACTACTGGTCTTCCAGGGAACGATCAAAGCGTAGACTGTTTGAGACATTACTCCCATGGAGGAAACTGCGCATGGAGAATGTTGTATTCAATCCCGATGCATTTTCTGTGTTACATCAACACTCTGATAGTCCACAGATTACAGGATGCCTCCGGATGTGCATCGTAAACTACTACTGGTCTTCCAGGGAACGATCAAAGCGTAGAATGTGTGAGACATTACTTTTATGTAAGAAACAGCGCATGGTGACTGTTGTATTCAATCCCGATGCAATTTCTGTGTTTCATCAACACTCTGATAGTCCACAGATTACAGAATGCCTCCACATGTTAATCGGAAACTACTACTGGTCTTCCAGGGAACGATCAAAGCGTACACTGTTTGGGACATTACTCCCATGGAGGAAAGTGCGCATGGTGATTGTTGTATTCAATCCCGATGCAATTTCTGTGTTTTATCAACACTCTAATACTCCACAGATTACAGAATGCCTCCAAATGTGCATCGGAAACTACTACTGTTCTTCCCGGGAACGACCAAACGTAGACTCTTTGAGACATTACTCCCATGGAGGTAACTGCGCATGGAGATTGTTGTATTCTATCCCGATGCAATTTCTGTGTTTCATCAACACTCTGATAGTCCACAGTTTACAAAATGGCTCCAGATGTTAATGGGAAACTACTATTGGTCCTCCAGGGAACGATCAAAGCGTAGACTGTTTGGGACATTACTCCCATGAAGGAAAGTGCGCATGGTGACTGTTGTATTCAATCCCGATGCAATTTCTGTGTTTTATCAACACTCTAATACTCCACAGATTACAGAATGCCTCCAAATGTGCATCGGAAACTACTACTGGTCTTCCAGGGAACGATCAAAGCGTAAACTCTTTGAGACATTACTCCCATGGAGGAAAGTGCGCATGGTGACTGTTGTATTCAATCCCGATGCATTTACAGTGTTTCATCAACACTCTGATAGACCACAGATTACAGAATGCCTCCACATGTGAATCGGAAACTACTACTGGTCTTCCAGGAAACCATCAAAGCGTAGACTGTTTGAGACATTACTTTTATGGACGAATGTACGCATGGTGACTGTTGTATTCAATCCCGATGCAATTTCTGTGTTTCATCAACACTCTGATAGTCCACAGATTACAAAATGCCTCCAGATGTTAATCGGAAACTACTACTGGTCCTCCAGGGAACGATCAAAGCGTAGACTGTTTGGGACATTACTCCCATGAAGGAAAGTGCGCATGGTACTGTTGTATTCAATGCCGATGCAATTTCTGTGTTTCATCAACACTCTGATCCTCCACTGATTACAGAATGCCTCCAAATGTGCATCGGAAACTACTACTGGTCTCCAGGGAACGATCAAAGCGTAGACTGTTTGAGACATTACTTTTATGTAAGAAACAGCGCATGGTGACTGTTGTATTGAATCCCGATGCAATTTCTGTGTTTCATCAACACTCTGATAGTCCACAGATTACAGAATGCCTCCACATGTGAATCGGAAACTACTACTGGTCTTCAAGGAAACCATCAAAGCGTAGAATCTTTGAGACATTACTTTTATGGAGGAATGTACGCATGGTGACTGTTGTATTCAATCCCGATGCAATTTCTGTGTTTCATCAACAATCTGATAGTCCACAGATTACAGAATGCCTCCAGATGTTAATCGGAAACTACTACTGGTGTTCCAGGGAACGATCAAAGCGTAGACTGTTTGAGACATTACTCCCATGGAGGAAACTGCGCATGGAGATTGTTGTATTCAATCGCGATGCCATTTCTGTGTTTCATCAACACTCTGATAGTCCACAGATTACTGAAATCCTCCAGAAGTTCATCGGAAACTACTACTGGTCTTGCAGGGAACGATCAAAGCGTAGACAGTTAGAGACTTTACTCCCATGGAGGAAAGTGAGCATGGTGAGTGTTTTATTCAATCCGGATGCAATTACTGTGTTTCATCAACACTTTGATAGTCTACAGATTACAGAATGCCACCAGAGGTGCATCGGAAACTACTACTGGTCTTCCAGGGAACGATCAAAGCGTAGATTGTTTGAGACATTACTCCCGTGGAGGAAAGTGCGCATGGTGACTGTTGTATTCAATCCCGATGCATTTTCGGTGTTTCATCAACACTCTGATAGTCCACAGATTACATAATGCCTCCACATATGAATCGAAAACTACTACTGGTCTTCCAGGAAACCATCAAAGCGTAGACTGTTTGAGACATTACTTTTATGGACGAATGTACGCATGGTGACTGTTGTATTCAATCCCGATGCAATTTCTGTGTTTCATCAACACTCTGATAGTCCACAATCTACAGAATGCCTCCAGATGTTAATCGGAAACTACTACTGGTCCTCCAGGGAACGATCAAAGCGTAGACTGTTTGGGACATTACTCCCATGAAGGAAAGTGCGCATGGTGACTGTTGTGTTCAATCCCGATTCTGTGTTTTATCAACACTCTGATATTCCACAGATTACAGAATGCCTCCAAATGTGCATCGGAAACTACTACTGGTCTTCCAGGGAACGATCAAAGCGTAAACTCTTTGAGACATTACTCCCATGGAGGAAAGTGCGCATGGTGACTGTTGTATTCAATCCCGATGCATTTTCTGTGTTTCATCAACACTCTGATAGTCCACAGATTACAGAATGCCACGAGAAGTGCATCGGAAACTACTACTGGTCTTCCTGGGAACGATCAAAGCGTAGACTCTTTGAGACATTACTCCCATGGAGGAAAGTGTGCATGGTGACTGTTGTATTCAATCCCGATGCAATTTCTGTGTTTCATCAACACTCTGATACTCAACAGATTACAGAATGCCTCCAGATGTGCAGTTGGAACTACTACTGGCCTTCCACTGAACGATCAAAGCGTAGACTGTTTGAGACATTACTCCTATGGAGGGAACTGCGCATGGAGAATGTTGTATTCAATCCCGATGCAATTTCTGTGTTTCATCAACACTCTGATAGTCCACAGATTACAGAATGCCTCCAGATGTTAATCGGAAACTACTACTGGTCTTCCAGTTAACGATCAAAGCGTAGACTGTTTGGGACATTACTCCCACTGAGGAAAGGGCGCATGGTGACAGTTGTATTCAATCCCGATGCAATTTCTGTGTTTCATCAACACTCTGATAGACCACAGATTACAGAATGCCACGAGATATGCATCGGAAACTACTACTGGTCTCCAGGGGACGATGAAAGCGTAGACTGTTTGAGACATTACTTTTATGTAAGAAACAGCGCATGGTGACTTTTGTATTGAATCCTGATGCATTTTCTGTGTTTCATCAACACTCTGATAGTCCACAGATTACTGAATGCCTGCAGATGTACATCGGAAACTACTACTGGTCTTCCAGGGAACGATCAAAGCGTAGACTGTTAGAGACATTACTCCCACGGAGGAAAGTGAGCATGGTGACTGTTTTATTCAATCCCGATGCAATTACTGTGTTTCATCAACACTCTAATAGTCCACAGATTACAGAATGCCTCAAGATGTGCATCGGAAACGACTACTGGTCTTCCATGGAACGATCAAAGCGTAGATTGTTTGTGACAATACTCCCGTGGAGGAAAGTGCCCATGGTGACTGTTGTATTCAATCCTGATGCATTTTCTGTGTTTCATCAACACTCTGATAGTCCACAGATTACTGAATGCCTGCAGATGTACATCGGAAACTACTACTGGTCTTCCAGGGAACGATCAAAGCGTAGACTGTTAGAGACATTACTCCCACGGAGGAAAGTGAGCATGGTGACTGTTTTATTCAATCCCGATGCAATTACTGTGTTTCAGCAACACTCTGATAGTCTACACATTACAGAATGCCACCAGAGGTGCATCGGAAACTACTACTGGTCTTCGAGGGAACGATCAAAGCATAGATTGTCTGACACATTACTTTTATGTAAGAAACAGCGCATGGTGACTGTTGTATTCAATCCCGATGCAATTTCTGTGTTTCATCAATCCTCCAGGGAACGATCAAAGCGTAGACTGTTTTAGACATTACTCCCATGGAGGAAAGTGCGCATGGTGACTGTTGTATTCAATCCCGATGCATTTTCTGTGTTTCATCAACATTCTGATAGTCCACAGATTACAGAATGCCACGAGATGTGCATCGGAAACTACTACTGGTCTTCCAGGGAACGATCAAAGCGTAGACTGTTTGAGAATTACTCCCGTGGAGGAAAGTGCGCATGGTGTCTGTTGTATTCAATCCCGATGCAATTTCTGTGTTTCATCAACACTCTGATACTCCACAGATTACAGAATGCCTCCAGATGTGCATCGGAAACTACTACTGGTCTTCCAGGGAACGATCAAAGCGTAGACAGTTTGAGACATTACTCCCATGGAGGAATGTGCGCATGGTGACTGTTGTATTCAATCCCGATGCAATTTCTGTGTTTCATCAACACTCTGATAGTCCACAGATTACAGAATGCCTCCAGATGTTCTTCGGAAACTACTGCTGGTCTTCCAGGGAACGATCAAAGCGTAGACTGTTTGAGACATTACTTTTATGTAAAACAAAGCGCATGGTGACTGTTGTATTCAATCCCGATGCAATGTCTGTGTTCCATCAACACTCTGATACTCCACAGATTACAGAATGCCTCCAGATGTGCATCGGAAACTACTACTGGTCTTCCAGGGAACGATCAAAGCGTAGACTGTTTGGGACATTACTCCCATGGAGGAAAGTGCGCATGGTGACTGTTGTATTCAATCCCGATGCAATTTCTGAGTTTCATCAACACTCTGATACTCCACAGATTACAGAATGCCTCCAAATGTGCATCGGAAACTACTACTGGCCTTTCAGGGAACGATCAAAGCGTAAATTCTTTGAGACATTACTCCTATGGAGGAAAGTGCGCATGGTGACTGTTGTATTCAATTCCGATGCAATTTCTGTGTTTCATCAACACTCTGATACTCCACAGATTACAGAATGCCTCCAGATGTGCATCGGGAACTACTACTGGTCTTCCAGGGAACGATCAAAACGTAGACTGTTTTTGACATTACTCCCTTGGAGGAAAGTGCGCATGGTGACTGTTGTATTCAATCCCGATGCAATTTCTGTGTTTCTTCAACACTCTGATACTCCACAGATTACAGAATGCCTCCAGATGTTAATCGGAAACTACTACTGGTCTTCCCGGGAACGATCAACGCGTAGACTGTTTCAGACATTACTCCCATGGAGGAAAGTGCGGATGAGGACTGTTTTATTCAATCCCGATACAATTTCTGTGTTTCATCAACTCTCTAATACTCCACAGATTACAGAATGCCTTCAGATGTGCATCGGAAACTTCTACTGGTCTTCCAGGGAACGATCAAATTGTAGACGGTTTGAGACATTACTCCCATGGAGGAATGTGCGCATGGTGACTGTTGTATTCAATCCCGATGCAATTTCTGTGTTTTATCAACACTCTGATACTCCACAGATTACAGAATGCCTCCAAATGTGCATCGGAAACTACTACTGGTCTTCCATGTAACGATCAAAGCGTAAACTCTTTGAGACAATACTCCCATGGAGGAAAGTGCGCATGGTGACTGTTGCACTCAATCCCGATGCATTTTCTGTGTTTCATCAACACTCTGATAGTCCACAGATTACAGAATGCCACGAGATGTGCATCGGAAAGTAATACTGGTCTTCCCGGGAACGATCGAAGCGTAGACTGTTTGAGACATTAGTCCCATGGAGGAAAGTGCGCATGGTGACTGTTGTATTCTACCCGATGCAATTTCTGTGTTTCATCAACACTCTGATACTCCACAGATTACTGAATGAATCCAGATGTGCAGTTGAAACTACTACTGGTCTTCCACTGAACGATCAAAGCGTAGACTGTTTGAGACATTACTCCCATGGAGGAAACTGCGCATGGAGAATGTTGTATTCAATCCCGATGCAATTACTGTGTTTCATCAACACTCTAATAGTCCACAGATTACAGAATGCCTCCAGATGTGCATCGGAAACGACTACTGGTCTTCCAGGGAACGATCAAAGCGTAGATTGTTTGTGACAATACTCCCGTGGAGGAAAGTGCCCATGGTGACTGTTGTATTCAATCCTGATGCATTTTCTGTGTTTCATCAACACTCTGATAGTCCACAGATTACTGAATGCCTGCAGATGTACATCGGAAACTACTACTGGTCTTCCAGGGAACGATCAAAGCGTAGACTGTTAGAGACATTACTCCCACGGAGGAAAGTGAGCATGGTGACTGTTTTATTCAATCCCGATGCAATTACTGTGTTTTAGCAACACTCTGATAGTCTACACATTACAGAATGCCACCAGAGGTGCATCGGAAACTACTACTGGTCTTCGAGGGAACGATCAAAGCATAGATTGTCTGACACATTACTTTTATGTAAGAAACAGCGCATGGTGACTGTTGTATTCAATCCCGATGCAATTTCTGTGTTTCATCAACACTCTGATACTCCACAGATTACAGAATGCCTCCAAATTTGCATCGGAAACTACTACTGGTCTTCCAGGGAACGATCAAAGCGTAGACTGTTTGAGACATTACTCCCATGGAGGAAACTGCGCATGGAGAATGTTGTATTCAATCCCGATGCATTTTCTGTGTTACATCAACACTCTGATAGTCCACAGATTACAGGATGCCTCCGGATGTGCATCGTAAACTACTACTGGTCTTCCAGGGAACGATCAAAGCGTAGAATGTGTGAGACATTACTTTTATGTAAGAAACAGCGCATGGTGACTGTTGTATTCAATCCCGATGCAATTTCTGTGTTTCATCAACACTCTGATAGTCCACAGATTACAGAATGCATCCACATGTTAATCGGAAACTACTACTGGTCTTCCAGGGAACGATCAAAGCGTACACTGTTTGGGACATTACTCCCATGGAGGAAAGTGCGCATGGTGATTGTTGTATTCAATCCCGATGCAATTTCTGTGTTTTATCAACACTCTAATACTCCACAGATTACAGAATGCCTCCAAATGTGCATCGGAAACTACTACTGTTCTTCCCGGGAACGACCAAACGTAGACTCTTTGAGACATTACTCCCATGGAGGTAACTGCGCATGGAGATTGTTGTATTCTATCCCGATGCAATTTCTGTGTTTCATCAACACTCTGATAGTCCACAGTTTACAAAATGGCTCCAGATGTTAATGGGAAACTACTATTGGTCCTCCAGGGAACGATCAAAGCGTAGACTGTTTGGGACATTACTCCCATGAAGGAAAGTGCGCATGGTGACTGTTGTATTCAATCCCGATGCAATTTCTGTGTTTTATCAACACTCTAATACTCCACAGATTACAGAATGCCTCCAAATGTGCATCGGAAACTACTACTGGTCTTCCAGGGAACGATCAAAGCGTAAACTCTTTGAGACATTACTCCCATGGAGGAAAGTGCGCATGGTGACTGTTGTATTCAATCCCGATGCATTTACAGTGTTTCATCAACACTCTGATAGACCACAGATTACAGAATGCCTCCACATGTGAATCGGAAACTACTACTGGTCTTCCAGGAAACCATCAAAGCGTAGACTGTTTGAGACATTACTTTTATGGACGAATGTACGCATGGTGACTGTTGTATTCAATCCCGATGCAATTTCTGTGTTTCATCAACACTCTGATAGTCCACAGATTACAAAATGCCTCCAGATGTTAATCGGAAACTACTACTGGTCCTCCAGGGAACGATCAAAGCGTAGACTGTTTGGGACATTACTCCCATGAAGGAAAGTGCGCATGGTACTGTTGTATTCAATGCCGATGCAATTTCTGTGTTTCATCAACACTCTGATCCTCCACTGATTACAGAATGCCTCCAAATGTGCATCGGAAACTACTACTGGTCTCCAGGGAACGATCAAAGCGTAGACTGTTTGAGACATTACTTTTATGTAAGAAACAGCGCATGGTGACTGTTGTATTGAATCCCGATGCAATTTCTGTGTTTCATCAACACTCTGATAGTCCACAGATTACAGAATGCCTCCACATGTGAATCGGAAACTACTACTGGTCTTCAAGGAAACCATCAAAGCGTAGAATCTTTGAGACATTACTTTTATGGAGGAATGTACGCATGGTGACTGTTGTATTCAATCCCGATGCAATTTCTGTGTTTCATCAACAATCTGATAGTCCACAGATTACAGAATGCCTCCAGATGTTAATCGGAAACTACTACTGGTGTTCCAGGGAACGATCAAAGCGTAGACTGTTTGAGACATTACTCCCATGGAGGAAACTGCGCATGGAGATTGTTGTATTCAATCGCGATGCAATTTCTGTGTTTCATCAACACTCTGATAGTCCACAGATTACTGAAATCCTCCAGAAGTTCATCGGAAACTACTACTGGTCTTGCAGGGAACGATCAAAGCGTAGACAGTTAGAGACTTTACTCCCATGGAGGAAAGTGAGCATGGTGAGTGTTTTATTCAATCCGGATGCAATTACTGTGTTTCATCAACACTTTGATAGTCTACAGATTACAGAATGCCACCAGAGGTGCATCGGAAACTACTACTGGTCTTCCAGGGAACGATCAAAGCGTAGATTGTTTGAGACATTACTCCCGTGGAGGAAAGTGCGCATGGTGACTGTTGTATTCAATCCCGATGCATTTTCGGTGTTTCATCAACACTCTGATAGTCCACAGATTACATAATGCCTCCACATATGAATCGAAAACTACTACTGGTCTTCCAGGAAACCATCAAAGCGTAGACTGTTTGAGACATTACTTTTATGGACGAATGTACGCATGGTGACTGTTGTATTCAATCCCGATGCAATTTCTGTGTTTCATCAACACTCTGATAGTCCACAATCTACAGAATGCCTCCAGATGTTAATCGGAAACTACTACTGGTCCTCCAGGGAACGATCAAAGCGTAGACTGTTTGGGACATTACTCCCATGAAGGAAAGTGCGCATGGTGACTGTTGTGTTCAATCCCGATTCTGTGTTTTATCAACACTCTGATATTCCACAGATTACAGAATGCCTCCAAATGTGCATCGGAAACTACTACTGGTCTTCCAGGGAACGATCAAAGCGTAAACTCTTTGAGACATTACTCCCATGGAGGAAAGTGCGCATGGTGACTGTTGTATTCAATCCCGATGCATTTTCTGTGTTTCATCAACACTCTGATAGTCCACAGATTACACAATGCCACGAGAAGTGCATCGGAAACTACTACTGGTCTTCCTGGGAACGATCAAAGCGTAGACTCTTTGAGACATTACTCCCATGGAGGAAAGTGTGCATGGTGACTGTTGTATTCAATCCCGATGCAATTTCTGTGTTTCATCAACACTCTGATACTCAACAGATTACAGAATGCCTCCAGATGTGCAGTTGGAACTACTACTGGCCTTCCACTGAACGATCAAAGCGTAGACTGTTTGAGACATTACTCCTATGGAGGGAACTGCGCATGGAGAATGTTGTATTCAATCCCGATGCAATTTCTGTGTTTCATCAACACTCTGATAGTCCACAGATTACAGAATGCCTCCAGATGTTAATCGGAAACTACTACTGGTCTTCCAGTTAACGATCAAAGCGTAGACTGTTTGGGACATTACTCCCACTGAGGAAAGGGCGCATGGTGACAGTTGTATTCAATCCCGATGCAATTTCTGTGTTTCATCAACACTCTGATAGACCACAGATTACAGAATGCCACGAGATATGCATCGGAAACTACTACTGGTCTCCAGGGGACGATGAAAGCGTAGACTGTTTGAGACATTACTTTTATGTAAGAAACAGCGCATGGTGACTTTTGTATTGAATCCCGATGCAATTTCTGTGTTTCATCAACACTCTGATTGTCCACAGATTACAGAATGCCTCCACATGTGAATCGGAAACTACTACTGGTGTTCCAGGAAACCATCAAAGCGTAGACTGTTTGAGACATTACTTTTATGGAAGAATGTACGCATGGTGACTGTTGTATTCAATCCCGATGCAATTTCTGTGTTTCATCAACACTCTGATAGTCCACAGATTACAGAATGCCTCCAGATGTTAATCGGAAACTATAACTGGTCTTCCAGGGAACGATCAAAGCGTAGACTGTTTGAGACATTACTCCCATGGAGGAAACTGCGCATGGAGAATGTTGTATTCAATCCCGATGCAATTTCTGTGTTTCATCAACACTCTGATAGTCCACAGATTACAAAATGCCTCCAGATGTTAATCGGAAACTGCTACTGGTCCTCCAGGGAACGATCAATTGTAGACTGTTTGGGACATTACTCCCATGAAGGAAAGTGCGCATGGTGACTGTTGTATTCAATCCCGATGCAATTTCTGTGTTTCATCAACAATCTGATAGTCCACAGATTACAGAATGCCTCCAGATGTTAATCGGAAACTACTACTGGTCTTCCAGGGAACGATCAAAGCGTAGACTGTTTGAGACATTACTTCCATGGAGGAAAGTGCGCATGGTGACGGCTGTATTCAATCCCGATGCAATTTCTGTGTTTCATCAACACTCTGATAGTCCACAGATGACAGAAAGCATCCAGAAGTTCATCGGAAACTACTACTGGTCTTCCAGGGAACGATCAAAGCGTAGACTCTTAGAGACTTTACTCCCATGGAGGAAAGTGAGCATGGTGAGTGTTTTATTCAATCCGGATGCAATTACTGTGTTTCATCAACACTCTGATAGTCTACAGATTACAGAATGCCTCCACATGTGAATCGGAATCTACTACTGGTCTTCCAGGAAACCATCAAAGCGTAGACTGTTTGAGACATTACTTTTATGGAGGAATGTACGCATGGTGACTGTTGTATTCAATCCCGATGCAATTTCTGTGTTTCATCAACACTCTGATAGTCCACAGATTACAGAATGCCTCCACATGTGAATCGGAATCTACTACTGGTCTTCCAGGAAACCATCAAAGCGTAGACTGTTTGAGACATTACTTTTATGGAGGAATGTACGCATGGTGACTGTTGTATTCAATCCCGATGCAATTTCTGTGTTTCATCAACACTCTGATAGTCCACAGATTACAGAATGCCTCCAGATGTTAATCGGAAACTACTACTGGTCTTCCAGGGAACGATCAAAGCGTAGACTGTTTGAGACATTACTCCCATGGAGGAAACTGCGCATGGAGAATGTTGTATTCAATCCCGATGCCATTTCTGTGTTTCTTCAACACTCTGATACTCAACCGATTACAGAATGCCTCCAGATGTGCAGTTGAAACTACTACTGGCCTTCCACTGAACGATCAAATCGTAGACTGTTTGAGACATTACTCCCATGGAGGAAACTGCGCATGGAGAATGTTGTATTCAATCCCGATTCAATTTCTGTGTTTCATCAATACTCTGATAGTCCACAGATTACAGAATGCCACCAGATGTGCATAGGAAATACTACTGGTCTCCCAGGGAACGATCAATGCGTAGACTGCTTGAGAATTACCCCTATGGGGGAAAGTGCGCATTGTGACTGTTGTATTCAATCCCGAAGCAATTTCTGTGTTTCATCAACACTCTGATAGTCCACAGATTACAGAATGCCTCCAGATGTGCATCGGAAACTACTACTGGTCTTCCAGGGAACGATCAAAGCGTAAACTCTTTGAGACATTACTCCCATGGAGGAAAGTGCGCATGGTGACTGTTGTATTCAATCCCGATGCATTTTCTGTGTTTCATCAACACTCTGATAGTCCACAGATTACAGAATGCCACGAGAAGTGCATCGGAAACTACTACTGGTCTTCCTGGGAACGATCAAAGCGTAGACTCTTTGAGACATTACTCCCATGGAGGAAAGTGTGCATGGTGACTGTTGTATTCAATCCCGATGCAATTTCTGTGTTTCATCAACACTCTGATACTCAACAGATTACAGAATGCCTCCAGATGTGCAGTTGGAACTACTACTGGCCTTCCACTGAACGATCAAAGCGTAGACTGTTTGAGACATTACTCCTATGGAGTGAACTGCGCATGGAGAATGTTGTATTCAATCCCGATGCAATTTCTGTGTTTCATCAACACTCTGATAGTCCACAGATTACAGAATGCCTCCAGATGTTAATCGGAAACTACTACTGGTCTTCCAGTTAACGATCAAAGCGTAGACTGTTTGGGACATTACTCCCACTGAGGAAAGGGCGCATGGTGACAGTTGTATTCAATCCCGATGCAATTTCTGTGTTTCATCAACACTCTGATAGACCACAGATTACAGAATGCCACGAGATATGCATCGGAAACTACTACTGGTCTCCAGGGGACGATGAAAGCGTAGACTGTTTGAGACATTACTCCCATGGAGGAAACTGCGCATGGAGAATGTTGTATTCAATCCCGATGCAATTTCTGTGTTTCATCAACACTCTGATAGTCCACAGATTACAAAATGCCTCCAGATGTTAATCGGAAACTGCTACAGGACTTCCAGGGAACGATCAAAGCGTAGACTGTTTGGGACATTACTCCCATGGAGGAAAGTGCGCATGGTGACTGTTGTATTCAATCCCGATGCATTTTCTGTGTTTCATCAACACTCTGATAGTCCACAGATTACAGAATGCCACGAGAAGTGCATCGGAAACTACTACTGTTCTTCCCGGGAACGATCAAAGCGTAGACTCTTTGAGACATTACTCCCATGGAGGAAACTGCGCATGGAGAATGTTGTATTCAATCCCGATGCAATTTCTGTGTTTCATCAACACTCTGATATTCCACAGATTACAGAATGCCTCCAGATGTTAATCGGAAACTGCTACAGGACTTCCAGGGAACGATCAAAGCGTAGACTGTTTGGGACATTACTCCCATGGAGGAAAGTGCGCATGGTGACTGTCGTATTCAATCCCGATGCAATTTCTGTGTTTCATCAACACTCTGATATTCCACAGATTACAAAATGACTCCAGATGTTAATCGGAAACTACTACAGGTCTTCCAGGGAACGATCAAAGCGTAGACTGTTTGGGACATTACTCCCATGGAGGAAAGTGCGCATGGTGACTGTTGTATTCAATCCCGATGCAATTACTGTGTTTCATCAACACTCTGATAGTCTACAGATTACAGAATGCCACCAGAGGTGCATCGGAAACTACTACTGGTCTTCCCGGGAACGACCAAACGTAGACTCTTTGAGACATTACTCCCATGGAGGAAAGTGCGCATGGTGACTGTTGTATTCAATCCCGATGCATTTACAGTGTTTCATCAACACTCTGATAGACCACAGATTACAGAATGCAACGAGATGTGAATCGGAAACTACTACTGGTCTCCAGGGAACGATGAAAGCGTAGACTGTTTGAGACATTACTTTTATGTAAGAAACAGCGCATGGTGACTGTTGTATTGAATCCCGATGCAATTTCTGTGTTTCATCAACACTCTGATAGTCCACAGATTACAGAATGCCTCCACATTTGAATCGGAAACTACTACTAGTCTTCCAGGAAACCATCAAAGCGTAGACTGTTTGAGACATTACTTTTATGGAGGAATGTACGCATGGTGACTGTTGTATTCAATCCCGATGCAATTTCTGTGTTTCATCAACAATCTGATAGTCCACAGATTACAGAATGCCTCCAGATGTTAATCGGAAACTACTACTGGTCTTCCAGGGAACGATCAAAGCGTAGACTGTTTGAGACATTACTTCCATGGAGGAAAGTGCGCATGGTGACGGCTGTATTCAATCCCGATGCAATTTCTGTGTTTCATCAACACTCTGATAGTCCACAGATGACAGAAAGCATCCAGAAGTTCATCGGAAACTACTACTGGTCTTCCAGGGAACGATCAAAGCGTAGACTCTTAGAGACTTTACTCCCATGGAGGAAAGTGAGCATGGTGAGTGTTTTATTCAATCCGGATGCAATTACTGTGTTTCATCAACACTCTGGTAGTCTACAGATTACAGAATGCCACCAGAGTTGCATCGGAAACTACTACTGGTCTTCCAGGGAACGATCAAAGCGTAGATTGTTTGAGACATTACTCCCGTGGAGGAAAGTGCGCATGGTGACTGTTGTATTCAATCCCGATGCATTTTCTGTGTTTCATCAACACTCTGATAGTCCACAGATTACATAATGCCTCCACATATGAATCGAAAACTACTACTGGTCTTCCAGGAAACCATCAAAGCGTAGACTGTTTGAGACACTACTTTTATGGACGAATGTACGCATGGTGACTGTTGTATTCAATCCCGATGCAATTTCTGTGTTTCATCAACACTCTGATAGTCCACAATCTACAGAATGCCTCCAGATGTTAATCGGAAACTACTACTGGTCCTCCAGGGAACGATCAAAGCGTAGACTGTTTATGACATTACTCCCATGAAGGAAAGTGCGCATGGTGACTGTTGTATTCAATCCCGAATCTGTGTTTTATCAACACTCTGATACTCCACAGATTACAGAATGCCTCCAAATGTGCATCGGAAACTACTACTGGTCTTCCAGGGAACGATCAAAGCGTAGACTTTTTGAGACATTACTCCCATGAATGAAAGTGCGCATGGTGACTGTTGTATTCAATACCGATGCAATTCCAATGTTTCAACGACACTCTGATAGTCCACAGGTTACAGAATACCTCCAGATGTGCCTCAGAAACTACTACTGGTCTTCCAGGGAACGATCAAAGCGTAGACTGTTTGAGACATTACTCCCATGGAGGAGAGACCGCATGGTGACTGTTGTATTCAATCCCGCGGCAATTTCTGTGTTTCAACAACACTCTGATAGTAAACAGATAACAGAAGGCCTACAGATGTGCACCGGAAACCACTACCGGTCTTCCAGGGAACGATCAAAGCGTAGACTGTTTGAGACATTACTACCATGGGGGAAAGTGCGCATGGTGACTGTTGTATTCAATCCCGATGCAATTTCTGTGTTTCATCAACACTCTGATAGTCCACAGATTACACAATGCTTCCAGATGTGCATCGGAAACTACTACTGGTCTTCCAGGGAACGATCAAAGCGTAAACTGTTTGAGACATTACTCCCATGGAGGAAAGTGCGCATGGTGACTGTTGTATTCAATCCCGATTCAATTTCCGTGTTTTATCAACACTGAGATAGTTCACAGATAACAGATTGACTAAAGATTTGCATCGGAATCTACTACTGGTCTTCCAGGGAACGATCAAATCGTAGACTGTTTGAGACATTACTCCCATGGAGGAAAGTGCGCATGGTAACTATTGTATTCAATCCCCAAGCAATTTCTGTGTTTCATCAACCCTCTGATAGTCCACAGATTACAGAATGCCTCCAGATGTGCATCGGAAACTACTACTGGTCTAACAGGGTACGATCAAAGGGTAGAATGTTTCAGACATTACTCCCATGGGGGAAAGTGTGCATGGTGACTGTTGTATTCAATCCCGATTCAATTTCTGTGTTTCATCAACACTCTGATAGTCCACAGATTCAGATTGACTCCAGATGTGCATCGGAAACTACTACTGGTCTTCCTGGGAACGATCAAAGCGTAGACTGTTTGAGACATTACTCCCATGGAGGAAAGACCGCATGGTGACTGTAGTATTCAATCCCGATTCAATTTCCGTCTTTTATCAACACTCTGATAGTCCACAGATAACAGAATGACTAAAGATGTGCATCGGAAACTACTACTGGTCTTCCAGGAAACGATCAAAGCGTAGACTGTTTCAGACATTACGCCCATGGAGGAAAGTGCGCATGGTGACTGTTGTATTCAATCCCGATGCAATTTCTGTGTTTTATCAACACTCAGTTAGTCCACAGATTACAGAATGCCTCCTGATGTGAATCGGAAACTACTACTGGTTTTCCAAGGAACTATCAAAGCGTAAACTGTTTGAGACATTACTCACATGGAGGAAAGTGGTCATGGTGACTGTTGTATTCAATCCCGATGCAATTTCTGTGTTTCATCAACACGTTGAAGGTCCACAGATTACATAATGCCTCCAGATGTGCATCGGAAACTACTACTGGTCTTCCAGGGAACGATCAAAGCGTAGACTGTTTGAGACATTACTCCTGTGGAGGAGATTGCACATGGTGACTGTTGTATTCAATCTCGATGCAATTTCTGTGTTTCATCAACACTCTGATAGTCCACAGATTACAGATTGCCTCCAGATGTGTATCGGAAACTACTACTGGTCATCCTGGGAACGATCAAAGCATAGACGGTTTGAGACATTACTCCCATGGAGGAAAGTGCGCATGGTGACTATTGTATTCAATCCCGATTCAATTTCAGTGTTTCATCAACACTATGATAGTCCACAGATTACAGAATGCCTCCAGATGTTCAACGGTAACTACTACTGGTCTTCCAGGGAAGGATCAAAGCGTAGACTCTTTGAGACATTACTCCCATGGGGGAAAGTGTGCATGGTGACTGTTGTATTCAATCCCGATTCAATTTCTGTGTTTCATCAACACTCTGATATTCCACAGATTACAGAATGCCTTCAGATGTGCATCGGAAACTACTACTGGTCTTCCAGGGAACGATCAAAGCGTAGACTTTTTGAGACATTACTCCCATGGATGAAAGTGCGCATGGTGACTGTTGTATTCAATCCCGATGCAATTTCAATGTTTCAACGACACTCTGATAGTCCACAGGTTACAGAATACCTCCAGATGTGCATCAGAAACTACTACTGGTCTTCCAGGGAACGATCAAAGCGTAGTCTGTTTGAGACATTACTCCCATGGAGGAGAGACCGCATGGTGACTGTTGTATTCAATCCCGAGGCAATTTCTGTGTTTCAACAACACTCTGATAGTAAACAGATAACAGAAGGCCTACAGATGTGCATCGGAAACTACTACTGGTCTTCCAGGGAACGATCAAAGCGTAGACTCTTTGAGACATTACTCCCATGGAGGAAAGTGTGCATGGTGACTGTTGTATTCAATCCCGATGCAATTTCTGTGTTTCATCAACACTCTGATACTCAACAGATTACAGAATGCCTCCAGATGTGCAGTTGGAACTACTACTGGCCTTCCACTGAACGATCAAAGCGTAGACTGTTTGAGACATTACTCCTATGGAGGGAACTGCGCATGGAGAATGTTGTATTCAATCCCGATGCAATTTCTGTGTTTCATCAACACTCTGATAGTCCACAGATTACAGAATGCCTCCAGATGTTAATCGGAAACTACTACTGGTCTTCCAGTTAACGATCAAAGCGTAGACTGTTTGGGACATTACTCCCACTGAGGAAAGGGCGCATGGTGACAGTTGTATTCAATCCCGATGCAATTTCTGTGTTTCATCAACACTCTGATAGACCACAGATTACAGAATGCCACGAGATATGCATCGGAAACTACTACTGGTCTCCAGGGGACGATGAAAGCGTAGACTGTTTGAGACATTACTTTTATGTAAGAAACAGCGCATGGTGACTTTTGTATTGAATCCCGATGCAATTTCTGTGTTTCATCAACACTCTGATTGTCCACAGATTACAGAATGCCTCCACATGTGAATCGGAAACTACTACTGGTGTTCCAGGAAACCATCAAAGCGTAGACTGTTTGAGACATTACTTTTATGGAAGAATGTACGCATGGTGACTGTTGTATTCAATCCCGATGCAATTTCTGTGTTTCATCAACACTCTGATAGTCCACAGATTACAGAATGCCTCCAGATGTTAATCGGAAACTACTACTGGTCTTCCAGGGAACGATCAAATCGTAGACTGTTTGAGACATTACTCCCATGGAGGAAACTGCGCATGGAGAATGTTGTATTCAATCCCGATGCAATTTCTGTGTTTCATCAACACTCTGATAGTCCACAGATTACAAAATGCCTCCAGATGTTAATCGGAAACTGCTACTGGTCCTCCAGGGAACGATCAATTGTAGACTGTTTGGGACATTACTCCCATGAAGGAAAGTGCGCATGGTGACTGTTGTATTCAATCCCGATGCAATTTCTGTGTTTCATCAACACTCTGATACTCCACAGATTACAGAATGCCTCCAAATGTGCATCGGAAACTACTACTGGACTTCCAGGGAACGATCAAAGTGTAGATTGTTTGAGACATTACTCCCGTGGAGGAAAGTGCGCATGGTGACTGTGGTATTCAATCCCGATGCATTTTCTGTGTTTCATCAACACTCTGATAGTCCACAGATTACAGAATGCCACGAGAAGTGCATCGGAAACTACTACTGGTCTTCCCGGGAACGATCAGAGCGTAGACTCTTTGAGACATTACTCCCACGGAGGAAACTGCGCATGGAGAATGTTGTATTCAATCGCGATGCAATTTCTGTGTTTCATCAACACTCTGATATTCCACAGATTACAAAATGCCTCCAGATGTTAATCAGAAACTACTACAGGACTTCCAGGGAACGATCAAAGCGTAGACTGTTTGGGACATTACTCCCATGGAGAAAAGTGCGCATGGTGACTGTCGTATTCAATCCCGATGCAATTTCTGTGTTTCATCAACACTCTGATATTCCACAGATTACAAAATGACTCCAGATGTTAATCGGAAACTACTACAGGTCTTCCAGGGAACGATCAAAGCGTAGACTGTTTGGGACATTACTCCCATGGAGGAAAGTGCGCATGGTGACTGTTGTATTCAATCCCGATGCAATTACTGTGTTTCATCAACACTCTGATAGTCTACAGATTACAGAATGCCACCAGAGGTGCATCGGAAACTACTACTGGTCTTCCCGGGAACGACCAAACGTAGACTCTTTGAGACATTACTCCCATGGAGGAAAGTGCGCATGGTGACTGTTGCATTCAATCCCGATGCATTTACAGTGTTTCATCAACACTCTGATAGACCACAGATTACAGAATGCCACGAGATGTGAATCGGAAACTACTACTGGTCTCCAGGGAACGATGAAAGCGTAGACTGTTTGAGACATTACTTTTATGTAAGAAACAGCGCATGGTGACTGTTGTATTGAATCCCGATGCAATTTTTGTGTTTCATCAACACTCTGATAGTCCACAGATTACAGAATAACTCCACATTTGAATCGGAAACTACTACTGGTCTCCCAGGGAACGATCAAAGCATAGACTGTTTGAGACATTACTCCCGTGGAGGAAAGTGCGCATGGTGACTGTTGTGTTCAATCCCGATGCATTTTCTGTGTTTCTTTAACACTCTGATAGTCCACAGATTACATAATGCCTCCACATATGAATCGAAAACTACTACTGGTCTTCCAGGAAACCATCAAAGCGTAGACTGTTTGAGACATTACTTTTATGGACGAATGTACGCATGGTGACTGTTGTATTCAATCCCGATGCAATTTCTGTGTTTCATCAACACTCTGATAGTCCACAATCTACAGAATGCCTCCAGATGTTAATCGGAAACTACTACTGGTCCTCCAGGGAACGATCAAAGCGTAGACTGTTTGGGACATTACTCCCATGAAGGAAAGTGCGCATGGTGACTGTTGTATTCAATCCCGATTCTGTGTTTTATCAACACTCTGATACTCCACAGATTACAGAATGCCTCCAAATGTGCATCGGAAACTACTACTGGTCTTCCAGGGAACGATCAAAGCGTAAACTCTTTGAGACATTACTCCCATGGAGGAAAGTGCGCATGGAGAATGTTGTATTCAATCCCGATTCAATTTCTGTGTTTCATCAATACTCTGATAGTCCACAGATTACAGAATGCCACCAGATGTGCATAGGAAATACTACTGGTCTTCCAGGGAACGATCAATGCGTAGACTGCTTGAGAATTACCCCTATGGGGGAAAGTGCGCATTGTGACTGTTGTATTCAATCCCGAAGCAATTTCTGTGTTTCATCAACACTCTGATAGTCCACAGATTACAGAATGCCTCCAGATGTGCATCGGAAACTACTACTGGTCTTCCAGTGAACGATCAAAGCGTAGACTGTTTGAGACATTACTCCCATGGAGGAAAGTGCGCATGGTGACTGTTGTATTCAATCCCGATGCATTTTCTGTGTTTAATCAACACTCTGATAGTCCACAGATTACAGAATGCCACGAGAAGTGCATCGGAAACTACTACTGGTCTTCTAGGGACCGATCAAAGCGTAGACTCTTTGAGACATTACTCCTATGGAGGGAACTGCGCATGGAGAATGTTGTATTCAATCCCGATGCAATTTCTGTGTTTCATCAACACTCTGATAGTCCACAGATTACAGAATGCCTCCAGATGTTAATCGGAAGCTACTACTGGTCTTCCAGTTAACGATCAAAGCGTAGGCTGTTTGTTACATTACTCCCACTGCGGAAAGGGCGCATGGTGACAGTTGTATTCAATCCCGATGCATTTACAGTGTTTCATCAACACTCTGATAGACCACAGATTACAGAATGCCACGAAATGTGCATCGGAAACTACTACTGGTCTCCAGGGAACGATGAAAGCGTAGACTGTTTGAGACATTACTTTTATGTAAGAAACAGCGCATGGTGACTGTTGTATTGAATCCCGATGCAATTTCTGTGTTTCATCAACACTCTGATAGTCCACAGATTACAGAATGCCTCCACATGTGAATCGGAAACTAGTACGGGTCTTCCAGGAAACCATCAAAGCGTAGACTGTTTGAGACATTACTTTTATGGAGGAATGTACGCATGGTGAATGTTGTATTCACTCCCGATGCATTTTCTGTGTTTCATCAACACTCTGATAGTCCACAGATTACACAATGCCTCCAGATGTGCATCGGAAACTACTACTGCTCTTCCAGGGAACGATCAAAGCGTAGACTGTTTGAGACATTACTCCCATGGAGGAATGTGCGCATAGTGACTGTTGTATTCAATCCCGATGCAATTTCTGTGTTTTATCAACACTCTAATGCTCCACAGATTACAGAATGCCTCCAAATGAGCATCGGAAACTACTACTGGTCTTCCAGGGAACGATCAAAGCGTAAACTCTTTGAGACATTACTCCCATGGAGGAAAGTGCGCATGTTGACTGTTGTATTCAATCCCGATGCATTTTCTGTGTTTCATCAACACTCTGATAGTCCACAGATTACAGAATGCCACGAGAAGTGCATCGGAAACTATTACTGGTCTTCCCGGGAACGATCAAAGCGTAGACTCTTTGAGACATTACTCCCATGGAGGAAAATGCGCATGGTGACTGTTGTATTCAATCCCGATGCAATTTCTGTGTTTCATCAACACTCTGATACTCAACAGACTACAGAATGCCTCCAGATGTGCAGTTGAAACTACCACTGGCCTTCCACTGAACGATGAAAGCTTAGACTGTTTGAGACATTACTCCTATGGAGGGAACTGCGCATGGAGAATGTTGTATTCAATCCAGAGGCAATTTCTGTGTTTCATCAACACTCTGATAGTCCACAGATTACAGAATGCCACGAGATGTGCATCGGAAACTACTACTGGTCTCCAGGGAACGATGAAAGCGTAGACTGTTTGAGACATTACTTTTATGTAAGAAACAGCGCATGGTGACTGTTGTTATGAATCCCGATGCGATTTCTGTGTTTCATCAACACTCTGATAGTCCACAGATTACAGAATGCCTCCACATGTGAATCGGAAACTACTAATGGCCTTCCAGGAAACCTTCAAAGCGTAGACTGCTTAAGACATTACTTTTATGGAGGAATGTACCCATGGTGACTGTTGTATTCAATCCCGATGCAATTTCTGTGTTTCATCAACACTCTGATAGTCCACGGATTACAGAATGATTCCAGATGTTAATCGGAAACTACTACTGGTCTTCCAGGGAACGATCAAAGCGTAGACTGTTTGAGAAATTACTCCCATGGAGGAAACTGCGCATGGAGAATGTTGTATTCAATCCCGATGCAATTTCTGTGTTTCATCAACACTCTGATAGTCCAAGGTTTACAAAATGCCTCCAGATGTTAATCGGAAACTACTACTGGTCCTCCAGGGAACGATCAAATCTTAGACTGTTTGGGACATTACTCCCATGAAGGAAAGTGCGCATGGTGACTGTTGTATTCAATCCCGATGCAATTTCTGTGTTTCATCAACACTCTGATACTCCACAGATTACACAATGCCTCCAAATGTGCATCGGAAACTACTACTGGTCTTCCAGGGAACGATCAAAGTGTAGACTGTTTGAGACATTACTCCCATTGAGGAAAGTGCGCATGGTGACTGTTGTATCCAATCCCGATGCATTTTCTGTGTTTCATCAACACTCTGATAGTCCACAGATTACAGAATGCCACGAGATGTGCATCGGAAACTACTACTGGTCTTCCCGGGAACGATCAAAGCGTAGACTGTTTGAGACATTACTCCCATGGAGGAAAGTGCGCATGGTGACTGTCGTATTCAATCCCGATACAATTTCTGTGTTTCATCAACACTCTGATAGTCCACAGATTACAGAAAGCCTCCAGAAGTTCATCGGAAACTACTACTGGTCTTCCAGGGAACGATCAAAGCGTAGACTGTTAGAGACATTACTCCCATGGAGGAAAGTGAGCATGGTGAGTGTTTTATTCAATCCGGATGCAATTACTGTGTTTCATCAACACTCTGATACTCCACAGATTACAGAATGCCTCCAAATGTGCATCGGAAACTACTACTGGACTTCCAGGGAACGATCAAAGTGTAGATTGTTTGAGACATTACTCCCGTGGAGGAAAGTGCGCATGGTGACTGTGGTATTCAATCCCGATGCATTTTCTGTGTTTCATCAACACTCTGATAGTCCACAGATTACAGAATGCCACGAGAAGTGCATCGGAAACTACTACTGGTCTTCCCGGGAACGATCAGAGCGTAGACTCTTTGAGACATTACTCCCACGGAGGAAACTGCGCATGGAGAATGTTGTATTCAATCGCGATGCAATTTCTGTGTTTCATCAACACTCTGATATTCCACAGATTACAAAATGCCTCCAGATGTTAATCAGAAACTACTACAGGACTTCCAGGGAACGATCAAAGCGTAGACTGTTTGGGACATTACTCCCATGGAGGAAAGTGCGCATGGTGACTGTCGTATTCAATCCCGATGCAATTTCTGTGTTTCATCAACACTCTGATATTCCACAGATTACAAAATGACTCCAGATGTTAATCGGAAACTACTACAGGTCTTCCAGGGAACGATCAAAGCGTAGACTGTTTGGGACATTACTCCCATGGAGGAAAGTGCGCATGGTGACTGTTGTATTCAATCCCGATGCAATTACTGTGTTTCATCAACACTCTGATAGTCTACAGATTACAGAATGCCACCAGAGGTGCATCGGAAACTACTACTGGTCTTCCCGGGAACGACCAAACGTAGACTCTTTGAGACATTACTCCCATGGAGGAAAGTGCGCATGGTGACTGTTGCATTCAATCCCGATGCATTTACAGTGTTTCATCAACACTCTGATAGACCACAGATTACAGAATGCCACGAGATGTGAATCGGAAACTACTACTGGTCTCCAGGGAACGATGAAAGCGTAGACTGTTTGAGACATTACTTTTATGTAAGAAACAGCGCATGGTGACTGTTGTATTGAATCCCGATGCAATTTTTGTGTTTCATCAACACTCTGATAGTCCACAGATTACAGAATAACTCCACATTTGAATCGGAAACTACTACTGGTCTCCCAGGGAATGATCAAAGCATAGACTGTTTGAGACATTACTCCCGTGGAGGAAAGTGCGCATGGTGACTGTTGTGTTCAATCCCGATGCATTTTCTGTGTTTCTTTAACACTCTGATAGTCCACAGATTACATAATGCCTCCACATATGAATCGAAAACTACTACTGGTCTTCCAGGAAACCATCAAAGCGTAGACTGTTTGAGACATTACTTTTATGGACGAATGTACGCATGGTGACTGTTGTATTCAATCCCGATGCAATTTCTGTGTTTCATCAACACTCTGATAGTCCACAATCTACAGAATGCCTCCAGATGTTAATCGGAAACTACTACTGGTCCTCCAGGGAACGATCAAAGCGTAGACTGTTTGGGACATTACTCCCATGAAGGAAAGTGCGCATGGTGACTGTTGTATTCAATCCCGATTCTGTGTTTTATCAACACTCTGATACTCCACAGATTACAGAATGCCTCCAAATGTGCATCGGAAACTACTACTGGTCTTCCAGGGAACGATCAAAGCGTAAACTCTTTGAGACATTACTCCCATGGAGGAAAGTGCGCATGGAGAATGTTGTATTCAATCCCGATTCAATTTCTGTGTTTCATCAATACTCTGATAGTCCACAGATTACAGAATGCCACCAGATGTGCATAGGAAATACTACTGGTCTTCCAGGGAACGATCAATGCGTAGACTGCTTGAGAATTACCCCTATGGGGGAAAGTGCGCATTGTGACTGTTGTATTCAATCCCGAAGCAATTTCTGTGTTTCATCAACACTCTGATAGTCCACAGATTACAGAATGCCTCCAGATGTGCATCGGAAACTACTACTGGTCTTCCAGTGAACGATCAAAGCGTAGACTGTTTGAGACATTACTCCCATGGAGGAAAGTGCGCATGGTGACTGTTGTATTCAATCCCGATGCATTTTCTGTGTTTAATCAACACTCTGATAGTCCACAGATTACAGAATGCCACGAGAAGTGCATCGGAAACTACTACTGGTCTTCTAGGGACCGATCAAAGCGTAGACTCTTTGAGACATTACTCCTATGGAGGGAACTGCGCATGGAGAATGTTGTATTCAATCCCGATGCAATTTCTGTGTTTCATCAACACTCTGATAGTCCACAGATTACAGAATGCCTCCAGATGTTAATCGGAAGCTACTACTGGTCTTCCAGTTAACGATCAAAGCGTAGGCTGTTTGTTACATTACTCCCACTGAGGAAAGGGCGCATGGTGACAGTTGTATTCAATCCCGATGCATTTACAGTGTTTCATCAACACTCTGATAGACCACAGATTACAGAATGCCACGAAATGTGCATCGGAAACTACTACTGGTCTCCAGGGAACGATGAAAGCGTAGACTGTTTGAGACATTACTTTTATGTAAGAAACAGCGCATGGTGACTGTTGTATTGAATCCCGATGCAATTTCTGTGTTTCATCAACACTCTGATAGTCCACAGATTACAGAATGCCTCCACATGTGAATCGGAAACTAGTACGGGTCTTCCAGGAAACCATCAAAGCGTAGACTGTTTGAGACATTACTTTTATGGAGGAATGTACGCATGGTGAATGTTGTATTCACTCCCGATGCATTTTCTGTGTTTCATCAACACTCTGGTAGTCCACAGATTACACAATGCCTCCAGATGTGCATCGGAAACTACTACTGCTCTTCCAGGGAACGATCAAAGCGTAGACTGTTTGAGACATTACTCCCATGGAGGAATGTGCGCATAGTGACTGTTGTATTCAATCCCGATGCAATTTCTGTGTTTTATCAACACTCTAATGCTCCACAGATTACAGAATGCCTCCAAATGAGCATCGGAATTTACTACTGGTCTTCCAGGGAACGATCAAAGCGTAAACTCTTTGAGACATTACTCCCATGGAGGAAAGTGCGCATGTTGACTGTTGTATTCAATCCCGATGCATTTTCTGTGTTTCATCAACACTCTGATAGTCCACAGATTACAGAATGCCACGAGAAGTGCATCGGAAACTATTACTGGTCTTCCCGGGAACGATCAAAGCGTAGACTCTTTGAGACATTACTCCCATGGAGGAAAATGCGCATGGTGACTGTTGTATTCAATCCCGATGCAATTTCTGTGTTTCATCAACACTCTGATACTCAACAGACTACAGAATGCCTCCAGATGTGCAGTTGAAACTACCACTGGCCTTCCACTGAACGATGAAAGCTTAGACTGTTTGAGACATTACTCCTATGGAGGGAACTGCGCATGGAGAATGTTGTATTCAATCCAGAGGCAATTTCTGTGTTTCATCAACACTCTGATAGTCCACAGATTACAGAATGCCACGAGATGTGCATCGGAAACTACTACTGGTCTCCAGGGAACGATGAAAGCGTAGACTGTTTGAGACATTACTTTTATGTAAGAAACAGCGCATGGTGACTGTTGTTATGAATCCCGATGCGATTTCTGTGTTTCATCAACACTCTGATAGTCCACAGATTACAGAATGCCTCCACATGTGAATCGGAAACTACTAATGGCCTTCCAGGAAACCTTCAAAGCGTAGACTGCTTAAGACATTACTTTTAAAAAGGAATGTACCCATGGTGACTGTTGTATTCAATCCCGATGCAATTTCTGTGTTTCATCAACACTCTGATAGTCCACGGATTACAGAATGATTCCAGATGTTAATCGGAAACTACTACTGGTCTTCCAGGGAACGATCAAAGCGTAGACTGTTTGAGAAATTACTCCCATGGAGGAAACTGCGCATGGAGAATGTTGTATTCAATCCCGATGCAATTTCTGTGTTTCATCAACACTCTGATAGTCCAAGGTTTACAAAATGCCTCCAGATGTTAATCGGAAACTACTACTGGTCCTCCAGGGAACGATCAAATCTTAGACTGTTTGGGACATTACTCCCATGAAGGAAAGTGCGCATGGTGACTGTTGTATTCAATCCCGATGCAATTTCTGTGTTTCATCAACACTCTGATACTCCACAGATTACACAATGCCTCCAAATGTGCATCGGAAACTACTACTGGTCTTCCAGGGAACGATCAAAGTGTAGACTGTTTGAGACATTACTCCCATTGAGGAAAGTGCGCATGGTGACTGTTGTATCCAATCCCGATGCATTTTCTGTGTTTCATCAACACTCTGATAGTCCACAGATTACAGAATGCCACGAGATGTGCATCGGAAACTACTACTGGTCTTCCCGGGAACGATCAAAGCGTAGACTGTTTGAGACATTACTCCCATGGAGGAAAGTGCGCATGGTGACTGTCGTATTCAATCCCGATACAATTTCTGTTTTTCATCAACACTCTGATAGTCCACAGATTACAGAAAGCCTCCAGAAGTTCATCGGAAACTACTACTGGTCTTCCAGGGAACGATCAAAGCGTAGACTGTTAGAGACATTACTCCCATGGAGGAAAGTGAGCATGGTGAGTGTTTTATTCAATCCGGATGCAATTACTGTGTTTCATCAACACTCTGATAGTCTACAGATTACAGAATGCCACCAGAGGTGCATTGGAAACTACTACTGGTCATCCAGGGAACGATCAAAGCGTAGATTGTTTGAGACATTACTCCCGTTGAGGAAAGTGCGCATGGTGACTGTTGTATTCAATCCCGATGCATTTTCTGTGTTTCATCAACACTCTGATAGTCCACAGATTACAGAATGCCACGAGAAGTGCATCGGAAACTACTACAGGTCTTCCCGGGAACGATCAAAGCGTAGACTCTTTGAGACATTACTCCCATGGAGGAAAGTGCGCATGGTGACAGTTGTATTCAATCCCGATGCATTTACAGTGTTTAATCAACACTCTGATAGACCACAGATTACAGAATGCCACGAGATGTGCATCGGAAACTACTACTGGTCTCCAGGGAACGATGAAAGCGTAGACTGTTTGAGACATTACTCTTATGTAAGAAACAGCGCATGGTGACTGTTGTATTGAATCCCGATGCCATTTCTGTGTTTCATCAACACTCTGATAGTCCACAGATTACAGTATGCCTCCACATGTGAATCGGAAACTACTACTGGTCTTCCAGGAAACCATCAAAGCGTAGACTGTTTAAGACATTACTTTTATGGAGGAATGTACGCATGGTGACTGTTGTATTCAATTCCGATGCAATTTCTGTGTTTCATCAACACTCTGATAATCCACAGATTACAGAAAGCCGCCAGAAGTTCATCGGAAACTACTACTGGTCTTCCAGGGAACGATCAAAGCGTAGACTGTTAGAGACATTACTCCCATTTAGGAAAGTGAGCATGGTGAGTGTTTTATTCAATCCAGATGCAATTAATGTGTTTCATCAACACTCTGATAGTCTACAGATTACAGAATGCCACCAGAGGTGCATCGGAAATTACTACTGGTCTTCCAGGGAACGATCAAAGCGTAGATTGTTTGAGACATTACTCCCGTGGAGGAAAGTGCGCATGGTGACTGTTGTATTCAATCCCGATGCATTTTCTGTGTTTCATCAACACTCTGATAGTCCACAGATTACAGAATGCCTCCACATGTGAATCGGAAACTACTACTGGTCTTCCAGGAAACCATCAAAACGTAGACTGTTTGAGACATTACTTTTATGGAGGAATGTACGCATGGTGACTGTTGTATTCAATCCCGATGCAATTTCTGTGTTTCATCAACACTCTGATAGTCCACAGATTACAGAATGCCTCCAGATGTTAATCGGAAACTACTACTGCTCTTCCAGGGAACGATCAAAGCGTAGACTGTTTGAGACATTACTCCCATGGAGGAAACTGCGCATGGAGAATGTTGTATTCAATCCCGATGCTATTTATGTGTTTCATCAACACTCTGATAGTCCACAGATTACAAAATGCTCCAGATGTTAAACGGAAACTACTACTGGTCCTCCAGGGAACGATCAAAGCGTAGACTGTTTGGGACATTACTCCCATGAATGAAAGTGCGCATGGTGACTGTTGTATTCAATCCCGATGCAATTTCTGTGTTTCATCAACACTCTGATACTCCACAGATTACAGAATGCCTCCAAATGTGCATCGGAAACTACTACTGGTCTTCCAGGGAACGATCAAAGCGTAGATTGTTTGAGACATTACTCCCATGGAGGAAAGTGCGCATGGTGACTGTTGTATTCAATCCCGATGCAATTTCTGTGTTTCATCAACACTCTGATACTCAACAGATTACAGAATGCCTCCAGATGTGCAGTTGAAACTACTACTGGCCTTCCACTGAACGATCAAAGCGTAGACTGTTTGAGACATTGCTCCTATGGAGGGAACTGCGCATGGAGAATGTTGTATTCAATCCCGATGCAATTTCTGTGTTTCATCAACACTCTGATAGTCCACAGATTACAGAATGCCTCCAGATGTTAATCGGAAACTACTACTGGTCTTCCAGGGAACGATCAAAGCGTAGACTGTTTGAGACATTACTCCCATGGAGGAAACTGCGCATGGAGAATGTTGTATTCAATCCCGATGCTATTTATGTGTTTCATCAACACTCTGATAGTCCACAGATTACAAAATGCTCCAGATGTTAAACGGAAACTACTACTGGTCCTCCAGGGAACGATCAAAGCGTAGACTGTTTGGGACATTACTCCCATGAATGAAAGTGCGCATGGTGACTGTTGTATTCAATCCCGATGCAATTTCTGTGTTTCATCAACACTCTGATACTCCACAGATTACAGAATGCCTCCAAATGTGCATCGGAAACTACTACTAGTCTTCCAGGGAACGATCAAAGCGTAGACTATTTGAGACATTACTCCCGTGGAGGAAAGTGCGCATGGTGATTGTTGTATTCAATCCCGATGCATTTTCTGTGTTTCATCAACACTCTGATAGTCCACAGACTACAGAATGCCTCCAGATGTTAAACGGAAACTACTACTGGTCCTCCAGGGAACGATCAAAGCGTAGACTGTTAGAGACATTACTCCCAGGGAGGAAAGTGAGCATGGGTACTGTTTTATTCAATCCGGATGCAATTACTGTGTTTCATCAACACTCTGATAGTCTACACATTACAGAATGCCACCAGAGGTGCATCGGAAACTACAACTGGTCTTCCAGCGAACGATCAAAGCGTAGACTGTTTGAGACATTACTCCTGTGGAGGAAAGTGCGCATGGTGACTGTTGTATTCAATCCCGATGCATTTTCTGTGTTTCATCAACACTCTGATAGTCCACAGACTACAGAATGCCTAAAGATGTTAAACGGAAACTACAACTGGTCCTCCAGGGAACGATCAAAGCGTAGACTGTTTGGGACATTACTCCCATGAAGGAAAGTGCGCATGGTGACTGTTGTATTCAATCCCGATGCAATTTCTGTGTTTCATCAACACTCTGATACTCCACAGACTACAGAATGCCACGAGATGTGCATCGGAAACTACTACTGGTCTTCCCGGCATCGATCAAAGCGTAGACTGTTTGAGATATTACTCCCATGGAGGAAAGTGCGCATGGTGATTGTCGTATTCAATCCCGATGCAATTTCTGTGTTTCATCAACACTCTGATAGTCCACAGATTACAGAAAGCCTCCAGAAGTTCAGCGGAAACTACAACTGGTCTTCCAGGGACGATCAAGGCGTAGACTGTTAGAGACATTACTCCCATGCAGGAAAGTGAACATGGTGACTGTTTTATTCAATCCGGATGCAATTACTGTGTTTCATCAACACTCTCATAGTCTACACATTACAGAATGCCACCAGAGGTGCATCGGAAACTACTACTGGTCTTCCAGGGCACGATCAAAGCGTGGATTGTTTGAGACATTACTCCCATGGAGGAATGTGCGCATAGTGACTGTTGTATTCAATCCCGATGCAATTTCTGTGTTTTATCAACACTCTGATACTCCACAGATTACGGAATGCCTCCAAATGTGCATCAGAAACTACTACTGGTCTTCCAGGGATCGATCAAAGCGTAAACTCTTTGAGACATTACTCCAATGGAGGAAAGTGCGCATGGTGACTGTTGTATTCAATCCCGAGGCATTTTCTGTGTTTCATCAACACTCTGATAGTCCACAGATTACAGAATGCCGCGAGATGTGCATCGGAAACTACTACTGGTCTCCAGGGAACGATGAAAGCGTAGACCGTTTGAGACATTACTTCTATGTAAGAAACAGCGCATGGTGACTGTTGTATTGAATCCCGATGAAATTTCTGTGTTTCATCAACACTCTGATAGTCCACAGACTACAGAATGCCTCCACATGTGAATCGGAAACTACTACTGGTCTTCCTGGAAACCATCAAAGCGTAGACTGTTTGAGACATTACTTTTATGGCGGAATGTACGCATGGTGACTGTTGTATTCAATCCCGATGCAATTTCTGAGTTTCATCAACACTCTGATAGTCCACAGACTACAGAATGCCTCCAGATGTTAAACGGAAACTACTACTGGTCCTCCAGGGAACGATCAAAGCGTAGACTGTTTGGGACATTACTCCCATGAAGGAAAGTGCGCATGGTAACTGTTGTATTCAATCCCGATGCAATTTCTGTGTTTCATCAACACTCTGATACTCCACAGATTACAGAATGCCACGAGATGTGCATCGGAAACTACTACTGGTCTTCCCGGCAACGATCAAAGCGTAGACTGTTTGAGATATTACTCCCATGGAGGAAAGTGCGCATGGTGATTGTCGTATTCAATCCCGATGCAATTTCTGTGTTTCATCAACACTCTGATAGTCCACAGATTACAGAAAGCCTCCAGAAGTTCAGCGGAAACTACAACTGGTCTTCCAGGGACGATCAAGGCGTAGACTGTTAGAGACATTACTCCCATGCAGGAAAGTGAGCATTTTGACTGTTTTATTCAATCCGGATGCAATTACTGTGTTTCATCAACACTCTCATAGTCTACACATTACAGAATGCCACCAGAGGTGCATCGGAAACTACTACTGGTCTTCCAGGGCACGATCAAAGTGTAGATTGTTTGAGACATTATTCCCGTGGAGGAAAGTGCGCATGGTGACTGTTGTATTCAATCCCGATGCATTTTCTGTGTTTCATCAACACTCTGATAGTCCACAGATTACAGAATGCCTCCAGATGTGCATCGGAGACTACTACTGCTCTTCCAGGGACCGATCAAAGCGTAGACTGTTTGAGACATCACTCCCATGGAGGAAAGTGCGCATGGTGACTGTTGTATTCAATACCGATGCAATTTCTGTGTTTCATGAACATTCTGATAGTCCACAGATTACAGAACGCCTCCAGATGTGCATCGGAAACTACTACTGGTCTTCCAGGGAACGATCAAAGCGTAGACTGTTTGAGACCTTACTTTTATGGAGGAATGTGCGCATGGTGACTGTTGTATTCAATCCCGATGCAATTTCTGTGTTTCATTAACACTCTAATAGTCCACAGATTACAGAATGCCTCCAGATGTGCATCAGAAACTACTACTGGTCTTCCAGGGAACGATCAAAGCATAGACTGTTTGAGACATTACATTTATGGATGAATGTGCGCATGTTGACTGTTGTATTCAATCCTGATGCAATTTATGTGTTTCATCAACACTCTAATAGTCCACAGATTACAGAATGCCTCCAGATGTGCATCAGAAACTACTACTGGTCTTCCAGGGAACAATCAAAGCTTAAACTCATTGAGACATTACTCCCATGGGGGAAAGTGAGCATGGTGACTGTTTTATTCAATCCCGATGCAATTTCTGTGTTTCATCAGTACTCTGATGGTCTACACATTACAGAATGCCACCAGAAGTGCATCGGAAACTACTACTGGTCTTCCAGGGAGCGATCAAAACGTAGACTGTTTTTGACATTACTCCCATGGAGGAAATTGCGAATGGTGACTGTTGTATTCAATCCCGATGCAGTTTCTGTGTTTCATCAACACTCTGATAGTCCACAGATAACAGAATGCCTCCAGATGTTAATCGGAAACTACTACTGGTCTTCCCGGGAACGATCAAAGCGTAGACTGTTTCAGACATTACTCCCATGGAGCAAAGTGCGGATGGTGACTGTTTTATTCAATCCCGATACAATTTCTGTGTTTCATCAACTCTCTAATACTCCACAGATTACAGAATGCCTCCAGTTGTGGATCGGAAACTTCTACTGGTCTTCCAGGGAACGATCAAATTGTAGACTGTTTCAGACATTACTCCCATGGAGGAAAGTGCGGATGATGACTGTTTTATTCAATCCCGATACAATTTCTGTGTTTCATCAACTCTCTAATACTCAACAGATTACAGAATGCCTCCAGATGTGCATCGAAAACTTCTACTGGTCTTCCAGGGAACGATCAAATTATAGACTGTTTGAGACATTACTCCCATGGAGGAATGTGCGCATGGTGACTGTTGTATTCAATCCCGATGCAATTTCTGTGTCTCATCAACACTCTGATAATCCACAGATTACAGAATGCCAAGAGATGTGCATCGGAAACTACTACTGGTCATCCAGGGAACGATCAAATCGTAGGCTGTTTGTTACATTACTCCCATGGAGGAAAGGGCGCATGGTGACTGTTGTATTCAATCCTGATGCATTTACAGTGTTTCATCAACACTCTGATAGACCACAGATTACAGAATGCCACGAGATGTGCATCGGAAACTACTACTGGTCTCCAGGGAACGATGAAAGCGTAGACTGTTTGAGACATTACTTTTATGTAAGAAACAGCGCATGGTGACTGTTGTATTGAATCCCGATGCAATTTCTGAGTTTCATTAACACTCTGATAGTCCACAGATTACAGAATGCCTCCACATGTGAATCGGAAACTACTACTGGTCTTCCAGGTAACCATCAAAGCGTAGACTGTTTGAGACATTACTTTTATGGAGGAATGTACGCATGGTGACTGTTGTATTCAATCCCCATGCAATTTCTGTGTTTCATCAACACTCTGATAGTCCACAGATTACAGAATGCCTCCAGATGTTAATCGGAAACTACTACTGGTCTTCCAGGGAACGATCAAAGCGTAGACTGTTTGAGACATTACTCCCATGGAGGAAACTGCGCATGGAGAATGTTGTATTCAATCCCGATGCAATTTCTGTGTTTCATCAACACTCTGATAGTCCACAGACTACAGTATGCCACGAGACGTGCATCGGAAACTACTACTGGTCTTCCCGGGAACGATCAAAGCGTAGACTGTTTGAGACATTACTCCCATGGGGGAAAGTGCGCATGGTGACTGTCGTATTCAATCCCGATGCAATATCTGTGTTTCATCAACACTCTGATAGTCCACAGATTACAGGATGCCTCCAGATGTGCATCGGAAACCACTACTGCTCTTCCAGGGAACGATCAAAGCGTAGACTGTTTGAGACATTACTCCCATGGAGGAATGTGCGCACAGTGACTGTTGTATTCAATCCCGATGCAATTTCTGTGTTTTATCAACACTCTGATACTCCACAGATTACAGAATGCCTCCAAATGTGCATCGGAACCTACTACTGGTCTTCCAGTTAACGATCAAAGCGTAAACTCTTTGAGACATTACTCCCTTGGAGGAAAGTGCGCATGGTGACTGTTGTATTCAATCCCGATGCATTTTCTGTGTTTCATCAACACCCTGATAGTCCACAGATTACAGAAAGCCACGAGAAGTGCATCAGAAACTACTACTGGACTTCCCGGGAATGATCAAAGCGTAGACTCTTTGAGACATTACTTCCATGGAGGAGAGTGCGCATGGTGACTGTTGTATTCAATCCCGATGCAATTTCTGTGTTTCATCAACACTCTGATACTCAACAGATTACAGAATGCCTCCAGATGTGCAGTTGAAACTACTACTGGCCTTCCACTGAACGATCAAAGCGTAGACTGTTTGAGACATTACTCCTATGGAGGGAACTGCGCATGGAGAATGTTGTATTCAATCCCGATGCAATTTCTGTGTTTCATCAACACTCTGATAGTCCACAGATTACAGAATGCCTCCAGATGTTAATCGGAAACTACTACTGGTCTTCCAGTTAACGATCAAAGCGTAGGCTGTTTGTTACATTACTCCCATGGAGGAAAGGGCGCATGGTGACAGTTGTATTCAATCCCGATGCATTTACAGTGTTTCATCAACACTCTGATAGACCACAGATTACAGAATGCCACGAGATGTGCATCGGAAACTACTACTGGTCTTCCAGGGAACGATCAAAGCGTAGACAGTTTGAGACATTACTCCCATGGAGGAAAGTGCGCATGGTGACTGTTTTATTCAATCCCGATGCAATTACTATGTTTCATCAGTACTCTGATAGTCTACACATTACAGAATGCCACCAGAAGTGCATCGGAAACTTCTACTGGTCTTCCAGGGAGGGAGCGATCAAAACGTAGACTGTTTGAGACATTACTCCCATGGAGGAAAGTTCGCATGGTGACTGTTGTATTCAATTCCGATGCAATTTCTGTGTTTCATCAACACTCTGATACTGCACAGATTACAGAATGCCTCCAGATGTGCAGTTGAAACTACTATTGGTCTTCCACTGAACGATCAAAGCGTAGACTGTTTGAGACATTACTCCCATGGAGGAAACTGCGCATGGAGAATGTTGTATTCAATCCCGATGCAATTTCTGTGTTTCATCAACACTCTGATAGTCCACAGATTACAGAAAGCCTCCAGATGTTCATCGGAAACTGTTACTGGTCTTCCAGTGAACGATCAAAGCGTAGACTGTTAGAGACATTACTCCCACGGAGGAAAGTGAGCATTATGACTGTTTTATTCAATCCCGATGCAATTACTGTGTTTCATCAACACTCTGATAGTCTAAACATTACAGAATGCCACCAGAGGTGCATCGGAAACTACTACTGGTCTTCGAGGGAACGATCAAAGCATAGATTGTTTGACACATTACTTTTATATAAGAAACAGCGCATGGTGACTGTTGTATTCAATCCCGATGCAATTTCTGTGTTTCATCAACACTCTGATAGTCCACAGATTACAGATTGCCCCAAATGTGCATCGGAAACTACTACTGGTCTTCCAGGGAAGGATCAAAGCGTAAACTCTTTGAGACATTACTCCAATGGAGGAAAGTGCGCATGGTGACTATTGTATTCAATCCCGATGCATTCTCTGTGTTTCATCAACACTCCGATAGTCCACAGATTACAGAATGCCACGAGATGTGCATCGGAAACTACTACTGGTCTTCCAGGGAACGATCAAAGCGTAGACTGTTTGAGACATTACTTTTATGAAGGAATGTGGGCATGGTGACTGTTGTTTTCAATCCCGATGCAATTTCTGTGTTTCATCAACACTCTGATACTCCACAGATTACAGAATGCCTCCAAATTTGTATCGGAAACTACTACTGGTCTACCAGTGAACGATCAAAGCGTAGACTGTTTGAGACATTACTCCCATGGAGGAAACTGCGCATGGAGAATGTTGTATTCAATCCCGATCCAATTTCTGTGTTTCATCAACACTCTGATAGTCCACAGATTACAGAATGCCTCCAGATGTGCATCGGAAACCACTACTGCTCTTCCAGGGAACGATCAAAGCGTAGACTGTTTGAGACATTACTCCCATGGAGGAATGTGCGCATAGTGACTGTTGTATTCAATCCCGATGCAATTTCTGTGTTTTATCAACACTCTGATACTCCACAGATTACAGAATGCCTCCAAATGTGCATCGGAAACTACTACTGGTCTTCCAGGGAACGATCAAAGCGTAAACTCTTTGAGACATTACTCCCTTGGAGGAAAGTGCCCATGGTGACTGTTGTATTCAATCCCGATGCATTTTCTGTGTTTCATCAACACTCTGATAGTCCACAGATTACAGAAAGCCACGAGAAGTGCATCAGAAACTACTACTGGACTTCCCGGGAACGATCAAAGCGTAGACTCTTTGAGACATTACTTCCATGGAGGAATGTGGGCATGGTGACTGTTGTTTTCAATCCCGATGCAATTTCTGTGTTTCATCAACACTCTGATACTCCACAGATTACAGAATGCCTCCAAATTTGTATCGGAGACTACTACTGGTCTACCAGTGAACGATCAAAGCGTAGACTGTTTGAGACATTACTCCCATGGAGGAAACTGCGCATGGAGAATGTTGTATTCAATCCCGATCCAATTTCTGTGTTTCATCAACACTCTGATAGTCTACACATTACAGAATGCCACCAGAGGTGCATCGGAAACTACTACTGGTCTTCCAGGGAACGATCAAAGCGTAGACTGTTTGAGACATTACTTTTATGGAGGAATGTGCGCATGGTGACTGTTGTATTCTATCCCGATGCAATTTCTGTGTTTCATCAACACTCTAATAGTCCACAGATTACAGAGTGCCTCCAGATGTGCATCGGAAACTACTACTGGTCTTCCACTGAAGAATCAAAGAGTAAACTCTTTGAGACATTACTCCCATGGAGGAAAGTGCGCATGGTGACTGTTGTATTCAATCCCGATGCAATTTACTGTGTTTCATCAACACTCTGATAGACCACAGATTACAGAATGCCACGAGATGTGCATCGGAAACCACTACCGGTCTTCCAGGGAACGATGAAAGCGTAGACTTTTTGAGACATTACTTTTATGTAAGAAACAGCGCATGGTGACTGTTGTATTCAATCCCGATGCAATTTCTGTGTTTCATCAACACTCTGATAGTCCACAGATTACAGAATGCCTCCACATGTGAATCGGAAACTACTACTGGTCTTCCAGGGAACGATCAAAGCGTAGACTGTTAGAGACATTACTCCCACGGAGGAAAGTGAGCATTATGACTGTTTTATTCAATCCCGATGCAATTACTGTGTTTCATCAACACTCTGATAGTTTACACATTACAGAATGCCACCAGAGGTGCATCGGAAACTACTACTGGTCTTCGAAGGAACGATCAAAGCATAGATTGTTTGACACATTACTTTTATATAAGAAACAGCGCATGGTGACTGTTGTATTCAATCCCGATGCAATTTCTGTGTTTCATCAACACTCTGATAGTCCACAGACTACAGAATGCCCCAAATGTGCATCGGAAACTACTAATGGTCTTCCAGGGAACGATCAAAGCGTAAAATCTTTGACACATTACTCCCATGGAGGAAAGTGCGCATGGTGACTATCGTTTTCAATCCCGATGCATTCTCTGTGTTTCATCAACACTCTGATAGTCCGCAGATTACAGAATGCCACGAGATGTGCATCGGAAACTACTACTGGTCTTCCAGCTAACGATCAAAGCGTAGACTGTTTGAGACATTACTTTTATGAAGGAATGTGCGCATGGTGACTGTTGTTTTCAATCCCGATGCAATTTCTGTGTTTCATCAACACTCTAATAGTCCACAGATTACAGAATGCCTCCAGATGTGCATCGGAAACTACTACTGGTCTTCCAGGGAACAATCAAAGCGTAAACTCTTTGAGACATTACTTCCATGGAGGAAAGTGCGCATGGTGTCTGTTGTATACATTCCCGATGCATTTTCTGTGTTTCATCAACACTCCGATAGTCCACAGATTACAGAATGCCACGAGATGTGCATCGGAAACTACTACTGGTCTTCCCTTGAACGATCAAAGCGTAGACTGTTTTTGACATTACTCCCATGGAGGAAAGTGCGCATGGTGACTGTTGTATTCAATCCCGATGCAATTTCTGTGTTTCATCAACACTCTGATACTCCACAGATTACAGAATGCCTCCAAATTTGCATCGGAAACTACTACTGGTCTTCCAGGGAACGATCAAAGCGTAGACTGTTTGAGACATTACTCCCATGGAGGAAACTGCGCATGGAGAATGTTGTATTCAATCCCGATCCAATTTCTGTGTTTCATCAACACTCTGATAGTCTTCACATTACAGAATGCCACCAGAGGAGCATCGGAAACTACTACTGGTGTTCCAGGGAACGATCAAAGCGTAGATTGTTTGTGACAATACTCCCGTGTAGGAAAGTGCGCATGGTGACTGTTGTATTCAATCCCGATGCATTTTCTGTGTTTCATCAACACTCTGATAGTCCACAGATAACAGAATGCCTGCAGATATGCATCGGAAACTACTACTGGTCTTCCACGGAACGATCAAAGCGTAGACTGTTTGAGACATTACTCCCATGGAGGAAACTGCTCATGGAGAATGTTGTATTCAATCCCGATGCAATTTTTGTGTTTCATCAACACTCTGATGGTCCACAGATTACAGAAAGCCTCCAGATGTTCATCGGAAACTACTACTGGTCATCCAGGGAACGATCTAAGCGTAGACTGTTAGAGACATTACTCCCATGGTGGAAAGTGAGCATGGTGACTGTTTTATTCAATCCCGATGCAATTACTGTGTTTCATCAACACTCTGATAGTCGACACATTACAGAATGCCACCAGAAGTGCATGGGAAACTACTACTGGTCTTCCAGGGAACGATCAAAGCGTAGATTGTTTGAGACATTACTCCCGTGTAGGAAAGTGCGCATCGTGACTGTTGTATTCTATCCCGATGCATTTTCTGTGTTTCATCAACACTCTGATAGTCCACAGATTACAGAATGCCTCCAGATGTGCTTCGGAAACTACTACTGGTCTTGCAGGGAACAATCAAAGTGTAGACTATTTGAGACATTACACCCATGGAGGAAAGTGCGCATGGTGACTGTTGTATTCAATCACGATGCAATTTCTGTGTTTCATCAACACTCTGATAGTCCACAGATTACAGAATGCCTCCACATGTGAATCGGAAACTACTACTGGTCTTCCAGAAAACGATCAAAGCGTAGACCGATTGAGACGTTACTTTTATGGAGAAATGTACGCATTGTGACTGTTGTATTCAATCCCGATGCAATTTCTGTGTTTCATCAACACTCTGATAGTCCACAGGTTACAGAATGCCTCCAGATGTTAATCGGAAACTACTACTGGTCCTCCAGGGAACGATCAAATCGTAGACTGTTTGGGACATTACTCCCATGGAGGAAAGTGCGCATGGTGACTGTTGTATTCAATCCCGATGCAATTTCTGAGTTTCATCAACACTCTGATACTCCACAGATTACAGAATGCCTCCAGATGTGCATCGGAAACTACTACTGGTCTTCCAGGGAACGATCAAAGCGTAGACTGTTTGAGACATTACTTTTATGGAAGAATGTGCGCATGGTGACTGTTGTATTCAATCCCGATGCAATTTCTGTGTTTCATCAACACTCTAATAGTCCACAGATTACAGCATGCCTCCAGATGTGCATCGGAAACTACTACTGGTCTTCCACTTCAGAATCAAAGCGTAAACTCTTTGAGACAATACTCCCATGGAGGAAAGTGCGCATGGTGACTGTTGTATTCAATCCCGATGCATTTACTGTGTTTCATCAACACTCTGATAGACCACAGATTACAGAATGCCACGAGATGTGCATCGGAAACCACTACTGGTCTTCCAGGGAACGTAGAAAGCGTAGACTGTTTGAGACATTACTTTTATGTAAGAAACAGCGCATGGTGACTGTATTATTCAATCCCGATGCAATTTCTGTGTTTCATCAACACTCTAATAGTCCACAGATTACAGAATGCCTCCACATGTGAATCGGAAACTACTACTGGTCTTCCAGGAAACGATCAAAGCGTAGACTGATTGAGACGTTACTTTTATGGAGGAATGTACGCATGGTGACTGTTGTATTCAATCCCGATGCAATTTCTGTGTTTCAACAACACTCTGATAGTCCACAGATTACAGAATGCCTCCAGATGTGAATCGAAACTACTACTGGTCTTCCGGGGAACGATGAAAGCGTAGACTGCATGAGACATTACCCCCATGGAGGAAAGTGCGCATGGTGACTGTTGTATTCAATCCCGATGCAATGTCTGCGTTTCATCAACACTCTGATAGTCCACAGATTACAGAATGCCTCCAGATGTGCAATTGAAACTACTACTGGTCTTCCAGGGAACGATCAAAGCGTAGACTGTTTGAGACATTACTCCCATGGAGGAAACTGCTCATGGAGAATGTTGTATTCAATCCCGATGCAATTTTTGTGTTTCATCAACACTCTGATGGTCCACAGATTACAGAAAGCCTCCAGATGTTCATCGGAAACTACTACTGGTCATCCAGGGAACGATCTAAGCGTAGACTGTTAGAGACATTACTCCCATGGTGGAAAGTGAGCATGGTGACTGTTTTATTCAATCCCGATGCAATTACTGTGTTTCATCAACACTCTGATAGTCGACACATTACAGAATGCCACCAGAAGTGCATGGGAAACTACTACTGGTCTTCCAGGGAACGATCAAAGCGTAGATTGTTTGAGACATTACTCCCGTGTAGGAAAGTGCGCATCGTGACTGTTGTATTCTATCCCTATGCATTTTCTGTGTTTCATCAACACTCTGATAGTCCACAGATTACAGAATGCCTCCAGATGTGCTTCGGAAACTACTACTGGTCTTGCAGGGAACAATCAAAGCGTAGACTATTTGAGACATTACACCCATGGAGGAAAGTGCGCATGGTGACTGTTGTATTGAATCCCGATGCAATTTCTGTGTTTCATCAACACTCTGATAGTCCACAGATTCCAGAATGCCTCCACATGTGAATCGGAAACTACTACTGGTCTTCCAGAAAACGATCAAAGCGTAGACCGATTGAGACGTTACTTTTATGGAGAAATGTACGCATTGTGACTGTTGTATTCAATCCCGATGCAATTTCTGTGTTTCATCAACACTCTGATAGTCCACAGGTTACAGAATGCCTCCAGATGTTAATCGGAAACTACTACTGGTCCTCCAGGGAACGATCAAATCGTAGACTGTTTGGGACATTACTCCCATGGAGGAAAGTGCGCATGGTGACTGTTGTATTCAATCCCGATGCAATTTCTGAGTTTCATCAACACTCTGATACTCCACAGATTACAGAATGCCTCCAGATGTGCATCGGAAACTACTACTGGTCTTCCAGGGAACGATCAAAGCGTAGACTGTTTGAGACATTACTTTTATGGAAGAATGTGCGCATGGTGACTGTTGTATTCAATCCCGATGCAATTTCTGTGTTTCATCAACACTCTAATAGTCCACAGATTACAGCATGCCTCCAGATGTGCATCGGAAACTACTACTGGTCTTCCACTTCAGACTCAAAGCGTAAACTCTTTGAGACAATACTCCCATGGAGGAAAGTGCGCATGGTGACTGTTGTATTCAATCCCGATGCATTTACTGTGTTTCATCAACACTCTGATAGACCACAGATTACAGAATGCCACGAGATGTGCATCGGAAACCACTACTGGTCTTCCAGGGAACGTAGAAAGCGTAGACTGTTTGAGACATTACTTTTATGTAAGAAACAGCGCATGGTGACTGTATTATTCAATCCCGATGCAATTTCTGTGTTTCATCAACACTCTGATAGTCCACAGATTACAGAATGCCTCCACATGTGAATCGGAAACTACTACTGGTCTTCCAGGAAACGATCAAAGCGTAGACTGATTGAGACGTTACTTTTATGGAGGAATGTACGCATGGTGACTGTTGTATTCAATCCCGATGCAATTTCTGTGTTTCAACAACACTCTGATAGTCCACAGATTACAGAATGCCTCCAGATGTGAATCGAAACTACTACTGGTCTTCCGGGGAACGATGAAAGCGTAGACTGCATGAGACATTACCCCCATGGAGGAAAGTGCGCATGGTGACTGTTGTATTCAATCCCGATGCAATGTCTGCGTTTCATCAACACTCTGATAGTCCACAGTTTACAGAATGCCTCCAGATGTGCAATTGAAACTACTACTGGTCTTCCAGGGAACGATTAAAGCGTAGACTGTTTGAGACATTACTCCCATGGAGGAAACTGCTCATGGAGAATGTTGTATTCAATCCCGATGCAATTTTTGTGTTTCATCAACACTCTGATGGTCCACAGATTACAGAAAGCCTCCAGATATTCATCGGAAACTACTACTGGTCATCCAGGGAACGATCTAAGCGTAGACTGTTAGAGACATTACTCCCATGGTGGAAAGTGAGCATGGTTACTGTTTTATTCAATCCCGATGCAATTACTGTGTTTCATCAACACTCTGATAGTTGACACATTACAGAATGCCACCAGAAGTGCATGGGAAACTACTACTGGTCTTCCAGGGAACGATCAAAGCGTAGATTGTTTGAGACATTACTCCCGTGTAGGAAAGTGCGCATCGTGACTGCTGTATTCTATCCCTATGCATTTTCTGTGTTTCATCAACACTCTGATAGTCCACAGATTACAGAATGCCTCCAGATGTGCTTCGGAAACTACTACTGGTCTTGCAGGGAACAATCAAAGCGTAGACTATTTGAGACATTACACCCATGGAGGAAAGTGCGCATGGTGACTGTTGTATTGAATCCCGATGCAATTTCTGTGTTTCATCAACACTCTGATAGTCCACAGATTCCAGAATGCCTCCAGATGTGCTTCGGAAACTACTACTGGTCTTGCAGGGAACAATCAAAGCCTAGACTGCTTTAGACAATACTCCCATGGAGGAAAGTGCGGATAGTGACTGTTGTATTCAATCCCAATGCAATTTCTCTGTCTCATCAACACTCTGATAGTCATGAGATTACAGAATGCCACCAGAAGTGAATCGGAAACTACTACTGGTCTTCCAGGGAACGATCAAAGCGTAGACTGTTTCAGACATACCACCCGTGGAGCAAAGTGCGCATGGTGACTGTTGTATTCATTCCCGATGCAATTTCTGTGTTTCATCAACACTCTGATAGGCCACAGATTTCAGAATGCCACCAGGTGTGCATCGGGAAATACTACTGGTCTTCCAGGGAACGATAAAAGCATAGACTGTTTGAGAATTACTCCCATGGAGGAAAGTGCGCATGGTGAATGTTGTTTTCAATTCCGAGGCAATTTCTGTGTTTCATCAACACTCTAATGGTCCACAGATTACAGAAAGCCGCCAGATGTGCATCGGAAACTACTACTGGTCTCCCAGGGAACGATCAAAGCGAAGACTGTTAGTGACATTACTCCCATGAAGGAAAGTGCGCATGGTGACTGTTGTATTCAATCCCGTTGCAATTTCTGTGTTTCATCAACACTCTAATAGTCCACAGATTACAGAATGACTCCAGATGTGCATCGGAAACTACTACTGGTCTTCCAGGAAACGATCAAAGCGTAGACTGTTTCAGACATTACTCCCATGGAGGAATGTGCGCATGGTGACTGTTGTATTCAATCCCGAAGCAATTTCTGTGTTTCATCAACACTCTGATAGCCTACAGATTACAGAATGCCACCAGATGTTCATCGGAAACTACTACCGGTCTTCCAGGGAACGATCAAAGCGTAGACTGTTTGAGACATTACTTTTATGGAGGAATGTGCGCATGGTGACAGTTGTATTCAATCCCGATGCAATTTCTGTGTTTCATCAACACTCTGATAGCACACAGATTACAGAATGCCTCCAGATGTGCATCGGAAACTACTACTGGTCTTCCAGGGAACGATCAAGGCGTAGACTGTTTGAGACATACCTCCCGAGGAGGAAAGTGCGCATGGTGAATGTTGTATTCAATCCAGTTGCAAGTTCTGTGTTTCATCAACACTCTGATAGTCCACAGGTTACAGAATGCCTCCAGATGTGCAATTTAAACTACAACAGGTGTTCAGGGAACGATCAAAGCATATACTGTTTGAGCAATACTACCATGGAGGAAAGTGCGCATGGTGAATGTTGTTTTCAATCCCGAGGCAATTTCTGTGTTTCATCAACACTCTGATAGTCCAAAGATTACAGAAAGCCTCCAGATGTGCATCGGAAACTACTACTGGTCTTCCAGGGAACGATCAAAGCGAAGACAGTTAGACACATTTCTCCCATGGAGGAAAGTG